>NC_053164.1:97673057-99016807 GCF_016835505.1 Polypterus senegalus
CTTCAGCAGCTGCATTGTCCAAGCGCGCATGTGCAATCGAATCTTTCATCTGTTGCCAAGGGAACGCCGACGTGACAGGAATAAATCCGTCAAGGACGTGCTGAGGCAAGGGAACATTAACTCGCCAAGGCTGGGTTTGCTAACAAAAATCAGCATTTTAGCTGTACTTTATGATTATTTTGCTATGTATCGTTTAGTCTCCTCTGTCTTATTAAAGACTGATAATAAAGAATGATTTATACTGACTGCCTAAACACCTTTAATTTTAAATAAAAAGTAAATAATCTGAGGAAATTATATTACCTTTTAGAACAGATTTATCTGTAGATTATAAACCATTTTTAATTTCTGTTATACACCAGTAACTATGTGTTGAAAACCTGTTATAAAATTCCGAACAGTATTCATACAGCTTCATTACTTTGAGTCTTCAAAAATGTAGGGCTGTTGACAATTCAGTTTAAAGTCTAACAAGATGCCAGACATATCAGAATCATTTTTATTCGCCAGTGCTTATTGACCAGGAATTTGATATGGTATATTTGGAGCTGCTTATAACAGAACACAAACATCACATACGAATAACATAAATAAGTTAAAAAGAAAAACTTATTACACAGATGCAGAATAGTACAAATATAAAAAGAGATGTGCAAGTGAAAGTGTGGCTGTGTATGCAAGTGTACACACATACATGTACACATACTGTACACACACCTTCATACAGTATATGACAGAATGCATGAATAAACAAAGAAGACTGGCTAAATTACTGGTTTGAGAGCTCTATGGCTCTGGGAAAGAAACTTGACATGTCTGTTAGTTTTAGTTTCAATAGACCTGAAGTGTTTACCAGAAGGGAGTTTTTGGAATAAGTGATGAGCTGGGTGAGATGAGTCCGTGGTGATCCTTATGACATGGTTAGAGACACGAGATGTATACACATCTGCAACAGATGGAAGGGTATAGCCAATTATTTTCTCAGCAGACCTCACAACATGCAGAAATTGATTTTTGGAGCGTGCCATTGCTGGACCAAACAAACCAGGCAACAATGGAGAATGTGATGCAAATGTCAATGGCCATTTCCACTGTCTTCGATGCATTGAGCACTAGGTTGTTGGAAGTGCACCAAGACACAAGACAAGACACCTCTTTTCCATAAGCTGTCTCTTTACCATTAGTAATAAGACCAATAATGGTGGTGTATTCAGCATTTCTCAATGCTTTGTCTTATATTTTATTTTTTGAAATTAAATGAATACCCTGACATATCTTTTGTTGCATTTTGTTATTTGTATTACACATTAGTAAATGCCTTCACCCAAGGTGACTTACTGTTAAATCACAAGCAGACTGACTGACGTGCTGAAGAAAATATTTTTGTGGTTTAATATTCAGTGTCCTGTTCACTATGGTACACAATGCAGTGCTAAAAGCAGCTTCGTTGACCCAGGTTGAACTCAAACACAGAGTTTTCCATTCCTTATCTATTAGTCCACTTAGTTAATTGCATCACTATGATGCTGTCTGAAAGGTGCTATATAAATGTAAAGTTCTTAACAGACAGGTAGTATGCTGCAGAGTCTAACACAATGGATTTTAAACTCCAAGGCTCCATCTCTACCTCCGATTTATTACTGCTTAAAAAAAGTGATGGGCATGTCTGTGCACTCAGTGTTTGTTAGCAGTAGCAGTTCATCCTGATTTTGTAAATTATCTTGGATAAAACTGTCAACCAATACTATACTACTTACATAAAATGTTGTGTTATAATTTTAGCCAGGTACTATATTGCATTAAATAAGACTGTTTGATAAATAGGACTACAACATTTAGTTAACCAGGCAGGACATTGTCTGTTTACCAGAAACAGGACACTCTGGTAGCATTGACTGTAATCTGCAACAGACAAAAAGGATGGCAGTTCTGTGTTCAGATGAGTAGAAAAAAGAACTGGAGATGTCTGGACAGATGTTACCCTTTCACCATCAGTCACAGTCGGGGATCTTGGCGTGACTCTGGACTCCTGACTTTTATTCATCAAATATATTTCTTTCACAACCCAATCCTGTTGTTTCTTGATATTCAGAAGGATGTGACTCTTCCTCACTAATTATGCCTCATGACTCTTATTTAGGCAGTCTCTGGACCCCTGCTGGAGTCATCAGACCTCTTCTGCTCTTCCAGAAAGCATCTGCTCGAATAGTGTTCTTGGTTCCTCATTTCACTCCTACTACTATGCTTCGGTCTCTTCACTGCCTTCCTTTTTGCTGCAAGGATCCAGATCAAAACTCTTGCCTTGATCTATGATTCTCCGAATAGTTCTGCTCCTCAGCATTTCCAGTGTTTAGCCTCTCCATATGTCCCTTCAAGAAGTCCCCATTCTGCCACTGTCTGTCTGCGGACCATCCTTCCTTTTGCCAGACCTGTTAAGACTGGACAATGCATTTCCATTCTTGCTCCAAACCTGCTGAATGAGCTGCCTTTGCCTATTCAAACCACACCCAATATACTCATGTTTAGTCTTTTGAAGACTCACCTTTACATTAAATATTTTGGACCTGCTTCGTTTCTCTTTTACAGAACAGATGCTATTGTACTGACAGAGTTAAGGGTTCCGATTTCTTAGTCTATGTGCCAGTGTAATTAAATAGTATCATTACTGTTCCCTCTTACACGTGGGTTTTTTTTTTCTTGTTCTCTGTTGCTTTTGATGCTTGCACCTTCAAATTTTTCTTGGTTTTATTAGAACTTGCTTTGTAAGTCACCTTGTATAAAAGGTGTCTGCCAAATAAATAATAATAATTTGAATTTTATGGTATCCTGTACAAGATACAAGAGATTGGAAGAGGAATAATTCCCCCAACTCACAAACATAGGGAGATCAATGTTCACATTTGCACTAAACCAAAAAAAAATAAAAACCGCTTATCACACTGGTATGTCAGCAAGTCCTGGCCATTTGTAATTTAGAATACAAAGAAAACTTTTTAAATTAAACAGACATTTTTTAAAGATTGTTGTGTCTGTGAATGCTGATGATTTATTCTTGACAATGTCTGTATGTTAATAAGATCGGCGCCCTTTATCGACAATGCCAATAAGGCACATTTAACACTCACCATCTAATTAATCTTTTATATAGCACCTTTCACCGGGGATACACGAACAGTAGAGAATGGGCAATACTAACAGTGGGCGTCACTGGCGGCGGCTAGAAAACAAAGGAAACGGGCAACCCCCCCTCGACAAAAATCCTCTATCGTTTCTCGCATTAGATCATCATCACTTTTTAACAAAAGGCCCCGTGATTGAGCCCCTTTCCGGTGTCTGTGACAGAGACTAAAAATAATCAGGAACAAACCAGAATTCACTGGTCATCGTCAGAAAATGCCCGGATTGAAAAAGAAGTTGCGCACGATCGCATAACTAGGAGCCTGGGCATCAGTCAGTATTCATAAATAGCTCATCTGTTGTTGCTGTTTTGGATACATCTGCGATCCGTTCATGTTTGTTCACCATTGTTCTGTTTAATCAAAGAGCCTCATGTGTAGTGTATCGTGGACAGAGATTGGATTTATTTAATAAGTGACGGGCGATTACTAAACAAAGCCCCTTTCATCAAAGTATTTTCTCTCTTTGACGACTTTCGATCAGACCAGACGTTGGGTGGATCTGCTGACTCATCCCACTCGTATTTATACCCCATTTCTGCTACGCCGACCTACCGCTATCCGCTGCGATTTTTATTTAATAGACAGATTAGCTTTTTAATTGTTAAAATGACCACGTACGCTTTATATACTCCGTTAAGATATATCTATAAGCATTTTAACACAGGGGTTTTATTATGCAGCAGTTAAAAGTAAATTAACACCTCGAGCTATGGTTCAGAATCCTATTTTAAAACCCCAGTGCTTTATTTTAATCTTGATGTCTAAATCTTGACGTCTAATACCGTGTATGTGTGTTTTAGTTTAAAAACACAGTGGGCTGTCATCATAGCAACATTATGCAGTCATCTTTTTTTTAATATTCATCCCGTAGCTTATCAGGATGCACACAATGATACCAATAATTACATTTAAAAAAAACCATTTCAAGAAAAAAAGAAAAGTCCCAAAACGCTTGTAAATTCCTAGGTGTGCCTGGAATTAGTGGGTGCGGGGTTCCGGTTCGGGACGTAACACCCTTTAAAATATCTCTTCAGTTATATCTGGCCGCAACCTTAATCAGTAAATGCCACTGGTCAACTAATATCTGGTTCATTTGCGATTTTTATTTTTAGTTTCTTGAAGTTTAAATTGTTGTTATTACGGTAATGTGTTGGGGGGAGGGGAAACGACAACAATAATAACACTTATGGAGGCGAGAGTACAGCGTCAATGACGTCTGTCCTTATTGGCTATTTTTCCGTAAAGCTTTATGTCACTCACATGAGAACAGCCAATAATTATTACTGTTATTGTTAAGCGCCTCGTGGGTAGTCGCTTTGCGTGTGACGGAATATGACGTGCAGACGTCGCATGTAACGCGCGCAATGACGTATAACGTTTCCTGTTTCTAGCCACTGTCTTGTCATTGCGGTTTTGTTGAGCTTCCAACAAATCCGAAAGCATGAAATGAAACAGTTTACAGATATCACCCGCACTTTTATGATTTACCAAACTATTTTGTAATTGCTGCAATATGAATACAGTATGTTTTAAATAGAATGCAATTTCTTTAACGTGTGATATTGATTTTTTTTTTCAGATTCCAGAAAGAACAGTGCAACGATTACATACAATTAGGTTCAAGATTATTGTTATGTGTACATAGTACAATTCAATTCTTTCATATATGTGGCCTATAGACCAGTAACAGTAACCAACAACAGTGAGTACAATTAGAGAAAATAAATACAATATCACAAATGAAATATCACTATTTGGTAATGCATATGAGGAGCATTCATGCAGTTAATCATATAGGTGGTTGTTGGATAGCCTTGTGACCTGAGGGCTAAGACAGGCAGGACATTTACTTATTTATGCTGTTGGTAAACTGGGTTCTTTTGAGTTCAAAGGGCTTTTGATTGATGTTTATATGCTTTCCGTCTCATTTTATTTCACATACAAAGCAGGGAAAGCACAGTTGAGTAGTTACAACAGCACGGATAAAGCTGTTCACAGCACAGAACATGCTTATACTACAAGACAGTCAGACTAAGTAGTCCACAGAAGCCTGGCAATGTGTATTCTAATATTCTAACTTGTACATACCACCAATATCACTCATATTTCATCTGGCTGTTCAGTAGAAACAGTAGCACTGAACAAAGATATCTTCTCTATAGCCAATAGTACCCATTTGCCTCATATCTGCAGGGTTGCTACTGTTTCTGGGGGTTATAATACTTATTTCTACAATGGGGCATCTTGCGCTTTCATACCCTTGGTCAGCATCACTGTAACTATGCTGAAAATATTTTTTCAGTGGGCTGGAGTAGTGCTTCACAGGTGAACATTGCAAAGATTGCATACAGTTAATATCTTTGTAATGTCTACACAGTATGGCATGTCTCCTATGGACTAGTTAGAGTAATAAAATAAAAACCACAGGAAACAATCATGCAGCTTTCACTAGAAGTGGCTGCCCAGTAACCCCATAACCAATGAATAAAACAGTTCCAATTAATTGCTGAATTTACTTTATTCAAATACCAATCATTTGAAAAGCATGAAGGAAAAATGAAACAAATTTAAGATAATGCTGATTAATAAGAATACCAATAAAAGCAATATCAAAAATATATGAAAAGAGAATGAGTATTTTTCCATTGTTAAGTGTATTCTTTTATAAACAATTAAAATGCAACACCTAATAAGTAACAGTAAAACACATTTCTAGAGATGGTTGCAAAACTGAAAGCATGAAATGAATCACTTTACAAATATGAGTTGTTCTTTCAACACTTAAACTGCTAGTGCAAATAATCACTGCAATATGAATAGTGCATGTTCCATTTTGAATGTAATGTCTTTAATGTATGATACATATTTTTAATTCAAGCAGGAGTAAACATGAAGGACCATAGCAAAGTTAACATAAAAATAAAATCTTAATTCAATTCATTAACAATCATTTGGTAAACTGGAATTCAAAACTAAACAATATTACATTCGCCGGCCACTTTATTAGGTACATCTGTTCAGCTGCTACTTAACACAAATATCTAATCAGCCAATCACTTGGCAGCAACCCCAATGCATTTAGGCATGTAGACATTGTCAAAATGACCTGCTGAAGTTTAAACTGAGCATCAGAATGGGAAAGAAAGTTGCTTTAGGTGACTCTGAACATGGCATGGTTGTTGGTCCCAGATAGGCTGGTCTAAGTATTTCAGAAACTGCTGTTCTACTGGAATTTTCACACACAACCATCTCCAGTGAGCGGATTGTTCTCAGGGCGAAAATGCCTTGTTGATGCCAGAGGTTAGAGGAGAATGGTCAGACTGGTTCAAGCTGATAGAATGGCAACTGTAACTCAAATGACCACTCATTACAACCAACGTATACTGAAGAGCATCTCTGAATGCACAGCATGTCAAACCTTGAAGCAGATGGGCCTCAGAAGCAGGAGACCACACCGGGTGCAATTCCTTTCAGCTATGAACAGACAACTGAGGCTACAATTTGGACAGGCTGACCAAAATTGGACAAAAGAAGGGGAAAATGTTGCCTGGTCTGATGAGTGTCGAGTTCTGCTAAAACATTCACACGGTAGGATCAGAATTTGGCATCAACAACAGGAATGCATGGATCCATCCTGCCTTGTATCAGCAGTTCAGGCTGGTGGAGGTAGTGGTGAGGTATTAGTGTGGGGGATATTTTCTTGGCACATTTTGGGCTCCTTAGTACCAACTGCATATTGTTTAAGTGTCACAGCCTTGAGTATTGTTGCTGACCACGTGCACCCCTTTATGACTACAATTTACCCGTCTTCTGATGGCTACTTCCAGCAGGATAACGCAGCATGTCATAAAGCTCAGATTATCTCAAACTGGTTTCTTGAACATGACAATAAGTTCACTGTAATCAAATGGCCCCCATTGTCACCAGATCTCGGTCCAATAGAGCACCTTTTGGATGAATGAATGTGCAGCCAACAAATCTACAGCAAATGCTTGATGCTATCATGTCAATATGGACCACAATCCACGAGGAGTGTTTCCAGCACTTTGCTGAATCTATGCCATGAAGAATTATGTCAGTTCTGAAGGAAAAAGGGGGTCCAAACCTGTACTAGCAAGGTGTACCTATTAAAATGGCCAGTGAGTGAAAAGAGAATATGAACATTGTTCTGAACATAGATAATTTACACATTCTTATTTAATACATTTTAATGCTTACTACTTATTTATAATATAACATATGCAGAAACAAATAACAAATATGATTTTATATTCCATTGAACTATCCATTTTGTGCTTTTGCATTGTGTAGTTCAGGGTCATGGTGGCATAGCCTCAAGTACCTCAAGTAACATACTTGAATAAAAATACACTGAGCACCTTGACATACACCTTCTCCATCACTCACACTAAGCTGATTCAAGAGTTGTCAGATTTCATATAATTTATATCTTTTGGTAATGTAAGGAATCCCAGTGTATCTAAAGAAAAGCTTATACAGACGCAGCGAGAACATGACAAAGGTAGCAATCCATCTGCTATTCAAACCAGACTTAGTGAAGTTGTTAAGCAGCTGAGATAGGCATTATGCTGTTCTCATTTTTATACTTTATTTACTTATCATTCTAAATGTAATATGGCTGTACTTTGTCTGGCAGTGGTGGTTCCAGACCAAAGTTACCAGGGTGGCCATGGTGGGGCCAGTGTTTTTTCATGGGGACACAGAACATCACTGTAAGTAATTAATTAAAATTTTATGTCTTCAGCACAGGGGCCATAACAGGGGCACTGGCCCATGTTGGACCCGTCTAAAACCGTCTATGATTGTCTGGTAAATAATAATGTGTTTAAATTAAACATAAAGACATTAAATGTCTGTTTAGGAATACTTGATAATTTAAATGGGATGTTATTTATCTCAAAATGGCATCTCAACAAGATTATCAAATAATATACTGTATGTTGGTAAAAATCAATTTTGAAATTAGGTTTCAGATACTTTAAAAAGATTATAATACATTTTCTAGCTAGTTAATTTTAAATACTATTTAAGGAGTGAGAACTTAAGACATGCATGCCATTTGGCAGCAGGATACTTCAGCAATATTCTTTTGCTCTTGAATGCAATATAAATTAAAGACTTTATTAATACGATATGCAGTTTGACAGTCATCTGAAAAACAGTCCAAGTCAAATTCACATTGTAACTAGAGATGGGAAAATGATACCGAAGTGTCGAAGCTTGTTTCACTCAATCTGAAGCTAGTGAGTCGAATCACTGTGTCGGTGCTTCTGTCGAACACCGCTGTCACGTGACCTGTGACGTTTGAAGCTTCGAACGTCATCAGTGCTTCACAGCCCGCTTTATTGGTTTGACAGCCTTGCCGCTAAATTAACAGGTAGCCTATATAAAATGCATCATTCTCATTCAGCAATGTTGGGCTGCGAGGACAGAGATCTGGAGAGCTTCGGTGAGAGATGGCGACTAACGGAGGAAAACGGCGTTCAAAAGTTAAATAATATAAATGGACAAGGACCTTAGCAGAATAAAATGAATACGGACTGTTCTGACCTTGTAATGGTGACGAGACTGAAACAGAGAGTGCTGCTTCACTTGCGCCTTCGGAAGCTTGCCTTGACCTCAGTTAACCACCAGATGTCGCTGTTCATGCTGGGGCTTCATAAAGCTTCAAATCTTTTTCGGCTCAAATAAAAAGAAAGCCTCAAAGCTACACGAGGCTTCATTTACCCATCACTAATTGTAACATAACCCACATTCCACTTACATTTTCAAAGATTCCGGAACCGTTTCAGTGGTCCATTAAAACAGGGGTCTGCAAAGTAAGTCCTGGAGGACCATATTAGCTGCAGGTTGTGGTTCCAGTCTGATTGCTTAATTAGAAACCAGTCATTGCCAACAACGAATCTAATTTAATTGTGTGGCTTGTTAGTGTTTTCATTCAGCCCTGTCACCTCACTTTACATTATATAGGGTGGTCCAGATCTAATTATGCAACTTTTAATGCAATGCAGGAAAACAATACAAGACAAAATAATTGTTTGAAATATCTTGTAATAAATGAAAATGGACTTGCATTGAATTAATTTGCTGATTTTCCAGGTAATGTCTCACTTGTCCTCCATTCAGCTGGATACAGGCTCGGAATCATAAACTTAAGTTATAGCATAATGAAAATGGCATAATTAGATCTGGATCACCCTGTAGATTGTTTTCCAGGGTTATCATCCAAATGATTTTTAGACCGAAGTAGAAGAGCAAATCTCTGCCCTTTCAAATATTTTATTAAAAAATACACACAGGTGTAAATGTAAACCAGTCAGACTGAGAACCGCTGGTCCCTTTGTTATTTGCATCTTATTGCTAATTAGAAGCAGTTAAAAACATTAAATGTTAATAGTTAATAATATCAGCAATTAAGGTTTGGGAATCTTAACAAGCACCTCATAATTAAACAAATATTTTTACTTCAAATTTTCATTCACTGCTTTACTTTTCTCCGAAGAAATGCAGTGACCACTGAGGTAGGCAGAAGATCCACAAAAGTAGGCTGTCTTCACCATTTTCTCTGTCTATTCCACTTAGGTCAAACTTTCCTGTAAACTCTTTGAGTTTGATTTTTACATCCTTTATTAGGCAAATGCTCAGGTTTCTGTCAACTACTGAGTTATTGCAGGTTAGGAGCACACGCTGAAACAGTGCATTGCTGCATCCACCACACGACAAACCAACTCAGATCCAGATTAGGACCCAAGTGCAGCCATGCAACGGGTGACAACTCAGCGCCACACTAGTTCAGATAGAATGGAACAGTGCAGGGTTTTGTATGGTTGCTGGAGTGCCAATTTTGCCACCAGTCCCCAGGTTGGAGGGCCTACATGTAGGGCTGGATGCAGATTAACGTCATATCCAGGACAGAGCAACTGCAGGTTAAGGGCCTTGCTCAAGGGCCCAACAGAGCAGTCATTGCAGACTTTCAGTAATCGAATAAATGCTTTCCATATAATACAAACCCAATTTTCCCTAGTCAACCCACCTTACAAACTTCAAATTTATTCCATTATTCCAAAAATATGTATGGAATTACTATAACCTTTTCTCTTAACATTTTCTAAATCTTCATAAGTCTTGCTACGATCCCTGAGTCTTTTGTGATACACTGTTTATGTATAGGCTCGATCTGTGTTAACCGTTCTTAGTACAAATACTGTACCCTTTTTGAGATCAGTAGTTTATAAAATTTGATAAGGCAGTAGTATTACATTAGCTCTGGGAATAATAATAATATTAGGGGATTAATGGCTTTGGCTGGTGAAGCATTAGTTAGCCACAGATTGTGAGATTATTTAATTCAATTCCTTTTTATTAAGCACATTTTCACTTATGAGCCCAGTGTGGAACACAGTAATTACAGGAACAGTATGGAAAATGAAATGTAACATTAGCACATTTTATAATATTGAAAATGTGGAAACAAACTGAGAAGCATCCTCTCTTAGGTCAGCTGCTTTCTGAAAAGGATCATTCCATAGTCAAATAATGACAATATCAGGTTCATGTTATTTGACAATGCAATCACTTGAAGGAAACCAAGTGCCATTGCAGACACTAAGAAGAGAAATAAATCTGAAAATACTTAATAAGCAATAATAAAATTAATTAATAATAAATATAAGTTAACAATATGAAACAACCACAGCAACGGATCCAATAAGACTATTTTTCTTTTTCTTTCGGCTGCTCCCATTAGGGGTCGCCACAGTGGATAATTTTTTTCCATATCCTCCTGTTCTCAGCATCTTGTTCTGGTACACCTACCACCTTCATGTCCTCTCTCACCACATCCTTAAACCTCCTCTTAGGCCTTCTTCTTATCCTCCTACCCGGCAGTGCTGAAATAGTTTATTGAATTGATTTAAATGTTGAGGCTGATGGGGCATCAATAACATTGGTAGGTAAGCCATTTCAGAGTCTTGGTGTATTCTAGCTAAAGATTCTGCCTCCTATATTAGTTTGATTTTTGCACAGAATATTAAAGCTGCATCTTGAGGTTGCAATGGGTACCTTGGAGTGCAGAACATCAGAATAAATTACATATTACAACTTGAAATAATGCAAGAACATGTCAAGCTGTAGCATTATGTTGCTTGTTTCCACAAGTATCACAAAAAATCCTCTTTACCAGGTGCACACAAGTAGCATCCTTGAGTTTCAGGTTACTATTGAGAAAATTAGCCCTATATAAAACTGAAATGGTAGAGGTGTTTCGTCTACATTTCGTCATGGTATGCTCTGTTCTATTAAGTCTTTGGCTAAGTGCTTTGGTATCAATATGGTGGTTTTATTCATTAAGGTAGAAGCAAATAGATTGGTCATCTCTTTGATTCTCAACCTGAGATAGATTATCTTGGGTAGACAAATGTGTGAGATATAGGTAGATGCTGGATGAGTGAGCAAAGAAATTCTTCTTCTTCTTCTTTCAGCTGCTCCTGTTAGAGGTTTCCACAGCAGATCATCTTCTTCCATATCATGAGTAAGGAAAGAAATCATTAACACATATTAAATATGTAACACTAATTTGATCTATGGGAATCTAGTGTTATTTGTGTTCTCCCCTGGTTATTCTGATTTTCTTTGCACATCCCCAAAGACACACAGGTTTGCTTAACAGGCAATTCTAAGCTGCTCCTAGTGTAAAATTGACTGTGGAGATTCTGCCAGTCCCCCACTCCCCAGAACTGTATCACGACATGTTGAGACAGTGAATCTAATGTGAATTGTGCCCCCCTGGATGCACTGGAACCCATTGCAGGGTTGTCTCCTAGGCTGCACCAAATGCTTTTCTTCATATTTCAGATCTATCACATTCTGATTAGGAATAGTATTGTCATACATGTTCACATATCTTTGTATATTTTTATATAGTGTATAAAGTTTTTTCTTCATATCTCTGCTTATACAGTAGCCAAGTTGGCCACAGTAATGGTCATAAAAGGAGACAAAGATAAAAGTTAGGTAGATTTTGTGCTGGAAAAGACAGAGAAACAAACAGCACAGCTTAACAGCTTATACTGTTAAGAATTTTAAATCAGAAAAATTAAAAGTAAAAAACATTTTATGAAGATTCACATTGGAGTTTTTACAATGGAAGTCATTTAAAACCACATCAAATATATAAAGCTGAATGTGTGTTTCTTTGATATTACATCCATGCCTTCCATTTATCTCTGCTAAACTTTGCACAGATTTGTAAACGGAAACACCATAGGTTATTTCTGGTTCTAAAATTTTGTCCGTGCCCCTACCATAGGCACCCCAGGTAACCTTACGTGCAAATCCGCATCGTTAAACCTTTTTCTACCTAATGTCACACCAATTTCCTGTTTGTACGGGGAAACACCATAGGTATTTTGAAATATAGATGGTTCCCCTACCCTGGGCCATACCATGTATCTCTGCTAGTTACAAAGCAGAACTGGGAAAGAAGAAGGCAAAGGAGTAAGAAAAGAGGGACAAAGGAAACAGAATTATCAAAATTATGTGGAAGAAGACAGTAACTTAAAAAAGTCTAGTTGTTTTTCAGGCATAATTGGTATAAAAGAAAGATGTTTCTTTAAATCAAAAGGACAGAAAGATAAAGTACTCTTTTATTATAACACATACTTGTGAAGAAGTTTATTTTCTTGAAAAGGGAGTTCAGAATCGGTGATTTGTACAGTGTGTTAAGATATAGTGGTTAGGTCATGATGAATAAACAACAGCAAATTTAAGAGGGAGCTTGATTAAATTTTAAAAAGATTGAAACTTATACTGCAGTAGCTATAACAGCTTTAACATTTAATGGACAACTGACAATTGAAAGATTATTTAAAAAAAAATAGGATTAAATCATACATCCCAAAACTGTTGAGATGCATTCCAAAGACTTGGGAATATCTCACTCAGATAGCTACTGAATTGTTTGCATTTTATATTGACCTGTGCAATTTTTCCTCAATTTTATATCTGTTATGTATCATTTCATTTATGGCATCTTATTTGAAAAAGAAATAAATATCAAAAAATTATAAAGCTGAGCATGAGTATGAAAAACTTAGGGCTGGTCAGATTCTAAATGTTGCACTTGCAGAGGAGCTCATAATGAACCTTGTGAAGGACGTTTTCAGTTCAAGAAAGCATCCCAGTTGCAGTATGTGGAAAATGTTCAGAAGCACAAGTAGAGAGACCAGTAAGAAGTTTGAGTGGTAAAGGAAACAATTGTATTTTTGATTTTTTTTAGTTAATAGACATGTTCAAAAGCCATGAGAAATACAAAAAGAACAGGTTTTCTAAGTTAAAGGTCTTCCAGCAACATGTGGTAGAAATTTTATTGCACACACTGCTTTATCTTGTAATGCTCATGCAAATAAAATATATATTTTTTGATATTCTATATATGTAACATTAAAAAGGTTTAGATGAGGGTGATAGAACACATTTTTGATATATGGAGGAGGAATATGCCTTCGGTTGAATGAGTCTTTTGTATTTAGTAATTGAGTTGGCTGGCACAAATGGAAAATACATGATCATGATTCAATATGAGTCATCATCTTCCAGGGATTGTCCACTTCAAAATTCATAATCGGTAATAAGATCGAATGTTAAAAAATGGATGGGAACATTGGAAATTGCAGTAGTCAGTTCCAAGTAAAAAGATTCAAAATAAGTTGAAAGTAAAGCAAAAAGAAGAATGTGTTTAAAAAAAAGATAACCCAAAATGCATTTTGGAATGTCAGTTCATTTATCATGTTCCTAAGTTAGACTATGTAGGTTTAAGAAAGCTATGATATTTTTTATTTTATTTTCACTAGTTATCAGATTTTATTAGAGGTGACAATGAGTCTGCTGCAATGAACTGGTGCTCCATTCAGAGTTGTTTCCTGTCTTGTTCTAGGGTGGACTTAACAGGCACCTGCAACCCTGAACTGGATTAGGTGGATTTGGGAATGTGTGTGTGCATAATTAAACTTACATTTCAGGTTTGATATCCACTTATAATGTGTCAAATAGAGGGCAAAACACATCAAGTTTTAATTACAATAAACTCTAGGACCCTTTCATTTTCTTCTCCAGTTACTGTCTTCCTCACTCTTCACTGTTACAGGCACAAAACATGCATCCAAAACAAAAACGTTGAGGATCGTGCAATATTAACTTTGTTAGCCATAAAATGTAGACGATCATTTGGAACATTAAAGTGACATTAAATGTGCAATTAAAAATAATGTTTCGAGTTACCATTTCTGATATTCTGTTGTAAAGGCAGACATCTGGAATCTGAAATGACCTACCGAAATTAATCAGGTCAGCTGACTCCATGAATTCTTTTAAAAAACAACTCAAAACTCATCTGTTCAGGAAGGCTTTTAGCTCTACTTGACTTTACTACCCTTCTCTCAGTTTACCTCTCTGTCAAGATGCTCATGTAACCTGTATGTGTGTGCTAGGCCATCAATTCTGTTGTCTGTTAGGCTCTCTCTGAATTTACTGTCTTAATCTTCTTTATTTATTTATTTGGTTTGTAAAATGCTATATACTGTATACCCTGACGTTCTTTCTTATATTCTGTAAGTGCCTTGAATCAGACAGGCAGAGATGCACATAGATATTGTTACCATTTTAGAAGAGCTACTACAGCTAAGGCAGGCTGGGTCATTGTAGATTAAATTAGGATTTGAACTGCATTGGAAAGCATAGTACCAAGGAATTCTCAGTTTAGGATTAAGGGATCAGTGAAGTGTGTTACTGTGCTTTGTTCCTGATCTTTAGCAATGCATTGGATGTTCTTATGATATTAAAAAAAAACAAATGCAGGGCAGTCATCTGCTTGTTTATGTTATATTTAAATCATCTAGGAATCTGTAATTCTTCAAAAAGGTAAAAACAATGAAAATCACTTAAGGAACAGTTAGGCAAACATCATTCCTGTAGATGGCAGCAATGAATGAAATGTGATCACAATTTGACAAACAATTTATTGAGGTTACCCTGCTAAGAAAATAAGTAAATCATTAAAACAAAGGAATATTAAAATCGTGTGCAAAGCAAAGTTACTGCAAATCATCAATCACGAGAAAGAAACTATTTGCAAGACATTGACTGTCTACCAAAATACATTAATATCCATTATAAAGAAACTAAGAGAATATGGTAGAACTGTGAATCTGTCAATAAAAATGGAGGATCAAGGAGAGAAGAGCACTATTCACGGAGACAACCACAAGGCTAACAGCATCTTCAAAAATGAGTGTTTTGTGTACTCCCATTTTCTACCCACAACCCAAAGATCTGCACATTAGATTAACTGGAGCCCTGTAAAGGAGGATTAACTGGAGCCAGTTCCTGTTTTACACCCAATGCTGCCAGGTTAGGCTTCCCACAATCTTGAAATGGATAAGTGGGTATTAAAGTAGATACGTGGCCACTAAAATTGTATTATATTATTAACAAAATGCAGAATACTTAAGTGTAATACATCCATCCATTCATTATCCAACCCGCTATATCCTAACTACAGGGTCACGGGGGTCTGCTGGAGCTAATCCCAGCCAACATAGGGCACAAGGCAGGAAACAAACCTCGGGCAGGGTGCCAGCCCATCACAGGGCACACACATACACACCCACACACCAAGCACACACTAGGGATACATTTCCATTAATATAAAATAATCTTATTACAAGTTGCTTGAATTTACACATTCTATGCCATCTCTGGGCAGTAGTTTAGATTTTCTCTTGTCCTGACACACAAGATTATTTCTAGCAATTCTAATATCACAAATCTCATTTCTGTTGAGTCCTTGAATATCCTGTTTAATTATAGCACTTGTTAGGGCCTGTGGGTGATGGTCTAGATTCTGTCCTTGTCTTTGGTATGAGGTTAAACAACTTTTTAATTAGAAATATATACCTAGTTTGAGTGGCTTGTGGCTGCCCATGGCACTATAATACATAAACTAGTTTGACAAATACCCTGGAGATATGTATTTAGAATTGTGTCAGGGCTTTATCAGTTAAGATTTTCAGCATTCTCTCTCTCTCTGGTACAAGGTATTCTTCTGACTTTGCTTGTTGGTGTCTACCCATTTGAAAAAGCCCACAACGGCCTATCAGGTGGGAAGATATTTCTAGACACCAAGGTTTTGGCATAGCATACAGGTTTGTTTTGTGCAGTTTGACATTTTTTTTATTAAAGAACATTTCACATTTGCTACACTAGGAGATGAAGTGACATGTCAGATGTCATTAAGATATGCAACTCAGCAGGGAAATACATGAAAAATATTAAGTGCTGGACAAAGTCAAAACAACAACAATGGTCACCTCACAAAGCTATCATAAGTCTGAGTAATGAGGACACTGAATGGTTCTAGTTTGCCATTTAAATGGTTATGATAATGCAATAAAATAAGTTTAGGTAATGCAGGAGTAATTACCATTGCCAAGCAACAGTAAACAAGAAGTGAAACAACAAGCACAGCAATGGGTGAGGTATGATGATACCCTTCCATTTAATAGACATATGACTACACTTCACTTCACTTCAAAGCTGGAGTTTACAAGACAGAGGGAAATTCTGACATACTCCTATAATAATACTGACGGTGATAACTAGCCATGCATTCAGCCAGTGATTGATCCCATTCGTCAAGAATATGATACACAAGCTTTTCAAAAGTGAAAGTAAGAAGATGGGAAAAAAAAAATGGAATAAAAGTTAGAATCTGGAAAGTTTGATCCACACAGGAGATTTAATTTTACAAACTAAAGGCTGGAACTATGGAAGAGCTAAAACTTGTATTAATGTAATCTCCAACAAATTAAAATGTAAATGTATTGCACTAGCTAACCTTAGGTTATAAAAGAGTTAAACCGTTAAAGGCTCTTGCCTGTATTTTTTATTTCTCTTAATGCAAGGAAGGTCACCATTATACACTCACCTAAAGGATTATTAGGAACACCATACTAATACGGTGTTTGACCCCCTTTCGCCTTCAGAACTGCCTTAATTCTACGTGGCATTGATTCAACAAGGTGCTGAAAGCATTCTTTAGAAATGTTGGCCCATATTGATAGGATAGCATCTTGCAGTTGATGGAGATTTGTGGGATGCACATCCAGGGCACAAAGCTCCCTTTCCACCACATCCCAAAGATGCTCTATTGGGTTGAGATCTGGTGACTGTGGGGGCCATTTTAGTACAGTGAACTCATTGTCATGTTCAAGAAACCAATTTGAAATGATTCGAGCTTTGTGACATGGTGCATTATCCTGCTGGAAGTAGCCATCAGAGGATGGGTACATGGTGGTCATGAAGGGATGGACATGGCCAGAAACAATGCTCAGGTAGCCTGTGGCATTTAAACGATGCCCAATTGGCACTAAGGGGCCTAAAGTGTGCCAAGAAAACATCCCCCACACCATTACACCACCACCACCACCAGCCTGCACAGTGGTAACAAGGCATGATGGATCCATGTTCTCATTCTGTTTACGCCAAAGTCTGACTCTACCATTTGAATGTCTCAACAGAAATCGAAACTCATCAGAAGAGGCAACATTTTTCCAGTCTTCAACTGTCCAATTTTGGTGAGCTCGTGCAAATTGTAGCCTCTTTTTCCTACTTCTAGTGGAGATGAGTGGTACCCGGTCGGGTCTTCTGCTGTTGTAGCCCATCCACCTCAAGGTTGTGCATGTTGTGGCTTCACAAATGCTTTGCTGCATACCTCGGTTGTAATGAGTGGTTATTTCAGTCAAAGTTGCTCTTCTATCAGCTTGAATCAGTCGGCCCATTCTCCTCTGACCTCTAGCATCAACAAGGTATTTTCGCCCACAGGACCGCCGCATACTGGATGTTTTTCCCTTTTCACACCATTCTTTGTAAACCCTAGAAATGGTTGTCCGTGAAAATCCCAGTAACTGAGCAGATTGTGAAATACTCAGACCGGCCCGTCTGGCACCAAAAACCATGCCACGCTCAAAATTGCTTAAATCACCTTTCTTTCCCATTCTGACATTCAGTTTGGAGTTCAGGAGATTGTCTTGACCAGGACCACACCCCTAAATTCATTGAAGCAACTGCCATGTGATTGGTTGATTAGATAATTGCATTAATGAGAAATTGAACAGGTGTTCCTATTAATCCTTTAGGTGAGTGTATAACAGCCCTAGGTCAGGAATGTGAGAAATGATTTAGTGGATATAGGGAGAAGGTCACTCCTAGGGACAAGTGGTAACTATGTTTTGGTTTTAAAAATAATGGTGGCAACTAATTATGAAAAAGAGATACTGATAAGAATTGTAATAAATGTAAGATTCGCCCAAAGAAGGTCACTCACTTAATTGAATTGCTTTTTACAATAAAGTCTATTCTGCTAGCCTATCTCGAGACTCTCGAGTGTTTACTCTGAAGGGAGTGAGTGCATGTCTATTCTCCACAACAGAAATGCTTACTTGATTCTTTGAAAATTTTCTTTTGGGGAAAAAACAGTATTTGGTTCTAGAAAAAGCATATTTGAATTATCATAGCTGTTCCCTTACATAGGAAATATCCACAATAACCACATATTTTACAGAGTAGGTTTACTTATTCGAAGCTGTTTTGCCATAGTTAAACTCCTATCAAAAGGGATACCACTCACTGAGGCATTGGCCAAAAGTTAAGAGAGTAGACAGGGCCTGGTAAATTAAGTGAACTGGGAGGTGCAAAGAATTTCCTGAACATTAATCAGAGAATTAAGTACATGAACTGCAGGGAAGTCTGTACCTCCTTAAGTAGGGGGTTATTCTTTGCTTTGTCCTCTTCATTTAATTTTTTACACCCTGTCTAGGGGATCTATTCATATATAGTACTCTTAATAATTTCAGGGTCTAGAGTTTCACCAGAACGCAAGTGACCGTTACACAGTAACTTCCATTTTAAGGTAAATCCTTCAGTTCTATTCCACACACACTTTCAAAAGAATCCTTGGAGCTCTGGGGTTTAAAGCCAGTGACTGGTGTCATTGACTCTTGATGGCAGTGCCAGCTGCGAAAGACAGGTTGGTGGCTGTTCTGCTGTGTATTTCTCCCTCCTGCCACTGGCAGCTGTGCGCTGACATTCTGTTAAAAAGTGAACCAATGGCAAACTAACACAACTGCTCTTCAAAAAACTCCCTCTTAGACAGTATTTCAATGGGAAACAAGCACCGTCTTAACTTGCCCTCTGCAGGATCAGCTGCATGCTCACCGCCCAACGTGCTTGTTGCATGATGTTTAGAATATTTAAAACTAAGCTCTCACCTGCCCTTTTGCTTTCTCTCGTTTCCTCTCATCTCTAGACTGTGTCTATCCCAGCTGCTAAACCCGCCACTGTGTTTCTCAGCTGCTAAACCCACTCGAGGAAGAAGTCTGTGTTCTGTTAATCTGAAGAAGGGAGCTAAAGCAGGATGATTGCCCACATCACTGCTCGCAACTTGTGTGCTGAAGTAAAACTCCTATTTTGAATAAAGTCTCGAGACTGTTCTTGCCTTCTCGACAATAAAGTGATTTTCCTTTGGATACCTGGTCTTGCTTTCCTGTCTCTTATGCAGCTTTGCAACCCAGGCTCGATAGGCCTTGGACACTAAGCAGGGTTCCCTTATAAAGCTGGTATAAAGTAACATTGTTTAACAAGGAACAATTTGAAATTTGCACAATGGTTCATATTATAACTAAAAAAAAAACTATTTGAACCAGATGTCCAGCCAGATTTCCAGGGCATGAACACTGTGACTTACCACAATTCCTGAATATTTGTATTTGCCAGCAACTACCTGATGATAGATGGCCCTGTCAGCCCCCGCTGAATAACTTACAGTGTGGACCCACCAATGAAATGACTGGCCAGGTCAAGGATTTTTATTTAGTCGTACTTACTCTAGAAGATGTGAAATTTGTCTTGGAGACAAATCAAGGTAAATGTTGTTCATTTGAAAACAAATACTTCGCTAATTACTTTACGTTATTATAGTATTTTTCTACCTTAACTGTTACACAATATTACAAAAAATTATTAAACTTCTAAAAATTTTATTACCTCTAATTTCCATCCATTATCCAATCCACTCTATCCTAACTACAGGGTCACTGGGGTCTGCTGGAACCAATCCCAGCCAACACAGGAAACAAACCCCGGGCAGGGCACACACTAGGGACAATTTAGAATCGCCCATGCACCTAACCTGCATGTCTTTGGACTGTGGGAGGAAACCCACGCAGACACGGAGAGAACACGCAAAGTCCACGCAGGGAGGATCCGGGAAGCAAACCCGGGTCTCCTAACTGCGAGGCAGCAGCGCTACCCACTGCACCATTCTACCTCTAATTTTCCTTATTTAAATTCCAAATGGCACTTTTGGATTTTCTGTAGTGATTTCTGTTGGGTCTTTAAAGTGACTGTCCTCCCCGATTTACTAAAGGTTAATTTTGAGGGCAATGGGTGTCTATCACCATCCAAATTGATTTCCAGTTTCTTCAGCATGACCTTGTGACACACACACTTACCACACTTTGGCAGCACGTCTGGCAACTGGTTACTTTTTTATATATGTCAGACCGCTAAACCAGGCAATGAAACTGGATCACACTGTGATAAAAGGACAACATGAGGTTTTTTACTTGTCTAGAGTTTATGCAGAAGAAACAACAACTGCATTTAAAATACATTTTTCTTGTATTCATGCTACATGTTAGTCTAGGTTAATTCCTATGTATGCATATAAAGCTTATATCCTTAAGCATTTATATTTATATATATTTATATATCCAGAACAATGGGAGTGGACATACAGACATCTGCCTGTTAAAATCAAGTCGAGCATCTTTAGACTTTTTGACATTCATACTAAGACAAAGATAGTTCTTATAGCACCAGTTTACTAAATAGTTCACTTTATTGAAGTAATACTTTTCATCCTCTTCAGATATGCTTTCTATGACCATAGTGTCATTAGTACATTAGACAATGGAACAATGGTTATTGTTCTATTTCAGGTCACGAAGATAAAGAGTAAACAGTAAAGATACAGAATAAACATTGAGAAGCCTCTGTACTTGAAAGATTAGCCTTTGAAAAACATGTCACTTACCTTATCTGCAAAAAGTCCCAAGTCCATACTGTAGTGTAAGACATGGGTTACATTCATATGGTTCAATTTATCAATTGGTATGCAAGGCTGAACGGTTTCGACTTCTAAAGAAAAAAACAGAAATAGAGCTTTGACAGAAAAATTAAGATTTATCAAGACAGTGGTAGTGGATAGTTGTATGAGTAAAGACAATATTTCATACATACTGTATATCCTGTCCTGCCCAGGGATTATTCCAGCCTTGTGCTTGATGTATGCTTGGATAGGCTCCAGCTTCCTGGCGACTCTGCTCAGGGTAAGCAGGTTTAGAAGAAATGTTAAAACACATTAAGAGCATGTTACTATTCCAAATGCAATGTTACTACAAAAACGTAATTTCTGACTGACCTGGTTGTCTTTATTATTCTGCAAGATGAGACGAAATATAAAAATTACAATAGTAGCACTGCTTTCTCTTAATTTTAGCCCTGGAAGCCCCTTTTTCATGAAGCATTCTTGTTAAATGCCCCCATTAGTAAAGCAGTGATCCAATCTGCTCATGGAATGTGAATGAAGGCAGCAAAAACTGCCAACTCACCCATTGCTGTGAAATTCTCACCAACTCTAGAAATCTCAAAACAGCATATGCAGCAGGGCTCCTGCACACTCATAATCACGGGTGTGATCCCAAAAATCTTTGCACCTGCCGCAACGTGGGAGCATCTGCTGCGTTCAAATGCTATTGCAGTTGTCGGAACTTGTGACATTTGACCTTACCACTTAAAAAAAAAGGTGTGGAATAATAGAAAAGCCTGTTTTGATTTTGGGTGGTTCTGTGACTAAAGGATCTGAGCTAGTAACTTGAAGGTTGCTGGTTCGAGCCCTGGCAGTGACAGAAGGAATGCTACTCCACTGAGCCCTTGAGCAACACTCTTAACCTGCAAATGTTCCAGGGGTGCTGTACAAATAGCTGACCAGGCACTCTGACCCCAAAATTCCCTGGAGAGTAAGTTGGTGTATGTGTAAAATTCCTAATACAAGAAATTGTGTATGGCAATTAAAAATCATTTCAGTGTATTCATGTGGATTGTACCTTTTAGAGAAACACAAGGTTGCTGATAATTTGCAACTACGTCCTCTAAGAAAGCAAATTAAGA
Source organism: Polypterus senegalus (assembly GCF_016835505.1). Lineage (NCBI taxonomy): Eukaryota > Metazoa > Chordata > Cladistia > Polypteriformes > Polypteridae > Polypterus > Polypterus senegalus. The sequence goes on from NC_053164.1 coordinate 97,695,542, forward strand.
TAAACTGATTTTTTTTTCCTCCATGAAAATTGCTTAGCTGCAAATGCAATTTGACCATCTGGCTAACTAGGATTACATATATAGTTTATTAAAGCTAAAGGTCCATCTTGTAGAATTCGAGCAGCATTGTCTTCACAAATTGTCTTGAGTCAGAGCTGTGACTTCATAGGATGTTCACGTGGAATTTCCAAGTTCGAGACTTGAATTACCCAAATGTCCAATAGCACATGAATGCAGCTGAATAGCCATAAGTAACAAGACTAAACAAAACAAAGCATACAGCCAACTCCGCAATATGCAAAATCTCAGAATGGCTTGTAGCACTTCTCTATCTGATACTGACTCTTTTCAAACTCGTAATTGTGTGTCAGTAGGAAATCCCATAGAAGTGGTTGCAGAGTCCAAGACTGAATACTCGCTGTGTCACTGAAAGGGCAAAAAAGGAACTGCTGCCAGGTGCTCTTCAATCCTCAGCACACAATGAAGATGGCAAAGGGCTACTTAGTGTCCAGTTCATCTTTATTGGAAGTTCTAAAGAGCACATGAAACCAAGAAAAGGCAAAGAACAGTTATGTTATATTTGAGCACCAGAGAGAAAGACAAAAGCTTGATTGGATCACAGGCTTCCTGCATTTTTATTTTGTTGGCATCTTCTGTGTCCCTGACAGTAGGTCTGGCAAACCAAAGGCTAAGGAAAATGACGGGGTACAATGTTAAGTAATCAGTTGTCAGCTCCCAACTTTTGCCTCTTGCTCCAGTACTAAAATCTTCAAGCGCTAACAATGCCAAGATTGAAATCTTGAATTCCTGAAAGGGGGCTAACAATTTGACCCATATTTGGTCAATTTTTCTTCATGTTTTGAAACTTTGAGAGCAACATTCAGATTAAAAAAAAAGGTAAATATACCTATATATACAGCATACCACCTCATGCGACCAGTAGTGACAAGGACACTAGCAAAACACAAAGCTAGAGAAGAATCAGTCAGGAAGGATAAGGCGAAAGCAATTGTCTGTGACCACCACCTCAAAATAAATCTCTTTTTAGAGGTTGTCTTGCTGTTTCCTGTCCAGTACAACTGCTGTCACTTTCATTTGCACCAAAGTAGGTGAAGTTGATCACAATCACTTATGCTTCCTCACTGGACAGTTCGATATCCCTAAAGATTAGTTGACTTGGTGTTACGACTATGAAGATGAAGTGTTCCCTTAATTTTGCACAGTATATGTTGTAAGGTTTGTAAACTCTTTTGGGACTCCCCCCCCCAATGGAATGACACACTGAAGAGTATCCTGAAGCACGATTGCCGCGTCTGTGGAAGACAGCTTATCCATTGCTGGGGCAACTGCAGGCTCCCAGTGCTGTAGCGGCTTGCCGAGGAAACAAATCCAAGATGATCACGGTCACGGTATAAGCACCTGTCATCGATGAGTGATGCAAGGAACATTATTACTTGGCCATGACCTTGCCTGATTGCCATGTCTGTGTATAGGAGAGTGGTAGATCTCGCTACAATAAATAACCGTGCTGTTCTTATTTCAAGCTGAATAAAGTTGGTTTTGCTAAAGCACTGAGACTTGGCCTCGTGTTTCGGGGTGCAAGACAGGGACTTGCACGTCACAATATATATCAGTCTAGAAAATAAAATGTAAAGTATATTGGCATTACACAGAACCAGAAAACATACTTCTGCCCTCCCACCCCATGTGTCAACTATGCATACTTTAAATTGAGGCTTGTTTTTAGGAATGTTATTTTTAAAAGTAGATTTGTGACTTTACTCATTACGGGATTAATACCATATTTATATGCAATGTCGCATGACCTTCAAAACAGCATTACTGAAAATCAACTTTTAAATTTCAAAGCAGCACATGAAAACAATATCAAAAATTGATTCCTTCATTTAAAAAACCCAAATCAGACAAGGATTTGCATGTAAACAAATGGTAACACTTTTCAGGTACTGTAAATTTGCATCTATTATTAATTCACTATTATGCAACAAGACCTTAACAAAGACATCCACGAGTCTTCAGTGAATTTGTCAGTGAAGTTATTATTCATCTCTGAACTGTGATCTATTAACAGAACTTCACTTTGGGGTGGTCCGAGACCAATTTCTCTTGATATTCCATATTCAGTATGTCTTCATATTAATAAGAAATTTTAATATCATGTCAATCAATATGCCACAATGCACTGAGATGAATAACAAATCTACTGATGTTTTAGAAGTGTTCTGAAGACCAACAGAAGCCTTTGTTAAGGTCTTGTTACCCAAGAGTAAATAAGTAATACTGCAGATGCATTTTTGCAGCGCCGAAACTAAAGAGTTACCAAATAAATGTTAATATATACACATACAAATATATGTAAAGAGTACATCAGATATTTGATTTTTTCTTTCTAGTAATTACAGTTTGGTTTGGTATTTTAACACGTTCTTATCACGACACCAAAGGGTTGTGACATGATGCAAGTTGGTTGGAAAAACAAGCAAGAATTTCACGATACTCTATACATACGTCAATGCTACTACAGTACACTGAAAAAAAAATGCAATGATTCACACTTAATATTTTCAGTCTGAACCAATATAATTCTTTTTAGCTTATTGATCCCACAATTTAAGTTGAGGCAAATCATTTAGAGTTATTGGGTGCAATTCACTTGTTTTATTTACTGAAGTAAATCTATTTTTTAAGTTGTTCTTCTTTTTTGGCAGTTGGAAAGCCATCAAACTGAAAAGTTTGACCGAAAGAATATACAAACAGCCCCCAAACACAGCACATGAACATCCTAAAATATTAAGTTAAATAAAAAAAGGATTTTTACGTTTATTCCCTCCACCATAACTTAATTTGGCACAATTTTTTTTACTTTGATTGAGATCTGAAACCAAATATTTCAAGCTGCAACACTAAATGACTAATCTTAAGTTGCTTGAAAGAGAAAATTTACGTTGAATGAACAACATCAATGCTATACTTTTTTCAGTGTACTTCTGTTCATCTGTGTGTTCCTCATGCAGTCTAAAGGGAGTCTTAACAGGTTTATGTATGTAGCATGTTCACTATAAACACAAACCTATACTGTACAAACATGAGTCAAATCATGGCTCGGACCTGTATACGTTTGGCATGACAGTAATTTTGTTTGCTCATGAAGCATATGAACCTGCATGTCCTTATTTGTTATCTAGGAATGCTATGTCAAGTGTGTCCCATAATGCTTCTTGTACAAAACAGTCACTGTGCTGCTGTTTACACAAGCTATTTGCTGACAATATATTTTAAAAAGCAAGCCAGTACAGAGCCTCAGAAATTGCTTTATGTTCAGAATTCTGAATATCGATGAAAGACCACCACTACATTATTCTGATAATTTATTAACAGAAAAAGTACTTCAGGGCTTCTCTGTAAAGGTCTATTTCTTGGTGGCTTAGGGAGGTTCAGCCATATGATATGCAGACGTCCAGGTCCAAGCAATCAGTCAGGACATATCCTGAAATTGGTTCTGCTCACTTAAGCAGTCTGCATGTTTTTTTTTTTTTTTGTGATAATACATTATTACTTGAAGTGTCTTTTGTTTTTTTTCCCATACTCAATTCTTCACTTGCACATATGCCAGTAATTGTGATTCAAATTTTTGCTATAATGAGACAGATACGAATGTAATGTAGGTACAGAAGTACTTAAATCAAAATTCCACTCTAACTTTAAGCTTTACTTTGTACGTGAAACATTAAGAAAGTTTACGCACTTTCGTATTTTCGCTGGAAAAAGTGACGGCGGAAGGAGTAATAATTGGACATTAAAACTTTGGTACAACACTGAAAATTGTATCGCAAACGACTATGTAGAAAAGTGATGTAATTTAGTTTTGAAATTACGGAGTTAAAAAAATGTCTGAACATCCCTCATAATTCCCAGCTTTACTCAAACATAGTAACAGATACGACAACATCTGCTAAAAGTTAAAATTTGTAATACTATGTTCTTTACAATGTTGGAGGTGAAGAGACTTCATACTCTCAAAAACTACAAAAATAACCTTTTGGGGTTTACATGAGGCCTTACAGGCACCAAACTTGACAGGTGAGCCATTCCAAGATCTTCTAGTGTTCTGTATTGAGGATGAAGAGGAAATAATGGGTGTAGACTGCCTGCAATTATTTTGTATCAAGTGGCAAAAAAAGAAATACTCAAATATGGGTTATGAACTGCAAACATAATGGACGACCAAAACTGACAAATAGCTTGCTACCTATAGAGGTTGAAGTGGAAATCAAAACACTTTTAAATGCCTTAAAAATTCAAGTATGGTTTCCGACATTCCTACTCTTGACAAGTGCTTTTCCATCGCCATTAGTCAAGGCGTGTTGCTTAAGTTCTTTACACGTCAGGGCCTTCTGCAGACATTACAAGCCTCGACTTCCAACATTAGGACACAAATGACCTATGGGAAAATGTCCGCAAATCTTCAATAAAAAAATAGAAAGTGCCAATCCTGGAACTCAAGGCTGCAGTCCTAGTGACAACTGCCATCACTACAAAAAGAGTTTATCCAGAAGGTATATAAAGGTTAAAAAGATGGAATTCCAAGTGATTACTGGCTTTCCAGTCCTAAGTGCTACAGACCACAGACTGTAAAGAGTAGCGCCGAGTAGTTTTATCACTTTCTGAAATAATCTTCCAGAGAACTTAAGATAAAGCATGGACACTGCAGGGACTTGAACCCCATCCTGGAGACTCCAGGAGTGCCAACCACCAGCATCTTTTGCTTTTTTGTTTGTTCTCTAGGAAAGGTCAAAAGCAAAACCTGAAAGAACAAAGAGCGTTTGTTCCTCCAGGAAAAGAAAACCTTATAAACAAAAATGAGGACAATGGACACCACCATGTTACAGTCTGTGGCTGGAGATTTAGGAAATATCAGGGCATGGAGTTAACTGTACAGACGAATGGAAGTAGTTTTCCAAATTAGCTGCACCAAGCCAGGAGTGAGCTCAACAAGGGTCTGCTCTTTGTTGTTTATCATTCGAAGACTTGCCAACAGTCAGCCTGATAGCACAATACAGGCATAGCTAGTTTGCTGGTAAAGACTGTCATTTTCAGACCATCTAGTAAAAATTCTGGGTAGAATGTCGAAGCTCATTTTGGCATCAAGGTAGGAGCCGTTTGGGGATGCTCATCTCTCATTCACCTACGGCCCTCTTAAAGTCAGCAGTCATCATGTTTAGCTAATCATTCAAACTTCGCAATAAATCTTCCAAATTGTGCAATTTATATTTGTAGGTGCTGGGAGATTTTTGTTTTTGTTCTATCAGATTATTCCTTTGTAATCAGACTTTTGAATGATGAAGTTAGCACAATGACTCAAGATAGCAAAATTTTAGTACTACATAACACAATGCTGTATGTGCAGCTCAGTCTTGAGCATTTTTGTTTTATATATAAACTTTGAAGACATCTTACTTGGGTCATTCAAATGAATCTTAAAATATTTATAAATTGCAGACATCTTTTGAGCCGTTAAGGACTATGCAAGACTTTAATTCAACTGCAGACTTGCTGTCCTCAATGTCCTTTAAAAGAAATACCATTTTTTTAAATAAACATTTACTATAGTTAATAAGTGTCAACAAACTGCAGTTACGGGGACCACCCGTCACAGGCCCAAGCACACAAGTATCTTTATGACGTTTCCCTTTATTCTCCATTATTTACCTTCAAATGGTATATTCATTATACTAACGTCTCATTATACTAATGTCTCTGCACATTATTTTACAAATGTTATGTTGCACCACGAAATGTGTAATGCACTTTAGAATTTGCTATTTACTGTTAATGTGGAATAAAGTAAAACACAATTAAAGAGACTTCCTATTTTAAGACAGCAGTGACAGTGACAATGTGTAGACCAGACTTGTAGTCGGTAAGTTGTAGTTGACATTGTATCTACAAAGAAATCTATTAACGATTGTATAGTAATTTTATCTAGTAAGAAATCTAAAAAGATTCTATACTCCACAGTAAATTAATAATAAAATATATCAGCTTAAACTATTTCTAATGGTCATAAAGCCAAAGTCAAAGTGCTGCAAAAGAATGTACTCAACCTAACAACTAAACCAGTTAGGAAACATATCATGTGTAACCTCATATAAAATATTCCAAATAATTTCACCACAAATGAGTATAAAAACGTGTATTCTATTACTGCACACCACATCCATATACTAAGCTTCAATAGGTGCACTAAAAACCACCAATACCTTTGCAGTCCTCACTGTACACGAGTTTGGATGAATTTCAATACTTAAAAGTCATATACCCCATAATGCCGATCTCCATTAACATCTCGGACTGTTACTAAGAGATGTGCTCATATCCCCTAACCTCCTGTAACGCAGCACTTTCTTTCATTTTCTTCTCTCAACTTAGTGACTTTTTTTTCTCAACTTAGTGAACTCTATCTTTGTCCCGAAATTGTCTGATTATATTTTTTGATTTCCCAATGTAACTTATTTTCTCAATCCATTTGGTATAATTACTATATACTTTCACTTTACTAGACCCATAAGTATACCAATTTTAGTTCTTTTTTTTGTCTCCGAAATTCTTGGATCTACTTGGCCTGCTTCTATGACCCGTATGCTACCATTCAACCGCATTATCATTACTATTCTGTCAATTACAAGATTCTTCATTCAAAAATTTCCCAAATGTTTTTTTAAAGTAGTCAGGTTGACCCCTAAATGACACCAATGAAAAAAAAAATTGTAATGCAGTTTTTATTTCATAACTTGCTATATGTTGTGTGTCCTCTTTAAATAGTAAAAGTATCACTATGTATGACCATCCAGTTTTTTTGAACCAGATTAATGCATGTCTTTCGTATTTTTGAAGTACTTATTTAATAATATTTCAATTAATAGTAATCAATTGTGACAAATTTCTATTAAACAAAAACTAATGTGGAATTTGTCTGAAAAGCCAAAACATGAATGCACTGCATCCTTTGGACTCTCAAAACTAAAAAACACACAAACGTCCCATCTGTTTCTGTAGGTTTGTGTTAAAATGAAAATTCCATGTACTTTAATTGCAAATACAGACATTTCGATCACTGGAGTGAACACTTAATTTGAGGCTATAACTTTCATTCAAATTTTACCACACATTGATCAGCTTTATTTCCAAATCCTTAAATCACACAAACAATTTTCTTAATGATTTGTCACAATCTAATGTGCCTCATTCCCGTTCTCCTCATACAGTTTTAAAGCACTGCATAATTTGCTAAGGTAAAACACTAAAGAACAAGCCAAATGCGCATCTCTTTGTACATAACATCCCATTTACCAGAAGTTAGGCAGGTTGTTTTATTTTCTATCACACATTCCCCTTTTCTCCACTATTTACACCAACATGAAAAAGCGGGTCATTGTTAAAGACCACCATGACATCAACACTGTTCGAACTATAAAACCATTATTCCTTGTGGCTGCGCTTTAAAAGGAAACTAGTGGAAATTGTGTCTTTGGAAAATACTTGAGAGAATACCGACTTACTGAATTATAAAGAACAGGAATACTCTGCACAACTGTATTATGAACTTGACTAAATGCTCAATACTGAAATTTGCAAAGAAAATGTTAAATTTACAGTTGCCATGAAGTAGTCATCTGTGACATCTAGGTACTAGTTATGCATTTGTTTTAAGAACAAAACCCATGGGGACCTCCTGGTAGGCTAACATTAATGCAAATGTATGAGCAGGATGCTTACGTTATTTCAATCTAGAAAGCTGCATGCAGCAGGGATTCAGAAGTATTACAACAAATCTGAGGAGGCACAGTAGACCTGTACTGGTGAAACTTCATTTCAAAAGACTACTATGTGCAAGTGTGGTGTGGACACAGTGTTAGAATACACTGGTGTCTTTAAACCTGAACACTATATTTGAAATGGTTTACAGAGAATTGCTAAAGATATTGCTCAATATTCTTTTTTTGCACCATCAACATGTCATTTGTTCTTATTTAATATACATTTATACAGCCCAGTGAGGCTGGTCAGTCTTTTGGCCTTGAAGCCTTTTTTTGACCTCTTGTAAAGCACTATGATCTACATCCAGAGTATGAAAATGTGGTATAGAAATAATTTAATTGTAACATTTTTGCAACATGGCTCTGGGGTTGAACCGCCAGTTAAATCCCTAAATCTGACCCTTTAAGCAACTTAAACGTGTCCATTATTGGTGGTAGAGGAAAAGAAAGTACCATAGCTTCAGAATGCACTTGAATTAAGTGCACATCAAATACATCATCTATCTTCAAGACATTTTTAGGTTTCCTTTTGAAGCTGTATGTTAAAGTATCATTGTCAATGAATTCCTGCCACAGTTAAAGAAAATCCTCCCATTCAGACTATTTGTATATAAACTGACAGCTATACTGCACCATAATGGATACCCCAAAAAGATTACCAATCACCACCTAATTTTACCATGTATCCAAAAGTCACTACTCTAGTTTTAATTATAATGTCAACTCCAATTACCACAATAATACGATTTCTAGGTGCATACATGTTCTTTAGTAAATGTTCTTTAATCTTTAATTGTAACATTTTGCAACATGAATCCCTACATCTGACACCTTAAATCATATTTTCTATTTTTAAGGCATTATTAGCTTTCATTTTAAAGCAGTTATGTTTAAGTATCATTGTCAATGAATTACTAATGAAGATCCTCCCACTCTGACTTTTTGTACAAAACACTGATACTGTTCTACACCATAATGAATACCCCAAAGCAGGTTACTACTCACCACCTACTTACCATGCATCAAAATAAAAATAAAAAGTCACTAGTCCAGTTTTAATTATAATGTCAATTCTAATTACCATAATAGATTTTGAAGTGTATTTCTCATTTTATGTGCAAAATCCAATCTCCAATGTTGCATGGTCACCAATTCCAGGTAGAAACAACATCGACAATAACCATTTATACCTTTATGTCCGTTTTTCGTCTGGTGTAGCAATTGTTGTAAATCCTGAAGATTTAATTACAGTAATTTGTTTAATTAAATTACATTGTTGTTTTTTATTTAGACTATTCTGTTTTTATGTTATCTATCACCATTTATTTATTCTATTACCATTAACAACAGGAGTTTTATATTATGTTTCTAATTATCCTGAATTTTGTAAATCTCTACATTTCTTTTATGTCACTTTGCTTTTTATATTTAGTAAACACATTAATACAATCCCAGACATACCCAATTTGTTTCATTCCCAGAAAACAAACAAAGGAGAAAAAACATTTCTCCTGTCCCCAACTGAAATATTACCATTGTATGACCATGTATTTACTTCACTTTACAGTTTTTGTCGACAAGTACTGTAGGACGCACACTTCATCACCTCAATGTCCGACTCCAACTGTAGACTCAAAGGAATCTTATTTTGGAAAAAATAATTTGGACTGCAAAACTTGGTTCATCTTATTTGACAAGTAATTGTTCAGTACTGCATTTAGATTTCCAATAGTACCTTTGGTCAATCAGAACTGTTTCGACAGTTTTTACCAAATAAAACAAGTGTTGTACTAATCATCACCTTTCTGTTAAAACACAAGTATGTGTTAAAATATCCATTATTTGCTTTCATCTTATTCTACTTCCTCATCATCCATATCCATCCAAGTCTATCTGAGCATTTTCTTTTCTCATTTTTCTCTACATCTTTCTTCTGAATTTGTCTTATTATTTTTGATTTCCCAGTGTAGATGTTATTAATCATCTTTAGATGCAATACTATAACACTTTTTCACTTTACTAGACCCGTAAGTATATTGATTTTAGCTCATTATTTTGCCTCCTTGATCTATTTGGCCTGCTTCTATGACTCGCATGCTACCATTCAACCATTTCCTATGAATTACCATCAGTATTCTGTCAGTTACCAGATTCTTCATTCAAAATTTTTTCCCCCAAATTAGTTAAGATGACCCCTAAATGACCCTGATCAAACAAAAAAAAAATTCTACAGCCCAATCATTGTAGTTTTCATTTCATAATCTGTTATTTGTGGTGTGGCCTCTATTTATGGTACAGTATGACCTTTTATGACCATCCATCCATTTTTTGAACTGGATTAATGAATGTTTTACGTAGTTCTTTAACTCCACTTGTTTAATTATTTGAATTACTCAGGGCTGAATTATAAATTGTGCCACAAATTTCTATTAAACAAAAACTAATGTGGAATTTACCTCAAAAGTGATAAAACATGAATGCACTGTATCCTTTGAGCTCTTAACACGTGAAAGTTCCAACTATTGTTGTAGGTTTGTATAATATTGATCATTGCAGTCAACACTTTTATTTTTGAGGCTAAACATAACTGCATCATTCAGTTTTTACCACATATTGAACAGCTTTAATTTTTAATCCTTAAATTATAATATTTTGTCACAATCTAATTGTGCCTCATTCCCTTTCTGCTCATACCCCACATTTTCAGTTCCAAGATTACCAAACTTAATTCTTGTATCGCCAGTTTTCATTTCAGTTTTGAGTACAGAACCTTCAGTATACTCAATCCAATGAATTTGTGAATTAAACTATAAACCTCAAGACAAATTAGTTTCCAAATTCAGAAATTCCAAACCTTTTTTTTTCCTTCAACTATTCATAGAACAAAATTGACACTACAAACTGAAGTTTATGAACATTTAACTCAATGGTGTTACCCCATTGCTTTAGAAAACTTGACAAGATCCTCACATTTCACAGTGAAAAAACATTAAGTATCACTTTCACTATTCTGTAGAATAAATCATTTAGAGTAATTCTTAACTTTTCTTAAAATTATTTTGTTTTAATTTGAAGTCTTGCTCAAGTCACTGAAGATGCTAATTTACCTTTTTACATCATGTAACCAACAAGATCCGATTTGATTGAAAGCACAGCCTTTTATTGCCCACATTTTGTAAATGCTTTTTAAAATAATTTTGTTTGATTTATCACAGAATTTACTCAACCTTAAAACTTTTTAGACAAAACTCAGAAAGTCTTCAGTTTTACATAACAATTTACATCACTGAATTCAGACTTTAAAATTTCTTTACCTCATACAGATTTTAACAATTTAACGGTGGTTAGAAGTTCCCACTTTGGCTTTTTTCACTTTAGAGCAGCCTCACCATTTTGAGACAATTTTTACTTTTTTTAAACATTACAAACAATTCAAAATACATTTTTTCCTCTTGAACATTTCTAAAAAATCAGAAACATTCCAAAGTAACCCTAATTTTCAGAATTTCTAGTCTAGTAAACAAGAATGTCTTTACTTGAACTTTCACACAAATTCAGTCTCAGTATTTTTTATGATTCAATTATATAAACATAACCTAAACTAGGTTAACATGGTATTCAATATCACTATTAACTCAATTTTTTAAAATATAACTTGGGTTTTATATTGTAATCCCTTTAGTTCATAAATTCGTATTTTTTTCAGTGCTATAGAACAATATTCCTGCATTAACTGTATAAACTCAGGTATAAACTAAGACATTTTTAAGTGGCCTTTTGGAGATTCCAAAACTCAAATAGTGACAGTCATCATTGTAGATTAGCATATGATTAAAAAGATACACTTCTCGTAATACCTTCCAATTGATTCAGCAGTTTTAATCGATTTCATCCTTTTTTTTCTCTCAACACATCACAGATAAAGCAGGTGTGAGAATCTATACATGAATGTGATATTTTCCTTGCTTTCAAGTTAATATTTTCACTAAACTTTCTCTCTTTCCGGTTTTAATGTCATTGCCTCCGATTTCCACTCACCACCTTGTTTCTTTCGGCCTTTTTTATTTTGGCATCCATCACCAAGTTATTTTGTTTGTAATTAATGTGAGCTGTCTTTTAGTACTTTCAAGTTTTCAGGGATAAAGCCTGAGATTTCTGGTTGCCTGGGAATTGAATGATGCGAAGGCGAAAAGACAACTTGGGAACATTTTCAAATTCATTTTTTTTCATTGCTATAGAACAATTTGCTTGCATTAACTGCATTTATCCAATTTTTGTTTGGAAAGCAACACATATAACCTAAGAACTGAGCTAGTCTTATTTTCTTCCACCAAATCTGAACTTTTTCTTATTGAAGATCACTGGAGTGTGTACCACAATTTTACTCTGAAAACAGTAAACCACCTAAGCAGTGTGCAATATGCATAAAGCAACATAACTTCCCTATTCAACACTTAAAAACATTTATTGTTTTTCCCCCCAAGCGACTTCCTGCAGAGTCCAAAATCCTAATCGTGACTTCTACAGTTATCGTATATTCACCATTTTGACAAATATTTAAAAAGTTACCATTTTACACAGTACCCCAAATTGATTCAGCAGTTTCATCAACTTCATCCTTACCATTTTTTTACTCATCCCAGATAAAGCAGGGTGTGAGAATCTATACATGGATGTGAGAATTTTCCTTGTTTTCAAGTTAATTTCATAAAACATTCTCTGTCCTGTTTTAATGACACTGCCTCCGATTTCCACTCACCACCTTGTTTCTCTCGGCCCAGTTTTATTTTGGCATCCATCGCAAGTAATTTTGTTTGCAATTAATATTAGCTGTCCATCTTTCAGTACTTTCAAGGTTCAGTGATAAAAACTGAGATTTCTGGTTGTCTGGGCATAAATACTCCTATCATCAGACGTAGTCCTGCATGCATCTTAAAACAAATTGAATCACAAGGGTTTAAAAGGGACAACCAAGAAGGGAACCGACAAGTTGTGTGAACTAAAACTGGTACAAGGACAGACGTGGGCTGCCTAGAAAGGGCTTACTCTTGTTACCCATGTTATCTTTGCAGCTATGGAAAAACAAGTGAGGGCAAAATAAGGACAGCAGAAGACTGGAATACTTAATAATCAGGAACCACAGTTATTAGTGTCGAGGAAAATGGAGACACAGTTCCTTGTTGGCAACAAATAACTATTTCCATGGTATTTTAATTTTGAGGAGCAGACCAAGGCTACTCCATTTGTCCCATAGATGGCCAAAGGCTTTAAAACATACTGAAATCAGCCAGCCTACAACATTCAGCTTATGAGAATTTCAAATGAAATCACTATGCACTGCAGTATGTTACATATCAGGTAAGTATTACTAAATCTCTTTTAGACCTAAAGTTTGCTCATTATGATGTCTGGCTCCATGTGATTTCCAAGTGTGTGCCTAAGATGGGTACTCGCCTGAAAGAAAACACTATGCACTGCAGTACCTTACATATCAGGTATGCATTACTATTAACTAAATCTCTTAAACTTGAAGTTTGCTTATTATGCTGTCTGGCGCCACAGGATTGCAAACATGGGTGTGTGTTGGAATGAACCCTGTGGTGGACCGCCAACTTGAATAAGATGAAGGTACTCACCTTACTCTGCTCTTCTGTGTGACCTGGTGTTTGGTTTTAAAACACTGCATGATTAGTCACTGTAAAAGAACCCAAATGCTCCATCTCTTCATACACAACACCAAAGTTACTGCATTTAAATCATTTTAGGCACGTTTTGTTGTGTTTTAGTTTCTATATCATGTGCCTCTATTAACATTATTTGCACTAGAGTGAAAATCCTGTCACTGTTAAATACCACCATGACTTCAACACTGTTCAAACTGTAAAACCATTTTTCCTTCTGGTTACCCTTTAAAAGCTAAACTAGAAACTAGATTTTTGGAAAATACTTACTGGGGAATACCGACTTTCTGAATTAAAAAGAACAGAAGCAAGTTGGTAAATCCATTAACTAAAAGGCTACTGGAATGCTCAAAACTGAAATTTCCAAAGAAAAAGTTGAATTGAAAGGTGCCTATAAAATAGTCATCTGTGTGGGATGCTTGTTACTTTAATCTAGAAAGTTGAATGTAGTGGGAATTAAGAAGGTATTACAAGAAATCTGGGAAGGTATTTTTGACACCTTGTAAAGCACTATGATTTACATCTGGCATAGGAAAATGTGCTATAGAAATAAAGGTTCTTTAATCTTTAATTTAACATTTTGCAACATGACTCTCGGTTTGAAGAGTAAAATGCTACTTGAATCCCCTAAATCGGACACCTTAATCATAATTTCTATCTTCAAAGCGTTATTAGCTTTCATTTTAAAGCAGTTGTGTTCAAGTATCACTGTCAATGAATTACCAACGAAGATCCTCCCTCTTACGACTATTTATGCAAAAATTGATACTACCCTGCATCATAATAAATACCCCAAAACAGGTTACTTACTCAGTACCTACTTACCATGCATCAAAAAAGTCACCAAATTTAAATTCTAATTACCATAATAGATTTCTAAGTGCATTTCTCATTTTATGTACAACATCCAATCTCCATTGATGCATGGTCACCGATTGCAGGTAGAAACTACAATGACTCAACACCCATTCATACCTTCATGTCTTTTTCTTGTTTGTAAAACCCAAATTTAATTACATTAACTTTTTATTAATCTGTATTTTTTCAATTTGTATTTCGTTATTTTTATTTATACCAAATTTTTAACCACTTTCTGTTTATATCAGTTGTTAATGCTGAAAATTTTAAATCAAATAATTCTTATATATTATGGTCTATTACCAGTTGTTTATTCTCAGAAAAGGGAGCTTTATTGAATTTCTTGTGAATTAAATCAACTAAAATTTCTTTTGTGTCACTTTGCGCTTATCATTTATTTTTAGGTAACATATTAATACAACCCTACACATACTTCTTTTCTTGTCCATTCTCCATCAATAACCATCCCATAAATATTTTATTACTTATACATTCATCAACCTTGAACTATACCAAACAAGTCACAGAAGCTTTTGTTGAAATGTAATTATTTTTTATTTTTTTGAAGAAAAAAAATCAATTTGTGCTGTCCATAACTGACATCCCCATTGTATGACCATCCATTTATTTCACTTCACAATACAGTACCTCACACTTCATTAACGACTCCAAATGTCCAACTCCAACTGTAGACTCGCACAAAGATTTTGTAAAACATCTATATTGCACATCTTCTTCGTCCCATTTGAAAAGGAATAGTTCAATAATTGGATTTCCAATAGAACCTTTGTTCAGAGATGTGTTAACAGTTTTTACTATCCAAAATAAAGTGTTTGACTAATTGTCATCTTTCTGTTAAAACACAAAATGTTTAATTTATTTGCTTTGATTTTGATCTACCTTCCTCAACTTGTCCGATTATTTTTCCTCCAGTGTAGCTTACTTTTCTTAATTTAGCATCACATACTTGGGTTTATTTTAATTAAATCATCTTTCATAACAGTGCAAGATGCAATATCATACACTTTTCACTTTACTATACACCAAAGTATATCGATTTAGTTTGTTTTTTTTTTGTTTCTGTGAATCCTTGGATCTATTTAGCCTCCTTCTATGACCCATATGTTACCATTTCACTATTTCCTACACATTACCATTACTACTCTGTCAATTTCCAGATTCTTCTTTCAAAATCAGAATTTTTTTTTTAAATTAGTCAGGACCCCTAAATGACCCAGATCAAAAAAAAAAAAAAAAACTAAAGCCCAATCACTGTAGTTTTCATTTCATAACTTTGTTATATGTGATGTGGCCTCCTGTTTTATGGTAGAGTATGACCATGGCATGACTTGTGTGTTACCTGAAGTCATTTTAAGTAATAATATTTAAATTACTCAGGGCTGAGCTATAGCTTAAATATTTATCAATTGTGCCAAATTTCTCTTAACCAAAACACTAATGTTGAATTTATCTCAAAACCCAAAACACAAATGTACTGCATCCTTTGAACTCAATACTTAAAAACAAAAGTCCCAACTATTGTTGTAGGTTTTAAATTTCCATGTACTTTCATTCCAAACACAAGACATTTAGATCACTGGAGTGAACACTTATTTTTGAAGCTCAATATATAACTTCATTCTGAATGATCTTAATGATCTGTCACAATCTAATGTGCCTTATTCCCGTTCTGCTCATACTCCACATTTTCAATTCGAAAAATGTAACTATTAATTCTTGTGTCACTAATTTTCATTTCAGATTTGAGTACATAACCTCCAGTATACTCAATCCAATGAATTATTAACTATAAACCTCAAGACATAGTTTGTTTTTTTGTTTCTGTGAATCCTTGGATCTATTTAGCCTCCTTCTATGACCCATATGTTACCATTTCACTATTTCCTACACATTACCATTACTACTCTGTCAATTTCCAGATTCTTCTTTCAAAATCAGAATTTTTTTTTTAAATTAGTCAGGACCCCTAAATGACCCAGATCAAAAAAAAAAAAAACTAAAGCCCAATCACTGTAGTTTTCATTTCATAACTTTGTTATATGTGATGTGGCCTCCTGTTTTATGGTAGAGTATGACCATGGCATGACTTGTGTGTTACCTGAAGTCATTTTAAGTAATAATATTTAAATTACTCAGGGCTGAGCTATAGCTTAAATATTTATCAATTGTGCTAAATTTCTCTTAACCAAAAAACTAATGTTGAATTTATCTCAAAACCCAAAACACAAATGTGCTGCATCCTTTGAACTCAATATTTAAAAACAAAAGTCCCAACTATTGTTGTAGGTTTTAAATTTCCATGTACTTTCATTCCAAACACAAGACATTTAGATCACTGGAGTGAACACTTATTTTTGAAGCTCAATATATAACTTCATTCTGAATGATCTTAATGATCTGTCACAATCTAATGTGCCTTATTCCCGTTCTGCTCATACTCCACATTTTCAATTCGAAAAATGTAACTATTAATTCTTGTGTCACTAATTTTCATTTCAGATTTGAGTACATAACCTCTAGTATACTCAATCCAATGAATTATTAACTATAAACCTCAAGACAAATGAATTTGTTTCTAAATTCAGGAATGTCAAGTCTTTTTTCTTTAATTAATAAAATTCACACTACAAAACCAAATTTATGAATATTAACTCAATGGTGTTGCCTGATTGCCTTAGAAAACTCAACAAGATACTCACACTTCACATCAAAAACATTAAAAAAAAAAACGGATTCATTCACATGTCTGTATAACACCTCATTAAAAAGAATTTGTAACTTTAAAATATAAAAATTTTAAAAATAAAATTTTTTATAAAACTAGGGGGCTCTGCCACCTGCTCGCTTCGCTTGTCCACCCCCGTGTTTTGTTTACTGGATATACAATTTAAAGAGATTGTTATTTTCATGGGAATTGATACATATGCATTATTTTCACTTTTACTTTAAAAACTTTTGTAAAAACAATACTTATGATTATATTTTCGGCCCTGGGCGTGGTTAAATATCTTTCTCACAGGATGTGTAATGCTGCTCGCTTTGTGATGGGGGGGTGGGGTGGGGAGTTGGAATACAGGCAGCTGCTATTGCGCTACCCGTCTATCATTTTAAAAGCCTGTACAGCCACTGTCCTTTTTGCCACTTTGTGTCTCTGCTGCTCACGTAGTGAAGGGGGTGGGGGGCGGGGTTAGGGTGGCTGAACGCACGCAAGGAGAAGTGATCATCAGATCATCTCCTGTGAGCTGCGTGTTTTGCTTGTCGCTTGTCATTGTTTTAAGAGCTGGGAGCAAGTTAAAGTGTCTCTTACGGGTAATCGGATAAACTTTTTTTTTCTTTGGAATTGTTTCAATTTCATTATTTGCACTTTTACTTTAAAGCTTCATTAAAAACAATTACCTTTTCTTCAAGATCTCATTGAATTTTGATTCCGTTTTTGGAGACATATCAACGCAACGTACAACTGCCCATGAGTGAGTATTATTTATTTCTCTAATAGATAATTAGACTTTTTCTAATGTTTGTCCCTGTGATTTGTTAGTTGTCACGGGAAACTAAACATTCTAATACGAATGGTATATCAAGATCCACTTTGGTGTCTAATGTTATTCGTGGAATATATACATTACCTTTCTTGTCGCCTGTTAAAATTTGCATCGCTTCTCCGTGATCATAAATATACACCTGACCGAATGTGTTCTCTTTGAAATTAAACTGGTCGTTCCTTCAAATGTTGCGGGACCACAGATTCTTATAGTGTATGGTCCATTATTGTGTAAATCTACGTTTTGTGCATTGAATGATGCGAAGGTGAAAAGACAACACGGGACATTTTCAAATTCATTTTTTTTCATTGCTATAGAACAATTTGCTTGCATTAGCTGCATTTATCCAATTTTTGTTTGGAAAGCAACACACATAACCTAAGAATTTAACTAGTCTTTTATTTTCTTCCATCAACTCTGAACTTTTCTAATTGAAGATCACTGGAGTGTGTACCACAATTTTAGTCTGAAAACAGTAAACCACCTAAGCAGTGCGCAATATGCATAAAGCAACGTAACTTCCATATTCAACACTTAAAAAGTTTTATCATTTCCCCCCCCCCAAGAGACTTCCTGCAGAGTCCAAAACCCTAATCGTGACTTCTACAGTTATCATCGTACATTCCCCATTTTGACAAATATTTAAACATTTTACACAGTACCCCAAATTGATTTAGCAGTTTCATCGACTTCATCCTTATCTATTTTTTTACTCATCCCAGATAAAGCAAGTATGAGAATCTATACATGGATGTGAAATTTTCCTTGCTTTCAAGTTAATATTTTCATAAAACATTCTCTCTCCTGTTTTAATGACACTGCCTCTGATTTCCACTCACCACCTCTTGTTTCCCTTGGCCCAGTCTTATTTTGGCATCCATCGCAAGTTATTTTGTTTACAATTAATGTGAGTGAGCTGTCCATCTTTCAGTACTTTCAAGTTTTCAGTGATAAAACCTGAGATTTCTGGTCATCTGGGCATAAATACTCCTATCAGACATAGTCCTGCATGCATCTTAAAACAAATTGAATCACAAGGGTTTAAAAGGGACAACTTAAAGGGAGAACTGACAAGCTGTATGAACTGAAATTGGGAGAAGGACAGAAGTGGGCTGTCTAGAGAGGGCTTACTCTCGTTACTCACATGAGCTACACTATGAACATATGGAAAACTAAGAGAGGGCGAAATGAGGACATCGATAGACTGGAATACAGTGCAGGTAATCATCAGACACAACAGTTATTGTTAAGGAAACTGGAGACACAGTTCCTTTTTAGCAACAATTTCCATGGTATTTTAAATTTTGTGGCACACACTAAGGTTACTCCATTTGTGCTATAGATGAAAGAAGGCTCTGAAACATACTGAAATCGGCCAATCTGTAACATTCAGCTATTTTAGCTTTGAGAATTGCAAATGAAATCACTATGCACTGCAGTATGTTACATATCATGTATGTATTACTAAATCTCTTTTAGGTCTAAAGTTTGCTCATTATGATGTCTGGCTCCATGCGATTGTCAAGTGTGTGCCTAAGACTCGCTTTACTTTGATGTTCTTTGTGCATAATATGCCAAGGGATGACACTGAAGAAAAAAAATGCGCAGCTTTTTACAAGTGACATCCCATTTACCAGGTTTATTTTTAGGCATTTTCCCCCCTTTTCTACACTATTTACATTAAATACCACTATGATAGGAACAAGTGTGGGTCCATCACTTAGTCTGCCCTACTTTATTAAGAACTTTTTAATAAAAGGTTACAGAATGCTCAATACTGACATTTTCAAAGAATGTTAAATTCAGAGATCTAGATACAGATAGTTACACAAAGTTTTAACAATTTTTAAAAACAAACCCCACGGGAACCTCCCAGTAGGCTACACTGATGTATGTGTATAAGTGGGATGCTCATGTTATTTTTATCTAGAAAGTTGGATGCAGCAGGGATTGAGAAATATTACAAGAAATCTGAGGAGGTACAGTAGACCCCTACTGATGAAACCTCATTTCAAACATGTACTATGTGCAAGTGTGGTGTGGACACAGAATACACTGGTGTCTGTAAAACTGCAAACTAGATTGAAATGGTTTACGGAAAATTGTTAAGAGTAGCCTCAACATTCTTTTTTGCACCATTAACATGAAGGACCAAATAAGTGTCTTTTTTCTGGCAGCTAAATAATGCATCATTACTCAGCATGTATAGAGCCCAATGAGGCTGGGCTGTCTTCTAGCCTTGAAGCCACTTTTTGACATCTTGTAAAGCACATAATATACTATGATTTACATCCGGAGTATGAAAATGAGCTATAGAATAAATTTTTTTTAATCATCAGTTGGACCATTTCTGCAAAATGGCTCTGGTTTCTAAGAGTAAAATGCCAGCTGAATCTCTGAATATGACTCCTTAAACAACTTGTCCATTATTGGCTGTAGAGGAAAAAAGTACCACAGCTAGAGAATAATCTGATGTGCACTCAACTTCAGTCACGTCTTGTATCTTCAAGCATTAACTTTCATAAGTAATATAGTCAATGAATTTCTGCCACAGTAAGATAATTAAGATCCTGTCTCAGACAATTTATAGTAAATAGATACTACACTGCACCCTAAACCTAACCCCAAAACAGGTTACTATTCACCACCTAATATTACCATGCATCCAGAAAGAAAAAAGCCACTACTCTAGTTTTAGTTGCAATGTCAAGTCAAATTACCCTAACAATGGATTTCTACGTGCTTCTCTATTTTTATGTGCAAAATCCTTTCTTAAAATGTTGCCTGGTCTCCGATTCCAGGTATAAACCACATTGACTCAAAACCCATTCATACCTTCTTATCTATTTCTCATTTGGTGTTTTAATTGTTATAAAACACCAGCTACACTTAAGATTCAATTACAGTAACTCGCTTTAGATTAATACATATTACATATTGCTATTTTTATTTAGACCAAAGTAATAACCCACTATTGTTTTTTATCAACTACTGTGTTTTAAATAGTTGATGATCTTCAAAGTCAAATATCCATTGGTATATAATACCAACTATTACCATGTTTATTCTCAGAACAGAAGCTTTATAGAGTTTCTTTCCAATAAACTGGAATTTTGTAAACTTATAAATTTGTTTGGCATCACTTTGTTTTTTATTTATTTTTATGTAAACACATCAATACAACTCCAGACATACCCAATTTCTTGTTTCATTCTCCATGTATGACCATTCCATTAATGTTTTACTTAACTTATTCGACTATCATCCTTTAACTACTATTAAAATGCAAGTCACAGAATCTTCAAACTTGAAACTTAACCATTTTTTAGAAGAAAAAAAAAAAAACATTTGTCATGTCCACAACTGAAATCCCCATTGTATGACTTTCCATTTATTTCACTTTTTAGAATTTTTTCTTACAAGTACTATATGACACACTCTTCATCACCTGAATGCACAGCTCCAACTGTAGATTCATAATAAAATCCTATTTTGGGAAACAATTTACATTGCAGACTTGTCAAGTCTTACCTGAAATGGAATAATTCACTAATTGGATTTCCAACAGAATCGTTGGTAAAGCAGAGATGTTTAATTTTTACCAACCAAAATAAGTGGGTCTATTCGTCACCCTTCAGTTAAAACACAAAGTATTAAAATACCCTTTTATTTGCTTCCATCTGTATTTTACACTTCCTTATAATTCATACTCTCCCAAGTCTAAAATGCACAATAATGCTGTACATTTTGATATTTAATACTTAAGTATTAACATTTCCTTTTGGACAAATTTAACACCAGTCAAAACATCAAAAGGTTACGTTAAGTTTAAATTTATTACTCCATTCAAGATAACCTCATAGTTTTACTTTGGAAGCATGTTTTACCTTTAACAACAAGTTAATCATTAATCTGGCTCATTTTAGTCTGTTCTATAAATTTAGAATTTCTTTTTTGATTGTTTATTCTTACATCATACTCATCTATAGGTTTTGACACTGCAGTTATTTGCAAGCTTTTAACATGATCCGACTGGGGAAAGAGAACAATGAAAATGGTTTTTAAAAAAACAGTGGGTGCATTCTCTTGAAAGAGTAACAAATATAGCATACCTCCACTTTCAGGCATTTGAATGTATCAATGTTTAGTTACTAAAAACCTCAAACTGAGACAGAAGGGAACACTTAGTAGAACACAAACAGAGCAGGTTTTGGAAGTTTGTCCTGGGTATATATATAGCTACAGAGCTTAACCTCTTAACTCCATTACCTTTAACTTTATTTATAGAAATCATTTTACAAAACACACTGTAACCCTAAACATCAGGAATTTTTGCAACTTGTACCTGGTCAGATGACGCATGTGGGGCAAAAAAAAATAAAAATCCATTAATCTTATTCAATAAGAAGTAGGTAATTCTATTATACCATAAAACAAAATTAAGACCAATCCATATTAAATCACAGTCTACATAATCTTCAATCTCTAGATATCAAATGATGATAGATATCCAGTGGTAGGGTAAAAGACCTTGTGAACTAGTGAATGTTAAAACTTGAATGATGTCCAGTGGTAGGGTAAAAGACCTTGTGAACTGAATTTTAAATGATAGTGAATGTTAAAACTTGAATGATTTGTAAATTAAGGATGAGTCAAAAAATCAGAAAAAAAAGTCTTGATGGCCAAGGTACTCTACTCTTATATATATTGAACCTTGTATTATCTAACCATGTCCTGAAAACTTTCTGGTCCTACAGTATGTAACTGGAACTCCAATAATGACCTTGACTTTCTGAAATGCTGCCATGTCTGAAAGAAATGTGGCTTGGAACAAATATTGTCCCTTAGAAGTAGAGGGCCTACATTATATCTGTATTACTTTACATTCATTATACATGTCAACTAGCAGATAAGAATTCATTCAACTGGTCAAAAGTGAATCCGTATAGTCGAGGGATCATCATTTTTAAATTTTTACTATACAAATATTGCATATATGCAATTTGGCCATTTACTCATGCCCTTGATTCAATTTAATTTTTGACTTCATTTAAAGAACTCTGCATTTTTCATGACATACAGATATGTGTAGATGAATTTTTAACACTAAAGTGCCTTCACATCACTAGCTGAAAAATTAATGGGAGTACTAAATTAAGCCACATCACTGCATCCTAGTTATATTTTCCTGTTCTATATTACAAATATTACCTTCTACTCCAGTATTTCCAAATAAAACATTCACAATTTACACTCCATTTGCCAACTGATTTAGTTTTGTGTTTTTTTCTACTGTAGTATTTCTTGGCTGCATGAAATGGTCTCTCTCAAGATACAGAATTCCTAAAAATCCTATATATTCTTCATCACAACATTTTTTTCTAATAATCTTTTACCTTTGGTTATTCGAGCTAACTTGTCATTAAAATTAAAATACAATACACCCTTGAAAGGATCAGTGGAGAGTAAGTACATTTTCAGGCCAAGGATTCAAACTTAACGATTCTAATACATATAGTTTGTGTCAGACCATACACCATAAAGAGCTCTTCTACTCCCATGTTTGAATTCACCTATGGGAAAAGTCACTTTTTGAAAAACGGGACAAAGATGTCACTAAATTTGTTTTAAGAAAGTTTTGAATTCTGAATGTTGGTCGAGTCCACCAATTTTTTTTTAAACCTTTTCACACCATGATCTAAACACCAATTGCACTATTTACAGTATATATA
This sequence comes from Polypterus senegalus, assembly GCF_016835505.1. Lineage (NCBI taxonomy): Eukaryota > Metazoa > Chordata > Cladistia > Polypteriformes > Polypteridae > Polypterus > Polypterus senegalus. The sequence goes on from NC_053164.1 coordinate 97,719,214, forward strand.
CTGTGTCACATTTTCACTCCTTCACATTGCTGAAATAAAAAAAAATCAATAGCCGGCATCATACACAATATTGTACTCTTGCATTTTCTCGATCTGCTAGATGGCCTCCTCTAGCAGTGTCTGCTAAAACCATTACTATCACATTCTTTTTAATTAATTATTAGCAAACCCTGCTAAAATTCTGAGAATGGGGGCACTCGACTCATGAACTCCTGTCTTGGTTAAACTGCTTTCGTCTTTATTCCATTAAATAAAGACTTTCACTTGCAAGTAATCAGCATGCATCTTTAAATGGACTACGTGGGTAAAACGAGATTTGCTCCTACAAATTTTCTTTTATACGTTACCCAATCGGAAAGTTCAGTCTTAAAGGATGTATGTATTTCAGCTCATCAACTGGCTTAGCCAAGTGCATATCTTCAATTCCAGTCACAGCCTTTTTAAGTCATGCTCCGGATGCAAGTAAGCACCACTCCATAAATCTACTTTATTGACACGACAACACAAAAAACTTCTTGCCCTCACAAGCAGATGTTTGTTTTGTATAGCTCCTTTTTATAATTTTGATATTGCAACATGATGGTGCAGGATATCAATGACTTCACATAAATATAATTTTGATCCAAACATGCATTACAATTTTATATATTTCAAAGGATTTCAAATTTAAAACTCATTACCAGTATAACCGTTGAAAATTTTACTCCTTGATGAACAGCAATAAAAATTAGTTGTGCATGTCTCTCAATACATTTCAGAATAATAATGAAACATCATCTTGCCAATAACCATTTGTCAAAGAACACTGTTACTCTACTATTTTGGACTACTGTTATAGCCATCCATCAATATAACAACATACCGTATTGTAAGTAAACAAGTTGTCTAGTAGAACCTTGTCACATAAAATGTTTTACTTCAAGTTATTCAGTTATTAATCATTTTAAAATCATTCCAGGTATGTACAGTCATTGACTCATGTTTCTTCATTATTGATAAATTTAGTAAAAACCACTAACAAGTCTCCACCTTTCAAAATCTCTTGAAATAGCTAACTGACAAGGAGAACCAACTTGTTATATAAGATTTTCAACAGAGAATATATGGAAATGTATACAATGCTAACTTTGTACGTTTTGAAATGTGCAATGTTTTGGATGAATAAAGCTATTTAGTCTAGAACTAAGAGTGTAGGCATTATTAAATGCTTGGCTAAATGTATACTTAGCATTAGAATGCTGTTTAAGTAGCAGTTTTAGGAGAACAGTCTTTACCATCTACGATAAATGGCCACTTTTAAAATTTTTCGGAGTTACGTCTCATCAAAATTCAAACTTTGCCTCTTTCATTCCTTTTCAGTCATATCTGGCAGAGACTTCAACAGTGTAGTTCCCAGGAAATGAATTGAGAAATATTGGACCTACTACAGTAAAATTACTATTACCGATTTTCCTTTTGTGTATTAGAAGCAGCAGTTAAACAAGATGCCAGGTAGGTATGCCTCATTTAATGTTTATATAATTCCTAGACTATATTCAGTTAGTATTCTTGTAGAATTAAACCTATAGTACTATTGCTTACCATAGAAGTGCAATGAATTTGTATTGCATCCAACAGCACAAGAAAGTAAAGGCCAGAAATTACATGGCAAGGCATCAAATGGTACTGTGCACAAATTTACTCTAAAGAGTTCAAGTCAGCGAGACAGGATTATACACATCTCAGAAGTTTCATTGGTGAGCCATACTCGTTCCCAAGTCTCTTTCCTGTTTGCATTTTTGTAGTAGCTATGCAAAATAATTTTCCTCACCTCATTTCTTGTCTCATCCCTTTAACATTCTGCATTCATAAATTACTAATATGTTCAATAGATTTCCATTTTAGTTTCAAAATAATTTCTGCCCAAATTTCTTTAAGAACCACTCTAATAATTTTGAAATATATTTACATTTCAAGGTACTTGCTTTTAAAATGCATGACCTCTATATAATATACTGTATAATGTGCTTTCTTTCCCCAATAAAATTTGCAATATCCATTACTATTAGAAAGTTGTAGTGCAACCAAAAGATTAAATGGTACAGTAATTGGAAATGGCTGTCAGCCATTTGTACATTACATTACAATACATTTTCTCTGAGTCATTTTTATTTTGTGCTTCTACACATGTAAGAAGTTTCATTTGAAAATATGAACACCTCGATAAAACTGACACTCACATTTCCTGTTACAGGAAAATTGATCATGTGCATTGTATTATTCAGACATTTCTATTATTTCTTTTTGAAAAATGTGTATTTAACCAGACTTAAATCATATTATCTTTAACCACCAAGCTAACTAGAATGTTGGGGTAAACAGCATTAAAATGTTGGAAAAAGTGACTGCACAAACTTGCAGGGACTAACGCCAAATTTTAAATATCTGAACCTAAAACTGATAATAATGGATTTAATCCCTGAAAATTAGACAAAACAATTCACACATTACAAATTCTGGAGTTTCATAACTGCATAAAGAGTACATTTTTTAAATTCCAATGTAGTTTCTAAATATAATAAAAGATTTCGTAAACTACTACAGCAATTTACACTTTTGTCAAGTCTAGAATTGTATAGTTTTATCATGACTCTTAGTTTAGTAGATTTACATTTTAATATCCAAGATGAAAAAACAAAAATCACATTTAGCATACATTTCAACTAAATTCTGCAACATGACCAAATGTTCACTCCTGATCTAATGTATAGCTTGTAAACTTTACATCAAGAAACTTCGTATAACCAACATTTACTTTTAATTTGGTAAGATACCAGTTTACAAAATGCATTTGTTTTCATTAATGGAAGCACAGGATATCTTTATTTAATTATATGTTGGAATAAACTGTAGGCCTACTGCTTATCTCAAGATATAATAACATTAAAAAAATCAACACATATTTCCACATGTACTTACTATAGACTGTAACCAAATCATTTTGCCATTACATGTAATGAATTGCCTATTTGTATGCATTTATGTTTGTGTTTACATTTAGATCACATTTCACACATTAAATATTCTAATTGGGCATCTTTTGGACCTGCACATTCTAAAGATGACCACTGTGCAACTTCAATGTACCTAATTCTACCTACACTGAACGTTTGCATTTTTCCCTCTTCAAAAGATTATGAAATAATACACAACTTATTAATATGTAAAATATGTAATTTTACATCTTGATACAACATTTCATAATGGTCAATTTGGAAAAAATCCAGACCTACCAAAATAGCAACATTTTTACCCATACTGGTAGCTTTTGCAGGGTATCAAATGACTTATTTTCATTTCCCACTGAATTAATGAAATAAGTATATAACATCCCATTCTTGATCTATAAATAATACTAAGTTTTCACCATTTTATTTAAGAAAAGCCCCCTTTTCCTTGTGGCTTTTTAAAACAAGGCTTAAGCCACAAACTTGGATTATTTAATATAATATTGGATTTCCCATTTTTTTCAGTCCTGGCTCAGCATAGCCTTCTAAATGCACTGTGTCGTAAATTAAAGGAGATTTACCTTGATATAAGTTTTACATCATGCTAAGCAACTTAACACTGTAAGATCAACCTTATCTTGAACATGTATGTTTTACAAAACCCTCCATTTAACACCAAAACTGTAATGTTCATTCATTTCACCTTTTAATATAATTTTTTTTCACTATGTTACCGATTCATTTAATTCACCAACAACATTTATGGTTACAGTTAATGGTTTAACTAAGCATCAACTGTGAAAGAGACCGTCTTACATGGGTTATGTGTAAAACCAGATCAAGATTATCCATCACCACACAACAAAATTAAGCTAATTAATTATTCCATGGTAGTTAAAATGCCCTCCTTTTCAACTGAAATCTTGTGCCATTTTAAACCATGAAATTATTCTGTGTTAAAATTCAAAGTTGATGCAAGACTATAAACTGCTGTAGATAATAAGTGCTACTGTTAATCAGGTGTAAATTTTTACCTTCTATGGTTTTGTAAATAATTTTTAAAATTTAAATCCACTCACACTTTGTAACTACTAAGTAAACTAAATGCTGATGCACATTAACAAACCTGGATTTATCATCATAAATAAACCAAATGTAAATGTTTCTGCTTTTTGTGTGACCAAAGTTACTATTGTTTTCAATATTTTACCTTAACTGTTATATATAAACATATAACTGCATTATACCACCATTGATGCTAATGCCTACTGGAAACCATTTTTAGAGTGGAATTCACTGTGTTTGTGTATGTCACTTACCGTATTTATGAAAACTGCTTTAGGTTAAATATCCAACAACCCTTTTTAAAACTTTTGTTAGGATTTTGTATGGTAGGAGAAATATCCTTCAGCATCAAACCTGGTCAATGTTCTTTAGAAGAAATAAGTGACATTATAGTGGAAATTTACCAGTGGGTTTAAATTTCCTTTGGATTAACATAATTTAAGACAATTACAAGTACATGAACAATATGCAGTGTACTCGATTTTAAAAAAAATGAGGTGGAAAGAATATTGCAACAGCAATCCTAATAAACCATCCAAGTCTTCACTTGGGAATGTCAACAGCTAAAGGAACAAAATAGCTCAAATACACATGGATGCCCTTCAAAATGAGTGTGACAGTTCGTCCTGGAGAGGTTTGAGAGACAGGGACCCCGAATCGAGGGCTACACAGTCTTTAACCAGAGGAGTTGCTCTGTACAAGGACGAATCTAGGAAAAACTCAAATGCAAGAGAAAATGGAAACTTGTAACCTTACGTAATTTGTATAGCTTTTACTTTATAAATTATCTTTAACATTTAATAATCAAATTTGGCATATGTAGAGGCCAAGATGCTCACTTTCTACTTAGCCATTTACAATTAAATATTTATCAGTTAATATCCATAGTGTATATAGTGGTATATACTGTGTTCACAAATCAAGTTAGCAATGCAGCGAAAACAAGAATGGACTGTGCCATATTCTTGAAAGGGTTGCAATTCAAAATGACCGAGACAGTTCAAAATCCTAGTAATATGAAGTTTAGATGATCTTATTTATGTTTGTAGTTTTAAACAAATCAAGTACTTTCACATTTAACCTTTTAACAAAATTGACACTTACTGTACTTCTTAACACCACGTGAATTCATTTTTGCCTCACTGCTTAAACAATGATTTGTCAATACATGGCTCACAATTCATTTTTTCAATGCTTACTGTATACCTGGGATGACAGTAGGATTAGAGAGAGAGAGAGAACGAGAGAGAAAGAATTGTGTTCTGACTACTAATAAACTTTTTGTAAGGTATTAGTACAATAAAACTTTTTTTATTTGTACTTGGAACTTGTGTTGGACTGGGAAGTAGCCTCTGGCCCAAAAGCTCCAAGGGCTTCTTCCTTGGCCCTGTTTGGACTGTTGCTTTAGTAAAATGCATCACTTCGTTATTTGGTACCAAATATCCAACACCACGAGGAGGCAGATACTATAGTGGGTCTTGTACGTTTTGTAATTGTATGCATTTGCTGCTCATATAAGCTTTAGGGGTTTTTTTCTTGGAGTTTTTTTGTTTTTTCTGTCCACCCTGGCCATCGGACCTTACTCTTATTCTATGTTAATTAATGTTGACTTATGTTTATTTTTTGTGTCTTCTATTTTTCTATTCATTTTGTAAAGCACTTTGAGCTACATTTTTTTGTATGAATATGTGCTATATAAATAAATGTTGATTGATTGATTGATCTTAATGATGAACAAGTCGGGCATTTATTACCTAAGCGGGGAAGTCGAAAGGATGTTAAGTTCTATTGCTGAGGCTCTCTCTCTTTTGGGAAGACCACCTCTGTGAGGTTGTGTCTATGGTTTGAGGTGCTGCAACTTTCTCTACTGGTTACAAGGTCACAAAGTTTTGTAGGCATTTTTGGGTAACACCTAAAATAACATTAAAAATGATTAAAATGTTTTTGGACTATGGGCAACTGTGATAAATTATATGAAATACTGACGTCACTGAAAAAGTAAATAACACAGCTGAGCTCTTAATTAAAAGAACTACATAATAAATCGGAAGCGCCTTGGAGAGAGCTCAAACATTCAGGAAATTTGTAGGTTCTCGGACACTAAATGGTTTTCACTGATGTAAAAGGGATAACTTCAGCGTTGTGCAAGAGTACAAATTCATCTTAGTAAGTAATTTTAACTCAACTATATGAATATTGAATTGATTTGGTGTCTCATGAATAGTTGTATTCGGGAGACAGGATAAAAAATTTCTTTCGATGTAAACTGTATGTTAATTAGGTCAATCAGCCAAAAATTCCACTATACCCTGTACATTCAAAGGTGTGACTCTACAAACTACACCAGGAAACCTTAACTACCAGTTTTTTCTTCTACTCTCCATATTGCAATAGGGATCGTGCAGAGTTCAATCCAAACCAACACAGCATAACTTTAGAAATGAATAGTTAATGATATACATATATATCATTAATATACATATAAATGTAGGTGAAGATGGTATAATTGCACAAATTTTGTAACACAGAAAAGCAGTACTGGATTTAAACTGGGTGAGAATATTTGGACAAAAGCATCTACTCGTATCGATTCTTTTTCTAATTTGATTTTAATACAAACATCTCCAAATCCCAATGTGATGGGCTACACAGATTTAATCTTTAATCTTACCTTAAGAAAATGATCAAGAAGAGACAGAAGAATAAAAAAAAAGACAAGAGGTATAGGTATACCTGTAGAGATATATATATAAAAGGCACTTATAAGATTGTTAGGTAAACAGACTGATGCAAAACGAACTATAAAATAGATGCAAGATAAATCTAAAAGGCACTGTATGAGAAAAGGGAAAGACAATAAATAGCAAGTCCTACACCGAGACTCACGATGTGTATATGATAAACATCAAGACAGAATTTTATTGGTCCGTGGAAGGAAATAATTAATACAACTTAAATAATCCTATTGTACTCTACAACATTCACACATCTCTATGACCACAAAGTTTAAATTCATTCAAATCCAATGAAATGTTATCATTACTTCAACCACATTTAATGCTGTGTGCTACACTAAATGGAATTGATACTTTCTGTAACTGTAACTAGTAGCAAAACCTCTTAACAGAAGTTTCATTATTCTCAGTATTTGTAACTATAATCCAACCCAGTTATAATTTGTGATTTGTATTTGAAGTATCTAATTTAAAAAAAAAACATTATCATGGCAAGATCTTTCTCTTGCAATATTCTGTCTACATTTTAACCATTCAGACCTTCAAAATGTTTTATTTATCCTTTTCTATGTTTGATGACTGCATTCTAATATTTACACACATTAAATATTTTATATCCATATGCAACATAGTTTCTAAACCATTACAAGGTAATTTTAGTTTTAGGTTAATATAATGATGCAATGTTCATTTAGAGAACATTTACACACTGCAGATTGGATTCAAAAACAAAAAACCTAAGGTGACATTAAATGCATTTAAATTGAACCAAAAAAATAAACCGTTATCTCCAACTGTTTCAATGACTTGAGCATATTTAACTTTAAACTACATAAAGGATTCAAGTCTGGAATTGAGCCAACCAAATAACAAAATTTTAACTCTTGAGCTAGAACATATTTTAACTGTGGTAAAATTTTAATTATATAATTTTAAGAAATCCATGCCTCCCATTTATTCCACACACTACACTTACAATTTAGCAGCCACTCTTGCATTACAGTTGTTAATTATAAAAACTTTTTACTTCTGTATGGCAGGCCACAGTCCACGTTTATATATTTATGCACTTTTTCCAGACTAGCCTATTCAAATATTTCAGTTTTTAAAAACAGTTTAAATATACTTTTTATTGTTCAGTATAGGATAGGCCACAAGCTATTTCCAGCAAATATACTCAAACGCAAAACTTGGAAATTTAAACTGGGAAAAATAATCCCCAATCCAATTTGCTCACTATATTCATATCCATATTTTTTATGCTGGTTATTAATTTGTGCATTATACTTTCTCTTGTTGAAACCTTCTGTAGTGGGCTGGCGCCCTGCCCAGGTTTGTCTCCTGCCTTGCGCCACCCTGTGTTGGCTGGGATTGGCTCCAGCAAATTCCCGTGACCCTGTAGTTAGGATATAGCGGGTTGTATAATGGATGGATGAAACCTTAAAACACATATCACCTTACAATAAAATTTCCTGGAGGCTGAAAAACACTCCATATTTGACAAAGATTACCCCTTTCTTTTTTTGCTTTCCTCTAAGAATGGACACCAATTATTTTCAAATATTTACCACATACCCAAAAACTATAATATTTGTATTCTAAATTTGCTGCCACATTGATTAATCAGTTTGGTTTTGCCATGGATCAACTTATTACAATTCTAGACTATAATATTCAAAATATATTTAGAATTGCTCTCTTAATATTTTAATTAAGCAGCCGTCGCTGACCATTACCACCTCTGAAGATTTCAAAAACCTCCGGTGTTTGTCCAGGACATACTGAAATGGAAGATTCCTCCCACAGTCCAAAGAAATCAAGTTATGTAGTCCAGCATGCTAAACTGGCCTGTGCATATGTGTGTGTTCACCCTGCAATGGACTTCTGCATTGCACCCAATAACTGCTGGGATAAGCCTCAGTTACTCTGTGCCCCTGCTCTGGGTAAGTGGGTTTGAAAATTGTTAAATCCAAGCGTGCACAATGAAAAAGTCTTCCAATATATGCACATTATCCATGAAAGAAAAGAATGGGTAATTAAGTGGAGACATAAAGATTAAGAGTTATAAAGGGTAGTCAAATGTGTACTTGCAATGTAAGTGTTTTATATTTCCATGTAACAAGGAGATCAACTGCAACAGAAAAGGAATGGCAGCAAAATATCATGTTTTAGATGTAATTGAGCAAACAAGAGCGAGGATGCTCAAGTGCTGAAATAACTTAAGAGGGAAAAGGGCTAACTCTCAAATATTTTGTGCACTTCAACATCACAACTGGCAAATCAGGAATTAGACTGGATCAGATTGTGTCAACTTACATGGGGTGAAAATATATATCCTTTTATCTTAAAATGAATTGGCTTATACTGGGAACAATATGCATCATTCTAATTGTCTAACAATGTCTCTAAGGAATTCAAGTGAAATGAATTAAAAGAAATAAAGACTTCAGATATTACACATCCCCCATTCTGATAAACAAAATATAAAAACACGTTTTTAGGATCCTAAGAAAGTCCATTCTGTAACCAAAACACACTTCATCTTTTATTAGAAAAACTATGGATAATGACAAGTGTTAACTTCCTTTAAACAGCTGTTTATCATGAATAGTACTGGTAACAAGCAAACTGCACTCCAGACAAATATGCATTTTTCATTATTTTGTTTTGTACATTTTAATTAAAGAATTTAACTTAACATTCATTACAAACTCAAAAAAACACCAAATGTGCATTTCATTATTTTGTTTTGCAGTTTTTAATTAAAAATGTAACATTAGAGTGTAAAATCAACCCGTCAGAGAGAAAGAAAACACAAAGAAGGCAAAATATATTTCCCAACAATAAAAGATAAAAAGCTGAATCTAAAATTTTATTAATTAGGACTTGCAATATTTTAAAATAGTTTTGGACAGATCTTCTAAGTGAGAAGTAGATTTTTTAAAATTTCAAATAGTATAGAACATCAGATACCCACTGACTTGTAACAGGTGGGCTGTCATTCTTCCATTTGAGCAAGGAAAGTGTTTGCTAATAATGTGGTGTAGGCCATTACAATCAATTTGTCCTTCTCCACTTTAAGCCCATCCAGGAGTACACCAAACACAGCTGTTAATGGGTTAGGAGTGATTGTGACACCAAGGCTGTCCGATAGGCTTTCAAAGACTTTTGACCAGAATGATGTTAATTTGGTGAATGACCAAAACATGTGGCCCAGTGAGGCTGGAGTTCGACTGCAATGTTCACAGATTGGATCTTGCTCTGAATACATTTTGAACAATTTTAACAGAGATAAATGAACTTGATAATTGATACTGAGTTGGAATGATTGAATGCTTTGTGAACTCAGAGTGTATTCTATACACTGCTGCCTTCCACTCCACGTCTAAGACAAGTGAGAAATCCTTTCTCTACTGCATCCTGGGATCTTTGAAAGGAAGAAAATTAAAATTTTTGCTTATATACATTATTGTGATGTTGTCCTGATCAGTATTTATTCTGGAACAGAATTGGGTGGTAGGCAAGGAAAAATAGGCAGGTTCCTTTTCACCAAGTTTCTGATTTGAAAGTAGTGGAAAAATTGTGTTGATGGGAAGTCCGATTTGAAGCACAATTGTTTATTAGATGCAAGTCTTCAAGTGTTTAAATCCTGGACATTAAATACTGTGTAGGTTTGGGAAGGTAGAAAAAGGCGATTATCATGTAGAGCTGCAACAGACAAAAGCTTGTCTTAAAAGTGCTTCCTGCACTGGTTCCATATTCTGAGTGATTGATGTACAACTGGATTATTTTTATGTGTTTACTGTAGCACAAAGCAGGGCATTTAAAAAAGTACAGCCACAATTTCACTTCTACTGTAGACCACGCTTGTGTATGTTAAATTACTGTAGATCTCCAGGTCCTATAACATTAACCCTTATAGATTGTGTTTTAGCATGTATTTTAGCATCCCAGTAATATAAATGAAAGTTAGGTAGTGCCATGCCTCCTTCTGCTTTTAGGTCATTGTTGAGTCGCACTGTGGACGCGTGGAACTTTCAAATTCCAAATAACCGAGTTTATAATTAACTTGAGTCTTAAAGAATAAATTGTTCATTTTTATGGGGATGTTCTGAAAATAAAAAAGCTTGGGAAGGATGTCCATCTTGATGTTGAAACTCCCTGCTAGTGTAGGTGGAAAGTTCACGTTATTTCATTTTTTCCATGCAGATAGCAAAATTTTGTTGAATTTTGCTGTTTTACTTGCGATGACTATCCCTAGGTATTTAAACTGATCTGCTAAAATAAATGGACGGGTTTTACTGTGTACAAGAGAGGTCACAGGAAAATGCACACTTGTAAAAATTCGAAGTCCAGATATCTTTTGAAATTCTGCTAGTGCATTAAGGACTACTGGTACAGAGGTGTATGGGTCTGATATATACAGTAACATGCGTCATCTGAATATAGTGACATTTTCTGTTCCAAGACCTTCTCTGGTAATCCTCTTCCTCTCTGGTGCATTTTCAAAAGTAAATGGCCAATGGCTTGATGCCTATTGCCAGAACAATTGTGATTTGGGGAATTTTGCAGAGTAGCACGAACTACTTTAAAGTAGTTTGGAAAAGTGTAATGTTGATACAAACAGAGGCTTCTGAAATGGCATAAAGAAATTTTATCAATGCACATTGTGTCTGGGCCAAAAATAGATTAGGTAGTCCAATTCAACCATGTCAAATGCTTTTTCCGAGTATAAAGGCAAGATCTTTAGAGAATTGCATCGTACTTGCAAGATTTGATAGTGGGCAATAAATTACTTATAATTCTTGAGTAACAGATGTACTGATGAGAACAAGGAATATGCTGTCAAGTTTGGATGGGAAAATCTATATGGGTCTGATAAATTATGATCCATAATTATTTTTTCGGGTCAAGAAGTCTGTAAATGAATGATTCTTCTTTAAATATTTTAAAACTTCATTGATTCTAAAGCCTTTTATCCAAAAGTTTTAAAGTCTTTATAGGTAAGTCAATTGTGGTCAATGCAATAATTCATTTGCAACTCCAAATTTCACATCTGAATTTACTTCAATAATTCCAGAGGAAGGCAAATAAAAATGCACTAGTATTTTATTCACCATATTTCTGTGTAGTTACAATGATCAATTTGTTTTGGAAGAAAAACTAGTTCACTTATTTTACACCCATTATTTTGGATACAAAATTGCACCCAATGTTTTATTAAAAAATTTGTGAACACACCAAGTTTAAGGAATGCAATAAAATTTATACTCATTACTTCAGAAATCTTCATTTTCTATCATGACATATTTAATTTTAAAATCACTGTGGGTAAGCAAATTTTATTAAACAAGTTACTTTGTTTTACCCACCTGTGGTTAAAAAGTAAACTTGTTACATATTGCTCTGTAAAAGGTGTTTCCAAATATCCAATTTAATTTATAACCATAATGCCTTGAAAATTAGTTCAATTTGAATTTTTTTTTCTCATCTACCAAGCCCTACAAGCGCTTTTAACAAAATTCCTTAAGAGACTTACTTAATTAAAGCTACAAGAGTTTTGACCAACAATACCCTCTTCAAAATGCATTGGATTTATTACCATTTTTACTTTAAAAACAGGGCCAGTGTTAAATATTTTTCCTATTAAAATGACTGAAATTCAGAAAACAAAGCATTTACCCACTGATTACTATGCACACCACAACATTAAACCTTGCAGAATACAGTACTTATTATTATTACAAGACTGTAGTAAGAATGTTAGCCATTTTCAACATTCCAATCTTTAAAAATTCTTTGAAGTTGTCCCACTTCACACTATGATTTTGAAAATATACTATTGCATTAAACCTTTTTTTATAAGTTCTGGGACCTTTACAAATTAGACCAGATGGATTTTGGTCTTGTTAATTTTGTTTAACACTGGGGGCTCCGCCCACTGCTCACTTCGCTTGTCCACCCCCAGGTTTGGTTAACCTGACATACAATTTGAAGAGATTTATTTTCATGGGAATTGTTACATATGCATTATCACTTTTACTTTAAAACTTTAGCAAAAGCAATATATGCAATTTTTTCTTCAAGATCGCACTGAATTTTGATTCCATGTTTGGACTTGTATCGTGACAAAGTAACGTATAACTGCTGAGTGAATATCGTTTCTTTCATTCTAATAAATAAAACAACCTTTTTAAATGTTTGTCCATGCTCTTTCTTCTTTGCATATTAGTTGACGTGTCATCGTCCTGAAAATGTATAAGAGCTGAGAGCCCAGGAAGGGTCTCTGCTAAAAGCATTCACATGACTTGAGGTTAGATGACCGTGGACTTGTTTGAAAATATTTGCAAGTAGGGTGTGACTTGAAAGAATCATGTTAAAAGTCTACGTCTCACAGGACTTCGTACTGCGTCAATGTTTTTGGAATCTTTTCATTCTCACTGGTAACTTGAATTAAGATGATCTACAAGTCTCCGACTTAAAAGTTTAAATCTGAACATTATATTTTATCTCTTTTCACTGTTCCGTTATTTCACAGAGTAATAACTTCAGTTTGCGCTAATTCAGTTTTTCCTACCCTTATTACTTGAGTACGAGATTGAGACTTAATTTTCGTACTTCCATTATCTCTAAACTGCTCTGCATGTGTACCGCTCCAACTTTTTTGAATTCAGTACTGCATGACCAATTTGAAATTTATTTTCTTGCGCACCTAAACTATACAGTCTTTTTGCAATATCACTAAAAACATTTTTGAATAAACACTGGACAGTACTGCATGACCAATTTGAAATTTATTTTCTTGTGCACCTTTTTTAAATGTTAAAACTTTCGATTCATGTACACCAGGAAGTTCCCCACACTTAATTATTCCAGAATATACATTGAGAATTTTGAACCAATTTCATTAATTAATCAATTAATACCCGATATTACAGTGAACCAGCTATCATTTTACTGACTATAATTTTAATTAAATGTTTCCCCTAAAATTAAACTTTACACTGTTACGAATCTATTTAAATAATTCCATAGAGATGTTCACCCATGTATGCAGATTGTAAGTTTTGTTGCACCAACGACCCAAAGAGAACTTGATAATCCAGACATCCAATTACTTAAAGAACATGACAGAACAATAGCATTACTTTCAACTTGCAAGGCCAGAACAACAAATTGTATTAACTGTAATTTTCATTTAGTTTTTAGACTTGATTTCAAGTGCAAAGGCCAATATAAACTTACAGAATTATTGTACTTAAATTTTTTTTCTGGGGGTAATACAATAATTGAAAAATCAAAGAAATATTACACAAATATAAATGACTTCAGAAAAACTAGGAGTTGACTTGACATGCTCATAGGGTTAATTCCAAGCTCTCAATGGCATATACAGGAAGTACTGAATGTTATGTGTGTGTGTGTGTTATTAGAAAGGTAGTCATGTGCTAGCTGCAGAATTTAGGAGGGACCAGAAAACTAAAAGAATATGTGCATTGGTAGTAAATGTGGTGTAGCACAGGTTTCTCCAAAATTCATGTGCTGCTCATCAGACAGTACTACTGGAGTGAACATTTTATGGCCTTAATGAGGTAGCAGTGGTTTAATATAAATGATGATTTTTACTCCTAGAGAAAGGTCACCATTTTAATACTACTCATACATCTCATTATAAAGCACTGCAGCTAATAAACACTAAATAAACTCAAGCAATTGGATTAGTGTGTGTGCAAGGGTGCCCTGCAACTGAGCGACTCCACGTCTTGTATACAAAGCTTCCAGGATAGGCAGCATCTTTGCATAACTGGATGATTAAGCGGAAAAGGTAAAGGTGTGGAATTGAACACAAGTTTTCTACTTAATTGAAATGGGATGCAATGGAGATTGAAATGAATATTTAAAAGAAAGCTGGAGGTTACCAGCATGACACTGGTCCAATGTGCTATTTTACATATTTATCAATAAATTACTGAAACTTAATTAATACACTAGTAATTCAGCAAAAGTCTTGATTAACAGAGGCAACAAATGCAATCTCAAGAGTGTCATATAGTTGAATAAAACGGTAAAATTGATAATAAACTAGTAATTCAGCAAAATTCTTGATTAACACAGGCAACAACATGGTTATCTCACAAAATGGAATGTACTGAAACCAAGAAGGTGATATAGTTGAACTAACAAGTAGGACAGTTATTTCTAAATATTTGTGCAACTGCACCTTGCCCCATTGCGTGGAGATAAGATTATTTACCGAGTAAAACCAAGTATGATAGCACACCAGAAAATGTTCCTCTCTAAAGATCTGTATTTGGAAATTCAGTACATAGTTTAGTACAAGAAAAATAAAATTTATATTTATTGTACTATGTTTCACATTTAAATATGTTACCCACGTTTGTAACAACTACCAACATTACCACATTTTCATAAAAGGAATTGCAGATCGTTCCTTGGCTTTTGAATGTTCAAGATTTTCTTACAAAATAAAGTTTATACCTTTGTCACACACGTGCGACTAGGAGCGAGCTTAAGTGACCAAGTGGAGGTGATTACCCGCCAGACCAGGGGGTGGCGGGGTGCTCTAAACCTTTGTTATTTCTGCAGATCAAATATGGGAAAATCTGCCTGACCTGACGTCACTTCCTGTTCCGGCACCCAGACTGACGTCACTTCCGGGTTACAGAGTACAAATCCTCCACCTTGACTAACTAAATAAGTTCAGTGTGGGAACTCAAACAAGCAACATCGCTGTGTCAAATATAATCCTTTTGCAGCTAGGAACAATATACGGGTGGCTGCCACAAACCTTTTTAATAGTGTTGAGACTCATTCTTTCACACCTTGTATTTTTCAGGCGCACTTCACAAAAATTCTATTGTAGTAATAATCTCAATTCAGCATTTCTGCAGTTTTTTGTTTCCTTTGATATTCCTTGCATTTTATCTACCAACATGCACATTTCAGCTACACTCTAGTTTCCATTTTAAATTTTTGCTCTAAGACTAATGCAATGAAAACAAGTAACTGAACATTAGTCAATTGAGTTTCAATCTGAACTGTTTATATTTTCCAATTGAACCATTTGAACATTATATTTGGTGCAGAGGTAGAAAAAACACAAATAGGTCATTTTAAAAATGCTGCAATGCCAATGTTATCGTATTTGGGTACAGGAAACAGATTTAACTGCATAGTTTTATTATTCTATTGTTGGAATAAGAAACTCCG
Organism: Polypterus senegalus; assembly: GCF_016835505.1. Taxonomy (NCBI): domain Eukaryota; kingdom Metazoa; phylum Chordata; class Cladistia; order Polypteriformes; family Polypteridae; genus Polypterus; species Polypterus senegalus. The sequence continues at coordinate 97,735,232 of NC_053164.1, forward strand.
TCCTAAATTATTTACAACCATAGAAAAGGTTGATAAGGACCGTTACTACTGTTCCAAATTGTCAAACTATATATTATTAGATTAAAGATCCAAAAAGCAGTAATCTTAATTGTGAGTAGTCAAGCTGAATTAAAACCTACACATTAAAACCAACATTCCTCTCACTTCACTAAACCAGTAAAAAAAAATAGAACCCAGTAAGCCAAACAGACTCAAGATCTGTTAAGAGAAATCTCAACTATGGATTTTCATTCTTGACTGCTTTATTTGTGAATTTCATTCCATACAGATTTGTTACACAACAAACTCCTTCCAATTGTAAATAATATAAACCTTTTAAAAAAGATTTTACTTTTTTTTTTACATTTGCAGTGGTTTAATTTTACCTATTAATATGCATACCGTAGTGATAAACTGACCTATTGCTCGTTATAATCATGAATCCCGGGTTTTAAACTTGTGTGTAATGTTGCATTATTTTAACACTTCACTATTGAATAAATCTCTGCATTTTAAAGATAAGAGGACCTGACAATGTCAGAATTATTGGATGCTATAAACTCAATGGATAAGAGAACATCTTACTTTACATTTCCGATATTACTGTGTCAACGGTTTCAGAACACTGAAAGTTACCTGTGCAATAATTAGAATTGTTATGTAGGATGCTTCATACTTTTGATTTACCATAAAGAAATGGAACAGGACATCAAGAACAGTTCTGAACTGTATTGTAAAAGCACCGATTGTTGCAGCACACGAACCTCAAGGTTTAACCTGAAATGTATAAACCTTATAAAGTTCTCTCTTCATACAGATATTACTACTTTGAAATAACTGGAATATAGAAATAACTGGAATGCGCACTCATGGATAGTACTGTACTTGGATTTCAGCATCCTTTTAAAATTTCAGTAGTACACTAGCTGTGTACCTTTCTCTACATTTGACATACAGCCAATTTCTACTTTATGTCCCATTTAGAATAAATCTTTTCCATTTGCATGTCAGCTTTTTGTAAGCATTGTGCGAACATTCATCATTTAGAAGTGGTCCGTTTTTTTTCATCAATATTTTCTTAATAGTTTCTGTTGTAATAATAATTTCCTCCAATTTAATTTTTTAAAAGTTAGCTACTGAAGGTTATGCAGCATTTTTTGGGGGAAGCTGATGATTAAAATTGTGCATCATGAAAAACTACAACAGGCTGCAGCGACTGTATGGAATACACTCGCTAAATAAAAAAGCAAAACATCAGTTAATTGGGAGGGGCCAGCCTATTACTAACAAAATGTGTCAAAATTCATTTTGTAGTGTAAAAGGTTATTTGTCTGCAAATTAAATTTGTGGATCTGAAAAACATTTGCAGTGTTCCAAATAAATGACCAGAGTACCACTGATGCAGTTTTAACAATAGCTACAATTTAAAACATCCTGAATCTCCTTGAGAACTTTGAGGTAGACAAAAGATTGCCAGATGAACTGAAAGGATTAATATGGAATTAAAAGGATAATGTGGAATTTGGGGAGATGTTAAAATGCACTGCTTAACGGAATCTGGATGATTTAAACACCACTATCAACTTGGCTGGGAATGTGGCCAACTATGGCAACTCTACAAGTTATGTACAAGAAATTGCTGAAATTCAAATATGACCAAAAATCCCATTATTTAAGATGTCAAAGCACTGATCTGAAAAGTGAGCAAGATTTTTGCTTTTACTTTTCTTCTGAAATAGTTCTGAAAAAAAGACTAAGCTACACTGTGTACAAAAAGAGCAAAGATGAATTCTGCTTCAGATATAAAGTAGATTAAGTATGACATTAAAAGCATAGCTAATTTAAACCATTATAACAAATGTCATTATTTCAAATATCAAGAGAATGGATACCTATTGCTTAGACAATGCAGTGAAAAAATACTTCACATCTTATGAGAAATTTTAAAAAAATTCATTGCTTTAAGTCTCAGATGTGAATTACTCAAAAGAACCAATTTCTAATTTCAAACTTTTAATTTTGATATCCACCAGCTCTTGAAATACTTGAGAATTTTCATGGTAACAGTGTTGCTGTTGGTAATGTGCAATTTTCCTAAAAACTGCTTAATTAGTATTTAGAATTGTTTTACTATTCCACCTTAAAATTTATAATATGAAGGTTTTTTTTGCAATGCTCAAAAGTCCTTTTTTATCCTTTTCCTTACAACTGAAATGAACTGTTCAGGAAGCTGATTAGAACTACATCAGTTTAACAGAGTATTAAAACTGGCATGAAGTCCAGAAATTTGGACTAGGGAGCATTCCTTTTCCTGATGCAATACAAAATTGATATCTAACTAAAGAAATGGTTCCGGGAGTCAAATTTAAAGGAAATGTTAAAAAACAAAAATTACACATAAGTAGTTGTTTGATGTAATTCAAAATGATGTGGAAATGTGTGCACTACAGTGACGAAACCTTGGTTATGTTACATATTTGATTAGACTTCAGCACTTGATCAGAGTTTAACATTTGAAACCAAACAAAAGACCCCTGCAGTATTTATTTAGTTTTTCATACGGTCAGTTTCATATTTTATGTCTAGTAAAAAAAAACCTCCTGTCCCAAAGGTATCACGTCCTAGTGAGCTGTATGACTTCCGGCCTGTTGCTCTGACGTCACATCTGATGAAGACCATGGAGCGGCTGCTGCTTCACCACCTGAGGCCACAGGTCCGTCACGCCCTCGACCCTCTGCAGTTCGCATACCAGGAGAAGGTGGGAGTGGAGGATGCCATCATCTATATGCTTCATCGACCCTCTCCCACCTGGACAGAGGCAGTGGTGCTGTAAGAATTATGTTTTTGGACTTCTCTAGTGCCTTCAACACCATCCAACCTCTGCTCCTTAGGGATAAGCTGACTGAGATGGGAGTAGATTCACACCTTGTGGCATGGATTGTGGACTATCTTACAGACAGGCCTCAATATGTGCGTCTTGGGAATCGATTGTGGACTATCTTACAGACAGGCCTCAATATGTGCGTCTTGGGAACTGCAGGTCTGACATTGTGTGCAGCAATACAGTGGCACCGCAGGGGACTGTACTTTCTCTGGTCCTGTTCAGTCTATATACATCAGACTTCCAATATGACTCGGAGTCCTGCCACGTGCAAAAGTTCGCCGATGACACTGCTATTGTGGGCTGCATCAGGAGTGGGCAGGAGGAGGAGTACAGAAAGTTAATCAAAGACTTTGTTAAATGGTGCAACTCAAACCACTTACACCTTAACACCAGCAAGACCAAGGAGCTGGTGGTGGATTTTAGGAGGCCCAGGCCCCTCATGGACCCTGTGATCATCAGAGGTGACTGTGTGCAGAGGGTGCACACCTATAAATATCTGGGAGTGCAGCTGGATGACAAATTGGACTGGACTGCCAATACTGATGCTCTATGTAAGAAAGCTCAGAGCAGACTATACTTTCTGAGAAGGTTGGCATCCTTCAACATCTGCAGTAAGATGCTGCAGATGTTCTACCAGACGGTTGTGGCGAGTGCGCGGTGGTGTGCTGGGGTGGCAGCATAAAGATGAAAGACGCCTCACGCCTGGACAAACTTGTTAAGAAGGCAGGCTCCATTGTAGGATTAAAGTTGGACAGTTTAACATCTGTGGCAGAGCGACGGGCACTAAGCAAACTCCTGTCAATCATGAAGAATCCACTGCATCCACTTAACAGGATCATCTCCAGGCAGAGGAGTAGCTTCAGTGACAGACTTTTGTCACTGTCCTGTTCCACTGACAGACTGAGGAGATCGTTCCTCCCCCACACTATGCGACTCTTCAATTCCACCCGGGGGAGTAAATGCGAACATTAATTTTATTTTAATTCTTTTCATTTTTATTACTATTTAATTTAATATTGTTTCTTTGTATCAGTATACTGCTGCTGGATTATGTGAATTTCCCCTTGGGATTAATAAAGTATCTATCTATCTATCTATCTATCTAGTACTTACTGCCAAAAGGTTCCATGCAACCTGGCTTTAAGGGCACTTTTTTATGCAGCCATGGTAAATGTTTTTGCTCAAGTTTCTATCATATTTATTTTCCAAGGATCTTTCTTAAAAGGCTGAAAATCCTTTTGACATAATAAACTGTTCCATTTCTCCCTTTCCCTCAAAGAATATATTAAAACCTTCAATCTAAGTTAGTCATCTTTTGGGAATTTAACATAACCTGACATGATATGGTTGAAGTACGTGGGCTCAAAACTTGCTTGTGCACTTTGTGCCACAACAAAAACGTCAATCCTCATGGCCATTCAAGAATGAGATAAGATAGTTTCAACCTTTATAGAGTTGTGTGACTTCTCTAACAGTGTTAACTTTTGTGTAAACCAAGGATTTATGTTTTTGATGCAAACTTTAAACTTCATGATGCTCCATTCCAAAATAGGCTTTTTTACCCATCAAAATTATTTAACTTAATATAAATTGTGAATAAGGAAATAATTGTCCTTTCTGCATTTTAACTGCTAGATTTACAGCAGTATAACCTTACATATGGGGCATTTTTAAGATAGGGCCCCTGACACACAAGCAGTATTCACCAGTTCTGAAACTGCTCAGTCAGAATTGACAATTATCTGGTATTGCTCACTGACTTTTAACAATTCATAGTAATTTACTACAAATTATGTTTTCTTTTCCAAGTACTCCCAATGTGTTACATTTTTTTCTTAGGATCCAATTCTATTGTGACACCATAATAAAAATATTAAAAATGACACTTGAGAATTATTTTTGGCATCTCAGGATTTTACCAAAACATCAGTATTTTTAACTTTTAATGATAAAAATAAACATTCAAGTGAAGTCTCAAATCACAGGGAATAAAGCAAACTGGGTTTTTCAGTTAATGGCAACTGTTCCTCAAAGGAGAATACCTGAAATATTATTTAGTTTGATTTACTTTCTGTATTTTAACCTTAGCATCATCTTATTGCATCTAATTTCCAAGTGCCTTTACTCTTTATATTCTAAACGTTCTGTGTGCTTTTGTTTATGCATTTCCAAACAGCAAATGCTTTAATAGTGTTCTTTATAATGATACCCAACACAATAACATGTCATGTTAAATACAAAAATGGATTTTAGCCAAACTGATTAGGTTTTCTATCAGTTTTCTCATGTTTCAACATTTCTATTACTGTAATAACATATTTTCCTCCTGTTTTTTTTAAAGCTTGGCAAACCTTCAATTTTAATTACTACAGCAACTTCTTTAATGGCATAACTTTGCTTAATCTGCAAGGATGTCTAAATACTAAATTTTAATAAAGTATTCAGATTTGCTTTTTCTTTTTTCATCCACTGATATTGCAGAAAAATGTTCAATTATTTATTGCTTCTTTTTTTCTGAACATTACGCTGAAGCAAGGATAACTTTTTTAAATGCTTGTGTGAACCAAGCAAAATGTTCTATCACGTTATTTATCCATTTGTTTTTCATACAGTGCTGTTGTAAAAAATCGTGCGGCAACTTCCAAAACTTTTAAGAACATGTTTTCCACAATACCAAAATAAATTCAGATGATTAGGACATAATGAATGACTATCAAACTGCACTCACCTTAACATTGTTCAGTTCCATTTAACCAAGTCAGTTCCTATTTAATTATCCAAGTAGTGACCAACAATAATTTTGTGTGTTCATTCAGTTCAAAGCCATTAACTCTCGGCCATTCTAACATTCCTTTTGTAGTCTTGCTTTTTCAATTATTATATTTAATAACAAGGTGCATCTGAAGTATTATCCCCATCATATTTACTATTACAAACATCCACTTGAGAGTCTTTTCTCAAAACTGCCATGTTGATTGAGCTAGAGCGGAATTTGTTTAGGACAAAAATATCAAAAGATGTGGCAAACTGTTACTGCCAAGAAACGTGAAAACAGTCATTGAGTACCTTAAAACATACCTTAAAACATACCAGATGGAACATAGACTTGCTTGGTTTATATCGGACCATAATTTAGTTTGAACAATAAACAAATTGACCTGTGCTTGCAGATAACACGTGTCTGTTAACATCTAGTCATTTCTATTCTTGGTCTACACTAAGAAATGGGGTTACCAGTTGAGGATGCACAAAGTTCAGAGTTGGTCTGAATTTTGAATTCATCCAATTCACAATAATAACTATTAGGTAAATGATTTAACAATCTCAACAGGTCTGAACTTTGAATTCATCCAATTCACAAAAATAACTATTAGGTAAATGATTTAACAATCTCAACAGTCCATCTTACAAATGTATAGCAAAGGATCCAACCAGACATGCAATTTATATTCCCAGTACTGTGCAATCACTGCTCTGTAGCACAATCAAAGCATGAAAATGACACTTTAATAAACAGACATGTGATATTGTGCTTTTTTTTAATGATATTGTGCTATTTTTTTAATAATGGGGTTTTTGACTTTTAAAAGTAGAAACTGTGGAAACTGAATCTACATATTAGAAATTTAGAGAACGTGGGACAGAAGTGAATTTATCAGGCATCCCGAAAGAGCAATTGCTTGCTGAATTCTCTAGTACAGTGGATGCTTCCCAAAATCTCTACAAATGTTTTTGACCCTTTCTCAGATAAAATTTACTGATTTGAAGTCTATGGGGTTTTGAGTCATAGAGAAACAATTTAAGAGATATAAATCTAATACTAAGACATACACATTGGGACCAAAAGTGGTTTAGATTAACTAAGGTAATGAAATTGCCATTGTAACAGTTGAGTAAAAAGCAATGTGGCTGCTCACTGATACAGTTAATGGAACTCATAAAGCAAATGCAGCAGAAACCTTTTCATAGCCAGAGCATCTAACCTGTGATGGGGAGAGGAGACCTCATTAGAAACATGAAGAGCCATAAACTGTTCTCTTGCTCATAAAACAGGGCACTAGAGACAAGCACTAAGAGGTGGCATATCTATAGTCTATTTCTAATAAACCGTTTCTAAACTATACTCACTACCAGTGCACTTGAGACAAGCACTAAGAGGTGGCATATCTATAGTCTATTTCTAATAACCGTTTCTAAACTATACTCACTACCTGCAGGAAGAAGGTAGGGATTTTCTTTGGGGTATTGTATGCACACACGCTGCCCACAATGAAACACAGTGTCAATTGCAGGATTTGAACCCACAACCTCATCGTTTGAAGTCCAAAGTCTTGACCACTACACCTCCAAAACAAAATGGTTTGTGCCTTACAGTGTTCAAAACTTAACATCAAAACTGAACACTGACTTAAACATTCCGTACCATTATCTACTGTGACATAAATCTTGAAGCACTGGAACCTGTTATTAACTTTCATCAAAAATGGACAAATCACTTTGTGACAAGACATACCATACCCTCCTTTAACCCACATACACCATGTGGTCTTACTGTGAGTGATTTGAAATGTAAGCATTCTTAAACTCAAGTAAAATACTGTTAAAGGTAAACAAAAGTAACAATGGAATTTATTTAGAATAAAACTTTTCTAAGGATACCTTAACTGTGCAAATGTGAAGATTATGTACCTTATCTTTCCATTTCATCACCCAATAAGAGTAGCCAACTTTAAATCTGACTATAACACAGCTCATAATACCACTCATGACTGAACTGTTCCATTTTTGAACCCATATAGATTTAAATTACTATATTAAAAACTAAAATTTCTTTTTGTCATTTAAAACTTCCGAGTAGATTTCACAAAGTGAATCTCTGAAATTTTAATATCCCGTCCACAACTTTTAAGAGTAAACCAATGCATATTCAAAACCTTGAAATATGTTCACAGATAAAACAATTTAACAATTACATACAAGACTCAACTGTCAACTTCCTAAACACTAACCATACAGACCATGTTTTTGTAGTTAAACCTAAATGACAAACAGGTTTAGATTAACAGGAAATTGCCCCTTTCATTATGGAACATTAACATTTAGAAATACTATTTTTCACCAGTTCATTAAAATACTGTCCTTTAAACTTCAGTTGTTATGCCAAAAACCTAATTTAGGAATATGCAAATAATCATTTTCCAAAATAAAATCTTTTGTAATGAACAGTTAAGTCATTAATCTTTTGAGGTTTATGATCATGTCAAGGACATTTCACTCAAACTGCCAAAGAATCAACTCAATTTTATTGGCCAGTCAATTTTAATTAGCTTAAGTACTTTGTATCCACGAAACCTTGTTTCCCTTCTTCCCTTTTGGAACAATGACTACTTTAGTAAGCATTCTTCAATACAGCATTTTAATTTCTGGTGTTCCAATAAAGTTTATAAAACCATCCATGGTAACACACAGAATTACTCAACATTTTACTGCAGCAGTGACCGTTGCATAAGACTGATCACCCACCACTTCGTATTTTGCTTAACAGGTGCTTCCTTTAAGACCATTTATTTAATAATAGCACAACAAGTTCTTTTCCTTTGCTGAAAGTATTGCTAAATTTTCTAGTGCTCCAAAATCATGCTTTATCTTGTGTTAGTAACACTTGGGGATAGTGTTCACGGTGTTGAATATGCACCATAACATACTGCTTGTACTTTTTTACTTCTCCATGGATCTTCCAAAAAGGCTAAAGGTCTTTTTTTGTAAGCCTAAAATAAGTGCTTGAATTGCATTGGGCCCTAAACTTGCTGGGGCAATTAGTGCCAATACAAAATCCAAGTTGATTTTCATGGCCATGCAATGAGATGGCAGAGTGGTTAACAATTTTGGTATACAACATCCAGGATGTCACAAACTTTACTTTCAAGATGTTTAGGAAGGATGGACAGCTGACTGGCCTTGAAAAGCAGGACACTGCCCATTTCAAAGAACCATAAACTACCCATTTACCTCAAGCAACTTGTTTGAACTGCTTGTCCTGTATTGCCAAACACACATTGCCCATTACTTCCCTTGTACTGAATACTTGCCAAGCTTATTCCACATATAAAGATGCCAGTAGCTTATATAAATGCTGCGTGCTTTTTCGTTTTTCTTTACCACTTCAAACATTTGATGACAATAAAGTATAATATAATCCAATTGTGTTCATGGAGTTCAAAATAATGTCAGCGGTTTACAACTTTGCAATACTTTACCCTTTGTATTGTTTCTTTCACTTAAATTTGATTTTCTTATCTAACCTGCCATGTTGACTTGATTCTGGAGAGTTAGTGGAGCACAGCTAAACGTAATAGACAATGCAAGCTTTAGCCTTGTGGAATACAACCGGAGGAATAAATTGTTAGGAGTTTTAACAACAGACCCTCTTCATACAGCCTTATTCTTGTTGAAGGTCTACAACTGTATTGGAAAGGGAAGCAATTATTTTTTGTGGAATTTAAGAACAAAGTGAAATCTTTGTGACAAAGATATCCAAGATGTGGCTGGTTGTTACCTCCAAGCTAGTGCAATTTAGGGATATTCTTAAAAGTCCAAAGTACTAACTAAAAGAATGTATGGAAGACACACATGCAAAGTTAGTACTAGACCAAGATTTATTTTGAACAACAATTCAAATTACTTAAGCTTGCAAGTAATTGAACTGTACATTTTAACACCTGGTTCTTTTTATTCTTGGGCTGAATTTTAAGAAATGGGGATACTGGTCAAGGATGCACAAAGTTCAGGGGCAGTCTGTCGTCTTATGCAGCATTCATGCAACATTCAGAGTTTTGAACACATCCTATTCAACAATAACAATTAGGTAAAACTGCATCTTAGGAAAGCAACAGGGAAAAGGCACCCATCCACACACACAATTTACATTAAAGCAACATCAAAGCAAGGTAATGACACTTGCACATATGATATGGTGTACCTTTAGATGAATGCTTTTGACTTATTAAAATAGAAACTGTAGCAATTGAATCTATTCATGTTCTCTCTGGAGGGTCTGAGAAATCCTACACTTAAAAAGTAATTTGTGAGAAATATTATCAATTTAAGTAAGTCTAATGCAAGACATTAAACGAGACTAAAGGCAATTTATTGTTTAAAGGCAGAGAAATTGCCTTAGGAACAGTTTGAGAGAAATGGAGCAGTTCAAAAATGTATTTTTTCTTTCTCTCTCACATATACCTGTACAATAGATAAAAACAAGCATGGCATTTAAGACAGACATTGTGCGATATCTATTAACTTATTGCTTGAAGATTTTGGATTTGTCAACATTTTAGAGAGAAACTATATACGTCCCCTTGCTGCAAGCAGAAACGGATTTTCTTTGCTTTATCATATGCACATACACTGTATTCTTTTGGTGCCTAAAAATAAAGGCAAAAACGCATCCTATCACTCCAATATGAAATGGTTTGTGGCCAGAGGGCAGTATTCAAAACCCAATACTCAAGAATTCAGTTGCATTGATCAATGCATTAATTATGCATTTCTCATAGTGTGGAAATTAACTCTGTGGGACTCCTCTAGAAGTGGCAACTTTCACTTAAAGTGATTTGTGAATACCTCCTTTAACTTCACATAAACACCACTGTATCATGCTTGAAATCATTTGAAATGTTCTTAAATCTTTACTGAAAGTCTTTAAAAATGTAAAGGAAAATAGCAGAACTTAGATGAAAATATTTTAGCACTCAACTGCACAATTGTGAAGTTTACTATATACCTTATTTCTTCAATTTCACTGTCCCAACAAATGTAACCAACTTAAAATCTGTGACTATAACATAATACTGAATACTGTATTGTTAACTTGGACCTGTTGACTGACTCATGTTCAGACATATAGTTAAAAATACATTGTAAATTCTATTAAAAATTGCTTTAAAAATGTAAACCATAACACTTTATTATTACATTTTTCACACTGAATCATCTATAAAAACATTTTTACTCGAATCAACTTTCTTTTTCATACCTGTAACTATTAAATATGGTTTCTGCATTTAAAGCATTCCTCTGTTAACCAGATTTTACACAGTTAAAACCTCTTAAATGCTCAAGACAATTCCACATCTGGAGCAAGACTAACAGAATGCAACATCTGAAATTTACACCTTTTATTAATGTTTACCAACTTGAGAGTTTTGACACCTTAAAACTGCACTGCAAGGTCCTGATTTTCATACATATTTCACATTACTTTTATTTAAAATTGAAGACCACCATAAATGTGCCAACACTAAAATGTATGGCAACTATGAATTACAAACTTGAGATCACACACTATTGTTGCAGAAAACACTAACAAAAAAATGTAGTTACATATTTTATATCAATTCTTCACAATACAACTAATAAAGAGCTTTCTGTCAATAACCTAAGCATTAGGAGAAAAAGATTAGAAATATTAATTTTAATTAAAACTAAACCATCCTAAGTGTTACTTTTACCATCAGTTTGTGCATTTTTTGTTTAATATAGAGTAAGTGTTTTTTTCCCATTTATTGATTTCAAATAGCTTATTTACTGAGGATCGGTAGGATCCCCCCCCCTTTTTTTTGTAACACTGAACACTTTAATATGTATTTTTAATACAGTGCATTTCTGGTGTTCCATTCAATTTTATAAGACACATAAATGTGTTTTCTCAAATTTACATTTTTAAAAATTGCACTTCTTGAAAACTGTAAATTGATTTCAAGAATGGTTAATAACCAATATTTGTCATTACCTTCAAAGAACTTGGAAATACAAATTCCAGGGTCCATGTAACTTAAAACCATTAATGTACCAATTGTATATACTGTACTTTATTATACAACAGATTACCATTAAGGTATCATGGAATTTTGATCAGTAAATCAGTACCTTAAGGAATCATTTACTGCAGGACATCACAAGACTACCAGATGTTAGAGTAGCCCAAACTGGTATCCAAGTAATGCTACTTTAAAAATATTTAGTAAATATTCTTTGGACTTAGTAGGTGCACCCTTGCAAGATTATTTTGTTGTGTCCTTGTCCTCATGTGTTAGTTGTGCCTGGACAGTAGTTAGCAACTTAAAAATTAACCTTGTAAAAACTGGGAAGTCTACATAAGCAAATGCCTCCTTTTGTCCAAGATTTTTTCGTGAATTTCTGAAAATTTTAAAAATTCCCCAAACTAAGTACATACATTTATCTATAAGTGATTAAACAATATGAAAACCCATACTTTTTTTAAAATAATGGACACAGAACAAAATTAAAACATATTCAGATCAAACAATAAGCCTTAATTCTGAACAACAGTTAAATGTAAAATTAAAAATGCCAAAAAGCACTTTGGAGTATCATTTCTAATAACATCTTGCCAAGATGAACCATATCAAGTAAATCAGCAAAGTATTATGTTGTGAAACAATGAAGTTGGTTAACATGCCATTGACTGCATTAACTTATCTGAACATAAAAATGTCAATTTCTCCAACTGCATTTACTATTGTCACATTGCTGTTTAAGTGTATAGATGCATAACAAAGGTGTCATTTTAAGGAAATCAATATATATAATTAAGATACTGAAACAGACAAACTATAACTGTAATGTTAGGGACTTTTTTTCAACTGGAGAGAATTTGAATGCTATTGTAGACTGCTATTTACTTAGGATTTTTGGAGTCTTAATACTGTTAAATTTTTGAGGTCTTTTTAATACAGTTTTTCACCACTAACCTGGTGATGAAACTTTAAACAGTATGTTCAGTGCAGAAGTGCAGATGCAAGCATACAGCAGCTGGCTCAATCTAGTGATGACTTCTAAGAACGTTTTCTAAATCTAGTATACTGTAAAGGTGTCAGTGCTGAGACTGTTCTCTTTAATTTACATAATATGTGGATTTAAGAGATTCCAGGATTAATCAGTAAAATTAGGTCATTCTCAAAATATACAACAAATAAGGAAATGCTACACCATGAAATTGTGCAAAGCTAAAAAAGTAAAGTGACAAATCCCAATAAAAAGGAGAAATGTTGGGCTTTTTAAAAAAAAAAAAACTACTAAAAGGAGCTCAAATCATTGAGTTGAACAATGGTTCTAAGGTCACAACTAACACAAAATGTTTTGTCTCAGAATTGGAAAAATTAAGTTTTAACAGCATTACAAGATGCAACATTAACCCCAGGCCTTGAAAGGCCATTAAATAATTAAAAACTCAAATTGACATGTACAAGAAACAGCCCCGTTCAGTAATTTTTGTTGGGGGGATATTTTGCACCCTGCTGCATGTCTTGACAGCACTGGGCACAAGGTTAGGATCAATACTGTACAGGGCGAAAGTTATGTAAAAAAGTACCTCAATTTTGTAAAATTGTTGTAATTGAAAATGATCATCCTAGGAACTTTACAACTCGACCAGGAAATCTGCTGCCTTTTTATTTCTGTTGCACTTTCAAATAGTAAAACTGGTTAACTTTATTCATTTAATGGACCTACCTTTCACATAACAATTTAATTAATTAAGGTACAAACAGGAAATGTTTCCTGCTATAAGCTGGTTTGAAAATGACCAACCAAATTCATTGGTACAATCCAATAATATTCTTTGGACATGTACAGCTTATTCAAGTCTGCAATGTATTGTTAAAAAGAAACTAAAAATGTTACGCAGTCTAATCTCTATCTAAACGTGTTACTCAAATTATTAATTTGAATCTTCACTTTTCAACCATTTATACACCACTTTATGACTTGTGTATTATTAAAAGTAAACTTCATGACATTTTGAATGTACACTTCTTTTTAATTACACACAGTTGTTTTATGTGAATTTTCCCTTGGCATTTTGAATGTACACTTCTTTTTAATTACACACAGTTGTTTTATGTGAATTTCCCCTTGGGATTAATAAAGTATCTATCTATCTAAACGAATCATGACTATGTGCAAGTAATAGCTTTTCACACTTTATTTCTAACTGCTCAATTTATACCGGAGTCTAATCTTCCATTTTAAAACACCATTAATATTTGTACAGTATTTCTGAAATAAATTACAGTGGTGTATATAATATCATCAGAACTTTAAAGCTAACACCAAGATGATGTTATTAGAGTTGAAGTTAACATATTTTCAAATATTCCTTGATAGTTCAAATCCCACTCTGAAAGGCCCTAAAGCTAGAGCTAGGCCCTTAGCTGAAAATTGCTCCAGTGGCACTGCACTGACCCCCAAAGGTCAAAAGACAAATTTCCCCTCATTGATTAACAAGGTATTAACAAAGTATACCATAAAACAATAAAGACAAATTAGAATTTATTTGTCAGGAAAAGGTGCAAGATATGTATACACAGTTAAGGATCTGAACGAAGGTGCCTGAACACAAGTGTAGTGTAGAAATTAACAGATGGATTTGCAGTTAAGGTGGGTTATATCATGTAGCATTGTCATCATTAAGCCCACATTTTTACAATATTTATTGTAATAAATATGTTATTGCCCAAGGAAATAGTCTATCAGGCCCCATGCCATAGGTTGGTTTTGCATAACATTATGCAACTAGAGCAGTGGAAATGAGCAATAGGAAGACAGGCTTTACGGAAAAAATATAGGTAGACAGGTTTAAAAGTGTGAAAAAGTAAAAATTATTCCAGATCAACCATAACCAAGGATGCAGAACTAGATTTAGAAAAAAAAAAACAGAATGAAATCAGGCAGTGGTGTGCGACTACAGAATTATTTGATGCATGACATGCACAAAACAGTGGTCAGACCAGCACTGTTGCATTTCAGAAACATGAGCAGTTAAAAAGTGCATAGAAGAAAACTGGACTCTACAGAAGTGAGGATGTTGGGATGGACTTGTGGCGTAACAAAAGCTAGACAAGACCAGGAATGCAAGAATCAGAGGAACAGTTGATGCTGGGAAAATGTTAAAAAAAAACAGGTTAAAATAAGAATGTCATGAGGAGAGGTTAACAATGTGGGGATAAGAGTCATAGGAGATGACGATGACCAAAAGAAAACAGTTGGCTGTGTGAAGGTAGATCTAAGGGTGAAAGGGATATCAGGCAAAAACTGAACAACACACAAGAGTGGAGAAAGTTGGTCCAATATATTGACCCCACATATTACAATGGAGAAAAACTTTACACGATGAACAGTTCTAACGAAAAACTTTACACGATGAACAGTTCTAACAGTGAACTATGCCAAACAGTTGTAGATTTTTCCTTCCTTGAAACCTTTTTACTGTCAACCGTCATTACTTTTCACCACATAAAAAACAACTTATTAAAAATATGTTCACATCATAAAATTCAAGCCAAGTCACCACTAATGGAGAATAACAAACAAACTTTATTTCAATTGCTGTGCAATAAATATGCCACAACAATAAAAATCAATCTCTTTCTGCACCTTGAATACTTGGGAGAACCTTACATTTTCAATCATATAACAACTGAACTTTTCACTTTATAAACAAATTCTCATAATCCGCAATGAAGACTTGAATCTTTCCTTTTTACTCTGCATTCACACAGAGATACTAAGTATTCTTTTGATGCATTACACCATGTCAAAACTGCACTGCACTTTACATGGTTCTGTTTTAACAAGTTGATTTCAGTTTGATCTGCCAAGTGGTTACCTATAATTTTATGTGTTCACACAGTTCAAAGTCATTTAACTTAATTCTTTAAAAGGTGCTATAAAAATAATTTTTACAATGAAACATCCAGTCAACCATTCTGAAACCTTCCATGCTTACCAAGCAATAGAAACAAACAGATCTTAGAAAATAAGTTTGACAAGTGTCCAAATCAAAACCTTTAGTCAGGAATTTTTTTCTCAAATAAATAATAACAAGACCAACATAGTGCTGTGGCAAGTAATGGGAAGAGCACTGTACATATTACCACTAGGTAAAATTAAAAGCTGGGAAGAACTTGGTAGAGTACAGTTAAGACAGGTTAAGGGTAAAAGGAACAAGCAATTTTTAAGGCTGTGTGCTTCATTTATGTTATAGATTTTGTGAATAACATTTAACACAAGTTAAATTTCTTGGGGACACTTTTTTACAAGCTGGTGCAATTGGATATCTTATAAAACCACTTAACAGCAGAAGGACAACAGAAATGTATCGTATATACCCAACCATGATTTGCAACAAATCAATTTACCCGTTCTCCTGTACAAACCATTTCAAATTGGAAAATTACTACAAATACAATGCAACATTTTATCCAAATTTACATTTTTCGCATAGATCTTTAAATTCTTTCAAATACACCACATTTGATTAGAAGATCTTTTGACTTTCAGAAATTGTTCAGTGCACTATGTGAAAAACTGCCTCTGCAAGTCAGATTCAGACAAGACAGTGATAAAATTAATAAAAGCTATATTACAAACTGAATCTGCATCGTCAGAAATGGAGTTTTGATAAACTTATACATGGGCTGCATTGTAAACCACACTTGTTGAGGACAACTTATACATGGGCTGCATTGTTAACAACACTGATTGAGGACCCGAGGAGTTCAGAGGCTTGTTTGACCTTTGTAACCAAGTGCCAGAACACCCTCTTGGAGTGAACATTGACACTGTACAATTGGCTTGCTACCAGTATAATCATCTCTCAATTATTGAATGAAATCATTTGAAAGTTTGAATTTGTAAAACTTTGCAAATTTCCAAACTTGGGCTTTGAATTAGTCTGAGCTAAATGTTCGATTCCATATAACCACCAATTTACATTAAAATTACCAACTGCTAAAACAGGACACATGCATTATGAAAAATGATTAAAATAACAAAATATAATTCTAAAAAGACTTAAAAGAAAAGGATGTTCCTTTTAGATGGATGAAACTTTTGTCACCAAGTAATTACATAATCAAAGACCATTTATATCAGGAAAATAGACCAAGACTAATTAATTAACCTTTGCATTATTTCATTACTGTATTTTAAAACTTGCCTTTTACAAATTATTTCATTACTGTATTTTAAAACCTGCACTTGCCTTTTATAGTTATAAACTTGAAATATCCTATGACCACTTTGTTGTAAAATTTTTTTTAACTGTTTCTAACAGTCAGTAGACAAACTTAGGGCTGTTCAGGGAGCAGCCAATAATTTTGTTACTTGCTACATGCAAATACAAAATACAATAGGCTTCTATGACTATACCTTGACAAGATTAATATTTGTATTTCTGAAATTACTTACAGTGGTGTATGTCAGAACTTTTAAGCTAACACCAAGATGATACTATTGGATTTTCAAATATTCCTGGATAGTTCAAATCCCGCTCCGAAAGGCCCTTGAGCTAGGCCCCTACCTGAAACGTGCTCCAGTGGCACTGCACAATGGTTGACCCAGTTGACAAATTTCCCCTCATTCATTAACAAGGGATTAATAAAGTATATATTTAACAATAAGGACAAATTAGAATTTATTTATGTCAGGAAAAGTTGCAACAGATATGTAAACACAGTTAAGGATCTGAATGAGGGTTCCTGAACACAAGTGAGAAGTAGTGTATGAATAAAAGATGGATTTGCAGTTAAGGTGGGTTATATCAAGTACCACTGTCATCATTAAGCCCACATTTTTACAATGGATGTTATTGCTAAAGGAATAGTGCATCAGGCCCCATGCCATAGTTTGTTCTGATTGACATTATGCAATTAAAGCAGGGGAAATGAGCAAGAGGAGGACAGATGCTTTATGGAAAAAAGATAGGTAGAAAGTTGTGAAAAGATTCAAATATTCCATATCAACCATAACCAAGGATGTAGACCTAGATTTAGAAATAAACCATAGAATGAAATCAGGCTGAAGTGGTGTGCAACTACAGAATTATTTGATGCACTACATGTACAAACAGTGGTCAGACCAGCACTGTTCTGTTTCAGAAACATGAGCAGTTAAAAAAAGTGCATAGAAAACTGGATTCTACAGAAGTGAGGATGTTGGGATGGACGTGTGGCGTTAACAAAAGCTAGACAAGACCAGGAATGAGAGAATCAGAGGTACAGTTGATGCTGGGAAAATGTTAAAAAAAAACAGGTTAAAATAAGAATGTCATGAGGAGAGGTTAACAATGTGGGGAGAAGAGTCATAGGAGATGATGATGACATCGACCAAAAGAAACCAGTTGGCTGTGTGAAGGTAGATCTAAGGGAGAAAGGGACATCAGGCAAGAAGTGAACAACATGCAAGAGTAGAGAAAGTTGGTCCAATATATTGACCCCACATATTACAATGGGAAAAAACTTAAGACAAAAAAACAGTTGTAACAGTGAACTATACCAAGGAGTTGGAGATTTTCTCTTCCTTGAATCCTTTTAATGTAAACGTACTCTGGATTTTATTGTCAACTGTCAAATTATACTTTGTAACCAAGTGCCAGAATACCCTTTGGAGTGAACACTTGACATTGTACGATTGGTTTACTACCAGTACAATCATCTCTCCTGGGTCTCTATGGTGTTTTCACTTATAATCACATCAGTATAAAGCACTTCCAAGGTTCTAAGTCAGTACTTTTTTACCAATACTTTATTAGACTTTTGACAATTTCTGGCACTTGTAGCCGACATTATTAAATGGAAATACCTAGAGAGGATGTAGCACTGGTCACACAGGCTTGTCAGGTTTTGGGGATGTAATCCTACCTTGTGAGAGAAATTACAAGTAACAAGGATGAAGCTTAAAATGGAACTAATTTTTTTCATAAATGCTAGTCTTTTGCCTACATTGCCTACTCATTCTGCCAAATATAAAAAAAGCAATTCAACATATAAAACTGATCAGTAAACCAAGTGCTGACTTTATTCTATGACTTTTGTTCAAAATAGTCAATTATTGAATGAAATCATCTGAAGTTTAAATTTGTAAAACTATTCCATATAACCACCAATTCACGTTTAAATTACCAACTGCTAAAACATGACATGTGAATTATGAAAAAGATAAAATTCTAAAAGACTAAAAAAAATCAAGGACAATTTATATCAGGAAAATAGACCAAGACTAATTCATTACCCTTTCCATTGTTATTTCGTTACTGTATTTTAAAACCACCACTCGCCTTTTACAATTATAAACTTAAAACATCCCATGACCATTTAGTAAATTTTTTTAAGCTGTTTCTAACAGTCAGTAGACAAACTCGGGGATGTTCAGAGAACAGCCAATAATTTTGTTACTTGTTACATGGAAATATATAATACAACAGGCTCCTATAAATAGACCTTGACACAAACATGTAGGGACAACACATAACTATAAATTCATAAATATGAGTAGTACATACTAGTAAACTATAAGACAAACTGGAATAACGTATTGTCAGTCAAGCAGACATTTCCAAACCTGCTTAGTCCTGAACAGGGTCATGGTGATGCTAGAGCCTATACCAGCAAGCACACGATTGTTAATAGGGCATCAAGTGTCTTTACCAAAATCAAATATTTTACTGGAATTTCTAGTTGCCATACTTTATAGAGATCTAAATACTATAGATTTTTATAGACTTGGGACATGCAAGGTGAATTAGGGCTCCCAACCAACAGTGTATTATTTATAAAATGCTTTTTCCGCTGGAGGCTTTCAGTAATCCTTAGAAAACCTTTTATACACAAATAGCACCCTAGCAATTAAAAACACGACATAGTGAGGTTTTTTTCAAGATGTAAATCTATGTGAGACACTGGGTTGGAAACAAAGACAAAAAAAAATTAAGTCATGGTACTCAAGATAGACAATGATCAAAAAGTGGCATGACCATTGTCTTACTACTTTGGAGAAGCAGACATTCAAAAGGAAACTCATGGACATCCTGCTTCAAGGAAGATGGGTTATCCTTGTTATTGTATGCACATCTTCTGTACTATATTCTTGTGGTTCCTACACCACAGCTGCCAAGAGGGCTGAATAGGTAAAACGGCACATCACCCAACTTTAAAAAGTTTGTGAAGTATTCAAAACTACAAAACACTAAAACTGGATTGCTGATTCACCATCATTTGTATAATTTCACCTAGAAATGCAAGACAATTTGATCAAAAATTCTACTCTTATGATACTGTCGAATATTAATGCTGACGCCTTCAAACTGCATTGCCATCTCCAATTTGGGCACACACTATACCCAAAATATTAACCACTGTGCAATATTCTTTGGCACTTAATCCCAGTACACTGTGCTATTTATAACACACTGCTGTAGCTGTAGTATTTCTTTGCATTTGAAATTTTTGAAAGAACTGTTTAAATTACACCTTTATGGCATGGTTATTTTTTTTTTCCCCAAGTTATTTTAGTGTATTACTGCAATTGTTTTCCGAAACTACCAAACCTAACACTTGTTTATGATATGTAAAATACCAATTTTTAGAACCTCCATGGTGTCATTAAACTAACTTTAAAGACAAGGAATTAAGAGTAGGTGGGCCAGCCTTGACCTTGTTACTCGGGTGTAAGGTCAACATAAAAAAGTTCTATACATTTTTAAGGGTACAAATTATGATACTAGGAGTTGGCCTCTATCGAATTCTGCAATTTGGCATGATCAGTGGAAAGCAATTATAGATGCAGGAATGTCAAGGTATATGAACAGCCATTTCAAAAGCCATGTTAACACCTGGTACACAGTGGCTACTACACAGTGTTCCACTGCAGAAAAGAGACAAGAATAGATGCTATCCATGTCTTTGTAATGACATACGTTGTGTATAGTCTCAACTGTCAATGGACACACCAGCAAGCTAACACCAACTACCTTATTGACCGTTTTTACAATTGAGCTCAAATGGGGTAAAAAAAAAAAAAAATCGGCATCTTTGATTTCTAGAATCTAAAATTACATTTCAAAAGGTTAGTGGGGAAAGTTTTAACAGCGTGAACAAGTGCTGATGCAAGGAAAGTGATTGCAAGCAAGGTAACTTTTTCACTAGTACTACAAAAGGTCCTTACTGGGGCCGTTACTATTTTATCAGGAATGCTAGATCTCATCAGAATTGAGAACTATATAGATGATAAACATCTAACCTTAATTGCACTGTTAAAGAAATGGGTACAAAGCTAGAAAATTAACCATTACAAAAAGACAACAGGCTTTTTCATAACCCACTAAACTTAGGAGCCATATTAAGTTGCACATTTATAATATTAACTGGGAAAAAAACTATATTAAGTTGCACATTTAGAATATTAACTGGGGAAAAAAGAAGTAACAGTGGTATTTGTTCATTTGTGGTTTCTCAATTTAAGACATTTGAAGCACATAAAACTTATAATAAAGCATTTTGTCACGATTAGCAAAAGCCTTTCTTTTTCTAAAGACAAACAAAATCAATGTGCGTTTTTTAGCACATCACTTCTCGACATTCTCTTCTTTACAAACACTAAAAGGTACTAGAGGAAAACCTTACTTACTGTACGGTTTACTGTAAAATGACATTCATTTTACAGAAAGCTGAAAGAAACTGATAGCTTGACAGATTGTTAATTAAATTCAGTTCTGAAATTGTTAGAACTAATTTCTAATATTTTAGTGTTTTTATACATTACAGATAAAAATAATCTCAAAATTGTGCTAATCCTTGCATTTTCATTTGTTTCAATTTTACTTCTTCCTGTCACTTGTGGCTTTAAATATATGAACCACTTTCCACTATTTTAGTATTAACTTGCCACACTACTATCAATCAACATATCCCTAAATGTGACCCAGAGCTGCAATTTGAGCCGTTTTCTTCATTTACTGTAGACACTTGCATTTTTCACCTTGTGACAAAGTATTCTTCAAATGACACCATCTGCTTTTTTATGGTCCACAACCAGTTCTTGATTCCTGGTATTTTACCCCATACAATACAAATGACTTAAAAGGTTTTCATACCCAGTATGCAATGCATTACTGAAAGTAAACTACATTAATAGGTGCAAACAAACTTAATTCAGGCTTTAAACATTTACTGATATTCAATATATTTTTACTGTGATTTGTTCAAGACGTTAAGTTTCCAATATTTACAGTGCCCAAAATTTCTAAAATTTCCAGTTCTGCGTATTGTATTTTATTCACAATCTGCTGTTGAAAGACTTTAGGCTTATAAAAAAGTGGGCTTCATTTCCACAAACTGCTTATTGCCCAGCAATTTTCTAACAGTTGTATCAAAAGTGTTGCTCGTTTCCAGAATTATGCACGGTTCTAATTTTGCTTTCAAAAAATTTATTGGTAACAAAAAAGGATTTTAACATCCTCTTCAAGATTTTTTAAAATATTCATTCCTTACAGTAACATACAATTCACAAGTTCACACTTTTAAGCTACAATTATATCAATGCACAGCAACAACACAAAATTATACTTTGAAGAGGTTTGTCTTCCCCATAATTCACAAAATATTTAACTGATAACCTTGCCATACACATTGCTGTAGTATATAGTCATTGTTACATGCACAGTGAAATGATGGTGTGTGCTCAACTTGTGACCACTCTTCCTAACCACTCTGGCAGTTTAGTGATTAAAAGTAACAACCATACTTGAAATGTTCCGTCTTTCTTACCTTAATTGGTTGCCTTACCCATTCTCCCAACCAAGGATGAAATGCAAGTAAACACAAAATGGATTACTGAATTAGGCAGATGTTAAAATTAAACATGTCCCACTGCACAAAACAGATTATACACAATACCTCTTTAATCATAGGCATCTAGATAGAATCTAACCTTCAGAATTCTACATAAATAGTCACCTATGATTTTTCTCCCTTAATTAATCTTGTTTTAAAATAATGAGAGTAATCATCGGTCAGTATCCATTATTCATAACCTATGAGGTACACCAAAAAAATAAAACCCCATGCAATTTTGTTTTATTTAAACTTCTACATACTTTGTAATTGTTTACAACCTGAAGTCCAATTTCTGAACTTCATTCCTACTGCCTGTAAGAGAGAATTGTGTCTCTTAGGAATTAACACCACATACCTTTAATGTATACAATCACTTGATTCATCATGTGTACCATAATACATAAAACTTATTACCTTTACTATCCATTTTCTAATAAATTTTATTATTTGGGAGCAAGACCTTTTAGAGCTTTACATTTTTATACGAACCTGTACTGAAGTGTTTGCTTTGTATTTTTTATGCATCTTGGACATTTTAAACCCACTTTCATATGAACTATGGATAGATCAAAGTCCTGAAAAAAGGTCAGTGCCCTACTTGTGTTTCTCAGTTGTTTTTTTAAGTTCTTTCAAGTTTAGTTTCCATCAACCACCAATGCTCATACTATTATACAACCATGTTTTGACATAAAATTAAAATTTCCATTACTGTAACTGATGGGTCACTTGTGACTTATTTAGGTACTATTTAAAAAGCTGCTCCCCAAAACCTTGACCAAGATTAAGACAAAACTAAAAAATAAAAAAAACAACCATGCATCATTATAGTTTGTTCCAATGCACTTAACTTTTGTAGTGAGGTTTTAACTGTATATTACTCTAATTTATGCATTTATTTTAGACCACCAAGGTTTTTCTTGCATCTGATTGCTTACCTTAGCTTAAAAAAAATGGTCTTGATTAACTATTTTTACACCCAATCCCGAGTACAACTGTACAAAAATTGTAGACTATACATATAGTCCTAAAATTAAGATCATGTCCAGCTTGCAATATTAGCTGGTCAAAATGATTCCTTCTCATAAGCTCTTGAGACTACTTTCAGAAAGTGATCATGCAGGTTTTATGTGTAAAAGCTCCAAAACCTAATACTGCAGCAACACTTTATTATTTTGAAATTTTCAAAATACCAACCTGAAGGTCAACCATATCTAATTTCAATTTGTATTAATTCATTACCTCACACCCTAAAAACGGACAAGTCACCATATGCTAGTTACTTAAGGCATGTCTAAATATTTAATCAATGCAGCAGATTAAATTACTCACTACAACATCCTATGCATTTTTATATTTTGTACTCCTAAAATAAAGGTTCCGAACCATACAAATAGTTCAGAATAAAACGCCCCAATTTCCTATTTGAAATCAAGCCTTAAACTGATTATGCAGAAATGGCTCTTAAAAGCTTGCCACTTACAAAGCAGTATTTAAAATACAGGTTTTTTTTTTTCACATTGATTAAATGAAGTGCGGCACAGTGCTGCTGCCTCGCAGTTAGGGGACCCGGGGTTTGTTTCTGCATGGGTTTTCTCCAGGTACTCCGGTTTCCTCCCAGAGTCCAAAGACATGCAGGTTAGGTGCACTGGCGATTCTAAATTGTCCCTAATGTGTGCTGTGGGTGTGTGTGTCTGTGCCCAGCAGTGGGCTGGCACCCTGCCCGGGGTTTGTTTTCTGCCTTGCGTCTGCCCTGTGTTGAATGGGATCGGCTCCAGTAGACCCTGTGACCCTTTGTTAGAATATAGTGCGTTGGATAATGGATGGATGGATGGATTAAATGAAGACGAGATGGGCACTGGTTTCAATCTAACGGTTCATTTTCCACAAGCGAGCCTAACCAGTATTATACCCAATCTAGTTCAACAGGTATTAACAGAACAGCCTCCAGGTCACATTGGGAGGCTAAACTAACGCAAGCAAAATTCAATGCAAAAGTTGTCCTGGTTTAAATTTAACAGTTCATTTTCCTCAAGTGAGGAATTCTCAACTGAGTTAATTCTCAACTATTAACAGAATAGACTCCAGGTCACACTGAGAGGCTAAACACACAAAACTCGATGGAAAAGCTGTAAAGATTCAGATCTGCCTCCGCATGCACCTTTCTTGATGTTTTAACTTTTTAAGTGTACTACAAATTTTATAGCCAAAAGTACCACCAATGAAGTAATGTAAAAAAAAAACAACCTAGACAGTACTCACAGAAGCACTACAGTTTTTCTACAGGGTGTGTGACAACTGAAAGGCCCCCCTTTTTCAGAATAATAATAAATTACAGAAAAATATTTTATAAAATTGTCAACAATTGAACTTCCAACATTATAATAAGCACAATATGTGGCCTTTATGATAAGAACACTTACATGTAACATTTTTACTATACCTGTCTTTTTGCTTCTGAATCAGGTCCAAACTGGATGGGATTCTTTGCAATCTATCAAAATGTCACTTCATCCACACACAAATGTGGATGATAAACTGTGAGGAAAGAACCCTACATTAATCCACCCCTTTAAAAAAGACACAATAAAGGCAAGTGTGTTTTAAAATATTTCTAAACTTTTAATTAAAGAAGGGTTTGTGCATTAAGAATTTATTTTAATTGGAAGATTTTCAAAACATTACATGCCAAACTAATGCAAGGAAGTTTAGGTTTTTGTTTTTGCAATGTCCATCAATAAAGATATTACATAAATTGTGGCCATAATGTCAAGGTATGTCCTTTTGGAAAATTATGGATAAACTAGAGAAGTTGAACATCAGCAAAAATGTAATTGAACATGAAATTAATACAACTTGACTTGCTTATATTAAAATACTACTTGAAGCTACAATACAAATGATTTATTTTGTATTCAAATTGCTGGTAATTTGGCTGCATTTAATTAATGATGTCTAAACTGACAGGCATCATTTAAATTTTAAAATTCCAAGTATGATAAACTGAGAAATAAAATGCCTCAGAAATGGAGGTGGCATGCCTCTAGTTCAAGTGGTCACATTTTAAAATCTAAACAAATCAAGGAAATAAAATGGAAACTTGAACATACATTTATACTCTTTGTGCTGTCCTTGTAGTTAAGATTTTCCTTCTTTTCACATTAACATGAAAATAAACACTGAATAAATAACAACTTACACATAAAAGGACATTTTAAAGGAATCAGTTTCTTGCAGTCCTTACATTTTACTGTAAAGGGCAGAAAAACTGCCAACTGTGCAAACTTCCTCTGAACAGACTAAGCTTGTAAATAAAAAACAAAAACCTTACAGACTTGTTACTACATGAATGCATTATTTCTCACAAAAAAAATGACCTAGATTACATTGGAACTTCCTATTGTGAAAAGTGTGGTGTCATGAAGTACACCTGCTTAAAAATCAAAATTCAATGCACAGTCGTTCAGTAATGTTTGTGTCCATACTCAGATGATTCGTTTCTTGTCATAAAATCCACTCAATACTTTTAACTAATCGATGTATCCTTTTCCTTCTGGATTTAAAAAAAAGCGAAGAACTTGAAATCCTTTTATTCTAGAGGTGATGGGCTGCAGCCTTCTGCAGCAACAATACAGCTTTTTTATTAGAATGGACATCTATTCAATTTGCTTCAAAAGTTGGTGGTTTAAACCCTCAATTAAAATTACGACAGAAGATCTCCAACTACAGGTGCTCTGCGCTCATCTCCAGTTCGAAAAACTCCAATAAAATCAGAACAACTCAAACCCTTGTGGTTTTTAAAAAACCACAAGGAAAGTTTCAAAATACACGGACCAACTCCTCAATGATCAGAAGGGGTGCAATTCTCATTGGCTCTCTTGAAAATTGCATCGATGTAGCATAGGATCGGCTCCCATTTAATCATGGTAGACACTTTTGTAGTTCAGCGCACTTGTTCAGGTTTCACTTCTCATTTACTCTTTGTGGTCTTTAAAAATCTGAAAAATGCTAAGGACAAAATTCAAAGAACCCCCTCCCAAACACACCTCAAAAAACAATTTGCTTCACTAATTTGATTTGTTTGTTAAATTTGGCATTATGCCGATTCTTCAAGTTTGTTAAATTTGTCATACTGAAACTCCCCACACAGTTGTTTGGCACATCTGAACTATACTAAAATACTTTAAACCTTTCATGCATGGACGCAATATTGGTTGCCACTTTTAAGCTTGCCTAGAGGGCTTTAAAATTGATCATGTATTAATCGCTGTCAAATGCCCGCTATCTTGAGTCATGCGCTAGTAGTTATTGGCCACAGACGCACCAGTAGCAGAGATTTAATTTGTTGCATAAACAAGTATGTCAAGATGGTATCTTTAACCCTAGCTTGAACTTCCATTAATTGTTACCTCATTAAATACTACAATATATTTGCCCCCTTCATCTCATAGGAAACCAACTTTACAAGGAACACATTTTACATTCCTTGAAGCCCACACAATTATTACCTTGCTATTCATGCAAGAAAGGATTAAAATGAACATCTATGTAAATCATGCAGCAGGATCAATTCAGATTTATCTTTTAAATTTAGCGGGACTCTCAGTTAACACTGACAACTGGTATAATTTCCAGTACTCCCCTACAATTCAAGTTAGCTAAGCCTCTTACGTTAAAGCAAAAGCAATGTTACGCTGGCAGCTCAAGTGAGCCATTAAGTTAAATGTGCAAGAAAACTGCGTTGGGTGTAACAGCTAGCCTACATTACCAAAGGCAGGTCTTCATCAAGGATTATACACCTTCCAAAATGTTTCCATCCACTCATCCTATGAAAAAGAACTCACATTTCTGATTAAGTAATCCCCTTCCCTCCCGCACAATTTAAATAAATGAATACTTCATCAGTTTTGAAATTCAGTAACTCCTTAAAAAAATACTGATTTTTGCCTTGAGCGTCTGCCAAACAATAAACCCAAGAACCCAAATATAATTCGTGTTAAAACTTAACAAAGTAGTCAGACATACAAACATCCCTCCTTGAGTCATTAAAACTAAAGACTATTGTACCCATACCTTATCCAATACCAAATAATTTTAGGACATTACATATAAAGTAAACGAATAGTTAAAATTCAAAATACCCCGCTTGTCCGTCTGCCCTATTAAATCAAAACTAATGCGCTTTAACTCCAATTTTTTTCTCCATGCTCATTCTCTTTCAAATAATATTACTGCAAAATAAATATCGATTGCATGATTGTGCAACAATACTAAACGTCAGCACTTCTGCAGACTCTGAATCGACTTTACAAGTGATCTGTCCGATTACTTTAAATCACAAAAACAAACCATGCACCCAGTTTAAACATCTAGTCCCTAGCATTATATTAACGGCATGCATCCCTCAAACATTTAGCTTTACACTGCTTGGTATTCAACAAAATACCATTTTCATCCTACCGACCACGACAACTGAAATCGCCCCGGCCAGTTGCTGACGTCGCCGCAGACCGAAGAAACACAAACGATGACGGTGTTCATTGCTATTGCTATTGCTGCTGCTGCTGCTGCTGACTTGTCAAAGCGTCATCTCATCATCTTTTCTTCCCGTTTTAGCAATACCGCATTGCTGCACCTCCTTATATACAGTAGGCAACCGCATCACAGCTTCACAAGTTATTCCGCGCTAATCGTACAGAATAGTCCCGCGACATTAATGTTTACAAGATCACGTAAAAGGAAACTCAGTCTAAATTATGTTTAGCCATGCTTTTAAATAGCGTTTCATCTCTAGGTTAAAGTGATCAAAATAGATAAAACGAAACGTTTACGTTTTTAAAATCTATATCCATTAAATTAATTTGGACCGATGCATCATAATACAATGTGAAAGTATAATTTCAATAACTAAACCACTCAAATGCTTAACTTTTATAAGCTGTAGTATATTTCAGAAAGTTTAATTGAAAAGCGCCTTGAGAATGGGAATGTCTCAATGGTCTCTTGGTCTGGAATCCCTACAGATTTTATTTTTTTCTCCAGCCTCTGGAGTTTTTTTTTTGTTTGTTTTTTCTGTCCACCCTGGCAATCGGACCTTACTTATTCTATGTTAATTAATGTTGATTTATGTTTATTTTTTATTGTGCCTTCTATTTTTCTATTGTTCATTTTGTAAAGCACTTTGAGCTACATTTTTTGTATGAAAATGTGCTTATATAAATAAATGTTGTTGTTGATATAAAAATTAACTGTATTATTATTATTATTGTGGAGAAATGTGTATTATAGTTACATATCAGCGGATTGATACAAGTCAGTCAAGTTAGACCGGTTCTATGCGGTTTGTGCAGGACGAGGATGAGGGCGTGAAAAGTTGACTGGAACTTTCTGGAACTCACGTGAAAGAATTTGTTTACAAGAACAAAGTGAGTACTGGCCAAAGAGGGGGCAGGGCACGGAGTGGTGCTGCTGAGGACGTGACTGTTAGCACGAGACTGCAGAAAAACACGTTTTATTATAGTTTAAAGGCATTGGTTTGTTATTACATAATGGCAGTTTGGCTTCAAACCGTAACCCTTTTTAACAAAGTAGATTACAGAAGGCGCATTGATATTAAACAATTTTTTACACACTGAGTTAACTGCATGTGCATCTGACAAAAACACAAGGTACACAACAAACACTGAAAATGGTGATAAACTGTATATATGGCAGGTTATTAATTCAAGATACAAAGCGCATAGATCGTAACAGTAAAACACCTCGGAAAAGTATAATTAACGCATACTACGAAATTGTATCCCTATCAAAATGACGCCGCGTTCATTTAATTCTGTAAATGAAGCTGGTAATCGAGACATACAATATTGATCTACCGACCCTAATGGATTTTGAGTTCTTTTCTAATCGATAGATACCTTTGTCAAAAAAAACTTGGGCTTTCTTGCTTTCATCTTTTGTATTTTTATCAAAGACGTTTATATATGTTGTACTTTATCTGTACTATTAAATGACTTTGTTTAGACTATTAAATGTTATTTCGCTGGAAGAAAAAAAATCTTTATTGTACTTTCGTGCTTTTTCTAGAAAGTCGTAGAAGCTGCAGTCGCAGGAGAGGGGGAGTTGCGCATTCTCTCTTGTGTTTGCGTCGGGTGGGAGGGGGAGTGGAAGGGCGGACAAACACAAAGTGACTTCGACTTCCCGTCGCATTGCGACATTGGAACGTATGAATTGTTTTCTGCAACAATTTTGTGTGGACAAAATCATCATTGGGTGACCAATAGCATGTCTGTTTATTGACTTTTGTTAATCGGCAAATGTGTAATGTTTTATGGATAACTAATAATTTGATAAAACAGCTATCCGTTCGGTTACATTATTTAGGGTTATTGTTAATAATCTAATGCATTGTGTTATTTTTATAGATATACTGTATAATACATAGAGCTTTCTATAAAAACGTTAAGTATGGTTTCTGCTTTGGTGTGCTCGTTTAACATTAACAGCTCCTTGGTTCCTTTGCTTTTTTTTTTTTAAAGTGAATAACAACATTCTGAAATCTGTTTAACAGTATTTGTGGTTTTATTAGAAAAGTACCTACCTTCTTTTTGCTTCCAGTATCAAACAGACTGGAAATTTTAGTACAACCCGTGGCTTCTTAAATAAATGAAAAAGGTTAAAACTGGCATATACAGTACTGTAGAAAAGAGAGGACACTGGAAGTTCAGCTGTACTTTCAGAGTCATAGTTCTGTTACTCAGAATCAAATGTGGCACATAAGGTGGGGGTTTAGTTTCACATTTATCTAGATGCTGTCTGAATGAAACAGAAAATATAACAAAGTGTTGCTGAATTCTGTAGTTGCTTTCAAGCTCTTTCCATCCATTTTCTAAAGCTCCATGAAAAGGTGGGGAAACAGTCAATTCCAGGAGCAGCTTGTGCAAGGCAGAACTCAAACCCAATAATAACCACCTGCAGAGCCAGAGCACCATACGTCACCATAGGTCTACGCCAGTAATTACAGGATGAATACTGAGGTTGGGGGATAGTATGGTTAGCGTGTAGGATGTTTAAGGTTAGGGGTTAGCTGTGTTAAGGTTAGGATTTGGTGTGGTTACGATGTTAATCAGTTTGATTTGTGATGACCTACATTTATTATCAAGCTGTCCAGTCTAGAAATGCGTCACGTCTGCCCTGAAACTGCTGGCATAGACCTGTGGTGACATATAGTGCTGTGGCTCGATATATCAGGTCGATACATTTCATCAAACCTGAGAAGGGTGGCAGGACAGAACTCTCGCTTTGAGCACCAAAGCACACCAGGTTTGTGTACTCCATGTTTACTTAGGATTATATTGCCAAGTACAACGCAAACTACACCACAAAGTCTGGTGATTGCATAATAATAATAGGAGTGATTACCAACAAAAAAGGAAATAGCCTGTAGGGTTAAAAATCAGGGTGTGCAAAGAAAAAATCTTTCAGTTTCAACAAAACAAAGCAGCTAATGCTGGTGTCTCAACATTTTTTGCCTTGTTAGATATATGGATAGGCAGCACTTTGTTAAGAATGATCTGCATTATGTTGTCCTTTTGAGGGGTCAGAGAAAGTTCAATCTGTAGTTCTGCATCTACAAATCCTTGCTAATTTCTACAGATGCACACTTAATAGAATCTGGCTAGTTGTATCAAGGTTTGGGCATTATAGGTGGAACAATTTCTAAAAGAGGTTAATGGCAAATAATGTCTAATAAGACAGTCTTCTATCATCTCAGACCTCCCCAATCAGTAGCAACCACTGTCTGCCTCTCTTTATTCAAGTAAGCAATGTTATAACATTCAATGCCATACCAGTACATTTGCAAACATATTTTTCTCCCAGGTTTTTAAGCTTTTAATGTACATATAGTCACATTTTTGATTTGTTTATTGTCTACTTACTGATATTTGCAGTTGCCATGTTTACTGACTGGCCTTTTCAGCACAATATGAATGTAACATGTACTTTATGTTTGATACTTCTGCATCAGTACAGTTCAGTACATTAATTTGTACAGTACAGTGTAATGATAATATATTGAACAGAATTAAATCATAGGATACACATACACACTGCATTGGGTTAATTTAGATTGGATCATCAACCTTAAAATAAATATTTGGAAATGAAAAAGGTAGGTGGGACTTGAGGGAAAACATGGCTTTAACATCAAGAGGCCAGAAATGCTCAGCACATTTATGTAAAATTGTTTTCTAAAAGAAAGTCAATCAGTAAAAGAATAGAAAACAAAGATTAGAAGACCAACATAACATAATCAAATCCTCTGAATCTAATTTATGTTAACGTGGGCCTTGAGCATTTCCCGATAGCACGGTTACAATCTAGGAACTAGCTCTGGAGAAAATTGTTTACTTTTGCCCAATACTGAGGAGATCATGTTGCTTGGCTTGTATAGCAGATCAGGTACTAGAGTTCTGATGTTTTCAGTCAATGAAAAGGACACTTTTTAGTTGAGGTATTACACAGTATTGTATGTGTCTTTTGAAATTATTATTTTCTTTTGTAAAAAGATTTTAAAAAGTTAGTTTTTTAAATTTAATTTCACTTACAGTACTTGATTTATTTACAAATGTAGACATTTGAAGAACAATTCATTAGAATTGTTATCTGACAATTTAGTTCAGAGGAGGCAGACATGCTTTGCCTTTGTTTTGTGCTGGAATTTTCCAGAATGTTCTGCTTAAGACTGAAATCACCCTGTTTCAGCCCCTCCTTCAAGCTGCCAGTTCACATCGGCAGCCTTTATTGTGCTAGGACTTTTCTGATTGGTTGGTAAACATCCCTTAGGAAATTTACAAGCTGTCAGAATACAGCACTGCGTCTGCTTTCTCTGCATTTGCATGTACAGAATTATCATTGGTTGTGAACTGTTAACATGTTGCCAGGTGCTAAATGAATTCTCAGCAATGTAATTCTGTAACTAATAAGAAAATAAATTGATTTAGTCTAAAAGAGAACAACAACAGATAATTACAGTTAGACATATGGCTGATTAAAATGGACTCTTCTTTGTTGAAAGCAGCTTGCCAGATTCTTTTTTTGTTTATAGCAATAAGGAATATCTAAAAGGTACTTTCAACCTTCACTGGGATGCAGCATGTGTGAACAATGGAAAAAGAAATTAATCGGTTAGGTTCCATAACTTTTGATGTACTAATATTTTTTAGATCTTAAATAAATTTAAGACAATGTATTTAGCACAATGCACTTTTTAGTAACATTTGTAGTTTTTTTTTTTTTTTACTTGTTTCCATTTGTTGCCACGATGATTGTAATCAGACAGATACAAGCAAGGTTTCATTTTGCATTCCATCATTTTTATAGTAATCACCACCCCAAGTAATTTATAGATATAAAGCTATGGTATCGCACATTTTCATACAAAGGATATACTCGAAGGGCTAGAAGATGTCAATAATGTAGATACATGCAAAGAAAGACAAATTAAAATTAGATAAGAACAATAATGCATAAATTATATATAAAAATAAATAAAGCACATTTACATAAGATATATATAATTAAGATAAGAGTCCTTAAATATAGAATTAAAAAAAAAATACAAAGGGGGTTAATAACAGGAGAAAACAATGAAAAAAAAATAATCCCACTTTTTTTTAGGCTTTGCAACAGAGGGTTTCTTTATCATTCTTATCAGATGGGTTTGCATGCACACATGCCCTCCTCCCAGGTAAAGCCTTGGCTCCCTCCTATCTTCTCTCTCTTTCTGACTCTCATGAACCTCACCTTTTTTTTATAACACAAATTCTTTTCCCCCCCACTCTCCGCTAGTATCATATTTCCCCCACACTTGAGAGGCTTTTACACCCATCTCTAGTGATATTCTGGAACAGGCCATAGCACAACTTTCAGAATCAAAGGCATCCCATTTTAGGCAAAGTGACACTAAGCTAAAATTCCCAGTAGCTGCCCTTGAGTGACCCTGGACCTTTGAGGAATCTCAAACTTTAAAATGGGACTACAGCTCAGATTTTCCCAGGCGAACACTACCTGTTGGTCTGTAGTAGTTGGTTAAGAAAGTACCTACTAGTCCTTCCAAGTTTCTCCCACAAATGAACAGCACAATCTCAGCATTCGTGATTAAGTGCCATGTATGGCTACCTAGTGGCCTGGAGACCTTTGGGACCTATGTGACATGACCTCTAACATTCTCTGAAAAAGGGAATTTGTGTCTTACTTCTCTGCAGAGATATCACATTGCTCTACCTTCTGCCCTGCTTCCATTTTTTTTCTCTCCTTTTGGTGACCCTGAATGTTTTGGACCCGTGGTATCATTCCTGATAATCGTGTCTAGACTTTCCCTTTTTCCAATATAGGTTGGAATGTTTGTATGGTGTTCATTTTGGACAGAGAATTAAAAGACAAAAAGCAAAACTAAATTCTCAACCAGAGATATTCCCCAGCTGTAGTTCTTTTTCATTTTTGCTACTTGTCATAACACATGACTTAATGTTCGGCCACTTCACATTGCACACTGATGTTGTCCCAATGTCAAGCGGCACACAGATATGCACCATGTTGCCCAGCAACACAGATCCGTAGTCACAAAATGTAGATGCCCTTTGAAAAGCATGAATAAGTATAAAATATAAAAAAAAAAAATCAACAATATTATTTGAAAACAAAAAAAAAAAGGTCTGGCAGATGTCCTGGCAGTTTGCAGATTTCCTTTGGGACTTTCCACTGTCTTTTGCCACATAGGTGGTGTCTTATCCTTGGCACCTTTCACAACTCCAGCATCTTACTTTGATTCTGGGTTGTTAATTCTGTTTGAAAAGACTTACGATGGTGATAATCTGAAGTAAACTGACAATATTATACAGGACTTTTATTACTAATAATAATATAAATTGATGCATTGACAGTAACTATAGCTTGTTGGCTGGCCGTGCAAAAATAATACATGGTTGTAAACTAATATTTCTTAGAAGAACAGGTGCTGAATTAAGTAGATAAGGTAGATTATTTCTGGATGTAGTAACCATTTGCACTGTAAAACACAAGTTTGTCGATTCAGTCCGCAATATTCAGTTATGTAACCATCAGCATGTTACGTCACTGGACTATCATTTTCAAAAATAACATTTAAACAGTTAAGCTTTTGTGAACGTAAAGTCACAATAGGAATTTATTATAAAGTACATGTTAAGTGCCAGGAAAAGATTAGCCACTGGCTTTAAGACAGATAGCATAGCACAGAAACAAGAGTGCCAGAATACAGTTAGGAACTGAGTTACCTGAGTAATATACACGGTGTTCATTATTTAGCAATGAGTGAAACAAGAAAAGAGAGTGCCTTCATTATTCCTAAAATGTCCTAGCGTACTTATAGACACTTCTGAAGAGTGGCCTGAGATGGACTGGTGCCCTATCCAGGATCAGTTCCTGCCTTTTGCTCCATTATTTTAGGTAAGGTTCTGTTCTCCATGGCACAGCAGATTATGTGGCATTTAAAAATGGTGAAAAAATAGTTTTATACACTCTTATTTAGTTCTTAATTATAAAGGACAACAAAGCTGGTGTGCAGCACAGTAACACAGGTTAACAGAGCATTCAATTACCTCTGTGATATTTTTTGTACATTTCTCATACTGTTTGCTTCCTCAATTGCGACCTCCATCTTCTTTAAATTGTGCAAATTGCATTGATAGACTGTTCCGTTTAGGCCCTGTATAAGTAACTGTAAGCAATGGAGAGGTGCTCCGCCTAAGGCTGATTTTTGTTATTTTTTTCTTAGCAGCTAATTTGAGCTTTATATACTATTCTGTTGAAGCAAGCAGTTTTGGAAAACAAAAGAGGGAATGAAACTTTAGTGAGTTCATGTACTGCCCTCTAGTGGTGTGATATGTTACTACATTATAAATTGACAAAATGTATGTGATTGGTTCTGTGTACCATACTATATCATCTTCTAATCCCAGTTACTCCTGAGCAGGGGTATGCTTTAGCTGGGTCCTATCCTAGCAACCATAGGGTGCAAGGCAGTAACAGTCCCCTGAACTCCAGTCCGTTGCAGGGTGGTTCTGTATAGATTTTATTAATTTGTTCAACTGCTTTTTTGAGTTTTAAAAATCTCAGTAAAAGGGCTAAAATCAATAGGTCTAGTCAAATAATCTGTAAAATATAAAGAAAAAAAAATGTTGGTAGACTATAAGCAAGGTTAAAAAATACTTTCAGCTTTAAAAAATCAATAGCCAGATGTAGAGGTAGTGGAGAATTTCAGAGTCTTGGGCACCACCATTTCCAGCATGCAAACATGCAAGATCAGCACATTTGTTATGTTTAAGAAAACCAACCAAAGACTGTTATTTCTTAAAAAGGTTAGAGTGCCACAAAGTCTTAGCTGTGGACAGGCAGCAGTTAGTGGTGGCAACAGCCTCTAAAATCTCTGGTTGCCATCCCCAACAACCCAAATTCCCTCAACATTTGCAGATTGAAGCAAAATGACACCTTTTATTGGCTAACTAAAAAGATTACAATATGCAAGTTTTTGAGGCAACTCAGGCACCTTCTTCGGGCAAAATGTATTAATACTAATAATTTGATTATATTTTGCCTGAAGAAGGGGCCAGAGTTGCCTTGAAAGCTTGCATATTGTAATGTTTTTAGTTAGCCAATAAAAGGTGTCATTTTGCTTGACTTTTCACTACATTCATAATGACTAACACGGCACAACATCCTAGCACTACAGATTGAAGCATAAAGCAATTAAGATGTTTTTCAACTTGTCACAATCCCATGCTCCGTTTACTCTTCTTGCATTTGGCAAACATCTCAGGTCAGTCTCCACTACTGGATTTCATAATTGTACTTATCCACAACCTGAGAGATGCTTGAATTTAATGACTTAATTTTAGTCTCGTACTGAACTCAATTAATTAAATTTGTGTGCTGGAAAAGCAACCACTGCATGGGATGCCTATCCACTTACACACTGACCGACTCAGAGTGGACTAATTTAGAGATACGGATTAACTCAACACACATACATGTATAGAATTAAGGCCATATCACAGTACACAACTTTTTCAGTGTTTTTCCGCCGTAGCCTTTATTTACATAATTTCATTGAGTCAGAAGCAGTCATACATACACCATGTAACACTCGCCTGGTGTGTTTTTCTCTTTAATCATAGGAGCAGGCTCTGTGTGCATGAGAGCTGACCACTGATGAATGCTCATCTGGAAGTACAATGTATATAATTTTTAAAATTTTTAACAACATCAGAACAGTACTTCTTATGATCACAGGAAGCTCATTCCACAGCTTGGAAACATTATCTGTGAAACAGAATACATCTAGCGAGGGGAGACACAGTTAGTAGGTAGGCAGAGGCAGAACAAAGACTTCATTGAGAGATATCTGGAAAGACCCGAGACTGAAAAACTGAGGAGCAGAAGAATGTTGGTCAGGACAGAAGCTTGATCCTCACAGTAACAGGATGGCAGTGGTGAGAGCAAAGCAGTGGAGAACTGTGGGAAAGAATACACCAGGTCATGCAGTAGACTTCTGAATGAGTCAAAGAGGTCAGATAGCAGCTGCTAGGAGAGAATTTCAATAGTCCAAGTTAAAGAGACAACAGAAGACGGAATAAGGACATGAATGGCATAGATAATGAGAGAGGGCAGATCTTGTGATTATTAAATATAAGGAAGTATCAAGATTACTAGTGAAATTTGGTGATCAAAGGGGAGAGTCAACTAAGATCACAATGTCATTGATGAAAGGTAAACGATATATATATAGGAATCTATTAGAATATTATAACAATGTGTGTTACTTTTCCACACAAATAACAGCAACACTTTCCACATTGCCAGTGGAAACCATCCTTCACTATGGGAACAAGTAGACAGCTCATTGAGTGTCACATTTCTAAACCAATTCAAAGCATCAAGAAGGTGGCGCTCCAAATAGGGGAGGGGGCTTTGACCTGCAAAGAGCAGTGGTGCTCCTATGAACATCATCAGAAAGAGAGCAAGCTTCGGATTACAATCAACTGTCTAAAGAGAAAAAGTCTTCTAAAAAGACCCATTAAACAGTTAATAATAAACATAACCTGTTGCATGGGCAAAAACCATTCTGTAAAATCAGATTATACACTAGCATTCAAAGAAATCAATGGACTTGTGATAAAAGTAAAAAATATGTTGTCGCAGGTGTAGTTTATGCTGTCCGCAGCTCACAGCTAATGATGATGGTGTCAGAGTTGATATAAGGTTGAAAGAACTGGAAGCTAAATTCGTGAAAATATGAATTGCAAAATATGTATTTTAAGTAAATAATGTGTCACAGCTCATCAAAAGGAGGTGAAAAGGTCTGCCATTAAGAGAGATGATAATGAAGAGCGACAGGAGATGCAAATGTCAGCGCTCAACACTCTGAAATCAATAAAATTGCATAACAAATACTGACATGACTCTAGCAGAGCTATGGATGAGGTTGAACAGCATCCAACATCTCACTGCACATCTAAACAAATAACTAAAGTAAATTAACGTTGCTGTTTAATTGGAAATGTAAAACATGCTTGAACAGTTAAGAGTTTTAACATGTACTATACCCACAGACTACAATCTACACTCTATTTGCTGTTGTTATGCCATATAGTAATGCAATAGTCAAAATGACCGAAAGATACCATAGCAAGCATAAGTACTTCTTAAATGTGTGTGATTAAGTAGCTGCATTGGTCTACGTGCATCTCATTAAAATGTTCAAATTAATCATTACGCTTCAGTTACCTTGTGCAACCGAGCTCCTGAATTGATAACAGCAATTTGAATTTTTTATTTTCTCTTACTGTCAAGTCTGTAGTTCAGTTTCTTTTGCTGCCTCCCTGCAACACTGAACATTTAAAATGATGAAGCGCAGTAAATTGGGAGTTGGTGTAGCAAAGTGTAAACTTTTTAACGATTGTACCCAGATGTGTATTCTCATTTAAGAATCGTGTCTGACCCAGAGAAACTAATAAAATGGTAACCAAATGTGAGTTTGTCAAAGTGCTTTGTCCAATGCTTGTTCTCTAAGCTCAGCTCGTCTAAATATTGTTGGTTTGTGTCATGAATCGGTTAATAGCTGGTATGTTCCATTTGCTTTCACTTTGCAGTTCCTTGCAGTATGGCATTACTCATCCTTATAAACAAACCAGTACAATCCTCTAAAGATGGTGTCCACACCCCACAAAGCAATGTGATGTGGTGCATCACTCACTCCCTATAGCACAGGAGACAGTCTGAATACATCTTCTATAACTAGTGTGGGAGAGCAAAGGAAAAATCATCCCAAGTGCAGCCAAAAAAATCTGCCATTTTTGCTCATTCAACTGAAAACTGAATGTACCATTTTATTTTTTGCTATTTTCAAATTAATATTTTCAGTAGCCAAAAATGTGGTGCATCCCTAGTATACAGTAGTGAAACTCTTATAACGTTCAACACATCACCACTCTCCTTGGTAAATTCCAGTTTAGTAATCAGAAAACACAAGAGAAGCTTACCCGATGTTCAGTTGTACTTCCAATTCTTGAACCACGTGGAAAAACCCGAGAAAAAAACTCCAGTACAGTCAGTTGGACTCTGAGGTAGAGGCTGAGGTGATGACAGAGAAAGATGTGGTCAACGAAACATGCACATCTGTATTGAGGACACGAGTGGGGGAGAGCAAATCCCAATAACAACAGAAAACTGGAAAGTCCACGCCGACAGTGACTGGGCTAGGAATGGAACTCTTACACCACCATACCAGTCTGATACACAGTACGTAATGTTGAAATATTTGTCAAGCAAATTTTATTTAAACAACAGACATTGACCATAGTGCTGTACAGTTTCCACCAATAAACTTGTATTTATACAATTTGTAACTTGTCTAGTATAAATCACTGAGCCCAATGAATGTGATGTTTTTGGAATAGCTATACCTTTGTTATTATTAATTTAAATTCACTTAAATTTAGCATTTTTGATAAATACAGCAACTTGAAATATGTTTATAGTCACCTGATTATTAGTTTTTATAATTAGTAAATAACATTTGATTTAAATTTAATATGATTTTACTTAGCCTAACTGGTTATGAAGCAAGTTAAAATATATCTTGTTACAATTTTATATTTGTAAATGTTGAAATATTTGCTTGTTGTTTTCATTATGAAATAAACAGACATGTAATCTATTGCTGTAAGAAATACATCATATAGGCGTATAAATTATGTCAATGATGTAACAAACTGAGTGTCTGCAAGCCAAGGTCTTTTTAACAGATAAGTATAGAAAGTAAGAGCACCTGCCAAGGGAGAAGCAGCAACAGCAGATTTGACGTAAAGCGGCAGCAAGAGCTAACACAAAGGTCAGTTTTACTGGCAACTATTAATTCCAGTCATAGCTAGAAGGGGTGGCAGCTGGCATGGATTGTGGAAGAATTAATAATAGACTGAACTTTGCCCTGTGAATAACTGAGTCTTGGGTGACTAAGGAAAGAAAAGCAGTTCTGCCCAACAACACTTTCTATTGCAGTGTGCTGATGAGATGAGCTTTTGATAATGCATAAGTTTACATTTACTATACACTTATACCAGATAGTAATTAATAATCCTTTTAGCCTCACTTTTTAAACCGCTTGCAGATGGCAAACAACATATGTTCTAACCTTTATGAATCCACACTTTCTCTTGGTAAAGAGGTTAAACAGTGCTGGGAACAACATATATATGCTAAAATGTAGTTACATTCTGATACTTTCTGATGAAAATCAAAGTAAAATTGTATACCATACAGTATTTCAATAAGAGTTTTACAA
The DNA here is from genome assembly GCF_016835505.1 of Polypterus senegalus. Classification (NCBI taxonomy): domain Eukaryota; kingdom Metazoa; phylum Chordata; class Cladistia; order Polypteriformes; family Polypteridae; genus Polypterus; species Polypterus senegalus. The sequence continues at coordinate 97,775,688 of NC_053164.1, forward strand.
ATATTGTTAAGACGTCAATGCCAGTGTGAAGAAATACAACAGAGAATGAACGTAGCAACAGCACTTTAATTTGTTACAGTGGAAGCCCTTATTATTACAAAAGCAGTTGACAATTATGTACACAGAGTCACGACAGATATTACTGGTACTCCTACACCCACCCATCCAGTTTCAGAAATTGGTTGCACTGTATCACGGGCTAATGGAAGCCATCACCCATTGTCAACAAATCAGTTAACTAAACCTCTGAAACTGTAGGAATGTGACAGTTTTCCTAGAAGACATGCCTGGAAACAGTCCAGAGTCAAATTGCACTTTACCTGACTTTTCGGGATACACAAATGGTATGCATTCTGAAACACTGATTGTCTGATATAAGATAACAGCAGCAGTAGTTACAGTACTTAAATTCATGTTTTTTCTAATCAGTGTAAGGCAAGTCTATCAGAACTTTGACTTGGCTTTAGAAAATATAGATCTTATTAAAAGAATTATCTAAAAATGCTAGGCATTGGTAATTCTAACACTTGTATCACATTATATACAATATGAACAGTTCCTTCAGAAAAAGCTGGCAATATGCATACAGTATCTAAATATTAAATGGCTACTTCAAAAACGCCAATTAACATAAACTCCAGTTCTTTCAAAGCCTTTCTCTGTGTGTATTGTGTATGTTACATTCTACTACAAAAAGATAGCCTATTTTTTTCTACATATAACATAGTTTAAACAAATTGATAATCACAAGATACTGCTGAGATTTTCAGAATACTTCTTCCCAAAGAAAACAAAACAAAAAAAAATAATAATTTGCACCACTATGTGTTTGCTGAACTTAATCTACTTGTTAGTAATCTGAAATGCTGAGTTGCTGAATTAATGCACAAGTAGTAATTTTTAAGGTGACGAAAATCAAGAAGGCAAAAATAATAACTTCTGAAAACGTGCCCCAGCATGCCTTGCCATCAGATTTAGAAAAATATTTATTTTGGCAATATTTTGAAATGTGAGATTTTTTTTTAACATATTACCTTTCATCAGTTGCTTTGGCATTTCAGAATTTAATCCTGCCAAGACATTACAAGGTGAAATGTTGACAAAAAATAAAGAAACATTTAAGTTAAGTAACTATCTTGGTACTTCAGAGATTTTGCTCTGTCATTCCTGTTCCATCTTCAGTCAAAGTTATATAGCAACATCACAAAGAAGCCTGTAAAGCAGTTATGTTACAAAATGCAGCTTAGGAACAATTTTATTTATCAAAATAATAGTTTTAGTGTTTTTAATGATAAATAGTAATTTGACCATTAAACGCTTATTCTGGATGCCCAAGTCCATTTTAATTTTAAGTTTATCTGAGTCTACAATCGATTTCACTCTTTGGAAAAACAAAAATGTTAAAACTTGTATCCAACAATTTACCTGATGAAGAAAATGGCTGTCACATTGATGCAGGACTTTGTTAATCCATATAACAACCTTTTTGTTTACACTCTAAAGTTCAACATTTCTATAGATATATTTAAGCTATTTACATTTTTTTTAATCAGATTTAACAGATTCATTCAATACTAAGAGAGTTTTGTAGTTAAGGACATGGGTGAAACCAGTAAAGGCAAAAGTGGCATGTAATGATAATAAAATAAAAACTACTCTAATCCAGTTTTAAGGCCCATTAAATTCATAAACATATCAGTGCACTTAAATAAGTTTGTGTTGCAAATACGTAAATGTGTAACTATAATCTAAATATTCAGCCTCCTGTTATATCACACATCATTATTATGCAGGGGGAAAACCACAGCACAAAACTATCTGGAGGAATCTTCTTACTCTTTTGACAAACCATAATATTCACACATTTATTGCACAAGTAAAAAAGTAAATATATATTAACGCACAGGACTACTATCATTTAATTTGGTATACCACAGACTGTTTCAGATTGTTGTTCACTCAAATTCATTTTTGTTGAACTTTGAACTACTTTACTTATGTCTGTAGTGTTGCTGCCTTTCCATTTTCCTTATTTACCACAATATTCTAAATGGCTGTAAAGCCTCTCGCCCTTAAGGGAGGCATGCTGTATTTCTGAATGTGCTCTGGGAGCTATATTATAGCATACCTATTCCGACAATCTAGGTGGCAAGTATATAACTAATCTTATTACACTTTATACAAAAACCGACATGGCTAACAAGTTAAAGCTTATACATAAGTATATTAAAGATTAAATATTGAGAGTAGGTCAACATCTAGTTAATGGTATAAAAAATCATTTTAAACACTATAATTTTAAGTTAACTGTTTCCAAGGGAAATAAACAAAACATATTTTTAACAAAAAAAAAAAAAAAAGATATGTAGTCAAGTAAGCAGCAAATCTAACAGTATGTAAAGTTACTGTACTGCATCCTACTGGAATGTGGCTCACTTGTCCAGTAAGTAGCATATTGGTCCACATCGTCAAACTCTTACATTACCACCCTGGTAATTCTTGTTATCTTTTATCAAATGTCCATTTGGTCTCACAGAAGCAGGAATTTAGAGTTGTAGACATAGGGGAGGGGATGTGGGACAGCGGAGCAGCTTTACAACCTCAGCCCTGCTCCAGGCTCTCAGACACCTGGACTGCTGTGTATGCCGAGGAGCTGGGAGGTGCCTGTCTGGTGAAGAAGGAAGCTGCTCTCTTTGGTTTCACACGCTTGATCTCTCTGCCTGTGGGTGGGGAAAGAAAAGCTTTATAAATCAAACTGCACAATTGCCAACATAAGCGTTAACTACTAAACAATACTTAAATGGAAGAAGGGCCATGTACGTATATATATTAGGTATATTTTTTATTCTAAACAACTAGGATGAGGAAAGATACCTGAAATGATCTAACATTGAAACAAACCACATCAGAGGATAAAGCAGTTGAAATCTAGGTCAGTACATAAATGACACCTTTTCTGCCAATACAAATCATTTAGTGCATAATGTTTATCAAGCTTCAAGGTAATACAAAACAGAAAACTATCATAGAATACAACGACAGTACCAAATTGGAGTTTTTGTTCTTAAAAAGAGCAATACTCTTAATTTCTCTCATTTCGACAAGTTAGTAAATTATTTTCATTGAGTCCAAACATTAGAGTACAGTACTGTAAATCTACCTTATCTCAGATGAGCCAATATATCCGTTCTGACTTTTCTTTAAACATATTAACATTTGCACTGTGTAATTCAGCTTTGATTAAAGGATAAGTTTGTTATTTTTGAATTCAGTTATTTTTTTGACAATCGTCATATACTGTACACTCAGTTGCCCAGGACACTTGTGTTGTTAAGTGAAGCTGTATATTTTTTATAAAGAATACACACAAATCATGAGAAAAAGTAAGTTATACCCCATGAGTAAGCAAAGAGTATCTGTTATATTAGATCACCTTTATCAATAAACATCATGCCACATTTATTTTGTTGTCCACTGTATACCTTTAATTAAGCATAAATGCAAATGTTGCATTTGGAAAATGTGAATAGACCCCTACATTTATCACTGCCTCAGCTCCCTATAATTAGAGTCAGGTGCACCAGGTCAGGTGCCTATGAGTTTTGGAAGGGAATTAAAAAAGATCACTATGAACAATTATAAATAAATCATTTTACCCTACAGATTTTAAACAACTTAACCAGGCCACCCTAGTAATTTAAGCAGAACGTAATAAGCTGAAAGACGTATCTATGAACAGCAGAATTTTAGCACAGAACCTACAGGAAGCTCTTGTTATTGCTAATGTCAAAGGCACATGAGTCTACCACTAGAAGGAGGCTCCACAAATTAGATCTACATGGAAGGTGTGCCAAAAACGAACACTTGCTGTCCAAAAGGACCATTAGGGCAAGCCTAATAATGTTTTAGCATGAACACCTAAGCAAAGATCAGGACTTCTGGAACAATGTGCTGTAGACAGATAAGGCAAAGATACAGTTATTTGTCCACAGTATCACAAGACATGTTTGGAGAAAACCAAAAAGCGCATTTGACCAGAAGAACCTTATACCAGCTGTAAAGCATGGTGGTGGAAATGTTACAGTTTGGGACTGCTTTACTGTATCAGGCCCTGGGCAGCTTACCATCACAGAATCCACTATGAATTCTTCACTGAACCAGTCAGTTGGCACTTGAGAACAACATAGAACCATCTGTCAGAAAATTGAAGCTCAACCAGAAAAGTGGACTCTGAAACATGAAAATGATTTAAAACAACCCGGAAATCCACCAAGGAATGGCTGAGAAGAAAGAAATGGAGGGTTCTGGAATGGACAATTCAAAGCCTGGATCTGACTTCCATAGAGATGCTATGGGGGGACTTGAAAGGGGCAGGGCACACAAGACACCCCTCAAACATCACGCAGCTGAAAGAATTATGCTTTGAGGAATGGAAAAACATTTTTTCCCGTTAATGTTAAAGACTGCTAGATAGTTATAGGAAATGTCTACATGTGGTTGCTTCTGCCAAAAGGATAATATCAGCAATTAATTTTTCAACAATTGGAAGTAGCAGATCTGTCTATTTTTTCATTGAATAAATAATTGCAAAGTCAATTTTTATTTTTTCCCCTCCAATTACATTACTTTTATTTAAAAATAGTGTGGGTATCTAGTGTGGGCAGTATGGTTTACTGGTTAAGGCTTTCTACTTCAAACCCCGAGGTTGTGGGTTCAAATTCTGCTACTAACACTGTGCAACTATGAGCAAGTCATTTGACCTGACTGTACTCCCACTGGGAAACCAAAAGAAATGTAACCAATTGTATCATAAATATTGTAACTCACGTTAGAAAAAGGCATCATGTAAATGTTGTCTAAATGGAGGTTAAATCTTGATATGTCCAAATATGTTATAAAAGAAAAAGCATTTAATGGGGTGTACTTACTTTTTCACGTGACTGTATGTATGTGAATATATAAAATATATACCTGAACATTACAACAATCATTAATGCAAGTTTGATCTTTTTTTTTTTTTTATTAAATAAGTGTTTCTTTCGACATCCCATAAAGTGATTTGAGCCACATCATGTGTATGAAAATGCACTATAGAAGTAAATTAAATTTTTCTACCCCACAAATAAAGTTCATGCTGTTACACATGTGCATCGGAGAACTCCTTCACTGGCTCAGTACAGATATGCAATAACCAGCCTAGAGGAGAGGGGCAACTACCGCTAACTTTAACATTTCTTTCTTCTAACCCTGCACCCAACCGATATGGTCGCTTTAAACACTGGCTGTCCCCGGAAGCCACATCTTACCAGGCCAGAGCAAGCTGCAAGACAGCACTCCAAGAAGTGAACCTTTCTTGTGTCCAGTTTATGCAAAGCCCCAGAGCAGGGAGTAGCATGAGGTCACACAATTTCTTTTTTCCATTATGAAATCTTTTACCTTCGTCTGGCAACAAATAAAGGGAACAACCCGGTTGGCGTTCAAAAATTCTTTGCGTTTGAAACTGCTGTTCCACTATCTGACCACAATGCTTTTGTTGGACTGCCATCATTATATTGAAGAGTGTGACTGTAGATGTGTGCATTGATCATGCCACGGAAATAGTCGGAGAGTGCCTGGCATGCTGGAGACCACTAGACCTGTTTGAGCACATATTGAGACTGCATGGCATACCATTCCACAAACACAAATCCAGCAACCATTCCTGTCCATGCTGGACCACATACAAATGATTATTTCCGATTGTGCTGAATACACTAAGTACTGATCATTGTGTGTTCTGCATGCGTGACCCAGCTTTATTTCTTCTCACATACCTAATGTAGTCTGCAATGTTAATATCTTTTGATACATCTCTTGTTTTTCTTGGTGTTGCAATTTTAATGGCCAGCAGTGCAATTCACTGATACACAGCATAATTAGTATTTATGTTTTAGCTATAATGAAAGATGATAACCTGGCAAAACTGTATTTAATTCCAAGCCTCGTAAGCTTTCTAATTTACTTTTATTATAATGATTTCCAAGTTCAGAAAAACTTTCTATATATGCAATAGATTTAAATGTAAAAAACATGTTTTACCATCATCAACGTAGTTAATAGTTGCAAGGTTCTGGATCCGACTACATACAACGCTGTTTTGCCGTTTCAGTTTCCCCCGCTTCTCTACCACCCGTTGTGATGAATTATTGGAGGTTGAGGCATCACCTGTCTCAGGCTCTGCCACCTCCAGAGAACTGAGCTCCAAGCAGTACTCAATCAGCCCACTCATTAGCTCTGCCTGAAAAACATAAATAGCTTTATTGGAAAAGTAAAATACTGTACTACAATACAAAACTGCTCAGGTTATTCATGACACCACTTTTTTTTGTATGATTCAATAGTTTCACTAACATATTTGATAGATGATCTGACAATTACATCTACTACTGACCAACAGAAAATTCTTCTTTTTTTGCTTGGTTATATAGGAACATAATGGTAATCAACTCTTTTAATGTTAACATTTACTATTTCCAAATATGGGCAAACATAGATTATCACCTGTTGAGCAGTCTTCTACACACAAAAGGACATTTTTGGGCATTCTTTGTGCCACAGATAAGATTTGTTTTAAGCAGATCTGAAATTATGTCAATGAAGAACAGTTATAAGGATGGGAAAAATTAAGCTGAATATTTATAAATGAGAAATTTGATATAAGATGGAAAATAGCAGATGCAATAAGGATCAGCGCGTTTTTTAATCTGTTTATTTTTATTATAACTCACATACACCAGAGGCTAGATAGGAGCCCGTTCACTGCAGGACACTCATCTGTAATGGGCCAGTATAGAAGCACTCGTTCACTCAACCACATACTCTATGATTAGGCTGGAGAATGAAAAGCAGTTTTTCATGTGCTTCTTGGATGTGTGAAAATGATTGTGACATACAATTCCATACAATTAAGTTATCTATATTAAAAATTGAGCTGAGAAATCTTACAATAGCAGCACTAATACCTGACAGTGAATTGTACACATATATCACATCTACTGGACGCTTTCTCAAGAAAAATTAATCAATCAACTGATTAAATCAATCAATCAATCAATCAATCAGTCTGCTGCAGTTCTTGCCAAACCACAAGTAACATATATACATACATATACATACATACATTATATATATATATATATATATATATATATATATATATAAATTTGTATTTGCCATAACAGATACTAAAGAACTTTCTACCTACTCTATTCTTTTATTACCATACAGGTCACAGAAATCTACATTTAAAAATCATTTCTACCTATTATAGAGTATATCAATAAAATGTATTATTATTATTATTATTATTAATAATATTATTGCCAGAAAAATGAGAAAAAACACTAAAATGAGAAAATGCTGCTGAGGACAAATTTGCTATAATTGCATATTTATCTTTTTGGTGTGAATAAAAGTCTTACTTTTTAAAGCAGAGTCTTACTTTTTGAAGCAGAAAACATAGCATAAGGCATAAACGTAAGCTCTACATTTCTGCATGTTCCATACAGCTCAACAGTTCGCTAGCATTGTAACTTGCATTATACTTAGCGCGTCAGTTACCCTAGAGTGTGTGGAGATTACTTTAACTAAGGTTGGGAGCATGTGCTGATAGCGCGTTTCCGTACCCACCACACAATGGACCACCTGGATTGGGACTCCAGTGCAGCGGGTGACACCTCAGCACCACACTGGGACACAGCGTGAATGACAATCCTGCTTCTAACCCCCGTGTTTTCCCTGCAAGTTAGAGGACCAGCTTGCAGGGCTGGATGTAGGTTAACGTCATACCCAGGATGAAATAATTGCAGGTTAAGGGCCTTTGTCATGGGCCCAATGGAGCGGGGTCACTTGTGATGTTTACGGGATTCAAAAAGGCTAGCCTCAGAGCCACCACTTTAATTAAATGGAATCAAAACTGCAAATATGGTAAATAGAGAAGAAACCTCACCTAATACAAACTTGACAACCGAATAGGCAAAGTTTGCTTCTATATTCAATTTCAAGTTCAAATTTACACTCTCCGTCATGGTAAAAATAAAGCTGGTCAAAATAATGGAGGTTTGCCTAGTTTGATGTTAGTTTTCTTTGGTTAGTCATTAAAATGTTACTGTAGATATTACGACAGCTCTGCTCAAATAATTTGTTGGTATGTGCCCATTTGCTGGTATAGAATGTCTTACTTTCTCTGGCACTACAACTGAGGTTAAGTTTCTCATTATGGTATCTCATATATCTTAGTGTCTGATAGTACTGTGCTTTAGAAACATCAGCTGCATTCTTGAGCTACAAGACCAAAGAAAAGAATCAGGCCAGCCAAAACCAACATATATGTTGTCCAACTGTACGTAGTGAAATATGTTTAAGTTGCTTCCTATTTTCAGGAAGAAAAAAAAAATTTTTTGTGCCAATCTAACATCCCAAGACAACAACCTTGTATTGTTTTCAAAATGCTGGTCAGAAATTCACACAAAAAGAGCAATGTGTTAATTCCAAAAATTCCTGTAGCACGTGAATAATTTTGTACGCCTGCCTCAGCATCTTTTTTCTTTCACTCCCTTCCCACACTACTTTGAAATTCTAATTGGAAAACATTACAAACAGCTAAACTCTTGCTGAACAAACTACACTCTTTATTCTGTAGCCTTTTGTATCACCACTGCCTCAATGTAAAAATGACTGGACAACCTCTTCTACTAAAAGTTAGAAAAACTGCAAAATGCACTGAGACTTGCAATGGGCAGCAACACCTTGTACTCTCTCTTTCTTGAATAAAGTTTTCTTTATTCTCTTAAATAGCAGCACTTTCACACATAAGGTATAGCAAGATTAGACTATTTTCTTTTTTTAATGTGTAGTCCTAATAGTTTAAATTTTTCTGAACAGTGCAAACTTTTTTCCTTAAAACACATTTCAGACTGGAGCTATACTCAAAAACAAGCATGAAACCATTCACAAACCTCCTACTATCACAATATCTCTATAATTTTTTTTGTTCATATTCAATTATATATTCTGATTTAATTAAATATTTGCAATGTTATTATTTTCAAGTAGGAAGCAAGACCTCTAGCTAAGTAAATCCCACTTTTTATATAAAATAAAACATAACTGGAATCAGCCTAAAATGTGTATTATTAACTGGCCACTTCCAAAGTAAATATTATTTTAACATCCAATTAAAATCTGTTCTGAGTTTGGTATGATGTTAGCACATACCCAGGAAAAAATGCTGAAATTACTTTCCCAGATCCATTCAAAGATACAGACCATAAACGGACTTCCTCACCATAAGTTACCAATAGTACCACAAATAAGATACTTACCTGTTTGGAGTAAATCTTAAGAAGTTTGTTAACAGGTGTTCCTGCTTCCTCCCCATCAAATTCTAGCCACAAGATGTGGGTGTCATCTTCTTCCTCAGGGTATGTGTGGTCCCAAGAGAGCTCATTAAAGTGCAAACCCAAAAGAACATGCTGTGAAAACAATAGTAAAAATGTACTAGCACTCCAAAAAGCATGCATATACAGTAATGGCTACTTTATTGTTAACTGTTTGAAGATAAAAAAACGGACTAAATAGCAATAAGCAAGACTTCTCTTAAGCATAGCCGGAGGTGAGTTTAATTCTTTTACAGGAAATGTTAATCCATTTTATTCAGTTTTTAATTATAGTTTTGAAAAAAAGATTTTTTTACATTTAGATTTGTTTCCTTAGCAGACACTATTGTCTAAAGTGACTAACAAAGAAGGCGAAAATAATAGAGTAACATCAAGTGTAGCGAGGTAGGTTATAAAACTTGAATACCACAAATGACAGTAGGGATAATGGTAACGTTTTAAGATGGTGGTAAGACCAGCAATGATGTATGGAGCTGAGACATGGGCAGTAAAAGGAGTGCAGGAGAAGAAGTTAAGTGTGGCAGAAATGAGAATGTTAAGGTGTTATGTATGGAGTTACAAAGAAGGACAGAACCAAAAAAAAGAGACACAGCAACAAAACATGGCAGCAATATCTAAGAAAGTACAGGAAATTAGGTTAAAGTGGTATGGACATGTGATGAGAAGAAACAATGAATATGTGGGCAAGAAAAGTGATGGAAATGGAAGTAGATGTAAAGAGAAAGTGAAGGAGGCCAAAGAGGAGGTAGTTGGATAAAGTAAAAGAAAATCTGAAGGAAAAGGTTTTGGCTAGCGAGGAGGTGTAGGACTGATAAAGCACTTCGACAACACATAGAAGTGGGAAAAGAAGTAGGGTTTTCAATCAGTGGGGCTTTTGCTTCAGTTTGCTTTTCAAACATCTTGAAAGCAACAATGAGGAGAGATCATCTACCTTTTCTTTGATATCAATGACATAAACACCTTCCAGGCTAATGGCAATGAAAACAGACTTTCTACCCCCTCTTTGCAGGAAACCTTGAACTGGTTTATCAATCTCGCCAGTAAAAAATGCACATCTGCAAAAAATAAAGTCACAAAACATGGAAGATGATGCACATGGCCAAAAATATGGGTATATAGAGATGTACTTTTTATACATTAAAAATTAAGAATCAGAATTGAAAGTACGGAAAGTTAACAATCCACCCACTTATCATCTGTTTAAAACAGGTAAGCTATTTTAGTGCATGTAAAGATGTGCCCTTTCCACTGTTTAAGCCAACAAGCATGCAAATAGGGTACCCTGAACATGTCAATAAATAAAGTAGCACAATATTTACAAATTTCAAAAACTCTCCCCTAGATATGAACAATTACTGTTTTTTAAATGTAAACAAAGGTCTAAGAAAGAAGATCCTAAAAGCTAATCAATTGGAAATGGCTACAAACAACAATAAAAAGCAAGGTGGATATTAACTAAAATATGAAAAGTCGACAGTAAATAGGAAGTTGCAAAGACACATGACAAAGCAAACAGAGTATGTTTTAAATTACACTGATATCTGCTGACGTCTTCACACTTAGCAATGTGCTATGAAAATAGATACACCATTGCATATAGAAATATTCTTCACCATACTTATTACTAGGAACGTTTGGCATTTGCAGAGAAGCAAATGATTATCTAGTGTGCTACTTACATTTTATTGATTGATTAGATGAAAAAGACAGATGCTTAATATTGTTTTAGTTAATACTGGATTAGTTAAATCTCAAAAACCAGACACTTGTTGTTTCCCAAATGATATCACAAACCTACCCACATACTTTTCAAAACATGCTGGTGGAACTTTAAATTTGTGTTGTAGTTTTTGATTATGGTTTTCTAACAACATGAGATATGAATAACTGCTAAAAGGATGTTAGACTATCGTTTGTAAACTAAAATCATTTAGGCTACTCGAGTAGGTATTATCATAAATGTTTTATGTTTAAGAGTGAAAACTTTGAAACACTGAAATGGGAAGATTACTGTATACTAATAAAAAGCCCAATTATTTTTATCTTTGTGGTAAAAAGCAAGTCACATTTCAGACACCTGTTCCATAATCATTACAAAATTTAAACCTACATATGACTGATTACACAATTATAGAGGTTACCTACAAAACAAAAACTACTTGATAATTTATAATTATAACTTAAATTAATGTATAAATTGGTATAAACATTCTGAAGGTAATGATCACCCAAAAAGTAAGCTTTCTTGAATAAATATAATAAAACAAATAAGCAATTCTGGCATCAAATTACTTTTTTAAATATATTTACAATAAACTTTTACTTCCATTATAACAAAAAGAAGGAGTAAACTTCAATATCACATTAACTCTGTTTCATTCAAAGACTTACCCATAGTAAGGCAACTGATGGCATAAGTGCAAGTAATCCTGTAAGTGCTTCTTCAACCTTTGATCCTCTGTGTAGTCACTGGGATCTGTGATGTTCTGATAGGCCTGTAGCAAGCTTTGCTCAAGATTATGCTGTCGAGCACCTTTCCCCAGAATTGCAGAAAAGAAATTACCATGGCCTCGACGACATAGGTGACTTGGAAGGTAAGAGTCCAGCTTCTCCCTGGTTATATCAGCAAAATCCAAAGAAAGTTCAGATGTATCATGTAGCACATTTGATCCTGGTCCAGGACACTGTTTCACTGGTACAATTTACTTTAATAGAAAAGAGGTGCATTTCTTTGATTCATGGCTTTGTATAGATCAACTTGGGGAGCTTGCACTGGTACAGTGTGTTGCCGCACCCATCACACGACAAAACAGCTCAGGATCCAGGATGGCAACCCCCAAGGCAGATATGTGGTCCAGTCCCACCCTCCAGAAATGAAGCTCTAGCTGCCGCAGCCAGGTGTTACAAGGGAGTCCCCTTGGCCTGCTCCAGCCACTCTGGTCTTCAACAAGGAGGATCCTGCGAACTGGATCACCCTTGGGGAATCGCTCCACTTGGCCATAGTGCTGTAACTGACGCTCCTTCCCAATGCAGGTAATGTGCCTCATTCAGGACTCCATGAGCAACTGCTCATTTGACACAAAGTCAAACTAGCAGTACCCTAGGATTCTCTGAAGAGTCACAGTACCAAAGGAGTCCAGTCTTCGTCTCAGGTCACTGCATAGCATCTATGTCTCACAATCATATAGCAAGGCAGAAAGCACCAGGACTTAAAGGACTTGGACCTTTGACGTTTTGCATAGATATCAGGAGCGCCACACACCCCTTTCCAGCAACCTCATGACCCCCGCCCCCCCACAGAACCCTCAGTGCCAGGATGCAGTCGATGGTAGGCTTCTTAGGTGTAAAACCAGACTGCTCCAGTCACTGGTACGTGAGCAACTGATCGCAGATCCTATCGAGGATGACCCTAGCAAGGATTTTATACCCAGTACCGAGAGCAGTGTTATCCCCCTGTAGTTGCTGCAATCCAGGCGATCACCCTTCCCTTTCCAGATAGGGATGATAATTCCCATTTTCCTTTCAGTCGAGATGACGCCAGTCACCCAAATGGAAGAAACAATTGCTTGCAATGCCAGAAGAACAGCCTTACCACCAGCCTGGAGAAGTTCACCCTAGATACCAGACATCCCTGTAGCCTTCCCTACCCTCAACTTGTTCACCACCTGTGCAATCTCAGTGAGAATGGGTGATTCACAGCTAATTGGAGGATCAGCCTCAAGAACTGTGGACCCTGAGATATCCAACGTCCTAGCCGGAGGATCAGCTTTAAACAGCTGCTCAAAGTAGCCAGCCCAGCGGGTCACAACTGTATTGTCATCCATAAGGACCGCTCCATCAGCTGCCCTGACTGTGATTCTCTGAAGAACAGATTCAAATGTGCATAATGCTTTGATTTCTCTAAAAGCAGGACATTTGTCACTAGGCTATAGATGGTGTGTCACTTGTTCACAGATTCCTCTAACAAATGCCTCCTAATCTGCCCTCAGAGCTCTCGCAACCATCCTTCTCAGCTGCGACTACTCTCAATGATATCCAGATTGCCCTGCAAGATGAAAATCTCATTCTGGGAACACCAACACAACCCTCAGCAACCTTCAGGGTCTTGTCATGGAAGGTCTCCCTTGGCTTTGTACACATTAAAAAGTGAAACTAACACTCTTTTGATTGACAATGTCAAAAATCTCGGTCATATCATGAGATACCTTTTTGCCCTTTTTCAAATGAATCAAGTAATTCCATCTACACATTTTCAATCTTACTTAGTCCAATTCAGGATCATAGTTCTCTATGAACAACTAATCAGATTAAAGTAGTGCGCAAAATATTACCTAAGCAAGCCGGTGCAAGACTGCTGTTGCCTGAACTGTCCCAGCTCTATTCTGCAGGACAGGGCTCCTAACCTCTCACAATCTTCAATATCACATGGGTATCGCCCATCAAGGATATTCATTTTGGCCTCTTCATATAACAGTCGAAGGATGCTCTCATCCTCCATCTGAAAAGTACAAGAAAACTGACAATTAGACATATAATGTCATAAACATAAGTCTGTCCATCCAAAACAAATGTAGTCAAACATGACTTTATTAGGAAGAAAAAATATAAAATAAGAATCTGCATTAACAATTTCTATATTTTTGCTTACAGAGCATACGCAGCTGAAAGGAACCAGCTTTTTTAACAAACAAGAGTGCTAATATTTTACTTCAAACCCTCCAAATGTTTAAGACAGCACTAAACAATATTTCGAGTCATCAAGAATGCATTAATGAAAAATGTCACATCCATTAAAGTGCAGTAATGCCAAACCAAATAATGACTCCTATATTTGATACTTGTGTTATCCTGTCTCTATGAACACTATAAACTACCTATCTCTCAGAACTAAAAATGTCTCACGAATGCTTCTGGAAACAAATGACTCTGCGCATTTAGTACACATGGCTTTCCATTACAAATACCCAGGTCACTGTAACAAATGTTAGTTGCATGAGTAACTCCTAAATTGTTTGAGTTGCCATAGAGCTGTGATAGTTGGAAGGCAGAGTAGCTGTTTTAAGATTCTTTTGGCAAACTAAGTGATAGTACATTTGACATTTTTTCTTATTTCTCGCCTTAGTTTATTCACACAAAATATTAAACACTGTAATTTTACAGATATCAGCCACTTAACCTTAAAACAACAAGTCTAAATAAAAATATATCTGCATTTTTTTCTCAATTAAGATGTATCATAAAAAGGTCTAACAAGCAACTGTTATAATGACTATGCTTTTCTAATTCATGTAAATTAATGATTAAAAAAAATTAAAAAGTCTGGTAAGTCTGTAATTGACATTAAAAAACTCCAAAAAAAACTCCAAAAAAAAAAGATCAGTAAAATTATTGTAGGCATGCCCAGATGAAATCAAATTTGGGTTGACATTTTACAAATAAGGATTAATGTAAATACCGTAATCATATACTCCGACACAACGTGGGGTGTGGTTGGGCAGGGGTTTTAACATAACCATACACCTCAGGACTCATTTGCAATGTTTATTTTGAGTTTGAATCTTGAACTTTGTTTTGATCTTGTCACATGAAAATAATAACTGTTTGGCTCAGACTGTTATGTTCTCCACAAGATCAGAAGAGGAAACTATTGCAATATGTAAAGGGAAACAAAAGGGATGAGCTAAATTCTAGTCGATAAATGAGAGGCAGAAATCAGGTGTCACACACATGCGCATGGGGGACAGCAGCACAGTCTAGTTAATATAAAAAACCAGTGAACATGGCTAGTCATGTGCACTAATGCCTCTTCTCCTTCCTTGCAGGAACAAGTAAAACAAGTCTTACTTTCTTCCCAGCAATGGACCACGCCCCTGGATGACATCACTTCCCTTCCTTGTACTGACAACCCGCCTCTTCCTTGCTCCCCACTATATAAGCCTGCCAATCGTCTCTTCAATAGTCATATTTTTAGCTCAGTCTTGAGAGACTACTGCATTGCTAACATCAATTTTCTATTTTTGCAGCGATCCAGACAATATACGGTGTGGATCCCCCCAATAAACCTTTATTTTTGTTAGTTTATATCTTTACACATCATTGGAATGAAATAAGCAGAAAGGTCCTAACACAAGGTCTGTTACTACAGATGCTTTCTCATAGTCTTCTAATTTGCATGTTGTGCCTCTCCAAATCTATCTAGGTATTCATGGCTCATAAAAGTGCATGCAGAGCAAATAAGAAAAAATAGTTTAAACATACCTAAAATAAAATGTTTTGATGGCCTTTTGGGTTTAACTTTCATTATTAATGTCAAATGTGTTCTGAGATTTTTCAGGCGAGGAAGACAGATGTATAGAGATAAATTTGTTACACTCGTTGATTGTGCCACTTAAGAGTGGGGACATATTGTATGTTGAGTAGCACATGTAAGTAAGAATTTTACTGTACTCTATACAGGACATAATAATGACGTGCAACAAGAAAGTCCTTGGAAGTTGTACTGAAAATGTAACAAGTGTATAATGATGAGGGTGGCACGGTGGCGCAGTGGTAGCGCTGCTGCCTCGCAGTTAGGAGACCCGGGTTCGCTTCCCGGGTCCTCCCTGCGTGGAGTTTGCATGTTCTCCCGTGTCTGCGTGGGTTTCCTCCGGGCGCTCCGGTTTCCTCCCACAATCCAAAGACATGCAGGTTAGGTGGATTGGCGATTCTAAATTGGCCCTAGTGTGTGTTTGGTGTGTGGGTGTGTTTGTGTGTGTCCTGCGGTGGGTTGGCACCCTGCCCAGGATTGGTTCCTGCCTTGTGCCCTGTGTTGGCTGGGATTGGCTCCAGCAGAGTCCAGCTTAGACTATAGCTTAGACTATTATCAAAATATTTTATGTTTCTGGTTGA
This sequence comes from Polypterus senegalus, assembly GCF_016835505.1. Classification (NCBI taxonomy): domain Eukaryota; kingdom Metazoa; phylum Chordata; class Cladistia; order Polypteriformes; family Polypteridae; genus Polypterus; species Polypterus senegalus. Next base: position 97,792,013 of record NC_053164.1, read on the forward strand.
TGTCTGTAACTTAGAATCCTGAACACCAGAAGCCTTCATGTGGACTGTATATACCAAGAAGGAAAGAGCAATTACTGCATAATCAAGGTCCTAAGCCTTACAAAAAAAAAACATGCAGAATCTATTTTTTTATTAATTCAGCAACTGAATTTTATTGTATTCCTCTTTTTGAAGTTCTTGTACACAAGTTGAAAGACAAATGTATTACATTTTAATGTTATTGCACATATTATAAAAACAATTTCTGGTCTTAAGCTTAAAGAAATTCTGCATTTTTCAAACAGCTTACCAAGAATTCCTTAGCTTTCGGGAAAAATACATTTCTTCTTAATTGTAAGCATGGTTCATCTGGTAAAAAAGGCAAAAGAAATACAAAAAAAAGAAATCATCAGTCAAAATAAAATAAAACCAAATACAGCAACTCCATCCATTCATGTATTTTCCATACCCATTTATACAATCAGGGTCACAGGTGGAGCAGACCCTTCTCCACAAACCTCACAATGTCTATAATCTTTATTTTCTCTTGGAGCTACAGTTGCACCAAGTCCAACAGTTTTCATACGTTACCCTCAAGGTGTTAAGGTAAAATTGACTGGCAAGTATAATCCGGTAACAAAGGCAAAAGTTTTAAGGGAGTTATACACACTAATCATGACAATAAAGAGAGAAAGAAGAATTTCATTGTACACTGTACATTGTGGCAATAATGACCCAATAATCCCTATATCCTATAATGCGTCTGTAAACAAATAATTCTGTGTTACCCCGGATCTTCAAACTAAAAAACAATCAACCTAATAACCCAACAATGATTATACCTGAACAAACTTCCATCTATTTTCTAACATTTTAATCCAGTTAAGGGTGTAATGAGCAAGAGAAATCTTTGTCCCCATGGCAGTAACCAACTCTGGATAGAATACCAATCAATTTACAAAGAAAGAAAAAAAAAATCACACTATGTCAGTTTAGAGTTATCATGGAGTACCCAGAAAAAAAAAATCTATACAGAGAGAAGTGGAATGTGCACATTCCTCATGGACCATTTGCGGACTAAAAATCTAATTAAAAACTCAACCAAGAACAAAAAGCAATTATTTTAAAAATAGATTTCCAACATCAGCCACTGGCATGTTACTTGCAGATACTTACCTCACCCTTAGCTACACCCACTGCCAAGTCTGTTGTGACATTAATAACTATTTATTGATATTGTCCTGTCACCCGAGGCTATTGGAACTCATTTTGCTATATTATACGTAAAAACCAACTCCTACCAGTTACTTTCAATTACATTATAACAAAAAAAAAAAAAGATTCCTGCAGCATTGCTGGTGATTATTATCTCATGTTTTGGACCTTTGTATTTACTTCATTTTACTTCTGTCTTATTGTCCCAGGCTCAGAGTTCTAGTTCCATTGTTTAAAAATATTTTGTTATCCTAACATGTATTTCTTACCTCAGCCATCTGACTCGCATCACTTAATTTTCCTTCACAACTGCCTCTAGTGACTCATAGGTTTCCATATGAGCACAATGCAACCAGTTCCACAAACAACTACTCACCATGTGGGTATTAACAATGGATATGTAGTCAGGTGGATACCTGGCAAGAAATGAAGCCATTAGCCTGTGTGTGGTCCAAAAAATGCATAGCCTTTTACAATGTAGATTCATGTTGCTTTACTTTGCTTATTTAAGTACCACCATTTTAGAGTTTTCGAAAAAAAGGCCTGGCTAATGAATCACCACCTGTAGTTGTTTTAGAACAGCAGGCGTGATTTTCCAAACCTGTTTTTTGGTCATGAGGAAAAAATGATTCCATTCCAAGCTTTAATGAACAATTAATTCTCAATTGGAATGCTTATTTGTGCTATTGGTGCTGCACATTTTTATTCCCTTTTTTCTCCATGTTAATGAATATTTTATTTTTGTTTTAAGCTTAAAATTCTAGAACAGTTTGCCAGTATATACCCTATGCATCAGAGACAACAGCTTTAGATAAAAGCTGTAGCAAATTCTCTCGTTAGTCTCTTTTAAGCAGTTCTGCAGCCTTCCTCGTTGAGGTACTGTTTTCTTTTTTACCTGACCTTGTTTTTCTACTAGGTGACTCACGTCACTAAATATACTTTATAGTGATTCATATGTCTCTGTGTCTTTCTGTTAGCTGAAGACCATCTTCTCCACAAATGAATGTTTGTCAGTCAGTCAGCCAACATCCAACCTGCTATATCCTAACACAGGGTCACGGGGGTCTGCTGGAGCCAATCCCAACCAGCACAGGGCACAAGGTAGGAACAAATCCCGGGCAGGGTGCCAGCCAACCACAGTGAATGTTTGTCCAAAGGTAAATTAATCATGGATGCAAAACGCTGGGAAAAGACTTGGGGTAGAATAATCAATGGAGTGTGGAGTGAAATTACCCCCTCTTCATATGGTTCTAATATAACAATACAATCTTTTTCCAATCTTGTAACATTTAGGGGAATGTAATGAGTCCGTTAACTTATAAACTACTGTATGTACACCTCTTTAAATACTTACTTGGATGTGTAATTGATAACTAATGTCAACCTAGGTCTTGAAAAACAGTTACTTAAAGTGCTTTGAAAACTCTTCTGCATTGCTGCATAATTTTCAGAATTAACTGGTGATACATTTCAGGATTTTTGAGTAGTATATAAAAGGATGGCCTTAAAGGAAAAAAGACGCAGATTAAAGGAATGACTTGGTCATGCTGACTAAAATACAAAAAATCTGTACAACACTATCTAATATACAGTGGCTCTCACTAACTTTGGCTCTTGTCCTCAGAGGGATGTTATCAGCACATAATTTCTATAGGCACATCATGTTGTGATCAAACAAAATTCAAGAAATCTTTAAAAAAAATCGTGAAGCATACATATCATTTAGCAAAACACTGCAAAGTCATTTGTAAGGCTGTGGAACTCCATTATAAAACACTCAGGGTCATATTATGCAAAGGGAAAAAGCTGTCCAAATCTCTCAAGTGCATATAGTAATGTGCCTCTCTCACATAAAAAGTACTAATCAAACAATAACTGAGATGCTGTTACTGAAGATTAAGTGAGCAGTGTATGTTCAAAACCCACCAGTATAATTGAGCATAATCTGCAAAGAAGAATGGACCAAAATTACTTCACAGGGCTGTTACGGAATCCATCCATCCATCCATTATCCAACCCGCTATATCCTAACTACAGGGTCACGGGGGTCTGCTGGAGCCAATCCCAGCCAACGCAGGGCGCAAGGCAGGAAACAAACCCCGGGCAGGGCGCCAGCCCAGCGCAGGGCATGCATACACACACACACACACACACACCAAGCACACACTAGGAACAATTTAGGACCACCAATGCACCTAACCTGCATGTCTTTGGACTGTGGGAGAAAACCGGAGTACCCGGAGGAAACCCACATAGATGGAGAGAACAAGCAAATTGTTACGGAATGAAAGTTTTTATTTTAAGTTATTGTTACTAAAGTTAAAATAACTGAGTATTTTATCCAAAGGGAGCAATTACTTTTTCACGTGGGACATCAGATGTTGCCTAATTAGCTTTAATTAAGGAAGTAAATAAAACCCAATTTTTGTTTTAATTACTCACTAAAGGTTCTTTTGATCTAATATATGTTAGTTAAAAATCTTATGACAATAACTATAAAAATATGCAAAAATGCAGAAAATCAGAATGGAGCAAATATTTTCATTGCACTGTAAAGAATGCTTAGAGCCCTGGGATTACACTGTGAAAAACACTACAGTTAGTATTTTACATGGATTCACATACACCTCAATAAAGGTACCTTAACCTATTTAGTTTCAGATTTAGACAGATGTTCCTAATTAAATTATTATTATTTAAAAGAGCAGAAAAAAAACTCATTTGTCCGCAGTTTAAATTTTATCTGTAAATAAAAACAAAAAAGCCCCATCTATGTAAATAAGATGTATTACAAAGAATCACACAAAATTATTTCAAAAAAGGACCTAAACTATATTCCCAAGAATAAATATACTTTATATTTCAAAAGAATCAATACTAATGAAAAAGCCAGAAACTATTATCCTTACCATGTGCAATGTCATCATCTGAGGAGTCAGTAAATCTATACAATAGATCCTGCCACTGTCGGCACAATTTGTAAGGCTGGTGTTTGGGTTTAAGCTGTAGTTCTTTTAAAAAAAATGTAAAAAAAAAAAAAAAAGTAAAAAAATAAAACTCATTAAACATTTTGGTGCAGAATTAGTTTGTAATACAGATCTTTAAAAATATTTAAATGATATAGTCAGTAACATAACTACTCACAATTTATCTAATACACAAATAATGTTATACAGTATGCTCTGTATGTTGCATACCAAAAAAAGGTTAATACTGTACATACTTAAACCAATCATAGATAGTCCTAAATAAAAAAGAGAAACCTGGATCCAATGCTAAGGATATACTTTGCCAACGAATGCCTAGTTGTTATTACGTAAGCCACACAACCAAGTCGAGCACAGTGAAAATTCTGCATGGACCCAGTATGTTTGCTCACTACCCCTGAGGCAAAGGGTGGGTATCGGGTACAATGCCAGTCAAGTGGCTGGTAAGACTGACACACATTCTCTGCTTCTGTAAGAGGTTATGAAATATTCTCAAACTGTTGTGTGACTCACTTCCACATACAGCAGTGGCTGTGAAACCAAACTTTTCAACCGGGACGATGGGGGTTCTTTCTCCTACACTGGAGTTGCCCACAAGAAGATGTACATACAGTTTTTGCATTAGTGGACAAGGGAGTTAACTTAATGCAACTTCAAGTTGCACAAAGGAATAGCTCAACTGTTGTTTAAACGTAAGTGCCTAACAGTGATTCAGAATATTCATTGCTAAAAGAGGCTTCCCCCACTCACTCTGTAGTCCCACTAAAAGATTTAAATATTCATGTGAGAGACTGATACAGAACAGCCTTTCTGATGTGAATCAGAGTGGTGAATTATAATTCTTTTAGTCAGCAACTGCCTTGCTCATTGTACCCCCTCGAGAAGTTTATAAAGTCAGTGTGAAGAAAAATAAAATCATACCAAGAAGGGGAGAGACGATCCATAAGGTAAACACATCTCCTGCAATTTCAGGAAGCTGCAAGGCTTCTCTGACACTTCGTCCTAAATCTTGAGCCGTAATAGATGTCATGTTATCTACCATCAGCTGGACTGCAGTGTCATTCACAAGATAGATTAGAACCTCTAAAGCTAGGCAAAAGAGGAAATATAATTTAGCAAGATAAATAAAGATCACAAAAATAACTCTGAAAGATTGTTTCCATAATAGAGTAGTTACATGTCACAGTTAATGTAAAATTTAATTCAGTCAAATACTCATAAATGGAGGAAATGTGGTTTAATTGTACTTTGCATCACCTTTTTGTACTTTCAATATTGTAAGTAAAATGTTAAAGTCATGTGCAGAAGGCAGGAAAATATCCTGAGTTCAATGTGCCCTTAATAGCAACTGTGGGACTCCCTCCAATAAAAAGGTCACTTGAGATAGAAGTTTAAAGGAAAAACAGATGAGGAAGATGCCTAAAATAACATTAAGCATGCTTATTTCATAATAAACTAACAAGGGCAAACGGTGAACACCGTTTTTTTTTTATAGAAAGTGGGTTTTTTTCTTGACATAAAAAAGCACAGATCACTGCATATGATTTGGGTGATTGCTAAATTCTAAATTTTCAAATACTTGAATACATAAGTACTTTTAAAAACACGTATATTATTCAAGACAAGTTTATCAATATTTTCAATTTGACCTTCATTTTATTGTCAATAATAAGGCACACTATACCATATGCTGTAAATAACCATGGAAGATACAAAATCTTCTTATCTGTGACATCACTTACCACGAGCACCAGCTGAGGACAGACTGCCTCTCTGTGATGGCTCTGATGGCTCAGAAGGAAGTCCTGAGTCACATCCCTCCATCTGTAAATACGATTTGGTCTCTTTATAACAATACACTAGAAAGAGGGGAAAGAAAGGAAGAGAAACAAATGAAGAAAGACTGATTTCCCCCTTTTTCTATTTGCCAAGATCACACTAAATAACTTCTTTCTTAGTTCACCACCTGATCAAGGTACTATGCATTAATGGACTGAAGGCCAGACGACCACATGACCATCTAATTTCCACTTCCACGGGAAGCCTGTAAACTATGAGGACTGATTGAGATCATTTATGTTAGGTAGAATGGCCAGTGGGGGCTGGGTGGTCTCAAGGCCTTGGAACCCCTGCAGATTTTGGGTTTTTTCCCCTCCAGCCCCCTGGAGTTTTTTTTTTGTTTTTTTTTTCGTTTTTTCGGTCCTCCTGGTCATCTGACCGTACTTTATTCTTTATCAATTAGCAAAGCCAAATCTTATTTTTATTATTTTTCTTTTATCTTTCTTCATCTTGTAAAGCACTTTGAGGTGCAACATTTGTATGAAAACGTGCTATATAAATAAATGTTGTTGTTGTAGTTTCACATATTACAGATATCCCTAATGAGACGATCACTAACTGCATGACTTAGCTAAAAATATTAATAACAGACACTTTCAGGCAAGCTTTCTTAAAAGCATGTTGTTATTAGGTAAATAATCACCATCGTCCATTTAATTTATTTCAATAGATCTGACAAAATGTGACTTTTAGCACTACAGTAACCAAATATTTTGGTAAAAAATTCCAAATCTGAAAATTTCCACATCTTAAATATTTGAACAGCATATCAGTACAAACACTTTACACATTCTTCACTCTGGGTTTGAATTCCTTGCCCAATCACAGCTCATGTCTGTGTGTTTTTATTTTATCTCTTTATACCTTTTTTCCCCTTCCACATGCTTGTTAGGTCAACTGGACAATTCAAAGTTGACTCCCTGTGACTGTGGGTGGATAAGCCCTACATGACTTGCCTCATGCCTGATGCTGCTGGGATCGGTTTTGCCATCCACAACCAGAAGCTAGGCAAGCGAGTTTCAGAATGATAGGTCATATCTTATACATTCTAGTCTGACAAAAAGCACATTCACACACTGCCACTCAGATTAACACAGTGATCTTTATTTAAAATTACAAATACATGCAAATACTGCATTAATAAATAGCCTTGACATTTTTATCTGGGCATCTCAAATAAAGATTTTGTCTTGATGCATGGCCAGAAGTGTGTACACTTTTGTAAATTACCAATTTTCAACATTATTTTTCAAAAGCTAATGAAGTGCTAGATCAAAGAAGCTGAAAAGTAGGCTATTGTTGTAAATTTTCACTTTCGTAAGTAGGGTTTCCACATAAAGGATTAGATTTGCATACTGTACATCGGCCATTTTGAAAGTATGGACAGGGGAACAATAGAAACCACATGTCTCAGCAAGTGATGGCTTTTTTTATTCTCACCTCTTCTTAAAGTTAAATATCAATGAGCAAGCCAGGAGATATGCTTATTCTATCAATCTATCAAACAAACGTATGACTGAATTAGCCAAACATTGCTTCCTAGTCCAATAATAGAATTTGTGCGGTATATATTATTGCAGTAATTACCCAGGACAAAATGAAACATATTAAACATAAGAGATAATGAACACCTATCTCAATTATATACCAAACAATACTAAAGTCCAAGCTGAGAACTTTTACTCTTCAATGTATAGTTTATTTTAATACTAACTTAGAAGCTTACAAACACAAAAAATATACTGTACATCCATTTTCAGACTTGTTTCTTTTTCCAATTAAGGTTTGTGGGGCATTTTACTAGAAATGTTAAAAATTCTTTGAAACATTCTGAACACGTCATTGTTTACACGTCTTAAACAACTATCATCATACACTGATAATTTCTGTATTATCTATATATATCATTTATCCATCCATCCATTTTCCAACCCGCTGAATCCGAACACAGGGTCACGGGGGTCTGCTGGAGCCAATCCCAGCCAACACAGGGCACAAGGCAGGAACCAATCCTGGGCAGGGTGCCAACCCACCGCTGGACACACACAAACACACCCACGGGCCAATTCACCTAACCTGCATGTCTTTGGACTGTGGGAGGAAACCCACGCAGACACGGGGAGAACATGCAAACTCCACGCAGGAAGGACCAGGGAAGCGAACCCAGGTCTCCTAACTGCGAGGCAGCAGCGCTACCACTACGCCACCGTGCCACTCTATCATTTATTTATTACATATTTATCGACTATATTTATAATACCATACACTGCATCAATCTTGTCTTTGCACAATGCCCTGTCTTGTTTGTGTTTTAATTTTAATTCTATTTTTAATTTTAAATTTTTTATTTGCACTTCATGTTGTTACACTGTGGACCCTGAGCTTCGCAATTTCGTCTATATGTATACTTGCATATGGTTGAGATGACAACAAAGTTCGCTTTGACTTATGAGAGAGTTCTATAATGAGTGAACATTAGATATTGAACATGAACTAAAGGGTATTTTTTTATTTACTAAAACACTTTTAGAAGATTATACATTTACTCTATATATATATATATATATATATATATATATATATATAAAATCCTAAGCCTAAGACTGCAATGATTTTGTGCAACGATTTTATGTAACATTTTTTTGTTAAATCTGGCTTATTTTAAAACCCACACATATATGTCTGGTATCATTCTTTTCAGAATTTATCGAACTTTAGTGTGATTTTGTTAGATTTTCAGATTCTTATTCTGTTTTCAAATTATAAACTAAAAAAATATCAAGAACTTGCGTCCCGCAAGATGAGATATTGTGCCAAGAGATTTAACCACATGCGGGGCCGGAAATAAAAGACAAAGAGTAGATGGCAAAGACAGCTGCTGTACAGGCTTTTAAATGTTCGAAGTGCTGCATGACATGCAGATCATGTGGCACGGTGGCAGCAGCAAATCAGCAGCTGATCGAGCAAAAAGGAGGTAAAAAAAAAAAACTATGTGTTTCCCATTGTATCACCATTTAAGAGGGGGTTTCGGAGGCGCGACCTCATCTCCTTGGGGTGCATTCAGCCCCCCTCTTCACAACACGAACGACAGAGACGCAAAGTGGCTGGCACAAAGTGCAGGCAAGGGGGGTTGGCGAGCAGGGGGCAAGCCCCCTAGTGCCAATATACATTTTTCAAACTTAAAACGGAAAACCATCTGTATTCAAATGAGAATATGTCTAGTGATGTTTAACTATTAGTAGTATGAGATCCAAAGCACGAGCAATAATGATTATGCCTGAAAAAACTTCCACCAATTTTGTAACCTGGTTTCCCAAATCACAGTCATGGGGGGGACAAGACTCAACCCCAACATTATGGACTAATTTTGTTATGTTAAAGGGAACCAGAAAAAATATTCCCCAAAGGCAGAGAAAGAGTACGAAAACTCCACACCCAGCCATGGATCTGAACTCTGAACTATGGAGATGTGAGGCAGCACAACTAATCACTGCTCAACCAAATGGTCCAATAGAAACAAAGAGCAGTAAATACTTTAAAAAAGCTTTTTAAGGTCTAACTGTATATTTCCTTTTTTGGAGCTTGTCCATTCAGTAAAAAAAATAAAGTTACCAATCAACCAAATAGACAGACCTTTGAAACAAGAGCGGAAAGTAAAGCAGCCATGCAATACCTACCCAAACACACGGATAATGTGCAAAATTCACACATTCAACCTGGGAATCAAAACCTAAACTCTGCAGTGGGAATTTAGAAATAGTAACCAGAGTGCCACTGCACTCACCTTCTTTGCCCTGGGCTCTGTAAACACATTTAATATGTGCAACAGGTATACAGTATTTCAAAAATAACAATAATCATCATCTTCTTTCAGCTACTCCCATTACGGGTTGCCAAAGCAGATCATCTTCTTCCATATCTTTCTGTCCTCTGCATCTTGTTCTTCTACACCCATCACCTGCATGTCCTCTCTCATCACATCCATAAACCTTCCCTTAGGCCTTCCTCTTTTTCTCTTCCCTGGCAGCTCTATCCTTAGCATCCTTCTCCCAATATACCCAGCATCTCTTCTCTGCACATGTCCAAACCAACGCAATCTCACACAAACACAATTCCTTTAAACATATACACACCCCATAAAACTGCCCCATGACTTGGCCTGGGCCTGATATATGTGGTGGCTTATCCTAGAAAATACTCTGAATAATATAATAAGAAGAGCAAGCAAGAATCCAAGATACTCATTTGATAAAATATTGTCACAGATAACCTCATTTCTTACTTCATACATAGAAGGAACAGACTGAACTAATTACATTTAATAAACAGGAATAACTTAATTAATCTATATTGAAATTGAATTATTATTTTCGAGATGTATAGTACAATGAAAAAATAATAATTTCCATTTTAGAATAGTTCTTTAAACATGGAATTTAACACCAATCCGTAATTCTGTTTTTAGAAAGTCGTATAATCGTAAAAAAAGTTTTGTTTTTTTTTTCCCCCCACAGCCCTTTTACTTATGTCCACTATATCTTGCTTCTTGTTCTGCCTGCTTGATTGCTGTGCCTTTAAATTTTAACAATGCGGTAAGTTTGCAAATATTTCTTCCTATGCTTGTTAAAGTTCATAGCTGAAAAGGTGGTTAAATTGTCTTATGGTTTTCCCATTTTGAATTTTTTTCATAATATGTATTCTCATGTGCGCATACATTAAAAGCTTTAGAACAGATTTCAGACAGCCCAAATCCAATTTTAAAACTTTCACGTTTTTTGTTTATTAGATCAGACGGAATAAAATAACGAACTACAATCCCAATGTCATAATCCACCGTAACAAACGTTAATTGGAAGAATGATTAATCAATTAATGATTAACGTTAATTCACCTTTATCTGTATTTCAGTGTGTGGGAGGTTTCAACTTTTTAGACATCTAATTCACAGCAGTTAGAAGTCTTTAGTTTTTAGCAAAGCATCATGTAATATATAATACCTGACTGCACATAAAAGGAGAAAAAAGCAACAAAAACATTTAAAACTATTTTACTTTAACGAAATAAAAATTAATCTATGTAACCGCCAAACCAATATCTGCAAACTTCCAGCAACTGATTACACGAGGAGTGTCGCGAAGATGTCATCAGTGCGGCTGCTGCTGCTGCTGCTGCTGTTGTTGTTTATGCAGCCGCGAAACCACCTAACTGTATTTACTGCACATTTAGCATTCAGCTCAGTTTCTCGTCTACAACCCGCCAGTCTGTCCATTTTGTTCTTACCTGGCTAACCGCTTGGCCTAAGTGGCTTCTTCTCACAGATCAAAAATAAGCTTCTAAAAAACTAGATAAGACTGAGGGGCGATGAAAAAATTAAATAAGTAAATAGCTCCAACAGAACCCTTCGGGTCCCTCCCTCAACCCGGAAAGAATTCCGATGCTAACGTCACCAAACGTCATAACAAAGTCATCGTCAGTGGGCGGAGCTGAGACAAAATGTGAATGAGTTGGCGGCAGGGAGGCAACGTTTTGAAAAACGATCCGCGGTAAACATTGCGCTGTCATCAGTTTGCAGCTAATTTTAAACAAACACAGGAAAGAGTACTAACGGCATTCAGAACATTTTTGCGTGTTCTCTCGTTTATGTCTTACTTGAAAAAACTTGTATTTGGGTTTTATTTCACAAGTGAATGATACCATTATTTTATTTTATGCTTATTGATCCAGTGCGTGCATTAATTGTTTTCACTTTATTCAGCCTCCTAAAATACTGAGCCTGTTACACTGGGGTTAAAATTAGTCTGATTCTTTGTTACTAAGGAAATTTTCATAATCAGACAGAATGCACCAGAGGGCATCACAATAACTGTGACTTCCCAGGCAATCTCAGCAGTCCAAGTGATTCAATTCTTGGCTGGACTGAGAGGTTTTACATAGTAGGTTATATAGTCCAGGGCATTAAAATGATGTAAAAATGAATTTCATTCACTTTCTTCACCCAGTTTTTCAGAAGAGGAAAGTAACAAAAGGCACAATACATTAACTGGAATAAATGGGAAAGGGCATCCGGTGTAAAATTTTACCAGATCAATATGCGGACAACAATACAGATTTCCATACGGTATCGGTTAAGGCCCGGGTTCACAATGGCTGCCACCCGTACTGTTAGTCAACAGAGTGCTGGTGGAAATTGGGCTACTGTTGGCTGAAGAAGGAGAAGAAAAGGGGAAAGACATGTCCGGATGCAGGGGGAGAAGGGTAAAGAGAGTGGAAGTGTGGTTAGGAGCTTTGAATGCTGGAAGTATGGCTAGTAAAGGGAGAGAGCTGATATGATGGAGAGAAGGAAGGTTGGTATATTGTGCGTGCAAGAGACCAGATTGAAGGCAGGATCAAATTGTTCTACCATGGTGTGGATGGGTAGAGAAATTGGATGGGGTTATCCAGAAGGAACAGTATGTCAAATGTTTTGGAGGTGAAAAGAGTGTCAGACAGAGTGATGATTACGAAGCTGGAAATTGAAGGTGTGATGATGAGTGTTGATAGTGCATATACCCTGCAAGTTGGTTGTCCAATAATGAGAAAGAAGATTTCTGGAATGAGTTCAAAGAAATGGTGGAGAGTGTACATGTTGGTAAAGGGAATAGAGGAGATGAGGTGATGATGGGCAGGTATGGTGTCAAGGAGAGAAATGCAGAAGGTCAGATGGTAGTGGATTTTGCAAAAAGAATGGACATGGCTGCTGTGAATGCGTATTTTAAGAAGAGGGATGAACACAGGGTGACATACAAGAGCGGAGGAAGATGTACACAGGTAGATTATATCCCATGCAGAAGGGTCAGTCTGAAGGAGATTGGAGACTTCAAAGTGGTGGCAGGAGAAAGCGTAGTTAGGCATCATAGGATGGTGGTCTATAGGATGACGCTGGATATCAAGAATAGGAAGAGAGTGAGGACAGAGCCAAGGGTCAAATGGTGGAAGGTGAAAAAGGAAGACAGTAAGGTTGAGTTCAGCGAGGAGCTTAGGGTGATAAAGGATAAAGATGGAAACATACACACAAACGAGGAGGGTGTGCTGAGTAGATGGGAAGAGTACTTTGAAAGGCTAATGAAGAGAATAAGAGAGAGAGAAGGTTGGATGATGTGGAAATAGTGAATCAGATTAGCGAGGAGGAAGTAAGGACATCCATGAAGAGGATGAAGAATGGTACTGCCGTTAGTCCAGATGACAAACCTGTGGAAACATGGAGGTGTTTAGGAGAGATGGCAGTGGAGTTTTTAACCAGATTGTTTAATGTAATCTTGAGAAAGTAAGAGTATGCCTGAGGAGTGGAGAAGTATACTGGTACCGATTTTTAATAATAAAGGAGATGTGCAGAACTGTAGTAACTACAGAGGGATAAAATTGATCAGTCAAAGCATGAATTTATTGGAATGTGTAATGGAAAATAGGCTAAGAAGAGAGGTGATGATTAGTGAGTACCAGTATGGTTTCTTGCCGGGAAAGAGCACCAGAGATGCAATGTTTGCTCTGAGGGTGTTGATGGCGAAGTATTGAGAACCCCAGAAGGAATTGCATTGTGTCTTTGTGGACCTGATGAAAGAATATGATGTCGTGCCTAGAGAGGAGTTACAGTAAGCCGGGAGTAGCAGAGAAATACTGTATGTAGGAGTGGTACAGAATATGTATGAGGGACGTGTGTAGTGTGGTCTGTGGTAGTAGTGACAGATGCAATGAAAGTAGAGGTGGGATTACATCAGGCATCAGCTCTGAGCTCTTTCTTATTTACAAAATGTGATGGATATGTTGACAGACAAGATTAGACAGGAGTCCCCATGGACTATGATGTTTGAGGATGACATTGTGATCTGTAACAAGAGTGGGGAACTAGGTGAGAAGACCATGGAGAGGCAGATATATGCTCTAGAGATTAGAGAAATGAAGGTCAGTAGGAACAAGACAGAATACGTGTGTGAATAAGAGGGAGGTCAGAGGAATGGTGAGGATGCAGGGAGTAGCATTGGTGAGGGTGGGTGAGTTTAAATACTTGGGATCAACAGTACAGAGTAATGGAGAGTGTGGAAGAGAGGTGAAAAAGGCAGGGTGAAGTGGGTGGAGAAGAGTGTCAGGAGTAATTTGTGACAGATGGGTGTCAGCAAGAGTGAAAGGGAAGGTCTACAGGACGGTAGTGAGACCAGCTATGTTATATGGATTGTAGATGGTGGCACTGACTAAAAACAGGAGACAGAGCTGGAGGTGGCAGAGTTAAAGATGTTAAGATTTGCATTGGATGTGATGAGGATGGACAGCATTAGAAATTAGTACATTAGAGGGTTAGCTTAGGTTGGGTGGTTGGGAGACAAATTCAGAGAGGCGAGATTATGTTGGTTTGAATGTGTGCAGAGGAGAGATACTGGGTATATTAGGAGAAGGATGTTAAGGATGGAGCTGCCATATAAGATGAAAAGAGGAAGGCCTAAGCGAATGTTTGTGGATGTGGTGAGAGAGGACATAAAAGTGGTGGGTGTAAAAAGCATGATGCAGAAGACAGGAAGATATGGAAAAAGGTGATCCACTTTAGTGACCCTTAACAGGAGTAACTGAAAGATGAAGAAGAAGAAGAAGAGCATTACAATCATACATTTGTGCAAGGACCCTAACCCTGTACTCAGTCATGAGCACTATACAAAAGCAAAATAAATTGAGCTTATGCCCAGCAGGACAATTTTGCCAACTTATTCATGCATCTTTGAATTTTGGGATTTAACCCACACACATCATGGAAAATCATGCAAAAACCACATGGAGCACAGGCACAGCATAAAGGAAGCAAACAGGAATACAGACACTGAGAGGTGGCATTGTAACATGGTAGGTCTTCATTGTTTGCTTGCTCAACAGGTCCAGTAAATATACTTAATGCAACAAGACTGTAAATTGCTTTCCATGTTTACTGAAAATGACAGTGGTACAAATTTGTTAAGTTCCATGGTGACTCTAAATTATGAACATAAGAAAGGTTTAGTTGAGGACAGCAGTTTGGTCCTGCTTAACATATCAAATCTGCATCACCTATCAAGATAAAAGTTATAATTCCTGGTCAGGTTACTTTGAGCTACATTTCAGAACCAGATTTCCCCATGTAAAATTATGTTTGTGAGATATTTATTCATGATTCTATCTGTTTTATAGTGAACAATTAATGTTACAATAACAGGTGATACCTGTCTAATTTATCCATTGGTCTGTTTTAGAACCTTCTTGTTTCAATACAATGTCATTGGGAGAGATGTTTGCAATGTAAAATCAGTTCTGCATGAGATACCAGTCCTTTGATGAATACATTAACTCATACCATATCAAACTTGAAATGCTGATTGACTTAATATAGTCACTGGTTAAGGCTTTGGACTTCAAACATTGAGGTTGTGCATTCAAATCCCACTACTGACTACTGTGTTACCATGAACAAGTCATTTGACCCGCCTCTGCTCCAACTGGAAAACCTAAAGAAATATAACCAACTAGCCAACCCGCGGCATACCATACGCCGCATAATCAGGCCGGTTTTTTAATAATTTTTAAGCACAGGGAGAAAATTAACATTTGAAAAATCGGTAATGTAATAAATCAGCAAGAAAAGCAACATTGTAAAAATGCACAGAACGAACCAACACACAATTGTCCGTGCGGCGCTCAGGCTCAGAGGGTGGAACGGGAGGAGAGGAGAAAGACATCCACTCCGCTCCCTCTGTCATGCTAGTCTGCTGATTTCTCGTCCAGTATGTACTGCCTGCTCATGTGCCCACCTCCAACTCGTCACTCGAGTCGTTGTCGTCTTTGTACAGTCCAGATGCACCTGTGACTCATGTAGATTTTTCATTGCTCTGTGCGGTTTTAGCTGCCTTTCTATATATAATCCACCAAGACACCCAACCACGGTAGCAGCGAGGTGGGAGGGGGTGTGTACAAAGTGCAGGAGCATCTAAGAAGACGCATGTTTGTTGCGGATGCGAATTGCTGTATGTAGCGTGTAAAACAGTTTGCTATGGTGCACGCGGTCGTGCGTTGTAACCGAAAACTCGTTTTTTCAAGACTGCTCACTTCATTGTGTATATGACTGTAGGTGAATGAAAAGATGCAACTCTGGAGAGGGCAACATACAATACAGCGTTTTACACGCTGCATACAGCGATTCACATTCGCGACAAATTGTTTTACACGCTGCATACAGCGATTTACATCTGTGACAAACATGCCTCTTCTTAGATAGTCCTGTCGCGTCCACCCTCGTTCTCAAAGCAAACACACCGCCTGGTCATGTGGTGCCTCTGTGTGAATCGGTCAGGCACAGTGAAGGTCAGCTTCCGAGAGAGTGTCTCGACTGTTGCAGGGCCTGCATTGGTGAAGCAGGTGAGACGGTAATGAAACAGAGGCACAGGGCTTATTGGTTTTTAAAGACTGCCCCCTTCATTGGGTTTTAACCAATGCACGGAACGAACCAACACACAATCGTCCGTGTGGCACGGAGGGTGGAACGGGAGGAGAGGAGAAGGAGGTCCACTCCACTCCCTCCGTCATGCTAGTCTGCTGATTTCTCATTCAGTATACACTGCCTGCTCATGTGCCCACCTCCAACTCGTCGCTCGAGTCATTGTCATCTTTGCACAGTACAGATGCACCTGTGACTCACGTAGACTTTTCATTGCTCTGTGCGGCTTTGGCTGCCTTTCTATATATACTGCTCAAAAGAATTAAAGGAACACTTTTTAATCAGAGTATAGCATAAAGTCAATGAAACTTATGGGATATTAATCTGGTCAGTTAAGTAGCAGAGGGGTTGTTAATCAGTTCCAGCTGCTGTGGTGTTAATGAAATTAACAACAGATGCACTAGAGGGGCAACAATGAGATGACCCCAAAACAGGAATGGTTTAACAGGTGGAGGCCACTGACATTTTTCCCTCCTCATCTTTTCTGACTGTTTCTTCACTAGTTTTGCATTTCGCTACAGTCAGTGTCACTACTGGTAGCATGAGGCGATACCTGGACCCTACAGAGGTTGCACAGGTAGTCCAACTTCTCCAGGATGGCACATCAATACGTGTCATTGCCAGAAGGTTTGCTGTGTCTCCCTGCACAGTCTCAAGGGCATGGAGGAGATTCTAGGAGACAAGCAGTTACTCTAGAAGAGCTGGAGAGGGCCATAGAAGGTCCATAACCCATCAGCAGGACCAGTATCTGCTCCTTTGGGCAAGGAGGAACAGGATGAGCACTGCCAGAGCCTTACAAAATGACCTCCAGCAGGCCACTGGTGTGAATGTCTCTGACCAAACAACCAGAAAGACTTCATGAGGGTGACCCAAGGGCCCCATGTCCTCTAATGGGCCCTGAGCTCACTGCCCAGCAGCATGCAGCTCGATTGGCATTCGCCATAGAATACCAGAATTGGCAGATGCACCACTGGTGCCCTGTGCTTTTACAGATGAGAGCAGGTTCACCTTGAGCACATGACAGAAGTGAAAGGGTCTGGAGAAGCCATGGAGAACATTATGCTGCCTGTAACATCATTCAGCATGAGCAGTTTGGTGGTGGGTTAATGATTGTCTGGGGAGGCATATCCATGGAGGGTCACACAGACCGCTACAGGCTTGACAAAGGCACCTTGGCTGCCATTAGGTATCAGGATGAAATCCTTGGACCCATTGTTAGACCCTATGCTAGTACAGTGGCTCCTGGTGCACGACAATTCCTGGCCTCATGTGGTGAGAGTATGCAGGCAGTTCCTGGAGGATGAAGGAATTGATACCATTGACTGGCCACCACACTTTCCTGACCTAAATCCAATAGAACACCTCTGGGACATTATGTTTTGGTCCATCCAATGCCACCAGGTTGCACCTCAGACTGTCCAGAAGCTCAGTGATGCCCTGGTCCAGATCTGGGAGGAGATCCCCCACAACAGCATCTGTCATCTCATTAGAAGCATGCACCGATGTTGTCAGGCATGTATACAAGAACACAGGGGCCATACAAAGTGCTGCATACAATTTTGAGTTGCTGCAATTCAATTTTGGCAAAATGGACTAGCCTGCCACATAATTTTTTCACTCTGATTTTTGGGGCGTCTTTGAATTCAGGGCTCTGTAGGTTGATCATTTTCATTTCCATCAAACGATGTGGTATCCTTTCGTTCCTAACACATTACCCAGTCTATATCAGTATAGATATCCAGGAGGATTTCTTTTTCCCATTGAGATCTGATGTGTTTTCAAAGTGTTCCTTTAATTTTTTTGAGCAGTTTATAATCCACCAAGACACCTGACCACGGTGGTAGCGAGGTGGGAGGGGGGTGTGTACAAAGTGCAGGAGCATCTAAGAAGACGCATGTTTGTCGCGGATGCTAATTGCTGTATGTAGCATGTAAAACAGTTTGCTGTGGTGCACGCGGTCGTGCGTCGTAACCGAAAACTCTTATTTTAAAGACTGCTCACTTAATTGTGTTTTAACCACAGTTGTAAAGGAATGTTTTAAGGATCCCATGGGATACCCTTCGCAAACAGTTTTACACGCTGCATATGGCGATTCACTTCCGCAAGAAACATGCCTCTATGAACAGTCATCGTGGGTCGGAGCTGCATGTGACCTCTACGACAGATGAATATAAATGACACCGGTTTTTCTGTGTCGTCGCGTCCGAGTTGGTGGGCGTGGCTCTGTGAGTTGTCGTTGTATCCAATGGTCTTGGAGTTGGTGGGCGTGGCTCTCGAGGCTGGACGCGGGAGGAGTGTGAGAGTGGGCGGTCAGGGCTCTGTCGTGCGTACCCCATGGTCGGGCGACTTGGTCGATTATATATACAGTGGAACCTCAGTTCCCGACCATATGCATTCCTAAACTCTCGCCGTAAACCGATTTGGTCGTGAACTGAAGTAATTTCCCCCCATAGGATGGTATGTAAATACAATTAATCCGTTCCAGACCATACGAACTGTATGTAAATATATATTTGTTTAAGTTGTTAAGCACAAATATAGTTAATTAAACCATAGAGTGCACAGCGTAATAGTAAACTAAATGTAAAAACTTTGAATAACACTGAGAAAACCTTGAACAACAGAGAAAACTAACACTGCAAGAGTTCGCGCTATAGTTCTACGAACCGCTTGCTAAAAACACTTTTTTTAATGAGTTTTAAGTACAGGGAAAAAAATGAACATTTGAAAAATCTGTAATTTAATAAACAACCAAGAAAAGTAATATTGCAACAATGCATGCGTGCGCCTTTGTGTGTGTGTGTCTCTCTCGCGTGCCTGTGTGTGTGTCTCTCTCTCTCTCACGCGCCTGTGTGTGTGTGTCTCTCTCGCATGCCTGTGTGTGTGTGCCTCTCTCTCGCGCCTGTGTGTGTGTCTCTCTCTTGCGCACCTGTGTGTGTGTGTGTCTCTCTCTCGCGTGCCTGTGTGTGTATGTCTGTGTGTGAGTGTTTGTGTCTCTCTCTCGTGCGCCTGTGTGTGTGTGCCTCTCTCTCGCGCAGCTGTGTGTGTGTCTCTCTCATGTGGACTGTAGCACAGATGAAAGCGACTGAGGCTGTGTTTGGTGACTTGTTGCGTGCAGGCACATGAGCAGGCAGTGCACATGCCTCGAGAGCGATGGTGGACACAGGAGGAGGGTTACAGTTGGCGGGCAGGGCTCTGTCATGCGTATCCCATGACGCAGGAGGAGGGTTAGAGCTGGCAGGCGGAGCTCTGTCGAGCGTATCCCATGGTCTTAGAGTTGTCGGGCGGGGCTTTGTGAGTTGACGGGCGTGGCTCTCTGTCTCGTGCCCTTAGTGAATTATTTATATAGATTATATCATAAATGTTGCTTTGGATAAAGGCGTTCACCAAATCAGTAAATGTACATTTTTCAAATTTGGAAGGAATCTAAATTCATTGGAGAAATTCCAGACAAACAGGGGGAACATAGAAACTCCATGCAAGTAATTACTGGGCTAGACATCAAACACAAGTCTAAAGGCACTTAAACCAATATGCCTCAGTGCTATTCAATCTATTTACTCAGACAAAAACCATAACCAAAACCATACATAATATTTTGATGTAGCATCACAGGTCATTCCAGATAATTTCCTATTAGATCTGGATGAGATTTATCAAAAAAAGTGTGGTTGACTGGAAAATCTACTTATTTCCTAATAAGAAACTGCCATCATCACCAACATTCATAATTTACTGGAGACTTGTAGTTCAGGACAGTGATATGGAAGCATACAAGAAATACAAGAAGAGCTCAGGAATGCAATTAGAGTTGCTAAATGTCATTCCTGGATTAGCTTAGTAACTCTATTCGACATTACTTATGATTCATGTAAATTGTGGGAAGGTATAAAGATGCTTACTAATTATAAATTATCATCCAATTTCATACATGCTTACTCTGCCATATGAATATTTTGTAACCACGTTGATTTAAAAAACCAAGTTCCTGTGATGCAAGTGACCACAGCACCCTATGATTCATCCTTCTTTTTTCTAAGGATGACATAAGAAGGTATTTTTAAATGAGTCAACATCGAAGAAGATGGAATTTCAAGGGCATATTTTTAAAAATCTGTAGGAACCAATTAGCTGCTTTATTTCATGAGAATTTAATGACTCACAAAGACAATCTCTGTTTCCCACTGGCTTCAAAAAGACAAGAATTATTCCCATGCCAAAGAAATCCAAAGTGGACTGTCTCCATGACTACAGATCAGTGGCACTCACTCCCATTGTGGTGAAGTGCTTTGAGAGTCTGGTATTGGGACACACAAAATGTTGTATTCCAGACAGTGTGGACCACCTGCAGTTTGCAAATCGTGGTGCACAGAGGATATATTTTATGTCACACAACCTCCTCTGGATAATAACAACTTGTATGCCAGGACACAGCTCAGGATTTAACACATTTGTACCATGAAGTCTGATCACAGACCTCCTGGACCTGGCATTTAGTGTCCTCTAAACCTGCAGTTCAATCTTCCTAACAGGCTGTGTGGCTTGGCAGCATCCAATCTATGCTGTTCCTCAACATTGGCACTCTAGTGGGTAGCTTGCCGAGCCCCCAGGGTACAACTTGATTGCCTATGATTATATGTCCAAACACAGTTTAAATTCTGACATTGAATTTGCTAATAACACCACCATCATAGACCTAATCACTCGAATGATAGCTTGACTTACAGAGAGGATATAGGCATTCGGACACGAATGTGGCAGAACAATAATCTCCCTTAATGTCAGCAAAAACCAAGGCACCTGTCACAAACTTCAGATACAGGAAACAGACTACAATCCCATGGACATCAGAAGACGATACAATAAAATTCAGCAGTTTTATATTTCTTGGAGTCACAGTGGTCACAGTGAAATGGTCACAGTGCAGCTTTATGGGCCGTGTTCCCAAAACAGACAGAAATAACCATCATTAAAGAGGAATTCCACAGAGTTGCAGGTAGAGCAATAGAATTTAAACACGTGTGTGTGAAGCCCAGGGTTCATACAGCCGCCCTAACCCGACACAGTCAGGCAAGACACAAGTTTCACCACAAAGCACACTTTTAATTTAAGTGAGGAGGCGCTCTTTCTCCATTCCCCACATCACAGTAAATAAAGTACAAACAAGCAAAGCACAGTGCTTTAGCATCTAGTTCTCCTTACATGCTTTGTCCTTCTTCCTCCCGACTCTGGCCATTGAGTAGAGGCAACTGGTCCCTTTTATAGGACCCTGGAAGAACTCCAGGTGTCCAGCGACCTTCTTCTGGCAGCACTTCCTGGTGTGGCAGAAGTGCTGTCAAACAAGGCCCAGTAAATGTCTAGGTGCCCCCTGGTGGTGGCCACGGGCCCCAGCAGGGTTGAGCTTCCATGCTCCAAACCTGTGGCCTGCTATAAGCCAAGGGGGCTGCCCTCTATTGGTCTAGGGGAGAAAATGTCCTGTAAAAGCTCTCTCCCCCGGTCCTTCCATTGTTGGGGCATCCCGGCCGGGTGCCAAATGTGGCACTTCTGGTCAATTTTAACTGATAATAGACTCGCTGGAGGAACAAGCTGCCCACCTTCATGCCCTCTGCAGAGTCCTTAGCCCTTTAATGAAACATTTCTGAAGACTCCTCTCTTCAGCGAGTACCTATACCTGATACACTTATTAATGAAGTTTCAATTCATGGCTTTGTAATAAAATAAGGCAAAAATATGACTTCAGCATTAGATTGTAGTTCATTTGGCTGATGACTTTTGTGAATGAAGTGCACGTCTGCATATCAAATACTCAGTACAGATATCAATGTGCGCTCTCATCCATTTTTAAGATATTATGAGATGATATGCACATAATTAACAATGTTGAAGCGAAATATCTGGGATCTCATGATTGAACATGGCAAGCCACCATTCAAAGAGTGGGACCTGTGAGTCCAGATTTGTACACAACAGTAATTAACCTTTGCTTTCTTTTCGATGTAATCCCTGGACAGTACAGGGTTCGATGAAGCCACACCTCTCACAGTAATGACAATTCCATAAATGCTGAACACTTATTCCCTCGGGTCTTAGACTTTCTTGATAACATTAATGTTGCAAAAATTGAATACAATGCTTTCTTGAGGGCATATAATGTTTCAAGTACTATAATATCATCATGTATGCATTTTCCACTATGCAACACTTTATCATTCAAAGTTTACACAGATTTCACTGTTTAACTGTTTTATACATTCATTCTGTCAGTGAAATTCCTTGACAGCTACTGCTGTGTTGCTCTTTTTTATCAGATGTGCTGATTATTGTAATGCACATCTTGCTCTGCTGGCATGAAGTTGTCCCCTCTGTTTCACAGACTTGTAGTCCTTGGTTAATCAACTGCTCAAGTGCTTGTAAATTTTGCAGTGAATCTACGTTAATCCAGATCAACATACCCAGGATCGCCTGAGCCAATTGAAATCCAGTGTTCTGGAACTGGCTAATCCACTGTTGCAGAATTACACAAATTTATTTTGAGATACAGGATTAACTAATCTCTCTTTCTGGAACAGAACTCTGCATTGCTGTCAAAACAGGCTTCAGCCGGCTGCAACTCTTGCCATGACAAGTGGATATAAAAAAAGTGAATGTGTCCCAATGAACATGATAGAGACCAGGTTCAAATGGTTAATTTATACAAAGAAAATTTCCATTTTTATACTCCTGAATATTCACCATTCATTTACTAACCCACTTATCTACTCCAGGGCCATGGTGTGCCAGTGTCTATCCTGTTAATATTGGGGGCAAGATGGAAACCACTCCTGGACAGGCCACCCAGTAATATAGAGCACATTAATACATACACTCACACTAGCTCACAGTTTACATATGCTGAAGTACCTACTTAATTGTGTATCAATCTACTCTCTATATATAAAATCCTAAACCTAAAAGTGCAACAATTTTGTGCAACGATTTTATGTGACTTTTTATGTCACGTTTTTTGTCATGTATTAAATTAGGCTTATTTTAAAACCTACATATATATCTTTGGTATCATTCTTTTCAGAATTTATCAGACTTTAATGTGATGTTAGATTTTCAGATTCTTATTCCGTTTTTAAATTATAAACTAAAAAATATCAAGAACTCAAGTCCCACGAGACAAGACTTTGTGCCAAGAGATTAAACCACGCTCAGGGCCGGAAATAAAAGACAAAGAGTAGAACAGCTGCTGTACAGGCTTTTAAATGTTCGAAGCATCGCACGAGATGTAGATCATGAGGCACGGCAGCTGCAGCAAGCCAGCAGCTGATCGAGCAAAGAGGAGGTAAAAAAAAAAACTATTTATTTCCCATTGTATCACCGTTTAAGAGGGGGTTTCAGAGGAGTGACCGCGTCTCCTTGGGGTGTGCTCAGCCCCCCTCTTCACAACGCAAGCGACAGAGACACGAAGTGAACCCCCTAGTCAAAGTATACAATTTGAAAGTCAGATTTGTGCATTTTTGAAAATTAGAATGTCCCATAATACATAAAGAGATATTCACATTAAACCTTTGTTGCAAAATGTATTTTTGACAATGAATAGCATGGCCTCACTGTTGAATCGATCTTTCTGGTCTCATCAGAGGGTGAATAACTGTTTGTTAAATAAGACTCATAATATTTAATCTGTGTGATGTGTTCGTATAGGAATATAGGATTATTTAATAAGATGCAGCTTTTAGTGTAGATGTTATAAGAAAAAGCAAAAGAATTTAGCATGGGTGGGGTGAGTGTTTTCCAGGGAGAAAGTAGTTTGAGAGCTGATGAGATATATATGTATAAAGAATGACAAATAGGCTGATGAAATTAATCCAAGTACCAAAAACATCCTCAAGCATCCATTTATATAGTGCCAGCATTAACAGCTTGCAAGAGTTTTAAGCTTAAGGTAACATAGTGGGTACTGTATAGGCTTATAGAAAATATTAGATAAGGAACTGAAACCTTTCCGGTATATCATTATATTTGCTACACAGTGATGTTAATACAAATAACCTGATCATTCATAAGTTATCACCTCTTAAAGGTTTAGCATAATGTAACTATTGCATTGTTTCTGCACATCTTACATGACCAGCCTCCAGGGCACTGCATAAAAGAGAGTTTGAAAGTATTTTAAGTTCTTTAGGATCGCTCTGTTTTTCGTTCTTCTGACATGAAGCGATTCTCCTGGGAATAATCTTGGCTCTTCTTCTGTAGCTTGCCACCTGCAAAGGCTCATCTGTTCTTCTGTCTCTTGCCATTTGCAGCACTCGCTAAACTCTGTAAATGTTCAAGGGGAACTACCTAATATGAAGCCTGATCGTTCAGGGTCCATCTTTTCACCCATTTTAACTCTTACTGTTTGTTATGTCTGATTTCTTTCCAAATAAATATATGCAGGTTTAAGTTAAAAAAAGTTTGTTATTAACTCATTGAAATGACCTTGTTGTTTACTGACGCTTGCAATTGCCGAATGGGTTAGGGGACGCTCCTGTCTAACACGAATGCTCATGTCCTGCCAGGAAATGTGGAGACATCCTTGTTAAGTGCTTTGAGTGTTAGAAAAGTGGGAGCAGAATGTGAGCTGTGATCCCAGCAGCATGTAGCCTGTCATTGCTGAAGCTTCTGGGGTGAGTGTTGCGGGGTGTACATGTAAAACAATGTTAATAAGTTAAGGTGCAGTACAAGAGCATTTCTTCTTGTTCAGCAATTAAAAAAGAACGTAGAAGGCCAGTGCCTTTTGTGGACAATGTTCATGATAAAACAGTGGGTTATGTATTGGCCTTCAGATTATATTAGGTAAACTGGCCACTTACCTGATGTACCAGCAATAGACTATGTAGAGAAAAGGTTTAACAATGATAGTATGTTTTGTTGTTATTAACTACTGAACAAATATAAATTTTGAATCTGGGACACCAATTCCATGCCAGTGAGCACTTGAATTATGTGTGAGTGTGAGCACATCAAATAGTGGAACACTGCCCTGCGCAGAGCAGGTTCCTGACTTAATGCTGCTCAGTAAGGAGATCATGGGTTTACGTCCCGGATCCGTGGAGAGCACTTTGATTAGTAAGGAAAGTGCTATATAAGTGTAAAGAATTCTTCTTTTTCTTATTATTATTACTTGCTTCTGATGTTGCCAGAATAAGTGCCTGGTAGCTGAGGGTTACAATGGAAAACGTAGACAGAGAGAGGGGATAGACGGATGTTTGTTAATGTAGAAGGGATTGTAAGAGTGATGCTCATGGACATTTAATATCATTAACAGCATATGGAGAAATATTTATTTAGTTATATTCTAGTGATTATTTAGGTAAACAATTATCTTGAAACTATGTAATTTCCTTTACTAGCTGAAAATGTTGCTGTTCCGTAATATTCTACTAATAGAAACCGATCTGCTTAACTAAATATTTATATTTGAAAATATTTTAAGACTTTTTTACAGAGCTTTTTTTATGCCTGTCCTTCTATTCACTATTGTTAGTCACTTATCCAATTCAGGGACGCAGGTACATTCACTCGCACACGCTACATGAGTTCAGATTAGTCGACTTTTAACCTCAGGCATGTAGAAAGAGGGAAATCCAGGCAGGCATGGAGAAAACAAGTAGCAAGACCCACCCAGGCACTTGGGCTGGGGTTTGTGCCCAAGGTTATGGAGGTGCTTTGTATCCTTTTTGTAAATAAGTGCATATGACATAAATAATTCAGTAATACTTTAGACAGTGCATCTATTGGTCATATCTTACATTGTAACACAAACAAAAAACAATCAGATAGGTTATGTTAGTACACGCTTGTTGCCGCTCCTCTCTGCCCATGTTCACTTTATGCACTTTTTCTTTCTTTCATAGCTGTATGCTTTATTTTTTACTTATAGACTACTGTTTATTGCTCTGTTCATCATGGATCTGAGTTTCTGTTTTGATTTGTAGTTCAATTAAAATTGTAACTTCTGGGGCAATTGGTTTGAATCTGCTTTGCAGAATGAAATCATTTCGATTGTTTGATATCATATTTATGAGTAATTAGACTTTTTTAAAAAAAGATCTAATTTTCGGGAATATATGTTATGTATTTTTTACTGATATGCTGCATTTCAACCAGGACCATCCGCTTGTTTTTTTCTGTGGAGTGGTGCCTGCCTTCACTTGTGGATTCTTTCAGTTATATGGTAACCATCCCAACTTCTGTATTTCAGGATATTTAAGCACTGGCATAGAAGCTGGCATGAAAGCAGCTCTTTTATTACCATTTTGCATACACAGCACTTAGAGAGACACTTCTTCTGGAATCAGCTTTCCAGTGCAGACGTAGAGCAGTGTTTTTCAACTGGTGTGCCGTGGCACAATGGTGCACTGTGAGAGCTGCCCAGGTGTGCCTTAGAAATTATCGTGTTTGGACATGACAGGGAGATGCTTCTCAAGTGGTGAAAACCTGGTCAAGGAGGACATGACTTCCTGGAGAAGCTGGCATAAAAGCAGCTCTGTTATTACCGTTTTGTATACACAGCACTTAGAGAGCACCTCAGACACTTTTTCTGGCTGCTAGAGTCCCTCTGCCTGGCAGTATGGTTTCACAGAGATTGGGAATAATGGGCCTAAAAGCTGCCTTTGACACCTGGCCGGTGGAGTGAGGCAGAGAGGAGCAGGCAAAAGGACGAAATAGCTGGTAGATGTGTCCACATGAAGTCTGATCACAAACCTCCTGGACCTGGCATTTAGTGTCCTCTAAATGGATCATTGATCTATCCCTGTGTCAACCAAGTGCTCACTAAGAGTTGTGTCTGCGAATACTGATCTTGGAGCTGCTTTTTTCTGGATTCTCCAGTAGCCCTGCCCCTTCGGAAAGTTAATAATAATAATAATACCTTTTATTTATACAAGGCGCCTTTCAGAGAACTCAAGGACACCGAACAAACAAATAAATAAATAAATACAAAACACAATTATAAACAACTTAAAACATCAGAAAATCTAAAAATTAAAACCAAACAAAACCACTATAATTAGGAGGAAGAAGAAAAGCCATTTTAAACAAATGTGTTTTAAGTTTACATTTGAAAGATGAATATGATTTGATATTTCGGAGATCCGCAGGTAATGAGTTCCAGTGCTTGGGAGCAGAACGGCTGAAAGCTCTGCTCCCCATGGTGGTTAGATGGAAGGGAGGAACGGTCAGATGGGTGGAGGAAGAGGATCTAAGGTTACGGGATGGAATGGCAACATGTAGAAGTTCAGACAGATATGGAGGTGCGAGGTTATGGATGGCCTTAAAAGTTAGTAGCAGAATCTTAAAATCAATACGAAACTTGATCGGGAGCCAATGAAGCTGCTGCAAGACCGGAGTAATATGGTGAAAAGATGGGATTCCAGTGATGATACGTGCTGCAGAATTCTGGACTAACTGAAGCTTGTGAAGAGATTTATTAGGGAGACCAAAGAGGAGTGAATTGCAGTAGTCCAGCCGAGAAGTGACAAGACTATGAACAAGAATGGCAGTAGTATGAGGAGTGAGGGAGGGACGAATGCGATTAATATTACGTAAGTGGAAGTAAGCAGACCGTGTGATGTTATTAATGTGACATTGGAAAGATAGAGTACTGTCGAGGATGACACCCAGACTCTTGACCTGAGATGATGGGGAAACAACAGAGTTATCAATAATAAAAGAAAATTATTGGTTTTGGATAATGATGATTTTGAACCAATGAGGAGAACCTCAGTTTTGTCACTGTTTAATTTAAGAAAATTTGAAGAGAACCAGGATTTAATTTCAGAAATGCAATCAATAAGTGAGGGTGGTGGAAAAGAGGAGGTGGGTTTACCAGCAAGGTAGAGCTGGGTGTCATCAGCATAACAGTGAAAATTAATGTTATATTTGCGAAAAATATTGCCAAGGGAAGAAGGTAAATAATAAAGAAGAGGCCCCAGGACAGAGCCTTGGGGCACACCAGAAGTAACAGCGGTGGGTTGGGATGTGAAAGTTTTAAGCTGTATGAACTGAGTGCGGCCTGAAAGGTAAGATCTAAACCAATCAAGTGGAGTGTGAGTAATGCCAATCAAAGATAATCTATTAAGGAGAGTGGTATGACAAATAGTATCAAAGGCCGCACTCAGATCAAGAAGGATGAGAATAGTGATTAGACCAGAATCAGCAGCCATAAGGAGGTCATTAGTAATTTTAACAAGTGCTGTTTCTGTACTATGAAGGGGGCGAAAACCAGACTGGAACTTCTCATATAGATTATTGTGAGACAAGTGGGTGTGAAGTTGGATAGCTACTATTTTTTCAAGAATTTTGAAGATAAAGGGCAAGTTAGAAATGGGGAAAATTATTGAAATTAGTAGGATCACAACCAGGTTTTTTTAATATTGGGGTTATAGCAGCAGTTTTGAAAGATGAGGGAATAATACCAGTAGTAAGAGAAGAGTGAATGATGGCAGAAATAAGAGGGACTAGAGAGGGGAGGCAGGCTTTAACCAAAACTGTAGGCAGGGGGTCCAGCTGACAAGTAGATGACTTGGATTTGCAGATGAGATCTGAGATTTCACAGGAAGTGGGAAGCTGGAAAGAAGAGAAAGAGTGAATAGGTGAGTGTAGTTCAGCAGAAATACAGAAAGGATCTGGACCAAGGTGCTGATGTATCTTTTGGATTTTCTCATTGAAAAAAAGTTGAGCCCATGTATGGGATTTCATTTTTCTGTGGTTTCGTAGAAAAGTGGTGTGCCTTGGGATTTTTTTGGTTATAAAAAGTGTGCCGCCACAGAAAAAAGGCTGGGAATCACTGACTTAGAGTACTAAGACAATCAGTGATAAATTACCCCCAGGCTTATACTGAAGTCTTCCATTTTCCAGTGTTTCCTTTTGTTTGATCATCTTTAAGAAAGCATGGAAACTGTTGTGGAACACAGACAAAACAATAAAGGGACTATGTATTAACGTAAAGCAGTAATGTATATTATGACAGCACAAGTGAAGACATGTTTTTAAGAAAACACTTACTGCAAGAAGAAGAAGGTGTTAATGTCTAATATTAGTTTCCAGTGTTATTAATTTCATATTTTTTGGTGCTATTATAACTTTTATACCCATCTGAAAATTTTGTTAAGCACTTTGAGCATGGGAAGAGCACTATGTAAATAAAATACTGTACATTATTATTATTATTATTATTATTATTATTATTATTGGAGTGAATAATAACATGTAGCACCTAAAGTGTTGAAGTGGTATTTTGTAAGGCTTATTAAGACCAAACAAAACATTTTTTTTTATATAGCAGTAACTGTCAAATAAATGTTCCTTGGCAGCCTTTGGAGTTTTACCAGTGTTTCTTGTTCTTGTACATAGTGTTCTTTATCAGGTTAACTCAGTTCATTTTAGTGAAATAGTAGTATTGTCAAGTTTGCAGAGCACAGTGGAATTCTCAGTTGCATGGTAGACCGTCCAACATTCCACCACTCCCCACAATAAACGAAATGTTTTGCACAATAACTTTTAAGGTCGACGTACTGTATTTCAGTGAACAAAATAACAACCTATTTAATTCTGTTGTCTTGTAAACTTAAATACAGACAGCATTTGCGATAAAAATATGGGGATCCTGAAACTTTTAATGTGTATGGTTGTGCGTAATTTTAGAATAGATTACTGTAGATCAGGTATACTTTATTAATCCCATGAGGAAATTCATATGCATACTGCAATAGAACCATAAAAAAGGACTGGTATTCCGGCCAAAAATGCAATAAATTAATCGATCGATAAATGAGTAAAGAAAGAAAGAAAGAAAGAAAGAAAGAAAGAAAGAAAGATCTTTCAAAATGGTATTTAAAAATGAACATTTAAATGCTTCTCTTGATTGTTAACAATTTATCTTTGGCGCTTCGAGTGTGTTCTGATGCGCATCTTTCGTTTATACCAGAACCTTCCTCTGGTCAGTCCTTCAGAGGTTAACCACAAAGGTACAGGACCTCCCGACATCCTCCTCCTCCTTCTCTCTCATTCTCTCTCTCTCTCCTTCTTCTCTAGAACCAACGAACTGGCACACAGAGGAGGAGGCGCAGAAGGGAGGAGGAGGAGGAGGAGGAGGCGGGGTCTTGCTCGGTTTGGCATTATCGCATGTTATCTTGAATTTAGGACTTCGCTTGTCGGTCTTCGGGCTGCACGCCGGATTTATGGTAAGTACGTATTAGCAGACTTCGCTTTTACCGCACTATACACCCACTAGCCAATACAAGTGGCATCACACGCGGCGCATTTCTTAAAACTTCTGAAAATAAGCTTCTCATTGATAAGGAGCGTAGTGTGCAGTTTAGGGGGGAGAAGGCGGGGTTGTTTTCACAGGAATTTTCCCTCATCCAGTTTAAGCGACTGCTCAGCATTCGTGTAACTGTGCATTTAACCACCATCATTTCAATAGAAATTCGAAACCAGAAATTTGAAGGGATTTTAGTGCGTGTAATAATAATAATAATAATAATTAGACATATTCAGAAAGATATTCACTGAATGGGTATAAAGCAGCGTGACTGCTAGTTTTCTTTCCAACTGAAGACCAAACGTAATTGACCGTGCCTGTGTGATAATCTGTAATTCCTGTGATATTCACTGGTCATTTTGTGCATTTATCTGTATCTATTTCATAATTTTACAAAGTTCACTTTTTAAAGGGGCCGTGAAGCATTCACAAGTTTGAACCTGTGACGCTTGCTGCTTTTCATTGTCGAACTTTAGTATATGAATAGGCGTGATTTCCATGTGGCTGGTGCAACAGGGACAGCCATGCTGATACTTGATACTGCCTTTTCTAGAATTACATGACATACATGGCTTTTAGATGCTCATTTCAGGAGTGTTGCACTTTCTACGTGCTGTGACTGAAATGTCTGCAAATACCTTTAAATGAAAGTCTGCTTTGTGCACTTTAATCACCTCTGAGTTTTATGATTTGTAATTTTAAACATATATATATATAGTTGTGTGTTTGTGTGTATATATATATATATATATATATATATATATATATATATATATATAGGTGTGTGTGTGTATGTAAAAGGATGGAAAATAGTATATTAGAGGGTCAGCTCAGGTAGGACGATTTGGAGACAAAGTCAGAAAGGCGAGATTGTGTTTGTTTGGACAGGTGCAGAGGAGAGATGTTGGGTATATTGGGAAAAGGATGCCAAGGATGGAGCTGCCACAAAAGATGAAAAGAGAAAGGCCTAAGAGAAGGTTCATGGATGTGGTGAGATAGGACATGAAGGTGATGGGTGTAACAGAACAAGATACAGAGGACAGAGAGATATGGAAAAAGATGATCTGCTGTGGTAACCCCTAATGGCAGCAGCTAAAAGATAAGAAGATATAAGGGTGGAAACAGATTTTAAAAATGAACTAATTAATCACATAAATTTATTTAATTAATTGCGATTAATCTAACAATAAAACATGTAATTATTAAAGTAATACATAAATCATGAAGTAAATACACAATGAATCATCTATCTATCTTAACACAAAGGAATTAAAAAAATGGCAAAGTTTAAACTTAAACCTGAACATTTAACCAAATACTAGTTGAGCAAGTACAACCTGAATCTGAATGCCTTCCCAAAAGGTAAGTTGAAAAGAAGGCAATAAAAAAACCAGGCCAATGCCAGGAGACATGTTGGGCATTCATCTGCTGAAGGCCAGTGGGCAAACAAGTTGCCTCTGACCACAGGTCAGTGTAGTGAGGCAGAGAGAGGACCGCCTGTATGAGTGGGCAAAGGGACAAAGCAGCTGGGAAAAGCGTCCAAAGTACTCACTAAGTGCTGTGTCTGCGAATGGTAATCTCTGAGCTACTTTTTTTTGCTTCCCCCTGTCTCACACCTTTGGACAGTTTAGCACGTCTAAGACAGGGGTGGGCAATGTCAGTCCTGGAGAGCCGCAGTGGCTGCAGGAGTGTGCCTTGGAATTTTTTTTTTGGAAGACATACCTACACCTTTGCTCCTGACACAGTAAAAAATATCTTTGTTGCTGCTGCCTCACTTAAAAACTACTTGGATGGTTATTTGGCATTCTTTATATACATTAGTGAACATACAGCAAACTGAAATAATTAGTAGGGATAATCGATATTCTTCTGTTTCACATGAATTTTGGATTTATATTAGGGTGGTCAACACTGTAACATACCTGGCATACCAATGAGTTAAAAAGAGAGGTATTAGAGCAGGGGTATTGAATTAAAATTTAAAGAGGTCTGACAAACAACATTTTCTCCTATCAAAAGTCAGAACCTCATGTTTGCGCTATGATTCAGATCCCTATATATGTAGTCATTGCATTTCTATAAAAAATAAACAAACTGTACTTACCAAAGCATTTCAACAATATTTATTTTCCATTTTCAGTAAGGATTTTAAATATCTAAATTCTTTGAATTTAATTGGCCTTTTATTTGTGCGGAATATAAAGAGCTATATTTAACATAACATATAAAGCAAATTAACAACTCTTTTTAATGCAAAATAAAAGTAAACATATCACATTCACATTTTATGTAAAAGAAAACAGAACCATCTGAATAAAACTAAAAGTGTATTCCTTTACAGGTGTGTCCCATCAGAAAATTATTTTTTTATGTTGCCCCAAAGTCCATGGTACAGTAATTGAACATTCATTTGCATGCTGCTGGGCTTTAAGTGGATGTGAAAGAACTCTGGTGGATCTGTCATAGTGAGCTATCAGTTCAGTTATTTTACGTGCCCTCACTTCGGACTGGCACGGATATGTTTGCACAAACGATCTGTTTTCTGTCAGTTTCTGTCTGTTTCGCTTCACATTGCTACTTTTTACTAAAGCCACAGTTCCAGAGCAAGAGACAAACTGGTTTTGAACTACATGCAAGAAAAATGAACATACATTGCTTCGTCCATTAATCTTTGAAAGTTCTGTTGTCTGTGTCTACTTTCCATTTTTTGGAACAAGTAGCTCTTTTGTATCAGTTATTTCCTTCTGCGGCATCCACACATTTTACCCATGCATTGTAAGAAGTGCATTGATTCACTGTCTGTTGAGTTGCACACATTGATGTATGCACCTCAAGAAGGAAAAAAAAAAAATTCATATATTTTTTTTAAGGTCAGGATTGCCTTAAAATATTTTATCCTCCAGTGACTAATTAATGGATAGATAGATTAGATAGATATATAACACTTTATTTGTCACAATGGGGAAATTTAAAAACATTTTTGTCCTTGTCATCTCCTCTACTTCTATCTCTAGCGGATCCAACGCGCATCATACAACTGAGCCTACTTTCTAAATCAGTTTGTTGATTTGGTGGATCTTTCCTGAAATGATATTACTAGCCCTGCACACTACAGCATAAAAAATCACAGAGTTATAGAAAATGCAAAGCATGTCACTACTCACGTTAAAGTTGCATAGTCTCCAAGGAAAAAAGTCTGCTCTGCCCTTTATTATATTCTGTAGTTTCTCTGTGTTACTGGACCAGTGAGTTTAGCATATCATTATGGACCAACATGTCAATTTCTATCAATCATTCCTCTTTGTATTTTTGTCTCACTCCCCACATAAGCACTGAAGTCTCCCAGTAGGACTAGAACATCAGGAGGTGGTACACTTTCATGCATTATAACCACTGTCTTGAAGAAGGTTGAATAGTTGATAGGTGCAGACAAACAAGCAATATGTGGTATGGCAGGTCCACAGCTTCAAAAAAAAAAAAGGGCCGTGATTTAAATCCATAAAGCCGTGTCACTCTCCGTGGGCACGATTGCACGTCTGCAGGGAGTTAATGAAGTAGTTGGGGCGAGTCGCACCTGCGGGTGTGATCATTCTCAATTGCTTCATTGGCTTCCTGTGGCATGTGATTAAGGCGCTATGCCCACGGAGACAAGTGTGTATATATACTGGCCGGCACAAACGGGGAGGAGGAATCAAAGACAAGAGAAATCAAAGAAAAGGAATCAAAGATGAGAGAAATCAAAGAAATGGAAGGAAAGATCGAAAGAGGTTAAAAGACATGAAAGGCAGTCTTAGAGGGACGATCTGGCCACCTGAAAGGAGGAAGCAGTTTGAGCTGGAGCCCCGCGAAGGAGCATTGACTATGGTGCTCTAGGGGCTAGTTGGCCCCACTGAACATTTGGGTGGAGTGTGGCCAGCAAGGCAGGTGCCCTCCCTAGGCTTCCGAGGTGCTACCACATGAACGCGAAGGAAGAAGGGAGGAGAGCTGACCTCGGACGGTCTGGCCATGATGCCTGGAGGCAGCCTAGACGGATGTTTGCCGAAAGGAGCTTGTGGCTGCTGAGTCTCCACTGGATATGCAAGCAATGGGTGAGCTGGGGTGAATGAGAAGGAGGTGGGCTGAGATCAGGAGGAGTTAGTCTGCATTTTAACCTCGGATTTTTAACAGATTTATTTATTGATTTTTTTCACCCCCACTTTTCACAATGATTTTTTTGGATTTATATATGTACTGTTTTAGAACACTGCACAATGGACACCTTTTTGGTTTTACTATTGTTTTCACTGGTTTTTAAATAAAAGCACTTGAGCACTTTTTCCACCATCCTCTGGCATCATCTGAGAATGGTCCTCATTTGTCAACTCATCTCGGTCATAACTATCGACGGTGTTGGTTCAGCAGACTCCCATGTGGGAAGAGGGAGTCTGTAGGGGACTGGCATAGTCACACAATACACCAACATTTGCACCTCATTGACATTATCATCCTAAGCAGGAGAGACCTCCATATTTGAAGAGGGCTGATTCCAGAAACAAAACTGTGCCTAAGAGTTCAGGTAAACTGTCTCTAGGGAATTTCAGTCTCACACATGAACCCTGTTTCCTACGCCACCAATAAAGTGACATTCAATATTACTTTTCCGTCACCAAGGTTAACAAAAGCTTAGTGTGTTTTATTGAAGAATTCATTTTGAACAGTCTTAGTTAAGTCTTATTGTCATGTCCTTGCATGTCCCGTTGCCTGTATTTTAGATGATTTCCCGATGCCAACTTGTATTTCTCAGTTAAGTTGCACTCTGCTAACTGTTGTGTTGCTACATCAGTAATGCAAGATTGGGAGGAAAACCAGTAAAATAGGAGGGGAACCCATACAGGCACAGGGAAAATGTACAAACTGAAAACAAACAGGTTTGGTGATTTCAAGACAGGACGTTTAATCTATAAGGCAGCAGCATTAACCACAGGGTTAGTGTGTTGTTGTATCTGCATTGATTTTTTCTTCTTCTTACAGTTAACTTCTGTTTCTGCTAAGGTTATATAACTTTTCCAATGTGTTTTCATTTTAGTAGATGCATCTATCTGGCCAATTAATGAAGAATGCCTTTCGCTGAGTTCATAGCAGGATGGATATCTGGTAAGTCAAAGTTATTGAAATAACAATACTTAAAACCAAAGGTGAATGATAAAGATGCTACTCTTGACCTCTGTAAAACTGAAGCTGTGAAGATCAATTAATC
The DNA here is from genome assembly GCF_016835505.1 of Polypterus senegalus. Lineage (NCBI taxonomy): Eukaryota > Metazoa > Chordata > Cladistia > Polypteriformes > Polypteridae > Polypterus > Polypterus senegalus. Next base: position 97,828,051 of record NC_053164.1, read on the forward strand.
ATTCTTTATTTTAGCACCTTTTGTAGTGACCACTACAACAAAAATGCCTTATAATGTTTATGTAATTTTTATTGTTATGATTTGCTTATTTTAATTGATTAGTGTTATCAATCAGTACCACAAGCTTATTGTAAACTAGCTGTGTAAGCTCGTACTGTGATAAGCCTGGGGCTCCTAGAAACTATTGAAATAGTCAGGAAAAAAAATTGATAAGCAGAGTCGGCGGTTTCGTTTTGCTGATGTGCTCGCACATCCCCCCCCACCCCCCTTGTCTGTCAGTGACTAGGTGAGTTTCTCTCTCCTCTGAGATTTTGTTTTGTTGACATGCTCGCTCCCTTGTCTATCAGTGGCTAGGTGAGTTTCTGTCTCCTCTGAGAATTTGTTTTGCCAATGTGCTCCTCTTGCTTGTGTATTAGCGGTTAAGTGTTTTTTTCTTTCCTTGGCGGTTTCACTTTGGCAACGGTGTTGCTTTCTATCAGTTTCATGCTGTAGCCTCTTACTACTTTCTTCTTCCAACTTGTTAACCTGCCTTGCTGGCTCTTTGAGCTTCATGCTGTAACCTTGCATTTCCAGGCCGCCTTGCACTTCTGTGCCCGACAGACAGACACACACACACTTCCACACGTAGACGTTTATATATAAGATAAGACATCTTTTGTGAAGAAGACAGTTCCTCAGAATGTTAACAAAAACAAAATTTCAAGTATTGACAATTGAAAACACTTTATATTCTAAAGGTAAAATGCAGATTTTTTCCTGAAATTTGATTCTTTCCATGATTCTTTGATGTAACGATCCATAAAATAATTGCCATTAAAAATCAATAAACATGAATAGATGCTCCTTGGTTTGGACCGCTGTATGTTTTCAATGTACTCAGTCTATTTGTATTTCTCCTTTTAACTGTACTTCTTAGTAGAATATTTCTTTGCACACTTTTCTTATAATATTTGTTCTGTTTGCACTGGAGAGGGTAGAATGTTGATGCCTGACGCATATGATTGATGTGCTCCTTGTGTTATTGCAGGCTAGTGACTTCCACATTTACTCTGACATGACCATTGACAGTTGCCACAGTATGAACAGTGGTTAAGAGGCCAACATCTTTCTTGTCTTTCTATTTCATTGCTATCATTTTGCCTTTTTGCAATGCAACCCGCAGCAACTTTACACAATAGAAGTGACCATGCATATCACAGCATTTCAGTCATACAGTGCGTATGTATCAATTTTACTGTCTGATCTGATGACCACTTCACACTGGCAACACTGTCACTTAAATTCAACTAATGGTTAATTTACAATTTGTTCTAAAACTGAATTTTCAGCTTCTTGTTTACACCCCAATGTGTTTTGGTTGAAGGCTGTCTCTCATTAATATTGATTGATATTGAAATGGTAAAACATAGAAATATTAATGAATTCTCTGCAGTATAATGTTGTTTTATCTACTAGATAACAGCAAAATACTGTCTCCAGAGTTATTTGAGCTTTACACTATAAAGTGGATCATTGAACGTCACCCCATGTCTGACTTGGGCAAATCTGTGATTACGTAGAATTCTACTGATGTGTCATACCTGCTGTTAACACCAAAGAGGTTAATCAAACTTTTTAATTTTTCAGACAGTGTTTTAGTATTGAGTAGGTGAGCAAAGAGACATAATTATGGTAATTTTGTCAACTAGTTTACTTTGTAATGCTCTTACAGAGATTCTTTCTTCTTAAGAATACTTCAAAAATAAACTGCAGGCTTAGACTTTATTTAACTTTATACTATAGTACTAGGGTGTTGTATCGTGTTAGCCATTATGAATGTAGAGAAAAGTCAAGCAAAATTACACCTTTTATTGGCTAACTAAAAAGATTACAATATGCAAGCTTTCGAGGCAACTCAGGCCCCTTCTTCAGGCAAGATGTAATACAGAAACTGAAGTTTCCTGTGTTTATATCCACACACTAGGACAAGAAACAACAATGGTAAATCTTTAAATGAAAAATCTTAAATGTAAAAAATTAATAGGTTCATTCAGGCTAAGATTAATTAAACAGGAGAGAGAGGAACAATGTATGGTCAAGATCTTTGGATAAGATAACTGTCCAACAAAGTCCTTTGGCATTTGTGATGAGTTTTTCAAAACAATGTGGGTCTGTAGACAGGTTATCAGTGTCAGTCTGAGAGATGCAAACAGTCCTCATACAGTCCTGGCTATAAAACTCTTGTCCTTATTCAACCCATGTTGTAATGGATTAAATTTTAATATGAGTTTAACTTCCCATTCTTTTCTCTCTTGCTGCGTTTTGAAGTTGCCCATAAGCACTGTGACTTTAAAGTCCCTCTCACAGTGTCCATGGCTGTTGAAGTGGGCCGCTACAGGAACATCTGTGTTGCCATTTTTAATGTGGAATCTGTGTAAATTCATTCTCCGGCAGAGTGTTTGTCCAGTTTCTTCCACATAGAGTGCAGTGTCAGGACATTTCATGCAGAGAATTAGGTAGACAATATTAGATGATCTGCAGGAAAATGATCCCTTTATGTGATGTTCAAGTCGGCAGTTTGGTATAACTACTACGGTGTAGTAGATGTGGGCACACGTTTTACATCTTTCCTGTAGGCAGGGAGATGTGCCATTTTCTGTCGGTTCTTTTAGGGAGTTTCGGACAATTAGTTACTGCAGGTTCGGCAGTTGTCTGTATGCCAGGAGGGGAGGTTCAGGAAATACATTTTTCTGTGTTTTGTCTTTGTTTAGCATTGGCTGAAGTTCTTTTATAATTTTTCGAAGTGTTTCAAGATGTGCTTTTAACTTTATACTGACACTTATTTTTGTGTTCACTGCGTATGCTGGCATTCACCTGTTGTTGACCTTATTTGTTACTAATCACCTCAGTAGCTGTTGAGACTGCATCTGCTGCGTGGTTTGTGTGCTGTTTTCTTGTTTGTTCCTCGTGTGTTTTTGCTTGCCCTCTGCTTTACTTTTTTTCCCTTCCATTTACTTCTCTAATCCCCTGTAGCTTTATAGAGCTGGAGAAGTGAAGAAAGCCCTTGCAGGTCACTTCTTAGGATTTGTACTGGGTGAGGTTACAATTCATGTGTTCTGCAAAATGATGTCATTGATATAGACAAAGTATAAAGGACCAGAAGTTGAAGAACAAAACTAAAAGGATATGCATTGTCAGAACAGGAAGAACAGATAACAACTGTCAGAGCCAGATATAGGAACCGATTATGTGAACCAAACAAAATCTGAAAATGATATAAAAATTTGATATCCCTAAATCTATTAGAAGATAAAATATTCAACATATTGGACAGGGATTCTAGTGCAATTTCAGACCTTTAGGATCCTAGCCACAAGTGATGGTGTCTTGACAACCAAGTCACAAAAACACAGTGTTTGTTAAATACCAAGATGGTGTGTAGCAATCAAAATATAATGATAAATATTACTTATAATTCATGAGACTAAAATGAAACAGACAAAGGTAAAACTAGATGAAACATAATTTAGGGAGAGTGAAAAAATACATAGTTCCCAGAAGAAATGTATTATGCCACATAATGTTTTACAATTATGCTATCACAACATGGGGCATGTTAGGTTAACCGTTCAGACTGTACTTCTGTTTTCTAGTCTTTTTCATTTATATGTCATTTCCCCTGATCCCTTGTTTGTCTGCTCTCTGAGTTTTTTTGTGATTTTGCCTGGCATTTTGTTGTTCAGAGCTGTCAGGTGTTCCATTTGAAAGTACCGTACCTAAGAGTACATTTTAAGGCACCGACTGCCATAGCCAGGGAGCTGTTGCATTACCTATGTTAGCAAGTGCTTATCGGCTACCTTTTGTGCTCCACTCTTCTTAAGTGGTTAGTGTTTTTCATCATGTTTGCCTTTGGACTCCCTGGATTTGAACTTTTGTTCATGGATTAAGGATATAGTATTTTGGATGTGGACTAAGAATTACTTATGAATTCTTAAAAATCACTTCAGTTTCATTTTTTTCTATGGGTGTCTCCTGACTCACCAGTACAGGAAAACCCTAACATGATACACCATTTGTTGATCCTAATGTCTAGTTATGCAAAACATCAAGCTTTTGTGGTCCTCCCCTATGTTTGGGCCCAACTTTTTAGGCCATTGATGGGCCATATTTTAAGCAGGAAACGACACTGTTATGGTAAAGAGTAAACCAATTGGTGTCTTCAGCAAAAATGATCAGAAGGACTTGAATATATGCATGCCACATTAACTGACTCAGGGTTTCATCCCTAATGGCACTTAAGGGGTCAATGTTACTTCTTTTCAAAAAACCTGGGGAATGGGGATGGGTAATATAAGCATATGGAGTGTCAAAATGTGCAATTTTGAGGTTAGTTATCACCGGTCTGATAATGTTTTTGATGTTCAATTAATTCTTTACTGGTGGTCCTAGCCCTCTAAGAGCCAGTTCCAGAAGATTACAAATAGCAAATTTCAAACATAAGCATTTTAGACTACGTCAAGGTCAGGGATTATGAATATGATGTTATTTAAAATTTTTGATACTTTACTGAGGATGTAGCAGTGTATGGGCCTCTATAGGAGGGAGAAAAATTACAAATTTCTATTATAATCGAGGATATTTAGACTTTGAACTTTTAAATGGAAGCACACAATTTAATATCTTTAAATATAAAATTACTGTTGTTTATTATGTACTTCTAACTCAGTAAGTAAATCATTACAATTAGGGTAGCTCATGCCAATTCATTTTTTTGTTTTCTTTTTTTTTTGACATAATCCACATTTAGTTGTTTTTTTATTTAGATTTTTGGAATATTTAATTTTAACATTTGCATTTATTTTGAGACTTTTTTACATTTTAAAATTCTTTATTTAATTTACTACATTTACTACATGTAATGATAAAGTTTTATGTTTTTTGATGTTTTTTTATCTTCTCTGTAGAGTAAACAAGTAGCAGCAACACAATGTTAATTTTTTGTGCCAGTCGATTCCTGATGTAGTTGTCAATGAATGTAAAGCAGAACGTGTCTTCGTTGCAAGAACCTAGTTTACATGGTCTTGAACAAAATGTTCTCAATTTATCAGGCAGAAAAAAAAACTATATTTAAGAGTTGTAAGATTTTCAATTATAGCAATCTTCATCTAATGTGAATTAGCAAAAACATTTGTTTTTGGACAATATTTGACAATATTCAGCTTGTTTGCCTGTATCACACTTTATCATGAGTGAGACAGACACAGGCTGAAGGTATAGCTGTGAGAACAAAAGTATATACACTTAAAGGTTATTTTTAAATCTTACACTTAAGTACAAAGAACAAAGGACAAGTTGACATAAGCTAGGCTACTTACTGGCTCCTGTGATAGCTGGGAGATGGAGGGGAGCTCATAGATCTGTTCTCAGTAATATAGGAGCAGCGGCGAACTCAGCAGATCAGCATCTAAAGTAAGTATGGACTAAGAGCATTCTAGGGGTACTGTAGAGGAAGTATTGTACATAAGCCCTGTAAATGAATATAAAACAACACAAGCCATGCAGAATAAAAAGACGAGTACTATTAATGCATAGGGGTTAAACAACAGAAATAAATACTGTAACTAGTTTCCTTAATAGAGGCAGCCTGCCCGTCTCAATAAATCAGTACATATTCTTATTTTATTTTTTTATAGGTGCTGTTGGTTTGGTTCTTGGACATCCTATGGACACCATAAAGGTTTTAGCTTTATTTAATAGTTTTCAGCATTAGTTAAACGTTCTTTCAAAGTTTTAAAGACCACAAATATATTTAGGAGATGTAAAATATTTAATTATTTAAACATCTTAATTTAATACATTTGAATTAGTAAAAACCTTTTGGCAGTGTGGGCAATATATGACAAAATCCAACTTGTTTAGTAGCATTTGTTACACTTCAATAATTTACTTATTACCTTTTTAAAATTGGCCTACAACATATTAGAACAATTACAAGAAATATGAAAGTAAATTTGCATGGAGATGTTTATAATTGATTAAGGCCATAATTCATTGCTAAAGCCTTAGGAGTGGACTTCAGTTTTGAGCCCACACCCCCTGAAATAAATGTAATGAGAGTTCTATCTGATTGATCACGGACAGGATTATGATTCATGTGCTTTCCCATCCTCCCAAGTTCATTCCTGGGTATGTGCCTGGTGTACAGTAAGCCAATTTTTTTTTTCTTCAGTCATCTTTAATTTACACCATTAAAAGAAAGAATAGTGAAGTATGAAATTTGACCAAAAATAAAGCTTGTGTTATGCTTTCAGTTGTGTCCCTCCAAAATACTAGTGTCAGGTTCATTTATTTCATAGAGAAGACCATATTTTATAATGTTACATGATAGCAACAGATTTGCACTTACACAGGAAGCAGAAGAGAAAGAGGGAATGTCAGACATGATTTGATGGCTGCTATTGTTGGAGTCACATGGGCAGATACAATGCTAGACAATTTTAATATTTTTTTTTTATGTATATAATCATTTTTCATTAATAGAGTTTCTGACTTTATTTTGCGAATTTGCCATTCTTTTCCTTGAATAGTAGTGCATTTTATGAAGTCCTTGACAGAGACATCTCTTAGCTTTAGTTCTAACAAAAGTTCTAACATTCATGATGAATACATGATTAGTTACAACATCTTAGATTTTAGCAAACATATGTCTATATGAAAGAACTTCGGAATAGTCATAAAGTGGGATAGGGTTACTTAGGGTCCTAGAACAATACAAAAAATATTAGATGAAGCCTTGCTGAACACATGTAGACCAAAAGAAAAAACCTAAGAATAAATGTATGCCTTCTGTTACAGTGAATATATGTAAAATACAGTGTTCTTTTTCTGTCCATTTCAGTTTTCTTGAGAAGTTAAAGGATTTAAACTGATGTCTGATAAAATGAAGGGAAACAGAGCCTTATATCCACTACCACATGAACCCATTCAAAGCGGACAATACTGCACTACTTAATTATTTAATAATTTAAGTGAATGGAACATTAAGTAGTCATATGCAAGTAATATATAGTGTATTACAATTAAATAATACAATTAATATATATAATAGATATATTTATATACCTGTGGCATAGCTTGCTGTCTCTCTGTTGAACCTGTCAGCACTAACCAATGCACAGATTCTGATTTCAGTGGCTTAGTATATCACCAAAGCAATCTTTTAGTTACAGTGCATCCGGAAAGTATTCACAGTGCATCACTTTTTCCACATTTTGTTATGTTACAGCCTTATTCCAAAATGGATTAAATTCATTTTTTCCTCAGAATTCTACACACAACACCCCATAATGACAACGTGAAAAAAGTTTACTTGAGATTTTTGCAAATGTGGAAAAAGTGATGCGCTGTGAATACTTTCCGGATGCACTGTATAGTTTTTACATGGAAAATGTTTTGTGTGTCCTTTACTATTCTGTGCACATTAGCAGTTCATTTTGATTCACATTACACATTGTTTTCTTTAAGCATTTTATGCCAATTAATTGAATATTATGTTTAGGCTTTGGACATTCACAGTATATACTATTAATTCAGATATCGTTCCATCTGTAGTGACATTTTTTTAATGAGTAAATAATAATTTGCATAATACAGAATACTGTTAAGCATTGTTATTATATTACAATAACAATGTAAATTTGCTCTTTTTCAGGTCCGCCTGCAAACACAGTACAAATATCATGGAATCATAGACTGCATCAAAAAGACTTATAAAAATGAAAGGGTTTGTTTTTTTTTTAATTCTTTACTACACAATGTAAAATCAGCCGTATTTGAAAAATTTACTGCATATACCTGTTCAGAAAGAGACAGCTTGATCATCTCTTTTCTTATTATTAGGTGGCCACTCTTAAACTTCTAGTTTTTAGTTTTTATCTTTAGCCTGAAATGTTCTGATTTTGACAGATAGGCAGCCATCAACACTTTTGACAGTGCTTATTCATGCTGAGGTAGTGAGCGTCCCAAAATAAGCAGATGACTCTTTGGTGGTCTGCTTTTCCTATCTGTAAGCAGCAGTGGACCAGTGTCATTCTGCCAGATACTGCAGGTTCAAAAAATGGAAGGATGGGTGAATGAAAGGTGTGTGAAGTAGTAAAGTGAAGTAACTTAAGACCTTCTTACTTTTTTAACCCCAGGTTCATGGATTTTTCAAAGGAATGTCCTTTCCAGTTTTTACTGTTGCAGTCTCTAACTCTGTAGCTTTTGGAACTTATGGCAACACTTTGGACTATTTAAGCCAATCATATCCCAGTAACAGCAACTTTCCACCTTCCTTCACAGATGCTTTTCTTGCTGGTTGCTTTGCTGGAGCAACTCAGGTGGGTTTCATTTAATAAGATGCTCTGTTATGTCATCGTCAATGCAAGCATAAAGATTTAGTTGCTAATAACCCAAAGTGTTGCTGCATTTCTTTTAGACCCATCACCAACCTAAAGTACCTTGAATTTTGACTTGCAGAAAGGGCTTTCCTTTGCTACAAAATACTGTGGGGATCCAGGTTTAAAGATATGTCCAGGCTTTTGGCTGAACAGTGGAAAGATGCTGTTAACCACCTTGAACCCGGACACAGACAGACATGGACTCCAGATGTCTAAATGCATGCCCGTTTAGTTCACATGACACACATAGTGCACAGTACTCCCAATATTGCTCACAGTCCTTTTGCATTTCTTTCCTTTTGCCAGCTCTACTCCTCTGGCCGCAAGCTCCATCCTCTTCCACCCAACTCCGGCTCTCTGAATGGAGTGAGGTGGCCTCTTTTATACTGCACCCAGATGTTGTCCAGGTGCTTCCTGATCTTTTTCTGGCAGCACTTCCTGGTGTGGCGGAAGTGCTGTCTTCCAGGGCTCCATAATTATTCCAAGCTCTGTTCCCAAGGCCCCATGCAGACCAGTGTGTAACAGGGAAGATACTGCCCTTCTCCCAGTCCTTCCCTTTTTCCAGCTTTTCAGTGGGGCAAGGTCCCTGGACATCTGTCACAACATCTTATGGCCAATTTGGGACATCATTTTTCTTTCTTTTTTGTTCTTTTTGCTTTCTAACATATACCAAAGACTGGAAAGGTCTGCTTTTCTGAAAGCTTTTCTGGGTTCATCATAGTGAACACAAATGAAAGCTCCTTTAGTACAAAATGTCTATAATTGATATTTCCACTCATAATGATTAATTGGTAGATGTTTTTTTGTCAAACCTCCTTCACTTTCACATTACCGTTTGACTTGTTTTAAATGATAAAAGTAAAGTGTTTTGTGAGTTGGAGGGGTATTGCATTGAAAAATACTGAATGACTTGCTGGATAACTTTGCTTCTGTTCTGTCTGCAGCTTTTAGTGTCTGCACCAGTTGACCTGGTAAAGGTTCGTCTCCAAAACCAGACACACCCTCATCAATCTGTACATACAGCATGTGTTACTTCAAAGTACAGAGGTCCGGTTCACTGTGCAGCCACCATACTGCAACAAGAGGGCATTCAGGGGCTGTACAGAGGGCTTGGTGCTTTAGCCCTACGAGATATCCCTTGCTTTGGCCTCTATTTTCTGCCTTATGAACTTATCTGTTATGGTATGACTGAGGCAGGCCAACAACCAGGTTAGTAATATTAATATATTCATGGAGAACAGGAGGGTTGTCTTTTGCTGTTTGTTTCTTACTTATTTTTTGGCAAAACACTGCAACTTGATTAACCAAGTGTGATAGCCATTTCCTTTTTTTTATTAGCCAAAGTCCTTTGGATAGGAATCGAATAAATATGTTGCTTTTGATAAGTTGAAATGGGCAGTTTTAGATGGTGACCATCTTGGACCAGTCCCAGTTATACTCTTTACTAAGGTGTTCAAGATATAATCGAAACCTTTTCAGCCTGGACCTGAAAGAGGTGTCCAACAGTGCTGATTTTGTAAATGGCCAAAGAGTACCTTTGTCTGCTTTTGTATTAAAATATATGAATATTTGTTTTCTAGCATTTGTCATTTATAGCGTTTATTTCTTATTCTAGAACCACTTAAAGATGAAAACCTCAAAAGTAAAGCACTAAATTATGACTGCATTTCTAAGTCTGAAGAACAATAAACCTATACAGATTCTTAGATAATCAACATGTATTGAGACTTCATACACTGTGGTCAAAAGACAGGCAGGACATCTCTCTCAAAGATGACCAAGGTCTGGCTGGTTTTTAACATCAACAACAAAAGAAATCATTTACAATGTAGAGCGGACACTGAACAGATTAGTTGTGGGACAGCTGAATCCAATCTTCTTGAGTAATTAAATATGAACAAGGGATGTGCACTTTGGGTGTTCAAAATGTTGACTCCTGAAATGAGGCATCCCTGCATTCAGTGTTGCAAAGAGAATCCCCAGCTAATAAATTTGGAATGGGAGAAACATAAGAGGATGAAACTTGCATATGCCACTAAAACCTAGAGTTGGTACAACAGTTAAAACAGTGCATAATTCTGCGTGATGATGTTGGTATATTTTGTGTTGACTACATGCTATCAAAATGTCTTGCATGGCTATCTACTGTGGACCACCAGAAAAAAACTGGTGAGGAAAGCTGTCGATTATTCTGCACTTCACGACAGTGTTCTGACTGCACAGATTGCAAAGGCTACTGAAAGGAAACTTTGGATTAAAAATATTTCACCTTTGTTCTCTAGACTTGGCCTTCTGTGACTGCTACCTCTACGTGTATCAGAAGGGGTACGCTTCATGGGACATATTAAGCCAAAGATGCTGATGTGAAGTGGGCTACAATAGAATGGTTGCACAAGCAAGACAAACATTTTATATGAATGGCACTGAAAAACTTTTTGTGTGTTTTAAAAAATGTTTTCGTGCTTTTGAGGATAATGTTGAAGATGAAATCTTTGTCACCCCTTTTGTACAGTTAAATAGTATTCTTTTGAAAGTAAATTGCCTTTATTTACCCAAAAAGAAAAAACAGAACTTAAAAGATGAATAAAATGTATTGAATTTAAAGGTAATGTTTCTAAAATTTAGAAGAATTAATTTAGTTTTGGGATGAAAATGTTAATGTCAGATCTGATCTCCTGATTGGCATCTGCATGCTTTACATGGAGAAGTGCAGAAAATGGTCATGATAATAAAACAAGGTCCTACTCTGTCACTATATAAATTTACTTCTCCATTATATGACTGACTAAATAAAATCACAATTGCGTGACTTTGCTTTTCTTTCTAATCAGGTACCCTGGCAGTTCTGGTCGCTGGAGGCTGTGCTGGGGTGATCACATGGGCTTGTGCTACACCAATGGATGTAATAAAGGCCCGCCTTCAAATGGATGGCCTTGAGGGCTGTCGGTACAGAGGCATTCTGCACTGTGTGACAGACAGCATACGGACTGAGGGATTTTCTGTGCTTTTTCGAGGACTACTGCTTAACAGTGTGAGAGCCTTCCCTGTCAATGCAGTTACGTTCCTCAGTTATGAGACCCTTTTAGAAATTATAAAGTAAAAAAATTACATTCTTAAGCCCATACAGTCCAGTTCAGAGTCTCAGAAAGACCTGAGCTTTCCTAGCTGTAATGGGTACATGGACAGGACAACACTCCATCAGAGGACCCACTCAGTTAAGTTGAATGTATTTAGGCATGTGGAAAGAAAAGTGAAGGACCAGGAGAGAAACCTACACTGCCATGATGACAACATCCAAATGGCATATGGACTGCATTTGGGGGAGAGATTTAAATCTAGGATGTTTAATTGGTGAAGCAGTAGCACTACACAGTATGCCACCCCATGACATTTCCTATGAAACTTTAATTCACCATGTGGTCAGGTTATTCATATTCCAATTAAATTTCAAAGCAAATCTATTTTTTTAATTTGAAATTTAAGTTATGTGTTAGTAATGTGATGAAGGAACAACAGGCAATTCTAGTGAAGAATTAACTGGGAAAAGTGTTGTATTAGATGTCAAACAACTTTGGGTGCTACACTTGAATGTTCACATTTTTTCTTTTCTTGGACAAATCATCTGTCTATACTTTTAAGCAAAAATACTAAACATGATCCAAATTGCCATGCAGTCTTTTTCCCTACTACTTGATTATTTTTATTTTAAAATTCCAGGGAAATCAGTTACTTTTGAAATTCTTGAGTGTTGTATAAAGCTTTATTTTTAAATAGATGGTAATTAATGGCACTTCCCGTTGGCAAAATAACGTTTTACTAGTATTGATGGCATTTCTATGATGTCTACAAATTTTTATCACTGTGATTTGCAGCAGGCCTTATGTACTGTATATAATAAAATGCAGACCTAGAAAAACATTACATAAATCCAGTATTGTTTTTATTGGCATGTATATGTGTAGAGAGCTATTAGGCTAAATATATAACACTGAACAGAGCAGAAGGCCAGAGTACACACACTATAATCGCCTGGCCACAGTGGGATTGCACATGGCTACAAGAGGTCTAAAATTAGAGTGGTTAAACTTTTTTTCAAAAGTAAGATCAATCACTTAGACCTCTTCTTGATATGCCTTTGCTTTTAAACTAAAGTGTTTTTAGTGTAGAATCACACTCTGCCGGCAAGTGAAAGTATGCAAGTTCTTCTAGCACTTGAGTTATCTCCATTTCTCGCCAGAACAAACTCGAAATTACAGAGCACATATCTGTATTGACTGATTGCAGTATGTATGATCCAACGCTCATCATAGAATGTTAATCATATTAACACCCTCATGCTAAATATGACTGGAAAATTGGAGTACCTTTGTGTTTTAAATAAATCTAGTAGATATGCTAGTTTTTGTACAATATGTTTCCTAAGCATGTAGTTTGAGCAGTTCAAAAGAGCAGTTTAAAATCTTTTTTCTGAAAAGTTTTCTTGTAGATTAAGGAAGAGACATTATAAGATAAAGAACAAATCCTTAAGTATTTATTTTACTCTTTAATTAATTTAGATGCATATGACAGATGATGTAAATATTTTATAAGATAAATATTTTCCAGAAGCTATCTGTTGTGATGAATCTAACATTTTAAATAAGCTTATTGCTTCAAAACTCCTTAATATATTGATACCTGTATGTTTTGCCAATGTGTGTATACTCAAATATTATACAATTAAAAAGATCAATTCATCCATCACTGGACCCGCTCACTCCAAATGAGGTTTGCAGGGAGATAAACCACAGGGGCTAATTAGTCTGCCACACCATTTAAAAGATGAGACCCTAAAACTGAAAACATAGCTGACCCCTACTAAAATACATTGAAGAGGTGGTTGCATAAAATACAAGTGTTTCATTTCCAGATTGTCTTTCTTGTGTATTATACAATAAAAGCAAACAAAGTGATTCTTCTGTAAAATGTCCAATGGATCACACAGAGTGGTATTACCATGAGAGAACAACACAAGATAATAGCACCTGATCTTATCTGAGAAAAACTCAGTCAGAGAAACTGACGAAAATCATACATTTTGATTAATTTTAACATTTTGTCACCCAGTTCAGTTAAATAATGCTTCTAGCTTGTATGTTTGCTGCCCAATAATAAAACTGAAAGTTGAGTAGAGCCATGCCACCTTCTGCCTTAGGTCTTTGTAGGGTCGCTCTTTGGATGCGTGAATGTTTTGAGTACCAAATAAATGAGGTTATGGTTGAATCTAATTGCTTAAAAAATGATTTATTGATGTATATTGGAATGTTTTGAAATAAAAACAGAAGCTTAGGAATGATATTCATCTTAACAACGTTAATTCTTCCAGCTAGAGTGAGATGAAGGGTTGACCATCTATGCAAGACTTGCTTAATTTTTTCCATACAGACAGTGAAATTTTGTTGATAAAGAGCTTTATACAGTATTTACTTGTGATATTTACCCCTAGGTATTTAAACTGATCTGCAATGGTAAAAGGGAAGGTGTCCAATCTAATATTGTATGCTTGAGAATTCACTGGAAAGAGCACACTTTTATTCAAATTAATTCTGAAACCAGAGATCATTTGAAATTCTGTAAGTGCTGTTACGACTGCAGGCACAGTATTTTGTGGGTCTGATATATACGGTACCATATCATCTGTATATAGAGAAATTTTCTGTTCAAGTCCTTCTCTGATAATCCCCTTTATCTGATAAGCATTTCGACAGTGAACAACCAGTGGTTCAATGGTGATTGCAAATAGCAGTGGTGACAAGGGGCATCCTTGTCTGGTGCCACGTTCTAGTTTAAAGTACTCTGAACAAATGTTAATACAAACTGAAGCTTCTGGATTGGTATACAGTAGTTTGATCCATGCACAAATATTTGGGCCAAACCCAAATTTTTCTAATGTAGTAAAAAGGTAGTTCCATTCAATCATGTCAAATGCTTTTTCTGCATTCAACGATAATAATATCTCTGGGGTGTTTGACTTTGCTGGTGAATATATAACATTAAACAGGCGTCAGAGATTGGAAGCTAAGTGTCTGCCTTTAATAAATCCAGTTTGAACTTGTGATATTACAGAAGGCAGCACTTTCTCCATCATTCTAGCTAAGACTTTGTAGAGTATCTTAACATCATTATTCAGAAGTGAAATTGGTTTGTATAATGCACATTGTAATAAGTCCTTATTTTGTTTAGGAAAGACGGTGATTAATGTTTGGCAAAAAGTTGGAGGTACCATTTGATTGTCTCTAACTTCTGTAAATGTTGCTAATAAGAGGGGAGCTAGCCGAGTGGAGAATTTCTTATAAAATTCTACAGGGTAGCCATCAGGGCCTGCTGCTTTCCCGCTTTGAAGTGACTTTATAGCATCTAGTAATTCTGACAGCGTCAAAGGTTTATCCAGTTCCTCTGCACTAAAAGTATCTATTTGTGGTATCTGTAATGTATCTAAATATGCATTAGATTGTGTGCTGTCTTCTTTAAACTCAGTAGAATATAAGGATTTATAGTAGTCTCTGAATGTGTGCATTATATCTTTATGGTCAATGATTTTATCTTCATTCTTGTTGGTGATTGCTGGGATTGCATTGCGAACTTCTTGCTTGTGGATTTGTTGAGCTAAGAGCTTATTAGCTTTCTCTTCGTGTTCATAGTAATGATGTCTTGATTTAAAAATGAGTTGTTCAATTTCTTTGGTTGTTAAGAGGTTGAGCTCTGAATGCAGAGCCTGCCTTTTGAAGAGCCTCACTTGGACACATGGCATGCTCTTCATCTATTCTAGTATTTCGCTGGTTAGCTCTGATACCTTATTGGTTTTTAAATTTATTTCTGTGGGAAAGATATGAAATGATCTGTCCTCTTAAGAAGGTCTTTAGAGTTTCTCAGAATATTCTTGCAGAGACCTCTGAGGATGTATTTGTCTCTAGGAAGAAACTGATTTGTTTGGATATAAATTCTGTACAGTTCTCGTCTACTAATAGAAGTGTGTTAAGACGGCATCTGCAAGATGAGTGTGTGAGGCCTAATGATTTTAGCTCCAAGATCAAAAGGGCATGGTTGGAAATAACAATAGCATTGTACTTGCAAGATTTAATCGTAGGCAAGAAATTATTATCTATAAAGAAATAATCAATTCTTGAGTAGCAATGATGCACTGGTGAGTAGAAGCAATATGTTCTTGAGCTTGGGTTTAGAAATCTCCAGGGGTCTGATAGGTTGTGGTCAGTTAAAAATTGTGTAATTGTCTTTGCAGTGTTAGATGTCATCCCCCCTGTGACAGGAGTCCTATCCAAGAGTGGATTTAAAACACAATTAAAGTCCCCAGCCATTATAATTTTATGAGTGTTCACATTGGGAATGGACGTAAATACATTTTGCATGAATTCCCTATCATCAACATTGGGTGCATAAACATTTATCAAAATCACTTTACAGTTAAATACATTGCCCATGACAATCACATATCTCCCTTCAGGATCAGATACAACATCTGATACAACAAATGAGACTGTTCTATGTATGAAAATTCCCACACCTCTAGTTTTCTTTGTAAAGCTGGAATGGAACATTTGGCCAGTCCAGCCTTTTGCAGCCGGAACTGATCTTTGCTTAGTAAGTGGGTCTCCTGTAAAAATGCTATCTTAGCGTTTAAACCTATTAGGTGAGAGAATACTTTCTTCTTCTTTCTCTTTAATTTGTGATTCAGGCCTTTAACATTCCAGCTCACAAAGTTAACTGTCCCATCATGCGGAAATTGATTCTGAATTTTTGATGTCATTCTGCAGTCTTAAATGGAAGTGAGACAGCTTTAACCTTAATTTCCAATTTTCCCACAAGTTATTGTGGTGCAGTTAATTGTTATGTTGGTAGTTATCATTATTTGGATTAAAATAATAGAGTAGATATAACTTGCTCTCTTCCCCCCCCCCACCCCTCATTTTGCCTCCCCATGTGAGGCTGGACACCACTTCACAAAGTCCCGGTCTTCTGACATACCCAGATACAGAGGATGGTCCAAAACAAAACAAGCCACCCAGCAGTGGCATTTGGGGATTAAAAAGTAGAGTTATCTATTGCCGATAAAGTCTAAATACTATAAACATAAAATATAATCATCAACAGTCTTGAAATATTAAGACAGTAAACCCAGGGAATGGTGTTAAAAAGTGGCCCTGGATAAGCATAAGTAAACCCTAATGCAATAATAACAATAAACCAAGGGTATGATGTTAAACAGTCTCCTTTAGAATAGTTAAAAAAAAAAAAAAACCTGCTTTAATTTCTTTGACATTTACGCCAACAATTATAATGAAAACATAAATATAAACAAAAAGTGTCCGAGAACAGAAAAGGATGTATAATTATGGTACCCGTATCATTGCAAGCAGATCAGACAGTAGGTAATATCTTCTTGCCATACCATTTTGGGATGCAACTCACTTTCGTATTTCAAAAAAACCTGGACACAGATAGATGAGCATACACAGGCTTGGTCAGCAATAGAAATAAAATCCTGCAGTACTTCTTTATATTCCCTGCTTTGTGCCCCAATAAATGCAAGTTATCGCCAATATACTAATAACCCAACTGTGCTTCACTCAGTCAGAATATGGAACCAATGTACAAAAAATTTTTAGATGGAGAATATTTTATCTGTGGCATCTCTACATGAGAACCACCTTTTTCAACCCTCACAAACATATGCAGTTTTTAATACCTGGAAAACATTTGGGATTAAATTGCTTAGAGATCTTTATATAGATAACATCTTTGCATCCTATGAATTCCATTCCAAATTTAACTTTCCAGCAACACATTTCTTTCACTATCTTCAAATTAGAAACTTTGTCAAACAGAACCTGCCCGATTTCCCACATCTCACACCTTACTCTATGCTGGAAAAAGTATTGCTCAGTTTGGAGGACTCAGACAGCATTTCTGCAGTATATAAAATTATTTTACAGTCCCTCCCTTTCAAAGATCCAAGAGGACACTGGGAAAAAGATCTATCACTCAACATATCAGAAAAGGAGTGGAAGGTAGCAATGCAGAGAATTCACTCGAGCTCCATATGCACAAAGCATACAATTATTCAACTTAAAATTATATATCAAGCACATTTGTCTCACTTAAAACTGCCCAAAATGTTTCCAGGGCAGGATCCAACCTGTGAACGCTGCAATCAAGTCCCAGCCTCACTGGGTCACATGTTCTGGGCCTGCACCAAATTAACATCATTCTGGACAAAAATTTTTAAGTGCCTTTCAGACAGCCATGGTGTCACTATCCCTCCTAACCCATTAATAGCTGTGTTTGGTGTTCTTCCAGATGGGTTTAAAGCGGAGAAGGACAAACAAACTGTGATTGCATTCACTACACTTTTGGCACGCAGACTTATTTTGTTAAACTGGAAGAATCCTAAATCTCTTCTTTTAAGTCAGTGGGTAACTGATGTTTTATACTATTTGAAATTGGAAAAAAATAAATTCTCAGTTAGAGGATCTGTGCAGAATTTTTTAAAAACCTGGCAGGATCTAATCTTTAATATTTTAGAATAAGCTCTTCGCATTTCTTTTTTTTTCTTTTTTATCTACCTAATAAACTCATCAGTTTATGTATTTTGACCAGCTTTAAGTTTTACTCCATTGTCCATACTGTCTTTCTCAGGGGTGGGGGTTGGGTTGATTTGTTTTCAATCCAATTTTTTGCAAAAATTGATCTCTCTGTATGGAATGATTACAATAAAATTAGAAAAAAATAATGCTTCTAGTAGCCTTTGATCTTTACCTAAGAAACAGGCTGACGCCTAATTAATTATTTAAAATGGTTGAGGAAGATGTTAACATTTCATACATTCCTATTGAAGCTTTAATATTTCTTCTATGTCACTAATATGGATACATAGTATGGCTACAGGCATATGTCCAACCAATCCCTTTTTAAAATGCATCAGAATAAAGGCCCAACATTCTGTCCTTTTCCCTTACCAATGTATTGCAAGGGTGAGGTGCCTTCTAGGTGGATCTTGGAGCTTCTTCCCATGTTCTTGTGGAACAAGCTCCCAGATCAATGAATATATTTTATTATGCTTGGCGTAAATTGGGTGTTTGCTTCTGATAGATTTACATTTGCTTCTATAATGCTAAGTATTCTTAATTTTCCTACAAACACAGGATTTGATAAGAGTCAGGTGTGTAAAGCTGTCCTATTTTTCCTTATTCTTATACAGTATACAGCATTCAGAAGTCTCAATATGAAATTTCATATCACTATGCAAATCTGTAGCCATTTTATTTAACTTTTTTCTTCCTTTCAATTAAAACCACTCTAGGTATACCAAAAAGATTCCATTCTATCCACAGATATCTTACATATTTCATTGAATAAGTCTATTTTCAATCTTTTCAAACTGAATTAATGCAAAAATATTTTCATTTGTAGGATCAATTGTTTTCAATTAAGTTGTCTATCCAGCTGCCTTTATGTTTCAAGGGCACAGTATTCTGCAAGTCTAAACAAACTACACATACATCACAACACAGTCAAAAGTCAACTGGTGTGTTGTTACTAACTTGACTAGTTTGACTTCTATGGTATATGTTGGTCAGTCATTAATACATGGTTTAAAACATGTAAAGAATATCAGTACTTTGTTGAGATGGCCCTGGTACGTCATACTGTATGCCTAATCGTATCTATGACCCTATACAGACCCTACACTTTCTGTACACTTACTGTTGTAGTTTTAATTTTAAATGGATAACATTGCCATTCTTGCCCATCAAACTTGTTGTGCCTTAACAAGCTCAGCATTGTGAACTAAGCTGTTTCACTAAAATTAGTTTATCTGAACTTCATAGAATAATTACTCAGTTAAAACAGTCCACTTGTGTATTAGACCCCATTCCTAAAAGCTTCTTTAAAGAAATTCCTGATCTACTTATCAACAATGTTCTGGAAGTAGTAAATTGTTCATTAGATTCCGGCATTTTCCTTGATTCTTTCAAAACTGCTGCATTTAAGAAAAATAACATTAATAGTTCTATTTTAGACAATTACTGGCTAATCTCTAATTTGCCTTTTCTCAGTAAAATTCTAGAAAAAGTAGTTTTTCAGCAGTGAAGTGATTATTTGAATAAAAATGTTATTCTTGCTAAGTATCAGTCAGGTTTTATATCAAATCATAGTACTGAAGCAGTTCTAGCAAAATTAGTAAATGATCTGTGAATTAATGCAGAAGCAAATAAAATATCTGTACTTGTTCTTTTGGACTTGAGCACAGCATTCAATACTGTAGATCATGATATTCTTATAAACTGCCTTAGCTAGTGGCTAGGGCCTTTGAGTACTGCCTTAGACTGATTTAAATCAACTGGAAGAAAATTCTTTGTCAGTTTTAGTGATTGTGCATCAAAAATACACAATATTGTATGTGGTGTCCCGCAGGGATCAATTTTCAATCTACTTGCTTCTGTTTGACCAGATAATTTCAAAGTGTAAGGTAAATTACCATACCTATGCTGATGACACACAACTCTATTTATCCATTGCGCCTGATGACCCACAGGCTCTCAATCCTTTGATCCACTGTTTTACTAGAATAACAGAATGCATGAATATTAATTTCCTGAAACTAAAGAAGGAAAAAACAGAATTGTTAGTTATTGTCCGCAATAAACAAAGTGAGAATCTTAGAAACAGAATTAATTATCTGGTCAATACCAGGTTGATTTTGTTTTTAGTATACTTACATTTATTAGAAATTATTATAGTATTAATTAATGATAATAATCCAAGTAAATATGGTATATCTTTGTTTGTGTTGACTAATCTGTGGAAAGCACCATGAATTACATGTAAATGTGTGAAAAAGTGATATTATTATTATTATTATCCACATGCAGTAACCTATCATGAAAAGTGAAGCTTTTCAGAAAGGTTTGCAAATGTATTAAAAATCAAAAACTAAAACCTCTCATTCGTATAAGTGTTCAGACCCTTTGCAATACAAATTGTGGTTATCTGCATCCTGTTCTTTTTAATTATTTTTGAGATGTGTCTATAACATCATTGGAGTCCATCTGTGGCAAAATAAATTGACTGGGCAGCATCTATGTATATACTGTAAGTTCCCAATATTCAAACTGCAAGTCAGGACAAAAACCAAGCCATGAAGTCCAAGTAACTCTACAATAAATTTAAAGTAAGGCATAAATCAGGGCAAGGGTATAAAGCCATTTCTAAACCTTTTAGTATTCCCAGTAATTGTGATATGGAAGAAGTTTGGAACCAACAGGGCTATTCCTAGCATTGGCCATCCAGTGAAACTGAGTGAACGAGCAAGAAGAGATTTTGTCAGGGAGGCGACAAAGAACCCAATGATCATTCTAACGGAGCTTCAGATGTCCTTTACTGAGATGGAATAACCTATCAAAAAGATGACCATCTCAGCAAAACTCCAGTTTCTGGTGGATGGACCAGATGGAAGCCACTCTTGAGTAAAAGACACGACTTTTTAAAGAGCCTTGAGCATGGGAAAGGCACTACATAAATAAAATGTATTATTAATAATGATAAACTCTGAAAGCATGAAGAAAAGGATTCTCTGGTCTCTTGAGACAAAAACTGAACTCCTTGGACAGAACTCATAGAACTCACTTGCCTGATACCTTCCCTACAGTGGAGAATGTTTCTGGCAGTATCATGCTATGGGGGTGCTTCTCAGCAGCAGGGACGTAAAGTCTGGTCAGAATTGATGAAAGGATGAATGCAAGTGACCTCAGAATTTGGTGATGGTTCACCTTTCAGCACAATAATGACCTGATGCATACAGCCAAGACAACACTGGAGTGGCTTCAGGACAAGTCTCTGACTGTCCTTGAGTGTCCCAGACAAAGCCCAGACTTAAAACCCATTGAACACCTATGGAGAGACCTTAAGATGGCATTTTACAGAAGCTTCCCCTAGCAGAATTTGAGAGGATCTACAAGGACAAATGGGATAAACTGCCTAAATACAGTGGTAAACAGCTTGTATATTCTTCTTCAAGAAGATCTCAAGCTATATTTGCTGCCAGAGGGGCTTATATAAAGTCCAGAATTAAAGGTCTGAACAATTATATAGTGAGAGATTTCAGTTTCTGATTTTTACTAAATTTGCAAAAAATTATTCTGAAAATGATTTCACTTGTTTGGGTTATTAAGTATAGATTGATGAGAAAAAATGGCAAATTTATCCATGTAAAATTAAATCTACAATACAATAAAGTGTGCAGAAAGTGAAGGGGTCTAAATTATTTCTAAATCCACTGAAGTTTTCCCTGATATCAAGCTTTTGTTTCCCAAAATATCATAAAGGTTAAAACATACATGGGTGTAAAAGTAGTTACAGCATATACAGCATATTTCTCCAAAGGAAAAACTTACGAAAAGCAGGAGCAGTTAAAGTTATTGCAATGTCATATTGTGGGTTTTGTATAACAGTAAATAAAAAAACACATCTGTTGTTTTCTGAACAGATTGTGTTTGAACTGTTGTAAGGATTAACCTTTTTCCTACACATTTTTTTCTCTTCATTCATATAAAGACCTCTGCTTAAATTTCACATTGGATTCAAAGATGAAGCTTTCAACCTTCATTGCTGTCACATCTCAAGAGAAAGGTGACAGCTTATGGTGAATGCATAGCTTCAGGTGGGATGGGCCTCGACCCTCTTGGATTGGTACAATTGTCTCTTCTGCTGTGCTCTTGTCAATGTGCTTGGTTGCAGTTATTTTGTCTTGACCCCAAACTGCTTTCTGACTATCAACATTTAAAGCAGAATTGTTAACAGGGCCACAATTTTTTCTCCAATGCCTCTGTCCTTGTTTTTCCATGACTGGAGAGGACAACTGATGATAAATAATTTCATCTTCCCTCTGAACCAACTGAGATTTAGCAGGCACCATGCCACCACTCAAAGGTGGTTTTCCACTGGAGTTGGAAACAACATGAATCCTCCCTTTGAAATTTTCCTTCCAGTTCTGATAAATATCTTCATCAGAATCCTCTGAGCTCCTGTTGGATGAATGATTAAGGCTGTGATGCGTTTCTGTGGGCTTAACCTGGAAGTCGCTGAGGCTTTGTTGATGGGGGTCTTGGTTTGTTGAATTGCTTCTAATTCGAATTTCTTCAAGGCTGACAGACAGCATGCGAATTGGAGGTGATTTTTCAATGGGATAGCTTCTTTGCAACCCTTCACTATTTAATGAAAGGTCATATAATTTTCTGGATCGTGGCAGGGAGGAGTCTGTGACAGGCATCAAAAAACTCTCATGATGCAAGCCATCCTCAAAATGAGGTATTTGTAGGGATCTTGAACGCCTTTTCACTTCTTCTTCACCAGAGTTGATTCTTGGTTGTGATTCTGTGCTCACAGATTGTTGCTTCCAGGGTGAAAATGCTGTCATTCTGTGGTTCCCTTTGGGTTCTATTTTACCCCTACTCAGTGCCAACATACTGACAACCGGTTCTTCCTGATCTTTATCAGACCAATCTGATTCATCCTCTTCTGGCAAAGATCCCATCCTTCCTAGAGTTTGTTCACTAAATCTTAAGGATTTTTCTTCAGCCTGCAGTTCAGTTTTTGTTCCCTCAGGATCTTTAAAGGCAGAGGGTGGACTTAAAACAGAAAATGATAGTAGAGATTGGTCAGCTTGCTCTTCATTTTCTTCTAACAGATTTTTTCCCAGTGCTTTCTGTAGAAGAGCTGGAATCTAAAAAGAAAAATTACCAACATTTTTGTCATTACTGCATGTATATGAAAGGTGTGAGACTTGACAGAAGCATTGTAATTGTGAATGGCTGTAGTTTCAATGCACTGATGCTCAGAGAGCCACTGGAAGTTTTTGTTCAAGTTGTCTCAGATTAAAAAATCCCAATCTACTCACATTGATAGTCTCCAAATTGTTTAGGATGTTCTGGGTGCTTAACAGCTGTTTGGACAAATCAGTAATACGCTGGTTGAGGGTTTCCCTTTCTGCTTCAATGCTGCATGCCTGAATGAAATAAATTATCTGTTTAGTTGCATTTTATACAACTGCATGACCTGGTAAAATGTGCACTGATATCTCAAGTTTTTTTATTTTTTAATATTAAAGACACTGGAAAACATGCTTACCTCACTAACTTTGCACAGTTTTTGGTTTTATACAAATTAAACTAAAACATTGTTGGCAGAGATGAAGGTGTAGTAGATGCAGTAAATCCTTACTATCCACAGATTTCATTCTTGTGAATTCGCATATCTGCTATAATAAAAGTTGAACCTATTTTGTGACAACTGCTTCTCCTTGTGCATATTCATGATCATGCACAATAGAAAAAAAATTTTGAGAGGCCTATCACACAGCAGCGAAAACATGAGATTGAACAATAACAAGTCTTTGATGACATTAGATGAATGCTGTTTTATGTGTGCTACAATGAATCAATGCGTGTCGACCCTATGCTGAGAAGTGTACATATGGCATTGAACCCCATTCATGATGGGGATTGGGGTTTTTAAATGTTCCCAATGAATGAGGAATTCCCAGTAAGTAAAGGTCATAAACTTGCACTGATCCCTTCCTTATTGCACAAACCATTTGTCACTACTACTGACTTGGTGGTTTAGTGAGGTCCTCTGATCGTCCCTGCTTTGGTCACCCATGACCTCTGGCGGAGCACATAGAAGACAATGAACTTGACTATAAAGGAGTTAAGAGTCATAAAACAAGGTTTTCATATGTCAATCTAGTGAAGGATTACTACTGTGGCTGAGAGTGGAGGGCTGGGTGTGTATTTGGAAAGGCAGAGAATATATGTGTTGGGAAAGAGTCTATTCGGGATTTTCAGCAGCAGAAACTAAGTACAGTGATATGATCTATGGAGCTTGAATATTTTTCTGTTCATTAACATCTGTTCACTTTTATGTAATGTCACAAAAAAAGTCCCTCTAAGTAATAAAAAATAAAATTCTACAGTATATGGCAAATTTGTATTTATGAAGTCAAAACTGAAGTAGTGTGTGCAATTTTGGTCTAGTGGTGTTAGCTATAAATAATGGTCAAAGAAGAATCAAAGCAAATGTAGACTAATGCACACTGTTACAACGTACATTTGTTGTGATTCTTCTTGGCACTTAAAGACTTTAGATGAGAATAAAATTAGTCACCTTTACACTGGTAACTTTTCAGTGTCTTAGTGGGAGTAAGTAGCATTGAAGCATACTTCACTTAAAGGCAGTGTTTGCCTAACCTGGAATAACAAAATAATCAGTATTGAGAAAACAAGTGTGTAAGGTTTTTGTTTCATATTGCCTACATTCCAACTACAGATTTCCAAGGTGAAATACAGCTAAAGACCTGGGGTCTCATGCATAACACCCTGCATAGAATTCACACTAAAACATGGCGTATGGACAAAAGTGGAAATGTGCATTCGCACAAAAAAAT
This sequence comes from Polypterus senegalus, assembly GCF_016835505.1. Classification (NCBI taxonomy): domain Eukaryota; kingdom Metazoa; phylum Chordata; class Cladistia; order Polypteriformes; family Polypteridae; genus Polypterus; species Polypterus senegalus. Next base: position 97,852,966 of record NC_053164.1, read on the forward strand.
CCAGATGCATAAATCTGTGCGTATGTCAACTTCCACGTTCTTCTGCTCCATAAATCCCTGTCAGCTTGAAAAGTAACGCACATACACGCGCATGGGCCTGCTGCCCTCCCAGAATTACACCTCTTTGAATGTGCAAATCAATATAAATAGCCCTTAAGCTCAGCGTTCTGTGAAAAGACAATGGCAAAAGTACGGGGGAATATAGAAGAATTTCAGCGAATACCAAGTGGAGGTGAGGAAAAACTTACTATTTGTTAGTTTAAACCAGTGTTTCCCAAACTCGGTCCTAGGGACCCCTTGTGACTGCAGGTTTTTGTTCCAACCAGCTTCTGTTTTTAATTGAACTCCTGGGCTAATTAAGTGAACTGATATTTCAAAAAATATATATTAACATGTACCAAGCAGTTATAGAGGAATAATGTATTTTTTTTTTTCTTTTTAACAGTATTTTCATCTTGATTTTCATTCTACTTTTTTAGGTCTTCCAATTGTTTAATTAATGCATTATTTACTAATTAGTGGGTCTGACTCTAAAGTAGTTGCAGCCTTTGATTATTTAGTGTTGTTTGCCTGGGTTTCTGATCTGCTCGTTTTAAATTGTCATTATTAAAATACAATGAAGGGGGGAAAACAGCACAAAGAAACGGCAAAGTATAATGAAATCAACAAAAGAGAGTTAAGCATTTAAATCTATAGCAAAAGCAGAAATATTTCTAAATGTCTTATAAATGTAAAAATTATGCTGCTATGCTTTTCTGGATGTCAAATAAAAGAAAAAAAAACAGCTAATTAAATGAGATTGATGTTATCAGGTGTTGTCACTGATTAGGAATCCGGTTAGAACAAAAACCTGCAGCCACAGGGGGTCCCCAGGACCGAGTTTGGGAAACACTGGTTTAAACAGCGGTATAAACAACAAAAGGAAGTTGATCGAGTGACATGGAGTATCGGAGAAACTCGAAAGTTCAAGTTCACAAAGTTGCACAGTGCCCGAAATAAAAAAAAAGTTGTCAGATATCAAAGTCGACCATGAAAAGGCGAGTCGCAGCACACTGTCTGTGAGTCATATGGATGCTTATTAGGGTACAGAGAAAAGAAAAAAAGTAGGTACACAGTGGGGAAAAAAGAACGGAACTTTAATCTAGAAATTTCCACTTTAATCACGTAGTTTATTTTGTCATTAAAGTAGAATATCATAAACTTCATCTTAAAATCGTTTAATTTACTAGTTTCTGAAATACCACCGTAACTAAAGTAGCATGTTAAATTCTTTGTTTTGTATGTGTTCTTCAATGTGCTCTATGTGTGTGAATCATTACGTGCTTCTTAAAAAGGGCTTTCTCTTCCTCCGACAGGCCACAGAATCCATTACATTCATGATATTACAGCTCCCTGAATAATTTAAATACTGAGCTATATACTTGATATAATTTTCATGATGATAGGAATTAAAGCATATTATAATTATGGGAACACGGTAGCGCACTGATAGTGACGAGCTGGCGCCCCTTTCAGAGATTGCTCCTGCCTCCCGCAAGATGCTTGCTGCGCCGTGCATGACCTTTGATGAAATAATTTATTGCAGCAGTACTGTCTCTTTCAAATGTACTAACCTCTAATTCCTGTCCTTCCTTTTCTTTCTCCAAGTAACCAATCACCACACAATCAGCTTTGTAATAGATGTCAAGCCATCTGTAAGCTTAGAATGCCAATTCTTCAAAACTTTTAAGGAAAATTGAAATATCTTTGTAGTACATGTTTAATTATTTTATCCATCTATCCCAGGGTCACGCCAGCTCCAGCAAGAATACAGTGCAAGACAGGAACAATCCCTGAACGGGGCGCCAGCTCGTCACTAGTGCTGCAACACCGTGTCCTCACATGTTTAATTATTAACAAAATAGATTATTTAAATGATAACATTTTATCTGTATAATGTAATAAACATATTTTGGTGCATTTCATCTTAAAAATGATATCGTCATCATATGTAAATACACACTTTATAAAGTGGCTCAGATTGTGCAATATTATAACAGTATCGCAAGTTTACAGTGAGGTAATTGTACTTATAAGTACAAACAGTTCTACAAGGAGCATTTGAACTGATTGAGTGCGTTCATAGTTGTTGGGATGAAACTGTTTCTGAACCGCGATGTCCCTACAGGAAAGGCTCTGAAGCGTTTGTCGTATGAGAGCAGTTCAATAGACAGCATGGCTGAGGCAGCATGTGCTTGATGCTGTATACCGATAATTCTCTTTCCAATCAGCTGCTGTAGAGCTGTGATTCCACACTCAGATACAATAGGATAAATACTAAAACAGCAAAAATACTAAAACAGCTATGGTATTTGGAATAGTTTGACCATTCCGTGGACCATTATATTGTTACAGGTTAATTACAATCAGATGCCTTAAACTAATAATATGCGATTAATTACAGTGTATTTGATAAAGTTGTGTCAGGGATGTAGATCTAAAAAAGAAACAACAACAACAACTTTTATTTATATAGCACATTTTCATACAAAAAGTAGCTCAAAGTGCTTTACATACTGAGGAAAATAAAAATAAAAGACAAAATAAGAAATTAAAATTAAAAAGAAAGGGAAACCAAACTGGAACAAAAGCACTGCTTTAATGCTGGGTGCAGCCAGTTTGTAAAACCAAGCGGAGAACTTGCGTACGCCAGGGATTGAGCTAGCGTGAAAATGTGCGTGGCTTTATGCTAAGTTTAGCTTTTATACATCGTGATGTGAGTGTGGAAATGGGCATATGCAACATTTTTTTGTATACGCACTGTTTATACATGAGGCCCCAGGTCATTACTGCTTTGCAGTGAGAGACAAAATTACAAAATACCATAAAACAACTTTCTAAAACCTTAATTCAGTTCAATTTAGGATCATATTGGGCCGAAGTCTACTCTGGCAGCACTGGCCACAAGGTAGGGAAAAGTCATCAGTGTCCGAGTATAAAATTCATACAGTGAGTAGTGCTCTGTCAGCAACTGCTGTCAAATATGAGATGAATGTAAATGATTTGTGAACCTGTGACTGTAATGCATGGCAAGTTTAGGATTGTGGATTATTTCACTCCATTTATTACAGTAAAAGTGCTCATAAATTGTGTATAATGAGGGAAGGTTGTGGAGTGTGCAGCAGTCTGACTCCACACTGAGGTCATGTAGACTCACATCAGTGCTGCACTTTTCAGTTTGCTTAAAGTTTTTAATTTCATTTTTAGTGTCTATCATTATTCTGTACCTGTCATTGTGCTATGTGGGTATTTAATTATCTTAAGGGCTATTTCTTTGTCATTGAATGAGCATCCTTCTAAATCAGAACAGAGCGTTTTTTGGGGTTATTTTTGCCAGTTTGAAACAAAAAACAGGAAAGAATGATAAAAGCATCTACAGTTGTGAAAGAAATGTGTAACATTAATGCCAGATTTTACATTAAACTTGGGGGGGTGGAGAGAAAGTGACAATAATTATGAGAAGATTTTGCACAAATGTTAAAAAGATGTTTATTCAAACAGAGAACTATGGATGTATGGATACATTAGAAATATATGAAGTCACAAACTGTGCTGGTCTAACTATGCCTTTGATTGCAATAACTTTTTTGTTAATACATCCTATACTTGCTTAAAAGTAGTATCTACAGAAATATTTGGATAAGATGTTTAGACAGGGGTAGCAGATTACGTTTAATCCAGAGAGAAGATACACTTTCATGGAACATTAATTTCCTGATATGGACATGTGACCGTTGGGAGGGGTTTAATACTATTATCATTATTAATACAAAGCATTTTACTTTTTAAAAAGTTTTGTGACTTATATTTTTGTCCTTTCTACTTATGAATCATTTCATCATTAAATCAATAAAATAATATTCTCAAGCTAACTTAATCTACTTTAGAGCCACAGGGTTCTGAAAACTACCCAACAGCATTAGAAGCAGTGGCATGAACAGTTGTAAACAGGGTTGCCTTTCATTTCTTTGTTAATCCACACTCACACTGAGAAGAGGCAAAATAGTCTAACTTGCATGTACTGAAGAATGTGATAGGAAAACTTACAAACACCAAACACACAATACCCAAGTGTTTGTATTTAAACCCAGGATGCTGAGTCTCTTTTAGGCAGTGCTGCTAAACAGCATGCCACTATAACACCCTCAACAAAAAAAATTACATTTCTCTTGTTTATTGAATTGTTGGGGTGAGGTGGAATCACATGCTATGTATCTGAATAATTCACATAACATAAAATCAATTATGTGAATTTTTCATGTGGTTCAAACTTTTTGTGTTCAGTCATGTATATTCAGATTTTAACAGTTTTGGAAGAATTAATCAAAAGACATACAGTGCATCTGGAAAGTATTCACAGCGCATCGTGCATCACTTTTTCCACATTTTGTTATCTTGGCTGTGTGCTTAGGGTCGTTGTCCTGCTGAAAGATGAACTGTCGCCCCAGTCTGAGGTCAAGAGTGCACTGGAGCAGGTTTTCATCCAGGATGTCTCTGTACATTGCTGCAGTCATCTTTCCCTTTATCCTGACTAGTCTCCCAGTTCCTGCCGCTGAAAAACATCCCCACAGCATGATGCTGCCACCACCATGCTTCACTGTAGGGATGGTATTGGCCTGGTGATGATCAGTGCCTGGTTCCTCCAAACGTGACGCCTGGCATTCACACCTAAGAGTTCAATCTTTGTCTCATCAGACCAGAGAATTTTGTTTCTCATGGTGTGAGAGTCCTTCAGGTGCCTTTTGGCAAAATCCAGGTGGGCTGCCATGTACCTTTTACTAAGGAGTGGCTTCCGTCTGGCCACTCTATCATAAAGGCCTGATTAGTGGATTGCTGCAGAGATGATTGTCCTTCTGGAAGATTCTCCTCTCTCCACAGAGGACCTCTGGAGCTCTGACAGAGTGACCATTGGGTTCTTGGTCACCTCCCTGACTAAGGCCCTTCTCCCCCGATCGCTTAGTTTAGATGGCCGGCCAGCTCTAGGAAGAGTCCTGGTGGTTTCAGACTTCTTCCACTTATGGATGATGGAGGCAACTGTGCTCATTGGGACCTTCAAAGCAGCAGAAATTTTTCTGTAACCTTCCCCAGATTTGTGCCTTGAGACAATCCTGTCTCGGAGGTCTACAGACAATTCCTTTGACTTCATGTTTGGTTTGTGCTCTGACATGAACTGTCAACTGTGGGGCATTATATAGACAGGTGTGTGCCTTTCAAAATCATGTCCAATCAACTGAATTTACCACAGGTTGACTCCAATTAAGCTGCAGAAACATCTCAAGGATGATCAGGGGAAACAGGATGCGCCTGAGCTCAATTTTGAGCTTCATGGAAAAGGCTGTGAATACTTATGTACATGTGATTTCTCAGTTTTTTTCTATTTAATAAATTTGCAAAAATCTCAAGTAAACTTTTTTCACATTGTCATTATGTGGTGTTGTGTGTAGAATTCTGAGAAAAAAAATGAATTTAATCCATTTTGGAAGAAGGCTGTAACATAACAAAATGTGGAAAAAGTGATGCGCTGTGAGTACTTTCCGGATGCACTGTAGGTATGTACTTTTGAAGTTTATTTTCTTTTGCTGTATCTTCCTTATTAAGATCTCAGAAGTTTAAAATTTCAATACAGTTGCTTGACATGTATAAAGGTAATTATTGTGATTCTGAAAACAATATTTATCATTCTTTAAAAAAAATTACATAAAATCTGACACTTACAATGGTTTGCAGTTTTTCTTCTAGAATGTGATTTGCCTGCTGAGTACTGGAATAATTTTCTTGGAGTCTGTTAGAAATTATACAATAAAGAAACATTGTCATAACATTAGATACATTTTCATCCAATAATTTTCTCACCTTTTTATTCAAATTTACAGGGGACAATAAGAAAATTTCACACAGACTGCGACTGAGCCTAGATTGGAACCCTGTCTCCTGGAGAATTAAGGCAGCATTGCTAACCAATATAGGGATATAGGGTAATTATTGACACATATGCAAAATACAGCAAAATTGCTATTTGCATGTGCTCAGCATGCAAGGCACCATGATTATTGAGTATAATAACTTTATCTTAGATTTTCTGTACCCTTATACCTTAAATAGCTACCTTACCTCAAAACTTTTGCATTCCTTACCCGTGAACGTGTAAATAGAATTGTTCTCCCAACCATAAAAATGAAATGTTTTAACACTAACTGATTACAAGTTTAGACAGACTTATGAATTTTGTTCTAGGTAGGGCCACCTCCTCCACAAACATTACTCCTTATGTATATACTGTACAGTATGGTATATGTGATAAGTCTATAAATCAATGATGATCTGCACCACTTTAACTAGACTACACTGTATTCTTTTCACTGCCTTACTTTCATTTTACGGCACCAAAACATCATTGTAATTAGAACCTGTGTACTTAAAGGATGAATATCAGAAACCATAGTGCTGCTTCACCTGTTGATAGATTTATAAGTGAAACTTCACAAGGGATAGTCCATTTGCATTTTCAGTTCTACATTGTGTTTATTAGAGTGAGGGGGATATTATTCCTAATGGTCTTAATAAAAGTTACAAATATACATTTATTGCTAAAGAACTTGATGTTTCTCTTGAAAGTTTCTTCAATATTAAGTTATATATCTCTACATCTCTGATCCTACTTCTGCCTATAATTACTTCAGAATTTCTCATCATAATATAAAATTAAACTCTCCAATGTATACAACCATCTATTTTCTAACCGGCTTAATCCAGCTAAGTTTTATGGGGGCTGAAGCCTATCATTACAGTAGTAGTATTACTACATTTACAGAGTATAGTGATATTTTTCTTTGTATGCCCGCCCATCATAAAATGTTGCCATTATCTAACTCAATGATAAACAAGAATGTATTAAATTGTTATTAGGTGCAAAGTGCAAACCAACCCTGGGTAGGGTACCAGTCCATCATGGGGCCGATTCACACACACACACAATCACGATGCCAGTTTGGAATTTTCAATTAACTTAACACACACATCTTTGAATATGCGCAAGGAACATCAGAGTATCCTGTGGGAAATGCACACAGAAAGAGTGACAATGTACTAATCACAAAGTTGTAACAGCTAGGAGCAGCAGTTGAACCCAGGATGCTGGATTATTGAGGCAGCAGGGCCAATTAATGCAATACTATTTTTTGTTCAATATACCTTTAATTTTTATTTTCTATTTCAACTGGCAATACCAACTTGGCTACATAGTTAAATACCATTACTAAAATTGACTCAAGGTAGGTTATAATTAGGTGGAATTTGCTGATGTGTCTATTAAGATACCTTACATTTATCCTTTACACTAAAACCTTTTTTTTTTAAATATACAATATTATTGTTATTGTATTTTTAATTATTATCATTTTTTCCTTTAGTGTTTAATTATCATTCAGTCGTGTTATTTCATCTAGCCACTGCTGCCAGGTGAGTCTTCTCTGCACTCTTAACTGAATGTACAAAAGGATATTATTAACAAGCAGTGGATAATATGTAAAATAAAAAAAAAATGTTTTTGACAAAACTCAGTTTATGAATAAAGTGAATAATAATTCATGAACTAAATGTTTTAAGTATGTGACACTGCAGATGAGGCACTAACTTATGTAAGCCTATTCTAAATATCCAGGATGAATTAAACTACCAATGAGAAAGAATAATTAACCTTAGACATTCTCAAAATCTGGAATGGTCTACGTGCAAGTATATTGCAGAGTTAGCTTCAGACTTCCATCCATCCATCCATCCATTATCCAACCCGCTATATCCTAACTACAGGGTCACGGGAGCCAATCCCAGCCAACACAGGGCGCAAGGCAGGAAACAAACCCTGGGACACACCAAGCACACTCTAGGGACAATATAGAATCGCCAATACACCTAACCTGCATGTAATTGGACTGTGAGAGGAAACCCACGCAGACATGGGGAGAACATGCAAACTCCACACAGGGAGTACCCAGGAAGCGAACCCTGGGCTTCTAATGCGAGCCAGCAGCACTACCCACTGTACCACTGTGCTGCTTAGCTTTAGACTTAGCTCTTAAATCACCCACTATTTCATACTAGGATACATTTGTTAAAGTTGATGGTTAAGCTCTTACTTTTTTCTTTTAATAATCATTGTAACTAGTTGTTACTAAGTCTTTCCCATTTTGTATCTCTTTTCACTGACTCATGGTGATGCTTAAATTTTGCCGGCAATTTGATCAATATCACTCTTCTGTCCTAGTATCATAGGTGACAGATCGTTGTTGTATTGCATGAAAATCATGAGTATTTGCCTTTTACTTATTTATAATAATATCAGCAAGGTGATACAGTGGTTAATTGGAGATGATATTTCAAACTGGCCTTATACGACTGGGTCCTGCGATAGGCAGGTGTCCAGAGTCAATTTTTGCCTTGAGCACAATGATAGGCTAGAAAAAAGCTACTGTGCCCAAGATCCTAAATTAGATTAATTTTGAGATTATGTTTATGCTTATGATTCTTAATAAAAATGTATACAATGTGTATTTATGTATATACATTGTTTATTGTATATTATTTATGGCTTTCATCTGGGTAGGAATTTGCCAGATACTGTGAATTCTTGCCACACTCCAAATATCTGCCTCCTAGGTCAACTAGAGACTCGTAATTGTACTGGACACATTCTCAATGTTCTGCACTTCTTTGTTCTCACATGCAAAAGATGTTTGTGATGAAAGCCTTGGCCTGGCATGACTAAGAATAAGTGCATGTGTGTGAACATGTGTGAGCATACCCAGCAGTGATGCTAGGATAGGTCAGTTACACATCCTTGTAATATTATTTGTAGCAGTACTATTACTTTGTGAAACCATGATAAATTGTAAGCATCTCTTCCAAGATGGGATACATTATATTGGCTGGAGAGCGCTTGTAAAACAGTCTAAAACCTCATAGGGATTAGTTAGCACCTTTGCCAGAGTGTTTCCAGGAATTTGTACTTTCTACAACAGTGGCAGTTAAATCAGAGGCTGCTAGAGGTAGCTCAGAGGAGTAAGACAGTTATTATTTTAGAATTCAAGATTTCCTGGAAATGGGAGATTTGGATATTGGATTACTGGATACATAAAAAAGACCCCATTGATACTTCTAGGAAAGGAATATTTGTATCATCTGGCAAAACAAGAGGTAGCACTTTATTATTTGGGTTTGGTTTCCCCATGCTGGTACCACATATTCCTATTTTACTCTCTAGAGAATTGTTTCCAAAATAAAAAGCTTATTTTTGGACTCCAGTCTCTGTTGGTTGTTATACTGGGCTTAGGGAACTACTATATAGTGCCCTGTCAGTTCAAAACGTATACTGGAAAACAGGTACAGATGACTGATGCATGGATGTTTTTCTTTGGTTTTACATTAGTTTGACAAATTACCAAAATATTTTATAGTGTTGAGTTGATGTAAAGGAAATTAAATGGACCAAAGTGCCTCTGACCTCTGGAAGTTATCACGGAAAATATCAAGTTCCTCTTTTGCCTGCTGGAGCTCTGTTTCTAGTTGATGATGGCTGTTCTTGAACTCTGAGCCCATCTTCTCCATTTTAGAAGCAGTCTTGGCCAAGTACTTTTGGAGCTTTTTATTCTGCTGTTGAAGGAACCTGGTGATAAATCAAAACACTGTCAATGCTGTCCAAGCCAGCTAAATACTTCAGCCCAAATAAAATAGAAAAGCTTGGTTGCCTGGCAACATCCAGCACTGTGTCCACAATTACAAACTCAATGAAATAAAATGAGAAAAAACTTAGAAGTATTCACTTTAAATAAAAACAGCTTCAAGCTGTGCTTCTCTGGTAACACTTTAGCTTAGGTACTGCTAAATGCATCTATTACATATTTACTCTTATGTAACAAAACCTTAACAACGGCTTCTTCTGCTATTTGTAACAATTATAAAAAATCTGGTTATTTGTTTCTCTGCAGTGCGGCATATTCAGATGAATGTAAAATTACTTGTTAATATGAAGTCTTATTCTAAATATTGAATATCAATAGAAATGTGTCTCAGTTAAGCCACCTCATACCATTCAAAATTGACATTTTATTAGTAATTTACATTGCAAAGATGAATAAACTCTTTACTGATGCTTTCTAAGTGTTATGAAGATCCAAAGAAGTGCTTGTTAAGGTTTTGTAAAGGAGTAACTGGTGAAATTTTGCAGTACCTAAACTAAAGTGTTACCACTTATCTTATTTGTTGTGCTTTGTTAAAGTTTATTGCATGAAAAAAAAATGGCAATATCGATACCAAATTAAAAAACAATAATTTGAGCTGTCTGTTCTGAAAAATCAAAATTTATTGAATTATATACAAGTTTGAGGGTGGGAGATTCAAGTAAGTCCAATAAAGGAAAAGAATATCAAAAAGGCATTTGCAATAAAGTGCATAGGCAATCATTCTGACAGCAAATGTCAATCCAAATAAAATTATAATGTCAAGTCTTTTGGCACTCAACATATCATTGCAAAATGTTTTAGGTAATGATTAATTTTCTTTACATATTTGCACATCCTGATGATATAATGTCGCATTTCTTTAAACACAGAAAAAATATGAATTTTCAAACAAATAAAATGGACAAAGGATGTCAATTCCTGTTTTTGCAGTTTTTATTTTGCTGGTACTAAACCTCACAGCTGATTCTTTCCTCCTCCTAGAGCAGGAACGTGGGATGAGTTCAGGTAGTAGGAAAAAGGAGAAGTGAGCAAAGCAAAACAGCTAAATGTGCACCAATAATCATTTCAGCCTAACACATCCTCCATTATGCAACACACCTCTCTAGCAACGCTCAAAGAAGGAGGCAACTTTTTTTAGAGCTAAGTATGCCAATAGAAATAAACAGCATATGCAAAACAAAAAGAAATTTAATAATCAAGTTAACAATATGCTTCTGAGTATGGGTTTCTGCCTAGCTTTCCTCTTTAGAAAAACCAGGAGTGGTCTCGCCTAGACTTTCTCGTATACTCAGATACAGTATGGGGATGGATATTTGAGGAGTAAACCACAAGACATTGATTAGATTTTTATATTATGTACATTAAAGAACCATCAACAACAAATCAAATTAATATATTTTACAATTACTATAAAACTAAAGTTGAATAAATCAGACTCTGCAGCTGCATGAATAAAAGGTAAAGTACCACTTCCGGTTAACAGAAATAGTTCAAAACTTGATAGAAATCTATGTTTTGTATTTAATACATTTTGCAAAATTTGGTTGACCTAAGTGAAACTGTACTCAAGTTATTGTGTTTACATACACACACACATAATTTCAAAAATGGTATTTTCGGTCTAAAACACTGAGACTCAAAAAAATCTCAACATCGAATCTTGGGATGATTACAATAATTTCCCTATATATGTTGTATACGAGAAAGTAAAAATGTATCAAGTTTTTCAGCAATTTGTGCAAGAGGATCTGTTCTGTAGGATTGGATCGAACAGACTCCCCTTGGCTCCCCATGCCAATCAATGGAACTTGAGCACCCATGTTGCTGTCATTGGTTCAACATCCTTCTTTGGATCATTTTTGGTAGGTACTAACTACTATATATTGGGAACACCCCATAAAACCTGCCACTTTGGAGATGCTCTGACCAAGTTGTCCAGCCATCACAATTTGGTCCTTCTCAAATTCACTCAGATCCTTACACTTGCCCATTTTTTCTGCTTCCAAATTATAAACCTTCAAGAACTGACTATTCACTTTCTATCTAATATATCCCACAACTTGACAAGTGTCATTGTAATGAGATACATTATGAATTCATAATAACTATTCATGGTGGCTCTAAAATCCTTACTGACCCCTACTCTCTTTTCTGTTTCTTTTTCCGGTTTCTTTGTGGTGGTGGCCTGCGCCACCTCCACCTACTCAAAGCTTCATGATGCTCCAACAATGATGGATGGATTAAAAGGCAGAAGTCTACGTGACCATCATCATCAATGAGAACCCTAAATACAAAGAGGACTGTTTCATTTATGTTAGGTAGAATTCCCAGAGGGGACTGGGCAGTCTAATGGTCTGGAATCGCTACAGATTTTATTTTTTTCTCCAGCCGTTTGAATTTTTTTTTTTGTTTTTTCTGTCCCCCCTGGCCATTGGACCTTACTCTTATTCTATGTTAATTAATGTTGACTTATTTTGTTTTCTTATTGTGTCTTTTATTTTTCTATTCTTTATTATGTAAAGCACTTTGAGCTACTGTTTGTATGAAAATGTGCTATATAAATAAATGTTGTTGTTGTTATAATCAATGTTATTCACATCACCTGTCAGTGGTTTTAATGTTGTGCCTGATTAGTGTATATTTTTAAATGGCTTTTATAAAGCAGGGGTGGTGTTTACAAATTCTTTCTGTGCCTACATGGGTTTCATCCCACTTTTCTTTGAAAGTTGGGTCAACTGATGGTTTTAAAGTGGCCCTATGTGAACATTTGTGCATGTGTATGGATGTGCCATCAAAGGACTGGTGACCAATTCCAAGTAGCACAGGATTAAGAATTAGTTAATAAATGAACAATAATAAGAAGCTTGCATGGAACAAGTTGAGCACCACCAACCTAAATGAAGTGAAAGAGAAATGAACTGGGCTCAACAAATGTCCAGGGAGATTAAGCCTCTGTCCAATCCAACTGTAAGTTTATAGACATGATAGACGTGTATTATACAATGTAATTAAAGGCAAGTAAATAAGACGTATTTCAGTATAGGTTGGAATAATGAAAATGCAACAAAAGGAAATGGTCAGTGAGGAGAAACCAATCCCCAAGGGAATATACTCAGTACCATGATCCTAAGCAATACCAAGTGGCCTGGCAACATAATTCAGTAGGTAAGACTTACTGAACTCTGTCTGTGTCCGTTTGCATGTCCTGTGGAGAGAAAAACATTAATTGGTCAATATTAACCTTGCAAGTAGAAGAAAAATAGTTAACTGAAATGTACATATAAATACAATTTTAATGACACACGGCGCGGTCAATGACACCAAGAAACATTAATTTACTTTCTTCAGCATTTTTATTTAAGGATGCATTAGCCCCTGAAAACTACAAGGAAGTCTAACATAAGCACACCTGACTTCCCCAGAACTGCTAGAAACACGCTGCAAACTGAACTATGCTACTTTAATGTCTTAGTTTGTTTGTCAATTAAAAATGAAATACTAGAGAAGATTCTTAATCCTATGTACTGTGTCATTTCTTAGGACCTTTAGCACCTCTAACTTTATTTTGATTCTGTTTTGTTGATTATTATCATATTTCCTTTAATACTGTAAAATGTTGCTACGATTTATGCACTCATATACTCTGAATTTCTGTAAAGTCAATATAAAGAAAATAAATCTTACTGTTTGTTAACATATATTTAAATAATTGTGTGTGTTCCTCACCCTAGACTCTTGCTCCCATAATCATGTATTAGAATAATTGTGTTTAGAAATTCAATGATTCAATTCTTTGATTAATTGTTAGAACTACTATTGTTTTATAGAGCTACCACCTTCTAAAACAACTGGACTCCTAGTAGTCTAACCACTGTCTTCAACCAGATAATGGATAGAAGCAATTAACACAGGAAATAAGATACATTTTGGTATGCTGTGTGCTTAATTCAAAAGAAACTATGCTTAGATTTATTCCAAAACTACAGAGTATGAGTGATGCGGAAATGCTGAATGACCTAAATCTTTTTAATGTAAGGTAAGTTATATGGAGAATGCTTGTTTGAAGTTAAGAGGCATGGTAGGTAGAGCCACCATTAGGGAACTGGGCTTAAATTCCAGTCCAGTCACTGCCTTTTTCTCCACTAATATACATGCAACTTGGTGATTAACTCTAATGTGAACTCTACCTGAGAGTGTAAGGTTGTGTGTGTGTGCCCCAAGATAGACAGGTTTTATATTTTGTCTTTAGCCAAGTGCTGGCATGATAGGGTTCTTCTCTCTGCTACTTAATTAATGAGTTCTAGTAAATTTAGGATAGAAGTGTTTTGCATTATGATGGGCTCAAATATGGCAAACGACATCAGTTATTTTTATAATCAGTAAACAAGGAAATGGTAGATAAATAAATATTCCTTTACACAGATAACTATACTATTCCAGAACAATTTTATAGCTGAAATGTTTAAAATATCAATTTAACAATATTTAATTATAAAAGTTCATTATTAATATTATGAGATGAGAAGGATTTGATAAGTTTCTATTGGTTAGTGAGCAAACTATTCTAATGGAAACTTTTTTTTATATAAGTCAGTTGTTGCTCCATTTACAGTACATGTAATAACCCAGTGTCATTGAAATAGATAAGTTAATAACAACAATACTGTATACTGGATTAGTCTTTTTATACTTTACAGGAATCTTTTAAATTTCCTTAAATTGGACAAATATGCCCTATGCTGTCTCCAACAAAAAAAAATATTTATTTTTTTGTACTTAAAATAATGTTACAACAATGGATTTTTTTGTTTTATACCAATGTTAAATGGAAATTATAAGGACACAACAATGCTAAACAAAGTCCAACAGAGACCAATTACACCAATTCCAAGACTGTAGGGTTATACTACAGCTATAATGAGAAAATGGTGATTAACCTTTTTAATTTAGGCAAATACTGTGCATGATAAAGGATGATGTAACAGAAGTGCTCTGATTTCCCCTCCCTTGTCCCCAAAGACATGTATGTTTAAGAAAAAAGTCCAAACTGGTCCCTGTTCGAAAGTGTGTATGTTGGCCCTGCTGTGAACTGACACCCTGACCAGTTTTAGTCCCTGCTCTGTTCCCAGTTCTTCCTGCTTAGGGTTCAGCACCCCATTACCCTCAACTAAATATAAGCAAGTTTGTTATAAAAGAAGTATCTAAAACTTGGAAGGAAATAAATATAAGATTGCTCCTTTAGAATGAGATCTTCAGAAGAAACACAGATGAAAACGTATAAAGAGTATATTTTGCACAAATATTAAAAATTCTTTTTTCATGCAGAGAAAGATTGGCACAAAGAATAAACAATCAAGTAGTGTAGTAGATGTTAGTATTTTAGGGACTTCAAATCTTCAAATGCAAAGGTTACATGAAGTGAGACTGACGAGCCATGTTGGACTAAACAGCCTGCCAGACTGAAATTTTATTTTCTTTCATCTTTGACTTTGTAATTCTCTGCTGGAACAAATGAAAAGTAGCAAAGCTATTTTCCCTGAAGGTGTACATGACTCTTTTTGTCAAGTAAACAGCTTATACTGTTATATAATTAATGAAAATAAAAATAGCAAATTCAGACATGTAAATATGTGCTGTTTCAATGGCATATATCCTGATTTGGTTCTGCAATAGACTGGCACCTTGACCAGTTGGAACAGTGGTAGCGCTGCTACCTTTCAGTAAGAAGGTCATGGGTCCTGGTCATGGGTCCTCTCTGTGAGGAAGCAATTTGAGTAATGAGAAGAGTGCTATATAAATGTAAATAATTATTATTATTATTTCTTGCCTTAAACCCAGTGCTCCTGATATAGACTCCAGTTCCCCATGACCCTGAATTGGATTAAGCAGTTTTGAAAAAGCTATGTTATACATTTTTATATCTGTGAAGTGATTATTTTATATCAAAACTAGAAATGACTCTTTATTTTATAAATACTACATAAATACTAAACTGTACTTGCAGAGTGGTTAGCACTCTTGGGTTTTTAGCTACTCTGTGTATCTGTGTAAGATTTTTCAAGGTGCTCTAATTTCCTTATATTTTCCATAGACATGAAGTAATGTTAATTGGATTCTTTAAATTAGCCCTATGTGAGTGACTGGTGCCACATTTAGGTTCAGTTCCTGCCTTACTGCTGATACTGCTGGGACAGATTGTGACTGCCTGTGACTGCACTAGAATAAATGGGTGTGACAAATATGTGAATGGACAGATGATATGGCATAGTCTCATCAGTAAAGGTAAAAATACAGACATGATTGTGTTCTTATAGAACTGGGTGTGATATTTGAAACTATGGTTCAAGAAGATGAAATAGATAGAAACCATCAAATAAAATTGTCATTTAAGTAAAAAATGTATAACAAAACAATTAGAGACAATATGGTTATCATTCACTCAAACATATCTGTGGCTAATAGTCTTCTGTACATGAGACAGTACTACTACTACAGCTACTACGACTTCTACAAATAGAAATACCATTTCCAGCAATTTTACTTATTTTCGTGGTACATTTTGGCTATTGACACCCTAGCATGTAATCACTTTATTCTGTTATATTACTTAGTTTTATCCCATTTCATCTCACTGTCAGAACAGTGAGGAAAAAGCCCTGGACAGGTTGCCATCTCATTGTAGGTCTCACTCTTGCACACACCCACACTTACTCTCACATAGTGGCCAGTTTTGAAATCACCAATTAATCTAACCTACACACCTTGAGGTTGTGGAAAGAAAATCCACAGAAACACAAACAGACTCTGCATACAACCCACACACAACATCTGAGGACATTACTCAACCCAAAGATGTTGGGCCTATGAGGTGAGATTGTTATTCATCACACCACCTTTACTTGTTTTATACGAGGTAAAATAAAGAGTCATCATTAGTCTTGATTTCAACTTTCTATTGATGCTCAAATGTAATTGATGTACTTGTGTCAATATGTTATATTGCCCTGCTAAGATTGGAAAGCTAGTCCTTTAACTGAAAACTGTATGTGGACAAGCCATACCTTGAAAAGATAGTAGTGCAATCCTTGCCCGTCTCCTATCTGTTCCTGTTTGTCGAGGTGGTCTGGGCTAGGGCTTGTTGTAGAGGTTGTTGAAGGGGTAGTATCCACAAGCTTGGAGGAATCAGATTTTCCAGAATGGGATCCTTGTGATCCCTGGGAACTATGTTGCGGGTTGTGATGGATTTCAATTGTCTCTTGGTGGTCCATGTCACATTCTACCTTTGTTTGCATGGCATGACTGTGACTGCGGCTTTGATGGTTGGGGGAGGATTGAATTCTTTCTGGACTCACAGCTAGTTGTTGAAGGTGATAGTGGTGGTGCCTTGGAAGAAGAGGACTAAGTTCAGGACTGGTACTAGCATTAGTTAACCTGCAGAACTTATGTTTTTTAGAAGATGCATCATGATGACTATGGTGAGGAAGCCTGGCAGGAGATGGGCTATTTTCTGGACTAGTGCTTGCATCTGTATGCCTTGAAGCTCCAGGTTTGGTCTGGTGGCGAGTTATTCTGGAAGAGCCAGGATGCAAGGGTGTAGAAACCTCATTATTCGTCCCTGAATAATGACTTGATGCAACAGAAGACCTATCAGGGCTAGGACAACCCTTGTTCCCACCTGGCCTTCTTGGTGGATCAAGCTGGGTGAGAGACTGCTGTTGTTCATCTATAGTTTTTGAAGATACCGCTGGCTTCTGTGGATTTAGTGGTAAACCAAGAGAAGTGAGGCTTGAGGGACTAAAGATTTGTCTTGTAATTTCATTGAGGAATTCAGAAAACTTGCGCTTTTCCTCAACAAAGCTCTCTTTCATGGAAGTGACTGATCCAGATCTGTCCTTCTCTCCCATTCCGGTTATATCTTTGGTTCTACAAGCCTGACCACAGCTCCCACTACCAACAGAACTGCATGTCTTTCCTGTTGCTGCTCTGTCTGAGATAACCTCCATAGATTTTGCTTTTCTGAAAAGAGTCTCAGCTTTTGTTGTCCCACAGCCCTTACCATTTTTAAGTATTCCTTTACTAGGCACAAGGTTGAAAGAGCTCATTTTTGGTTGTATTGGTTTAACTATAACCTTGGTGCCATCACTGAAGACTAAACTCCTTTCCAGACTGGCTGCTTTGAACAGTCGCCCTTCTTCCTTTGTCAAAAGCATCTCATCTTCTTGTAGAAGCTGATCTTCACTCTTACTCTGGCCTCTCCTGAGTTTTGGAAATCCCTTAAATTGGGATGAAACACTTTCTGGGATTTGTTGTTCCATTTCTCTATCAAACTTTCTAATTTCCCCAGAAATGTCAATACAAGATTGAGAATGCTGATGCACACAAAGTGTGTTGTGGTGATGGGTAGACGGTAGAAACGTTTCATTTTCAATGCTTGCATCTGAGGACCAAGATGAAGAGCCATCAGTTGATGAAGTAGAAAAATCGGAACCAACTGTGTTGAATGTAGCTATACCGGCAGATGCATTCTTGTTGACAACATTGCCAATAAGGCAGTTACTACTTGGGCCAGGCAACAAGTTTTTTCTTTCTGTCCAAAAGATAGAGTTATCAATCATTTCTTCTTCATTGTCTCTTAGAGATCTACTAGTATCTTTTAAATCAAGTCTATTATGACAATCACCATGATTGTTTTGTAGCTGTAAGATTTCATGAGGTTGAGGATGGTAAAACTGATGTTTCTCCACTGGTGTAAAAAACTTCTCCATTACTTCAAGCTTACCTGCTGGAAATTCTGCACTGTTAGGTTTATCCCAGATGCTACTCTGTGGACTGGAAAGCAAATGAGAGTTATTTGCCTTGTGCATCTTGTCCTTCTGTGGTTCTCGTCTGGTGTTCTTTCTCTGCTTACTGCCAGAAGAGCTCATTTTTTGTTTAAAAGAAGACAGCTGTCAGCAAGACAATAAATATGTTTCTCTTCAGATGCTACCTTCGTATTCCAATTGCCTTTTACAAATTCTTCGACATACCAATTTCCGTACCTTATTTATTAATAAAATCTTTTAAAAAAATAATTTGAAAAAGCACATCAAATTTTCCAAAGGAGAAGGGTCTCATGTCCTTGTCCTTAATTGCCAAAGTGTTATGTTAATCCCTCTCCATCCAGCTCAAACAGCATATCCACACATTCTCCCCAGCACACACAGCTAACAATGTGTTTAATTATTTACCCTATATGGAAAAGCAGTGAAGTGTTCAGAGTTCAGCCAATATAGATTAGGATGATGGTTCAACCAGGCGTATATTTGTCCTCTGTTAGCTGTACTACAAAGACAGAACATCAATATTACAATGTAGAGAACTTAATATGGCACAAGAAAAAAGAACAAGTATCAAAACATGCACAGTATTAACACTAAATAAGTGAACAGACAATCATGCCAAGATATTTATCATTGCTGCACAGAAGACTTGTTATGGATGGCATCATGAATAGAAGTTATGTCTTGGTAGCTTAAATATTTTGAAAAATACTCAAAAACATTTTAAAAGATGAATAACAGACCATTTCAATGACACATGGCTGTGCACTGTGTATGAAGAAATGTGAATGTACTGTATTTCATATGTCATGAGTGAATAGGTCTTCCAAAGAAATTATAGGTATAAAAGTAGGAAATGCAAAAACTGTCATAAATCCTAAAACAGAACTAGGATCCAAACTCAAGGGAAAATATAGCAGAATTTTTAAATCATAACTTTTCACACATTGAACATATTTGACATTTACTCATACAACTCCCATATTCATAGTGTTCTTTAATTGACACATTGATTATAGACAATTAGAATAAACTGCTTTGGAAAATAAAAGAATAAATTATCATAGTATAATTTTAAGGAAAAAGATGATTCCTACCAAAGATGAAATTGTCAAGGAAGCTTTATTGAACATTAGGTTGTATCTGGTAATACTATTCATTCACAATGGCTGATTGACACAGAAAGAATCATATTGATGTTATTGGTAAATTATATTCTTAGAGTACAAATTGAATTTCCTTGCAATTTTAATCTAATGAACTCCAAACCAAGAATAACGAAAAAGGTCATTATGTATGCATTAGAACATATTTTTTAAAGAATCCTATACTTCATTTGCTTGGCTATACATCAGAATTTACCAACTTAGATATACTAACTTTTGCTAGGACAACTGTTACAAAGACTGAAAGACTGGCAATATTTCAGAAAGGATAACCAGAAATAAAAATGAAAGTAATTAACAGAGTGTAAAAGTTTAGATTACAATGTTTAATGCAGAATGGCACAGTGGTTAGCACCACTATCATACAGCTACACAGTTCAGGGTTTGAATCTATGGCATTGTATGTGGTAGTAGTAGAAAGACTGTCACATGTAGGTTCAAGATTCAGTGCTTTTATTTAGTCATGTTTACACAAAAAAATTAAATTTACCTTTTCAGTTGCACATCCATAACAGCGAGAAATGGCATAAACAATCAAGATGGGTCAAAACCTAAACTGAAATTCTAAAATGACTAAATCATTTGAAAAACATGCTTTGCTAAAAAATGTATAAAGTATACTGAAATTTCTTTATGTCCAACCAACATGCAAAACATGAACACTCTCTAGAGTCATAATAAAAATAAGCCAGTAAATATTAATTCTAAGTATACTATGAATAATTTTAGTAACGCATAACATGTAAAATTAAAATGTGGACTGTAGTAGATAAAGTGAATTTAAATATCAAGCCACAAACATCACATTTGTCCTTTCATACTCTGATCCCTCAATACTACATTAAACGTCAGATTTGAACATAGAGATTAATCACTGCTGTTATAAAGGAGTACATTTTACCCACATGGTTGTCAGAGCAAGCTTTCATGCTCCAAAGGACTCCTTTTATAACCTTAACTGAGATGAACCTACAGGAAATACTAAATCATTAGTCACACTCCATGCAATAATACCTTTAGGGCATTAGCAGTCAATTGTTCTCACTAACACTCCCAGCAAAGATAAGACAAGGTTACTGGATAACAACGACACATGATGAACCAAGGGCATGTTACATCATTCTCTTTAATTTGCGTGATGATATTTCATAAAATTATAAAATAGTAAAATGAAAAGGCTCCAGTGAGAGTTAAAAAAACTATTAAAAGTTCAAAATGCACTAAAAATAAAAACTAATTTTCTCAATAACCACAGTTATTTTAATTTAAATGCACCATAATTAAAAATGCCGAGTTTTATCATTAAAACAAAGGAGTAGCAGGGAGTGGAGTCAATTTCAACATCTGAAGCACAGACAAACTAGCTGTCATTGGGTCACTAAATCATATTGTGTTATTTAACCTAAGTTTTGGAAATGCAGAAAGAATAATGGAGCAGCAGATAAAAATCTACACAGATGTAGGAAGAATGTGAAAACTCTACACAGTGGAATTTAATCCCACTTTTCTAGCCATCGGTATATTAGCATTGTGATCCTGTTATGGTGAAGGACCTTGGTTAGTCCAATAAGTTCCCTGGTGATCTAAGAGCAGACTGGGTGATTTTTGGCATAGTGGTCTATTTTTTGGGCGGGTGGGTGTTTAGGCAAACAAATAATAATACTGAATATTTACTCACCTATCATTTATTTATTTATGAAGCACTTTAAAAACAACATCAAGGCTGACCAAAGTGCTGCACAATAAAAACCCAGCATATCAGACACACAATGTCATCATCATCATCATCGGTCGGCTGCTCATGCAAGTATCACTACGTGATGGTGCTTGTGCAGGAGAGAACGATCTTCCGCCACGCAACCCGGTCCTGGGCCGCCTTTTCGATCTCTGTCACAGTCATTCTCTCGTTGCAGATAGAATTGGAGATGTACTGGGCATATGTGAGCACGAGCCTTCCACGTTTGGCCTTGCCTAGTTGTACTGGCAGGACGTACAATGCGTATTTCCTGATTAATTCATCTGGTGGACGACGAAGCATGTGGCCCACCCATGTCAGTTGACGCTGTAGGACTGTAGTTGATAGTGGTTGCTGTTCAACATGGGCGTAGATTTCCGAGACAGGTATGTGATCGATTCGCTTGATGTTGAGGATTACTCGATAGCAGTTGGTTGCAAAACTATGCAATAACCAAAGGGTAAATGAAAGAGAAACACATGAACACATAAGAGCTGAGGAGATTCATAATAAAAAGTATACAGATAGCCAACATATCACACTGGGTTAAAAGCCAGAGAGTTAAAGTGCATTTTTAAATGAGATTTAAAGATAGCTAGTGAAGGAGCCTACCTAACATGCAACGGCAAATCATTCCAGAGTTTTGGGGCTGCAACTGAACAAGCCTGATCACCTAGGAGTTTGCATCGTGTCTTGGGAACAAGTAAAAGCATCTGGTCTGCTGACCTGAGAGGGCGAGACGGTACATAAGGGTGCAGCAGTTCCGACAAATAAAATGGGGCACAACCATTAAATGGTTTAAAAAACAAATACAAGGATCTTAAAATGGATTTGAAAACGAACTGGAAGCCAGTGAAGGGAAGCCAAAATCGGGGTATCATGCTTTCTTATGCCAGTTAAAAATCAAGCAGCAGCATTTTGCACCAGCTGTAGGCAAGCAATGGAAGTCTGGCTAATTCCAAAAAGAAGCGCATTGCAGTAATCTAGACGAGATGTTATAAAAGCATGCATCACTGTTTCAAGGTTGCATTTAGACAAAACAGGCTTGATTTTTGACAGCCGCCTCGACTGGAAAAAGCAAGACTTTACCACTGCATTCACATGGCTAGCAAGTTTTAAAGTGGAATCCATTTTCACACCTAAATTTATGATCATGGATTTCTGAAATTGAGCCACAGTGGAAAGGTCGATGCAGGGGGTCCCGCTTGTGTCATTGGGTCAGTAATATCATGACTAAAAAAAATAAAAATACCCTTAACACTGTAATAGCCTTTGTCTAATTAAGCAACACAGAATTCACCACCCGCAATGTGAAATGTGTACAGGCATTAGGTATGATAACAGATGGGATTGGGTGACAGATATAGGTATGCAAGGCAGATTTAGACATACTAGACTTTGAAAATGAATAGTTAGGTTTGGGACCAAGAATTCTTCTTAACTGATGGTGAAGGACCCAGAGATTAGGAAGGAGGTAGAAACATACTAGGTAGGTGTAATCACACTTGCATGTACACCATGTATTGGCTCAGAAACCAGACTTTTCCAGTCCACAAGTGGGTGTGGTTGGTGAGCTGAGTCATATGGTTAAAGCTTCAGCTAGAGAGGCCTGAGTAAAGTAGCCCAAACAAGTAAAAATGATGAATACTAGGGGAAATTGAAAGATGGATTTGTTTGAAATGAGTTTATATCTCACATATGAATGGACTTCTCCTGCATTTTGAAAACAGACATCTGAGAAAACCC
The DNA here is from genome assembly GCF_016835505.1 of Polypterus senegalus. NCBI lineage: Eukaryota > Metazoa > Chordata > Cladistia > Polypteriformes > Polypteridae > Polypterus > Polypterus senegalus. The sequence continues at coordinate 97,876,208 of NC_053164.1, forward strand.
TCCTCACAACCTCAGTAGTGAATGCTACATAAATGTCCAGTGGACAAAGATATCTAGTGCCTATGAAGATGTCAAATTAATTACAGAGAGCTTCTTTGCAGTGGTAAAATAATTTGACAGAGAAGCAGGAAACAAGATAACATTCATGGCAGGAGCTGAGGTGAAAATCTGAGTGTAGGAGGACTTCAGTAAGACCATAGGGAATGATTTTCTTAGAGAGGGTCTGGTAATGCACTCACTCAGCAATACAGAATAGGTACACCTAACATTACACAGGTTTCCTTCACTGAGGATGGTGTTATAGATAGGTGGAAAGGGTATTTTGAAGAGATCTGAAACCCAGTAGGCACACCCTCAAAAGATAAGAAGGAGCACACTGTTCAGCATCCTCATAAAAATCTGTGTCAAGATAATAGGACATAAACTTGTGCCTATAGCTGAAACTCGGATCTAGATGGAGCAATGACAATGCTACCCTCTGCCAGGGATATTCTTCTGTTCTAAACACTGCTTCATCTGACTGTGGAGTCAGGATGTTCAGATTCCTAGCTATTCAAATTATCTATCCACCATTTTTGAAATTGCTTATTTACAGTAGTCCTGTTTCAGCAATCACACTGTAGGCCTGATATGGTCCTGATGCCTGAATCAGCAACACATGTAATTCTTCTGGAACTGATTATTTCTTGGAGAAAAATAATGGAACAGGGATATGAGAGAAAGAGGGCTTTATATTAAAAACTGGTATAGGTAGGCACCAAAAGCAGGTTTTTGTCAGCCGAGGTGTGCTCTACAGGGTTTGAAAGGCAATCACTCTACAAGGCCCTAAGACTACTTGGCATCATTGTACAGTACAGCAAGAAAGCCATCTCAAATATGAAAGGCTGCAGAGCGCCTTAAGATGGCTGTGAAGCAAAGAGGATCAATGGACAACAGGTGCTGTTTGGTCTCAATTTGTAACCTGATCAACTAACAACTGGATCTGCTGGGCAAGACTGTATGATTGTCAAAGAACCCAAAACACTCTATGACCCCAGGTGCAGTCACTGATGATGTGATCAATGTTGAACAAAATGGGCATTGCCTGTTAAGAAAGCAGTTTTAAAAGGGATGTAGACATCCAGCTACACCTTTACCCAGCTTACATTCCAAAGTAATTGACTGAACTCTTCATACAAGGACAAGCATGTACTTCATGTGATAACAAAGATGTAAATCAGAGTTACAATGACATCTTTGTAAAAGACCCTTTGCAAACATAAGGCATAAAATTGTCTCAAGCCAGAACAAAGATCTATTATTTGAAAAATGACAACTATGATAGTCAAAAAATGCACTTATATGAAGGCACAGATTTTGTAACTGGAAGTAACTTTAATCCAATCATGAGAGATTTCACCTTCATTCATAAACTAATTGCACTTATCCCTTCAAGGATTCTCTCAAAGGCACTTGGTGGAGACACTCTTTAGGGCACCCTGCCTCAGGAGAAAACTGTGCTCTCACTCTGCAAAATGGCTTTCTAAACCATGTTGCTGAAATCAGAAAGCTGATGAGTTGGTCCCTGTTTGAGGAGCTCAAAGCTGAGATCAAGACTGCTGAAAAACAGCTTCAAGAAGGGAACTTTACCATCTAAACTCTCCTGCCAGGAAGGGTAGTGCTTTCCCTATGAAGTTGCAGAAGAGGCAGTAGAAAGTGAGCCCAGAAAACAGTATCAGGGAACACTGCAAACAAAGGTTCATGGAGAGGATCATGCATCAAAGAGAAAGAGTGCGCGCCAACATGAGAAAAATCCTCCACTTGAACCTGGTGCAGCAACAAAGCAGCAGCTCCACACAGTGGCGTAGCGAGGGGGGTGCCGAGGGGGCCATGGCCCCGGGCGGCGTATCAAAAGGGGCGGCGGCAATCACCATGATATTTAAATTTAAAAAATATAGGTATATTTGAAACTGCAAATCGCGCCGCTGATTCAAGCCAAGCAGACAGCTGGTGCGGAAAGGGTGGCAGGTGAAGCAGGTGGTGCAATAGAAATTTTCTCAGACGTTTTTACAGCGCATTGTAGAGTCAATCTACGACAGTATCTAGTGACGATAAAACCTACCTAAGTGAATTTTCAATAGACAGAGTATCTGCTGAAATTCGAGAAAGATTCCAACATTTGCAAAATCTAGCACAAAAATATGATTTTTTAAGATCTGAAGTGATATTGAGCAGGGACGAGCTTAACTTAGACCAAGCTCCTCAAGACATTAATAAAGAAGAATTTCTACTTGAGCGCGTACGTCTACAAGCTTTTGTAGCTGCAACAGAACCAGACTGTAAAAAGAACTCATTAGGTCCGGCTCTCTGAGTTTATTAAAATATATTATTGAGTCCAAACTTGAAGATGGTTTACCAAACATTGTCATAATGTTGAGAATTTTTTTAACATCTGCCATCAGTAATGCTAGTTGCGAGAGAAGCTTCTCTAAGCTCAAATTAATTAAAAATTATCTCAGATCAACTATGTCCACGTTAAGGCTAACAAATTTAGCTATTCTGGCAATTGAACATGACATACATATTGATATTGACAATTGTATAAAAGATTTTGCTATTAAAAAAATACGAAAAGTAAATTTTTAATCAATAAAAAAATTTAATGCAGCTTTTTTTATTTTTTCTATTTTTTTTAAGAATAACTAAATAGAGGGGCGGCAAATTTCCGGTCGGCCCCAGGCGACGAAAGCCCACGCTACGCCACTGGCTCCACACAACATCAGATATCATCTTTAAAGACTTACTGTCATAAAACTATTTATCTTTGTCAAGATGAATTAGAATTCTAAAAAACCTGTAAACAGCCAGCCCCTTCTCTGCTATATTTTTTACTGTCTAGTCTTTTTGCATCCTGTCTTACAGTATATATATATAGGAATGTAAATATGCAGTTATCAAATAGCTATAATCATTGTGTTTATCAAAAAACTTTATCATTCTGTTTCTTAAAACGAGTATGCTTTATTTACCTTGATATAAGTCTAACAGCTAGAGACTAACAGGTAGGTAGATAAAGTAAGAGCCTTACTGAATTATTTAATTAATTTCTGTCTTAACTTAAGGCAAAATGAATAATTAAAAGTTAAATCTCTCATAATTTCCCACACCAAATGCATTTCAATTTTTGTGAAATAACTAGCTCAGAGTCACAAGGAGCTAGTGCCAGTCCTGGCAGCACTGGGCATATAGCAGGAACCAGTTTATTAACATGTTTAAACTCAGTCATTCTGGTACAATTTAAAATACCCAATTAATCTAGCCCATGTTTCACTGGAATGTGAGATAAATAAAAGAGTAATTGGATGAAAACATACATAGACACTGTACCACCCATGTTTAAAATTTCATTGAAAACTTCATTTAGAATTTTTGATGTCTTGTTCCTACTTCCTGCTCATAGCTTCAGAATTTTATTCTGTTCAGAGGATTTTTATTTTCTGGATATTTCACTTTTCCTCCAACCAACTAAGCAGGTCCTCCAACTTACAGGGAAAACTTGAGGGTTGGTGGCAGGATTGGCATTCCAGTATAATTGCAGGCTGCAGTACCTATGAGGTCAGTCATTTTATGCCCTAACATCATGAAACGCCCTCAACATCAGTCACATAACACCCATCGCATTAGACTATGATTAACATTAGGGCCCCGTTACACTATGGTTAACATTAGGGTTGTAGGAGGGTTTTCTGAGTCAAAGGGCATTTTGTGACTGATGTTTTGGGCATTACGTCACCTGTGTCATAGATATCGCAAGCTGCAGCTAGACCCTTCTCGCTGCACTGGGGTCCCAATCAAGGTGGTTCGTGGTGTGGTGGGTGCTGCAACACGCTATCAGTGCATGCTCCCAATCTCTCTCTCTTTTTCTCTCTCCCACATTTAAACATGAATAGGTTTGAATATTTTGTATTTCTAATTTGGCTCAGTGAAATAAATTTAAGTGTATGTATAACTATATAGTGCAATTTGCATCCACTGTTTCCAGGGTTGGTCCCTGTTGTCCTGAAATACATTTAACATGTAGACAAAATGACTGAATAGGTTTTCTGCTTTTTTTTTTTTTAAATCATGTTTTCTAGTTTCATTTTCTACTTGAAAGGCCAAGTCAATCCGGAACTGAAAAGTTCTGAGTGCTATATGTAAACAGGAAACGGTGGTGACATTTCTAAGGTTGCATACAAATTAATGTGACAAGGCAAAGAAATGTCATTTAACTGGAAAAGTATTAAATGATAAACGACTCAATTGTGCATTAAGACTGATCTAAGCCATGTTTTTTCACGTTACGTAACAGCGTTAACAAGAATAACTGAACAGTTTCCTTATCGAGAATGTTCATTTTTAACAAAGCATAAACACATTCACATAGTCAAAGCATGGAATAACGCGCATTACTGACAAATGGAAATGGACGGTGAAAAACATACTTTTAAAGTATATATGTTCGTAACAATGTAGGCTCCATTATCACTTGTACTTGTATGTCCGTCCCTGAATCTTTAAGTACTTGAGAGACGTTGACCAAGAACCATATACCGGTCGACAATATCAGCTGTTAAATGTGCGTGGAGAAACCAAAGCCAGGCGTTCAGCTACACACAAGTGAGCATGCGTGTCAGCCTGCCCGCCAAATATTTATCAGTATTCGGCCAACTAACACTCGGAACAGATACGTAATTGACTAGTTCCAGTAAGACACTCAAAGCCAAGGCCAAATGAAAATACTATGGGACAAAGACGGGTAAGGAGGAGTATGGATTTTCTTACAGACATAAAATTGTATTGTATTTTTAAATATAGCAACTTTTTCAGTCAGTTTGTCTACTGTAGAACAGCGAGACCGTCCTGGTTTCTCTCGGGCTACAAGTGGCCATCGGAGACAATTTAAATCGCCCGCCCAATGATTTCATATTGCAATTAAAAACGCATAACACCGTTAGATATGAACAACAATTGTTGTCAATACCACTTAGGTATGAAGAAGAAACAAGTACAGTAGCGCCGTCTTTTGGTCAACAATTGATCTACTCATGGTGGAGTCGGGGAAAAAACAAACTAATACTTAGCGCACATGTCTACTGCATTCACCTGGCAAGTATTCTGTCAGAACCGATTAAAAAAGTCGGTCCAGGTATCAGTGTTCGATATTTTAGTGGTGACGTTTTCATAGAAGAATTCTTTACCTGTTGTCACTGAAAACGCAACAGATGCAGACATTTTTAGCATTTAAAGTTATTTTGAAAAGCATGGGTTTGATTTAAGTAAAACTGGCCTTCTTGTAACGATCTTCTGTATTGGAAAAGTGATTGGTTTTGCATCTCGTCAGCTTGCAGAATATTCTGCAACAAACGTGTTGCATTGTATCATTCACCAGGCCGTTTTGTTTGAAAAATTATCGGAAAGTCTGAAAAATGCAGTGGAAACTTTGATCAAAATTATAAATCATAATCGATTAGCATGAAAGGAGCCCGGTGCACGACATGCATATCTCTTGCAGCAAAATGTTATTCATTGGCTTACAGCCGGGGACGCGTACTGCAGTAATTCTTTACTCTGCGAAATGAGGTCACAAAGTTTTTATCTAACCAAAAAACACGAAAATCCGAGGCTGTTGGTTAATTCACGAGAGACCCTTTATCGATCGCATTATTAAACATGCAGCTTCAAAGTGTCTCGTATTACGGAAGCGTATTACTGCCACGACATAATAAAAAAAATATGCTCACTATCACGTTATAACGTGAAAATATTACATTATAACGTGAAAACATCACGTTAAAACGAGAAATCGTATCATGTGATGACGTGAAAATATAAGATTATAACGTGAAAACATCACGTTAAAACGACAAATAGTATCACGTTAAAACGTGATACTATTTCACGTAATTACGTGATAAAGTTTCATGTTATAACGTGAAACTTTTTTGGTTATCCAGTGAGGAGTGCACGTCTGCAAATGAAACGGCTCATTTACACGACTTGATCAAATTCTACTTTATGCTTGGGGTCAGACATGGAGAGATTCTGCTCCTGCTGACTAAGGTGGATGGTTTTGTAATAAGTATGCGTACACTGAGAAGAATTTTAAAAGACATGGGGCTTTACAGAAGAAATAATCAGTCCGACATTTTGGAAGTAGCATTATTTCTCATTGACCAGCTGGAAGGGCACGGAAGGCTCCATGGATACAAGCTACACCATCTCAGCTGCATTCAAGCTGGGCATGTTATGACCCAAACCACGGTGAGGCATTTAATAAAGTTTCTAGACCCCCGTGGTGTTGAGCAAAGACGGAGGAATCGACTGATGCGACGCGTGTACATTAATCCTGGACCTAATTTTATGTGGCATGTTGACTCTTATGACAAACTAAAGCCGTTTGGAATATGTATAAATGGAGCAATTGATGGTTTTCCAAGGCTCATGATATGGCTTCATGCTTATTCAACAAACAGCGATTTTACGTTTTAACGTGATACAATTTGTCGTTTTAACGTGATGTTTTCACGTTATAATCTTATATTTTCACGTTATCACATGATACGATTTCTCGTTTTAACGTGATGTTTTCACGTTATAATGTAATATTTTCACGTTATAACGTGATAGTGAGCATATTTTTTTTATTATGTCGTGGCAGTAATACGCTTCCGTACTTATTAAGATTTGGCGATGTAATCGAAAAGTTAAGTCTGGATGCATTTTTGCCAGATTTAGTAATACGAAGGGTACATTTCCCAACTCCCCGTGCTGAAACCGATGTATCAGCAGTCTCAGGATAGAGGCTTTTTATTTTTTTTATTTTTTGAGAAAACCGGCATAAAAATTTGACAATTCAGAATTCCAAAGGAGGCTCTTTCTCCTTTTCGGCTGGTGAGTGTTTTTCAGCTGTAGCCAAGACAGTGTTCGCTGGGCTTATTTTAAATAATATTAAACATTCTGTTATATTTCACATTTAATATTTTGATGTAATAAAATTGGAATATATCTATATTTTGGTCCTACTGCAAGGCAATTTGAGTATCTCTAGTCTAGAGTCTACACGAATCAACATTAAACTGAACTAAATAATCATGTTCAGCAGAAGATGTGCAGCGTGTTTTGTCCCGTTTTAAAAAGGCATTTTACATGGCTTTAGCACTGACTGGAAATTCATTCTGGCAGCAAGACTCCACATAAAGTGGCCCATCTGTTCTGCCAAAGTAGAAAACACACAAGAAAAAGTCGTTTTTCCAGATATACATCTTTGGGAAACCGAATTAATTCTCAATTGCATACAGAAACTAAATGACGAGCACATTTCAATAGTTTTTAGATTATACAGTATTCTGTAAAAGAATGGTACTGCAGATAATTTTAATAGGTAAAATATTTGCACGTGTTTTATTTATTTATTGTTTGTTGACATTTATTTTTGATGAAAGCGTTCGAAGCATGGAATAACACTTTGAATTTAAATTATTTTAACCCATGAAGCTAACGAGATTGATTAACTAAGAGTTAACTAGAGCAGGGGTCTATAAAATTTGTGTTAGAGGGCGTTTTCTTAATTAGAAGTCCATTATTTCTGCTGTGGCATGTACATTATGTTTCGATTTAGTTCTCTCATGTTAGAATTACCCCACCCTCGATTTTTTTTTTTTTAAGTCTTATGCTGCTGCATTCGATGTTTTTAATTGCTCATTATGATCGACTATAATCCACGTTTGGGTACAAGTCATTTGGATGATGTCCTTGAAAAGGAAGACATCAATAAGAACAAGTTGACATGGTAAAATTAAAACACTAACAAGTCACATCCAGGGTGACTCCCGTCATTGCATTCAGAGCTATCGGGAAAGGTCATGGCTCCGTTTCCACTCAATTAATCCTTTTCACACTTCTCCATTTTTTTCTTCTGGAATATATCAATGGATAAAATCTCTTGTCATTGTAAAGAATGAGAGAATAGAGCTGCTGTAGCATCCCTCTTCGTTTAAACTCTAAACAAAAACACTATTGCTAATGTTTCAACATCCTTCTCCACTGATGAATCATAGAAAAGAAAATTGATCTAAGCATTTGAGACATCGAATACCAAACTTTTTATACATCATGCCAGCACTTATGCTTGTAGCCAGCACTTCTATTACAATGAATACATACAGTTTATGTGCCGCTTTTAGTTGGAACAGCTTTGGCGTTGTACTGACACAGGAATGAGCTTTTAAAAGGGGAATCGCCTGAATTAAAAACAGCACAGCAGCTCCCTTCTTAATGGAACCGGACAGTGCAACGGCACTTGCTCCTGCTCAGTATACACAATATAACAGAACTCCAAGGTGATTAGCTTGTTTCTCTGACTAACAATATGCACCAGAACTTAACTCAGATACAAACAAGGAAAAACATATGAAAATACAATGATAAATTGCCACTAGGTAAACATAAATCAAATAGTTACAGGATTACAGCTAATTTACCTTGTTTATTCTATATTACAATATTTTTAACATCTGTTGACACAGAATAAACCAACTTTAAAATATAAACAGCCAGTTTAGGCTGAAACTGTTAACATACAAGTTAATAAACTTGCCTTGGTAATTAAAAAGTAATTTCTCCATAAATCTGTATAGCCTTTGTCCAGTTCCGATGATTTTGTGTACTTTTCAATAATGCTTCTTAAACTGCTAAAATTGTTTATCTGAAGGGAAAGGGGCAATGTGGGATAAACATGATCCATTACTGACTAACTAACAGGAGGCAGATTTACTGCCTCATTGCATCATTTCCAAATTTTGTGAAAAGGGCTAATTGGATTAACGGTCATGTTTGAATTGCTTTATGTTATTCCCAGAGATTCAGTTGTTTAACTGCACATTACACTTTGTGTGTTTATGTACATAAATGTTGTATCTTGAAATTAAAATGATTCAATGCCTAAATCTACTAAGTGGGAAATACTAGAAAAAAAACATTGAATTTGAGGGAGACAACAGAAAAAACACACAAACACAGATTCTCAAATCAAGGCAGTGCATTTATTGCATGACCGCAATAAGGGGGTGGATAGACCATTTCAGCATGTTACAAGTGCTTGTGTAAAGCTATTAATATTAAAAGAAAATACAAATAAAAACCCTTTCAAACAGTATTTTATGAAAAATGCACTTATTCAATATTCACATGTAACAGATTAAAGGGAAAAAGTATAGGAAAAAAAAACAAGGACAAGAAATTTCTTCTGACAGCAGTTATTTTTTCTAAAAATTACACACGTTTTTATATTAAACAATAATATAGATAGGTGTTTGATGGTCATAGGTAAATATCACTTCTCCGACTACTTCGATACTAGATACCAATTCAATTCAATTATTCAATTTCAACTCTTCCAAAACAATTACAATGTTAAAAAATAAATTTCAGAATATTTAGAACAGAGTCTGAAATGTTGCAAATGTGAAATCCACTTACCAATTAAGCCAACTATTAAGTTCTTAAAATGGAGTCTAAACCTACAGCTCAGCAGAGATTTGGATACTCAGGGAACATTATTCAAGTCTTGCATGTTCCTCCTCATTTTTTAAAATTTTTTACCTCATTCTTCTAGAAACACTTGACTTTTCTAATAAGCTACCTAAAAATGAAATCAGTCTTGTTTTTATTATATTTCTAACATAAGGTATACAACACAGTAAATGTGTGCTACTGATTAAGAAAAGGGACATTATTAAATCTCTTTCTTTATACCATAATGACCTTTTTAATATCTTTATGAAACACACTTCCATAAATCATAATAATCTGCAAACCGTGAGAAACACTCTAAATTAAGAACCTGTTGATTAGGAGGTTCCTGTTTCATGACAATAACATGCACTAACAAATTTTAGCTCCAAAGAACACATTCTATGCTATTTTCCTGATTTTCAGCCCTCCTCCTCTGATGTGTCTATAAAATCAGCTAAATTATAATACTACATATAACTATATACTTTTATTTTAAACCAACTGTAAAAACTGACGTTTATAATTAACAAACAAAAGAAACAAAACATTTTCCATGCCTTTCAGTGAACTTAAACATTTAATTGAGACCCAGAAAGCTTAATTAGAATATACAATATTTATATGGTCAGCACCCGGTGGGCGATGCAATATATCCAGCTCTGTAAATCGAGACAAATAATAATTTTGGTCAGTATTCTTAGTTTAAATTTGCATCAACATGAACAAATTCACTAAATTATACATAATGAACAGCTGTTTCAGAATGTATTGAGTTAAGCATCATGTCCAGTTTTCTGCCATGACAGTATCCACATTTGTCCATAATTTCTCCTCATTAAACACTGAAATGCTTGCTTCTTACTCTATGCAGAGATCAAACTTTTCCGCAGCCTCAAACTCTGCATTCATCTGAGCAGCCAAATCATCCAATTCAGAGAGCTGTGAGGGGGAAAAAAAAATCCTTTACAATTAGCAGCAGTTCACATTTCTGGTCAGATTGTCACATTTTTTACATTGTCCATAATGTAGCTGTACCATTCAAAACCTAAGCTCAAACTTTAATCTTTATTACAACTCTTTTGCTTGAAACTCATCCCAAATGTGTCTATACTCAGCAATGTAAGACTTTTGCTTAAATTTCAAAGCTTATTTATCCACAAAATATTCAGAACCATTTTGAAATGACTATGAAAATAGAGATTCCAATATTAAATGCAGGAGTTATATATACATCTCTGCCTTGATTAAAAGTAAGAGTTATACTCGATTTTAAACATTGAGTTAACAGTTATTCATCAGAATGCACCAATTCCTGTTTTTTATTCAAACTAGCGGGCTCTGCATTATTATTTTCATGGGAATTGTTACATTTTCACTTTTATTTTAAAACTTTAGTAAAAACAATATTTAGAATTAACTTTTCCTCAAGATTGCATTGAATTTTGATTCCGTGTTTGGACTTTCATAGTGAAAACACAATGTATAACTGCCTGTGGGTGAATATCGTTTCTCTCTAATAAATAAAATGATTTTCGAATGTTTGTCCATGCTTTTTCTTCTTCGTTTTGTTGTTGACGCGTCATCTAGAATGTATAAAATTAAATCCTGATAAAATTTATAAGAGCTGAGAGCACAGGAAGTGTGTCTGACAAAAGCATTCACATAACTGAGGTTAGATGACCGTGGTCGTGTTTGAAAATAGTTGTAAGTAGAGCGTGACTTGAAAGAATCTCATGTTAAAAGTCTCAGTCTCACGGGACTCCATACCGAATCAACGTTTTTGGAATCTTAATTCTCAATGGCAACATGAATTAGACGATCTACAAGTCTCCAACTTAAATTTGAAATCCAAACAATATATTCGATCTCTTTTCGCTGTTCCATTATTTCATCAAGTAATAATTTCTGTTTGTTAGTGCTAATGTGTTATTTACTATCCTTTTTTTGAGACTATGGAATTTTCGTACTTCCATTATCTTTAACCTGCTATGCATGTGTACCGCTCCAACATTTTTGAATTCTTTACAACGTTATACTTTGTCATCTACTATAAATCCTTTATTTCCAGCCACGTTCGTGGTTAAATCTCTTTCTTAGGGGACGTATAACGCTGCTCGCATTGTGAAGCGGTGGGGGGTAAGGCTGAACGCACGCTAAGGACATGCGGTCAGATCAGCTGCTGGTGAGCTGCGTGTTTAACATTTAAATGCCTGTACAGCAGCTGTCCTTTTGTCTCACCGGACATCAATGTGTCTTCTGAGAAGATAACGTCTCATCTCCCTCCCAAGGTTTTTTTTTTTTTTTACAATAGAGAGATGTTTTAAACTAAAAGCATTTATAGTCACTGCAAATAGTAAACTATAAGCCATATACAACAGTAAATTTAAAGTAACTAAATCTGTTTTGTCTTTCTAAAATAATATATGGTTACCAGGGCCAGAACAAGACTCTGTGGTGAGCCTGGGCATCAGCACCTGGGGTGCCCTAACCCCATTATTTCCCCACCATCCTCCTAACACACATTCATAGTAACAAATCAAGCTAAACATACTAGACCTCAAAAACAGTCAGTAGTAAAGGCAAAAAAACTTCCAAAAGTAATACACCTGGGACATAAATACATTTTTTTTTAAATTCCAAGTGGTGGTATATAATAGTGGGCAGTGCCTGACGTGTGGGGAAAAAGTGTTTTTTCTATCCATGGGTTTCTTCTTTTTCAGCTAAGAGTAGGGTGTGGGTCCCCTCATACATATGTAAGCTTTTAGATCAAGAGATTTCAGGTATAGTAAAAGGGGGTGTGGGTTGTTTAGGACGTGTCTCTCACTACACTTCTCAGATAGCTGCTGGTTAACACATGTAGCATTATAGTACTGCGAGCATGTGAGAACTGCTGGCATAGAGTACTGAAAAAAAAAGTGACCCTGTTCTGAACATTAAAAAATAATAGTGCCAGTACTGAATATTGGTGTTTACAAGGTGACTTCAAACATTGTCAGTGCTCCCAACAGAAAAAATGCAGAAGTGTCGGTATACTGCTCCCCTATGTTCAAGACCACATCATTGCACTTGAAGAGGATGACTGTTACGATCTGTGTAAACCATCGTAACTGTTGTTAATCTGGGAGTCTGAATCTTTTACAATATGGGTAAAACACATCATAAGTTAATTAATTTCAAATGACTGTTTTTAGCTTTTTAGAAACTTTAAGTAGCTTTATCAAGTTATTTTACTTGAAATACAAAAACAAACAAAACAAGGCCTAATCACATCCATTGTACAATAATTACATATTTTGTATTAGGGAAATTTAATCTGAACAAAATAATAAATAATCACAATGGAAAAAGAGAACTATACTTGATATAGTATTCATTTGTTGCAGTTCAAAGTATACAGTAGCACATCAACAGAGACAGACAAGGTTGTCAATCTCAATGCCTGTAGGCCTAATTTGGCCCATGGGACTTTCTTTTTTTTTATTAACCCTTAGCTACTCACCCTGGTGTATTTTGTACACCAATCTCTGTTATTTTTGTCCAACAACCTTATACTTGAATTTACCGGCAGCATCCACCATCTATCATCAGCTTGATTCACTACAAGTACGGTGTCACTATGGTTTCCCTCCCATGTGTCCCCTGCGAGTTTTATGAGTGGAAGCACAGCTGCAAGGTCCATATGGTGCATTTGGTACACCGCGCGAGTACTTACATATGTAAGGCAACAATGAGATGTTCCTCTTGCAATGACTTTGTCTGCAAAGAATATTCAACTACTGAAGTGAAATGTGATACATGTGCAAATCCTGCCAGTGGATGAAAGTGTGACCTGTGACGAACAAACACTGGAGAAGTGGATCAGGTTTATTTTCAGATAGTCTTAGACTGTGTCATACTATTCAGTAATATGTTATTAAAATAATTAAAAAAACATGTACAATTTAAAATGATAGCAGTATTTTATATTACAACCTCACAGCATGCATATAAATAGCCATTTTAGTAGTGGTGCATAAAGTACACAGCGCAAGTGCTAATGAGATCAGAAACAGTGTGAGTAGTTAAGGGTTAATACAGCCCACATTATCAATATTCAAAACATGTTACACATAGCCCACGATGACCATTAGGTTTCACAGAAAGTGCCTTTAGTAAGCATATCATATATAGATTCCATCCATTATTGACATTTACACTTGACATTCAAATGCCTCTCTAGTGGTTGTTGTGTTTATGCAAAGCATAACACACCACCGCCAATAAAAAGAGTTATAATGAAAACAGGCTACCTAAAAAACAAGTTCACGTGCCTTCGCTCGTGATGCACAAGCTAATCCTGGTGTAAATGAATGTACTTTACATTAGTCACAAACTCCCACCTGTTTCTGGACTACCACTCTCTCCCCAACAGTGCTGGCCAGGGTACCCTTTACAGGTGGTCTTCCAAATCTCAAGGTGCAATGAACTAGGCTTTACAGACCCACTTTCTTTCCATCAAGTGTAAGTTTGTTTGTTTTGCTGGAGTTTTCTTTTTAGTAAGTATGTCCTTTATCTTCTTTTCCACCCCTACTCTGTCACGGTCTAGATGCAGATTTTGATACATACCCATAAAGTACATAGATTTTTCTTTCTGCACAGTGGATTGCCACTAACAGTGGTTTTAGGATCACTTATGTTCTAATTAAAAATCCTCCAAATACTCAAATGCTAGAGTTCTGTATGAGCACCAAATTAGTAAGCACACACTTTACAACCTTAGTATTTCTTGAATTACATATTTAATAAATGTATATTATTGTTATATGTTATGAACAGAGAGGTAACTGTATATCTTTGCGAAACCTAGGTCACTCAATGGAATGCCTCCAAAAAACTACAAGCGAAACCTGTAAGGCTATTGCTATACTTTTTAAACACAAAATTAATGATATTAGATAGAATATTGTACACCCCCAAACTGATCCATTTATATTCTAGTACTCCATTTTAAGCAAATTAAATTCTTTCTCCAGGATTGATTTACCCAATCTATATAGAATCATTTCTCAGCTAAAACCCTCCACCTGTATCCTTGACCCAATGCCAACAAGCTTTCTCAAAGAAGTATCTGATATGCTAACTGATAGTGTGCTTGATATAGTTAACTCATCATTAGATATGGGGGTCTTCCCAGACTGTCTTAAGACTGCCATTGTCAAGCCTCTGCTCAAGAAAAATTCTCAACTCTTTTGTTTTTGACAATTTTAGACCTATTTCTAACATGCCTTTCCCAAGTAAAATTCCAGAAAAGACAGTCATTACATAGCTAAATAATCACTTGAACAAACATTCTATTCTCGACAAGTTTCAGTCAGGTTTTAAAGCAAATCACAGTACAGAAACTGCACTCATTAAAGATGTCTTAAATTGGTTCAAGTCTGACCTAATTTTTAAATTACATTAATCTGATTACTAGGACAGCATTTTTTCCACTTAAAGAATATGGCAAAGTTAGATTCCTTATAACCGTGCAAGATGCTGAAAAATTAGTTCACGCTGTTGTTTATAGTCAACTAGATTGCTGTTACGCACTCCTTTCAGGACTACCCAAGAAACACATCAATCGGTTGCAATTAGTGCAGAATGCAGCTACCAGAATCTTAACTAGGAAAAGAAAATCCGAGCACATCTCTCTAGTTTTAATGTCATTACATTGGTTACCTATGCTATCCACTGTCATAATTAACTTTAAAATACTACTTATGGTTTAAAAAGCCTTAAATAATCTCGCTCTGTCTTATATTTTGGAATACTTAGTCTAATACAGTGTAGACTCAGTCTAATACAGTGTAGCATTTTAAAAAACAGCTAAAAACCCATTATTTTAACATGGTGTAAAAGGCACTATATAGCGCCTGACCTGACACAGATTAGACACGGGAGGCTCGTGTAAAATAAAAGGATTTTTTATTCCTCTTCAGCTGGAGGGCACGTCTTCCCGTACTCCCCCCAGCCACAACAGAGTCCCAAACACCAGTAGTACAGCACAAGCACAAACACTCTCTCACTGGCACCACCACTCCTCCCTCGCAACCTTGTCCTCCTCCACCCGACTCTGGCCGATGAGTGGTGGTTGTTGGCTCCCTTTTATAGGTCACCTGGAGGTGCTCCAGATGTTTGATCACCAAGATCCGGCGGCACTTCCAGGTGTGATGAAGCTGTTGCCCACACGGGCTCAGGAGTCCCAAACACAGCACCCCCTGGCGGTACCTGCGGGACCCAACAGGGCTGCCCCCAACTCCAACTCCCAGGGAGCCCTGTGGGAAACTGAGGCACTACACCAGCCCAGGGGAGCGGCCATCTAGCGTCCAGGGGGTGGTATTGCACTCTCCAGGGCTGCTCCCCCTGAATACAGTGTGTAGGGACGTCCCGGCTTGGCGTGGACGCCAGGCGCCTGTCACAATGGTTTTCTAATAGGTACATTTTAGTATACCCCTGATAAACTATATAGGCATTAAATCATCATTTTCATCATGGCTAAACAATCAGTACTAATCCCTACTTTTTTCAGTGGTGGTGATCAGTGCCACCACCTCATCAATGCACCATGCAGTCCCTACCTTGATGGACTGAAGGTAGCACCCCAGATGTCCACATGACCACCATCATCAAATTCTTTCACGTGAAACCGGAGAACCATGGGGGCCGATTTAGATCATTAATATTAGGAAGATTGCCCAGCGGGGGCTGGGCGGTCACTTGGACTTTGAACCACTGCAGATTTTTTTTCTTTTCCTCCAGCCGCCCATCTGGAGGTGTTTTTTTCTTTACTCCCGGCCATCTGACTTTACTTTGTTGCTTAGTATTGACTAATTTATTTATTTTTTTTTATAAATGTTTCTTTCGTTATTTTATAAAGCACTTCAAGCTACATCATTTGTATCAAAATGTGCAATATAAATAAGTAAAATCTAGTTTGTCAAGAAAATGTGGCAGGAGTTGTTTGATATATTTTGGCTTGCATCAGGTATATAAAATGTTATTTTTGATCCAAACTAAAACAGAGTTTGACATCAATGGAATAATGCAAAGCACCATACATTTATGCTATTTGAAGAAATGCATGATAAATTACTTTGAAAAGAGTTCAGAATACAGAAAAGAAAAACAGATGAAAGGCAAGTCAGTTCCTTTTTAAAATGAAGACCACTGTTGAATACAGTAGTCACTTCTCTCTCTTGTCTATAACTGGTATCCATAATATAGAAGGCTCTTGCTTCTGTGTAGTTGTGTTCCTCCCCATTGAGACTGCCGTGTCAGAGCTGGCCAAGACAGTATTAGCATCTTCAATTCTAATCCTAATTCTAAAATTATGATGGTTATGAGGCTTCATCTCTACTATCCTTAAAAAAAAAAATCCCACAAACTAGCGATTTGACATATTTTGCAATATCGCAATTTTTTTCTTTTTTTTTTAGTGCACCCACTTAACTGACACATGTCTATTTCATATTCTTAATCTGCGTCACCAAAGATTGTACAGAACGTGCATCCTTAGCAAGCCAGCACTTACATGGGTACTTAACAGTTATTTTTTGTTTATTTGTAATCCCATCAGTGAATGCAGATGTGGCCATCAAGATGCTTATAAAGCACATGAAAGAACTGTTTTTCTTATTTAATTTTCTGGTGACTTTGTATTCAAGAGCAAAGATTTCATTAAGCTTGTTTGGTTACCTAATGGAAAAGTTGTCCCAACAGTTTACACAGATCCTTAAAAAAAAGCTGCTGGGTTTTCCATGTTGTCTACATTAATCAATAGCATATTACCAATTGTTACAAGGAGTAACTGAGAATTTAATTGTTGGATTCTGTGAATATTCTGTTGGATCAATTTTATCAGTGGATTTGAGAATTGCGAAGACCCAGATTAGGTCTTCACGTAGCCTAGGCCTTCTCTTTAAATGTAGACAGATTCAGCTTCTTTAGCCTGCCAGGGTAGGACCTGAATTGCACTTGATTGTTCTCTGCTACACATCTTTTAATGTTAATATGAATTGTTTTGATAGTGTTGCAGCCAGAGTTGTTCTAGTTAACTAAAACAAAATGTTATTAATATGGCTGCAATGATTAGTCAACGCAATTGAGGACGTTGAGTACAAAAAATCGTCGGTGCAGATTTTTTTTGTAAACGCGTCATAAACAGAACCTTCAATAAAGGCTCCAGTCACAAAGAACCGCATTGTTTTTTGTAACTGTAATGCACTACATGAACGTCAGGGGGTAGTATCGTTTGTTATCGTTTTTCAAGACTCCACACAGTCCTACCAATGAAGAAGAAGTCTGAGGAGAAGAATGTAGTGGAAAATAAACATTGTAATGGTGAGTCAGATAGAGGAGGGGGAAGGAGATGGAAAAAAATTGAGACAGAAACTTCCTAAAGTGTGGGAGCATTTCACCGAAAAAGAAAAAAAAAGTTGAATGCAGATTATGCAAAGCGGAGCCTTCTTTTCGCGGCATCACCACCGCAATGCACGAGCATCTGAAACGCAAGCATTCCTGGAGCTGTGATACCGCCGTCTCTTGAGAATTTATGCTGGCACTGTTAGTTAGCTAGGGTCAAATCAGGAAGGAAGGGAGAGCGTGAACAAGACTGAGAAAATAAAAGTGAAAAAAGCTAACTTTTACAAGTAAAAAATTTACACCTGATCTGTTCGTTTTAAAATAATATTGCATTAGTGCGATGATGTTTTCTAATTGGTACTGTTCAGGTCATACAATGATATCTTCAAAATGTCACATATATTTGTCTCTTTCTTCTGTTTTAACAATGTATTTTTTGGTTAAAAAATGCATTTTTTTTGTTTAAAGACTACATTCACTTTAGTTTGTATTGTTTAATGTATTTCTTTTTTATTGTGATGGTCACACTAATATAAAACATCTGATTATTTTCAAATTCATATGTTTTACTGGTTATTTTAATTTGATTATTATTAATTTTAATCGTGTTAATGCAGATACATCAGGGTGACATTCACAGGTGGACAGACATGAGCAGATGAGGTAAGACATGCACTGGAGCCCAGAACAGATGTGCAATCACAGGTCGCAGACATCAAAATAGTCAGGCATGAAATAATCGTGACTAATCGAAAAAAATTGAACGATTAGTCGACTACCAAAATAATAATTAGTTGCAGCCCTAATTATTAATGAAAAAAATAATCATTTTATCAAATAAAACTAAAATAAAAATGACAATGTCTGAAATGTAGAACTAAAACAATAGACAGGAAAATTAAACAAGTTTTTGCAATTTTAATTTTGATTCTCGCAGCACTAGTCTTTGTGCATGATGCACATGTGAACATGCATTTGCCGCAAAAGCCAGGCAACTTTCACTAAGCTTAAATGAAAAGGTGCTAAAATTAAAACATGCCACACGTTACTTTGGAAAATATAGGTAGTTTGAAAATTAGTCATGGAAGATTTGCCAAGTTTAAATAGCCATCCCTACACTTTAAATTCAGTCAGTATTTAGACTGGGGAAAAAAAAAAGTTATCCTGACACACTAAAGAAGGTAGGAATTCTAGCCATTTAACCTTACCTCCCACAGATATTGTTTGTTTATTCAGTTGATGGTACCTGTGCAGTGACCGATTGAGGATGTGCGTAACATTCAGTCAATGTTATTAACTAAGCCAATGCTAAACGTATACATTTAGTTTTAATCAGATTATTGGTACTGATGTTTTAATGTGGGCGGAGTGATGTTCCGGAGCAAGTACCTGTAACAATATTATGATCAACTTTTCTATGTGAAATGCTTCACCAATAGCAAATGAATGGTCTGTAATAATACCATAAACAGCTCAAAAAAATTAAAGGAACACTTTGAAAACACATCAGATCTCAATGGGGAAAAAGCACGCTGGATATCTATACCGATATGGACTGGGTCATGCGTTAGGAACAAAAGGATGCCACATCACTGATGGAAATTAAATGTATCAACCTACAGAAGGAGTTGAATTCAAAAACACCCCGAAAATCAAAGTGAAAAAATGAGGCGGCAGGATAATCCGTTTTCCCCAAATTTTATTGCAGCAACTCCAAATTGTACTCAGTAGTTTGTATGGCCCCCATATGCTTGTATGCATGCCTGACAAGGTAGGGGCATGCTCCTAATGAGACGGCTGATGGGGTCCTGGGGGATCTCCTCCCAGATCTGGACCAGGGTATCACTGAGCTCCTGGACAGTCAGAGGTGCAACCTGATGGCATCAGATGGACCGAAACAATGTCCTGGAGGTGTTCCATTGAATTTAGTTCAGGAAAGCATGGGTGCCAGTCAAAGGTATCAGTTCCTTCATCCTCCAGGAACTAACTGCATGCTCTCACCACATTAGCCGGGCATTGTCTTGCACCACGAAGAACCCAGGACCCAGTGAAAAAGGTATGACAATGAGTACAAGGATGTCCTGCCGATACCTAATGGCAGTCAAGGTGCGGTTATCTAGCCTGTAGAGGTCTGTGCATCCCTCCATGGATATGCCTCCCAAGACCATCACTGACCCACCACCAAACCGGTCATACTGAACGATGTTACAGGCAGCATAACATTCTCCATGGTTTCTCCAGACCTTTTTACGTCTGTCGCATGTACTCAGGGTGAATCTGCACACATCTGTGAAAAGCAAAGGGTGCCAATGTTGGACCTGCCAATTCTGGTATTCTATGGCAAATGCCAATTGAGCTCCATGGTGCCGGGCAGTGAGCACAGGGCCCACTAGAGAACGTCAGAGCCTCAGGCCACACTCATGAAGTCTGTTTCTGATTGTTTGGTCAGAGACATTCACACCAGTGGCCTGGTGGAGGCCATTTTGTAGGGCTGTGACAGTGCTCATCCTGTTTCTCCTTGCCCAAAGGAGCAGATACCAGTCCTGCTGATGGTCCTGTCCAGCTCTCCTAGAGTAATTGCCAGTCTCCAGGAATCTCCTCCATGCCATTGAGACTGTGCCAAGAGATGCAGCAAACCTTCTGGCAATGGCATGTATTGATGTGCCATCCTGGAGAAGTTGGAGTGCCTGTTCAACCTCTGTAGTGTCCAGGGGCCTCTTGTATAAGCAGTGCGTGCACACAGAAATGTTGCGCAAGAACGTTTCCACGTTCAAATCACGATGTATAAAACCTAAACTTGGCATAAAGCCATGCACATTTCCATGGTACCTCATACCCTGTCGTACGCAAGTTCTGTGCTCGGTTTTGCAGACTGGTGGCACCCAGCGTCAAAGCAGTGCTACTGTTCCTGTGTGCTTATCTTTTTTTCTTAGATCCACATTCCTGATGAAGCTTTATAATTACACTGAAACTAACATCATATTGTTTATTAGTGAAATGCATCTGATTGTAATTAACCTGTAACAATATAATGGCCCAGGGAATAGCCATAGTATTCCAAATACCATAACTGCTTTAGCGTTGTTACTGTCACTGCACTTTTTCTTCTTTCAGCTGCTCCCATTAAGGGTTGCCACAGCGGATCATCTGTTTCCATATTACTCTCACTGTACCACATCGTAGTATTTATACCACTGTACCCGAGTGGGGAATCACAGCAGCAATTGATCGAAAAGAGAATTATCGGTATATAGCATCAAGCAAACGCTGCCTCAGCCACGGCAAAACGCTTCAAACCTTTCCTGTACAGACCATGCGGTTCAGAAACCGTTTCATCCCAAGAACTATAAACACAGCCAGTCTATCAGGTGCTCCTTGTAGAACTGTTTGTACTTATTAGTACAATCGCCTCACTGTAAACTTGCACTACATTTATAATATTGCACAACCTGCGCCACTTTATAAAGCGAGTATTTACATACGATGACAATATTTTTAAGATGAAATGCAGCACAATATGTTGATTATACAGATAAAACTAACTTCATTTAAATAATCTGTACTGCTAATAATTAAACATGTGAGGACACAGTGCCGCAGTGCTAGCTAGTTCACAGATTGATTCTACCTCGTGCTGCATTCTTGCTGGGCTGGCATGACCCTAGATGGATAGAATAATTAAACACGTACTACGAAGATATTTTAATGTTCCTTAAAAGTTTTGAAGAATCATCGTTGTAAGCTTAAAGATGGCTTAACGTATATTACAGAGCTGATTGTGTGGCGATTGGGTATTTGGAGAAAGAATAGTAATGACAGGAATGGGAGGTTAGTACGTTTGAAAGGGACAGTACTGCTGCAATAATTTCATCAAAGGTCGTGCATAATCACTGTGCCACCATGTTTCCATGTTTAATAACATGCTTTCAATCCTTTCATCATGAAAAAGATATCACGTACACATGTCAGCATTTTAATTATTCAGAAAGCTGTAATATTACGAATGTAATGGATTCTGTGTCCTGTCAGAGGAAGAGAAAGCCGGTAAGCACGTAGTAATTCTCACGCATAGAGCACATAGAAGATCAAATACAAAACAAAGCATTTAAACGTGCTACTTTAGTTACGATAGAATTTGAGAAACTAGTAAATTAAACGATTTTAAGATGAAGTTTATGATATTCTGCTTTAATGACAAAATAAACTAAGCGATTAAAGTGGAAATTTCAAGATTAAAGTTGACATTTCGTGCTTTTTTCCCCCCAATGTGTGCTTTGATATGTCACAACTTCTTTTTTATTTCAGGCACCGTGCGACTTTGTGAACTTGAGTTTCTCCGACACTCTGTCACTCGATCAACTTCTTTTTGTTAATTATACCACTGTTTAAACCAATAAATAGTACATTTTTTTCTTGCCTCCACTTGGTATTCACTGAAATTCTTATATTTTCCCCCATGCTTTTCCCATTGTCTTTTCACAGAAGGCTGAGCTTAAGGGCATTATTGATTGGCATATTCAAAGAGACGTAATTGTGGGAGGAGTTGGGGCGGGACAGCAAGCGCGTGCATGTGCGTTACTTTTCATGCCGATCAGAATTTATGTAGCTGAAGAACATGGAAGTTTGCATACGCACAGATTCCTGCATTTGGATTTTTCTGTGAGTAAGTACATTTCGGCTTTTCTGCTTACGTCATGTTATAGTGTGAATTCTAAGCACAGCGTTATGCATGAGGCCCCATGTATCACCTCACGCTACCAGTGGTGATACTGACCATAGCCAAATGCAAAGCTAGTGAAAAAACGGTCAGAAAAGATGAGGAGGGAAAATGTCAGTGACCTCTACCTGTTAAACCATTCCTGTTTTAGGGGTGGTCTCATTGTTGCCTCTCTAGTGCACCTGTTAATTTCATTAACACCAAAGCAGCTGAAACTGATTAACAACCCCCTCTGCTACTTAACTGACCAGATCAATATCCCAGATGTTTCACTGACTTGATGCTATACTTAAAAAGTGTTCCTTTAATTTCTTAGAGCAGTATATTTAGAAAGAAGCTGTACTGTAAAGTTTTTAACAGGATCTCTCTCTATCACAGTGTTTAATTTGCAGCTGCGCATTGGTCTAGCAAATTAGTTGTCATTGACTGGTAGATGTCTGTCCAGCATATGGCTGTAAAAGTGATGATGAAATCCACTCTTATCCTATTCATTTTTCCTTATTCTTATTGTCATGGGTGATTGTAACATCAACATTCGTAGTAAGCAAATAAAAATTGAGCTATTTGTTCATCACTTTTTCTTCCTCAAAACCTTCTCTTTCAAATGTTTAATATTATTTTGTATTGTGTGTTAATGTCATCTTTGCTTTGTATTCCTTTGAGTATTTGTGAAGTGCTTTGAGTATTCAAAAGGTGCCATATAAAGAAAATGTATTATTACTACTACTATTGCACAATGCCATGAATTCCAGTTTGAATGGTAGCCCACTCAGTGTCTGTATGGAGTCTGCACGTGTGTAACTTCAGATATTGTTTAATAGGTGGATATTAGAAGTGCATCAACGTCCCTCAACTACCAAAAATCTGTTTATCCTACATGTGTTGTTAAGTAACATCTTCCCACTTTAGGCTCACAAGAAGCTCCCTAGGGTTTCCATGTTGCTTACTAAGTAAATGATTGGAGATGTTGCTATAACAGGTGTTCAATATTTCATGTAAATGATAGCCTGTAGAAATGCAGTATATACAAATTCATAGAAAAATTTAACTGTCTGTTTCTGCTATTATTGTTATCAACACAGTTTAAGCAGGGACTTTATCTGTAGCTCAATAATAAAGAATTGGCTGGAAAAAAAACTTTCAAAGTTACAAAATGGGCAGATGACATATAGTCAGTATCAGGGAATATCAAAAATAAATATAAAACAACAGTATGTGTGCGCAGTGATCTTATTCCTAACAACCACCTCAAAAACAATGCACGTGCTTAAACTTGTTGCAGTTTAAGGTAACAAATGACATCAGAACACACATGTTGCTTGATTTTTGATTATACTTGAATCCTTGAACTGTCAAAATATTAGTGGACAATGGAGTACTGTCACAGACAGTAATATTATATGGATTAAGTTGTCAAGTACAACATGAATGATGCACAATTTGTAATTTTTTAAAAATCTCCAACCAACAGTGCAAATAGGTTTCATATGTTTGATATGTAATAGAAACACTGAATTAGTTAATTCCATAAAGATGGCAGCAGAAACAAGACAATTTACACCAATTGGAATTTTTTTTATAAGCAGAAATTTGTTTTCATTCTGTCCAGCTAAAAAAACAGGAAAGGATGAAAATCTTCACCCATTATTCAAAATGTGTAAAAAATGTATTTGAAGGTTATATTTTACTACTTTAATGAATGCCTTTTTCTAGTAATACTGTATACAACAGGATTTCATTTAAAATGTCCTTATTACATGATGCAGAATATGCAAGTTACACCCTGGTTCAGGTGGCAAAATATTGCCAGCAAAATTTAACAAGTGAAATTGGCCATATGCAATTTTTAGAAGATCCAATGAAGTTGAGTGTTTGTACATAGATTAGTCAATAATAAAAAAGTGTTTATACAACAGTGCCCTCCATAATGTTTGGGATAAAAACACATTTTTTCCTTGATTTACTCCTCTGCCACA
The DNA here is from genome assembly GCF_016835505.1 of Polypterus senegalus. NCBI lineage: Eukaryota > Metazoa > Chordata > Cladistia > Polypteriformes > Polypteridae > Polypterus > Polypterus senegalus. The sequence continues at coordinate 97,900,817 of NC_053164.1, forward strand.
CAGTTTAAAATTAGAAATCAATTTTCTACACTGTTCCCCCTGTGCTAGTGCTCCATCTATTACAATGGCAACAAGTACCACCTTGACATGGTGTAAAAATACTTTAATGCAAAGAAATAATTAAAAAAAAAAAAAAAAGTGTATCAATGCTCAGTTGTGAAATAAAACATGTGGTGGATGTTTTGGGTTCCTCAGAATTTTCACAGAATAAAAGTGCAGCAACTAGATCAACCTATTTATGAAAATACATCTTTCTGGACACTGATTGAACTCCATTGTTTTTTTAATTAATTTCACCCAAAATTAAGTATCTTGTTAGTCTCCCAATTAAGTTATTTTAGGAATATATTATTAAAAAACCTGAAATATTAAACATCTCCTCCAACTACTGTATTCATTTTGAAGACTTCATTTTGAAATGCATACTGGTCATTCATATATATGAAGTAATTAAATATTTCTATGAGTTGTTTATAGTTCTCGTTTCTTACCTTGATTTTCTGTACTTTCTTCTTTTTCTTTTTCTTCTCTTTGACCACTACTACTCCAGGAATTTGTAGGTCTACATCCACCTCAGAAAAGCCAGTGATCAGAGGATTCTGGTGTGGCACAACAGAATTATTCGGCAAGTTAGTAAAGGGAACATCAGAATTTTTTGTAGGAGACAAAAGATTGTTGAAGCCATACAATGAAGAGCGGTCTTTTCTGGATGAATTAATAGACGAGTCATCACTTCTATTCAATGTAGAAGTCTCACTTAATGACTGGTTACTTAGTCTGCTGTAAGATCGGCGAGCCTTCTTTGACCACACTAAGTCCCGAGGATCTTGACAAGAAGCAGGTTCTGTTTGTGGTTCAGGTTCAATAATTAAGTTAATTGGAAAAATGTCTGCTTTTGATGGGGAGAGAATCTGTTTACTGTCTGACAGAACAGATGAGTTTATGTTGTCCAGAGATTTTTCTGAGGCAGGCTTCAGATTTTCCTTGTTGATTTCAGGCAAAGAAGCAATCTATTCAGTTTTAAAATAGAATGAATAAAAGAAAATGGTTAGGTACTCACAATTGAAATATGGTACAATCTACTTCCACAAAAAATATATTTTTCATATTTAGTGGGTGTTACAGTGAAAATACATATTTTAGCAGAGACTGGAATCTTACTTACCCTAGGACTTCGCCTTGGTGTAGAAGGATTATCAGTAACCTGCTAAAACACAAGCCTTATATTTAAAGAGCTGAAACAAAAATTGGCATCAACTCAAGAAACATTACACTATTCCGGTTTCAAAGAGAACTTGCGCGTGAGAAAAAAGCATAACTAGAGAAAAGTAAGACTTACTGAGCACCTTAAAGCAATTGTACTTATGTTTAAACAATTACAATAGTTCAGCCCAAGTTCTTTATTTTTTTTTAATGCTGCTTATTTAGTAAATGGGTAAACGGAAAGTAATTTCTTTCTGTAACAGTATATATGGTTTTATAAAGGTCCTTTCAACATTTTTTTCCATCCCTGTCACTTGAATCAAAATACTAACTGCCCAATAAATAGCAGAAAAAGGTGCATATTAGCAAGGGCACAACTTGCAAATAGTGCCAAATCATATGGACTGTAATCAAAATTGGCTGTGCCCATTCAGATGACTCAAATGATTCCATTACCTAGTCTAATTTAACTAGGGTGCAATAACCTTTTCACGCAGGTTTTTATCTTACGAAATACAAAACCAAGTGCTATTTGATCAATCAGGTGCCCTTGACCTAATATTGGATTTTAGCTGAAGACCTGAAAATAAGCAGCAAGCTGCCTTGCAATAGGGAACCTTGGGTTCATGCACCAGGTGTTCCTTTCATGGAGTTTTCATGTTCTCCACCACTGTCCACATGGGTTTCTTCTGGGTCCTCTGGTTTCCTTTCACTGTTCAAATATATGCAGTTTAGGGGAATTTGTTTTGTAAAATTGGGTAGTGTGTATGTTCACCCTGTTTCAGTGAAGTTAAAATAAATCTTGACTGACCATAGAAGTTAAATGTTGCAGACAGAAGACAAAATGTTATGGCTTTTGAAATTTCCAAAATATCACATACTTCATTATAGTGAAGGCTGATTTTCTAAAGAAAGACTACTTAAAAGTGAAACTGTTGAACAGATCATGTCAATGATAAATTATGCATTGCTCAGTAAAGTATGTCAAATACCAGACAGTGAACTCAAATGTTAGTGAAGTAGATGAAACTGTACAAGCCTGCCTCATTTAACTATGTGGTTATGCTCCCTATATAGAATATACTAAAACATGATTCTGTTATAGTGAAAGCATCTTCATAATTTCACCTCTAAAAAAAGCAACAAAACACACATCAAAAAACAAATATTTGGCGCAGGTTACTATTAAAGAAAGAAAATGTATGTGTAATTTTGTTATATAATACAACTGAAGCAAATTGAGCGCTTATACAAAGCGTTATATCAAAAATAATTTGTAGTATGACACATACCTGCTGTTGTATTTTCTTAGGTACTATTTTTCTTACAGTTATGGTCCTCTTCAGACAGGGAGTTGGTAAAATAGCTGAAGTCTGAAAAACACCACATGGCCCAATTAAATTCCATGCATTGGTAAAGACTGACATTCTCTTCGAGAGCAGATGTTTTAATGATTAGTTCATACACAAATATCTCTATGTAAAATCTTCAACAATTTTACTGCGTAATAAATAGAAGCATAATACAAGGAAAAACAGGATTATAAAAGTCTTTTCTAATCTTTCTACTGCAGACTAAGAGCATTATCCCAACAAATTCTGTGAATATTTAAAACAAGTAAATGTTATTATGAATTTAATGTTCATTTTTCCATGCAGCTACCAGTTGTGGCTTTGTGTTAACTGAGCTAGTGCGAATGAACCAAATCAGTGTCTAATACTGCTCTCAACAGTAATGTATTATTTAATAAAGAGAAAACAATACAAATCATAATATTCAGTACTTCACTAATTTTTCAAACCATATTCTCATCTCTGCGCTCTGCTTTCGGGTAACCAATTATTTACTTAAGGCTGCAGACTGTGGACAAACCAGCATATTAATTTGGTTATACCTCAGTGCAGTATTTGACACTGTCAGACGTGACATTTATACTGTCCAGAATGGAGAACATTCTGGGTAATAGTGGGTATCTCTGGCACTACCCTCCAGTGGTTTAAGTTCTATCTGACTGAAAAGCAAGAGTTTATTAGTCTATACAGTGCATCCGGAAAGTATTCACAGCGCATCACTTTTTCCACATTTTGTTATGTTATAGCCTTATTTCAAAAATCGATTAAATTCATTTTTTTCCTCAGAATTCTACGCACAACACCCCATAATGACAACGTGAAACAAAGTTTACTTGAGGTTTTTGCAAATTTATTAAAAATAAAAAAATTGAGAAAGCTCATGTACATAAGTATTCACAGCCTTTGCCATGAAGCTCAAAATTAAGCTCAGGTGCATCCTGTTTCCCCTGATCATCCTCGAATTATTTCTGCAGCTTAATTGGGGTCCACTTGTGGTAAATTCAGTTGATTGGACATGATTTTGAAAGGCACACACCTGTCTATATAAGGTTCCACAGTTGACAGTTCATGTCAGAGCACAAACCAAGCATGAAGTCAAAGGAATTGTCAGACCTACGAGACAGGATTGTCTCGAGGCACAAATCTGGGGAAGGTTACAGAAAAATTTCTGCTGCTTTGAAGGTTCCAATGCGCACAGTGGCCTCCATCATCCGTAAGTGAAAGAAGTTCGAAACCACCAGGACTCTTCCTAGAGCTGGCCGGCCATCTAAACTGAGCAATCGGGGGAGAAGGGCCTTAATCAGGGAGGTGACCAAGAACCCGATAGTCACTCTGTCAGTGCCCCAGAGGTCCTCTGTGGAGAGAGGAGAACCTTCCAGAAGGACAACCATCTCTGCAGCAATTCACCAATCAGGCTTGTACGGTAGAGTGGCCAGACATAAGCCACTCCTTAGTAAAAGACACATGGCAGCCCGCCTGGAGTTTGCCAAAAGGCACCTGAAGGACTCTCAGACCATGAGAAACAAAATTCTCTGGTCTGATGAGACAAAGATTGAACTCTTCGGTGTGAATGCCAGGCGTCACATTTGGTGGAAACCAGGCACCGCTCATCACCAGGCCAATACCATCCCTAAAGTGAAGCATGGTGGTGGCTGCATCATGCTGTGGGGATGTTTTTCAGTGGCAGTAACTGGGAGACTACTCAGGATAAATGGAAAGATGACTGCAGCAATGTACAGAGACATCCTGGATGAAAACCTGCTCCAGGGCGCTCTTGACCTCAGACTGAGACGACGGTTTATCTTTCAGCAGGACAACGACCCTAAGCACACAGCCATGATATCAAAGGAGTGGCTTCAGGACAACTCTGTAAATGTCCTTGAGTGGCCCAGCCAGAGCCCAGACTTGAATCTGATTGAACATCTCTTAAGAGATCTTAAAATGGCTGTGCACCGACGCTTCCCATCCAACCTGATGGAGCTTGAGAGGTGCTGCAAAGAGGAATGGGCAAAACTGGCCAAGGATAGGTGAGCCAAGCTTGGGGCATCATATTCAAAAAGACTTGAGGCTGTAATTGCTGCCAAAGATGCATCAACAAACTATTGAGCAAAGGCTGTGAATACTTATGTACATGTGATTTCTCATTTTTTTTAAATTTTTAATAAATTTGCAAAAACCTCAAGTAAACTTTTTTCACATCGTCATTATGGGGTGTTGTATGTAGAATTCTGAGGAAAAAAATTAATTTATTCCATTTTGGAATAAGGCTGTAACATAAAATGTGATGCACTGTGAATACTTTCTGGATGCACTGTATATAGTCTTGTTAGTGAAACTTCATCAGAGCTTTCTCAGCTCACAACTTGCGTCAGTGAAATTAAAACCTGGAAGGAGCAGAACTCTTTAAAATTAAACTGCAATAAAACTGAACTCCTGCAAATTGGTGATCTCATTAAACCTTCTTCTAATGCAAGGAATCTTGATGTCAATTCTGATTCCTCCCTTTCTTACTCCACCCACATAAACCACATTAAGAAATTTTTACTTCCACCTCCGTAACATATCCCGTGTTAATTTTTTCCTCTCCTTTTCTGAAGCAGAGAAACTTGTCCAAGCTTCTATCACACCCCACATCGATTATGTAACTCCCTACTGGCAGGTATCCCTTCATATCTTGTAGGACATCTCCACTGAATTCAAAACTCTGCTGCAAGAGTCTTTACATTAACCAGCAACAGCGAGCACATCACACCCTTCCTGCCACACCTTCACTGGCTCCCTGTGTTTTACAGGATGAAGTATAAAATTCTATTGATAACCTAATAAGCATTAAATGGCCTCGGACCAAACTACATCAGTGACCTTCTCCATTGTTATGCTCACTAAGGTACTCCAATTCTGGCAATCTTGTTGTACCCACACACTAACCTGCCCTCTGTGGGTTACAGCAGTATAGCACCCAGATTTTTAAATTACCTCCCAAATTTTTCAGTTGACTCCATTCTTTCTTTCAAAAAACATCTTAAAACTTCTGTTCTGGAAGGGTTTTTTCTTAACTTAACACTCTGCCCCTTCTTTCAGTTTACCTCTGTCCAGATGTTTAGGATAATGTGTGTGTGTTTTATAACATTAATTATGTGATTTGCTCAGGCATTTCTTTTAGTATTGAATTTATCATTATACTCTGGTTTATTGTTTAATCTGTGTAATGCTTTTGTATATCCTAAGTTTGTTTTATGCAGAAACTATTTCAATTATTTTGTTTAAGCACCTTGAGCATAGGAAAGATGCAAAATTATCATCATCATTATAATAGAGCGAAGGGAGCACTGACATATAAACACCTTAGTTCATTATGACAAATTCCAGCTATTAATTGGGAGAATAGAGCTTACTGCATAAAGACTGACAATATGCATAATACACATTACTTCATATCCTACCATATAATTAATTTGGATAGGAAAGGTGCAGAAACAGTTACGATAGCTTGAAAGTATCATTTAAACATTGTCATTAGATAGGAACTTTATTTGAAGAATACAGTAAATTAAAGAATACATAAGAAAAGCATAATTTGATCTCACAGTTGCCATCTTGGATACAGTGGACAAAAATAATGTTAATACAAAGAAATCTATAACAAATAATGCTTAATGATAAAAAACAAAAAAAATTCCCTTACACTGTGAACAGCACTTCTCATTCAGAATGAGGTTACAAAGGTATACCAACTAGATGCACATATAAAAACACACACTTTAACTATGTAATTCAAAGGGGCAACGGGCTTTACCCAGTTGCCAGACTCTTTGCACTTATTACTGAGAACAAGTTTACAAATACAGCACTGTGGAGAAAATTTCAATGCTAGGCATTTGGCTACTAACCAAAATTCATGACATGGTCGTCCCCATTGTCTGTCTATACCAAAGGATCTATAAAGGTGCGTTTGCCACCCCAAGTATCTCCAACCATGAAGCACCAGATTTTACTTTGGAAAACTCCCAGTATTGAAAGTTTTTAAATTAAAAGACTTTTTTTTAAAACTGGGATCAATGTGCTGAGGTTACTAAAATGATGGACACAAACCACTGTTTGACCACATTCCCTTGCTGCCTCCCTGTAGATGTCACAAAAAGATAATTAACACTCTCCGCGATTCACATTTCCAGAAATGTGTGAGAAAATCTCTTGTAAAAGGTGACAGCAGAAAATGTCTGGAATGTAGGTATCTGCTGGTCCATCCAAGGACACTCTTACTACCAGTAGGAGTCTACTAGGCTTATCCAATTTGGAAAAGTGGCTCAAGCTGCATGTAAACCACAAGGCCTGGAATGTAAACTAATGTAATGTATGAACTTACATCCACATTCATGGACATCTTTTCAGGCAAAGAATTTCTTTCAGATTTGACTTTCAGAGGAAGACTACCATCTGTAAGCAAGAGAATGAAAAAAATGTTAGTAAAACAAGACATCCTGTAAAGTTTATTATTGGTCTTTATTCAAAATTTACTAATCCAATGAAATAGCACAAAAGGCCAAGTTAACCCCCACTTAAATGTATTCAAGTTACGTTGTTACCTAATAAAACATAGATTAAAAACATCTTAGCATTTTTGGCATAAAACATAATTGTGATGAGTAAAATAAGATTCACAATAATTGCCTACTGAAGAAATTACAGAACCTTTACTGTATGTAAAAAAGAGAAACTATGATAATGGAACATATGTTAAACTATAATGTCAATATAGTTAATAAAAAGCCAAATATAAAATACAAATATAACAGCAATTTATTTGATTACTATTATAGGAAGACATCTGTTTACTGCTGCAAATGTACTTAGTTTCCAAATCTCACAATTTTTGTTCATTCACTGTGCATCAACAAATGAAATATTTACCAAGCAATATTTTTTATACTATTACACAGGGAAAGCAGACATCTTATTATTCAAAAAGAAAATTATGAAAACAAACAAATGTTTGAAGATAATGCACATAAAATGTTTACCTTATAAAAATAACACTATAAAAAGAGAATTATTTTCTTATGATAAATGACTTATAGTGAGAAATGCAGTTTATATATTTACTAGCTGTGTTACCCAACTTCAACCAATCAGTGAACTTCAGTTTTAGTACCATTGGTTAATCGGATGTATCATAAGTACAATCTAACTAATTAAGTACTTTTCTGTATATAATATTTTGTTCTGCTTATGGTTGAACATGCTTCATACAATCCTTGGTGGTATTGGTGTGATTATTGGTGTGAAAGATATTGCAGCAGAACTCCGTATTAAAGCAGTATTCAGTAATGTTACGAAAGAGATTTAAAGTTGATTAATTCAAAGCTACAAATCTCAATTCTCCATTAGCAAAGCCCAAAATGAGTACTGTTACAATGTACATTGGTTTTGAATAAATGTGTATTAAAAAAAAGTTGCTAAATACTTTAATTCACTTGAAAGCACCATCCTGTCCTCCTATCACATTCTGAAAAACAACATCTCCACCAGCTATAGAAAAAAACTGTGCTCCATTCTGTTCAATTGTAGCATATTATTAATGACAAATATCAACAAATTAAAAAATAAAATAAAATCACACACACAAATTCAAATTTAATTTTTTTCTACAATATCACCAAATTTAAATCAAATCTGCCAAAGCATTTTTGAGATTTTGGAACATTTATTATCCAAAAAAAATGTATTTATTCCAAAAAAATTGCTCTACAAATACTATCCTGCCAAATTTCAGCTTTTTAGCTAAATGGGACAGTGTATTTTGATTTTTTTTTTTTTAATAAGTTAGGAGGTCAATCAACAACATTTTTTACATACAGTATGTAGTTTCAGAGAGAGAGCTACACAAACTTGGCAAAATACATAATGCTGTCAGAAAATAAAAAGTTAAAATAACTTATCTATTCTCAGCACCGCAAAGTAACTGAAACTTATTAGTAATATAGACAGTAATGTTGCCTTCCTTTAGATATTCATTTAGACGTGCACTCAGACAGTAGGTGCTGTGCTTGTGTTGTTAGACACATTTACTGATTTGAGTGCTTTGAGTACCAAATTCTTCATCTATTGTGGCTCTTTTGTGTCAAATCTCTTAAAGGCAGACCTTTTCATCTCTTTTTGATGGAATGTGATACATTGTTACTTCAAATGCATATTTTATTAATCATATTTTCACAAAAATAGTTACCATTTCAGCCTTTCACTGACTACTATCATCGTAACTAAACAAGACCAGCTTCAGTTTTGGATTTTGGAGCATTTTGGATTAGGAATGATCAATGTGTATTGTATTACTGTCACAATTTGGGGGTAGTCCTACAAGAAGAAATTTCATTGCATCCTGTATGCATGAAAAAAAAAATTCAATTGCAACAACATTGTAAAAATGTTACATGGAATCCAAACTGTGTTCTTTAAGGAACATTATCATGCATATTCAGCTTATCAGAACTATATCATTTGTACTAAGATTTCCTGGCATAAAATAATCGACAAATGTGTTACACATGCAGATCTCTTGATGAGTCATCACAGTACAGATTAGTTAACCAATCAGGTTTGAATGACAAATATAATGTGCCACTATTTGCTACAACACTACTGTAATTTCTAATAGAGAATACTCAACTTTGGAAAGAGCAAATTTGGTTAAAATGAATGTATGTGGAAAGTCACTAAATAAATAATAAAAACAATACTGTCAATATGATAACCATGTAGCAGTTTAGGACTCTAGACTCACACTTCATCCATGTTTTCTATTCCACAATGGCACTGGTGAAAATATGAAGGCAAATAGTGTTAAACTTATGTATCAATTACTTTTTATTAACCAAATTTAATAAACATGTTCTCGTAAAACAGGTATTTAAATATGTAATATAAATGAAAACTGATTGCTGGCTTAAAAGTTAACATGTTGAGATTGCAGACAGTGTGGTATAATAGATAAGGCTTTGGGTTTCAGACCCCAAGAAGGTGGATTCAAATTATGTTGCCGACACCGTGTAACCATGAGCAAGTCACTTCACCTGTCTGTACTCTAACTGATGAAACTATAGAAATTTAATCAATTGTATCTCAAACATGGTAAGTCGCAGTGGATAAAGGTGTCAGCCAATTAACTAAATACTCGGTTCCTAGAAACTTTTTTATTGCTGATTGACATCACCAAAAGAACTTCTATGAACAAAAACAATATTTGAATGAGGTAAATCTTTTAACCAATGAACTGTTCAACAGAAGTGTGTCCAGAACTATTACTGGGGCTCCTTTATATATACAGAAATACTCCTTAATGATGACCCACTGTGACTGCCCTCATCTTTTGACAAATGGGAACTTGTTTGTTTTTCAAATTCTCAGTGTTTATTTGAGGAGCTGGTGGTGGCCGTTCATTTTTGTTATGCCTGTAATAGTTTTTGAGCATCTAGAAAAGCTACCACTTAGGACAGAGTACTATCTATCTTTCTAGTGTGTGTGGTACATCAGTTTTCAGTTTAATCTAATGTGGATGTTTTACCAAGTACAACTAGAAACTTAATTTTACAGCTCAATCTTATTTTAGTCCTTTTATAATTTTGTGGCTGGCGTTTGTTTGACAGAGCTAAAGGATTACTTGATTCAAAATAAAAAAAAAACATGAAGCAGACATACTAATGCCATACTATGGAACAGATCAAAGAGAAAGTCAAGATGAAATACACAAGTACAAAAACAGATATATTCATCAATAAACACAGCTGGCTGCAACAATAGTACAGGTAGACTGCACAATGTAGTGTCCAGAGCACTAGACTTTTTAAGATGGTCAGTTCAGTGACTCAGTGTGAGGCCTGGAGCATGTCACTTTACTAGCCTGTACACCAGATGTTTAAAATAAAATAAATAAATACTTGTGAACAGTTGTAATGTATCAAAAGGCGTCAAATAAAAATTTTAGCTTATATAAGAACAGTTTGCATTTTTATATAAAATTCCTAAACTGCATTAGGCCTTGGCCATTTATATTCTATAAACATAGTTAAAAAATATGCAAGGCATAACCGGCAGAAATACATCCCAATATAGAACTATAAATGGCTTAACGGCCTTACTTTATAATTTGATGGGAACAAATTTGGTCACAATACCGAACAAAACTTGTTCTCCGAATTTGTCAGATTTCATTAACCAACTCAGTTTCTACACCAATTTCATACAGCTAAATAAAACGTATTCTATCTTCACATTTATTACACATGTACAACCGGCCGGTGCATTTTCAGACCGAGACAATTAGCATAGAATAAAAGTTATATTTTTTAAACCGGGATTAATCATAATAGGATTTGTTGAAAACACGAGTGGGGGTGGGGCTTAGGTTTCTTTTTTTCTCGTTATTTGTAGAAAACACCGATGTGGTGCGACTCAGCCATACGTGTGCCTTGTCGGTTATTCTATTACAGTTCGCTGAAAGTTACTGTGATCGGTAATTAAAATAATCAGTCCTAAATAAATAAACGGACAAATAAATCACGCGGTGAACAGTACCAACAGGGCTTGTGACCAAGCCTTACATTGTTGTTGTTTTTTTTTTATAAATCGCAATAGCCATCTGGATCCAGCCGAGCGGAGTTCAGACTAAGAATAGTTGGAATACTTACCTCGTACTTTGCCATTTTCAGTTTTCGGACTGAAACATGCCGACCTTTTTTTCCTATTAGACATTTTTCAACAAGTTTAACAAATATACTGCCACTCTTAAATAACACGCTTAACTGAACATATTCCTTGGATTTTCTTCAATGTTTATCTTCAGAATGGAAATTATATTATTCCTCCTGCTTAGAATAAAAGCACCACCTTCAGAAAATCCGCCATTGTAATGTGAATCATAAAAAATACGGTCTTGTACGCATTAGAATAAACGAACGCACAAGCACTACACTGCTGTCACTAAAAATAATAAGATGTTTAGTAGGTTTTTTTTTTTTTGTTTGGTTTTTTCCAAAGTTTACAAGGCCAATTGGCATTAAATCGACAAAGAAATTTCTACGAGGCCTAAACACCACAAACTAAGTCAATAAAGCTCGCACTTTTCAAAATACGCGCTCAAAACGTCGACAGGAAATTGCGTCTGACGTCTAATATGACGTGTTATTTTTTTACACCCAATTACACTGTATATTACTGCCATCTACCGGTACTAATACAGACTTGTTAAAAAAACAGCCTAGTTTCGCATCTGAGATGGCAACGATTGTTATAGCCCTGGACTGCATAAAATACACGTCCTGAATATGTACTTATATGCTCTGACATTCTACTAGAAGTTGGACAATATCTTTAAAGAGGGTAGCATCGAGGCATACGGGTTTAATTTCTTAGATACCTGCTCACGTAGGAAGTGGAGGAAATATGGAAGTAGTTGTTCTAGCAAAACTATCCTATCCCTTAAAATTAATAGTGTAAATCTAGTGGTGTCACTGCATAAAGGGGAAGCAAAAGCCTTAATGAAAAAATGTGTTCAATAACTTTGCCAATAAGGTGGTATAAAGAAAATAAACGTAGATATTTCACAAAATTCAGAGAATGGTGAGAATCAATATGGTGGAACGAATAGAAGGGATGAAATATTTATCACACGACACGCTGGCCTGAATAATTCTTTATTTAGGACTAATAAGCATGGGGCAGGTATATGTAGGAAATGTACTGTATTTTGCCAGAGCAATATTATTTATTTAATGCTCTGGACCTGAGGATCAAATGAGATGCTGTGGATAAATTGAAATCTTTGGAAATGAAGCCGTTCTTTATAAAGAGTGTTTTAGGAAAAGTACTCAATATACTTTAGTATATTTAGGTGCTTATCTGAATTTAAAATAACAACAACAACAATAATAATAATAATAATACCGGAAATAAGGTACACTTCTTGACTCTCTATTCCACAATTCTACTTATTAGGAAGCAGTAATGCACTTTATGTTGGCCGTGCAACTGTCATTAAAATCAGAAGAAGAAAACAAGAAAATAGGATGAATAAACAAGTCATCAATATTCATGAACAGTTCAATAATTTCTGTCTTCATATTTTAACCATTTTCACAACCCATAATGAAAAGCAACAAAGAAATATCTAATTGTCATTTTTACTTCTTGTTAATAATATGGCTTATGTGGAAAAGTAGTTAGTAGTTAGTGACACTGCCTGTGAGGGGTCTCTGTGCCTTAAATGTGTCAAATGGGCTTCTGTCCTGTCTCCCTGGCTCTACTTGATATCCCCAAGAAGCAGAATGGGTTAACCGACGACTCCATTGAATTAGTGTCACTGTAAGTGTGCCCTGTGGTGGATTGGTGTTCCTATGTTGTGCTTGATTCTTATATTTTCCCCTATAATAAAGTTAGACTAAACCATGTTTAGCAAATTGAATGAAGAAAATTGTTTTTTTTTGGAATGAACATTGCAAATTTTCACCTGTTCCATAGTCTAATACATTATTTCATTTTTGCATGACCATGCTTGCTTATGTGCCTTTTTTTGTTTGGAACAAATGTCTGCCCTGTTCCCTTTGTTCGCCATTGCTTTTTATGTCACACAGAAAGGTTTCTCTTCATTTATTTATCCCTTGATATCAGCTATACTCAGAGGTTTATGGATAGCTGGTTCTTAGTAAAAGATCTTAGTTTTCCATGAATACAGGTCAGAACATGTCGGGTCAGGTTGGGGAGCATGAACTGGTACAGTGCATTGCCGCACCCACCACACGATAAAACAGCTCAGGATCATGGTTGGCAAACCCCAAGCAGCCATGCAGTCCAGTCCCACCCCCTGGAAATGATAATCTACCTGCAGCAGCCAGGTGATATGTTGGCATCCCTTTGGCCTTTTCAAGCTGCTCAGGGGCCTCTTGCATAACGCCATGCGTAGAATTCGCATTATAACATGACATAAGCACAAAAGCTGAAATGTGCTTACACACAGAAAAATCCAGATGTATAAATCTGTGCGTTTGACAACTTCCGCGTTCTTCCGCTACATAAATCCTGATCAGCATGAGAAGTAACACTCATGCACGCACCTGCTGTCCTGCCCCAACTCCTCCCAGAATTACGCCTTTTTGAATATACAAATCAATATAAATAGCCCTTAAGCTCAGTGTTCTGTGAAAAGACAATGGGAAAAGCAAGAGGGAAAATGGAAGAATTTCAGTGAATACCAAGTGGAGGCAAGGAAAAATGTACTATTTGTTGGTTTAAACAGTGGTATAATCAACAAAAGGAAGCTGATCGACTGACATAGCATGTCGGAGAAACTCGAATGCTCAAGTTCACAAAGTCGCACAGTGCCTGAAATAAAAAAAGAAGTTTCAGATATCAAAGTCACCATGAAAAGGCGAGTCATAGCCCACCGTCTGAGTGTCATATGAAAGCTTATTAGGGTACAGAGAAAAAAAAAGGCAAACAGTGGGGAAAAAGCACAAAATGTCAACTTCAATCTCGAAATTTCCACGTAGTTTATTTTGTCATTAAATTAGAACATCATAAACTTCATCTTAAAATCGTTTAAATAACCAGTTTCTCAAATCACATCGTAATTAAAGTAGCATGTTAAATGCTTTGTTTTTTATGTGTTCTTCTATGTGCTCTATGTATGTGAATCACTACATGCTTCTTAAACCGGCTTTCTCTACCTCTGACAGGACACAGAATCCATTACATTCGTGATATTACAGTTCTCTGAATAATTAAAATACTGAGATGTATACTTGATATCATTTTCATGATGATAGGAGTTAAAGCACATTATTAAACATGGGAACAATCGCCACACAATCAGCTCTGTAATAGATGTTAAACCATCTGTAAGCTTATAACGTCGATTCTTCCAAACTTTTAAGGAACATTGAAATATCTTTGTAATACATGTTTAATTATTCTATCCTTCACACCAGTCCCAGTGAAGCATACAGTGCGAGGCAGGAATAATCCATGAACGGAGCGCCAGATCCTTGCTAGTGTAGCAACACCGTGTCCTTTAATTATTAATAATATAGATTATTTAAATTAAGGTATAGTTTTATCTCTATAATGTAATACACATATTTTGCTGCATTTTCATCTTAAAAATGATATTGTCATATCATATGTAAATACACGCTTTATAAAGTGGCTCTGGTTGTGCAATATTATAACTGTATTGCAAGTTTACAGTGAGGTGATTGTACTAATAAGCACAAACAGTTCTACAAGAAGCAGTTGATGGACTGATTGAGTGCGCTTAGAGCTCTTGGGATGAAACTCTTTCTGAACCGTGAGGTCCGTACAGGAAAGGTTTGAAGCGTTTGCCATGTGAGAAGCAGTTCAAATAGGAAGCATGGCTGAGGCAGTATATGCTTGATGCTGTATACCGATAATTCTCTTTCCGATCAGCTGCTCAGAGTGGTGCAGTGAGAATAATAAGGAAAATATAATCTGCTGTGGCAACCCCTAATGGGAGCAGCTGAAAGAAGTAAAAGAAGGTGCAGTAAGAGTAACAACGTTAAAGCAGTTATGGTATTTGGAATAGTTTGACCATTCCGTGGACCATTATATTGTTACTGGTTAATTACAATCAGATGCATTAAACTAATAAACAATATACGGTTAATTTCAGTGTATTTATAAAGCCACGTCAGGGATGTGGATCTGAAAAAGAAAGATAAACCACACAGGAACAGTAGCACTGCTTTGATGCTGTGTGCCGCCAGTCTGCAAAACTGAGCAGAGAACTTGCATACAACAGGGTATGAGGTACCGTGGAAATGTGCGTGGCTTTACGCCAAGTTTAGGTTTTATATATCACGATTTGAACGTGGAAACGTTCTTACGCAACATTTACGTGTGTACGCACCATTTATACATGAGGCCCGAGGTCCTCAACAATGAGGACCCTGTGAGTCAGATCACCCTTAGGGAATCACGCCACAGAGCAATAGTGCCGCAACTGACACTCCCTCACAATGCAGGTAGTGTAAATCATTTGGGGCTCCATGAACAGCCGCTCGTTTGACACAAAGTCAAACTAGTGGTACCCAAACATTCTCTCAAGAGACACAGTACCAAAGGAATCCAGGCTTCGTCTCAGGTCAATGGATAGCATCCATATCTCACAACCATATAGCAAAGACTCTAAAGACTTAGACCTTCATCCTTTTGCAAAGATATTGGGAACACTACAAGCCCCTTCCCAGCAACCTCATGACCCATTAAACCTCTCCCATCTGACTTCTTAGGAAGAGTCACCAAAGACATCTCTAGGGTTTACAGAGAACTGTCCTAAAAAGGGAAAATATACAGTGAGTGGCATTTATCTGGGGAAAAAGCCTTGTTAATGCCAGAGGTCAAAGGAGACTTGCCACCCTAGTTTGAGCTGATAGAAAAGCAAGAGTGGCTTAAATAACCTTTCATTACAACTGAGGTATGCAGAAGAGAATCTCTAAATGCACAACATGTCAAACTTTGAGGCAGATGGGCTACAGCAGCAGGAGACCATACCAGGTGCCACTCCTGTCAGCTAAGAACAGGCAAATGAGACTACAATTTGCAATGGTTCACCAAAATGGGACAACAGAAGATTGGAAAAATGTTGCTTGGTCTGATGAGCCTCGGTTTCTGCCGCAACATTTAGATTGTAGAGTCAGAGTTTAATCCTCTTTAATAAAACCCCTGTGTGCATCCAGGTGTCCGTGTGTGTGTGTCTTCTGGTGAAGTGAGCATGCGCGGGGCCACACAGCATGTGTTCAGTCTCTTCCTGTGCATTCCCTGAGCACAGAGAGAGACACACACAGGTACGTGCGCACGAGACAGACACACACACAGGTGAGACACACAGGCCAGACAGACAGACACAGGCGAGAGAAACACACAGACACAGAGGCGCGCGCTTAAGAGAGACACACACATACACACAGGCGCGCGCGTGCATTGTTGCAATGTTACTTTTCTTGGTTGTTTATTAAGTCGTAAGGCTATAGCGCGAACTCTCGCAGTGTTAGTTTTCTCTGTTGTTCAAGGTTTTCTTAGTGTTATTCTGTGTTTTTACATTTAGTTTACTATTACGCTGTGCATTCAATGGTATAATTAACTATATTTGTGCTTAAAAACTTAAAAAAATATATATTTACATACAGTTAATATGGTCTGGAACAGATTAATTGTATTTACATACAATCCTATGGGGGAAATTACTTTGGTTCACGACCATAATTCGTTCCGAAACTCCGAGGTTCCACTGTATTACTGTCAGACAAAATTACAGGCATTTTATGGAAATACAAACCAGTATTACTGAGAGAGAAAATTAAAGGCACACAATACAGTGACGCATATTACAGCCACATACTGTACAAGGTCCCTTGCCATTTAATATAGACCGTTCCTAATGTTTATGCACTACTGTTCTAGCGCCCGTTATTGTAACGGGCTTAATGTCTAGTATAATATAATATGCAGAATGCTGCTAAAAACAATTCAGAAGAAAGTCCATCAAAAAAGAAAAAAAGCCTTTTTACAACTGAACAAAATAAATCATAATAGTAATATAACAAAAACAGATATAGCACACCCTGTTATATTTATCATATCTTATTGACATCATTAATTAATAATATCATATCTGAAGGCTCGGAAGCAGAGCTTATGAAGTTTAAACATCATAATGAGAAATGATAGGCCTAGGATTAAAATTCACAGGATTAAAATTTAAAGAGCTGTATACAGGAACAGAAAGTGAGATTTATTTCAAACACTTCTGAAAGAAATTAGAGAAAACAAGATGTTTGTACTGAGGTGAAAATCAGAACTGATTAAATCTTTTTTCTGTTTAAAGGAGTCTCCCCTCCATTTCTCTCCCTATACCAATGACTGCACCTTCAGTGACCCATCAGTTAAACTGCTGACGTTTGCTGGTGTCACCACCCTGATTGGACAGATGATAGACAGGAATGAGGCACCATATTGGAGAGAGGTGGATTGGCTGGCCACCTGACGCACCCTCCACAATCTTGACTCGAAATTCTTGAAAATAGTAGAAATGATTGTGGATTTCAGGAGACAATCCTCACCTCCTTCAAATCTGTCTACAAATGGTGTCACTGTCAACAGGGTAAACATTTACATTTCTTGGCACAACTATAACTCACTATTTGAAATGGGAAGAAAACATAACAGGATTTATCATAAAAGCTAAGCAGTGGATGTTTATTCTCTGACAACTTAAAAAGTTTAATCTGTCCCAATCAGTGCTGATAAAGTTTTATAGAACCATCATTGATAGCATCCTTATTTTCAGTCTATAGCAATGCATTTGCACACTCAAAACATAAACTGCAGTATGTTATTCAGACAGCAGACAAGACTGTGAGGCTGAAACTGGACTCCATCAAGATCCTGTATGGATTACGGGTCAGGAAATCACCTGTGTACTGTATAAGACTACACTCAGCTGGGTAACCATCTTTCAGTTATTACCCTTAAGGAAACTTCCATCACTAAAGGCAAGAACAACTAGACACAGAAAGAGTTTTTTCTACTGCAGTCACTATAGTTAAACCCAGTCTCTGATCCATCTGTCACTTCCTAAATTCTATTCTTCTCCATTCAAATTAAATTATATTTATTTTATATATGACTTACCTAATATTACTGGGTGGGAGTGCAATTCTGCTTTACTATATTATTTTACATATCTGTATTTACTGTATATAATGTTGTGATGGTGTCATGTATTGTATATTGTGTTGTTTAATCCTGTGTACCTTGTTAATATGTATGGGTGTAACAACAAAAGAAATTCCTAGCAATCCTGTTACCTTGTAGTAAAGTGAGCATTAAAGTTGGGATACAGCATGATTTTTTTTTATCTACAAAGTGTCTTAACAAATGATGCTGGGTAGAGTAAGTACAAATACTACTTTTGCATTCCAAAATTTTACTCCTTATAGATCTCAAAGTTTTACCAATATGTAGTTACTGTAAGTGAGCAAAGGCATACCAACACAAACATTACACATTTACTGCCACAGTTGGAACAATGTTTTAAAATGTCATTGAAGATGTTAATGATAATCTTATCTGCTTTTAACACATTGTTACAACTATAACTCACATATGGAAAGGTCCCTGTCTTTTAACTAGGAAAGGATTAACATTTGTCAATAGTCATGATCTGGTGTGACAAGTCCTTAATGCTATAATTGAATAAAAAGTGAAAAAGGGAATTTGGGAAAACAGGATTAAGGAAAATAATATGGCAGTATCTCTTTATGGATATTTTCCTGCTTCATGCCTAGTACTGTCATGATAGCCTTGGTCCATTTGATTCTGAATTGCATTACACAGCTATGATATATAATAATATATTATAATACTTCCACATCACTTAAAATGTGTATTGTACGTTAACTGTCAACTCTAAATCAGATCCAAGTGGATATGTGCATGCGTAGCCCCAATGCAGGACTGGCATGATATCTGGAGCTGTTTCTTGCTTTGTGAGTTGTGAGGCCGTGAGTTGGATTGGATTAAGAAGGGGTTGAGAATGTTATGTTATAATATTTTTAAACTGGCTTAATCCAGTCAGTTCAGGGTCATGGGGGGGATATAATGTGGGAAGTGGTCACAGGAGAGTACGGTCACACAGTGATTAGTGCTGCTACCTCACAGCAAACAGGGCAGCCCATTGCTGGAATAGATAGAGCAGTTGTATTATAAATACAAACTTATGGACTCACATCCTAAACTGGTCACTGCCAGGGTGTAGTTTGCATATTCTCCTCATGTCTTCATGTGCTATTCTCCAATACTCTAGTTTTTCTTTCATTTCCAAAGGATAAATTTATTAATTGTCAAGTATAAATTGGTCCTTGTGAGTGACTCTAGATGTGACTGAGAAAGTGAGATGCAAACAGAATAATGCCATTGTCAGTAATGGACTCTGGATTTTCAGACCCAGTACTAGACTCATAATGGATAGAAGGGTAATATTGTAATTGTGCTGACTTGTGTTTCAGCCAAGGAAGACATTAGTGGTGAGTCAGCAGCAGTATGAGCCAGGATTCCATTATTTAAATGATGTGCTTCAGTGCCATTTGTAGGGGTTCCTATAAAAATGTGATACTGTCAGTCTTACACTCATCATTCTAGTTATTCATTTTTATTAAACTGAACATTATTATTATTATTATTGTTATTATTATTATTATTGCTGTTTATTTATTCATTTAGTAGATCTCAGTCCAAAGAGATAGATAGATAGATAGATAGATAGATAGATAGATAGATAGATAGATAGATAGATAGATAGATAGATAGATAGATAGATAGATAGATAGATACTTTATTAAACCCAAGGGGAAATTCACATAATCCAGCAGCAGTATACTGATACAAAGAAACAATATTAAATTAAATAGTAATAAAAATGAAAAAAAATTAAAATAAAATTAATGTTCGCATTTACTCCCCCGGGTGGAATTGAAGAGTCGATAGTGTGGGGAGGAACGATCTCCTCAGTCTGTCAGTGGAGCAGGACAGTGACAAAAGTCTGTCACTGAAGCTACTCCTCTGCCTGGAGATGACACTGTTCAGTGGATGCAGTGGATTCTTCATGATTGACAGGAGTTTGCTTAGTGCCCGTCGCTCTGCCACAGATGTTAAACTGTCCAACTTTAATCCTGCAATGGAGCCTGCCTTCTTAACAAGTTTGTCCAGGCGTGAGGCGTCTTTCATCTTTATGCTGCCACCCCAGCACACCACCACGTAGAAGAGGGCACTCGCCACAACCGTCTGGTAGAACATCTGCAGCATCTTACTGCAGATGTTGAAGGATGCCAACCTTCTCAGAAAGTATAGTCTGCTTTGACCTTTCTTACATAGAGCATCAGTATTGGCAGTCCAGTCCAATTTGTCATCCAGCTGCACTCCCAGATATTTAAAGGTCTGCACCCTCTGCACACAGTCACCTCTGATGATCACAGGGTCCATGAGGGGCCTAGGCCTCCTAAAATCCACCACCAGCTCCTTGGTCTTGCTGGTGTTAAGGTGTAAGTGGTTTGAGTCGCACCATTTAACAAAGTATTTGATTAACTTTCTGTACTCCTCCTCCTGCCCACTCCTGATGCAGATGTTCAAAAATTAACATACAGTACATACAATTCACTTGTGGCGGTTCACCGACAAAAGCGCGATAGACATATGAGCACCGACAAACTCGCTAACTGTTTTTCGACAAATGCGTGCCGACAAAATTGCGAGAGAGGCCAAGAGAGTGGGACGCGTACAGTACGTGCGCATTATGTACACATTATGTGCTAGGTTATAACTGTTATAACTGCTGATGGCATGCCGCGAACAAATAACTCAGTCGAGGGTTGAACGTGTCGTATACAAAGCGGAATTACCAGCAGTCAGGCAGCCAGCAAGTCTAAATATGCTCAACTATCAAGACGTCTTGCTGCAATTCTTTCTACATATGCAGGGTGTGATCTTAAGGACTATCTTCGTGCCGTGCTGATGGCATGCCGTGTCTCATAATATTGACTTCTAAAATAAACATTATTATATATGCTTTAAACTGGTAATTCATATTTAATGAAACTTTCGCGATTTTGTCTGCGCGATTTTGACGCCGCGTTTTAATGGCTATTTTGTCGGAGCTCATATGTCTATCGTGCAAATATCGGGTCACACTTGTGGCACCGGTGGAAAATTTAGAGAAAAAAATACTTTTTTTACTGAATTTATTAAAAGCAAGTAACATTCCATACAATAAAGGCAAACTTAGAAAAATTATAGTCATATTTTTATTTTTGATATTTAATTTTTGCCAGTATTCTTAGCCCTGAGTGACTTGTAGTAGGTGAAAAATGACACATTTCAATCAAAATCACGTGGGGTATCATTTTAGAATATTTCAAGGACAAGTGATCATGACTATATTATTTTTGTTTTTAATCCTTTACTGGGAATGTATCCCTTGTAGCAGTAGGGGGCGCTATTGCTCCCTTGAACCCTCAGGTACCACGCCAAACACCAGGTAAAAGTCCAATAATAATTATTTTTATTATAATAATTACGTGCACTAAGCACCCTCCACTCTACTTATTAATAAACAATAATCAATAAATAAATAAACTAATCCTCCAGCTCCCAGACACTTAGCCACCCTTTCTCCCAGCTCAGCTCAGTGTCTGGGCTTTCCCAGAGTCCTTTTATACCCCCTGACCCGGAGGTGTTCCTGCCCCACAGTCCACAAGTCCTTATCACTTCTGGGTCAGGGTAAAAGTCTTTCTCTTTAATCTGGAAGTACATCATTTCTCCTGTTCACATGACCAGGACGTACCTCCAGGTTATAGAGCACATAAGAGTCCACGAGCCTCCCTACAGCGACTCCCTGTGGTCCCCAAGGTATCCAGCAGGGCCGTGTATTAAAACTACAAAGTCCATGAGGCCCTGCTGGAATTCGGGGCACGTCCATGCTGTCGGGAGAGCTCCTCCTGGCGGCCTAGGGGTGAGAGCCGGAAACTCTCGCCGGACATCCATCACACCCTCTATAGGCTTCTATCAGAGAATGAAAACCAGCAAATTTCTATTACAATTGAGAATATGTAGTCTTTAAACATTTAAATTGAAGCACATGTTTTAATATGTCCAATGCTTGATGCAACTATTCTTTTTTATTATGTACTTCTCCCTGATGAAGTAAATAAATCATTACATTTCTTATGAACTCCCAGAATTAGGATGGCTTACACTGGTTCAGACTTTTTCTTTATTGGAGTTACTTTTGTACATGACACTTGAACAAGATAAGTTTCCTGCTACTCACATACTCACTCACAGACTGTCCGCCTATTAGTGCTGTTTTGAATGCCAACAAGACACTCTACTTTGGACGTTTTCTGCAAACCAATCCACCTAGACACAGATGGACAGTCAAGAACACAGCCACAGGTAAGAAACCTGTATGTATTCCTGTTAACCCAAAGTTTTGTTTCATGATATAGATGTTCTGTCTTTATAACTATTGGTTAAAAGTTAAAGTTAAAGTTAAAAGTGCATTAAAAGTCAAGCAAAATGCTATTTTCCCTAAAATTCTACTATCTTGTTCTCAGCCTCCTCTCTTTTCAGGTTTGTGTGGGTGTGTTTCTAAGCAACCAATAGAGAGAAAAATATAATAACCTATTTTTCTGTGAGCATGTGCACTCTGATGAATAAAGTTAGCATCTCCAAACTATATCACTGCTTTCAAAAAAGATTTCACTGTTAGGTAATTTTAGACAGCTTTTTGAACAGGACCTTTAAGAATTTCATGTAATTGATGGATTCCTGTCTCAGATGCACTCATCCTCGGTTTATACAAAACATTGTTTAAATCTTCTCAGAACTGTACATCTGACAGGTCCCTGTTGACTATCCCAAATGTTAATGGATGAAGAACTTACATGTAAGTGACATTGTCTGAGAATCTGTCTTGTGTTAGGTGTTTGTGGGGATTTTTGTTCCAGGTATGTTTATCACTTTAAAAAGTGACTCTAAATTGGCACGATGTGAATGGACCCTGCAACAGACTAGCAGCATCTCCAGGACTAAATCCCCGGCCACCCTAATGAACTTGAATTGGATTAAACAGTTATGTAAAAGTTATATTATATACAAGTAACATTTATTTGCGATTCCTACTCCGGGTTCTCTTTCATTCACAGTTTTGTTCCAGCTTAGTACACAATACTTCCAAGATACACAACTGTATTCAGAGACACTGAAAGTGAATGGGTTTGAAAATGGATGATCGATAATTTATATATACTGTGTATATATTATATATACTGCTCAAAAAATTAAAGGAACACTTTTTAATCAGAGTATAGCATCAAGTCAACTAAACTTCTGGGATATTAATCTGATCAGTTAAGTAGCTGAGGGGGTTGTTAATCAGTTTCAGCTGCTTTGGTGTTGATGAAATTAGCAACAGGTGCACTAGAGGGGCAACAATGAGACGACCCCCAAAACAGGAATGGTTTAACAGGTGGAGGCCACTGACATTTTCCCCTCATCATCTTTTCTGGCTGTTTTTTCACTAGTTTTGCATTTGGCTATAGTCAGTGTCACTACTGGTAGCATGAGGCGATACCTGGACACTACAGAGGTTGCACAGGTAGTTCAACTTCTACAGGATGGCACATCAATACATGTCATTGCCAGAAGGTTTGCTGTGTCTCCCTGCACAGTCTCAAGGTCATGGAGGAGATTCAGGGAGACAGGAAGTTACTCTAGGAGAGCTGGACAGGGCCATAGAACGTCCTTAACCCATCAGCAGGACCGGTATCTGCTCTTTTGGGCAAGGAGGAACAGGATGAGTACTGCCAGAGACCTATAAAATTACCTCCAGCAGACCACTGGTGTAAATGTCTCTGACCAGACAATCAGAAACAGACTTCATGAGGGTGACCTGAGGGTCTGACGTTCTCTAGTTGGGCCCTGTGCTCACTGTCCAGCACCATGGAGCTCGACTGGCATTTGCCATAGAATACCAGAATTGGCAGGTCCACCACTGGCGCCTTGTGCTTTTCACAGATGAGAGCAGATTCACTCCGAGCACATGTGACAGACGTGAAAGGGTCTGGAGAAGCCGTGGAGAATGTTATGCTGCCTGTAACATCTTTCAGCATGACTGGTTTGGTGGTGGGTCAGTGATGGTCTAGGCAAGCATATCCATGAAGGGACGCACAGACCTCTACAGGCTAGACAACGGCACCTTGACTGTCATTAGGTATCGGGATGAAATCTTTGGACTCATTGTCAGACTGTATGCTGGTACAGCAGGTTCTGGGTTCTTCTTGGTGCATGACAATTCCTGGCCTCATGTGCAGAGAGTGCGCAGGCAGTTCGTGGAGGATGAAGGAATTGATACCATTGACTGGCCCCCACGCTCACCTGACCTAAATCCAATAGACCACCTCTGGGACATAATGTTTTGGTCCATCTGATGCCGCCAGGTTGCACCTCAGACTGTCCAGGATTTAGTGATGCCCTGCTCCATATCTGGGAGGAGATCCCCCAGGACACCATCCATTGTCTCATTAGGAGCATGCCCGATGTTGTCAGGCATGCATACAAGCATATGGGGGCCATACAGATTCTGAGAAATTTTGGCAAAATGGACTAGCCTGCCGCATCATTTTTTCACTTTGATTTTCAGGGTGTCTTTGAATTCAATTCTTTGTAGGTTGATAATTTTCATTTCCATCAAACGATGTGGCATCCTTTCATTCCTAACACATTACCCAGTCCATATTAGTACAGATAACCAGCATTTTTTTTCCATTGAGATCTGATGTGTTTTCAAACTGTTCCTTTGATTTTTTGAGCAGTTTATATATAGCAAATTATTACAAACATTATACTAATACTGAATAGGATGTCTTTTTGCTCCAAAACAGCATCAGATCTTTGTGGTGGGATGAATTCCACAAGATGCTGGGAACATTCCTTTGAGATTCTGGTCCATGCTGATATGATTGCATTAAGCAATTTCTTCAGATTTGTCAGCTGTATGTTCATTCTGCAAGTCCCCTGTTCTACAACATCTCAAAGGTGTTCTGTTGGATTTGGCTCCAGTGACAGGAAAGGCCGCTGAGGAATACTGAATTCATTGATGTGGTCATCAATCTAGTTCGAGGTATGGTGCATTATCATGCTTAAAGTAGCCATTAGAAGATGAGTAAACTGGGGCCATTAAGGGATACACATGGTCAGCAACAATACTCAGATAGGCCGTGGCATTCAGGTGATAATTGATCGGTATGCCAAGGAAACATTCTCCACACCATTATACCACCACCCCCACCAGCTTGTACTGTTCACACATGGATTCATGATACTGGTGTCAAATCCTGACCCTACCATCTTTATGCTTCAGCAGAAGTCAACATTCATCAAGCCAGCTTACATTTTTCAGGCTTCAGCTGTTTAGTTTTGGCGATCCTATGCCCACTGCAGCCTCAGCTTTCATTTCTTGGTTGACAGAAGTGGAGCCCAACATGGTCTTTTGCTGTTGTAGCCCATCTGTTCAAGGTCTGACTTGCTGTGCATTCTGAGATGCTTTTCTGCTCACCACAGTTGAACAGACTAATAATCTTATTAACAGTAGATTTTCTGTCAGTTCAAACCAGTCTGGCTATTCTCTTCTGACCTCTCTCATTAATAAGATATTTCAGTCTACAGAACTGCTACTCACTTGATGTTTATTTGTTTTTCACACTATTCTGAGTAAACTCTAGGGACTGTTGTGTGTGCAAATCCTAGGGTATCAGCAGTTACAGAAATACTCAGACCAGCCTGTCGGGCACCAACAATCATGCCATGGTCAAAATCACTGAGATCATATTTTTCCCCATTCTGGTGTATGATTTGAACATTAACTGAAACTCCTGACCTGTATCATGCATTGTTTTACTGCTTGATTAGATAATTGCACGGATAAGGAGGTGTACATGAGTTTCTACTAATTTGCTCAGTGAGTATATATTTTAATCTCACTTCTTACCTATTAAAGCTAAACAGTCAAAATGATCTTTCTGATAAACTTTCTTGCAACAAATTAAAAATAAACATGTAATAAAACATATTCTCTCAAAAAATGCAGTTAAGTCTTGTAAAATTATGCGACACTTACAAAAGAGTTTTTGTTGCTTTTTAACTTATTTGATGCAGAAAGGTTTATTTATTTTCAAAGCTTACTATGACATGAACAAGAAACAACATACTCAAGCATAACAACATATTAAGAACCTGTTAGTAGCCTTCTTCTTCAGCTTTTTTATTGGCTGTTTTACACTCTGTGGTGCATTGATGCCATCTCCTGTACTGGAGGAATTAATAATCCTTATATCCGGTTATATAATCATGATTGTTTAAAAAATGTTAATACTTCATTGTGTATCCCTTCTCCTTTGTTAGACTTTTCTAACAACTTGGGTCTTGGATACCTAAAGACATTAACTGCCTTTTCAGCCCGGCTCTATTTCATATTTGTTTAAATTGCAGTAAGACATAAGTATGCAACAGATTGTGTTGTTAAACGATCCTTATAGTTCCCACCTGACATTTTTCCAACATTTAATCCCTAGTTACTTGTTCTTAACCTGTTTATAACAATATCATCCCATTTGTGCTTCTCTGTAAAGATATTCCCATAAACTGAATTCTGAATCCTGAATCTGAAATAGATGCCTAGCTGTATTTCCCAGTTCCCATCTCTCTTGCCATAATTTGCTAATTATTTCAGCTACACTTCATGCCACTGTGATCTCTGTATCTGTTTTACTTGAGGCTTTCCTAGAGTCAATTAACCACTTCATTTTCCACTATACCTACATGTGCTGGAACCCACAAAAACCTACTGAAATACCCTCGTTGTATAGAGCCCGTTTAACATATGCCGAATTTCCATAATAATATCTGGTCTTAGTTTACTTTCCCTCATTTTGGATTTATAATAAATGAGCCATTAAAACTGAATAAATTACAACTTTATAAGGTCTTATTTCTTCTACACGAACTTATGGAAAATTATAGCCATTGATTCCACTAAAAATGATAATTGCAATGATGCTTATATTGAACTGAGGAATGTACAACCTGTGAGTCACAAATATGCAATAAAATAAAATGACAAACCCGCCACGCCAGAAAGTGGCAGACTGCGTCCAAAATTGAGACGTCATCAAAATGCGCCACTCCGGAAGAGACGTGGCAGCACAAAGAGAGTCGGAAATTAAATGCCTTGGGCTTCATGTTGTACTGTAAACTCCGGGACATCTCATTGACAAGACGTCTGGGTAGGTTTCAGAAACTGTGCACATTGTGACAGCTTTCCTTTTTGTTTTGTGGGGGGTGGTTAACGACATATAGAATTAACTTCTTCTGTTTACAGCACAAACTCGAACTATTCAAATAAATGTATCGTATCGTGATCCGATCGTACGAGCTATGACTTTTGTAGAGTAGAGCACGTCTCTTGACATAATTATTGAAGTGGAGCTCATTTAGAAACAGAACGATTTTGTAGTGGCCATGGGCGTGTCTTCCCTGATGTCAGTGCGCCCGTACAGTAAGTGCTTCTCAATTTAAAAACAGTCCGATTAAACCGTCAGATATTTATTAACGGGAACATTGTCGCCTTGTTTCATGCTCTTGTATGCTCTTGCTCTTGTCAATTTAAGAATTACGGAAAACTTTATATTCACATTCTTTTCAACTGACATACTGTTTTGTTGGAAAAAATAATAATTTTGTTATCAGTAAATATATGTTTTGGTATTTTGTGTACGCATTTGATTTTAACAAGTCTTAAGTTTAAAGTGTTGTTGTCGTCCTGTCAGCTTTTATTAGGAAATGTGTCTCGGGGGAACGGTTGAAAGTGAAAATCTTATCATTGCATTCACTTTTATTTCCTCACTTAATAAAGTGAATCAAGTGACTGAATCAGTAATACAAATTTCATCCAGTTTCTGAGCCTGCTTATTCCAGTTAAGAATTGGAGTCCGCTCTAGTAGATATACTTGACACAAGGAGAGACACACACCTTTACCTAGAAACACAGGAGAAGCAGTCAAAATCAATGGATTTGGGGATATGTGTGAGGAAATGTGGAATACCCCTAGAGTAAGCAGACAGGAGAGAATGTTCAAAGGTCACTCAGAACAACCAGGCCAGATCTCAGACCCTGTCTCCTGAAGTAGCAAAGTAGCAGGACTAACCACCAGGCCATTACTGTTTCATTTTAACAGTATGTTTAAATGGAAATTTTGTTAGTCATGAGTTGTTTTGTGTTTAAAGGAATTACTTTTGAATGGTTTGAAATCACTTAAGGTTTTTATTTTGTCAGGTGCCTCCTGACTCATTGGTATGACAAAATCCTAACATATGTCTTGATGTCTAGTTATGTGTTATTTCCTTCTATTTTTGGCCTTGTACATCCCAAAACTTCATTTTTAAACCATATTTTTGGACCGTATGTTGTGCAGGAAATTACACCATTATATTAAAAAAAATGTAAACTAATAGATGTCTTCAGCAGAAATGATCAGAAAGACATGGAAGTGGTGCATGCTACATCAGCTGACCCAAGGGGTTCACTCCCAAATGAGATATGAGGTTTCAAAGTTCACAGACCTTCGGAAAAAATGGGGGTTGCTAAAAATAGGAATGTGGAGCATCATTTTATGATGTTTCAAGGTTGCTAATCACGAATGCGACAACATTTCTGATATTTGATTCTTTACCTGTGGCCCTGACCTTCTAAGAGGCACTCCCAGAAGGTTAAAAGTGACAAATCTTAAACATAAGTATGTGGGGTATCATTTTAGATTATTTCAAGGTAAGTGATTTATGAATATGATGTTATTTCTGATTTTTGATCTTTGGTTAGGGATCTAGCTTTCTGTAGACCTCTTGCCAGAGGGTGAAAGTGACACATTTGTACTACAATTGAGAATGTTTACACTTTTAACATTTAAATTGAAGTATATTTCAAATATGTATCACAACTACCTAGTAAAGCATTACATTTCTTATGAACAGCCCAAATTAGGGCATCTTATGCTAATTCAGACTTTTTATGGTTTTAATCACTTCCTGATGAGTAAGCACATTAATTTTACACATAATTATTTCACAAAAACATAGAAGTCTCATTAACTGTTTAAGTTGAGGAAATTAGTGAGTCAGAGGTCATCATAAGATGAACATTGTTGGAAAATTGTCCTCCATACATAGAGGAACAAATAAATTTGTTAAAATTAGAAAATATAAAAAAAAAAAAACACTTAATAGATTTAATTAACTGAAGATTTTATTCAGGATCACTTATTGGTTCTTGTGCAATCAGGGATGAAATTCATTTCTTAAAGTTTACTGGTTTCTCAAAACAGACCAAGTTGTCAAGTTATATTTGTCAGAGCTGCTGTGGAGGAATTCTGTTTTACAAGAGATATCTTGTGGCAGATGCTGACAGGATGAAAGTGGTTCTTCCTAGGTTTAGCACCCATAAGGTGAATACGTGCATGAATACTTAATTCATTTGGAAATCTCTTATCTGTTTAATTTTAGCTGACTTGGTTGACCATGGGTCTGTGCAAATGTCCCAAAAGAAAAGTGACAAACCTTTTCTGTTTCGAGCATCGTGTGAACGTTTGTGAGCATTGCCTTGTTTCCAACCATTCCAAGGTAAGCATGAGTAATGCCAGATTACATTAAGGTTCTTCCATTAATATCTTCATGTCTACTTTTGGTTCCTTTATTTGAAATTATTTTTAAGACTTCTGTCTAATAAATTTAATATTAATACATAGTACGAATACATTCATACTTCATACTGTCATTCTATAAAATGATATATGTTACATGGTTTTGTTTCAAGTGATAGATGTATCAAACATACTCCAATCCATTTGATTGTTATTGGTTAATTTGATCATTTTACATCTAGGAAAAAGTTGTTCATCACAGCTCCCTGTGCAAGTACTATAAGATCCAATGTAGTTGATTTTTATATGAAATATGTTGTCTCTAACATTATTTTTATCTATCTTAAGTACAGTTTGTTTTCTTAATCTGTGCAACATGTTTGTAGAATGTTTAGCACTGCTGCCTCACAGCTATATAACTCCTTGAGTTTGAATTCCAGCAATGTCTACATCCATCTGGATGTCTGAACAATAGGCTGGGACCATGTTAGTTTTCCTCTGGATATTCCAGTTTTAGGATAAAGCTGGTCCAGTATGAATAAGTGTGTATGTGTGCCGTAGTTTGCCTTTTAAAGGCTGGTTATAAGTATTTTTAACAATAAAGTGAAATTTTCATTTATCTAGGTTCCACCTGTGCCTCCATGCTTTCCTTGACAAAAACTGACAACTGACATCCACTATATTATTTCCTTTCATAATTTGGAACAATTTAATCTTATAACCTTTTAATCTACATTTGTTGTATAACTGGATAGATGAATGTTTGTTTTGTCCTCAAAGCACACATGCCATAATTTTTAAATCAATCTAAAGGTTTTGGATTTAGTCTTGCAGTATTGTTCTGTCTGAAAACTAAAACTGTAAATGCTACACGAAGATGATGTCACACAAGAAGATTGTACAATTCAAAGATAACATTACTTGACTTGTACTCTACACCCCCTAACATCATATTAACCATATTAATAATTTCTGTCCACTGTATGGATGTAGACAGTGGTTAATCCAGAACAACTCTTATGTTTTTGTTACTGGTTCAAGACCTAAATTTTATTTGTGGTGCAGGGGATATTGCCTCCAGTGTAAAAATAAATGAAGAGGATATTTTGGCGTATGGGGGATTTTAGTGTAGTATTTACAAAGAATTTTGTGATCATCGTGGACAATTTTCATATCTGTTTAACAGTTATTTATTCCATTCTGCATAGATCTGGCCATCCTTTTATTTAATTGTTCATCGTGCACTACCTGACTTATTTCCCATTGGATGTACTTAATTTATTCATTGATATTTCTTCAAAAGTAGAGAAATAAAACACTGCTTTAAACCTATACTAAAATGGACAACAATAGTCATGCTAGTTACATTCACAGGGTGAATGCAAATTAATTCTAGCTAACATTTCTAACTCCCTAATTTAAATACATGGCAGAACAACTTTAAAACGTGACAACTCACAGCTTACTGGTTATATGAGCACATAATAAAAGCATGTACAAATCATGTATTTTTATTTATGAACTAATTCCATAATGGGCTAATAATGTCAATAACAAAATCATTTTTGCTTTTAAACCATGTAGGGTTTTCAAACATAGGTGTGATTTCTGCTTAAATTCAAGACTTGTAGATTAAACTTTCATGTTCCTGTCGAGAAGTTGTGGAATTAGATAAAAATGTTTTTACTGCCTATGCCTAACACTTTACATTCGTTTACATTAAGATTCAGTCAGTCATTGTCCAACCCATTATATCCTAACACAGGATCACTGGGACCTGCCGGAGCCAATCCCAGCCAGCACAGGGTGCAAGGCAGGAACAAATCCTGGGCAGGGCATGCACACACTAGGGACAATTTAGATTAGATTATTTATTTATTAAAGCACATTTAAAACAAGAGATGGCACCAAGGTGCTGTACAGAAAATCATAAAAATAAACAGAATACAAACAGATTAATAAAACAACCAATTAGAACATCCAACACAATCCCATCATACACGGTGAAAGACAGAAGAAAATAAGTAGGTTTTAATCCAACTTTAAAAACCTTGATAGAGGATGAAGACCTGATGTGCAGAGGCAAGTCATTCCAGAGCCGTAGAGCAACAACTGAAAAGGCTCGGTCTCCCTTTGACTTCAGCCACGATATTGGCAATTTAGGATTGCACCCAACCTGCATGTCTTTGGACTGTGGGAGGAAACCGGAGGAAACCCACGCAGACACAGGGAGAACATGCAAACTCCACGCAGGGAGGACCTGGGAAGCGAACCTGGGTCTCCTAACTGTGAGGCAGCAGCTACCACAGCGCCACTGTGCTGCCCTACATTAAGATTCATCTGCCATATATATTCCCATGTCTGAATTCTCTCCAGGTCCATCTGTTATGATTCCGAGGAGCCTAGGACATGCTCCAGTACACCAAATATTGCATAATATATAAACTTAAAGCACTTATTTTTATCTAGATCATTTATATAAATGAAAAAGTACCTTTACAGCACAGATCCACAAGGGATCACATTTTTAACATCACCTAATCCAGCAAAACTTTTGTCACGATATAACTACTTGGTTTTTAGTATTTATTTCCACTTTTTATGTTCGTTTTTTCTTATATAGAACCTTGCTTTCTTTAAATTTGTAATATCTAAGATATAATCTAATAAAATAGGTGAGTTAAGAGGCAGCATGATGGCACAGTGCTAAGTGCTACTGCCTTGAATTCTTTGTCCAGTTATTGACTGTGTATAGTTTGCACATCTTCCCATGTCTGTGTAGGTTTTTCTTTAAGTAACTCTGTTTTTCTCCCACTTTTCAAAGTTTACTTGCTGGCTTGATTGGCAACTGTAAATTGGCCTAGTGTAAGTAATTACACACTTACTAAGTGCAGCCAGGCATGCAACCATGAATTTGATTAAGCGATTTGACACGGATGTATTCATGTGTACCTTTCATAACATTTTAGCAATGCATAATTAATTCATTTTTTTCACAAGAAAAATAATTACCATAAAACATTTATGAATAGGTTGTAGAAAAGTGATCAAAAATATAAAAGTAATGGAAGTACTTAAATGCAAATAATTGATATTGTACTACATATATTTGGGTTATAAACGGGCATACAGTATAACCTTTTGGGCTTGTATTATAAATGTGCCTATATCCTGCTATCGGCTTTATTTCAGCTTCTGCCTGATTAATGTTTTTTTGTTTGTTTTGAAACACGTTCATCTTGGTTTTACAGTGCATAGTCCAGTCATATCTTCAGTGGCTTCAGGATAGTGACTACAATCCCAATTGTCGCTTATGCCTTACTCCACTGTCAGAGAAGGAGACAACTCGCCTAGTATGTTATGGTAGGCTTCCTTTTATGATTCTGCCTGCTTTTTCTTGTCCACAATAATGTTAAAGATCGTCGAACCAGTCAATCTAACCTGCTTCATTCCATGCCAGTATATATGTGCAGAACAATTTTTTTAATATCTGTGTACTGAAATAACTGCAAAGGGCTTATGCATGGCTGTGACCCACTTATTAATAATCAAGTGTCAGGAAATTGTTTGGCTACTGAGCATATGCCTCTTGTTCTTTACATATGAAACTATGTCAGCAGAATTTCTCTTCTATAGTGCTATTTAGGTTCACAGCTGAATTCATTCTGTTGAATGCAAAGCATTTGCTTAAATAAACTATCCTAAATATCCTTGTCATGCATTAAATATATACATATTTATTTGTATTCTAGAAATAGCTGATGGCATCAGATGGTATAAATGTTAAGATTAATTGATTTTTATATAGCACTGCTTATACTAAACACCATCACAAAGCAATTAAAAAATCCAAAGGCAAGAGTATAGTACAAGATAAAAATTAATGTAATGTGCTTAACTTTAAATACTAACAGAAGATGACACGAGAATGATGGCTTTAAATTTAAGACATGTTCATTCTTGTGTGTGGATAATAGCAAATGATTTGTGCGCTGGAGTATGATGGCAAAATGAAAAGGCAACTTCCACTTCAGTGCACCACTGTGCTCCCTTTACTTTCACTTGCAAATAAGATTTGTCTCCATTTGTAAACACATATAACATAAATGAACTGAATCTTTAAATTGTCTAATGTGGAATTAGAAGTGGCATGGAGAAAATGAAAGACACATAGTGTAAAATATAAAAAAATGACTTTATACTTTAACACATGGAGTGAGATTACATACACACACATTCCTGGGATAAAGTGAGTATCCCAGTTAAGGAAGAAACCTGGTTTCTTAAAGATCAACATTTACATGCTCAAATAATCTTCTGGAGTTCTCCAATGGCAAAATGCATAAATGTCATTAAACTGCCCAAAAAAAATGAGTTAAAAGTCATCATCAGCCACTGGGACTCCGAAAACCAGTATGAAGACTGTGATAATTTCCTTGTGTTTTATAAATACAGTACAGGCCAAAAGTTTGGACACACCTCCTCATTCAATGTGTTTTCTTTATTTTCATGACCATTTACATTGGTAGATTCTCACTGAAGGCATCAAAACAATGAATGAACACATGTGGAGTTATGTACTTAACAAAAAAAGGTGAAATAACTGAAAACATGTTTTATATTCTAGTTTCTTCAAAATAGCCACCCTTTGCTCTGATTACTGCTTTGCACACTCTTGGCATTCTCTCGATGAGCTTCAACAGGTAGTCACCTGAAATGGTTTTCACTTCACTGGTGTGCCTTATCAGGGTTATTTAGTGGAATTTCTTGCTTTATCAATGGGGTTGGGACCAGCAGTTGTGTTGTGCAGAAGTCAGGTTAGTTGGATGATCATTTATTTTTCAACAGGATAATGACCCCAAACACACCTCCAGGCTGTGTAAGGGCTATTTGACCAAGAAGGAGAGTGACAGAGTGCTGTAAATGGTCATGAAAATAAAGAAAACACATTAAATGAGGAGGTGTGTCCAAACTTTTGGCCTGTACTGTATGTTTAGTCCTTCATGTGCTCTGAAGTAAGTTCATATTCCTCTCCTTTTTACATCATTCATCTGAGTCCCTTTAGATTCAATATATGAACACTGGCCACTGCATCACATCTGTCACACTGTTTCAAAATATCTGTAGCAAAAATCAGATTAAATGGGATTAAAAATACACTGGCACTTTATTAATATTTTTCTGTTATCTGATTGCAACACTCTGTTTTCTGCTTGGCTGTGCGATTAAGCTCTGCAAAGGAGCAGTGCACTGGTTTGTTTGCATTCCTGCCTTACACCCAGTGCTGCTGCAATAATAATAATGCTGGAGTTTTTCCTTCAATAAAATGAGTATTGCATTAGGATACTCATTATTTTAAAAGCTAATCAGACTATAAAGCTTACATTACTTTTAACGTGTTACCCCAACACTTTCTGAGATTGTGCTGCTAAGCTTAGCACTGAATGTTTAGTTCATCAACTTAAATTAAACAATTTCTGAAATATTGAGACTGTTTATTTCAACCAGGAGAATGAATAATGTGATCGTCCAAGCATTTGCCTGAGGAAGTTCATCTTTTGGACACTTCTAACTGTGGATACTAAAAGTGTGTGCAAAGCTAAGCAGGTGAACAGAGTGTAGTGGACACATGCAGACTACAAAATCCTTAACTGTTACCTGGTTAAAGGTTTACGTAGTCAAATAACCGGAGAAATGCATTACCCAGGATTCTCAGAGACCAAAAACATGATTCCTGTAATGGGAATAAGAGTTTACAGGGCATTTTATAAACCAGATTTTTATGAATAACTTGGGTTAATTAAAGTGCATGTTAACATAGTGATGGATATATTTTCTGCTAAGCTTAAAACTTCAATATCTTAATATTTTGCCTGAGTTAGGATGTACAGATTACAGAGGAATTAATTAAAATTAATAGAAGACCTGAAAAAAATAAGGTGCAACAAGTACCCTATTGTCATATTCTGCTCACATTACTGTATTTTCCAGATAACTGAAGTGTATCACATACGCAAATAAGATGCAGGACTGATTAGAGCGTCTGTAAACTGGCTCTGTACGAGTGTGGTGTAGTATAATAGACTGGTTTCCCACCCAGTATTTAGCCTTGCAATAAATTCTTCCTAAAATGGCATCTGACTGTCTGACCCTGTTTGGAATAATGTTTGCATGCATCAATGCAGAATATGTGCAAAATCAAGATTATTATTTTTAATTGACAAATGTTTTACAGTTCTGATGTCATTGTATTCCTTGGTCTTTCAGATGTTTTCCATTGGTCATGTCTAAATAGTCTTGCTGGTCAACTCCCAGTGAACACTGCACCTGCAGGTTACCAATGTCCATCCTGTCAGGGACCAATCTTTCCACCTTCAAACCTTGTAAGCCCAGTGGCTGAGGTGTTGCGCGAAAAACTATCTACTGTCAACTGGGCCCGTGCTGGATTGGGTCTGTCCTTGGTAAGAACAAGAATTGAGTTAAAATATTGTAAAACAAACTGAAACATACACAGATGATTTTTCCTGCTGTAATTGTGTTGAAAACATTAACAAGTGTCTATCTTTGAATGCAGATTGAAGAAAATAAGGCAGTGCATTACACAGAATCGCATGATGTCACAGACTATACTGATTGGTCAACATTCAACTGTAAGCTTAAGCATTGCTTCTTCAATATATGTTTTGTGTGCTTACACTCTGGTGAAGTGCTAACTTAAATATTTTATAGAAGAAACTGTACACTTTTGAATGTATACAGTATAGTGACTTATCGTTTAAAAAAGCTTCTCAGGATAGTATTTTTATATAATATGCCCATGATCCATGTAGAACACCTGAGTTATGTGTACACTTGGTAAGCTTGCTGCTGACAACAGTGGAGCAACAGCCACATTACTGTCTTTGCAACACCATCAGACCATTAGAACTGAACTGCCACTATTTGTATTTCTCACCTTTTCAATGTGAGTAGGATTTTGGATCATATGACCAAAAATCTCCAGATAATGTAAGCCATTTCCAAAATATAACAAAAAAAGTTATGCATTAGTCCAGACTTCACACAATGTAATATTTTAATAGCAGCAGTTAGCATATCTACATAGAGCTCTATGAATTTTTCAGTAGACTGATAAACTATGATTTATAAATATTACACTGGAGCAATCCGATGACTTGCCAATACAGTAAAGATTGTTGTAACTTTTAAAATGATTTGTTGTCATTTTTGGCTGGGAGAATATTATAAACCATACTTTAACAAATGTTTTTTCTTAACAAAAAATCTATAGATGCTTTAGATTATTCTGGAAGATTACAGAGGCAAGTGTCAATATATAATTAGATCTGGCTATAATGTTTTAAGGTATTAAGCAAACATTTTTTTGCTCCCCACAGCTTCGGCAGTTCATTCCTCAGAAACACTAACAGAATCCTCCCAGTCGACAGCATTAAGCTACAGTTCAAGATCAAATGCACCATCTCATTCTGACTATACAATGAGCCTAAACAATGGAGGTGTCAGAGAGAGTCATGCTGTCATAAACATGAGTG
The DNA here is from genome assembly GCF_016835505.1 of Polypterus senegalus. Lineage (NCBI taxonomy): Eukaryota > Metazoa > Chordata > Cladistia > Polypteriformes > Polypteridae > Polypterus > Polypterus senegalus. The sequence goes on from NC_053164.1 coordinate 97,938,239, forward strand.
GCACTGCAGCAAATGAATCAATAACTATTCATGCAGGTATGTTCTTGTAGGTTTTTGCGATTGTCATTGCATTGCAAAATAAAGCAAAATTTATCAAATTTATTTTGATAAATTCAATACAGTGCCTTCCTTAGCAAGGGAGTCGATTATGCTCTGAGAAATGTACCAACTGTATTGTATATGTGGTATATCTTTTTTTTCTTTTAATATTAATGAGATTATAACAGTTTTACAAACAAATGAAAACCATTCATTCCAAGTAGCCAATTTTATAAGCTAGTAGTTCAGTTGTCCAACTGTGCCACTTAATATGGGGCAAGATATCCTGTTCAGTTATATTAACTGGAATTTGTTCCAAACTCCTCCTGCTCTCTGAAGGCTTTAATTTTTATATTGAATTCACTCCCCTCCAAAGAATACATTTCACTTTTTAGCTAAAATAGTTATGACATTGGCCATAATGTAATCAGATTTTGAAGACAGAATTTCCTTGTCCTGTCTGGTTTGGAAAGTACGGTACACTTTTTTTTTTTTAGTCCATTGATGTATCTATGTTCCGTTCTCTAGACGTGCTACCTCAACTTTTTCCTTTCACATGAAATTAATTATATAATTGCACATAACTCTGAATCTTTCAATTGAAGAATTAAGCAGAACTTGGTTTGTTCTAATATTCTGTGGATTTTTACTTTTTAGCACAACCTCACATTACTTTTTCTGTACTCTACAGTCTCTTTTGACATTTCTTAGAACTGTACCATATAAGGATCAACAGAAACTAGAGAAAAACGATTTTTTTGGTAGGTTGCTAACAGGCAAAGAGTACTGATTCATATTATGCGATTTATTAATTTATTACTACCAGCCTACCAAACAAGCTGCAGTTGGTTCTTGTTTGAAGAAGAGCATAATATACATTTTTGCTGCTTTAGTTTTTGCACTAGTGAGTAACTTTCCTATAAACACATTCAAAGAAACACAGTACATTCTCAATACATTTTAGATACAATGGTATTAAAAGACATACGCGGTGGCTGTTGATTTTCATAATTTTGGCAAATTGTTGTTTTTGTGTTGAACTGTTTTTCTATAATAAATTTTGTGTGGTGCATTTTTTGTCTACATTGTACCATGTATACTTCCTTTCTCTAACTTATGATGAACAAATAGAAATTCTATTGTACTTGTTACAAAATAAACTTAAAACTGATTTATGTTTTTTGAACAGTTCAAAATGCACAATATATCATGAACCATTCTTTGTTTTCTTGCTGCACTTTTTCATGAGTATCTGGAATTCTCAGATAGAAGATAATGAGAGTTTAAAAAATTACCAAACCTATATTTCCATTTTTTTTCATTATTTCATATTGTAGCTTAGCAGTGTTCTTTTATGTTCAGTTACCTTTTTGAATCTCTCCTGCCTAGCATCATCTCCTCGAAAGATGTATGACACTCGTGACACTGAGAATTCTTCAGTGACTCAAATTGATTTTGATGATGACAAGTACAGGAGACGATCTGCACTAAATTGGTTTGCTCAAATATTAAAGTAAGTGGAAAAATAGATTGTAATTTGATTGCTTAAAGTTATGGATACTTGAATTTTATATTAACTGTTATGGATTATAAAACTCATAAATATACAGTATATTTTATAATATTGTTTTCAGGTAGCACTCACATCTACTAGCACTCAATTTACAGTTTGTTCCTATCTTCAGAAGATGGAGATTATTATTTACAGAGATCATTATTATTTTTTTTAATTTGGTAGCAAAACTTTATTACAGAATACAACTCAGTCAGACAACTGAAAGTAACATGTTTGAAAACCTTCCAAAAAGAATTCAGCACTGAATATAATCCCAACAAAGAGAGCAATGCAGACAGAGACCTGCATATAGACTTGTTCTTTGTATAGGATAAAACAAACAATTAAAATAAAAAAAATTAAGCACAGGCCCAGCATGTTTACTTTAGAATTCTGTTAATGAAGACTGAAAAAATTTGAACAGATCCTCTTTGAAGGAATTAGATATTTCAAATAGGACATTGGTTTCCCACTGAGTTATAGAAGTTCCAGCTCATGTGAGTTGTATGGTATCGGATATTACAACTGTTGCTGTTGTGTTGTTTTGGTTTTTTTTTTGTTGTTTTTTTTTAACACACACTTTTAACCCATTTCGTAGTGCTCCAGATGCTGCTGTAAAAGTATTAGAAAAGATTTTAAAAATGGCCAAATTGGTTTCAGTGATCAATGAAAACTTTTCATTGAATTATGGCATACTTGGTGCATATTGTATGGTAATGTATTTATAAATGGCGAAATTCCATTCATTTTTGAGATTTTATGGGTAATTTAATTGATAAGTTTGTCATATTTTCTGGAGATGCTGGCTGAATCTTCATCCACACTAGCTAGAATTGCCCTGGGGTTGCAATTAATGAAAGGTAAGGGAAATTGGGTAGGTTGCTTTTAAGAACATTTCTCACTTGTATATCAAAGAAAAGGCTTATACTTGAAAGATTAAATTTGGATCTTATTTTTTCAAAGAATGCAGATACATTATCAATATAGAGGTCTCTAAATGTTGAAATCCCGAGCATCTTTCATAGATTGTATACTGCATATTGCAAGTAAAGAAGGCTAAAATAAATGATTGTCAGTATAGGGACAGCAGATAGCGGATAATAGCTTCTCTTCCCTTAAGACGTGTCCTATATTGAAATCCTATGTCTTTTATAAATGTTGAACCATGGGATTACTGGAACATTGACAATAGTTAGTGTTGAGTATACAGGGATGATTTAGAACAGGATTTCTCTTATATTGTAAACCAAATCTGCCGTTTTTAAAAAGATAAGATAGAATATACTCTTGAATTTGGGTATAAGAATCTCTGTGGGTTAGACTGTGAACAACAATAAGCTGTGCAATTGCCATTGTCTTTTTAGATGTTATAGTTGCAGTAACCTAAGACCTATTCAAGTCTAGTTATAGTTTTATGAGTGCTCATACTGACAGATCGTGCAAATACTTTAAGCATCAGATTTTTCATTCATATATGATGTGTACATCTTAGCCAGGATAAATATACAGTAGATTCACCGACATTATTATTCTTTTATTTACCAAAAAATAAAAATACCTTGCAGCCAAATTAGTATGGAAAGAATAGCTTTGCTGCCAACCCAAAATACAGTACTTTCTTCTGCAAGAGACCATTGATCTTCTCCAGTGTGTGTTTCCCCTGCCACCCAACCTTTCATGCTTAGTGGTGCATGTTTGAAGGTGTCCATCTGCTTAGAGATTCCTCAGAGTTGTAAGGCTCCGTGGACACATCCATCCATCCATCCTCTTCCGCTTATCCGAGGTCGGGTTGTGGGGGTAGCAGCTTAAGCAGAGAAGCCCAGACTTCCCTCTCCCCGGCCACTTCTTCCAGCTCTTCCGGGAGAATCCCAAGGCATTGCCAGGCCAGCCGGGAGACGTAGTCCTTCCAGCGTGTCCTGGGTCTTCCCCGGGGCCTCCTCCCAGTTGGACGTGCCCGGAACACCTCACCAGGGAGGCGTCCTGTAGGCATCCTGATCAGATGCCCGAGCCACCTCATCTGACTCCTCTCGATGCGGAGGAGCAGCGGCTCTACTCTGAGCCCCTCCCGGATGACTGAGCTCCTCACCCTATCTTTACGGGAAAGCCCAGACACCCTGCGGAGGAAACTCATTTCAGGCGCTTGTATTCGCGATCTCGTTCTTTCAGTCACTACCCATAGCTCATGACCATAGGTGAGGGCAGAAACGTTGATCGACTGGTAAATTGAGAACTTCGCCTTACGGCTCAGCTCTTTTATCACCTTAAGGAAGTTTTTTGACCACCTCGGTGACTTCAGTCCCAGAGATGGGAGAGCCCACCTCAGAGTCCCCAGACTCTGCTTCCTCATTGGAAGGCATGTTAGAGGGATTGAGGAGGTCTTCGAAGTACTCCCCCCACCGACCCACAATGTCCCGAGTCGAGGTCAGCAGCGCACCATCCCCACCATATATGGTGTTAACACTGCACTGCTTCCCCTTCCTGAGATGCCGGACGGTGGACCAGAATCTCCTCGAAGCCGTCCAAAAGTCATTCTCCATGGCCTCTCCAAACTCCTCCCACACCCAAGTTTTTGCCTCAGCAACAACTGAAGCTGCATTCCGCTTGGCCTGCGGTACCTATCAGTTGCCTCCAGAGACCCACAGGACAAAAAGGTCCTATAGGACTCCTTCTTCAGCTTGACGGCATCCCTCACCGCCGGTGTCCACCAACGGGTTTGGGGATTGCCGCCGACAGGCACCGACCACCTTATAGCCACAGCTCAGCCGCCTCAACAATAGAGGCACGGAACATGGCCCATTCGGACTCTATGTCCCCCACCTCCCTCGGGACGTGGTTGAAGTTCTGCCGAAGGTGGGAGTTGAAGCTACTTCTGACAGGGGACTCTGCCAGCCGTTCCCAGCAGACCCTCACAACACGTTTGGGCCTACCAGGTCTGACCGGCATCTTCCCCCACCATCGAAGCCAACTCACCACCAGGTGGTGATCAGTTGACAGCTCCGCCCCTCTCTTCACCCGAGTGTCCAAGACATATGGCCGCAAGTCTGACGACACAACCACAAAGTCGATCATCGAACTGAGGCCTAGGGTGTCCTGGTGCCAAGTGCACATATGAACACCCTTATGCTTGAACATGGTGTTCGTTATGGACAATCCGTGACGAGCACAGAAGTCCAATAACAAAACACGCTCGGGTTCAGATCGGGGCCATTCCTCCCAAATCACGCCCTTCCAGGTCTCACTGTCATTGCCCCGTGAGCATTGAAGTCTCCCAGCAAAACGAGGGAATCCCAGAAGGTATGCCCTCTAGCACCCCTCCAGAGACTCCAAAAGGGTGGATACTCCAAACTGCTGTTCGGCGCATACGCACAAACAACAGTCAGGACCCTTCCCCCCCCACCCGAAGGCGGAGGTAGGCCACCCTCTCGTCCACCGGGGTAAACCCCAATGCACAGGCTCCAAGTCGGGGGGCAATAAGTATGCCCACACCTGCTCGCCTCTCACCAGGGGCAACTCCAGAGTGGTAGAGAGTCCAGCCCCTCTCAAGGAGATTGGTTCCAGAGTCCAAGCTGTGCGTCGAGGTGAGTCCGACTATATCTAGCGGAACCTCTCACCTCGCGCACTAGCTCAGGCTCCTTCCCTTTCAGAGAGGTGACATTCCACGTCCCAAGAGCCAGTTTCTGTAGCCGAGGATCAGACCGCCAAGGTCCCCGCATCCAGCCACCACCAAACTCGCACTGCACCTAACCTTCTTGGCCCCGCCCATGGGAAGGAGGACCCACGTTACCTCTTCAGGCTGTGCCCGGCCGAGCCCCATGGGTGCAGGCCCAGCCACCAGGCGCTCGCCATCGAGCCCCACCCCCAGGCCTGGCTTCAGAGGGGGTCCCCGGTGACCCGCGTCCGGGCAAGGGAAAACCTCGTCCACAGTTTTTATTCTTCATTGGAGGTTTGTTGAACTGTTCTTTGTCTCATCCCTCACCTAGGACCAGTTTGCCTTGGGTGGCCCTACCAGGGGCATAAAGCCCCGGACAACATAGCTCCTAGGATCATTGGGACACGCAAACCCCCTCCACCACGATAAGGTGACGGTTCAAGGAGGGACACAGCATATCTGATTCACATACATGTAAGGGATATGCCACATGCTTTATACCTTTATCTTTAAGCTTTTATGGAACCCTTTTGGAAATGCCAAAAGAAATAAGCTTCCTCTTCTAGTGTTTCATTCATATAATATATAGTCTTTAGGTCGTCAGTATTGTGACTGGAGGTTTTACCCTATTTTTTTGTTATTAGGTCTTCCTATTTGATATGTGAATTAGGCTGATGCACCTGAAGAGAAGTGCTTGATTTTCTTGTGTTCTTATGACATGTGCTATCTGATAAATTCCAGCTGTGCAGGCATACGTTTTACTTAGGTTGTACATTACATCTAGGACAATAAAGTCTAATTTGACAATATTTCATTTATATTTATTGGACTTTAACAAAATGTATAATCAAAAAAAAAATTCTGTTTACTACCCCCAAATAAAAATTTGACACCATTTTGAAAGCATATTTTGGATCACCCTGTATACATCAGATTTTTCTCATGTGAAAGATTTTGAAATCTAATTATCGGTCATCCTTGACTTATGTGAAAGACTGCCTAGGTACCAGTTTCTACTTCTCTGAATGCAAAAACCTGGATTACTCCATTCAGTACAAACAGTCAGAGTAAAGTAGAAACCTTGGTTTATTAAGCATTAATATCTGTATAGAAGTTTTATATTATTATTATTACATAATACATAACTATTAAGTATATATTGTTCCAGTCTAATTATCTGTGTAATTAATTGCAAAGCATAAGTACAATATACAGATCTTCCTCAAAATAGTTCATTTTTATAAAAACTGCAGAGTTAATGCAGGAATAACTTGTGGTATGTATTCTATATCTTTCTATGAAATTGGGGCTTATTAAGGCTTCTCCAATGTTTATTTATTTGCAGTTCACGAGAATGCTGGTACACTTTTTGCATGTGCATTGCTTCACAGTTTATTGTTCTTCCATTTATTTTTTAATCAGCACTATGGTGAAATTTTGCATTAAATGCAAACAAGTGGAAGTCATTGCCAAAACTGATAATTTTGTTTTTCTTATACTAAAGATGGCGGTGTGCACTGCTTCAAACAAACACCTGGTTGTCACTTGGCCACTGTGAATTTAGTTTACTGTTTCAGACTGTAATGTAAAACCATTAACATCTTTTTCGCTGCCATCTTCTCTGGTAAATAATTAGGTCAGTCAAAACAAGACTATTGGACTCCAATAAAGTACCGCCACACAAGCTGCATGATGCTTGAAATTAGGTTATTGACCATAACATCCTTCTACAACAATGTGAGGCATACGTGTGTAAGTGTTTTGTATTAAATTGGTTGTTGTATTTTTTGAGGCTAAGAGATGTTTGGACTTTCATGACATATCATATGTTGCTCTGCAAGTTCTTACATACTAATATCATGGAAGACCAAGCTTATACGTGCAGGATTTAAAGGATATGGTTAGAAGATGGAGATAAAATGCACTTATCTGAAGCAAAATATAATAGTAGAGGTAACCTCTCATGAAATTGATTATTGGTTTCCAGTGTTGCTGTCTCCATGTTTTGTGTACAGCAGTCATTTTTGCAAGTGCATCTCATTCATGTGATTTATTAGGAAATATAAGCTGCTTGTTCAGTTGTTATAGAATCTTATTTTAAACACATTGGCAGTAATTTCTTGCTGCACTGCTTATCTCTCTATTATAAAAGGAAATCTTGAGACAAGACTATTGCCAAGAGATTTTTCAAGTCTCAACCATTTCGGGGTAATGGCCCACACCCACAGTCTTCTCATCTCTCATTCGTGTGAATGTTTTTCTCAGACACCGTTCCTGTGCTCTCAGCTCTTATAAATTTTTACATTTTCCCCACTTTAAGTTCCCAATAAAAGAAGACTTCTTATGTCCAAATCTTATTGAAGAAGGGTTATCAACAAAAGAAATGAGTAAGACGGTCAATTCTAGCACAGAGAGACTATATATATATATATATATATATATATATATATATATATATATATATATATATATATATATATACTTGTATGTCCCAGACATTATCATTCTAACTAACCCTAATTTTAAAAAGACAATGCATATACTATATATATATATATATATATATATATATATATATATATATATATATATATATATATATATATAATATACACACATTGTGGGGTACAGCCCGGACACAGACAGGTGTGTTCTTTCTACACACCCACCTTTATTTACAGCTATTATGTACAAGTCCTAAGTGCACAACACAGTGCTGCAGCACCAATCACCCCTTTCAGTCCTGGCCGCACAACAATGCCTTTTCCGTCTTCAGACCGCCTCCACTCCTCTCCACCGAGCTCCGTCCACTTCTGCCCGACTCTCGCCATCGAATGGAGGGAGGCGGCCCCTTTTTATGCACCCCCGGATGGACTCCAGGTGCTTCCTGAGCAGCCTCCGCCGACACACCCCCATGTGGTGGAAGCACCAGCTGTGTAGCCGGAAGTCCTCCAGGTGTCCCTGCTCCTCTTCCCCCCAGCACTTCCTGATGTGGCGGAAGTGCTGAGGTCCAGGGTGCACAAGGCATTGGGGCGCCCCCTGGCGGTGACCACGGGCCCCTACAGGGTTGGGCTTCCAAGCCCTCTACCCGTGGCCCCCAACACAACTAGGGCGGTCGCCCCCTCGTGGTCTGGAAGAGGCGAAAGCCCTCCTCCGGTACTCCTCCATTCACTACTTTTAAAAGATAGCAAAAGTGTGTGAAATAGGGAAAATGTAAGTGGGTTGAAAAAAAACTAACTCTTACAGAGTTAGTTGATTTTCTGTGTGTACAACAACCTATTTAGACCAGTATACAATAAATGTATAACGTGTAATGTTTGATACATAATGATGTCACAGGTTTCTCTTGGGTAAGTAGATGTCCCATGGATATAAAAAGACATTTTCATAGAAGAGGTTGGTGGAGGCGTTACAACTTAACAGATACAACATAATGCAAAGGCCTCCTTAGTCAGCAGATCTCAGCCTATTTAAGCATTTGTGGGATAAGATGGAAGTTAGCTATGTGTACCCAATAAAGTAGGAACTCCGTGTAGGATGACATGGAGTATTCATAAGACTGTCCAATACTTAGCAAAATCCCTGACCTGCTTTGTAGGTTCAGCATCCCGGCCACAGGATATTGCATCTTTTTTTAAACTAGTAAATATGGAGTAACCAACTGCAAGTTATTCCTTTCCCAGGACCAAACCTAACCCGTTTTATTCACAATTCTTCTCTGCAGACAGCTTATTTAGTATGAGTAGCTAGCATTATTTTTGTTTACTAGGAATGTGCAGTCCCCTGCATTTACAAAGGCTTGCGCAATGAGCATTTTCATCTCTATATATAAAATAATATTGATAAATTTCAGTCAGGTTTCAGAACAAATCACAGCACAGAAACGGCACTCGTTAAAGTAGTAAATGATTTGCGAGTGAATGCAGACAGAGGCCATTTATCTGTTCTCATCCTCTTAGATCTGAGTGCTGCATTTGACACCATTGATCACAACATTCTTAGAAATCGCCTTAGTCAATGGGTGGGCCTCTGGCAGGGTCTTAAATTGGTTTGAATCCTACCTGGCAGGTAGAAAATTCTTTGTGAGTTGTGGAAATCACATCTCAAAGACACATGATATCCGATATGGTGTTCCACAAGGCTCTATCCTGGGTCCACTGTTATTCTCAATCTACATGCTTCCGTTAGGTCAGATTATCTCAGGTTACAACGTGAGCTACCACAGCTATGCTGATGACACACAGCTGTACTTATCTATAGCACCTGATGACTCCGACTCTTTCGATACACTAACACAATGTCTTACTGGTATTTCTGAATGGATGGATAGTAATTTTCTCAAACTAAATAAAGAGAAAACTGAAATTTTATTATTTGGCAATAATGGATTCAATGAGGTTATCAGAAATAAACTTGATGCACTAGGATTAACAGTTAAGACGGAAGAAAAAAATTTAGGGGTAACAGTTGACTGTAATCTGAATTTTAAATCTCATATTCATCAGACCACTAGGACAGCATTTTTTCACTTAAGAAACATAGCTAAAGTTAGACCTCTTATATCATTGAAAGATGCTGAGAAATTAATTCACGCTTTTGTTTTCAGTAGACTAGATTACTGTAATGCACTCCTCTCAGGACTACCCAAAAAAGACATAAATCATTTGCAACGAGTGCAGAATGCAGCTGCTAGAATCCTAACTGGGAAAAGAAAATCCGAACACATTTCTCCAGTTTTGATGTCACTACACTGGTTGCCTGTGTCATTCAGGATTGACTTTAAAATACTGCTTATGGTTTATAAAGCCTTAAATAATCTCGCTCCATCTTATATATCGGAATGCCTGACACGTTATATTCCAAATCGTAACCTTAGATCTTCAAATGAGTGTCTCCTTAATAATTCCAAAAGCTAAACTTAAAAGAAGTGGTGAGGCGGCCTTCTGCTGTTATGCACCTAAAATCTGGAATAGCCTGCCAATAGGAATTCGCCAGTCAAATACAGTGGAGCACTTTAAAACACTGCTGAAAACACATTACTTTAACATGGCTTTCTCCTAACTTCACTTTAACTTAATCCTGATACTCTGTATGTTCAATTCTTCATAATAACTATTCATAGTGGCTCTAAAATCCGTACTGACCCCAACTCTCTCTTCTGTTTCTTTTTCGGTTTCTTTGTGGTGGCGGCCTGCGCCACCACCACCTACTCAAAGCATCATGATGCACCAACATTGATGGACTGAAAGCCAGAAGTCTATGTGACCATCATCATCAGGTCCTTCCATGAAAACCATAAATACAAAGAGGACTGTTTGATTTATGTTAGGTAGATTGCCCAGAGGGGACTGGGTGGTCTCGTGGTCTGGAACCCCTACAAATTTTATTTTTTTTTTCCTCCAGCCTTTGGAGTTTTTTTTTTTTTGTTTTTTCTGTCCACCCTGGCCATCGGACCTTACTTATTCTATGTTAATTAATGTTGACCTATGTTTATTTTTTATTGTGTCTTCTATTTTTCTATTCATTTTGTAAAGCACTTTGAGCTACATTTTTTTGTATGAACATGTGCTATATAAATAAATGTTGATTGATTGATTGATTGAAAATGACAAAACCTCCAGCATCCATCCATGCCTGAGCATAATGTTGTCCACAAAAGGGCTGCAATATCTGTATCTGATAAAGGCAAAAAGAAGAACAACGAAAGAGGAGTGTAAGGGCTAGAATGTCTGATGAGTAAAGGAAACAAGACACACAAGAAAGAGGGATGTATGGCTAGCATATCTGGTTAACAGGGTTTCCTAAATGCACAACATGATTAACAAAACCAGGCTGACCATTGTACTATTGTGCCCATTTTAATAAATGAGAATTTTGCTGTGTTAGTGATTATATGCCCATGAGACTAAAAAAAGAAGCTAGTTTGAAACCTGACAAGAGTGAAGCAACATGGATCAAAGCCATGGTATAGAATCAAGGGTTCATAGGAATGAAATTACTAAACAGTCCCCAGCAGTCCTTTAATCAATATACAGTCATGCTTTCTTTCAGATCCCTAGTTAGTAATAATTAATAAAAATATCAAGCCATAATTATACAGTAAAAATCATTATATCTGTGTGCACTGCAACACTTGTACTGCTTAAGAATTTTATTTTAGGCATGTTCTTTTGTAATTACAGGAACCGTTCCAGCTCCAGGAAGAGACCCCGATCCATGAAACAACGTGTACTGATGGTATTGATAATTGGGATAATTGGTTTCTTCACTCTTATTCTCATCATGTCAAAACTTGGAAGAGCATCAACTGAAAATGACCCAAATTTGGACCCACTTCTGAACCCCAATATTCGAGTAGGACAGGAGTGACCCACTATTATCATCTACATGTTTTTTCTAATACATCTTTAAAATGGAAAAAAAAAAAAACATTGCTGAACCAAATATGCACTTCTTCTCTTGGAAGACTGACAGTTCAAGCATCTAGGAGAGAGACACTGAAAGAAAGCATACCACTGTGATGATACATTGTTACACACTGAATGTGACATCTTTTAAGCGGTGGCTGATTTGGCTGATGATGATGATGATGATATCTTCTGAAAGTTCTAGAGCTCATGTGTGTGTAGTCAGGAGATAGCTGCTCTCTCCTTCAGTTGATTTTAGCTCCTCTTTCACTGAACTACTATGCCTACATAGGAGACATCTTAAATAGGGCATTTCTTTCTGGTGTCAGCAAATTTTGAAACATTTTGCTTAATTTTGTAAGTGTGGCAGTAAATACCAAGTAGTTTTGGCTTCTAAACCTAAAAATATTTGAGGGGCAGAAGTGGAAACCATTCAGCTGAAACATCACATTTTTTTAATTCATAAATCATCCCTTTTTTTTTTTTGCAAATCACAGTTTTTCTTATAATTCATCATGCCTTTTCTCAGCTATTGTGTGTTAGACTAAAAGGTTGAACACTAAAAATCTTTAATAATTAAAATGTTTATTAGCATGATGAGGTTATTTTTTTAAGTGTTCAAATTGTCTTTCAGTTACCTTGTGTGTATTTTCTGTACAGGAAAATGTAAATATTCTTTTTGGGTGAATTATATTGTAATAATTTTGTTTTAATTTTTTTTCAGTGTAAGAAGAATAATTCTATAAACTATACAAGGTTAAAGAAACATAATAATACATTATATTAAAATTGCCTATCCTTTCTGTATGTAATTGTCACTCTTATTATTTTTGCCTTCTTTCCCAAAGTCTGTCTTTGAGATTAAAGACCATTCCCAGATTCAAAATTATGTCATGAATTAATTTCACAACATAGGCATTCTTAATTCTTTATTAACTTGGTTTTGCAGTACTGTACTGTGCTTAAGGTGCGTTTTGCAATCTTTTGGAAAGAGCTATATCATCTGGCCGCTATTTATCTTATATAACTCTAATGTGTTTATAAATTTTTACTCATCTTTAGATTGATGATAAACGGGGAATCTCTATAATAATACCCTAATTTTAAAAACTGCTTTTATAGACTAAATTCTTTTTTGTAAATCGTTCTTTCAAAAGGTTCAGTGTTAAATGGTTTGCAAAATATAAAGGATGCACTATTAAATCTAAATATAAAAGATGTCTTTTTAGAGGAAAAGATAGATATTTAGCTTTTCATGTTGTTTCTTTGTGGTATATCTACAGCTGGATGTTCTGTCTTTTTCTATAGTTCATAAGAATAAACAAGGAAACAAATAAGATCTCTCCTAAACTACTGTTAAAAGGAATATCTGCACCTACTAACTCCAGCAGCACCCTAGTCTCCAATGGTAGAAAGTGGTGAGCACTTTAATTAATTAAATCTTGTCCAATAAAATTTGTTCTTATATTAGTTATTTTTTTGATTATATAGAATTGTCTAATTTGACCAAATATATTTCTTCAGGCCACTTATTTACCATTTCCTTATCTTTCTAATATAAAGGATAAACATAACAACAGGCAGAAAGTTAAACGTTTAAATGTGAAAGAATTCCAATGCCATATAATTGTTTGGAGGTATGTTTATTGTGCATTTTAACTGTTTTGTCCATTTTAATATATTTAAAGCTAGATATTTATCCTTTCAATATAAAAGGTTTTATGTAAGAAATAGCAAAAATTACTTTGGGGCAGGCAATCAGTTTTTTTTTTGTTTTTTTTTTATTTAATAAATTTTTTTCACTAGCTTACTGTACCTCCTAGTCATGCATTACTAGTTTAGAACTGGAATGCACACCAAATATCTATCTGCATATTGAAATTGAAAAGCAGCATTATTCTTGCTACTGCATCGCCCTATATAACACTATCAGAGGATAAAATTGAAAATTCACAAAGAAAAACACGCTTTGCTTTAGGAAGTATTTATGGCCTAAATGCATCTGATATCCTCATTACGTGATACTCAGGAGTATTTCTTATTTATGTAATCATTTAATTAGAGTGCATAGAATATTGTGCAGCTTTTTTTTGAGCTGGCATTTGCTGACTTTTATTGTTTTGCACTCGCTAGCTTGTCATTTTTGTGTTTGTATGGATTCTAGTTTCTAACAAATGGAACTGGGAGGCTTTTTTTGTTATTTTAATTTTGAGGGTTCATCTCGCGTTGGTTGTAATTTGGTATGGGCAATATGCCTTTAGATTTTTAAATAACAATAATGATAATTGTATGTTTGAGCTTTGTATTAATTTACTCAATAAAACATTGTACTAAAAGAGACAAAGATGAAATTTTGATGTATAAAGGGATTTTTGCACTTTATTATTGTTTTTGTATTTCTTTATCATTAGCAAAAGTTTGTGACATGGTGCATTATCCTGCTGGAAGTAGCCATCAAAGGATGGGTACATGGTGGTCATGAAGGGATGGACATGGTCAGAAACAATGCTCAGGTAGCCCGTGGCATTTAAACGATGCCCAATTGGCACTAAGGGGCCTAAAGTGTGCCAAGAAAACATCCTCCACACCAATACACCACCACCACCAGCCTGCACAGTGGTAACAAGGCATGATGGATCCATGTTCTCATTCTGTTTACGCCAAATTCTGACTCTACCATTTGAATGTCTCAACAGAAATCGAGACTCATCAGATCAGGCAACATTTTTCCAGTCCAATTTTGGTGAGCTCGTGCAAATTGTAGCCTCTTTTTCCTATTTGTAGTGGAGATGAGTGGTACCCGGTGGGGTCTTCTGCTGTTGTAGCCCATCCGCCTCAAGGTTGTGCGTGTTGTGGCTTCACAAATGCTTTGCTGTATACCTCGGTTGTAACGAGTGGTTATTTCAGTCAAAGTTGCTCTTCTATCAGCTTGAATCAGTCGGCCCATTCTCCTCTGACCTCTAGCATCAACAAGGTATTTTCGCCCACAGGACCGCCGCATACTGGATGTTTTTCCCTTTTCACACCATTCTTTGTAAACCCTAGAAATGGTTGTGCGTGAAAATCCCAGTAACTGAGCAGATTGTGAAATACTAAGACCGGCCCGTCTGGCACCAACAACCATGCCACGCTCAAAATTGCTTAAATCACCTTTCTTTCCCATTCTGACATTCAGTTTGGAGTTCAGGAGATTGTCTTGACCAGGACCACACCCTAAATGCATTGAAGCAACTGCCATGTGATTGGTTGATTAGATATTTGCATTAATGAGAAATTGAACAGGTGTTCCTAATAATCCTTTAGGTGAGTGTAAGTCCATTAATATTATAATTGAGTTGTGACCAGTTGATAGTGGTGGAGAGGAAACAAAAACAATAATCCAGCCAGAAGAAGTTGTTGAGAATATAAATCTCTGAGGTGTCTCACAGTCACTCATAACAGACAAAGTCACCCACAATCACATTTTTAGTGACATAGGCCAACACATCATCCGGAACATCCTGCAAGATTATATATGTTGGTGGTGGGCAGTCTAATAAGATTATTTAATCCTTTCATCTTTTTTATTCCAGGGCTCCCAGTTCCTCTGGTGTTTTTTCAAAGGGCAGGAGTAGCAGGACATAGATTTGGTAACAGTTCACATTTATTGTAATTGTGCATATGGTATTGGAGATGGTTGGGGTGACGCCCAGGAGGACCGGAGGAGGGTTTGCGCCTTCCCCAGACCATGTGGGGGCGATCCCCCTGGTACCTTTGGGGACCACAGGCACAGAGCTTTGAAGCTCAACCCTGTAGGGGCCCGTGGTCACCACCAGGGGGCGCCCCTATGCCTTTGGAGCCCTGGACCTCAGCACTACCACCACACCCGGAAGTGCTGGGGGGAAGACGAGCAGGGACACCCGGAGTGCTTCCGGGGATGCAGCCGGCACTTCCGCCACACTGGGGCGTGTTGGTGGGAGATTGCCAGAACACACCTGGAGCACATCCGGGTGCTTATAAAAGGGGTTGCCTCCCTTCGTGTGATGACTTGAGTCGGGTGGAAGAAGGACAACGTTTGGAAGGAGGCAAGAAGGCGGCCTGAAAGAAAGAAAGAAAGGAAGGCATTGGACTGTGAGGCCTGGACTTTAGGGAGTTAAGGGTTGTGTGCACTTTGTAAATAATGGTAAATAAACGTGTTGTGGGTGACATGAACGTGTCCGCCTGTCTGTGTCCGGGCCAAGCTCCACAATGGATAACTTCATATAAAAAGGTAGCACCTAGGGCATTTAAAGTTGTATATATATAATCATGGCCAAAATTATCGGCACCCCTGGAATTTTCCCAGAAAATGCACCATTTCTCCCAGAAAATTGTTGCAATTACAAATGTTTGGATATACACACATTTATTTTATTTATGTGCCTTTCATGATGCACCTGACATTTGGCAGATTTCACTGCCCTTCTTTTTCCTTCTTACTATTACGGAATTGTTCTTCATGGTCGATGAGCAATAAACACAGTACATGATTATGAATTTGTAAGATGTATGGACTATGATGTTTACTGATGACATTGTGATCTGTAGCGAGAGTAGGGAGCAGGTTGAGGAGACCCTGGAGAGGTGAAAATATGCTCTAGAGAGGAGATGAATGAAAGTAAGTGGGAACAAGACAGAATACATGTGTGTAAATGAGGTCAGTGGAATGGTGAGGATGCAGGGAGTAGAGTTGGCGAAGGTGGATGAGTTTAAATACTTGCGATCAACAGTACAGAGTAATAGGGATTGAAGAAGAGAGTACAGGCAGTGTGGAATAGGTGAAGAAGAGTGTCAGGAGTGATTTGTGACAGACGGGTATCAGCAAGAGTGAAAGGGAAGGTCTAAAGGACAGTAATGAGACCAGCCATGTTATACGGGTTGGAGACGGTGGCACTGACCAGAAAGCAGGAGATAGAGCTGGAGGTGGCAGAGTTAAAGATGCTAAGATTTGCACTGGGTGTGACGAGGATGGATAGGATTAGAAGTACATTAGTGGGTCAGCTCAAGTTGGATGAATGGGAGACAAAGTCAGAGAGGTGAGATTGTGATGGTTTGGACATGTACAGAGGAGAGATGTTGGGTATATTGGAAGAAGGATGCTAAGGATAACTTTGCTAGGCAAGAGGAAAAGAGGAAGGCCTAAGAGAAAGTTTATGGATGTTAGAGAGGATATGCAGGTGATGGGTGTAACAGAACAAGATGATCCACTGTGGCAACCCCTAACAGAAGCAGTCGAATAAAGAAGAAGAAGAAGATGATGTAGCATGTCCTGGGGGATTATGAATAAATGGGGTTGTTAGGATCAAGTTTTAATTACAATAAACATTTCTGCCCATAAGATGCTCAGTAGGTGGCACTGCTTTTCTGCTACTTTGCCAATCGGTATACTTTTCCAAGGGAACCTCAGATTTTTTTTACTTTCTGGAATGTATCAGGCCAAAAGCTTTTGATAAAGACCAAGACTAACGTTCTGGACCCAGTAGTTTGTGCAAGCAGGATGCCACACTGTTTGTTTGACAAAGTGGAGGCCACCGCTGCCACTTCTTCCTATTATATAATTGGCTTTTGCAATTTGCTTCACGCTCAGCAGATATCGATGCTCTTTTTCTTTCTGCCATGTCTCGTTCTTGATTAATTTGCTATAAGGTAGGTATGAACCAAGCCCACTTTGCTTCCTCCTGTGTTGATTCACCAACTCGTAACAGATCATAAGTGTTTAATTAAGACCAAGATCAAGGTTCTAGCCCTAGTAGTTTGCGAGTAATTGCATGACAACTATTAGATTTTATGTATATAGATTACTACTCACTTGCTACTATGTGTATCTTTTTTTTTTTTTACTTTCACATATTTGTCTATATCAGTTTTGTTGACTGTAAGAGATTTGTCAATTCATTCAAAATAGTTTTATCTGCAGATATCTAAATTATTTAAAAAGGGTTTCCATCCATTATCCAACCCGCTACATCCAAACTACAGGGTCATGGGGATCTGCTGGAGCCAATCCCAGGCAACACAGGGCGCAAGGCAGGAAACAAACCCCAGGCAGGGCGCCAGCCCACTGCAGTAAAAAAGTTATACTTATCTAAATTATTTATAAAAGTTAAAAAGAGCTGTAGCTAAATGGCTGAGACCCCATGGGACCTAATATTTAAAACAGATCAACTCTCACACCATAAACATATGGTTTTCTGTACTTAAACTGAAACAGATTTTTGTCATTTTTTTACCTTATTTCAGAAGCAGTATGTCATTCGGCATAGGACTTTAGTGCATAGCAACTTCTGTGGGTTTTTTTTTGTTTGTTTCAATCACATAAATTGAGGTGGAATAGTGGCAGAGTGATTTCCACAAGGGTTTAATTCCCAGCTCAAGCAACATGAAGTTTGCATTTTCTGTACGTGTGAGTGTGGCCTTCCTCAATGCCTCCTTTATCTCAAACTTATTATGCTAGTTTATGTGATGTCTCTAAATTGAGCAGTAGTAAGTGAATACACCCTGCAATGGACTAACCTCTAACATTATCCATAATTTCACAGAAATATTAGAAATCAGTAAAAGTACACTCCCAAGTTGATGTTTCTGATACAGACTGAAATGTGTTGGCTAACACATTTGCCAAAGTTAGAGAGAATAAAGAGCCCTGACAAAAATGTGAATGAAGCAGAGACATGTTTAAGTATATTTTGGCACAAACCTGCTATGCTACCCATCTAAAATGGGTTGAAAATATAAATAATCAGTGTTAACTTTTGCTGTGCACCATCCATTGGAATGTATTTTGCATTGCATGTAGTAATAAAATGCATTGCATTAGTCATTCCAACAGATGGTGCATCACAAACATTTGTAAAAACAAATTTTTACTAAAAATGTTCATGTTGTGCCATCTTTTGGAATGACAGAGACATAGCAACCAGACAGACACACATATGCTTATTATTTTATTAAGGAGGATACAATGACAGTAGACCTCTTTGATGGGTTATGTCCAAATGCCAAGCTAATGCGTGCTCACGTCTCTCTGGGAAGTTAAATTACTTTCAACATATTTAGGCACTGGTCAGAGAATTTAAGAGGTGTGTAATTTGCTGTCACTTTCATCCACTCCTTATACCAAGCCCTGCTCCCAAGAAACAGATATATTATTCTCTAACTTTCACATTTCATAGCCTAGTCAAATCTTCTGGAGGACACCACTATCCTCCCAAGGTTTAAAGAGTGGCTACACGCTCTGGAGGGAACAGACAGTGGCACTGTTATTAAACAACTTGTAGAGCAGGTAGGGCCTCAGTATGACATAGAGTTGTACCGTCACTGCCACAGTGATAAGAGTGATAACAGAATATGTTAGGAAGGTGAGATCTTCAGTCCTCAAGCCATGTACAAAAGTAAATAGGACTATAATGTGTATGTTAAATGTATGTCATTCCATATAAAGTACTGGGATATCAGACTTGTGATGGAAGAGCATTCTTAGCGTCAGTCTTTGAGACATCACCTGTATAGTGCTGGGTACATTGAAATATCTGGTAGCATCCTTGCATTCGATAGAAACCTGACCCAAGTTTGTACCTCTCCATTTACCTAAAAGATTTCAGTAAAAGTGCAATGTCCTCACTCTCAGTGTATCAGGTGGGAGATGGTGCATATTGGAGTGACAAAGAAACTGCTTACCCTTTGGACAAGATGACAAAAAAAAAGTCTCCCCAACTACCTTTCGAGTCTGAATGAAGAGAGGAATCCAAATATATTCACTCTAAGGGTAGGCAATTTTAAAGTGAAGTTGCATTCCGGAAACACAGAAGAGGCTTCAGACCAGTGGTGTTTCATCCATTATGGATGCTGAGGTGTCAACCCACCTGGTTTTACAAGTCAAAAAAATGAATGAGCAAATTTTGATTGTTTTGGATTATGTCTAACAATGTATATTTCAAATATTATTATTTTTTTCTTTTTTATAAAAAATAAAATACAAATGTATACATTACTGAAGCAGTCAGATGCAATACTAGGATATTTGTCTATGCTGCTTGTAGTTTTTGCATCTTCTGATATGAACTAACTTAATGCACTTTTCATTAGCCAATCTGCAGCAAAAATATTAAGGTTAGGGGGTGAGCAAAATGCCCTTAAATAAAATTTAAATGTGAAAGCTTGCTGAAAAGTTAAACATTAAATAGTTGGGAGAAGGTAAACCAAGTATTCTTATAAAAGCAGCAATTAGGTGGCCTTGGGAAAGCGGAAACGTTTATGTGAAGATGTTACATCTGCCGTATATGTAGACAGGTTTGTTATTTCATTGAATCTGCGGCAGAATTACAAAGAGGACTTCAATTCCCAGCAGTCAGATGGAGTGCACAGGGGCTGACAGGAGGAGGGCGGCGTTCAGCAGGAGGAAACGTGAGAATAGAGTTGCAGTGGTCTTTCAGACATAACATTAAAGTGTGCATGTGCTCTGTGTGATGGTCAGAAGGTTGAGTGGCCTTTGTTGGCAGTGTGTGTGTCTACATATGAACTGATTGATCTACTTCAGACATGAATATCTTAACTGATGCAATTCTCCATTGCTGATTTATTGTATACTAGCTGAAATACCTGGTATTGCCAGGGAGGAAAATTTTTTTTAATTGTTTGAGAAAAATATAATTAAAAAAACACAACTTTTAAAATAAATTAACATACAATGAAGACTCAGTAATGTGTTTGTATTGTTTGTTGGAGTTTTTAGTTTTTTTATCTTTAGCCAATATATAAAGGTTCCTAGGACTTCCTACCCTTGAACATGACACATAAAGTTGTCCATGTGAGTGACAGGCTGTGTCCAAATCGATTCCAGCAATTTTCAATGATTGTCCAAACATTCCGAGCGTCAAGTGGATGATAACAGACATACAAGACCGAATCTCCAATTAGTCTCTTCCACTTGAAATTTTTTTACAATCAATTAAACGTTAAATATTTTACCTATATAAATAAATATTATAAGTATATCATAGCTAGGTGGAGCAGTGGTAGCGCTGCTGTCTCGCAGTTAGGAGACCCGGGTTCGGTTCCCGGGTCCTCCCTGTGTGGAGATTGCATGGGTTTCCTCGGGGTACTCTGGTTTCCTCCCACAGTCCAAAGACATGCAGGTTAGGTGGATTGGAGATTCTAAATTGTCCCCAGTGTGTGCTTGGTGTGTGGATGTGGGTATGTGTGTCCTGCGGTGGGTTGACGCCCTGCCGGGGATTGGTTCCTGCCTTGTGCCCTGTGTTGGCTGGGATTGGCTCCAGCAGACCCCCATGACCCTGTGTTCGGATTCAACGGGTTGGAAAATGGATGGATGGATATCATAGCTATATTTGTTTTATACTTTACCTTTGATTTGTTAAGTTAATTAAATTAGTATTTTGATTATGACCGTATTAAAAAAAAATTCCTATTTCATTTTTACAAAAAAATTGTAACACCAACATATTAGCTATAATGTTGCAAAACAAATGACATTTAGCTGATTAATGAATCAACAAAATTCGCAAAGAGAGATGCTGAATCCACAAAACAAATATAGGATGTTTATGGTAGATAAAAATAAAATTGCTTACTTATCTTATATATAAAATACAATAGATAGCCTATTTTAATCAAAATATTATCGCGGAATACGTTCAAAGTAGTGTATATACGATGGGAAAAGCAAAGCCTTTTTTAAGGTTTTCTGACAGATTAATCTTTTTGTGGTGTAGTAATACGTTTGTACATGCAGAATTTTTGACGAAGTAAAAAAAGTAAATTAAATTAATATTATTAGGTTGATTTAATACTAGTACCACTACAACATTATTACAATAAGAATAATGCAAGATGAAAATATAGTTAACAAAAACAAACATTAAACAACAAACAAATAATACTACGGATTTTTCATGATAAAACTGTTGGTTGCTTTTACAGAGCACACCAGAAACTTTACGAGCGTCAAGTGGATGATAAAAGACATACAAGACCTCAAGATTGTTACAGTCTGCTTTATACATGATATATATATATATATGGCTGTTCGAGTTACAAAGACAGAATGAGTCCCAAAAATAGTTGGGATGCCAACCAGGTCAACTCTATTTAATTTCAAAAGCAACAGGGGTGCGGTGGGCTCAAACATAAAGAATGCTGGCAGTCACCTCCAGTTCGCCCTCTGGTGGTCGTTCCAAGTTTCAACTGGATGATAACATGCATACAAGACCTGATAACTCCTAGTTTGTGTTGTAGTGTAGTGTGTTGTTTGACAAACTAGGAGTTATCAGGACTCTACACCACAGAGCAGAGAACATCCCCACTTCCACAGAAGCTAAGAAGAAGGAAAACAGACATCAGAAGACAGCCCTTAAGACCCAAGTGGGCCTTTAACAAGGCAGGATCTTGTTCCAGAAAAAGGACAATGGAAAAGTTGGAGTCCCAGGACCAACGGAAGAACCTGGTTATTCCATACATGTCTGGTCTGTACGAAAAGTTAAAAAGGATTTTTGGAAACCACCACATACCTGCCCACTTCAAACCTACTAACACACTGAGACAGAGACATGTCCACCCCAAAGACCGGATACTGAAACAGAAGAAGAGCAATGTATTATATGCCGTTCAATGCAGCGAAGAGTGTCCTAAACTGTACATTGGAGAGACCAAACAGCTGCTGCACAGGAGGATACCCAGCACAGAAGGAGTAACACCTCAGGACTGGAATCAGCTGTGTACCTCCATTTGAAGGGCAAAGGACATTCATTTGAGGACATTAATGCCCAGATATTGGATAGAGAAGTGGTTTGAGAGAGGGGTCAGGGAAGCTTTGAATGATGCAAATGCGAAAAGACTTTGTTGTGTACTCTTTGCCTTTTATTTCTGACCTCGATTTGTACTGCTATTTTTTCAATTACACCTAGTTCTAATGATTAATCACCTTTTGTTTGCGCTAATGCGATCTTTTCTTTGATACTGCAGCGACTGATATGATAAAGTGTCACAAAAGTTTTAATTGAACAATCGTCAACTTCCTAACTCCAAACACAACTTTCTAGCACCCTCTCCAACCCCTTCTCCCCCAGGTCTCGCCCCCCCTTACCGCATCAATCAATACCCTGCTATCAGTCTTCCATGCTGTACTCCGCCCTCCCTCAATTGGACCGAACAGTCACTTAAAACCAAAAAGGCCTTAACCTGGCTGGGACGCTACAATACTTTCGAATTTTACTGCTTTCATACTCTGTACCTTTCTCTGCATGTGTATTGTGCCATCATTTGTTTGAGCCTTTCGAATTCCACTGCTTTCATAATCTCTTATCTGCCTTTTTTTCTCTACAACGCCTTTGGGTCTCTATTCTCCGTATTGTCCTTATACACTTTATATTTGCTGAGAGCACAGGATGTGTGTGTGCTACGTGCTTTTACACGACTAAGTGTTTTTGAAGGGTGTGCTCTTATATGATATCTTTTGTAAGTAGGGCGTGTCTTGCAAGAATCTCATGTTCCACGTCCCCGCGAGACGTACCTGGGACAATCTCTTGGCACCAAGTCTCATGTGTACAGTCCCCGCGAGATGCTCCATGGTAAGTCTCTTATCTCCTGGGTCTTTTAAGTGTCTTCCGAGAACTTCCGAGAAGATCACGCATCGTTGCCTTGCTTTTACTTTCCAGGATTTTTTTAAATTATATATATATATATATACTGCTCAAAAAATTAAAGGGACACTTTTTAATCAGAGTATAGCATCAAGTCAATGAAACTTCTGGGATATTGAACTGGTCAGTTAAGTAGCAACAATGAGACGACCCCCAAAACAGGAATGGTCTAACAGGTGGAGGCCACTGACATTTTTTCCTCCTCATGTGTTTTTTCACAAGTTTTGCATTTGGTTACAGTCAGTGTCACTACTGGTAGCATGAGACGATACCTGGACCCTACAGAGTTTGGTGGCACAGGTAGTCCAACTTCTCCAGGATGGCACCTCAATATGTGCCATTGTCAGAAGGTTTGCTGTGTCTCCCAGCACAGTCTCAAGGGCATGGAGGAGATTCCAGGAGACAGGCAGTTATGCTAGGAGAGCTGGACAGGGCCTTAGAAGGCCCTTAACCTATTAGCAAGACCAGTATCTACTCCGTTGGGCAAGGAGGAACAGGATGAGCACTACCAGAGCCCTATAAAATGACCTCCAGCAGGCCACTGGTGTGAATGTCTCTGACCAAACAATCAGAAACAGACTTCATGAGGGTGGCTTGAGGGCCCAATGTCCTCTATTGGGCCCTGTGCTCAGTGCCTGGCACCGTGGAGCTCGATTGACATTTGCCATACAATACCAGAACTGGCAGGTCCACCACTGGCACCCTGTGATTTTAACAGAGGAGAGCAGGTTCACCCTGAGCACATGACGCATGTTGAAGGGTCTGGAGAAGCTGTGGAGAATGTTGTGCTGCCTGTAACATCATTCAGCATGATGAGTTTGGTGGTGGGTCAGTGATGGTCTGGGGAGGCATATCCATGGAGGAATGCACAGACCTCTACAGGCTAGACAACGGCACCTTGACTGCCATTAGGTATTAGGATGACATCCTTGGAACCATTGTTAGACCTTATGCTGGTGCAGTGAGTCCTGGGTCCTTCCTGGTGCATGACAATGCCCAGCCTCATGTGGCGAGAGTATGCAGGCAGTTCCTGGAGGATGAAGGAATTGATACCATTGACTGGTCCCCACGCTCGCCTGACCTAAATCCAATAGAACACCTCTGGGACATTATGTTTCGGTCCATCTGACGTTGCCAGGTTGTACCTCAGACTGTCCAGGAGTTCAGTGATGCCCTGGTCCATATCTGGGGGGAGATTCCCCAAGACACTATCCGTTGTCTCATTAGGAGCATGCCCTGATGTTGTCAGGCATGCATACAAGCACGTGGGGGCCATACAAACTACTAAGTACAATTTTGAGTTGCTGCAATGAAATTTCGGCAAAATGGACTAGCCTGCTGCATCATTTTTTCATTTTGATTTTCGGGGTGTCTTTGAATTCAGCCCTTTGTAGGTTGATAATTTTCATTTCCATCAAACGATGTGGTATCCCTTCGTTCCTAACGCATTACCCAGTCCGTGTCAGTACAGATATCCAGTATGATATTTTCCTATTGAGATCTGATGTGCTTTCAAAGTGTCCCTTTAATTTTTTTGAGCAGTTTATATATACACAGACACACAAACACCCACACCTTTACAATGGCATATCTCTCTTGGTTTTGAATAACAAACCCCAGTCATTCATGGAGAGTCCAGAGCTTACCGGCAGCACCTGGCTCCAAAGAGACACCAACTGTGACCTTATACAATCACATTTATATTTATTCACACAGCAACTTAAAACTGCTTATCGCCATAGCGTAAATATCTTTCGGATATGACAGTAAAGCGAATCGTTACGAGAACAGGTACTGGACTTTCATACGTGTGCTTTTGCTTTGAGACATTTCAGACCCAAACGGCCCTCTGTATTCAGCGAATACCCGTATTAATAAACGTCATAATGACGTTTCTATTAACCCATGTAAGATGGCGTTTATTACCAAGCCATCTAGCGTGGCCAATCTAACCTTTCATCCGTATCGACGTCTTTTCAATAAAACTTTATTATACAGGTTTGGACGACTTGTAACAAGGAGTCAACTGGAAGAGAATGGCGACTGTTGGTAGTACTGATGCAGTGGGGGCAGACCCAATACCGAAGCGTCGAG
Organism: Polypterus senegalus; assembly: GCF_016835505.1. NCBI lineage: Eukaryota > Metazoa > Chordata > Cladistia > Polypteriformes > Polypteridae > Polypterus > Polypterus senegalus. The sequence goes on from NC_053164.1 coordinate 97,963,655, forward strand.
TGCATGGAATGTTGAAATTGTACTACGGCTTGAATGAAGAAGGAAAGCCCGAGGAGAAAGGCGATCCATTGGATCCGTGTGACATCGACGGGGCCCATTTCGAGCCTGAAGTTTATCTGAATAAAGTATTTTCTTTTGATTTTTTCTTCTTACGTGAGCTTAAAAGCAGGTAGATAAGAATTACTGATTGGATACGGCACAGTTTATCAACAGAGCTCTTGTACTTGTAGTCGACTGCTTCTTTTTAAAACTATGAAAAAAACCATGACTGTCACACACCGATTATTCTTTTATTACGGTAGAATATTTAACGTCTCTTTAACAACAGAATTGGCAGGCACCTACTTCCTTCCAGTCTCGTGTGTGTAGCGAATCCCCGATAGTATCTTGCTGTCACCACACTTATTTCTGAATTTAGGTTTCATCTCTGCAGAGTCTGACTGAAGAAGCAATCCCAGTGATCTACATTGTCTCTCTTCAGCTTCTGAAGACTCTGATGTGTAGTTTGGGTTGTTTGAACCCGTTGTCTTATAGCAGTTGTTTCCAGTCCAAGTTCTCGGAGATCTCTGTGATTGTAGGTTTTGGTTCCATGCAGTTTCACAATCAGTTGATAATACCTTTAATTGATCTTATTATTTTATTAGCTGCCATTTTTCTTCTCTTATTTTGCATTTACAGAAGAGCAGTACTGTGAGATTTGCATTCATAAGAAACTTGGAAATGTTTTTAATTTTACTTTAGTTTTTTTAAGTTCCTATCGTAATGTTTTCTGTTTATACATCTTTTTATATGGTTTCTTCCCTTAACTGAATCCTAATAATGACAATTAATGACTTGGAGTTGATATCGCCGCAGATGACAGTGAATGCTTGAAAAGCAGCGGCTATTTCAGTGTAAGACTCGTTAGCTTGATTATTAATAAAATATGGCTTAAACAATCAGAATACCTGGAAGAGTGGAATAAAAATTATATTGATGATGAAAATATAAAAAACCAAGGTTAATAAAAAAAAAATCTAAACGTAACACATAGTCTACAGTACATTTCTGGTGCGAACCCTTTGAGTATTTACCTTATCATAATTGAAAACACTGTTTTAAGTAAATTGTGTACCTTGCATTGGTACTTTTCTATTATCGTGACGCAAATCGTATTATCATGGTATATGCATCATAGAAAAGTACCCTTGCATTTTTATAAGTTAATATATTCACTCAAGCTGTAAAAGAATAAAGTTTAATGCACTGTTTCTTAAATCTGGATTTTTTTAAGCTGCGTAAGGAGTGTACTCTTGCAGAGCTGATGGATCAAGAAACTAACATGGTCAAACATATCCGTTCTTTGGACAGTGACATGCAGACCCTTGTGTATGAAAACTACAACAAATTTATCTCTGCTACAGGTAAGAGGGACTGTGGTTTGATTATTTAAGTTTCTGCTTTTGGAAATGAATGAAAGCAACAGTTTGTGTACAGGAACCCTCTGTAGCTAATGGACAGTTTGGTTGCTCAGTTACTTGCATTGTCTGATGCATGGTGCATGTTTCTATCTGATTTTAATTTTTAATTTAGTATGTTTGCATAATGCTGTTGCTGTCTTTAATAATTTGGGTTTTCTGGTCACTGTATTATGTTCTGTTGCTGCATATCCATAGTTTCTTAAGCAAGACTACTCAAAATACTTTCTGATGTACACCTCACTCATATTTGTCGTTAGCAGCAGAATTGTCATGTGTAAAGTGCAGTGAAATTCTTACTTGCATGTGTGACAAACATGCAACACATCACTACTCTCTGGTGCATCACCTTTTTCTGGTGCCATGATAAACAAAAATTTTTTAAAATACATACAGTAACTTTATTTGAACTAATAGGAAACACCGATAACGGAAACAATATGAAGAGGAAATAATTGAACCCATCTTTTTTTACACAAGGCAATGCCACTGCTGCCACTTCTAACACTAGCAACACATATTCTCCATTTTCATGTAAGGTATAGTGACAACAGAATACTTTTTTTTACATTTATATGTTCTTTTCTCACTAGTCAAAGCATTTTAGATAAGAGTGGGGAGCAAATTCAGCCACCACCAATATGCAGCACCTACCTGGATAATGTGACGGCAGCCATTTTGCCATGCATTAGCTATTAGATGGTTAAGGGGTGAGAGAGAGAGGGGGGTTAATTAGAGACAGGGGTTGATTAGGAGACCAGAATAACTAGGCCATGGATGGCTATATAGCCTGGATATCAGGATACACCCTGCTATTTATGAGGGATGCACAGCAATATTTAATGACCACACAGAATCAGGACCTCAGTTTTACATCTTGTGTGAAGGACGGTGTGACCACCTCTGCACTGGGACATTGGGATCCACACACAGACCACAGGGTAAGTGCCCTCTGTTGGCCTCTCCAACACCTCTCCCAGCAACAACCTCAGCTTTTCCTAGATGGTCTCCCATCCAAGTACTGGACAACATGCCTAACCTTCAGGTGGATTACGTGTTCTGAAGTGTATGTGATATGGCTGCTGGTCAAACAAATAAACTGAGTGCAAATATTGGCACCTCCTTACATCCATCCATTATCCAAACCTGCCTTTTCCACTTTGGGTTTCTGGGAAATTAGACTCTATCTAATCAGTATTTGTCTCCCGGTCAGGATACAGATGTGGAAGACTAGTCACTCCATTTAGTAGCTGGTTTCTTTCAAAGTTAGCCTCAGGATCTAGTAGCTGGTGCTTGAGAGTCAGTATTAACACAGTACAGTGCAAGCTATTTCTGTTGTATAAACAAACCATTTAGATTTGACATGAAAAGATTAATGTGAAGTGTTTATTTTGTCTTTTTTCTCTTTCTTCATCATGCAAAGCTCTTTGGGCTACATAGTTTGTATGAAAATGTACTATATAAATAAATGTTGTTGTATGTTACCTTTAAAAAGGTATACAAAGTTCATAATGTGTTAATATCAGAAACATCATCAAAGCTGTGAAGAAAATTTATAAGAAAGCTTTTGCTCAAATCATCAACGGTCTCCACAGGATGAAGGTGTCTCAATTTACTGTCCTACGAAGACTGGCAGCAAAATTAGAAAGGCAGCATTATGAAATTTGAAGTTGCCATCAACACCAAAAATCAAAAGGAAAGATTAGCATATGTTAAAAAATTTTGTTCTGGAACAATGTGTTAAGGACAGATAAATTGAAAAGTTCATTTACCACAACAGTATGAATTTGAAATTGTGGAGAATGAAGAATACTATGGGTGATCCAAAGCATTCCACTTTATCTGTGTAACATGATGAAGGAAGAGATATGGCTTGGGTATGAATGATCGCCACTAAAACTGGCTAACTTACTTTTAACCTCAATTAGGTATGTCCAAGGGGGTGCCCCATGACTCACTGGTTGGCACTTCCATCATTTAGAAAGACATTAATCTAAATATTACACAGCAACTGAAACCACAGAGTTCTCAGGTGTTAAAGGTATAAATTCTTAAACTGACTTGACCAATCTCTAGATTTAAATTCAGACAAGCTATCATTTCATTACTTGAGAAAATAGAAGATGAAAATGAATGCAACAAAGATTTTGCAAGCTGTTTCCAAAGAGGAGATCAAATATGTGTTATAGTGAATGAATTGCATGCTTGATAAGGTTATTGTTTTTATATTTTTTGCTTTAAATGTTCATTGACTCCTGTTATAATCATCTGAAATAGAGTAAGGGAACAAATCCTCTTATTTTAAAATTTTAGAAAGAATATATGCACAGTAATACTAAGAAACAAAAAAGTGTATATTCTGCACTTTCTCAGTCATCTTTTCAAGTTTAATCATAATGGCTTATGCAGGCAATGTGGTGTAGTGGTTTGCCAGTTCAATCACCATTTTTGATTTGATGGGTGACGTAGGCAAGTCTCTTAACCTCTTTAGTGTCAGCCGTGATGTCGGAATTCTATATAGTTACAGTTAAGGCCAAGTCAGACTCATTGTGACGTTTAATGATCCACTTTATAGTACAAAGCCTGAATAACTCTCAAGACATCTGCTGCCATCTAGTGGATGAAGTAACATTATGATTTAAAAACGATGAATATTTCTATATGTGTTTTGCCATTCTAAGATCATTCATCAATATTGATGAGTGGGATGGAGCCTTTAATGAAAACACAATGGCATGCAAATGAGAAGGTGTAAAGCCAGCTTTAGAACTAATGGAAACAAAACCATTAGTTGACTTAAGCAAATGTGATGACAATGTGATTTGGTCATAAGATGTTGACACAGATAGTGTACGGCACTGTACGACCAAACGTCTATGATATTCCTGATGAAAGTTCAGCGAGGTGCAAGTCGATGTGTGGCAAAAAGGCAAAATGACTGCAGTCAAGTAGAAAGACCAGAAAGACATTAGCCCCATAAGCTCTATTCACAATGCATCAACTGTTGCTCGTGTTAGAGGAACTGTGGAAGTCACTAAGTCTTGCATTGTGGTAAACTACAATAAAACAACAGACACGTTGATCACACTGATCTGACTCTGTTATTCTACCTTCTCATGTGCAAGCAACATAGAAAATAGATGAAAAGTGTGCAAAGAAAAACACTTGCATTGTTGGGCTGCATGTATGGGACTGTTTGAAAAATGTTACAAGAAGGATGTGTACAAAATCTGCATTAGTACTGAAGTGGACACTAGACATACCTTGCTCTAATGTATTGATTAAAATGTTTTGATATTTACATGTTTCATTTTTCTGTGTTGAAAAAAAATTCAACATTTTTAAATCAGTTTTTCAGGGGATAACATAGTGTTAAGAAGGTTTATCTGCCTCTGCTTCATTTGATCTGTAATGTGATTTTTTCCTGATCTTGTAAGACACCTTGTAAATTTTTCTGCATTGCCCACATAGTAAATGAAATAACATTTTTGACATTACACAGTCAGGTCACAGAGGGCTGAAGATTATCCTAGCAGCATTGTACATAAAGTAGGAAAGCGCCCAGTGCCCACTCATACAAATCCCACCACTATAGTCATTGGATAACCTAAAACACACATTTGAGAATATGGCAGGGAGAGTGGAGTACTTGTGCAGAAATCTATTTGTTTCCTTCCACTAGACATTTTAGGTTTTGCTTGCCCTGCACAGTGAAAACAAAAACTTTGCCTTCAATATCTGAATATTTTTTGGATAACATTATTTTGTAAATATAATGTTCTCAAATCCACATCCTTCACTTCTGAGTTGAAGAATGCTAGCACCGATCCCAAAAGCGTTTGACACAAAACAGGAAACATCCCAGAACAGGACAACTTTTAGATTTCTCAATCTCAGATTTGTAACTTTGTCAAATTGTTTATTTAATTTACAGAATGTAAAATTTTGCTGTTTATTGGCTTTTGGCTGTACAGTAATATATTTGAGAGTTTTTTCTAAATAAAAGTAGCTGTTTTCTTTTTTGATGGTGGTTTTTTGTACAGTATAGAAATATGCAGAAAGAGTACTGGTCTCTTGATAGTCAAAATGATTTCACTTTTTTTGTTCTATTTTTAATTCAGATACAATCCGTAAAATGAAGAATGACTTTAAGAAGATGGAAGATGAGATGGATTGCTTAGCAACAAACATGACTGCCATCACAGAGTTTAGTGCTCGAATTAGTAGCACTCTGCAAGATCAGCATCAGCAAATAACCAAACTCTCTGGTATTTTTTATGTGTATTTTTTAATTATTCCATGTGTCATAAATATAGAACAAAAGAAAAACGTTTTGCTTTTGGAATTTCAATTATTTTTATAAACTTTCTCTGTAGGTAAAAACATGGTATCTTCAAAGTGATAGGGTAGTTTTTAATACAGTTACCGTTTACTGTAGTTTTTTTTTTTTATTTCTTCTTATTAATGTTATAGTTAGTAGGCTCTACATTTTTATTGTAGTATATACTACATTTTTATTTGCAAAAAAAAAAAAATAATAGTAAAACTACAGTTGATCAAAGTGCAGTCCATTCGCTCAGTACATTTTTTTTTAGCACATAAGCACTTTGGACACAAGTCTGTAGCCCTGAAATTAATAAAAAAATAAAAAAAAAGTCAAAATGTAAAAGGAATAATTAAAAATCACTGCCTTATTACTTATAGGAAAGCATATATATACATTTTTGCATGACTTGTTAGGAAGATTGTTATATAAAAATATAGATTCATATGCATTTTTCTACCATTTTAATTAAATAATTCTGAATAGTTGCACTGTTTACACTGTTCTCTTTCCTTGCACATTTAACCAGCTTCTACTAGTGCTTTCACAGTCTCTTAGGAACTAACTTTAAAATAGAACATGTTAAATGATATCAAAATTATTTCACAATCTGAAGTACTGTGCATTTTCCAATTAATCCTTGTTTGCTTGATATGAAAAGATACAAGGCTTTCAGCTTTTATTATTTTAATCATATAATCTTGGAGTTAGTTTAGTAGCTTTACAGGATTACTTTGGTATCAATACCAGGTTTTGAACCTCAGTACTGGTACCAAAACTGGTCTGAAGCTGATAATTACAAACCCATCTGCGTGTTGCTCCAGCCTTGCTGGTGCACCCCACGATTAATCGTCTCCCTGGTGTGCTGCGCCATGTCACTGCACTACGCATTGCTTCCCACTTGATAGTATAAAGTGTGTGTTGAAGCAATGGGGATTTGTCCCCTGTGAAGAAGTCTTGATTGCGTCGAAGCGGTGTGAGGTGTTTCGGGTGGGTTGTTTGATTTAGGTCCCTGGTGAAGTCTTGGTCACGTTGAAGCATGTTTCATGAAGCCTCCAGCACGGCTAATCTGCCGAGTGTTGGGAGGAGGGCTTTAAGTTGAAAAATTCCCAAAATGTTGGCACTATACTGTTTTAAATTTTGTTTTTTTTTTTTTATACTTTTCTAGTATTGTTCTACTGTGCAACCCTAGTATGCTGCGTGATTATAGATCGTGCAGAGTTCTCTACGACTCCCAAGTCTTTTTCAAAATGTGTGATTTCTAGCACCAATTTGCCCACTGTGCATGTACAGTATATCTAATATTTTTCTTTGATATATTTAAACATACCTAAACAAAGTTAATTTTTCACGTTATCCCAAAACTGAGTTCTTGTCAGATACATCTTTTCGAATTTAGATTACTATAAAATAACATAATTAGGCTTAATGTCCAAATAAATTAAACGTCTTTACATATACAGTATATGTAAATTATTTGTTAATAATTTTGTATAATTAATTCCTCTGGACAAGTTAGTTACATCAACTAATTCAGGAAAAACATTCTTATGCCATAACCAAATTTTTTCTGTGTTGAAATTAGTACAATACACAACACTACTGTACTCTACACATTAAATCCCTACATCTTGTAGTTTAATTATAGATTTATAAGTTTTTATATATTACTAGTTTGGGGTCATCCACCCAGAAACTTTCATGTTTTGAGAGAAATATATGACTTCTCTTATCAAGATACAATTAAAATGATTTTAAAAATATAGTCGGGGCATTACTGGTGTTTATAACCGCTATTACTGCTTTTTAACTTATTATTCACATATGACTGCAAAGCCCCATTTTCAGCAGCAAATTATTCGGTGTCCTAACGGTCAGCTCATTTAACTTATCCTTAATTAGTCATATGTTAATCATAATGTTAACTGGTTATCAAAAAAAAAAACCTTTCTAATTGCATTAGCACCACGTAAACCTTTTATTCTGTTCACTTATGTTGCAGGGTACTGGCATCCCTAAAGTTTAGTCGTGGGTTCAAAAGTGGCCAAATGAAACAACAACCAAATACATTTACTAATGTAACATTACTACTTTAAAATTAATGTTATTTTTATCTATCTTAATTTTTTGTTACTAATATATTTAATAAGAATTCTCATTAAAAGTACTCATTATTTTTTCCATTAGGTCTGTCACAGATATCAATGATACATACTCAGATTTTTTTGTAGACACAGATCGAAACCTTAAAAAAATATCCTTCATATCCACTGTGCCTATTGAAAAAAACTAAAGAAAAATTTTTCTTCGTTCATGCTAACGAAGCTATTTTCTATTGGATTGGAGGGTCCTGCTATTCAGGCAATCTGTGATCTCTGATACAGGTTAACAATATATATCTTATCATTGTATTACTGGGTATACTTTAGATTAAAATTGGCAAAAATTAAATTTAGGACAGATGAAAGATCGTTAAGAGCACTGGAAATTATACCCAGTGGCTTAACTGGGCCAGTTGGGGGGAATAAAAGGAATTTTGTGTGGACCTGAATTATATCAAACATAATGCAATGTTCTACTCTAATTATGCAGTAATGTATAATTATAAATTTTGTATATTCACTATACATATACTTGTATTTTCTTATATGCAAATTCTTTATACTGAACACATCAACTTTTTAATCTGTAATCTTTATATAGATGAAGTTGAGCAAAATGACACCTTTTATTGGCTAACTAAAAAGATTTACATCTTGCCTGAATAAGGGGCCTGAGTTGCCTCGAAAGCTTGTATATTGTAATCTCTTTAGTTAGCCATTAAAAGGTGTCATTTTGCTTGACCTCTCACTACATCCATAATGGCTAACATGGTACAACACCCTAGTACTAATAATATAGTTGATTTAACATTTGATAAAACCATTGGCAACTAGCCATTTAGTTTATGAACCTTTTTTTTTTTTCCTTTCTCATTTTTGCAGGGGTACACATGCTTTTGCGGAAGCTGCAGTTTCTCTTTGAGTTGCCAGCACGTCTCAACAAATGTATAGAATTAGAGGCCTATGTGCAGGCAGTATCCTACTATGGCAAGGCACGATCAGTACTGCACCAGTATCAGCATATGCCCTCCTTTCAAGGTATCCAAAATGACTGCCAAAGCATCATGGCTCAGCTTGCACAGAGACTAAGAGATAAATTTCAGTAAGTATTTATTATCTATTATTTAAATTTATAATAATTGATCTGTATTAAACTGTATTCCAGGTGGAAAAAATAACTTTTGGCCATTTAACTGTGATTAATTAGAATCAGGTCATTGTAATATAATGTTGTTGAAAATGAAGAAATACAAGGCCACTTACAATTTATTTCTTAAAAATGACGTTTTATACATTGCCCTAAAGACTTATCATATTTATTGCAATAAATCCAATTTTCTAAGAATTGCTAATTTCTAAATTTTAGTTAACCCAACTGCAGTATTCATATACAATGTTTCAGTAACCTCCAGTAAGTATTATTCATTAACTTTGTGTCATGCAGTGGTTTATTTGCATGAACTTCATGCAGTTACAGTTAAACAAATGTGAAAACTAAAAACACAGTCTCAACTAGAACGATATAATTAACAGTTTACTATGTTATTGAAAGAGAATTTGGTGCTGATACAGTTTTTGACTTTGATTTATCACATTTCTTTCACAGATTATGCATGTCTCAGAAGAGGCTATTTTTTTGTAAATATTTGATAACTTCTCAAATTTAATATGTTGAAGTTAATTTGAAATCTAACTGATTTTTATGACTAAATTAAAACAATATACTATGACATATTTACATTTATATATTTCGTACCTTTATTCACAATAAGGCACGCGCCTCCTTCTCTTATGTTGATGTGGAACCTGAAGATCGACCTGCACACTTGGCTGGAAGCACAAATGACTTTTCCCACAGATTCTGTAATGAAAATGATCAGTATTATATACCTGGGGGACGGTCCCATCAGTGTTGACTATTACAGCTCCGGAGGACATCGCACTGGCCTCTCAAAGCATTATGGGGCACTGCTATTAAAAAATAAATAAATAAAAAAAACGTACTAAATAATTCAACAAAAAATTGTAAATGCAGCAAATTCACTGATCAACACTAGTGTTGAAAATATGTGCCTCTAATATCTGCCAGCCATGACTCTGGAAACTAGACTGACAAGAATTAATATTGCAGTTTCCTGAGCACTAAGTATGCAAGACATTTGTTGGCAACTTTTTATTATTATTTTATCAACTAGGGGGCTTTCCTCCCTGCTCGCTTTGCTCGCACACCCCCTCACCCTGTTGTGAAGGGGGGAGGGGTGGCTGAATGCACGCTGCTGAACTGTGTGTTCTGCTTGTCGTGCTGCGAGTCGATCATTTAAAAGCCTGTACAGCAATTGTTCTTATTTTCTCACTGCCTTGTCTCTCTGGACGTTAAAGTGTCTTCAAGAAAATTGTGTATCATCTCCTTCCAAGCCTTCCAAGATTTTTTTTTTATAACAGAGAGATATGATCACCATTAGACAGCACCTAAGATAGTAAAATGACATTTTATTTTTCTCAAGAGTGTTGAGAAAAAACAATGAAAATGAAGCCTTTTTTTTTTTTTTGACATTCCTGAAAAATGGACATGAGAAATTGCTTTCTAACTAATACCAGAACAAAACCTAGGACCTGAGAGTTAGGTAATCATTATGCTAATTAAAAGTGTGAGAGATTTAGAAATAGTTTGATTTATCCCAAATTTTAAATTATTTAGGAGGAGAGGAGTTATCATTAGGAAAAAAGTTTCTTCTTAAACAGATCTTAGTTGCACTTGGAAGTATGTGGAGAATATTTGTATGTTATTGTCAAATTTATAGAATTACAATCAATTACTTTTGTCATATAATTTGTGTTTTTCAGAGATGGAGGTTCAAGCGCAAAAGACTTGTCAGAGTGTGTTGAACTACTACTGAAATTAGATGAACCAGCAGAAGAACTTTGTGACAAGTTTCTAAGTCATGCAAAGTCTCGTTTAGAAGAGGACCTAGCAGGGCTAGAGGCTGATTTAGGAGTTTCAAATGTTGCTCTTGGTACTAGCTCAGACATTCTAGAATTTATTGACCGAGGCTGCAATGACTTTGTTGGAAATTTGTGCTTATTAATTGCCTCTTACCAGGACTTATTTGTTAACCGGCTTCAAGATGGAGCCTTAGCATCCAAAAACATTCCCCAGATGGCAAATGCCAAATTGCTGGCTTTTGTCAATGACCTTGTAGACCGTTACTTCTGTCTTGTAGAATGTAGGATTCAGGCAGAGAAAGGTGTTGGTGACAATTCATTATTAGTCAGAGCTCTTGACCGCTTCCACCGAAGACTACAGGCCCTGACAAAGCTTCTGCCTGGATCCAACGTTCCCTCTAAAGGGACAGAGATTGTAGTCCGTGCAGCACGTGAACGTATCCGTCAGTACCTAGCAGCACTTCAGAGCTTTTATATGGACAGTTTGACTGATGTTCGCCAGTCCCTTGCAGCTCAACGTCTTTCAGGAAAAGATAGTGCCAACCTAGCAGAACTGCTGAGCACGCTGTCTGCATCTATTCTCAACCAGATCAAGTCAGTTTTGGCTTATGTCCATCTTTTCACAGCTAAAGATATTAATTTTTCCAACAAACCTTACTTTAAGGTATGTTACTGTAGTTTTACTTCTCTGTTAATAAAAGGGACAACTTTAAGGAAACATTAAATCCTTTTTATAAAAGCAGGTTTTAAAATTTAAGTTAAGTAGTTAATATATACTGTAGTAGTATGGAGTTTTTTTTAATTCTTAAAATCTGTAATAAGAAAGTTCAAGTAGAAATGCAAATTATGCATTGCATGATCTTGAAAGCCATATCTATCAATATGCATTCTCACCACCAATTTATAGCATCTATATCCTGTTCATTTTATGAATTTAATTTTATTTATTGAAATTATTTGTGCACTTAAAGAGTATTTCCTAAATGCTATAATTAGACATACTGCTTAGTTAACCGTGACTTATGTTTTGATTTGGCAGGGTGAGTTTTGTAGTCAAGGTGTTCGAGAAGGACTCATTGTTAGCTTCATTAAGTACATCTGTCAGTCGTCACGGCAGTTTTGTGAATCATCTGGTGATAAGGGAGGGTCCACTCCTCCTGCTCTACTTCTCTTGTTGTCCAGACTGTGTCTGGACTATGAGACATCTACTATCAGCTACATCCTTACACTAACAGATGAACAGTTTTTGGGACAGGTAAGTAATTTCATTGGAATATATAGTATTGCTTATTTGCATTACCTCTGCAAGTGAAATAAAGATATTGTAGATACAACCAAAAGTTGAAAAAACTGTTTTAGGAGAATGCTTTTCATTTTCATTAGTTTGCTGTAATATTCTGAAATATTTAACTTTTAAGAATGTTTTTTAGAGAAATGTCTTTAATTAAAGGTGCAAAAAGTTTGAGCATCCCCAATCTCAAATCCAAACATCTGAAATACTCCAAAACATGAACCTGAAACCACTGTTGTTCGGGTACAACAATAATGTAGGAGTCAATGTTAGGCTGAAAGAATTGGCAGCTATGTTAGTGAAAATATGAATTGCTAAATATGCATTCAAAGTAAATGATGTGTCACACCCGGTCAAAAGGAGATGAAAAGGACTGCCACTTCAGAGAGTTGATAGCAAAGACCACAGGAGATGCAGGTTGCATTACTCAAAGCACTCAAATCAGTAAATGTGCCTAACAACACCACTCCATCTTGGCCAAGGATGTACAGCGTCCATATTCTGATGGTACATTTAAATGAATAACTAAAGTAATTTAATATTACTATCTAATCAGAAATGCAAGCATGCTATGCCTGAATATAGCTTCAGCACTTTAACACACAGCATATACTTAGACTACAATGCTATTCTGAACTCTTATTTGTTGTTGGTATGTCATGCAGTGATGCAATATTCAAAATGACAGAGAGATATCATAGCAGACAGAAGCACTTCTCAAACACATGCAGCCAAGTAGCTGTAATGGTCTTTTAGTGTGTGTGTGTGTGTTTGTCTGTCTGTTCTGTTACCTTGTACAAATTAATCATTAAGCTTCACTTACCTTGTGCTACTGCAATCTTGAATGGGAAACACCTATTTTAACTTTTTATTTGTAGCAGCATCAAGTCTCTTTCGCTCTCGCCCTGAAACCCAGGAAGTTTAAAATGCAGAGACTGAAGGAACTGAGGGTGGGCATTTAGGAAGGTGCAGATATTCCAAAATCCAAAATACAGTTGGTCACAGGCATTTTGGTTTAGGGATGTTCAACCTGTATTTGCCTTTAATTCTAAGAGGTTGATACTTGAGTTCTCATCTTCAAACACACTTGTTTAGTTTAGAGCTTTGAGGTGCTAATGTCTATCCTGGCAGTACTGGCCACATGGCAGGAATTAGCCCTGGTTGAGGGTTTGCAGGTCACACTTATGAGTAAGTTTGGGTGTATGCATAGCAGGCCAGTTTAGCATCACAGCTCAGTCTAACATGCACATCTTTAGAGTGCTGGAGGAAAATCACAATACCTGGAGAACAACCATGCAGATGGCATGCAAACCCAAGAATCAGCCTAAAGATTTTGGAATAAACATTTTTTTTCTATACAATTGGCAGTGGTCTCCTTGTTGTTAGTAGCTGAACAGTTTGCACTTACTAATTCTGTGATACTTTTGTGTTATAGGGTAAAACTGAAGCAAACATCCCCTTTAATGTTTTATCCACAAAGAAATTTATTTGTGAAGTAATTTAAATCTATCTCAGTTGATATTATTTATTAATACTATTAATTTACAAAAATATTGAGACTTAAGAAAACCTCTTCAAAGTTATAAGTACATTGTGCGCTAATGTTCTATTTAAGTTTTATTGTTACTTCATTTAAGTTAGAAATGTTGGTTGGTTTGTTCAGTTATAACTATAAATTGCCTTTATTGATAATGGCTTCTGCTTCATTAACTACCCACTTAGGATCAAACCCCAGTAACGCCTGTTACTGCCTTGTGTTCTGAGGCTCGTGAGGCTGCCCAAAAGCTGTTGAATTACTATGTGAAAGTCCAAGGCCTCATCATCTCCCAGATGCTGCGCAAAAGTGTTGAGACACGTGATTGGATCAACACCATAGAGCCACGAAATGTGCGTGCTGTTATGAAGAGGGTTGTAGAGGATACAACCTCCATTGATGTGCAGGTGAGAATTACTCAAATATTATTATTTTAGTACTAAACACAATTAATATAATTTTATGTGTAGAAGATCCACAATTCTTCTGCATTCCCAACCTCGGATTGACCAGTTTTTGGATTCCATCCTACCAGTAGTACACACATGGTTTTGCATTTGTATGATTTTTATAAGTTTATAGTCTATTTTCCAACTGCTTAAGTAGAAACTTTGTGATAACTGTATAACTATGCCCTGCAGTCATTCATTTCCTTGCAAAAGACAGACGGAGGGGTATAGCAAGCTAGTTTTTAAAAGGGTTGTATATTATACAACATACTGTATGCTAGGATATAAAAGTGGGGGAAAAAAACAATGAGTTGATATGAAAAATCAAATATCACTTTAGTTTTGATGCAAAAAAAAAAAATCAAGTATAAACCTATAACACTTTTTTTCTTAGGTCTGTAGACATATCTTTATATTATAAGCTTGGTGTTGGGTGTTTTAAGTTTCAGAAGAAACATATGCAGACCATACCAATCTAATTTACTTTCCACACATGTACATCTTTCAGACCTTTCCTTTTTTAGGGTAGCAAATAACATTTGGGAATGCAATATGTTAGAAGTAAAGCACAAAGTGTTAATAATGACAAATAACTACAGAATAAATAATGCTGTATAATTCCATATACTATATGTTTCTATTTTGTGGGTGATTCAATATTTTTATATTGATATCAAGGGATTTATTTCTGCAGTCATGCATGTTATAATAAAGACAAATTGCTCTGGAAGTTATACTTCAGCTGTTTACAAGTAACTACTAGTGTTTGCATCTTTTCTCCACAAATAGCAATAAGCTAAAGAGAGAACTGAATCTCACCATGTTCTTTAAAAATGAAATGCCATTTTGAATAAAGATTATCTATTATTTTTATAAAACACTTGCCATTGTGAGGATCTTATTGGCAATCAATTGTGTGTACATAAGGTAGGCCCAGATTTTCCTTTCTCCAGCAGCTGCCTTTAACTTCTCCCAGAGGACTCTCAGACCAGATATAATCTCTCTGTTCCTCCAAGGTCTCCTTCATGGATGTAACCTGGTAGACCTGCAATGAGAAGTCATAAGCAAAATCAAACACACACACATACACCTACAAAAAAAAAATAATTTAGAGATGTCAGTTGACTTCTTTTGTTTTAAATGCACATTAAATAAAGTACACATTTTACCCAGATTGCTAAGCTGCTGAACCCATCAATACATGGAGATGGGGAATAATTGGGCCATTTGAGAAAGTAAGGACACACTCAATTTTATGGTTTTACATTTGAGGATAAAACTAACAATCACTGACTCCTTCTGAATGAATAAATTAGATAAACCTAAACTTAGGTGATAAATAAAACATGTTCTTTAAGCAGGCAACCATACATGTTTTAAGAAATCATTACATGTCATAATATTATTGGTTATCTACTAGATAAGTAATGGAGAAACAGTGACACAGGTTATTTGTATCTAGATTGTTATAGCTTAGATAATTAGATTTTGGTCTTTTTGTGTCTCAGATTATAATTTTAGGGATCTGTGGCAGAATAAGTGTCCCTTTTTAATGTCTGAATATAACAATTCTGCTCATAGTATATTTCTGTAGCTAGTACACACATGTATTCAACCTGAGCTGCAAGTCACAAGGACAAGAAGACAAATGCAAGGGGAATCAGTAACATTTTGAATAATTTGTAACTCTGAGCTGATTTTTCTTATGATTCAGGTAGGACTGCTGTTTGAGGAAGGTGTGCGAAAAGCCCACAGCAGTGATTCCAGCAAGAGAACTTTTTCTGTTTACAGTAGCTCTCGTCAGCAGGCTCGATATGCACCCAGCTATACACCAAGGTAAGCTGTCAGCACAGTGCTTTGCTCATAGTATGAGGTTTTTATTGGTGGCTGGAGTGCCAATTCTGCCACCAACCCCCAGGTTTTTCCCTGCAGCTTGGAGGGCCTGCTTGCAGGGCTGGATGCAGATTAATGTCATATCCAGGATAGAGCAATTGCAGGTTAAGGGCCTTGCTCAAGGGCCCACCATACATACATATATATGTACACACACATACAGTATATAATATTATATTATATTATATTATAGCTTAAAAAAAAGGAAATGGAGGGTTTTGGAATGGCCAACTCATAGCCTTAATTTGAACTTCATCAAGATGCTGAGGGGTGTTTGAATGGGACTGTGCATGCAAGACACCTCCCAAACATCACTGAATATTCTGAATGGGAAAATGTCAGAGTCTGGTAAACAGTTGTGGGAAATCCTACTTGAGGTTGTTTCTGCCAAAAGGGGCAATACCAGCTTTTTACTTTTACCCATAGACAGAAATTGCATATCTGCTCATTTTTAAATGAGTTACATCTTCTTTGTTTTTTTCCACAATTATATCCTTTATCTTAATATGTCCACATATGGTAAAATAGAAAAAACATTTCATGGGGTGTTTCACAAATGAAGGCATGGTACAGAACAGGCCCCAATGTGGCTCTGAAAGAGAGGTTTATTTATTTATTTATTTTTTAATGGCAGTTCTTGCATCTGCAGTGAACAAGTAAGTTGAAGGACAATAGGCAAAGGACACCGGAGCAGTAGTGGCAGGTTATATTCCCCCAGGATGCTAGCAGACACATGTCACATGAAGACAGATGCTCAATACATACAGACGGATAAACCATACAGGATTTGAAGAAGTCTGGAATACCTCTTGGCTGTTAGCAGGAAGCACGTATACCTCTATTGAAAGGAATAGGGATGTATTCTCTTTTTAGGCAGACAACCCAGAAGTTTCTTAAGAGACCTGACCTTTTAAGGGCTGCATCGAACTCGGGGCTTCAGAGACACAAGCGGTATTAAAAAGAAATCAAGAAGAAAGATATACTTCTTGAAAGACGCAGTTGTGAATAGGTGTTTTGCTGGAGACGATTTGTGTCAATAAATAACCCACTGATAGGAACAGGCAGTTGCCGGATCCCGGAATAGAGATGACATTGTACAAAAACCTGTCGACAGAGAAGATACTGTCATTCATTTTATAACAAAGGCTTGGGAAACAACCGTCGCAGTACAGTATAACGAAAATAGAAAGGAGCGAAACCAATGCCAATGGTCGAGAGCACAGACATATATAGATAGACGCCGCATTCACTGTGTTGCCCAGTCGACACGATACGTCAGCACGTCCCCCCTATTGCGAGTGGCAAAAGTGCCATTTAAACTAATACAGGTAGATGTGGAAACTGGGTTTTCTGATGAAAAAACAATAACGTTTAAAACAGTATCATTTACATACAACAGATTTTGGCGAATCGTTTACATGCAATTATTTATATCTATTTATACACTAATAATGGCAATTATTAAATAATAATAATAAATTATTATTATTAAATAATTCCTCCCATATGAGTAACATCTCGGACTGCCTTCTTCCATCTCTGAAATATTTATAGACTTCATCCTGTTCTTATGCAACATAGTACTGAAGTATTGGTTAATGCCCTAGTCACCTCACGTATTGATTACTGTAATGCTATTCTAACTGGCATACCACAAAAACTTATCCATCACTTACAACTTATTCAAAATTCTGCTGCCAGGATAATAACATGCTGTTCTAAACCCACTGAACATATTACACCTACTCTCTCACAACTTAATTGGCTCCCTGTGAAGTTGTGAATAGGTGTTTTGCTGGAGACGACAGTTGCCGGATCCCGGAATAGAGATAACGTTGTACAAAAACCCGTCGACACAAAAGATACTGTTGTTCATTTTATAACAAAGGCTTAGGAAACAACCGTCGCAGTATAAAATAGCAAGGTGTATGGGAGGCCACAGGCAGCGTGGGGAAGAGTTTGGAAGAGGACAAATAGGAATCGAGAAATGCCATGTCAGCAGCATGTGGGTGGGACCAGTTTTGAAGAGGAGCCGCAGGCAACGTGGGGAAGGGTTTGGAAGAGGACGAATAGGAACCAAGAAATACTGTGTCAGCTGCGTGTGGGCGGGTCCGGTTTTGAAGAGGAGCCGCAGGCTGTGTCTATATGTTTATATTCAGACATTCTTCCATTCTCTAAACTAATCATACCATGCCTTGGTTCAGTGCACCCATACACACTGGTACAATTTAGACACTCTAGTTTAGCGGACACTATAGCATTGGGCTGTTTTAAGAGATACTTGAGGAAGCCTAAACAAACAGAGATGAAAAGCTATTACCATATATAGGGCACAACTTAAAATCTAAACTAGTTTAACTACTGTACAGCAACAGAAATGCTTATGTTGCTCATTTTTAATGTCATCTAAATACAAATACAAGATATGTTTTACAAACACAGATAACGTCATTTAAAGTGAAATTCACTTTCCATGCATTCACTTTGTATGAATTTATCTGTTTCCCTTTGTCTGTATGAATCTTCTTCTGGTACTCTATTTTTCCCTCCACATTCCTAAGAAAAGCCACTTAAATTAATTGGCATCTATATATTTGTCCAGTATTGTTGATTCCAGGTGTGTATCTTATAATTTAATAGCAATGCTTGCAGTGTTGGCTCCTAATTTGTGCTCGGTTCTGCCAGCTCTCTAAAGACACTTAAATTTAAGAAATAAGTAAAAAAAACAAAAAAAAAAAAAACTTATTTTTTTAAAGAAGTACAGCATATGTTATTTCAAAATAATTCTTAATTCTTCATACAAGCACTTTAGTCAGTATAGTAGATTAACTGGTATCCCCTTTCTTGAGTATAGTGCTCCTATGGACACCAATCTGTTAAGCAACATCCAGAAGCTGTTCTCTGAGAGGATTGACATTTTTAGTCCTGTGGAGTTCAACAAGGTAATCATATATCTTTATTATATTTTTTATTTTATTATTTTTGTACCTTTGCTTCAATTTTTAATATAAAGTGTATGATAATAATTTTTAAACCTGCTTATCCAGTTCAGGGTTGGAGTGAGCCATTACTTATCCCAGTAGTACCACTGTGCAAGGTGAGACTCAATCTTGGACAAGGCTCTAGTCCATTTCAGGACACTCTGCCGCTTACACATACACATTACTCACTCATATAAGGTCAATTTACAGTTTCCATTTAACTTTACTTGCACACCTTTGTAATTTGGGGATCCTGCTCTATAGAATAGTATTAAAGTTGGGAACATAAACTAGAACTCTAAGATCCATAAATAAATATAAACTGTGAATTTGCAAGT
Source organism: Polypterus senegalus (assembly GCF_016835505.1). Taxonomy (NCBI): domain Eukaryota; kingdom Metazoa; phylum Chordata; class Cladistia; order Polypteriformes; family Polypteridae; genus Polypterus; species Polypterus senegalus. The sequence goes on from NC_053164.1 coordinate 97,982,967, forward strand.
AACTGCTCTATACAGTGGAGTATGAAATGAAGCATTATGATATGATTACAAATTTAACGCATTAAGTTATTGGAAAGCTTGTTATTTGTATAGGCAAAACAAGGTATAACAATAAAGATTTGTGTTCATTTATGTCCTCGATATGTAAGTGGCAAAATTAAATGTAAATAATCATATGTTCCTGACAACATATCCAGTGGTTGGGTTTGCTACTTTGGAATTTGATTATTAAAAATAAACTTTCCCACTTGTAAATGCACATGTAGTAATCAGTGTGAACAGGACTTGACTTGGAATTATATATTTTTTTTTGTTTAAAAACTCTGTAGTAGATGCTATTTTAATCTCACCTGTCTTTAAAAACAAAGAATCCTAGATTTTTTTTTGTCTTGTACAATAAACACTATAGATCTTTATGAAAATGTAGCAGATTTTCAGCTTACATTTAAGCAAATCCAGATAAACTTGTTATTAAAAAAATAAATACAACATCATGTTAGGAGGTAGGAAGTAGTGATAACATTTGATATTACCTTTTAACACTCTAACAAAAGTGAACTGCAACACAGGAATGACAGAAAAAAATATTTTGAGGAGTGATCTTAGAACTAGCCTACACAAAACTCTATACATTTGGACAAATGAGATTACAAATGATAGCGTACTTCATGCACTTCATTAAAATTCCCAGTGATCATCCCAAAATTTTGCACTATATCTTTTTTAGGCAAAAAGGCAGCATGAAAAAAGAAACACGAGTTTTATTGTTTCAAATTAATAGTACCTATATGCAATTAATTTGAAGATGGCCTGGATAAAAAAGACAAAATGTATGAGTTATAAAAATACAACTAATACAGCCAATACTCCAATTCATTTTATTTATTTAATTCTAAGATTACATTCTATAACTTTTTATTAATAGATAATGTGATAGGGTTTGTTAAACATTTTTATGGCCAGTATTTTTCTGTTCCTATTGATTTCTGGTGTGATCCTTATTTTATTGTTCAAGTGTTCCTTTTAAAAATGGTTTCATTTTGAGTAGTGGGTGTAGCTTTGGAATATATTTCTAGGCATTTTCCAAGCTACGAATTGTATAATTGATTCTGGACTCCCATGTACAGTATGTAATAATGGTTTAATTGGCCTATAAACCATGCAGTTGTTTTTGGGAAGCTGTAGCTTAACATCAGACCTTTAAATGCAAAAATATGTTAAAACCATTTGCCTCCCTTGCTTATATTTATGACTTCTTGAGTCATATTTTGGTTTTGAAGCCTCTGTCATTTTTTACAAAGCATTTGAATTTGAGCACTTATAGGTAGAAGGGAATGTAAAACAGTTTAAGAAATACTGTTTTAGACTCTTTTTGCACTGTTACCTCTTTAGGTGTCTGTATTGACTGGCATTATCAAGATCAGTTTGAAGACCTTCCTTGAATGTGTTCGACTGCGCACCTTTGGACGTTATGGTTTGCAGCAAATACAGGTTGACTGTTACTACCTGCAGCTCTACTTGTGGCGTTTTGTGTCAGATGAGAATCTTGTTCACTTCCTGTTGGATGAGATTGTTGGGAGTAGTGCCCACCGCTGTCTGGATCCCTCCCCAATGGAGCAAAGCGTCATTGAAGTCATATGTGAACGGGGTTAAATTAAGGCTGGATGTTACTGGTATGGAAAAAAAAAAATAGAGGGGACAATTTATTTAATTTATAAGAACTGGGTGTTGTACATAATGTTAAAAAAGTCATAATAAAGCACATGGTATTTGTCCATTGGTTACAAAAAGATCATATACTGTGAATATCTTTTTTTAACCCATTTTTGTCCATGGGAAAAAAAAAACATATTGCAGGACTACCAAAAAGTAATGAAGACTTTGTATCCTTTGTAAAATTTTATTGTGGACATCCAGAAATTCTTAAATAGAATTGATTGTGTGGAGGTGGACTATAATTAAGAAAATGTTAAGTTGCTTCTTTAAAATTAAAAGTACAGCAAAACAAGTAAATTAACTGAATTGTCCAAGCTGTACCTAAATTTGCATGATGCTATTTAAAACTTTAAATAGTACAGTTGCCTTTAAAATGGTTAAGAATTGATTTCATAGAGGGACCCAGTGGTTGAGCAAGTCTGGAATGTCATAGGTTCAGCTGAACTGCAAACAACAGTTTTAAACAAATATTTAAAATTCTCGTATATCATGGTGCTGGAAAGTGAAGGCCTCACTACTGGTTACAGGTTTACATTTTTTATGTCTCAGAATTATTGTTAGTACCATTATTGTGTTTTAAATTAAAGCAAAGAGTAAGCATACCGTGTTCAAACAGTTAAGTTCAGTTTTGGGGTGAAGATAAATGCAGCTCTTTCACTAAAATATTTCTGAAACTTATTTTTTTTTAAATTTTTTATTAATTAAATGGCAAATTATGCATCATTTCAGTCCCCTGTATAAAATGAATGAAGAACATTACTGTAAATACAAGGTTTTTGGTTCAACCCCCACCTCACATTTCAACAAATCAATTAACCTGCATGTGCTCATAAATACATAAATGTCTTGGAGAATGGATGGGTAAGAACTATACTACACAATACTTATGAAATAATTTTGTTATGCTTGTTATAAAATGTGCCTTATAAAAGTCAATTACTTATGCGTTTGACTAAAACATTCTGTAGTTTGTAAAGTTACTGGTAAATATGTTTGATTTATAATGAAACCTTGAAATACTGGTTACAAGTATATTAGGCCTAATACTACACTGACTGTGCATGTCTATATTGCACGGATTTATAGGATTTGAGTACAAGGCCATTGGCAAAGCAGATTTGTATTTTACTCCTGGAGAACATCTGTCTCATTATTTTAAAGGCATATTTCATCATTTCATGGCAAGTTTCTTAAATGTGAGAAGTTGAATTTGCCATTTATCAAACATTTTGTATTTTATGCAAGCATTAAGCAGGCAAGTGATTTGTAATATGAAGGGACATGATTAGTGTCACTTCTGTTTATAATTAAATGTACTTTTAGCCCAGGAAGCAAATTGTTTACTATGTATACAAATTATTTACTATGTATATGTTAGGGTGATGAATAAAATAAAAACCTGTTATTTGTACACTAATGAACACATTATATATTGTAAAATAAAGCTTGATTGTGAAAGTTTAGCATTGTGAACTGTGGAGTAAAACAGGAAACATACAATGTATTTCAAAGCTGGCCCTTTTTTTGTTACCAAGGACTCCTGTTTTTGGCAGGAAGTATCATACAGTGGTTATGGCATTGGACCTGTTCCTATCTTGGAGCATGACACAGGCTTCTCTGCGACTCACTTTGGCGCCCCGGCCCCAGAGCCTATTTAGTATTTTACATGTCAACTATAGACTACTGTAGTTTAAAAACATTGACACTTGAACAAGCAAATTATAACTAGTGCAGACAAAAGTTGTACTAAAATTTAAAATTACTCTTATGAAAAATCATTTCCAACGTTCATGTGCTCTATTGCATGAGATTTGCAAAAAAAGTGCCAAGTTTTTGGTCTACATGGAGAATATTCACAAATGATAGGTGCCTTTTGTTATCCAAAACAAGTTAAAGAATGTCACTTAATAAGCAATCATGCTAATGAAAAAACTCTGTGAATGTATTATATAGAGATATTAAAGTTAAACTTTCTGCATGGTCCTCGCTCATAGGACGCAGTTCAAAGATTTGCATATTAGGTGGAGTGGAATTGTTAAATTTGTCAAGGTATGTGTGCACACGTGGATGTGAGTGAGTGAGTGAGTGTGTGTTTGTGTTCACTGTGCTGGCGCCCTGCTTAGGGACTGTTCCTGCTTTGTGCCTAGTAATTGCTGGAATAGGCTAAAGGTGCTCCGTGACCTTCCCCTGGATAAGTGAGTTAGAAAGATTGATGGATGGAAATTGAAGTCTTAAATACGCAAAATAAATATTAAATATTCTGTGCTGTGATATGAACAGAAAGTTTCATTTGAAAATTAGTAACTCAAGATAGTGTTTATCCCAAAATATAATAATAATCACAGTTTCATTTACTGGTCAAAACCTTTTAGTAAAGCAAATGTAACCAATCAAATAATAGAGATTACCAATAAAGTCTTGTTCTATAGTTCATTTACTGCTGAATTTCTGGCTGCAGCTTGATGTTTTGGAACTTATTACACATAGTGATTGCTATATTTAAATATAATCAAAAGATTCAATTATAAACTAAGCAAAACCTGCAAAATTAACAGCACAACTTTACAGAACTCTCCAAGCTCATATCAAGCCCTTCGTTTGCTTAACATAAAAGCTTAGCTGTAACTTTGAACCTTGCTAGTACAATTAACAGGAGGAGGAAAAAAAAACAAATATGGGATAAGAATGCCACTGTCAGATGGCTGTATATCCCAGACCACTCTGACTACCAACCAATTATACAGGAGCTTCAGGATGAGCGGGTGGAGCAATGACATGTGTCTGCTGCAAGGTTCAGTTATGGTGGTTACTGCTGACATTCATTGCTTATTTTGGTGTGGAGAAAATATGGAATTCACATTAAATTTTCCCTTAAGAATTCCACCATATTATTTTTTTGCACCCCCAATAATTCCCTCCTGCGAAACACTGATTTTCCCCCTGACGTGGCTTGTTTGTGCAGTCTACCCTGGAGGTTTTCACCCCTTTAAGTTTCTGGATGCCATTATCTGCATATATAGCATTCGTACCAGCCCTGCACTGCTGACCGCCATCTTGCAACAGAGTTTTATAATGTAGCAGTGCAGGTCTACCAATTATCATTATTCAGTGTTTACGATTTTCATTTGGTTTACGCTGTTTATTCAAATAAATTACAGGGAGATTCACTCGAAAAAGGCCCTGAATATTCTGTAATAACTCTTGCTAGGACAAAGCAATCTGAACGAAACAACGTGCAATGTGTTCGTCAGTATATGGAGCTTCCCCTTCGTCGGAGCAATGAGGTAGGTGCCGGACAGCCATCACAACGTTTAACTTCCATGTGCAGTTTCTGGGTGCCTACCGTCCATACCCCTTCACTCGGTCACTCAACATCTCATCAGGATGGTGGCGTACAGTATTGAGCAGAGCATCTTCATGGTGCAAACCTATTGGGTCACCAATTTGTTTAAGTGATATCAGAATCAACTGGATGATCGTGAGTTAATTTAAGGTTACTTCCAGCAAAATGGAGCAATGTGTCATACGTCAGTAAGGAGCATGGCAGAAATTGAGTCCTTCTTTGGCAATAGGGTAATTTCAAAGGGGCTTTGGCCACCACGGTCACTGGATCTGACACCACCAGACTTCTTCCTTTGTGGTGTGCTCAAAGGAAAGGTCTATTGGAACAAGCCTCACACTGTGGAAGATTTGAAGGAAAACATCCAACGTGAAATTGCTGCTATTCCCCCCGAGACGCCTGCAAATACGTTCAGGAACATGGAGTGCCGTGTCGAAACAGAAAATGGAAACCTCTTCCAGCATTGCATGTAATGCAATCGATTACACATACGTCAAGGTATATAGTGTAGTTTTTTGGTTCAGATTGCTTCAACCTACCGGGAGTTACAACAGAATATTAGGGGCCTCTTTCAAGTGAATTCTCTCTGTATTTCTTGTTGTGTTTTTCATCAGTTGTATGTAGTCCTCGATTAAAGTCTAAACTAAATAAATGGACTGAAAAGATTCCTCTTGAAGAGTGATGTTTATAAAGGTATGTAAGCAACAATGGTATATACAGTACTGTATGAATACCTGTAGTTTCCATACGTTTTTTTCTCCATTTCACTCTTAATTGGTATTAAAGAATCTTATTCAGGTGTAGATGGTGGTAGTGTGAAGTATTTTCTTTGTTTTATTCTTTTTCTGAGAAACCGTAGTTAAATATACTGCTTGATGAAGACTGATTTGTGAATTCAGTTCATAAATATTTCAATCTGATAAAAAAAGGACTTGATTCTATTTTGAATAATTTAATGTACAGTGTATTATTTGAATAATTGATTTATATTATTTGTTCAGTAACAGTATTTTTAAACTCATCTATTTGAATTAAGCAGGTGTGAGAATGCAGTGTTTTTTATGTTTGTGCAATTTTAGACTTTGCATTCCCAAGTCAGCGTCTACAGGTCATAAGACTGTTTATGTACAAGAGCAATTACTAAAGCAAATAAATATCTACACTCACCTAAAGGATTATTAGGAACACCATACTAATACGGTGTTTGACCCCCTTTCACCTTCAGAACTGCCTTAATTCTACGTGGCATTGATTCAACAAGGTGCTGAAAGCATTCTTTAGAAATGTTGGCCCATATTGATAGGAGAGCATCTTGCAGTTGATGGAGATTTGTGGGATGCACATCCAGGGCACGATGCTCCTGTTTCACCACATCCCAAAGATGCTCTATTGGGTTGAGATCTGGTGACTGTGGGGGCCATTTTAGTACAGTGAACTCATTGTCATGTTCAAGAAACCAATTTGAAATGATTCGAGCTTTGTGACATGGTGCATTATCCTGCTGGAAGTAGCCATCAGAGGATGGGTACATGGTGGTCATGAAGGGATGGACATGGTCAGAAACAATGCTCAGGTAGCCCGTGGCATTTAAACGATGCCCAATTGGCACTAAGGGGCCTAAAGTGTGCCAAGAAAACATCCCCCACACCATTACACCACCACCAGCCTGCACAGTGGTAACAAGGCATGATGGATCCATGTTCTCATTCTGTTTACGCCAAATTCTGACTCTACTATTTGAATGTCTCAACAGAAATCGAGACTCATCAGACCAGGCAACATTTTTCCAGTCTTCAACTGTCCAATTTTGGTGAGCTCGTGCAAATTGTAGCCTCTTTTTCCTATTTGTAGTGGAGATGAGTGGTACCCGGTGGGGTCTTCTGCTGTTGTAGCCCATCCGCCTCAAGGTTGTGCGTGTTGTGGCTTCACAAATGCTTTGCTACATACCTCGGTTGTAACGAGTGGTTATTTCAGTCAAAGTTGCTCTTCTATCAGCTTGAATCAGTCGGCCCATTCTCCTCTGACCTCTAGCAGCAACAAGGCATTTTCGCCAACAGGACTGCCGCATACTGGATGTTTTTCCCTTTTCACACCATTCTTTGTAAACCCTAGAAATGGTTGTGTGTGAAAATCCCAGTAACTGAGCAGATTGTGAAATACTCAGACCGGCCCGTCTGGCACCAACAACCATGCCACACTCAAAATTGCTTAAATTACCTTTCTTTCCTATTCTGACATTCAGTTTGGAGTTCAGGAGATTGTCTTGACCAGGACCACACCCCTAAATGCATTGAAGCAACTGCCATGTGATTGGTTGATTAGATAATTGCATTAATGAGAAATTGAACAGGTATTCCTAATAATCCTTTAGGTGAGTGTAGATTATACTGCTAAAAGTGTAGAATATAAATTAAAGGGATGTTTAAACTGTATAAAGCACTAATAAGACTATATCTGTATTAATCAGTGCAGTTTTGCTGACCATGATACAGGTATCCCTCAATTAACAATGGCTATCAAGGTGGGGAAAAAGTAAAAGGCAATAGAGTTACTGGAGAAGGTGAAAAATAATAGAGCAGAGTGAAAATGAGGAATCTGTGTTGTAACCACTAGGGGGTGCCACTGAGCCCCCAACCACAGACACTGCAATATCCATCACAATTACAGGTTCAAATAAATTATTTTTATTTGACAAAATACCTTGCACTTACAATCACAAGAAAAATGAACCGTTCACAATTCCTCATTCCTCTTCCAAAAGGGAGTTGCCCACTGCCTCCAAACTCTGATTCAAAGTGAAGCAGCGGGCTTTCTTTTAAACTAAAATCAGGAACTGCTTCTAGTCTCCTGTCCAGGTCATCTGGAGGATTTCTGTTGGAAACCAGGTCAGTCATATCCCAGCAGCACAGTCTGGCAGAGTCCAAACACCCCAACTCCAACTCCCATGCCACCCTATAGGTGTCTTAATCTGGGCCAGCCTTGAAGAACACTGCCACCTGTCATGTGGGGGAACTAACTGCTCCCGGTAAGCTTGTTCGCCCAGTCAATCCATTATGGCCTCTTGACTGAGTACAAATCCTTTTTATCTTGGCCAGGATGCCTATTCTTCCTTCCTGGCACCTACAGTATCAACAACTGTGAACACTGAACAGTGCTGTCTGTTTACCCCTAGGTTCTGTGATCAACTCTCACCAGCTGTCTCCTACTCTGTTCCATCTAATGCAATGGTTACAAAACCTGAAAACTTCACTTCTCAACAGCACAAACAAAAAAACTGAAGTAGTGCCCAGTTTACAGCACACACCATTCATGATACAGTAAGTGCAGTTCATTTTATAATTCATGCTGCACTTTTAATTTTAAATCTATATCAAAATTATTTAAACATGAATAATATTTGATGTCAGTGAAAAAAATGCAACAAACACAAATTGTTGAGCACTGCATGCATGCATGCATTCTAATTGTTACAATTAATCTAATACTGAGACATTGAGACAGCCAAGTATGATTGCATTTTTGACTTACAACAGCCACCTCCTAAACGGAAGAATAATTGAACAAAAGAAACATCGCAGAGGACAGCAACCAAGTGCATGTCTGGACTGAATGACATGTCCTGTTCTTAAAGTTAAGGAAATAAAACCTCTTAAGTCTGAAAAGAGAAGGCTGTCTGAGAATGTAAATAGGGCTTCAATATTCTCAATACATACATGTGATATATTCCAATTTAAATTGTGAACCACATACTTGAGGATGCTTGTGGAAATTAAGAGAGAGTACATTTAACACTAAAACCAGGAAACAATTATTTACATTAAGTGCTGTGGGAATCTGGAACAAATCACCAATTTACAGTATGTAGTTGAAAAAGAAACACTGACAGTTTTGAAAAGGTCTTTGGATGAAATACTGTGCAAACATAACCATTTTGATAGACTGAATGATAGACTGAATGAGCTTGTCTTATATGTCAAACTGCTACTCTTATTAGCTAAATATTGCACAGATCACATGATATCTTGCCTTTACATCACAATACATTCTCTTCATTTGTTCAAGTAAATTTCATGCAAGGCAGCATAGTAGCAGAATTAGTGACAGTTAGTGTTTCTTCCTCACAATTCCAGGGGAACAAGTTTGAATCAAACAGTGTCTACGTTGAGTTTACAGGTTCTTCTTTCTGTGTGTTTTTTTTTATGCTACAAAAATATGCTTGCCAGCCAAAGTGACTATGATGCCCCATCCCTGATTGGTTAAATTTAGCTCCCCCAACCCTAATCCTAACAAGAATGAGCAGATGGAATATTTTTACACCATAAACATTTAAACTTTGCAGATCTTACAGATTTTGCCCTTTACATCATTACTATTTAAAGTTATGTGTAATTAACTGCTAGTAATCATTAAACCTTTTTTTCTGGACCTTCTGTTGTATTCCAACTGCAGTTCACCAGTTCTTCATGTGCAAAAAAAAAAGTAGACACGTAAAACTAACTTTCTTCCTTGGTTAAATTAAGGAATATATTTAGGCTTTAAACATTAATATGTCTGTGTTGCAAAAAAACAATGGGGAATCTAGAAAGAAAGTGTGAAGAACAAACCTCCGTCACACAATATAATGATGCAACTTGCCTTCCCACTGTTACCAAATTCGGGTCCTCTAATTTGTCAAAGGAAGTGTGCTGTCACTCTGTGTTCCCATGTGTTTACAAGGTTTCCTGTCAGTCACAAATATACAAGATCAGCACAAAATGTGCTTCTTTACATTTCCCTTTTCTGTACTCAAAGGGTACTTCTTTAGTATTTACTCAACAAATAAGTTCCATACTGTACTGTGTAATAAAAAATGGTGCACTTTGGATAAGATTGCAAATGTCTCCAGTTCTTAAACTATACAATGTCAGTTTTCCTTACAAATGCTTTACTAGGTACAAGATAATAATAAGATAATAACAAATAACAAGGTAATAATTCTTTACATCTATATAGCAGCACTTTTTTCACTACTCAGAGTGCTTCAGTGAGTGCAGAGCCACTTCAACCACCACTAATGTGTATCATCCACCTACAGCAGCCATTTTGCACCAGTACAGTATGCTCACCACACATTAGCTGTTAGGTGGTGAGAGAGAGAGCCAATTAGAGACAGGAGATTATTGGGAGCCAGAATGACTATGCTGTGGTAGGCAGTTTAGCCAGGACATCAAGATATACCCTACTCTTTATAAAGGATGCCAGGGCATCTTTTATGACCACAGTGAGTCAGGAACTCAGTTTCACATCTCATATGAAGGACGGCACCATTTTTACAGGCCAGTGTCCCCATTACTGCATTGGGATCCACATTTAGACCACAGGGTAAACACCCCCTGCTGGCCTCACCAGTACCTCCTCCAGGAGCAACTTAGGCTTTTCCTAGATGGTCTCCCATCCAAGTACTGGCCAGGCCCAAACATAATTAGCTTCAGGTGGATGACCTATTCTGAAGTGCATGAGGTATGGCTGCAATATCAGTCACCATTTAACTTCATTTTGTGATTCTAAATAGGTTAATTAACCTTACTGTTACTCTTTTAAGCAGAAACCTTAACAACTTTTAAAATGTATCTGGATAAGATGTGAGACAAGCTGGATGTTAGCTAACAAAAAGAGCTATCAACTTTATCAAACTTCTTATGTTCATGACATCACTTATATAAAATGCAAACATGTTGTATCTGTTGGGTACATTAGGTTGTTGTTCTCCAAAGTGGGTCCATCCATTATATGACCTGATTAGTTCACTTTAGAGTGTTGGGGGCCAGAGCCTATCCAAGCACTATCAGGCAAAATGTAGGGACCAACTTTGGATGGAGTCCCAGTGTATGGCGGGACATGCTCATACCCAGACTCACATGTGTCATAAATTAAGCTAATGTCCATGTCTTTGGAATGTGGGCATGGATTACTTCCTATTGTTTTGGATAATATAAAGTGATGTAAGCTCAGACAGGTGCTATATAAAGTGTATGGTTCATGCTCTAGATGTTCTGTACCTTAGTATCCTTGCATTTAATTAACCATTTTTCATTTTGCAGGGAGCCTGTGTATGAAGCTTTGGACACATGGCATGAATCAGCCCTGAATGGGAGGTCAGTCCATCACCTAGCCAATATTACCATCCATTCATCATTTTTCTCAACCTGTCATACACGTGCAGGGTTGTAGGTAGTCGGTGATAATCCTGGTCACATGAAGTTCAAAATAAAAACCAGAAGACAGTACATCATAGAGTGTACTCCTGTGCCCTCTTGCATTGGTCTAATTTAGACTTCCCATTCACTGAACTTTGCATGTTTTTGGATATGGAGAGAATTTAAACTATCTGGAGAAAATTCACATGGATGTGGAGAAGAAGTGACTTGGCTGGGATTTGAACCCAAGTGTTAGGAGCTGAAACACTTGGACATACAATTCAGAATTTCAATGTATTCTTTACATATGGCAATACTCCTAATATATTTAAGGAATGCCAGTTAAAAACTAATTTTATTTTTTTCTGTATCCTTTAGAGAAAAGTTCAGTACTGTGAAGTTTCAACATTATACAGAAGACCCCACATTGCTTTAGAACATGCCCTTTAAGGCTGCTCATTTCAACCATGCTGGCCTGATATTTATATTGCAGTATAAACAGAACGCACAATCACAAGGCACTTTATAAATGAAACAGTCAATGGGATAGAAATCTACAGTGGGGAACCCTTAATGAATTTCCAGCATATCATACTAACTGTTTGCCCAAGAGTACCATGACCCTACTTAACAGTCTGAACCACAACACACTGCCCACAGGTAAGCATATAATCAATGTCATCACCTGTACCACAGGTCTATAGTGTCTTGTCCATCCCTCATTTTTCTCTTTGACTAGCTTTAGGTGACACCCAATATGTAAAAACCTGTACTATTAAAGAATTATGATAAAGTTATTGGCTGCAACATGTATTGGAAAGGAACAGTGCTCAAGGACCAGATCGACTGTCATCTGCAACTGTCTTGATCCCATAAGATTTTAAACCAGGGCTTCTTCAGTATGTGCCATTGTGTTTTTTTTTTCTGAAATCACCACATTAAGTGTTTCAGAACAGTGAATGCTTTATATCTATAGTATGTGAAAAACTGCACACTTCCATTTTACTGTGGCTCACTAACCTTGTGATGCTATGTTCTTACCATTCACACTGAGCTTCTCTAAAGCAAAATAACCTGCCAGAATAGAGGATTCTGACAAGATGTCACAAAATCGAAATATGCTGTGACATCTGAAAACAAAATTGTTACAGCGCTCTGAGCCTGTACTTGGTGTATAGGATAATTCAAAGTTAATTGAATTTTAATGATATTTCAACAAATGTTGATAAAAAAAATGTTCATGCTTAAAATTGTTGTGTTGTAGTGGCATTTCCCACTAGTTTTAACCAGTTATGGGCTGATTAGCCGGCTTGAACGTCATTAGCTAGGTCCTTTTGAAATAACAAACATCACTCTTCACCTGGGATTTCCCCTATTTGGCAATAAATGTGCAGTGCACTAGAGAAAGGTAAGGGAGGAGCTAATGCACTGTCAGTGACATTTAAAAAAGCAAGCTGTCAGTTACTGTTTTCATGACTTCGAGTTATACAGAGTCTTTGCATCTAATTATCTTGAACACTTCAGCATTGCCTGCACCATAGAGGTACTGTCTAATTTATTTCTGCTTGTTCTATTCTGTGAGTGTGAAAGATTTATAAGCAATATTTGAAGGTGTCATTACATTTGTATGTTGCTAGTGTGCAGCGTATTTTATATTTTGAATGCTCAGTGTTTACCTTAGCAGAGGATACCAATTTTCTTATTTCCTATGAGAAAATTCGTCCTAAGTGGTTTGGAATTACTTTATGCCAAAGGTTCTCAAGTTCAGTCCTCGGGCCCCCTGTGTCTGCAGGTTTTCTTCCCAGCCAAGTTTTTTTTAATTGCACTCTTTCCTTAATTAAAAAATCTGGTATTTCCCAGTTTCTGGGTTTTGGCGTTAATTCATTAATTACAAAATTAAGTTTCCTAAATTTTTATTAAAACATTTATTAACATTTTTATTAAAACATGTATTAACATTTATCTATGTTACATGGAGATAATTTAGTGGGTTTTTTTATCTTGTTTTCGTTTTTTTATCTTCTTCATCCTCATTGTCATAATTTATATTCTGTTTTTTCAGGTGTTCTGGTTATTTAATCCTTTATTTACGAATGGGTGTGATGCTGAAGTAGCCTTTCAGCATTCAGTGTAATTTATCCATCCATCCATACATTATCCAACCCGCTATATCCTAACTACAGGGTCACAGGGGTCTGCTGGAGCCAATCCAAGCCAACAAAGGGTGCCAGCCCAACACAGGGCACACACACACACTAGGGACAATTTAGGATCGCCAATGCACCTAACCTACATGTCTTTGGACTGTGGGAGGAAACCCATGCAGACACGGGGAGAACATGGAAACTCCACTCAGGAAGGTCCCGGGAAGCGAACCCGGGTCTCCTAACTGCAAGGCAGCAGCGCTACCCACTATACCACCGTGCCGCCCCAGTGTAATTTATGAAGATGCCTAATCTAATCATTATTAAGTGCCATTATTAAGATAAATTAAGGAGCAAGCACCAAAGAAAAAGGTGAATAAATATGAAAATAATAAGAGAGTTAAGTGTTTAAACTTGTGAGAAAAATACAAGTATTCCTAAATTTCTTATAAATTCAGTTTTCTGAGTACAGAATAGGAGAAGACTAAAAGAGGACAGGCTAATTAAATACTGAGGAAAATTGGGTATAAAATGACAAACTGGATTTTGAAACTAGCTAGAATAAAAATCTGCACCAATAGAGGACACTAAGCACTAAACTGCTTTATGTTGTTGTTGCATATAGAAGGCAGGCATCATTAGTAAAATTATTTAAAACACTAGCAATGTATTTTAATTAATATTACAATGACAAGACAAGCTTAATTAGAACAGGTCTTAATTCAGGCAAAGCTGATAAGGAAAGTAAAAATAACAAAAAACAAAGCATCTAGTCTGCAAAGAAAAGCTTGTTGATCTTTCATAGGATGATACTGTATATTAGCTGTATGTGCACACTATGGATAGATTAGTTTCAAATAGTATCGGAATGGCTATGTCTATACTATCTGCTTTTGTTGTGAACTCTTGCCACGATGAAGCACAAAAAAAGGAGCAGGCCTCCACAAACCCACACAAAAGGCTAGACTAATTGTGATTCAAGTCTGGGTCCCAAGAACAGGCCTCACCAGAGGCAACCTAATCCCTTCACAAACAGCAGCCTTTCCACCTTGCTCAGGCCCAAAATGGGGCTAAGACTTTTCAAATATTCACAAAACGAGAAGAAGAAGACTGTTAAAAACCTCCAACCTAAATATTTTTTTAAAAAGATCAGAAAAAAATGTAGAAACAAAAATAAAGCATACATAGTTTTGCCACTGATACAAACCTAAAGAAAACAGATCCAATAGTCCTCAACCCAAGAATCAGTTTCTTAAAATAAAATCCAAAATACAAAGGAACCAGCAAAAATAAAAGTGTAATGTACAAAATCTCCTTAAATACCTGCTTGGGACCGTATTCCAGCTGTCCCATTATTTGACCCCACCTGCTTGCGTTCCACATAAAGGAGACAGGGCCAACAACAAAAAACATTACAATATAGACAATTAAATAAATAACACCACATTAAATAAGCAAAACAGACATAGAACAAAATCATAATAATATGGTGTTCAAAATTATATTCAAATAACAAAAAAAAAAAAAAAGAGAAAACATGCAACAAGTTGTCACTCTCCAGCACAAGAATATACAGTCATATGAAAAAGTTTGGGAACCCCTCTTAATTCTTTGGATTTTTGTTTATCATTGGCTGAGCTTTCAAAGTAGCAACTTCCTTTTAATATATGACATGCCTTATGGAAACAGCAGTATTTTAGCAGTGACATTACGTTTATTGGATTAACAGAAAATATGCAATATGCATCATAACAAAATTAGACAGGTGCATAAATTTGGGCACCCCAACAGAGATATTACATCAATACTTAGTTGAGCCTCCTTTTGCAAATATAACAGCATCTAGACGCCTCCTATAGTCTTTGATGAGTGTCTGGATTCTGGATGGAGGTATTTTTGACAATTCTTCCATAAAAATCTCTCCTGTTCAGTTAAATTTGATGGCTGCTGAACAGGGACAGCCTGCTTCAAATCATCCCATAGATTTTCGATGACATTCAAGTCAGGGGACTGTGACAGCCATTCCAGAACATTGTACTTCTCCCTCTGCATGAATGCCTTTGTAGATTTCGAACTGTGTTTTGGGTCATTGTCTTGTTGGAATATCCAACAACCGCGTAACTTCAACTTTGTGACTGATGCTTGAACATTATCCTGAAGAATTTGTTGATATTGGGTTGAATTCATCCGACCCTCGACTTTAACAAGGGCCCCACTCCCTGAACTAGCCACACAGCCCCACAGCATGATGGAATTTCCACCAAATTTGACAGGAAGTAGCAAGTGTTCTTCTTCCATTATGCAAAGTTCCTTTTATTATGTCAATGTCAAGTTATGACCAAATAACTTGATTTTTGTCTTATCAGTCCAAAGCACTTTGTTCCAAAATGAATCTGGTTTGTCTAAATGAGCATTTGCATACAACAAGTGACTCTGTTTGAGGTGTGAGTGCAGAAAGGGCTTCTTTCTCATCACCTTGCCATACAGATGTTCTTTGTGCAAATTGTGCTGTTTTGTAGAACAATGTACAGATACACCATCTGCAGCAAGATGTTCTTGCAGGTCTTTGGAGGTGATCTGTGGGTTGTCTGTATCCATTCTCACAAGCCTGTGCATATGCCGCTCATGTATTTTTCTTGGCCTGCCAGACTTGGGTTTAACAGTAACTGTGTCTGTGGCCTTCCATTTCCTGATTACATTCCTTACAGTTGAAACGGACAGTTTAAACCTCTGAGATAGCTTTTTGTAGCCTTCCCCTAAACCATGATACTGAACAATCTTTGTTTTCAGATCTTTTGAGAGTTGCTTTGAGGATCCCATGCTGTCTGTCACTCTTCAGAGGGGAGTCAAAGGGAAGCACAACTTGCAATTGGCCACCTTAAATACCTTTTCTCATGATTGGACACACCTGTCTATGACGTTCAAGGCTTAACGAGCTAATCCAACCAATTTGGTGTTGCAAGTAATCAGTATTGAGCAGTTACATGCATTCAAATCAGCAAAATTACAAGGGGACCCACATTTTTGCACAGCCAGTTTTTCACTTTTGATTTCATAAAACTAAATACTGCTTCACTAAAAATCTTTGTTTGGAAAACACCCCAGTACTCTGATATCCCTAGGAAATGAAAGACATACCACTGTTATCTTTTTTGTTGAAAGTAAATTATTATGCAGGCTGAGAGGGGTTCCCAAACTTTTTCATATGACTGTATGGAAAACACAAATTAGCTTGTTTGATTTCCTCCTTACTCATGTTTCTATACCACGTTCTTTAAAACATGTAGGAAAAAAAAAATGAGAGAAAAACTCCAGTGTCATTATTTTTCTATGTTACTTATCATGCCTGGACAAATGGTTTACAAGAAATACAGTTTAATCACTTTTTATTTATATTTTGCAACCTGACCATTGTAATTGGTTATGTCAGAGTTTCTGGTTTTGTCACAATTGTTTATGCAAGTACCAGAATGTGATGTCAGGTGGCACCATGTAAAAGGGTAAATAAAAGAGTAAAACCAATTTGAAAATTATATAGTAACCTCAACTGATAGAAACTAACTCAAAACACATTTGCAATTGCATATGGGTTGTTTGAATATGCACAGCACAGTGCTTTGTCATTTGTCTAGTTGAAGCAAAGGTCAAGTGAACATGGATGTTCTGCTGCAGGATTGTACCATTGGTGAGCAACGCAGAATAGTGAGATTTCTTGAGCAGAGAGTGAAACGTGTTGAAATTCACTGAAGGATGCTGGTTCAGTAAGGAAGTGAAAAGAGCTTGATTCAATAAAAAGCTTATGAATGGGTAAAAAGATCTAAAGCGGGGAAAACAAGTTTAACTGAGAAAGCTTGATATGGTCAACCATCAACATTGTACACACAAGTCCATATTGCTATGGTGAATGTCTTCATCAGAAAAGACCGATGGATTATACTTTGTGCTGTTGCTTTAAATTTGTTTATCAGCTATGAATCTACATATGCCATAATAAATGATGACTTGGAGTACTGTAAAATTTGTACAAGATGGGTACTGATCTGCACAAGCCAACATCCTTAGGCGAATTTCAGCAGGTTTCACTCATTCTGCTCAATGAAATATCACTACAGTGTGTTGTTCAACAGTGGTGCAATCCCACATCAGAGCTTCCATGTTCTTTTGACATTGGCTTCAACTAGACTGATGGCAGAGTCCTGTGCTGTGTGTGCTCAAACTATCCATAAGTCATCACAAACACGTTGTTTTGTATCAGTTCTATCCATTGCAGTTACCATGTAATTTTCAAATTGCCTTTACTTTTTGATTTACCTTCATAATTTAAGGATGGGGCTGCTTAACATTTGTCTGCTTTTAATAATAAAAAATAATTTCTTGTTTGCTATCTCAAATAAAATTCTAGTTTTGCCTGTTTAACTGTTCCTCTACTGTAATCTATAGATATACACACACTTTTATTTTTGTATATGTTTTGGTCTTGTGATTTCTGCCCCTGCAAGTTAAATAAATTCCTCACACAGACATTGCAAGTACAGTAAAGTATTCTTGTTTTAAATGATTTTTTACTATTTTACAGAGGCCATGCAACTTCTCACAACAGCATTATTATTGGCTGGGCTGGTCAGCATCAGGACACTCCGGACTGATGATAATGATTCAATTGCCAGTTATGAAGGCCGGAGATTAACCAGCATGCCGGAGATCTCACAGTCGATTAAAGTGCTTCTTCTTTCATTCAACAATATCAGAAACATCAGTCTGCACTTGTCTTCATGTCTACCCAATCTACAGAGTCTGTTAGTTGGAAACCAACAGTCAAAAAGCATTTACATTGGAGACAGTGCTTTCATCAATGCTCCAAACCTGAAGTTCCTGGATCTGGGAGGAAACATGAATGCAGTCATCCACCAGGATGCATTTGTGGGACTGCAAAAGCTGCAAGTTTTATACCTTGATAGTATTGGTCTCAATGAAAGTATACTAGAAGGAAACTACTTTCGAGAACTGGTGTCATTACAGAAGTTGATCCTGACTGGGAACCGTATTAAAAGGCTTAGACCTGATCCCAGTTTCCATGGCCTCAAATCACTCAAATACATTGATTTGAAGCTCAACTTGATCCATCAAATATGTGGGGAAGAGCTGCGTAACCTTCAAGGGCTTCATTTATCTAAGTTAGATCTTTCTTCTAATTATTTATCATATAATTCAACTATGAACTGTCCCACAATTTCAAATAGCATTAGTGTTGAAGTCTTGGATATATCTTCCAATCCATTAAATCTTGTTGGGGTGGAGAAGTTCTTTAACATTTCCACAAGAATCCAGATAAGCGAACTGGTAATGCAGCACAGCATTCTTGGGAAGAACTTTGGGTTCTCCAATTTGAAAGATCCAGATGCCAGCACCTTCACTGGACTCACAAAAAATAGTGTCCGTTCACTGGACTTATCTAGAGCTTTCATTTTTGAGTTAAATCCCTCTCTATTTTTTGGTTTGTCACATGTTGAAAAAATAAATCTGTCTTTCAACAAAATTAACAAAATTCATCAGGGTGCATTCAATGGTTTAGGAAACCTTAAGATGTTAAACCTGTCCAACAACCTGCTGGGAGAAATTTATGCAGAGAGTTTTGAAAGCTTAAGGTCTTCATCAGTTAATTATTTAGATCTGTCATCAAACCATATAGGAGCATTCCAGTATAATGCTCTTGTGGGTCTTGATACTTTAGAAACATTAGATCTCCACAATAATGCTTTGACAAGCATCCCCATGAGCAGCCTCCCTAACCTACTCTATCTACTTTTGGGAAAAAATCGGATCAGTAGCACCTATGGTCTTCATCAACTGGTCAAGAATGCAGTTCTTGTTGATCTTTCATTCAATCAATTGCAAGATTTAGGAGGCATTCAGGACATACTGACAATCCGTACTCTCCGTTACCTGATAATGTCATACAATAAAATGTCTAAATGTACAGCCAGTGCTTTTCCCACAGACAGCCAACTGTACTTTTTGGATCTCTCTCACAACTCTTTAAATGAAGTCTGGAGGTTTAGCTCTTGCTTGGACATCTTTCATAATATGAAGCAACTTGTTTTTCTCAAGCTAAGAAGTAATGGTCTCATAAACCTACCCAAAAACATCTTCCAGGGTCTTAAGGCCCTTAATGTCTTGGACCTCTCTGGAAACCTTTTACGCTCTTTGTCATCAAATCTGTTCTTAAGTCTTAAATCTCTGAAGTCACTCAGTCTGTCCAACAACACTTTACTAACACTTCATCCTTCAGTCTTTGAACCCCTTCCATCCCTCACAATAGTAAGCCTCAGTGGCAATCCTTTTGTTTGCACCTGTGAGATGATGGCATTAGTGAATTGGCTACCGCATTCCAATGTTACAATTGCTGGCTCATCAGAAGACACTTCTTGTGCTTTTCCATCAACTCTTAAAGGAGTGCCACTTACTTCTCTGCAAGAAGAAGACTGTCAGTAGGTGTTAGCATTGACAGAATTATCAGGGTACATAAACATAATTTAGTATATTGGTGTCTGTTAAGAATACCTATTTTCAGCATTTCAATATTATTAACAGGTTTATATTTTAATTTGATAATAGGATATATTTATTGACAATGGCTTTTATTATGATTTGAGTTTGCTCTATTATGTCCTTGGACCATGCATTGTATTTTTGCTACATTTCTTCATAAGCATGACTAATTTGACATATTGCCTATGTGTTTTAAAGCATAATAAAAATGTGTTAAATTAAAGTGAACTTACTTTTTAAATGCAACCAACAAAAAACAATTACAGGTAGTTTAATGGATTTATGTTACCTTAAAGTATATGTTTCATGCGCATACTTTGAATTTAGATAGATAGATAGATAGATAGATAGATAGATAGATAGATAGATAGATAGATAGATAGATAGATAGATAGATACATAGATAGATACATAGATAGATAGATACTTTATTAAACCCAAGGGGAAATTCACATAATTTAAGAGTTATATATACCTATTTGCACAATACTATGAGCACAGTGATTAAATGGATAGCCCAGCTGCCTCACAGACCCAAAGACCTGGGACCAAATCCTAACCAAGTTACTGTCTTTATAGAGTTTGTGCATCCTCTTTGTTTCTGGTGGGTTTATCAAATTCTCTGATTTCCTTCTACATCCCAAAGTTGTGTAAATTAGGCTCATTGGTAACTGTTGATTAGCCTGATATAAGTAAATGTGGGTATGACACAATTAACTGCTACTTTGCACCAGGTGCTACCAGATTAGCATAGTCCCACCACACACTACTGATGGAAAATTGCAAATAGCACCAGTTCATTTACTGTACCCATTTATCCCAGTCGCAGTGGAAGCATGATCTGCCACCAATGAAAATAGCCCTAAGTGGGATGCCGGTGTATCACAAGACACACACAAATAAGTCACAGGTGCCACTTTCTGATACTAGAAAACTGTGTCTTCATGTCTTAAAATAATGGGAGGAAAGTTTAAACAAAAGAAAATTAACATATGGTGGAGGAGTGTGGTGTTTCTGATGGCCGTAATCATGTTGTTTATCCTAATAAACACCCATTTGGGTAGCACATGAAGTCACATGGGTATGGTGTGTGACATTACTGCATCACCCTATATAAGATGGCAGTGTACTGCATTACTTTATCCATACATTGAATCTAACAAAAAACAAAGTTTAGCATTAGTTAAGGAAAGTTAAACAAAACAGTTTTAGGACCTTTGTTTCAAATTATTTTGACTACAGTTTCTGGTTTACTGTTTTGGTTTCAATGTTTGAATGCGTTAATTTTTCTGGTATTACCGACTTCATTTTGGTTAAAGACAACTCACATCTCTGATGCATTTTGTTCCTTCATGGTCAGAGTCCATCATTTTTCTACAAAAATAACTTGTGATCTGTCTTCCCTTTACAGAGTTTACAACAGTTCTGTTCCAGTTTAATTGGTTTTCTTTAGTGTTTTGTATTAGTTTAGTGTTTTGTTCCTTTTTTGTTATTTATGTAAATGCAGTTTGTGCTAATTCACAAGCTTAAGTAACTGCCCCAGGCACTGTAATTAAAATTAAGTTTTGTGTGTTGATACATTCATGGCACTGGAAAGTGGCAACATGCTGCATGTTGATCAGACATGATGCAAATAAGAATTTCACGGTAGTCTGTACATGTAACAATACTACTACAAAGCAAGTAGCAAGTATTAGGGTTCAACATTCTGTTGTTTTGATAGAGTTAAAAAGTAAAGTAAAAACCGAAACTAATCTCTATAAAGGCAAAAAGGGGTCATGCACTGCAAGAACAAGGTACTCTAATAAGAAGCCACTCCTGCCCAAGTTACACACTTACCGACTGTGCTTAAATTTTGCCTGAAAATATTCAAACACATATGCCACTCCACTTAGGCAAACTTACCTCTACTAATAAAGAACCCAAATGAGGCCCTCTACTTCCCCAAGATCACCTTTCATTATTCACCTCACATTTACACATAAACACCAATGAATTTCAGGACAAACATTAAGAAGCAAAAAAAATATACTGCAAATGTATGCAAACTATTTACACACAATATTTTTATATTACATCAAATAAAAAAGCATGTGTTAAAGATTCTTTATCTATCAACTCATTCATATTTATATCCTATCATTGAGCTCAGCTTGTACCCACAGATAACAATAAAATTTTCATACAGACTGTAGCACAAAGTGCAGACAACAGAGAAAACATATTTGTCAAAAACAATAGCAAAAGCGTTAAAAACACTTGTAAACTGTTATAATAAAGTATTAATTAATATAAATAGTTCAGTCTGAATAAGTGACAACTGGCATCTATCTAGTCGTCATATACAGTACTATCCATCCATCCATCCATTTTCCAGCCCGTTGAATCCGAACACAGGGTCACAGTGGTCTGCAAGAACCAATCCTGGGCAGGGCGCCAACACACAGCAGGACACACACACACACACCAAGCACACACTAGGGACAATTTAGAACCGCCAATTCACCTAACCTGCATGTCTTTGGACTGTGGGAGGAAACCGGAGTACCCGAAGGAAACCCATGCAGACACGGGGAGAACATGCAAACTCCACGCAGGAAGGACCAGGGAAGCGAACCCGCGTCTCCTAGCTGCGAGGCAGCAGTGCTACCACTGCGCCACCGTGCTGCCCCATATACAGTACATAATTCCTTTTTACAGTAATGTCGTAAAAGGTCTTTAATAAGATGTATGCAGTATGTCCCAAATGAATTATAAACAAATCTTATTAAAATAAGTCTTATTATAAAACAAGCGTAGCTACAAAACAATACAGACAGAAGCACATATGACCAAATCTCACACCACTGAAGAAATACAAAGGCTTCACTCTGCAGTGACTTGAGGGTTTAAAGCTATTATTCCGCTGTTAGCATTTATCAATCGCTTAACTTCTGTCGCTATTCAGCTAAATTAGATTTTGCCTGAAATTGGATCAGTTAAGCATGGATAGGGCAACTGTTTATTTAATACCAGGCGGACTCGCACACTCACCACTACACACATTTTACACCTTTATTTTGTTTTAATTATCTTCTAATACGAATGCTGTTCTAGGTCTTCCGCCAGTTTAGGGTTTGAAAGAAATACTAATGGTGCTGCTCTACCATGTGGATAAAAATAAGCTCTGCTGCTAAATGTTCATTCATTTGGGTAGATAAATTTCATAGTACCCTACCGGGGTCAAGCATAGCATTATTATACTCATTAGTTTCGAAAAAAAGAGCCATTATTATCAACACTGAACTTCTCTCTACCGTTAACCTTACTAACCAGTAGGCGTATACTGTACTCTTATACTCCTTTGTTAATACCTTCCGCATAATCGTTTCTCCCGCCCATGGTCCGTCTTTATTGGATACACACGTACCAGTCCACCGTCTTCTGATATGCTGTCGTTATCGCTGATTGGCTACGAATATAGCATCGCAGTAACACAACTCAGTGGCGAAAGCGCATGCGTAGTAGCTAGCTGTTAGTCTTTAACCCGATTTAAAGGGAAAACACTCTCGTTACAGGTTTGTCATCACCCTGCCGTGTAGATACCAAGAATAAAGGGAGCATCGCAGCACAGACATTATCGAGACGGTACCCTGTGCCTTGTTATGACTGGTAAATGATCACACTCAGTGCTTTGGATGCGATGTATATATTTTTAATGCATCAGGCTTTATCACTTGTTTTATTTATATATTATTCGGACGGCAGTTTTAAGATGATGTTGTTTAGGGACTCGACAGACAATACATGTATTGTCACACATTGAAACGTTCTGAACAATTAAAATTTAAAAAACAGTATACGCATATTTTCATACTAGTTTAATTAAAGTTGAAATTAAATGCAGTTTTACTGGTGGCAGACAGACCACAGAAAGTAGCATTACTTAAACTATTGTTATAGAACAGAAACCATAAATTTATACAAATCCATGCACTGAAGTAGAGAGCAATGAAGTATTATTGTGTCATAATTGAATTTGGTTGTGCAGCCTGGTGCAGGTCTGCATTTGTGAGATAAGATTTTGATTTCTTTGGCTTGGGAAGTTTTATGGGGAATAAAGAAAAGAGGAGACTGGTATTGCACTTAAGGTGTGTCATTGTCTCTCTTTCAAACATAATATGATGTACATTGAAGTATCAGCAATATTTAGTTTTCCCACATTAACTATGTTGTTAACTATGTTTGATGCAGCATGTGTTTAGCATGCTGCCCTCTTCTTCTACTGGAACCTGCATTTTTCAGACAGTCGCAGTTTCTTTAGGTTATTTTCTTGCAGACCTGAGCTGGATTAGGAAAGATCAAAGCTGGAGTGATTGTTTCATATTTTGACTATAAAATAAATCATCGCTATTTCTTGCCCATACAGGAAAAATATGAATAGTATTTGCATTCATATTTACACTTTTATAAAAACATTAAAAGGTTGCCTCACTGATCCATTGTTCTGGGTTCTAATTCTGAATTCTATATTACTTTACTTTAACAGGGCATGATTGTTAACACTGCATAAAAAGATCAAGGCTTTGTTGTATTAGAATGTCTGAAAAATATAAAACACCACGCACAACTGAGCTGGAGTTTGGGGGATTATTGGGTAAGTGTATTGCAAATTTAGCTTCAAAACATTTGTGTCTTGAATTACATGCAATATTGTACATGTGATGTTGAATCATATAATTATAAAATTCATATAATTATAAAATGTTAGCTACTTCTCCCAGCCATCCAAGAACAGTTTGGTGACACACAGTGCCTTTTCCAGCATGATGGAGCACCATGCCACAAGGCAAACATGATAATTAAGTGGCTCAGAGAACAAAACATTGAAATTTTGGGTCCATGGCCAGGAAATTTCCCAGAATTTAATCCCATTGAGAACGTGTGGTCAATCCTCAAGAGGAAAGTGGACAAACAAAAATCCACAAATTCTGACAAATTCCAAGCATTGATTATGC
The DNA here is from genome assembly GCF_016835505.1 of Polypterus senegalus. Taxonomy (NCBI): domain Eukaryota; kingdom Metazoa; phylum Chordata; class Cladistia; order Polypteriformes; family Polypteridae; genus Polypterus; species Polypterus senegalus. The sequence continues at coordinate 98,007,889 of NC_053164.1, forward strand.
AAGAAAGGGCTGCCATCAGTCAGGATTTGGCCCAGAAGTTGATTGACAGCATGCCAGGGCGAATTGCAGAGGTCTTGAAAAAGAAGGGCCAACACTGCAAATATTGACTCCTTTCATAAACATAATATAATTGTCAATAAAAGCCTTTGAAACTTATGAAATGTTTGCAATTATACTTCAGTAGACCATAGAAACATCAGACAAAAAGATGTAAAAACACTGAAGCAGCAAACTTTGTGAAAACCAATACTTGTGTCATTCTCAAATGTTTTGGCCACAACTATACATTGGATAAGGAGAGTAGACAAATTGATGAATGCATAAACTAATTTTTATATACATTAAAACTGTTTTAAAATATACAACTTTCTTGCCCTAGTTGTTTAACCATTGCTTGCTGGCGCCCTGCCCAGGGTTTGTTCCTGCCTTGCGCCCTGTGTTGGCTGGGATGGGCTCCTGTAGACCCCTGTTACCCTGTGTTAGGATATAGCAGGTTGGATAATGGATGTTGTACTTCATAATATATATATGCATGTTTCTATATACTGTACATATTTCTTTGGCACTAGACAATTGGTCTTGTTTTAGGATCTAAAGAACACAACAGAATCTCAATAAAGATTTTCAGCAGTGTCTTCTTTTAATAATCAGTGTGCAACTGTTTTTTTTACCTATAAGATTTTTTTTTTTATTTTTTCAAATTATGCATTTTAATTGTCCTTTTAAGTAACTTGGAAGTTAATTTCAAGTAATTTGAATAGGAAAAGCTTTTGGCAAATTTTGCAAGTAACTGAAAAGTGAAGTTATTTTAGTATTTAAAGTGAAAAGGCTTTCAATGCATGACTAGATGCCTACATATGGTGATATTACCTACAAATACTTATAATGTAGCTAAATTTCTTAATTATGTTGTCTTCACCGTCTTCTTGTTAAATTCATTTCCAATAGAAACTGTGTTATTGTTAGCATATTTTGGCATAGAAAGCTCTACCTTGCCCTGACTAATCAATTGTATTTTTTGCTTTTTGTAGGTGCAGTATGTCTTCCTGTGATTCTACCCCTCACTGTGCTCTACTTGCTTTTGGCAGTCCGTACCTTCGATGGTGGCATCCTTAATTTCCCTCCTCCATTGCCATCCCTGCCCGAACTGTGGTGTCCTACTTCTTTTTTATTTGTAGTTGGCTGGGTGGCACTTCAAGCCCTGCTCTATTTGCTGCCTTTAGGCAAGGTGAAGTTGCAATCTGGACTTCTATTTAATAGTTGTACTGTATGAGAGTATCATGAGCTGGTACTTATTGCTATGTACTGTACACCTTTTCATTTTATTGACAGGATAAATTTGGCTTTTAATTAAATTAGATTAGTAATACTTTATTAATCCTTAAGGGGATATTCAAATGTATAGCACAGTAAAAATATTAAATACACAAATATTGACTCAAATACAATATAAGACCATACAATAAGAATATATAATACAATAAATATTATGCTAAAATAATTTTAGTAAATTGAAGTTTGTACTATCTTCCTATGGCTTAGAGAGGGAGTGAAGGAAAGGATGTCAGGAGGAAGCATTAAAGCGCCTACTGGCAATAGGTATAAAAGATACACCGGGGTGCTTCTTATTACACCATGGAGGTATGAGTCTGTGGCCAAAAGAACTCCAGGAAAGTAGACAGTGGAGGGGATTTGCAGAATTTTTCATGATGTCAACCAACTTGGCTATCATTCTATTTTCCAGAGAAAGTACACTCTACTCTTGCTCTTCTTACATAGCACCATTGTTTGGCCAGACCAGTCCAGCTTGCTGATCATATGGTCCCCCAGATACGTGTAACTCTGTACCACTTCAACTTCCTTCCCGTGTATGATGACTGGTCTGAAAGGCTCCGTAACATACTCAAAGTCGATCACCAGTTCTTCTGTCTTGTTGATGGTGAACTACATTTGGTTCTCTCTGCACAAAAAGACAAAGTTTCCACCAGCCTCCTGTCCTCTGACATAAGCATTAAAATGCTAACATGAAAGCACATTTAGTCATTGAATGAAAATCTTTGATAGTTTGGTGGTGAGCAACACTATACTGTAAAGTTACAGTTGTACCAACAAAAGAAAATTTAAAAATCCCAATCAGTTATTTTTAGATACAAAGGTTGAATCACTGTCACTAAGTTATGCATTGGCCATTCAGGGTTAATAAAAAAAAACATAGTTTAAGGCTAAAGTGTTTTGTTCTCTTGTATACTGTAGATCACTCAGGGAATGGTCCTCAGAGATGGGTCAAGACTGTCATACCCTATTAATGGTAAGTGGGTAACTGTGTCCTGAGGAAATATTTTCCACTAAACTTTTTTTTTTACTTGACATCAAAATTGGTATTTGCTGTGCACACAGATAATGGCCTGGTATGCATTTTGAACACAGAATCCTGGAACTGTGAAGCTGTAGCTCTAATCTATGTGCTACCCCCTAAAAAGATGTAATCAGATTTAAAGTGATCATTGTTTTATCCTTTATTTTAGCCTTTCATGCTCTGTTGATAACATCAGGACTCGTTTTCTGCTGTGTACTGGCTGGCTTACCTCTGGGATACATTTATGATTACATCATTCCCTTGGCAGTCTCAGCGGGGTTACTGGCTTTGTGTCTTAGTTTCTTTCTATATGTGAAATCATTGTGTGCTCCTCAATCTGCATTGGCTCCAGGTGGAAATACAGGTAAGCTGGACTAATTAAATGTTTGACTAAAATAATAATAAACGGTTTGACAGCCGCACCACCTTAACTTAAAGTTCACCACAGCACTCAATTTTTATTAAGAGGGCATTTCATTCACTAATTCATGTTCTGAACATTCTTGCTTGAATACACAACTGTTGGTTGGCGGGATAGGTCTATTTCATTAGCTTCAGGCATAAGGTGGGACCCGTCTCTACATGAGAAACCAGTCCATTGTTGGATACACTCACTCAAACACCCAGGCTAACCTTTACAAGATCACTTTAGCTAAAGTGCATTTCTTGAGAATGTGGGAGGAAAACAGAATACATAGAGAAAATTCCTGTTGTTCCAGGAAACTCCACTCTGGCTGTGCCTAGGATGACATACGAGTTCAAGACTCTATAAGTATGAGGTAGCATACCTGCAGTATACAGGCTAACTACTGGAATCCAATGACCATGTGGTATTTCAGGCACTCATAAATCTTGATGCATTGGAATGTTTATTGTATAGTATAGGGCATTAATACCCAAATCAGAGTTTTTTTTTGCCTTTTTTGTTCTATAACCAATAATATGTACTGTATATGTATGGAGACACTGTGTACATAAATAATACTGATCTTTATACTGAAAACCAAAAATGTATGCTATAAAAAGGTTCAAACTGAAGGAACTAAAATAAAGAGAGTTCTAGCAGTTGGATTAAAGTTTTGCTTGGATGAATATTTTAGATATTACTTTATATTTAGCAATTTTACAGCATCAAAGGAAAGCATTTAAAATAAAGAAAGGTTATAGGTTAGGGTCAGCCAGTCCCAGAAATCGTGTTGGCTGCAGACCACTGTTGTTGTAACAGCAAAAATATTTATGTTTGCAGCCATCAAGGCAGGAAGAAGATTTTTCAATATTAACATAAGTTGAACATTCCATTAAATAGTGTCAAGCATAGCAACTCAAATTAGAGGTCAAGATACACATTTTCTGATTTAGGTTTATTCTCTCACTCTATCTCTCTCTCCACAATGTTTTGATCAATCATAGAATTAATTTAATGGGTATCAAAACAATCAGAATGCACGGTATATCCAATAGAATTTCTAAGAAATTATTGTATATAGATAGATAGATACTTTATTAATCCCAAGGGGAAATTCACAAATTTTAATATGTTCAGGGCTGTGTAATTGTGATTATTGTCTCTTTCATATTGGTCCCATTTGCACTGCTTCCTTCAGTGCTATTTTTCATATTTATTCCACAGGCAATCACTTTTATGATTTTTTTATTGGACATGAACTTAACCCCCGATTCAACAGCTTTGATCTCAAGTACTTCTGTGAGCTTCGACCAGGATTAATTGGCTGGGTGAGTGTTTAAGAGAGTTGAGCCGTCAAATACGTAAAGCTTCACGGACAAAGGTGGTAAATACAGAATGATTTTACTGATATTAATACTGAATTACTATAGTGATTTACATAAATATTACTTCAAAACCTGTTCTGAAAAGATTAACAGTATTAAATATGCAAGCAGTAAAACAATAAATTAGTACATAAGTTTTATACTAGAAAATAACAAATGCACACTTCACTTCTCTGCCCAATAGGTTGTGATAAACCTGGCCATGCTAATGAAAGAGACAGAACTACGAGGAAGTCCCTCTCTTGCAATGATTCTGGTCAATGTATTTCAGCTGCTCTATGTTGTGGATGCTTTATGGAATGAGGTAAATGTCTATAATCTGCAAAAAGTAACAAACATTCAGCTTTTTATTGAAAACTTATTTCTACAAGGGAAAACTGTTGAGTTTAAAACTGACTTCTAGCAGTTGAAAATTTAACATCTTAAGTGAGAGTCACTGATGTAATTAGGTCTACACCACAGATACTTGGCATATTTATGAAAATGTGCGTAATTACATTTTTTTAGTTCTATAAATGGGTCTACATAAAATTCACAAAGACCTTTCTTGATCTAGTCTCTCTCTCTATATATATATATATATATATATATTGTAAAAGATGACTCGAGACAGTATAAAGTGTTGGGGTTTCCGGCCCCGTATATTCTATAACAAAGGAAAAAAATTGCAGGTCAAAAATCATAAACAGTTTATAACAGTTCATAACGCGACGCCGAGTCCTGGCGTCGCGGCCATTTTATTGGGGAGGAGCCGGAAGTGGAGGGATGCTGGGAAGGTCCGTGAGGGAGGATGGGAAGGATGACGCCAGGGCAAGATGGCGGAGGAAGGGCGGAAGTGCCGCACTGCGGTCAAACCCGACTACGGAGGAGGGAGGTCTTTTTTCCTAGAAGGAAGCAGAGGGAGAAAGTTAATACCCCGCCATTCCCTGCCGGCGAATGTTTTCCCAGACGTTTTCGAATCCGTCCGCGGTCTCCTACTCGCGCGTGCGTGACACGATCCCCCCTAGCCCAGGACCGCCAGGTCGGGCGGACCTAACCGAGAGGTCGTGAATACGGAGAGGGCATCGGCGTTGGCCTGAAGGGTACCCGCCGATAAGTGACAGTGAACTTATACGGCTGTAGGTCCAGAAACCACCTAGTGACTCGCTGGTTCGACTCTTTGTGTAGGGACATCCACTGAAGCGCAGCGTGATCTGTCACCAGAGTGAATTCGCACCCAGTAGGTAATACGGAGGTGGGTCACTGCCCACTTAATGGCCAAGGCCTCCCTCTCCACCGCCGCGATACCGAAGTCCCGGTCCATCAGTTTCCGGCTAAGGTACATCACAGGGTGTTCAACACCATCAACGCTTTGGCTCAGCACGGCACCCAGGCCTGTGTCCGAAGCGTCGGTCTGGAGGATAAACGGGAGCCCAAATCAGGCGTCCGCAATACCGGTGCCGACGTTAGGGCCCTTTTCAAGTCACTGAACGCTGTTCTGCCTTGTCGGTCCACACTACGCTTAGGGGAGCTCTCTTTGTCAGGTTGGTCAAGGGTGCTGCTCTTTCGGAGAAGCGGGAACAAACCGGCGGTAGTACCCAGCAAGCCCCAAGAAAGCCTGCACCTGCTTCTTGGTATTCGGACGGGGCCATTCTAAGATGTCTTTCACTTTGGAGCCCTGTGGCCGCACCCGTCCTTGTCCCACCAGGTAGCCTAAATACTTGGCCTCCTTTAAGCCAAAGAAACATTTTCGGGGGTTTATGCGGAGGCCGGCTTTAGCCAGTGTTCTGAGGACAGCTGCAACCTGCAATAGATGCTCCTCCCAGGTGCCGGAATAGATGACGACGCCATCCAGGTAGGCGGCACTATAGGACTGGTGGGGCTTCAACACTCTGTCCACCAGACGCTGGAAGGTGGCCGGTGCCCGTGCAGCCCAAATGGGAGGACCTTGTATTGCCAGTGCCCGCTAGGGTGCTAAAGGCTGTTTTTTCTTTTGCGGATGCCATTAAGGGAATTTGCCAATACCCCTTTGTCATGTCAAGGGTGGTCAAATACCGAGCCGCGCCCAGCCGCTCCAGAAGGTCGCCAATGCGGGCATCGGGTAGGCATCGAACTTGGAGACCTGATTCAGACGCCTAAAGTCGTTACAGAACCTCCAGGAGCCGTCCGCTTGGATACGAGGACAACAGGGCTGGACCAGGGACTATGGCTCTCCTCAATTATGTCCATGTCCAACATACGCTGCACCTCCAGTTCAACCTCTGCGCTGCTTTGCCTCCGGAGCCTATAGGGCCTCTCCCGGACGATTACCCCGGGTCCGTGAACTATATCGTGGGCAATCAGCGAGGTCCGCCGGGTGATTCGCTTGCCACTCGGGATGGCTCGGAGTGTTTGGATTAACTCCTGCCGCTGCTTGGGTGTCAGCTCTTCGCCGAGGTTGAGGGCAGTCGAGCTTGAGAAAAGGGAGAGTGACCTATGGGAGCCGGGCAGCTCCTCCCTATCCTTCCAAGGTTTCAACAGGTTAATATGATAGATCCTTCACTCGGTCGACGATTGGGCTGTTTCACCAAATAGTCGACGAGTCCTTTCTCTCCTTAACCTCGTAAGGCCCTTGCCAGTGAGCGAGCAGCTTAGAGTGGGAGGTAGGGATGAGAACCATAACCCGTCCCCTGGGCGGAACTCCCTGAGGACGGAGTTGCGGTTGTAACACCGGCCTGCGCTGCTTGGCGCACGCAGTCACGGTTCTTTTAGGAGGGGCCTGATTTTTGTGAGTCGATCGCGCAGTTGCGCGACGTACTCTAAAATATTGGAGGAGGGAAGGGCCTCAGCCTCCCAGCCCTCTTTTAGGATGTCGAGGATTCCTCTGGGTTGCCGCCCATACAACAATTCAAACGGGAGAAGCCCGTAGAGGCCTGAGGTACCTCCCGATAGGCAAAAGCACGAGCGGGAGGAGCTGATCCCAGTTCCTGCCGTCGCGCTGACCACCTTGCGGAGCATCTGTTTAAGCGCCTGATTAAATCGCTCCACCAACCCGTCCGCTTTGGGTGATAGACAGACGCTTTCAGGTGCTTTATCTGCAGTAATTTGGCTACCTCCCTGAACGATCCAAGTGAAGGGCGCACCCTGGTCCGTGAGGACTTCTTTGGGTATGCCTACTGGAAAACACGCTAACTAATTCCCCGTGCGATGCTTTTAGAATTAGCGGAGCACAGGGGAACCGCCTCTGGGTACCGGGTAGCATAATCCACCATGACTAGGATATACTTGTGGCCACGGTTAGAGGGCTCTAAGGGGCCTACCAAGTCGACCCTATTCTTTCAAAGGGAACATCGATGAGGGGTATAGGGACGAGGGGAGCACGGTCCTTTCTAGGAATCTGGCGGATCTGGCAGTCCGGACATGACTGACAGAAACGCCGGACCTCCTCATTGATCCCCGGCCAGTAAAATCGGAGCTTAATCCTCTCTAGTGTTTTTCGGCCCCGAGGTGGGCGTAAGAGGTGAGCTGCGCCAACTCGCATACCTCCCGCCGGAAGGTACGCGGAATTAGCAGCAACTTCCGCACCTCGACCTCATGGGTTGCCACTCGGTACAACAGATCGTTCTCAAGGACAAAGAAGGGCTCACGCGTGTGGAACCATCCGCTTGTGTGCTGTTAGGCAGAACGACAGCATTCCGGCTAAGCGCAGGGAGTCATCATTCCACTGCTCCTCTTAAAGGAGGCAGGCGTGGACCGAATTGATGGTCCAGACCTCCGAGAGGGTCTTGTGGCCTGGGCCCGGGAAGAGTCCCATGGCTAGTCCCTTCCCCGGCGGAATCTTCCGGGTCGGGTCCGTAGCCACGGAAAGGTCCCCCGAGACACCAGCGCCATTAGGGCCTGCCCTTGTGCACGGCGTGGAGACCGCGGGAGGGGTGCCACTCCCCCTCATAACAAGATCCAACAAGGCCCCGGAGCGGTGGGGTCTTACCGCTGATTCTTTTGACCAGTCTTGTCCCAAAATCACTGGGAAGGGGGGTTCCGGTAGCACTGCGACCGTCATTTGAGTGGGTTCCCCCCTCCAGGTGAGATAACAGCGAGCGGAACGATATGACCTAGTCCCCCCATGCACACAAGTGACCAACAAGCGTTGGCTTATCCACTGTCGCGCAAGACAAAACGGCGAGCTACAATGGTAATGTTGCTGCCGGAATCAAACAAAGCTACCACGGCGTGCCCATTTAACAACACCACTCCCGTGTTCGACTCGCCAAGGGATGCGGCGGGTACAGTACCTCTCCGACGACGCCCAGGTGCAATCCATGGGCTCTGGAGATGTTGTGGGGCAGGTCGGCAGCAGGTGGCCGGTCTCGCCACACTTGTAACAGCGCCGGCGGACCCGCTTCTCTCTGGTTTTCGTGGGGCTTCGCAGCACGCCGAGAGGGCTCGGGTGGCCGCCCGCCCCTGTCGGTTCCCGCGAGCAGGCCTTTCTGACCCGCCGAGTCGGAGGACCGCCAGTTGACGCCCAGGACCTCCAGGAGGCCTGGCATATCCTTGTAAGCGTGTCCCCGGACCTGCTGGGCGAGGGAACTGGGTAACGAGTTGACCAGGCCTTCACAGGCCACCTGCTCCACCACTCTCCGAGCTTGGGGTCCTTCTGGCGTAGCCAGCGCCCCATCTTACCCCAGAACTCAACGCCTGGGCGCTGGCAGGCTTTTCGGGTCAAAGACCCAGTTCCGCCATTCAGCCGCCTGCTGGCCCGGGTGATGCCGAGCGTGCCAATATTTCCGGTTTGAGGAGGTCGTAATTGGCGGCCTCCTCCTCAGGAGGTCATAATAGCTCGCAGCGCGGTCCTTCAGATAGGGCGCCAATATGGACGCCACTCGCCCGCTGCCACTGCTCCGGGTGGCCGCCCGCTCAAAACACCCAGGTAGGCCTCGACGTCCTCAGAAGCACCCATCGGGACCAAAGGAGGAGGCGCCTGCTTGGGTGGGTCTGGCCTACACGCTGGGCCTCTGTCAGCCTGGCCTTCGTGGCTTCCAGCTCCATGGTAGTGGCGGCTTGCGCCTGCTGCAGAGCCTGGAGTCGGGCGCCAATGTTTTGCAGCACGGTGTTTAGGTCCTGTCCCTCCGCCATTTTCCGGGATCTCCAAATCCTGCCGACTACGCCAGATGTAAAGATGACTCGAGACAGTATAAAGTGTTGGGGTTTCCGGCCCCGTATATTCTATAACAAAGGAAAAAATTGCAGGTCAAAATCATAAACAGTTTATAACAGTTCATAACGCGACGCCGAGTCCTGGCCGCGCCATTTTATTGGGGAGGAGCCGGAAGTGGAGGGATGCTGGGAAGGTCCGTGAGGGAGGATGGGAAGGATGACGCCAGGGCAAGATGGCGGAGGAAGGGCGGAAGTGCCGACTGCGGTCAAACCCGACTACGGAGGAGGGAGGTCTTTTTCCTAGAAGGAAGCAGAGGGAGAAAGTTAATACCCGCCATTCCCTGCCGCGAATGTTTTCCCAGACGTTTTTAATCCGTCCGCTGTCTCCTACTCGCGTATGCGTGACAATATATATATATATATATATACACATACACACACACACACACACACACACACACAAACACACACACACACACACTGCATATACAAACAGAACCTGATATACAGAGTTTGTTTCACTATATGTTAATTAAATAGACTAGGAGCACTGGAATTATTATTAAGTGTTTTGCACCGGGTCATACATGGAGGAGTGGACTGAACCATCAGACTTGTGCTGTATGCCACAAATTTCCCACCACACTAGATAGATAGATACTTTATTAATCCCAAGGGGAAATTCACATAATCCAGCAGCAGTATACTGATACAAAGAAACTAAATAGTAATAAAAATGAAAAAAATTAAAATAAAATGAATGTTAGCATACTACAGAACACATAATAAAGTGACTTTATAATGGCATATGTGTATGTTTTGGACAGGAGGCTGTTTTGACTACAATGGACATTGTGCAAGATGGATTTGGGTTTATGCTTGCCTTTGGAGACTTGACCTGGGTTCCTTTCACATACAGCCTGCAGGCCCATTTCTTGGTCAGACACCCACAAGAGCTTACCATGTTTAGTGCCTTTGGGATCATTTCTTTAAATGGTTAGTAGTGATCGTGCATATAAAGGAGGATGAGGTACAATTGAAATAAGCAAATGCACTTGTTTTTTTAGTTGTTGCATTTATGTAAATTAATTCAAGCATGTCAGCAGACTCTTAGAACGGTTTATCCTGCTCTCCACAGTTCTGGGTTATTTAATCTTCCGCTGTGCAAACTCTGAGAAGAACCTCTTTCGCCGAGATCCCACACACCCTAACATAGCAGGTTAGTACTGAACAATGGTGGGGACCTTGTTAGGAATGAGAAAGCTGGTCTGAACAAATGCACAGAAAATGCAATGTTTCCCCGTTTCTTCAAAATGTCTTTGCACATAAAACATACATTATAATTAAAATTGATCTGAAAATATTATACAGTATTTAGAGTAATATTTGCAATATTTGTATTTCACAATACATTGAACGAATAGGTCTGAACTGGAATATATAACATGAAAAATATTTTACTTAGTCGGCTTGAGCTCGACTAAGTCCTGGAATTCTTTCTTTCTTTATTTATTGGGAGGACCTTTCTGGATTAGCTATACAGTAGTATGCTTTTTTATTTACTATTCACAGTAGATACAGTACTATACTGAAATTGCATATTCCTCATTAGCCCACGAAGCCTATCTACAGTTGTACTTGAAAGTTTATGAACCCTTTAGAATTTTCTATATTTCTGCATAAATATGACCAAAAACATCGTCAGATTTTCACTCAAGTCCTAAAAGCAGATAAAGAGAAACCAGTTAAACAAATGAGACAAAAATATAATATTTGGTCATTTATTTATTAAGGAAAATGATCGAATATTACATATTTGTGAGTGGCAAAAGTATGTGAACCTTTGCTTTCAGTATCTGGTGTGACCCCCATTTGCAGCAATAACTGCAACTAAACGTTTCCGGTAACTTTTGATCATTCCTGCACACCGGCTTGGAGGAATTTTAGCCCATTCCTCCGTACAGAACAGCTTCAACTCTGGGATGTTGGTGGGTTTCCTCACAATAACTGCTTGCTTCAGGTCCTTCCACAACATTTCGATTGGATTAAGGTCAGGACTTTGACTTGGCCATTCCAAAACATTAACTTTATTCTTCTTTAACCATTCTTTGGCAGCACGACTTGTGTGCTTAGTGTCGTTGTCTTGCTGCATGACCCACCTTCTCTTGAGATTCAGTTCAAGAATCATACACTACAAAAACCTCAAATGCTGCTTGTAATTCATACACAGGAGCCAATCTTTACTGTTTACCATAGAAAATGCTTTTCAGTTTCAGGATTAAAACATTTTGATTACTCCTCAAGGTACATAAGGGTGCCATTACAGAGTAAAAAATAATAATGCAATTTTTTTTAGTCTACATTTTGAAAATCATATACAGTTCTTTGTAAAGTGTATTTAATAGAAAACAGAATCTTGATGTTGGAAGTCACACTGATGTAAAAGTCTGTATGTTTGTTGTAAAAGCAGTAGATGGCATTTCATTTATAAGTGATAATGTTTCATCTGTTACAGTCATTAATCCTTACACATCAAATTCTGTTTCACATTTTGCAAACAGGTCTGGAGACAATTCCAACAGCAACTGGAAAGAGGCTACTGGTGTCAGGCTGGTGGGGATTTGTGCGGCATCCCAATTATTTGGGTGATTTGATCATGGCACTGGCCTGGTCTCTACCTTGTGGTGAGTTTAATAATTTCTTCTGCTTTGTTACACCCTGATTATTTTTATAACTTTCTAGGGTCATATTTAAGTTTAGCATGGCTAAACTATTTTACACTTTTTTCAGCTGCAAACACTGAATTTAAAAGGGGTGATAAACAAGCTGTCAAAGTCTGTAAACCTTTGGAGTGAAGTTAGATAAAGTTTTACTGTTCTTACAACATGGCGATCACAGACCTAGGAAAAGCATGTGTTTGCATTTACAACCGTTTAAACAAATAGTAATTTATTACACAGAGCGCTGTTTGGTTTCTCCCTCCCTATGAAGGCAAACAAGAAGTGAAAGAAATTATAATTTCACATTAGTTTGTATAGACAGAATATCACATATCATCCCATATGTGTCTATTCTTTAACACATTATTGATCCCTATGAAATGTAACATGCATATCATGAGTAGAAAAAAGAAGCATATCATGTTACCTTTTCTTCTAAAACATGCAATTTCCAGGAATCTAGTGCTTGTGTCATAAAATGTTGACAACTACAAGCTAGCTGCCAACTATGGAAGCTGTACAAAACAAAGGGTACAGAACAAGTTAATAATATGTCTAGAATTGTATATATAAATAACCAGAGTTATTTATTAGTCAATTCCAAGTAAAAAGAAAGAAAAAACATTGAGACACTATTTCTAAAGTACGTCTTCAGTTTATGCAGAGTGCTCTAGATAAGCTGAAAATGTAAAGCCTCCCTGTTTTAATGATGATTTTTTTCCTATTATGCATAAACTGCTTTAAAACTGCTTAATGGTTTAAGTATTTAAATGCTGTTTATTAAATTATAAAGTATACACATTACTCTAAAGGATAACATTTTAACGTTTAAAAAACAATTTTTTCATTCACAGGATTTTCCCATGTTCTACCATATTTCTATGTGATCTACTTTGCTGTCCTGCTTGTGCACAGAGAGGCACGCGATGAACACCAATGCCTGAAGAAGTATGGGTTGGCCTGGCAACAGTACTGCCAACGGGTTCCATACCGGATTATCCCTTATATCTACTAACTTGCCAAACTCTTCTTAAATAATAGCACCGTCTTCTTTTGTATTTCTTGCTTAATACACAACAGGGCTACTGATGTTATTCAAGATGGACTGTGAACTCAGCTTATCAGACAACAAAACTCTGTTGCTTAAAGTTATTCTGCATGGAATGCTGGTACAATCTTACATTATTTACCCTGTACAAACAGCTGACTCCATCCCAAAGTGTGTTATAAGTGGAGATGATTTCTGGTAGATTAAGTGAAAGTGACTTACTCAGGATCACGCAGTAGAGTAATTATTAAGAAAGGAAAATGGTAACATTGCCCATTAGATCACACTGTCTAAAAGATGGAATGAAATAATTTACACAAATTTTGGACAATACCTCATTCTAGTATCATGAGGGTGACGTGGTGTAACAGAGGTTACAGCTACTACCTCACAGGCCTTTTTCTCTTCGCACTATGGTTTTCTTCCTAAATCCTAAAGACATACAAGTTAACTAACTAGCATGGCTAAATTGGACATGGATCAATAAATGAGCGTGACTTTACATTGTAGTGGACGATACCCAATGCTGCTGGGATAAACCAAGAGACCCTGAATTGGATAACTGGGTTCAGAAGATGGATGAATGATGAGGACGACAGCAGTTCTGGTCACATAACATTTTTGGACCGTTGGTACTGATGGTGACTAACTACAACTTTTATGTTTGCAAAATCAAGTTGCATTTATTATGGTGGCAATGCAAATGCCAGTCCTAACTGGAATTTAATTTTAAATTATTTGCCTAATGGCACAGTACAATTTATTTATTTTTTAAAAAATGGCAGACAGTTTTATTATCAAATTTAGAAGGCACAGTATTGTTTTTTTTTCAGATTTAGGTAATAAGTTTGCAAGTGTAAAACTGTGGGAAGACCATATTTTCTCCTTTAAACAAAAGTGTACAAAGGGCAAGAACTGTCAATTAAGTGAATTTTACAGAAATAAATCGCACCTAGAACAGCACGTCTTTGAAGAGATGTGTTGAAAAATTCAATAATGTTCTGTAGCAAAAATGTTTTAAGCATACGGTTATGGCTTGAAATTACTGTGCACATGTCTTCTACATACAGTATTAATTATGGCATCACATCTAAACAAACTCTAAATGTGTCTGAAATATTTTTAATAAATTATTTTTAACAACATGGATTGCATTGAATTACATGTAGAGAGATGTTCAAAGTAATTACGTTGACTTACACATATACTGCTCAAAAGAATTAAAGGAACACTTTTTAATCAGAGTATAGCATCAAGTCAATGAAACTTATGGGATATTAATCTGGTCAGTTAAGTAGCAGAGGGGGTTGTTAATCAGTTTCAGCTGTTGTGGTGTTAATGAAATTAACAACAGATGCACTAGAGGGGCAACAATGAGATGACCCCCAAAACAGGAATGGTTTAACAGGTGCAGGCCACTGACATTTTTCCCTCCTCATCTTTTCTGACTGTTTCTTCACTAGTTTTGCATTTCGCTACAGTCAGTGTCACTACTGGTAGCATGAGGCGATACCTGGACCCTACAGAGGTTGCACAGGTAGTCCAACTTCTCCAGGATGGCACATCAATACGTGTCATTGCCAGAAGGTTTGCTGTGTCTCCCTGCACAGTCTCAAGGGCATGGAGGAGATTCTAGGAGACAAGCAGTTACTCTAGGAGAGCTGGAGAGGGCCATAGAAGGTCCATAACCCATCAGCAGGACCAGTATCTGCTCCTTTGGGCAAGGAGGAACAGGATGAGCACTGCCAGAGCCCTACAAAATGACCTCCAGCAGGCCACTGGTGTGAATGTCTCTGACCAAACAACCAGAAAGACTTCATGAGGGTGACCCAAGGGCCCCATGTCCTCTAATGGGCCCTGAGCTCACTGCCCAGCAGCATGCAGCTCGATTGGCATTCGCCATAGAATACCAGAATTGGCAGATGCACCACTGGTGCCCTGTGCTTTTTACAGATGAGAGCAGGTTCACCCTGAGCACGTGACAGAAGTGAAAGGGTCTGGAGAAGCCATGGAGAACATTATGCTGCCTGTAACATCATTCAGCATGAGCAGTTTGGTGGTGGGTTAATGATTGTCTGGGGAGGCAATTCCATGGAGGGTCACACAGACCGCTACAGGCTTGACAAAGGCACCTTGGCTGCCATTAGGTATCAGGATAAAATCCTTGGACCCATTGTCAGACCCTATGCTGGTACAGTGGCTCCTGGTGCACAACAATTCCTGGCCTCATGTGGTGAGAGTATGCAGGCAGTTCCTGGAGGATGAAGGAATTGACACCATTGACTGGCCACCACACTTTCCTGACCTAAATCCAATAGAACACCTCTGGGACATTATGTTTTGGTCCATCCAATGCCACCAGGTTGCACCTCAGACTGTCCAGGAACTCAGTGATGCCCTGGTCCAGGAGGAGATCCCCCAACACCATCTGTCATCTCATTAGAAGCATGCACCGATGTTGTCAGACATGTATACAAGAACACAGGGGCCATACAAAGTGCTGCATACAATTTTGAGTTGCTGCAATAAACTTTTTCCCATTGAGATCTGATGTGTTTTCAAAGTGTTCCTTTAATTTTTTTGAGCAGTTTATATACAGTACAGTACTATTAATTGTGTACAATATCATAATTTTCCAAAGAAATGCAATGATGAAATGGAAAAAAAAGTGTTTGTTTATGTAAGCAATGGGGGCATATTACAAATATACCAAGCTTATTCTTTTAATATGGGTATATTTTAATTAGCCGTTTTAAAGTAGAGAAGGCCACTGAAAACACAAGTTTATCATCAGGAGGGCCTGGGGAGGTTGGCTTTCAGTCAGAAGATAAGACAAGCTCTGTGAAAAAAAAAACAATTACCAGAGAATCATTGACTACTTAACGGTTAATATTTAAGCTAAACATAAAGCAGTTCTTTTTCCTCCTAAAAACATATCCCTCTATACAGTACATGTGTAAACTAATACTTCAACTCACAAAAGTCCATACTGTGTTATTTATATGCCAAAAAAAAACAGTGTTTTTTACACTCAGATACCATGAATACACAATGATGATCATTAGTTGTAAATCCTCTTTTGACTGAGACAAAGCAATCTTAAAAAATAGAACACTATACAGTATTCCTGAGTCAAAACCATTTTTCCCACATGATGCACACAGCCAATCAGTGATCAGCAAGATGACTACGTAGATAAAACTTTTTGTTCAGGTATTTTGCTAATGAGGCGCTCTGACTCATGAGTTTATATCTGTTTACAAACTCAACATTGTTAT
The DNA here is from genome assembly GCF_016835505.1 of Polypterus senegalus. Classification (NCBI taxonomy): domain Eukaryota; kingdom Metazoa; phylum Chordata; class Cladistia; order Polypteriformes; family Polypteridae; genus Polypterus; species Polypterus senegalus. The sequence goes on from NC_053164.1 coordinate 98,024,194, forward strand.
TTCAGTGTGTTCATTTTTAATGTCAAAAAATCCACAATGAACAGTGTATCAAATTTACCTAAATGGTGGGAGCATATGGGCCTCCGACCTGTAAGATTTATATTACAACTGCAGCAGAAAAACATATGTCAATTCACCAAACATCACACTGAAAAGTGTATATACTGAAATGAAATCTTAAATGCAGCACTGTTACTACAAGATTAGATTTAATGGACAGAAACCTAAGAGAGTCTGTGAAAGTAGTTAGACTGAACTACCTCATAAAAACTGACTGTATGCATGTTAGTTACGCTAAATGTTGAGTAAAGACTGCAAAAAAAAAAAAAACTTTCATGAAACTGAAGAACATCACTTTCAAATAAACATGTAATTTGCCTGTAGGTTGACAAGTTACTCAGTAGAATACAAAATATTGATGACCCTGTTACCACATTTCATTGAGTTAAGAAATGGAGTCTGAATTAAGAAAATTTCACCAAGGATTTAAGTGTTTATTTGTGATCCATTTTAACAAAGTAAAAAAGAAATATCAATATGGTCAAAAAGTACTCACTATATGAAATACATTTAAATGCAGGCTTTATTCACCTCACTCAACAACAAAATAAAATATTATCTGTATCGTCAACCATGTTGTGATTAAAAGGAATATCAGAGAATCTTAGAAGAATTGTACAGATATATAAAGATGAAAAAAATGTAAAAAGCATTTCTCGGAATCTGGGTGCTAATCAATCCACAGTAAGGCAAATGCAAAGGTAAGTAATTCAGAACGGTTTGTTGCTACTCTCCCTTGGAATGGCCACCCTGCAAAGACTATGGCAGTAACACAGAGTGTAATGCTGAGGGAGGTAAAACAGAATTTTAAGGTAAACAGCCAAGGAAAGTATCTGTTCATACAAATGAAAAAGAAATGAACAAGAATGGTGGCTATGTAAGGACACCACAGAAGAAACCACATGCTTAATTTATAAAGTTTACAAAACACCCTGAATCATTAACACCATTTCTTGGATAATGTTCTATGGACAAATGTGCAAAGTTTGACAGAAATGCACAATGCTATGTTAGGAGAAAAAAAACTAACCACACACCAACACGAAGTATGGTTATTGCTGCTAAAGGTGGTTCTGTTGGTTACTACAGCTGTTCGTGTACTTTTCTCAGCCTGAATGTGAATGTTAAAACAATGTTTGTGTTTAAGTAAGCCGGGTTTGTCTATGACTGTGGCTTATTTGAAGATCAGAGTGCAATTTTATGAGTAGTTAATGTAGAAATCCACATAAATCCAAAGAATTCGAAAACGTTTTCTGGGAGCCTTCAAATGCCAGCTCATTTTACATGTAAATTATTTTTGTGTATACAGAATGGGAGTGCCTTATTATGTTATTACGTTTTCTACTTCAATTTTAACTGTTACTATATATGTTTTTTCTAAAGCAAATAATTATTCTAACTCACATTAGGTACAAATTTGCCAGTTAACTGTGTTAGAAATAAACAGGTAGGTAGAATTTCCATAACAATATCGTTTTAGCATAACATCCCAAATTAACAGATTTTACAATGGTCTGGCTCCTCATTGAGGGCTTTTTCCCAACTTGCCCCAAATGCTACCAGAACATGCTCAAGACTTCTGTGACACAGAATTAGATGAAGAGGGTTTAAAAGTATGTGATGCATATATTCACTTCACACACTATACCATAGAAAACAAAATTCTAGTATTCCTTCTTCCTGTAACAAAATACACTATAGATAACTGGCATTCTAAATTAGTTTTTTTATTGGATACCTTCCTTTTTTAAACACAACATTTTTAGTCACTACAATAATACCTGCATATTGGATTACCTGTGAAAGTCAATAAAATGAGTACTTTCATAAACCACTCTTCTCGTACTTCCAGCACATCAGTTCAGCTCCTCAATGAGAGCTACTTTGTTGGACAATGCCCGTTGTCCCTGGGTCTTTTCCAGTTTCAGTTCACCAGCTTTAATTTCAATTTGCTCACGCATGAAGGTCTTGTACTTTGACTGCACCTTGAGGGCAAGGGTGATTAACATATTCTCATTCTCACACACCCAGGCCATCAAAAATTCTATCTTTTTCTGGGCCCTGAAATATTTTTTCTTTTCCTCCTCTGATAATTGTGGGTCTGTTTTCCGCACATAACCCAAGACTCTTCGCATCTGTGACAGAGAAGCCAGCGTGTACCTGCTAACCTGGGATCGATTTTCTCCCACAAGTACATGGGCTACAGCTAATACGGCACGTAGTGCAGCATGGGGATCATCCTTGTCATACAGAGGACTAGTCCGTACTGAATCTACACCTGCATGCAGGGCTTCTTCTATGGAGCCAAAGACCCTGGCTGAGCCCAGGGCTTGTGAAATGTTCAATAAAGCCTGGGTGAACTCCAGCTTTATGAAGTTCTCCGATATGTCCCCATTGTAAAGCTGCAGACAAAATGTGTAAGAATACAAAGCATTGACAAGGTTGTACCTGACAAGATGAGATGGGCTACGATTCAATGTGTTGAGAGGAAGGATATTAGTGTATATGTGTGGGACAGAAGTTTTCTTCCTATTAGTTAAGTTAGCTCTCATTTCTGTAATTTCAGGCTCACTTTTTTCATTTTGCTTTGACAAACAGGCCACTTTCTTCACTTCATTCTTAGAAAGACCAATCACTCTTATGTCTTCTGCCTCCATGTTTCCCTCTATTTCTTCCACTAATCTTGTCTCGTGCTTTTCCCACCATGGCACCCACTGCTTCACCATTATTCCTATTTTTCCATTACTTAGGAGATCATTAAACTTTCTCTTATCTCCTTCACTAAGATGATCCCAAATCTCATCTTCTGACATTTTATCCAAGTCTAACTCTGCCAGCCTCTCTGACAACCCTTCTGTCTGCAAGCCATCTTCAAACTGCTCTGATTCTTCACTATTTTCCATCTGATGTGTTCGCAAAAGGATTTCCTCCATCCGTCGCTTTCCTTCCTCACTTGCTTGTTCCAATTTCAAGTGCTCAAAGATAGACTCTTTATAGAACTCTTCGGAACATGCTCCATGGTTATCTCCACGATAACATTCTAAAGAACAGAAACGAATATTGCAGCGTGGACAGGTGTAATGTCCAGGATTAGCGATGCACAATCCACAAAGGCTAGATGTGTCAGCCTCACTTGAAGGCATTATAAGGAACTCTTGATCAGTTGACTGTACTCTACTGGGAATGAGAATGTCTTTCAGGCCAGAAACTCCATCTAGTGTTGTGCTTGCTCTTGCTAAATGATCTGCTTGATCTTCAGCCATTTTAATAATGTAATTTAAGTTAGTGTATGACTGAAATATAGTCCAATTACATCTTTCCACAGAGTTTCACCTACAGAAAAAGATATAAAAAAGTTAACCTCTTTTTTCTAAGCTTTATACCAAAGCACCAGTCTTGTTGCATGCTGATTCAAATTACTTGTCATATGTATTCTAAATACTATGAATTTTTTGAGCCACAGTACTCTCTTCTTTCAACAGCAAAAATGGGATGGAGTGGGAAGTTGTGAGGTGAACACTGAAATACAATCAAACAAAGATAAACAGTACAAAGACATGACCATACAAAAGTACAAGACAAACACGATATTACAGTAATGTAACTTACAACAGAAAAGTTACCATATATGTAGAATTTAGGTTATGAAATAGAAAGTGCCAAATGACAGTTTGCCTATTTAAAATATTTATTAGAAATTGCTGTTGGCAGTGAAAACAAATGGCAATAATTCCCACTGTAACAGATAATAGTATAATGTAATATCATTTGAAACAGCTCAAGAGGAGAGTGGAAATCTTCAGTTCAATGTTCCTTTAGGAAGAAGCTGTCTCTAAGGAAAGATGTGTGGATGATGATGCTCAGATAGTATTTCCCAGAGAGAAGAAGTGTGAAAATGGCATAAGCTTGCTGAATAGTATCCATGATAATCGATTTGGCCATCTTTCGACAGCAGATATCCTGGAGTTGTGGGACATCTGAGGAAAAGTTTTACATGCAGTCCTGGATGTCCTTTGCAGTAATTTGAGATGCCGGGTGGTCAAGTTACCAGACCATATTATGATGCATCCAGTCAAGAAGCTCATAATGTTGCAAGCAGTAAAAGACTGGAGAATTTTTTTAGTTCCCAATCCAAAGCTATAATTCTACAGAGCCGTCCATTAAAACAACCCTAAATATATTGTTCCTAAGAAGAGCAACATTTGCTAACATATCTCATTTTCTACAACAAATCTGGACACAACATTCTCATACCCACTTAGCCCAAATAATGGCTGTGGGGCCTAGCAGCACTGGCAGCAAGATGAGAACTAACCAATAGCAGTTAATGGCAGGCCTCACACATGACATTTTGGTGGTTTCCTCAGGTTTCTGTTGTTCCTGATACTAAATCAATGCTGTCACCCCAGGTCAAACATTTATATGAAAACATTTCAGTTTAGCCTCTGATACTATAAAGTTGGTACTGTACACACAAAGGCACACTGGTTCACATCCTTAAATAGAAGAGTGTGAAAAATGTGATTACCTTATAGATTTAAATAACTACAAATCTAGCATTTTTGTGAAAGTCCCATAATGGATGATTCTGCATGTCATTTTGTGTAGTTCATGCTTTATGAAATCAAAGCCTAACTTTAAAGCTGACTAGCTGAAGACATGTTACTTTCCTAGAAGCAAAATTATGTTTCTCCCACACAAGCAGTCATTCTAAATAACACTTTTTTGCAGATGTAAAGGGAACACAAGGAATAGAAGCAAATCCCTGAGCACAAAATGTTATGCTAGCTTTCTGAGACAGTAGCACTAAACACTTCTCTATTGAGTCATCCTTACAAAACAAAATACAGCTCTTTTAGATTAGAGTCAATCTGTGTCAAATCAAAACTGCAAATTGCTTTATACTTGCTGAAAATAATATAGTAAGTGTACCCAATAACTATAGCACAAACTTTTGGCTTGAATGTTCATTAGGTTTTAAAAATGGAGTGTGGCCATAAATTTACTAAAACAAAAAACGTACTACTAAAAAATGGCCATGCTTCATAAGTCATAACTCTTGAACTGTTAATGCTAGGCTAAGAGCACAAAATTTGCAGGGATTGTTATTTAACATTAGATACCTTTAACATATAAATTACTTAGTCCACAGTTACATATTTGACAATTACTGAAAAAAAAACATCTTTTGTGCTTTGTGGGTCTCCTGAGTAAACCTTTGGTTAAGGACTTTTCAAACCTCATTGATTCTTTTAATTTTGCTCGGTCTGTGAGAGGCCTACCACATGAGCATGGACATAAAATGGAACTTGTTTTATCATATAGTTTATCTGCCTCTAGCAATGGTTGTTTTTCTGATCACATGCCTGTTATAACTGAGGCTTCCTTACCTACCAAACAATCAACATTTGTAGTGAGACTCGCTGTTCCCACATAATAAACTCCACTACTACTAGCAAGTTTTCCATAGCTTTTATGGATACTGTGTATAGGGGCCCTACCACCCACTTCAGATGAGCACGGAGGGTTTAGTCACTTTGTTTAATGATAATTGTTAAAACATTTTAGACTCTACTCTTCCGTTTAAAGTTAAGCGCTCAAAACCTGAACCATGGTTAAATGATGTCACTCATCCCCGGAGGCGGGCATGTAAGCAAGCAGAGTAGCAGAGTGCACATGGAAAAAATATAACCTTCATGTGTCCTCAAATATTTGAAAGGACAGTTTGTCTAATTATCAGAAAGCTGTAAAATCTTCTAGAATAAAGTATATTTTAGATAACTGTCATATACCTATACATGGCCTGACATTATATCAACAGTCTGCGAAGATTTTCTCCAATTTTTTTTTTCATAAAATCGCTAACATTAGATCCCACATTACACCCTCTGTTGATGACCCATCTGTCCCTCCTACATGTACAGCAGCTTTTTATCAGTTTGAGCCTGCATCTCTCCCTTTTTGGCAGAAGTAATTAGTTATCTTAAACCCACAACCTGTTCACTAGATATTGGTTCCACTTGTCTTCTTACAGATGTTTTTGAAGTGGTTGGGCCTAGCATTTTGAACATCATAAATAGTTTTCTTGAGACTGGTTCAGTCCCAGACTTTTGTAAACAGGCTGAAAAATTAAAAATTTAAATTAAAAAAAAAAAAAAAGCAAATCTGGATTTTACAGACTTTTCGAACTCTGGAGAAGTTTGTCTTTCTACAGCTACAAACCTTTTTAAATGAAAATGGCATTTTTTAAGTTGTTCAGTCTGATTTTAAAACACACCACAGCATAGATTCAGCACTTTTGAAGAGTTCTAAATGATCTCTTATTAATAAGTGACTCTGGGGATACTGCTCTCTTGTTGCTTTTAGCTCTAACTGCAGCATTCGATACAGTTAATCATGATATCCCTATTGACCATCTTGAGCAGTATGTGGGTATACAAGGAACTGTTTTGAAATGGTTCAAGTCATACCTCACAGTTACTTTTCAGTAGCCCTAGGAAAATTCTCCTCATTCTCGGCACCTATCACCTGTGGGGTCCCTCAAGGATATATTCTAAGTCTTGTTCTTTTTTCAATGTACATGTTGTCCTTAGGATCCATTTTTAAAAAACACAATATTTGTTTCCATTGCTACACAGATGATAAACAGATATCTTGTCTACCAAAACAGAGCAAAACAAATTCTCTTAAACCTTTATTGGAATGAGAAAAAATAGAGACTGTATGTTTTGGACCTTCATATCTTACTTGTGCTGCAGAAACTAATCTTGGCCCTTTTGATAACCTACTGTAAACCCTTTGCAAAACTCTGGGTGGGATTTTTGATAAATAAACTCCATTGTTAAAGTCTGTTTCTATCAGCTCATGGTACTGACTAAGTTCAACCCGATAGATAGATCGATACTTCATTGATGCCCAAGGGGAAATTTTCTTTCTGTACATGATTTTGAAAAACTAATTCATGCACTCTTTCTCTTCTCAACTTGACTATTACATCTCATCATACTTTGCAGATAATCAGCCATCTCTTGCTCATCTACACCTAGTCCAGAATGCTGCTGCCAGGCTTCTAACAAGCACACAAAAACAGAATCACTAGTCTTAGCTTCTCTTCATTAGGTTTCTGTTCATTACAGGATTGAGTTTAAAATTTTACTGTTTTAAAGTTCCTGAATGTTTTAGCCCCCTTCTACCTTAATGAATTATTGCACCCTTACTCTCCATCATGATCACTAAAGTCCTCTGACCAGAAGTTATTGGTTTTGCTGAGATCTAGACTTAAGCTTAGATGGGACTGTGCTTTTGCAGTACCTGCCCCAAAGCTTTGGAATAGTCTACAATTTTATATTAGGTCAGCACCATCTTTGGTAACTTTTAAATCCTCCTTGAAATCCCATATTTTTGCCTTAGCTTTATAAACTTGTTTAAAATAATAGCGTGAATTTTTTTTTCTATTTTTAAGGCCTCAAAAATCAGAAAGTTTGATTTCTTTCAGATAATGAGTAATACCCATCAAAATTTGAAACATTTGATGGTTTAGTGAAACAGTGGACCAACTATTTTAGAGGTTAAAAACATCTAATACTACAAGTAATACCTGAAATCCCTGACATCTAATGAATAAGCCCTGAAAACGTAATGCATCAACCATTAACGGTTCAAAATTTATGACTTATGAAACATTACTTTTTTTAGTAGCATGTTATTTAATCAAGTTACTGCCACACTCCCCATAAAAACCTCCATAGTTCAGAAACTAATGAAAATACACGCCTTAGATTTTACATACAACTTACTGGAAAAATTACATTGTTTTCAGCAACTATGAAACAAACCGATGATGTTTAGTCGGAAGGCCTTTGTGGGCTTCACATGGATTGAGTCATTAGCTGATTAACTCAATGGAATTTAACAAATATAAGCTGCTCATTATAGCTGGGTAGAAGGACGGTTAAGTGTCTACTTGTGATGCAGAGTAGTTGATCAGACTATGCCTGATCTCTCCATGCGTGTGTGGATTATTTATTTAACTGGTGACTATAAACAGGCGTTATGTGTAAGAAGACAGTTCTGCCTTGTGCTGGAAGTTCCTCCCGTCCCACCAATCCTCTGACTGCATTAAGCCATTTCAGGAAATGAACGAAAGCATTTTTATTCAACGTGGTTCAATAAGATGTTCGTGGCTAATGACACTACACAAAGGTATTTTAGCCAACATACATTTTACATAACTGCTAATGTCCTATCCTATGTTTAATTAAAACGAAGCCGTTTTTGAAGGTGTCTTGAATACTTTGTGCGAAAATGGTTTACAAAACGACCGAGAAAAAAAATCCCATTTAGTAACAGAATTCTGCCAAGTTAATAACACAATTATCAACGTCTCACCTGAGCCCTCCTATAATACTGCCCTCCTTGTTTTCTCATTGATTAAATATACCGAAAATAAATCTAGCATATTAACCCCTAATATTGGATTGCACTGCACAATTGATAAACTCATTAAAATAAATGCAGTGGCTCTAAACCGTAAATGACTTGTTACGCAATAAGATAGAAAGCATGGAAACCAGCATTACACTTTAACGCAAGGCTTAAAAAGCTTCAGACATAAACAATTCATACCGTGTAGAAATGTTTCGCTTCCAAATCGCTTTGAGAAAGTAACAGAGCCGTAAGTCGATTTGTCGCAAGACTTGTCACTGACGAACTTCACACTGTAATTTATTGGTGCCATCTGCTGGACGAGAACAGCAATAAGTGTAATTTCAATTTACCCGTTCATTATACAGTAGCACCCACTTCATCCAAAGATGTATCTCTGTAACCCGGAGCCTCCACTCTTTAGAAAGGATCCGGGAGCTCAAAATAAGTGGAGTTGACTGCAATGGACGCCAACAGTGTCTGGGTGCAGACCTCCGGAGCTCCGCCTGCTACATTATGGTTAAGACTTGGGTTGTAGGAGATGTCTGACCAGGGTTACCAGAACAGGAGTAATCCTCCTAACTTTGGTGGGAAGTCAGGGCCATAGGGTGAAAAAATGGGATGAAGAGTTTCATGGTTGGAATTATGGGGAATAAAAATATAAAATTCTTAAAAATAAGAGGCATCATTTCATATGAATTACCTTCCTGTGGAAATAAGATTTCATACTTTCCACACTTTCCCCATCCCAAAATGGTCGATGAAAGCAAAGACAGCAGTGAGCAATACAATGAACCTTGCAATAGCCACCTCTCATCGCTCTGTTCACTCATCTCGAAGCTGGTTAGAGTGGTATGGGATTGATGACAGTCTGATGGGAGTATTCTTATCACATCCAGACAGACTATACTCCTGTTCATTTTTCTAACTTTATTAAGCAGATTAGTTTTCCAGCTAAGCACAAAAGCAAATCTAGGGCTGGTAATAACTTGGAGAGATCTGTGAAGTTGTTGCCTTAGCCCCACAAAATTAGAATCAAATCTTTTTTAGTATATTTCAGTGTAACAATTACTGTACAATTTCAATTTCAATTCTTTATTGTCATGTGTACAAGTACCATGTACAATGAAATCCTTGCTTGTATGTGTCCCTGCAGACAGTGAACATAGACAAAAAAACCCACACACAATAAATAAATGAATATAAACAAGTAAATAAATAAAACCAGAATCCTACGAATAAATAGAGACAGTGGCAGAAGTATATGTGCAGGTAGTATTGAAGGTGACACAAGGTTACTGATTGTTCATGAGTCTGATTGCAGTTGGGTAGAAACTATTTCTGAACCTGGAGGTGCGCGTCTGAATGGACTTTAGTCGCTTCCCCGATGGGAGGAGGGTGAAAAGTGACAGTGCAGGGTGGCTGCGGTCCCACCTGATACGATTCACTTTCCTGAGACAGCGTGTAGTGTGGATTGCAGGGAGCTGTGTGCCCGTGATCTGCTGTGCTTTGTTCATCACAAGCTGCAGAGCTCTGCAGTCCTGAACTGAGCAGTTGCTGTACCAGGATGTAATGCATCCTGTTAGGATGGATTCCACAGTACACCTGTAGAATCTGCACAGGGTTGTGGGGGACATCCGGGCTTTACTCAGTCTCCTGAGGAAGCAGAGGTGTTGTTGGGCTTTCTTGACATTTGTATTGACAACTCCTAAAGCACTGAGGTACAGGCAGAGTTAAATGGAGTATAGTGTTAAATGGAGTACATAGGTAAGTGTCTGATGTTTCTAAAGGTTTTTGGCTTTTAAATGTAACAAGAATATGCCCTCCTTTTACTGATGGTGTACAATAATGCACATGACAGTTGGAAATGATTTTTCATCCGAGTAATTTAAAATATTTTAGTACAACTGTAGCTTGAGCTGGTTAGCCGCATAGCATGACAACATAATTTACTTGTACAAGTGTAAATATAAATGTATGTAAATGTAAGTGACAAAACCTTTTTTTACAATACATCAGTGTTCTATTTTTTTAAACAGACTGTATTCAGTGTGTAAATTACAAAACTTTTAATGTTTCCTAAAACCTTTCCTTTTCCCATTCACTACAACAGTCTTGGAGTTCATAAGAATGGTCATAAGCAGGGTACTTTATTCCATAAAGCTTTGATTTTTATAACTCAATCAGGCCTTCTGTTGACTTCTACAATTTCCTCCTTCAGTTCAGGATGCAGAAGTATTCTTACTCTATTTCTTTTATATCATAGCTATGGCAGAACAATTTATATCCAATTCCTAACTTTTTTGGTTTGCTAACTTTCTATTTATCACCATTTACTTTTTACACATTTTGTTATGTTTCAGTCTTATAATAAAATCATTTAAATTAATCGTTTCCCTCAATAAGCAACAGTAACCCAGAATGTCATATAATTTTCTAACCCAATTGCTTTGGATTGCTGGAGCCTATCCCAGTTAGTATAGGACACAAGACAGAAACAAACCCTGGACAGGGCGTCATTCCATCACAGGGAAAACACACACACACACACACACACCAAGCACACCCTAGGGCCAACTTAGTATTGCCAGTTCACCTAACCTGCATGTCTTTAGACAGTGAGATAAAACCAGAGCACCCAGAGAAAACCCATGCAGACACAGGAAGAACGTACAAACTCCATGCAGAGAGGACCCAGGATGCAAATCCTGGTTTCCTTTCTACGAGGTAGCAGCACTATCCTAACCCAGAATGATAAAGTGAAAATAAGATTTTGGACATTTTGGCAAATTTATTAATAATAAAAAACTTGAAGATTGTATTGACAGAAGCATTCAGACTGTTTACTCAGTTCTTAGTTGAAGCAGCCTGGAGTCTTCTTGAGTATGATAAGACAAGGTTTACACACCTGGATTTGGGGATTTTCTGGCATAGTTGTCTGTATTTCCTCTCAAGCTCTACCCGGTTGGATGGAGACCATCGGTGGTTAGCTGTTTTCATGCCTCTCCAGAGATGTTTGATTGAGTTCAAGACCAAGCTCTGGCTGAGCAATGCAATGACATTCCTAGAGTTATCACTAAGCCACACCTGTTGTCTTTGCTTTGTGCTTAGGGTCATTGTCCTGTTGGGAAGTGAACCTTCAGCAAAATCTTAGGTTTAGAGTGCTCTGAAACAGGTTTTCATTAAGGATATCTCTGTACAGTACTTTACTCCCTTCAGCTTTCCCTCAACCCTGACTAGTCTCCAAGTCCCTGTCACTGAAAAACAACCCCACCACATGATACTGCCGCAAGCACTAGTCACCATTGGAATGGTATTATGCAGGTGATGCACAGTGCCTTGCTTCTTCCAGATGTGATCCTCATGCATGAGGCCAAACAGTTCAATTTTGGTTTTATGAGACCAGAGAATCTTGTTTCTCATAGTCTGAGAGTCCTTTAGGTGTGCTTTTGGCTAACTACAAATGGAGTTTCATGTGTTATCTGGCCACTCTGCCATAAAGCCAAGAATAGTGGAGTGTTGCAATAGTGGTTGTCCTGGAACTTTCTCCCATCTCCACACAGATTCTCTAGAGCTCTGCCAGAGTGACCATTGGGTTATTGTTCACCTTTCATATCATGGCCCTTTTCCCCAGATTGTTCAGTTTGTTTGGGCAGTCAACTCTAAAAGAGTTGTGTTTGCTAAAAAAAAATCCATTTCAGAATTATGGAGGCCACTGTGCTCTTGAAAACTTTCAATGCTACAAACATTTGTGTAGCCTTCCCTAGAAATCTATCTATCTATCTAGAACTGGGCAGTCACACAATCCTGTCTCTATGGTCTGCAGGCAGTTCCTCTGATCAAATGGCTTGGTTTTTACTCTGATGCACATTGTCACCTGTGAGACCTTCTTTAGACAGGTATGTGCTTTTCCAAATTATATGCGATCAATTGAACTGACCACAGGTGGAATTCAAACAAGGTACAGAAACACCTCCGTGATGACTAATAAAATGGGATGTACCTTTGCCAAATTTCAAGTGTCAAGGCACGGATATGTATACTTGGGCCAATGTAATATTTTTAAGTTTTTTCTTTTCTAATAAATTTGCAGAATTTCCTAAAATCCTGCTTTTGCTTTGTTACTATGGGATATTCACTGTTGTTTGCTGGGGGGGAAAATGAATTTTAGCAATTTTAGCTTAAAGCTGGAACAGAGCAAAATGTGTAAAAACAGAAGGGGTCTGAATACTTTCTGAAGGCACTATAATATGCTCATTTTTCTTCTGTCTGTCACTTCCAAGAGTTCTTAACTTCTTGCCAACAGACTCCCAAGCTTCAATGTTCCTGCTCTTAAGACACGTCCTGCTGTTAAGGACTCGCTTCTTTATCCATCTCCATTCATGAAAAGGTAGTCTTTGCTCATTTTCAGTCCCTAGCGTAAATTGGATCACCTACTGTGCCAAAAATGCAAAACCTATAAGACAGCAGGTGGTCTGGGGTGGTGTTTGACGTGCCCCCGCCTTGCCTTTAAAAGGCGTAGCCTACAAGGCAGTGGTGATTTGAATTCAGAGTTTTCTTTCTCATCGCCCTGCGGTGGGCTGGCGCCCTTCCAAGGGATTGGTTCCTGCCTTGCGCCCTGTGTTGGCTGGGATTGGCTCCAGCAGACCCCCGTGACCCTGTGTTATGATATAGCGGGTTGGATAATGAATGACTGACTTTCTCATAACCGATGTCTAATTTAAGGTTTATGTTCACAAGTCTGTGAAGGTCTAGCAAGGTTCAGAATGGAACAAAAAATGGTAAAGTTTTACTACTTTATGAGAAATAGTGCTGGATGATGGAAAATTCACGGGGATATGTAAATTATCCAAATTTTAACAAACCAAGGAAATCTATGACATTGGGGAGTTATTTATACACTGGAACATAACTTTACGTGCATGCATTACAATAATGTTGCTACTATTTAAAATGTGTGGAGACAAATTATTTTTATTACTTACAACAGAAAACATTAATTCCCGCATGGTCATTTTATTTCGATGTTGTTGATATCATTTCCTCAAACGTATTGAAAGTCAGTCAGTCTTTCGCTACTGTCTCTCCCAAATGACGTATTTCCGGCGCTGGTTTTGAAGATGGCGGCGGCTGCCGAGGTTTTGGGAAGAAACACAAACTCGAGCAACAGTCCGAACAGATCCGAGATTACACGGGGTCAGTACATTCGTAAGAATCTGATAGGGGGGAGTTAGCGACTTGGAGGCATGTGTTAAAATATTTTGTTTAACCTTTTGTTGTCTAGCTTTTGTTTGAGAGGTTCATGATCAAAGCCTTGTGTTTTAAAATGTGAGATAGTTGAGGTGTCCCGATCGTCGATGAGCTGGTTCATTATAGGTGGTAAATTCCAATGTTTTGATTTCAAGCCGGGTTATTAATGGAACCGGATATATTCATGCAGTACATTCCAGCCTTTAGTCTGAATGGTGTTTTAAAAAATAGTTTTAAATTGCGTAATGTATCCTTTAGGGTTACTGACAGGTCATTTTTATTTCAATGTGGTGTACTGTGAGCGTGTCTCGAAGCGCTTAACGACACATTAGCAAAAAGGCACGGATTTTCTTCTGTGTGCGCTCAGGTTAAACGAGTTTCTCTGGTTACTTGGTGTATCAGTGCTGTATTGGGTTAGGGACTTGATGAATACCTAACGATTTGTGGTCAATTTACATGTAATCCAAATCTCTTTGCGTAGGGAAATGATTCCAAGCAAGAACATATTTAGGTGTTACATATTTTTTTTCTAAACGCAATTTTTGTCCGGGTTAAAGCCTGTCTGAGCTAAATGCTGCAACAATGCCCGCAAGTGCACGCGGACACATTAAAAGTAAATTTACAATCTAGTGTCATTGTTTATAATGCAACAAATTTTTAATCTGAGTAAACAACTGATTCATTTTCTTGCCCAATCGCTTGCTCCAACTTTACACATGTGTTGAATTTGCATTTATCTTTTACTTACAGTCCCAAAGTTGACTAAGCAAGTTTGAGAATATTTTGTTACCTTGATTTTTAAGGTAGATTTTCCTTAACTTTTTTGTTTTGATTTTTACGAGGGTTGATTTGGTTCATTGATTGAAGCACGTTTCAATGGATACTTTGACTGTTACCTTGCTTGGTTAATAATATAATTTAATTTCTTTGACTACAATAATTTTCTTTGCACATCACAGTTTTAATTGGCTCATAGACGCGCGTGCGTGTGTGTGTGTGTGTGTGTGTGTGTGTTTGAGTACACCCTGCAGTAGACTAGGTTCAGGCTGTTGCTCCTGAGACCCTGAACTGGCTTAAACATCTTTTGGTGATAAGTGAATGCAGATTGAGTTTATATTGAACAGATTTTATAGCATTTGTTATTGTTTTTCAAATTACACATCGTCAGTTTGGTATACTAATATCTGTCTAAAATTGTTTTAATATTCATATCTAAATGCTGTTGGTAGATGTTATTTGTTTAGTTAATTGGTTTTGTCAAATGGGCCTATTCTCACTGTGGTGATTGTTTTATTATGCAATTTCACGTCACATAACCCACCAGCCAGAAATACACGATTCCATAGTACATCAGCAGACAGTACTCAACTGAGCTCTAAATTTTTACTTGCTTATGTCCAATCATGTTTGTTTTGGTTAATCATTGTAGACTGTAACTCATTTTTCTGTTTGTTATTGAATATACTATTTTAGTAACTACATCTTTCAATTCTGACATTTTTTATCAGTATTGGCCACATGATCACTGTGCCTAGGAAAATTTAAACAGCGTTCATTACAAAACAGTGAGAGGCCTGTCAGGCAGAAGTTGAAAAAAATAAATCAAGGCTGATGGAATTCAGCTTTACATAGTCAAAGCTGCAACTGGCAAGTTTTGTGTAGACACATTGTAATAGTGATGTAATGCTATTAATCATTTTATTTTCTTATTGTCAATAAACTCTGTTGTGTGTTATTTCTCATCTAAAGTTAGATTTACCTAATGCTCTATTATTCTTAGTTATATCTTGACACATAAAATAATATGATAGGATGAAGGTGGATATATGTTTTCACATAACTGTATTTTGTTGTATGAAACTTTATCATGTGCTTATCCTTTGGAGGAAACTCTTATTGGTGTTTTGGATTTTTTTGACACCGCATTCTGATGTGAACTAAGCAGCTGAATGCTCACAGTATGGCATAACATAAACAATATGACCTAAATAGGCAAACTATGTCATATTCAGTAGCTTGTTACTTTTTGTGGGGCAACATGATAATTAAACTGACATATTGAGAAGTAGGGAAATCTCATTAACTACCAAACAGGTTTGTAAATATTGTAGAAGTAATCTGTAATATTTTGGAATTGTGCTTTAAAAATCTGTTTTTTCCAGAAAAAGAGAGACGTTTTATTTTTCAAAATTTGCCTTCATATATTTGTAACAGAGACAAATCCTGATGTCTTGGTGAGCAAGTCTTCCAGCAAAGACCGTGCCCCTACCATAGAGAATACTATTCATGAAGGCAGTACTTCCATGACATTGGTTAAGGAAAAGGCTCATCTGTATGCAAATATGATGGCTGACTATGGAGAGCTGGATGACACTGACCAGGACAGTCCACCAGAATTTGAGAAGTTCTGGAAAGCAACTCAGGAAAATCCACTAGACTTCAATGCCTGGATAGACTTACTGCAGTTCATAGAACATGAGGTGAGCCTTTTTAATGTCAATTTTTCTAGGTTGTGTAAATGCTGCATTTTATGTGATATGTTATGCCAAAGCCACTTCAAACCTAAATAGTCTGTGACAAAGAAAATGGTTGTACCTAGAAATAAGATGAGCTCGCAAAACATGTGATATGTGTAAAAGATGTCTTCAAAACCAGAACAAAGGAACATTCATTGGGTATAAATTTGTTGAAGGTGTAGGTGCAGTTACTCTTCTAGTAAGACAATGGCGTGTAGAATGTGTGGAGCTAACTGGATGTAGCATAATTAAATGACTACTACATGCTGTGTAGGAGAAAGGGTGCAGATGTTACATACAGTAGGTATTTCCAAGAGATGACACTCGTGTATATTTAATTTCTCTTTTGAAAAGGAAAGATGTGTGATGGGTTAGAGGGTTTCTTTGATATATCCTTGTGCATTTAAGCTGCCTCACCATCTTCATTTGCGACTCTCTTGGTCATCGGCTCAAAGGGAGGAAAAAAAAAAAAAGGGACCATGCTAGCCAACCAGTGGATTATATCTGACCTGGCTCTATATGTTTTGGATACTGAATATGGTTAGTGGCAGTTCTTTTAATGAACTCTATTAAAGTTGTCCCATTTTGTATATACTGTATTGTCTACCCATGGTCTGTGAAGTTACCAGGGAATTCATGTAAGATGACCATTTAATTAATGCAAGGGCTGAAATGATGTGTACTACCATCCTTGCATTTCCTGTGGCCTCTACAGATCTTTCACAATGAAGTCTTTCATTAGTGATCATTGCCAGCATGTGCTACTGTATATCATGTTGCCCATCTGGCCTCACCAAGTCCAAAAATTTGGTTTATATCATACTTGCCTAATAATCTACTTATAAACATGTCTTTTGGTCATACTTCGGTTTCTGTTCCAGGATTACTTGTATTTCGAAATCGCCATGATCCAGTCTGCCCATTTTTGTTTTTTTAGGTGCAGCTAAATGCATAGATGTCTAGTGGTAGTCATAACATTTATTGAAAATACAGAGGTATTTCTTAAATATCTGGCCATGCTGAATTTCATATAAATTAGATCTCTGGATCTGAGTGGCAGTATTATTAATTCATTTTTTTGGATGTTGTTTTTGACTACTTTTATATAAGGTTTTTACAGTGCTGTCTTTGGTTAATGAAATACTGTACAGTGGATTCAGAAAGTATTCAGACCTCTTCAATTTTTTCACATTTTGCTATGTTGTAGCCTTGTGTTGAAATCCTTTATTCAGCAACATTTAATATCCCAGAATGACAAAGTGAAAACAGGATTTTTAGAAATTTTAAGTGAAGGTATCTGAGTACTTTCTAAATATACTGTATGATGATATTGGTTAAAGGATTATAAAATACCAGTAACGACCCAGTGCACAATAACATGCAGTGAATACTCTTGACTTGAACATTCCTAGTTTTCATCCTCTTTCTCGGTATGTTTAGCAAGTTTGCTCAGAGGTTGCTGCTTCCTGAGCAGCTCTTCTCTTCTTTCGTCAGCATCTTTCACGTTAAAACTGATTGTCGGTGTTTGTGTTGCAGTTACTTAGTACGTTTTTCTTATTTTTTTCACTTAAGCTGGAACTTAAGTCTTCAGTCTGCATCAAGAATGATTTAAGATATGAAGAGTTAGGCGAAGTGATAGCGAAGGTGGTAGGAATGAGAACAGTGTCCGTACAAGCATGCGCTACACAGCTGCCCTGCTGGCCACTGCCGAGAGTTGATTCTACAGTACAATAAAATAAAAAATAAAAAGAGGAATAACTTAACACTCCGAAAGCAGATAGTAGACGTCCCGTAGTATATGTGTACCGAGTTTCAGGTCAAACGGTTTGCGAGCTACAGGTGACTTAAAATCCTAGGCAGCCACGGTAGCATATTATATTAGAAGATAACTTTTTGTTTTAGTATATTAACAATAATAAAAAAAAGTGTCACCCAGGTAATACTTTGCCAGCTATCACAGTCATCTTTGTGGAAAACATTTCTGTATTCCTTCTTCCAAAATTACTCAAGCTCTGTCAAGTTAGTTGGCGAACAGTGACAGATAGCAATTTTCAGGTCTTCACTGATTGCCAGTGGAATTAAGTTCCAGATTCTGATTAAGCTCGGTGACATTTGTTTTCTTAATTTAATCCACTGTACTATTGCACTGGTTAGTGTGCTTGGATTGTGGGCTTAAGTTCTTCCACTGTTTCTGTAGCAACTATTTTTTTGTAACTTGCCCCACTCATATTTTCATTAATCTTAACAAACAACATTATAACCCGAAAAAGCATAGTCACAATTTTTATTCTACTACCACCAAAGTTTACACCGTCTATTGTGCAATCATTCATGTTCGCCATGTATTTCATTCAAAATTCTCTCCAAATAATTCAACTTTTGTCTCATTAGCCTTTAATATATACACCGATCAGCCTCAACAATAAGCCCACCTGCCTAATTGTATAGGTCCCCTTCTTTCCTGCAAAACAGCTTTAACCTGTTGGGGCATGGACTCCACAAGTCCTCTAAAGGTGTCCCATGGTATCTGGCACCAGGATGTTGGCAGAAGATCCTTTAAATCTCGTAAGTTGCAAACTGTGGCGTCCATGGATCAGACTTGTTTTTCCAGCACATCCTACAAGTGCTAAATCAGTTTGAAATCAAGGAAATTTGGAAGCCAAGTTGACACCTTGAACTCTTTGTCATGTTTGTTAAACCATATCTGATCAATTTTTACAGTGTGATAGGGCACACACTGTCCTGCTGAAAGAGACCACTAACATCAGGCAATACCATTACCATGGATGGGTGTATGTAGTATATAGTGTATTAGATATGTCTTTAGGTGGATAGTATGTGTCAAAGTAACATCCACATGAATGCTAGGACCCAAGGTTTCCCAGCAGAATATTTCCCAGAGCATCACACTGCCTCTGGTGGTTTGCCTTCTTCTCATAGTCCCATTTCCATCTCTTCCTCAGGTAAATGATGCACACACACCCAGCAGTCTATATTATCTAACAGAAAACATGATCAGGCCACTGGCACTCTGACTGATCTGCGGATACCACTGTGTTTTCTGACATCTTTCTGTCCTGGCTAGCATTAAGTTTTTCAGCAGTTTTACAATTTCAGCATTTCTCTTCTTGGGATTGGACCAGACAGGATAGCATTCACTTCCCTCACGCATCAGTAAACCTTGGTTTCACATGACTCTGTTGCCGTGTCGCTGGTTATGTTTCCTTGAACCACTTTCGGTAGATACTAACTACAGCATACTGGGAACATCCCACAAGACCTGCTGTTTTTCAGATGCTCCGGACCAGTCGTCTAGTCATCTCAGTTTGGCCCTTTTCATACTCACTCAGAACCTTAGGATTGTCCATTTTTCTTGCTTCCAACACAGCACCTTCAAGAAGTAACTGTTCACTTGCTGTCTAATGTATCACACACCTTAACAGGTACAATTGTAGCAAGCTAAGCAATGTTGTTCACTTCCCCTGTCAGTGGTTTTAATATTGTGGCTGATCAATGTATGTGTAATATTCTTCAGCGTTTCTCAACCACAGTGGGTTGCTGTTGGTAGAAGCCGGGTTGCCATCATTGGTTCGCGAGTGGGTTGACAGCGCTGCGTGACATGGTTCCCCATGTTCTAACTGAGCTCATTTCACAAAGAAGGGCACCCCCACCACCCCCTGCTCTTTAACTCGCTCTCATGCTGGACCGTAAAGGTTGAGAACACTACTTTACATCATGTTTTGCATAAACTGCTTATGTGCACTTTTCCCTATGAAAAAATATCTATTAATAAAAGTCACCTATTAATATAATTTTAATTTAAAGCCTAATACTTTTGGAATTTATACAAAGCAACAATATAGCATGCCCCCTAAAGAAATGTCTCTGTTTATTCAGCAACTATGTTTAGAACTGTTTATTTCTTCTTTCCCTTCCAGTTCTCACCAGTATACTGCACTGCACTGAACTTGAGGGATGTTCAGTGCCCTTTGAAATGGTTTTGTACCTTTTTCCAAACTTGTGCTATTCTGTAGTGAAATTTCTTGCTCGGTCATAATACTGCTTTGTCATAATTTTTAAGCTTTCTTTTAAAAATTTCAATCAGATGGGGTATTTCTTTTCACAGGTTACTTTAAAGCAATTCATCCCCCCAATTTCCAATATAAGTAGTCTTCATCAACAATTCATGTAACAACGGTAAGGGTAACATATTGTACTTGGGAAGAGTTGTTTGATGCAGAAACTGTACTATAATTAATGAATTAATTTTGTTTTCATTTCTGTTTTTCAGGGTCACATGCCTTCTGCTCGAAAAGCTTTCAATGCATTTTTCATTCGCTATCCATACTGTTATGGCTATTGGAAGAAATATGTTGACCTGGAAAGGAGATCTGGCTTTTGTTCTAAAGCTGAAGAGGTAAGGGGTATGATTTTGGGTTAGAAAGTTCAATATCTTTCTATTAATCTGCAAAAGATGATGAATGCCTGCATATTTTCACATGTGCTTCTTAAAACTATATTGGCTTACCAGCTTGCTCTTTTGCATTTATAGTTTTATTTGGAAACTGTAAGGTCTATTGCAGTGCCCAGTTTGTGAATTCTGATCACAGACTTGTTGCTACTATGAAGATTCAGCTTAGGTCCAATAGTTTACCACCTACTAGGAGGAATGAGGCTGGACCTGGCTGTTTCTAATGAGTTTGCACTCGGTTTGTGTGAGGAACTTTACAGACCTGGGTGCAACTTCTGATCCTAATGTGATGTGGGAGACCTTCTGTGACAAAAGTCTAGAGGTTGCTGAGGGTTGTGTTAGTGTTACCAGTGTGCCCAGAAGGAGGTGTTTCATCTCACAAGGCACCCTGGATAACACTGAAAGGGGTTGCAGTGCACAGCTTGGTGACATCTCCGGTCTGTACTAGGAATTGAGAAGGACCGCTACGAGGATTTTGAGGGCAGATAAGGAGGCTTTTGTCAGAGGAGTCCGTGAACATGTGACCCACCATTTATGGCCTTGTGATTCACATCCTGCTTACTTAGGAATCGAACCATTACGCACATCCAAATCTGTCCCTTGGACAGTCGCAGTCAGGGCTGGTGATGGAACGGTCCTTACTTATGACGCTGCAATTGTGACCCACTGGGCTGGCTACTTTTGAGTAGCTGTTTAAAGCTGATCCTCTGGCTAGGATGTTGGACATTTCTGGGTCTTCAGTTCCAGAGGCTGATCCTCCAATTAGCTGTGAACCACACAGTCTCACTGATATTGCACAGGTGGTGAGTCAGCTGAAGGAAGGGAAGGCTGCAGGGATCTGTGGTATCCAGAGAGAAATTCTCCAGGCTATTAGTAAGGCTGTCGTTCTTGCATTGCAAGCAATCTTTGCTTCCACTTGGGAGATGGGCATCATCCCAACTGTTTGGAAAATGGGACTTGTTGTCTCTATCTGGAAAGGGAAGGGTGATGTCCTGGATTACAGCAACTATAGGAGGATAACCCTGCTGTCAGTGCCGGATAAGGTCCTCGCTAGGGTCATCCTCAATAGGATCTGTGATCACTTGTTCACCAACCATTGACTGGAGAAGTCTGATTTTACGCCTAAGAAGTCTACCATCAACTGCTTCCTGGCACTGAGGGTTGTCATGGAGCACAAATGCAAATATCGGCAGAGATTCTTTGTAGCGTTTGTCTATTTTTGTAAAGCGTTCGACTCAGTTGGTCAAGCTGCCCTATGGGTTATCCTGAGACTTCATAGGATCACCCAGTGTTGCTAAATATCATGGCTAGCCTGTACACTGGTATTGTAACTGCTTTGAAGAATAAAGGCAGAATCTCTACATTTTTTCCAGTTGATTCTGGGATTCATCAGAGGTGTGTTCTTGCCCCTACTCTGTTCAATGCTTGGATGGACTGGGTTTTGGGCAGGGTCGTGGGGTCTAGTGGCTGTGGAACATCTTTTGGTAAAAAAAGATTCACTGATCTTTGCCAACGATGCTGTGATCTTTTTGAAAGTGAATGAAGGCTATGATTGGGGCTCTTGATTGAATGAGTGAGGAATGCGAGTGTCTGGGCTTGTGAGACTCCTGGATAATAACCAAGATGCAGACCTTTAATGACTTCTTGGGCACAGCCATCAGCAGTGCATCTGTCTGCTTAGAGAGTGTTGACCTTGTCGAGAGATTTACTTACCCTAGCAGTGATGTTCATGTCTCTGATGACTCTTCCTATGAAGTCAGTAGACGAACTAGGAGAGCATGGGGGAATGGGTGGGAGGGGTCACTTTAAGGGGGTGTGTTACACTCCCAATATTTGCAAAAGGACGAAGGTCCAAGTTTTTAGAATCCTGGTGCTTCCTGTTTTACTATATGGTTGTGAGACATGGACGCTATCCAGTGACCCGAGACAAAGACTGGACTCCTTTGGTACTGTGTCTCTTCGGAGAATCTTTGAGTACTGCTGGTTTGTCTTGTGTCAGACTAGTGTCAAATGAGCCGTTTCTCATGGAGTCCCGAATAAGGCACATTACCTGCACTGTGAGGTAGCATCAGTTACGGCACTACGGCCATGTGGTGCGATTCCCTGAGGGTGATCCAGCTCACGGGATCCTCATTGTTGATGACCTGAGTGGCTGCACCAGGCCAAAGGGATGCCCACGTAACACTTGCCTGCAGCAGATAGATGGTCATTTCTGGTGGGGACTGGACCATGTGTCTGCCTGGGGGGTTGCCAACCGGGATCCCAAGCTGTTTCGTCGTGTGGTGGGTGCAGCAACACACTGTACAAGTGCATGCTCTCCAATCTGACCTAGTAATTTTTTGCATCACCATTTGAAGGTGATGTGTGAGAAGTTTTATGAAATGTTATTTTGTTTTTTCATTTTGATTCATTAGGAAAATAGAAATGTGGCAAATTAAAAACAAAGAGTTAAATGCTCCCAGGTACACTACACAAGGACTCTCGGTACACTGTCGGCCATTTTTATCTTGATCCACTTTTTAAACTATTTTTCTTGATGATTTTTTATTTTTTGTTGTTTTTTATGTTACATATCTGACATGACCAAAACTGGAACAAATCAAACAGGGATACTGGTATCTGTTAATATCTGTATGTGTCACCTTTACAACTTGCCTACCAGGGCTGGACAAATCAGTAGTCTGGTTGTCTGGAATTTAAAACTGGGGGCACTAGGCATTCAGACCACAGACTCTCAAACCTTGGCAGACTATCAGATGTTTCAGATCTTTGCTCCATGCAGCTTTTCCAAATCAAAAACAATTTGGTAAAAATACACAATTGTTTACGTATGATCCTAACTTTGGCGTTGTTTTTAAAGGCCGTTGCTTATAGCATGCAAGACATCTGTAAACCATCGTCCGAAGACAAAGTGAACCACTCCAGTATTGCTTGAATACCAGATACAAGTCAAAGGAATGATAATTACAAGCAGCATTATGACAAAAATAAGTGAAAAAAAAACACCTTTTCAATTAGTGGAAGAACTTTTTCAATGGAGTAAATATGGAGAATAATTCCACACTGTAATAATGACTGCAGGGAGACATTGAAGAATGTACCATGCTTTATTCAGGGAGCATCTGGAAACCATATATAAAAGAGGTCCTTTGTTTTCATGCAAAACTAATTTTTGAATTTGAAAAGGTGAGAAAGGACAGTAACACACTGTTTACTGTACAAGTTAGTCTGCAATATCGCATAAATACTGATGGAATGCTGAGTGTTTTCATGAAGTGTACAACTGAAAGTTCATTTTTAATAAAATTTGTGTGTACATTTGATTAAAACTATGCATCAACATGACATTTTTCTTTAAAAGTCTATTTTGCTGAAAGTCCTCCCCAAGCCCCCAAGATGCTGATTCTCTTTACATTTTTGCAGAAGAGTTTTACATATTTGTGTACAACATAATTTTACAAATAAAAGTTGATGTAAAAAGTTGCAGGTAGCCTTCCTCTCCATATGTAAAGCTGGAATAGTAGGTTTACAAAGCTGATAGCCCAGCAGACTACCATATGCAATTACAATTTGTTCATCCCTGATCTATGAATCTTTATCTTAGACCCACGGTTTATATTGTTAAACTGAAGGTGATGTATGTGTGGTATCATTTTTAGAGATGAGAACAATATTTCATAAATAAACATCCATCAGGAAAAATATGTCAGGAAGGTAAAATCCAGAGTGCTTAAACATTGTGGAAGCCATTATTTTCCACAGAGTAATGCCTTTGGGTGGGGGTGTGTAATGGGGAGTTGAATGTGCTGGTACCTACTTTGAGAAACTCGGATACATTGTGTCTCTCCTCCTCCTGTTATCATAAAGTAGAAATAGGTAATCTCAATTGTTTTTTTTTAATTCTAGCTTAAAAGGTTTAACAAAATATTTTGGTGTTTTATGAATCATGCAATATTTAAAAACAAATATGAACAAATATATTTATTTATCATATTCATCACAGTAAATGCTGACACTGCTTCAAAATCAAACTTTACTAGACAATGCCACATTAAAGATTCCAAAATAATTTTAATTTACATTGCCTAGGAATCGCTGCATCTCTCTCTCTGTGTGTGTGTGTGTGTGTGTGTGTGTGTGTGGACACACACCTACACTATTCTACACTTTAACATTTTGTTCTGTGAGAGAACCTTTTAATAGAGAGAATATGGTGATGGTTGGAGCTTTTACAAAATATTGCTGGATGATTTTGTATTATAGTTATGGTTTCATTAAAACTGGTGTACATCTTGTTTTTAAATTATTTACAGTATGGACTCCGAGGCGACAACTTTCATAATAGACAAAACTTAAAGCTAATTGCATTTTAACGTGCAAGCAAACCTGTTCTTACTTTTTAAGTGCGGATTAAATTCAATTCGTTCATTTTTCCCCCCAGTGACTTGACTGTCCAAAATGGGAAAACCCCACAAGCTGTGCAACTGCAGCGATAGTTTTGTAGGTATTTTGACAAATGTGAATTGTACACACCCGACAGAAAAGGCATTGTGATGTCTTTAGCATGTTTGTCTCTGTGCTTATTTGCTGTGCTGTTTGCCCATCGCTCTTAAGTAATGCATGACTCCTCCAGGCTGCTCCACGGTGTCCACCATGGGTTAGCAACAAATGCACAATGATACTGATAGTGTATGATTTGTGGGTTGAAAAAAAAAGTAATTGAAATCTGGGTCAAAGGGGGATATTTTCTTAGTAGATTTATTTAATTTTCTTATTATATTATTAGTATTATTGCTTAGTATCTCTATGGCTATGAAATTATCAGTTTATCAGGAAAATATACAGAAATGCAGATAACCAGCAAATTTAAATGTGTATAGTTCAAAAGAATTGCCACATAAATTATGTTGTAAAATGTAAACTTTTCTAGAGCAGTCATCAGATTAACGCTTCAGGATTTCTCTTCATACCTGCTAATCATTAACTTTGTTGGCATTTAAATGGTCACATTTTTTTCAGGAGCAGAGAATTAAACCTCCCAGTGTCATAGTACTATAATCGAAAGAGTATAAACTTAACCTTAAGTTTCATGTTTGGCAGACATCTTTAACCTAGCTGACTTACAAGATCATGCTACATTACTGTTTCTTCCTTTGCAACACAAGCAGTATGCTTAAACCCTGGAATTTTTGAAGAGAGTTACTTAATTGTAGAGTGTTTTTTTGTTTTGAAAGTTGTATAGACTTAATACCATCTCTGAACAAAGTAAAACACATGGAGTTTATGTTTAAAATAAATAAGCCCTGTCAATTTTTTCAGTGTGGTGTTGAAAAAAGATAAATACATATTGGTAAAAGGATATTGAAATGTCATGGTAGTATTTCTTGAATTGAGTGTTTTTTTTTTGTTTGTTTTTTTTTTTAAATTAATGATGTATGTTGCTGTAGAATGTTTTATTTAATTATACTGACTTGATGTTGCTTTGTTTATATTACAGGTGTGTCTTCAAGCATTGCAGATGTTCCCTCTCAGTCTGGATCTGTGGATTCATTATATTAATTTTCTGCGGGAGACACTGAATATGAATCTGAAGGAGTCTACAGAGAAAATTCGCAGGTAACGTACAGATGGAGACTGAAGGAACCCATTTTTTTGGGTGGTGACTATAGGAAACTACGATTTGTGTACAGTGCCTTTTGTCCATTATTAAGGTTTCCTTCCAAAAAAAACCAATTTAAGAATATTGGGACATGCTCATCATGTGTATAGGGCACATACTACTTTATGCTTAATTGAAAATAAGCACTATATATACAAGTTCAAAAGCAAAGATTGCTATATGTTTTGCAGTTTGTTAGAGCAAATTAAATTTACTAGGGTCCCACCAATTCCAACAAGGCACATAATTCAGACTGGCTCTACCCTCAACCAGTCACAGTAATATTTAAGTTATATGAAAAATATCTGAAGCAAATTATAACAAGTTCCTCTTGGGGAAAAAAACTTAAGGGTGTTGATATTGAGAGATGTTGGTAGAGATCACATGAAAATGCAAATACCAGAATCTGTATGTAAATGAAACAACCACAGTACCACATGTTCTTGACATACTTAAATAGCTTCTTGTAATTGTTAAATATTCAAGTTTATCCTGTCTTATTCAGAGTGTTTTAACTTAAGAATTATTCTACCCAAAATTATATATATTTTTTAAATGTTACTTACCCTATGTAGTTTTACAGTGGTGGCCGAAAAAAAAGATTTAATCTCCTGTTTTCATGCTGAACAGAGCTAAAAAATGCTTTATATAAAAGCACCCATAGATCACCAATACTGTACAAGAGAAAATGATGTAAAAATTGTCTATAGACAAAAGTAAAAAAAAAAAAAAAAAAATCTCATGTGAATACATACAGTATGTCTGGTATACAGTTGAATGCTCAAAATGGGTAAAACATTTACTTTTTGCAAATATTTTGTTAAACATACATTTCTGGAAAAGTCCCATGCACATCATAATCAACAAACTCATTTCCATAATACTGCACTTTTGAACTGAAGACCTACTTCTCTCCCTCATTCGCCGGTCAAGAGTCCTGTCTCAAGTCAGCACAGTATTACGGGAATGCATTTTCTGTTTATAATGTGCATTGATTTTTCTCAAAATATGTACAAGACAAAACCCTTTTATTCTGCTGGAATCCAGGGAGGTGGCACAAGTGCACTAAGATGAGTGGAGACTATATTGAGAAATGACATTATCATTTTTTTTTTTTTTAAGGTTCATTCCCATCCATCCATCCATCCATCCATTATCCAACCCGTTATATCCTAACTACAGGGTCACGGGGGGTCTGCTGGAGCCAATCCCAGCCAACACAGGGCGCAAGGCAGGAAATAATAATAATAATACATTTTATTTATATAGCGCCTTTCCAATGCTCAAGGCACTTACAGAATATAAGAGAGAACGGCTGGGTATATAGTATATAGCATTGTACAAACCAAATAAATAAATAAAGATTAAGACAGTAAATTCAGAGAAAGCCTAACAGACAACATAATTGATGGTCTAGCACACATATACAGGTTACATGAGCATCTTGACAGAGAGGTAAACTGAGAGAAGGGGAATGAAGTCAAGAAGAGCTAAAAGCCTTCCTGAACAAATGAGTTTTGAGGAGTTTTTTAAAAGAATTCATGGAGTCAGCTGATCTAATTAATTTCGGTAGGTCATTCCAGAGTCTGGGCGCTATACAGCTGAAGGCCCTGTCACCCATGGAGTGTAGATTAGTGTGGGGCACAACAAGATTGCCAGAATCAGAGGACCTTAGTGGGCGGGCAGGCACATAGTGATGGAGAAGGTCACTGATGTAGTTTGGCGTGAGGTTATTTAAGGCTTTGCAGGTTATTAGTAGGATTTTATATTCGATTCTGTAAGACACAGGGAGCCAGTGAAGATGGAGCAGGATGGGTGTGATGTGCTCGCTGCAGCTGGTTCAAGTAAGGACTTTTGCAGCCGAGTTTTGAATAAGCTGGAGCTGTGATATAAGATTAGAAGGGGCACCTGCCAGCAGCGAGCACCAGTCCACCACAGGGCACACACACACCCATCCACACACCAAGCACACACTAGGGACAATTTAGGATTGCCAGTGCACCTAACCTTCATGTCTTTGGACTGTGGGAGAAAACCTGAGTACCTGGAGGAAACTCACGCAGACACAGGGAGAACATGCAAACTCCACGCAGGGAGAGCCTGGGAAGCGAACCCATTTTCTAATAAATCACATTTTCTAACTTTAGCTTGACTCCCCCTTGCATTTAACAATATTTTTGCAAAAATACATGTGTTATTGTTGAGTATATGCCTTGATAACTGACATGAGGATTATGCAACACAAACATGAGGTTGTTTGTTTTCTTTTTTCCTTGGACATTCTTTTCACATTTTTTTTCACAGTTTGCTGTATTGGACACCTTCTAATTCTGTTGCGTCAAACCATTTTTTTTTGTTATGCATAATGGTTTTTTCTTGGCTATCATTAAAAACTACATGGGTTAACTTTATATATAAAAAAAAAAAAAGAAAAAATATTATTTTTGGTAACATATTCCAAAGTGATATTAGGTTGAAGTTGTCACCTGGACCACTGATGGTAAACGAGACAAGATGTTTAATATGAAGTAATCAGAAAAGATGTCTATCCCCATCCCCTATCTTTCTCTCTTAAATAGTGCATTTGAATCGGCAACACTAGCAGCAGGGACAGACTTCCGGTCTGATCGTCTCTGGGAAATGTATGTTAATTGGGAGAAAGAACAAGGGAATTTGAAAGCTGTCACAGCCATTTATGACCGGCTGCTAAGGATTCCCACCCAGCTATACAGCAGCCACTTTGAGAGGTAAAGTGTCTGTATCACAAGAGACCTGGTTAGGAGTGAATTGTTGAATTAAATGGGGGAGGATTTTAAATTGCTTAATTGTAGAATGGAAGCACACCCATTTTTCACTTAAGAAAATGCATTTTAACCAAGTCTGGAAAGGCATTTTGTTGTACAAACATCACAGGCTAAAATGGAGTCCATATTTTGATATTTAATACACTTTGAATCAATATACAAAACACTATTTTTTTTTTTTTTTAGATCACTTTGGAAACAAACATTTTGGACACCTAACATTAAAATATTCTAGGAACTTATAAAACAATGTTTTCAGTTTTAAGCACTGGTCCTTTTAAGTGTTACAGTGTGCTATTCAAGGTTAATAGTATAATCAGTTGTGTCTGTAATCAACTTAATTACTGTGTTAGGATTATTAAGTGGGCATGATAATGTTTGGGTGGATAGTCTATGAACATGTTTTACCAAATGCCCTTTTCAAGTTACATTCTGACTAAGAGTTTTGTAATATCAAATCTTTAGGTTCAAAGAGCATGTGGCAAGCCACCCACCCCGTAAAATACTGTCCATTGAGGAATTCTTGAGACTTAGGACCCAGGTTGTATCAACCCATACCACTTCAAAAACTGAGGAAGTTCAGGATGGATCATTGCCAGAGGATGCACCACCAGGAATCGATTCTACTGCTAAAGATTTTGTAATGACTTTTTATTTTTGTTTACAGTATTAATTTTAATGGCTTGTTTGTGTATGCCTTTTTTGTCATTTATTTAGTTCTTTGCACTTGCAACTGCATTACAGTAACTAAATATGTTTGTTAAAAGGTGGTAAGTTAGCAGTGTAGCTAAAGTAGCTACATTAGGCCGACCACTAAGGTTGTAGGGTGCACCATCAGAAATAATTTTAAAGAATGCAGTAAATAAACAAGGACTCCAGAGCTTTTACAGTAAAATAAAAATGGACTTTTATTTTTAAAAAAGCCTACAAGTGTGGCTGACATAGGTAGGTTCCTAGTTGTATCTCTCGTCCCCGTCCCCCCCCCAAAGGGTGCACTTGACAGCAATGCCAAGAAAAGAAAGTGTTCCCTCCCTTTAATTCTTGATTTTTGCTGTATCTGTGGGAGTTTTTGAATAACGGCAAAAAACAGAGTATAGAGAAAGGAATAAATTTATGCTGCTTGTCTATTGCAACTTAAGACAACACAGGAAAAGAGGTATGCAGTTTATTTCAGAACTCCATAGCTCAAGGAGAGTGCCAAACCTCTTTCTAAATTAAATTTCTAATGCAACAAGTTATGCACATTCTCAATTTCTTAGTTTAAGTGAATGCGATAATACAGTAGTTGAATTTAACTTAAAAGGTAGACCACTTTAGTTGTGAAGCACCCAGTTACTTCATTTACACTGTGCTTTTTCAAGTAACACATTCACTGCTGCACCGTTTTATTACCATAAAGCTACTGTATAGGCATATGCATATATGCTAAATAATGAACTCTATCAAAGCTCATAAAGAAGTATATTAGAAAGCAATGGTTTTATTATCAAAAGTAACTCTATTAAAGCCTCCAAACATAAATAAGTCCAATAAAAAAATATAAGGAAACCGTTCATTGCTTTTAGTCATGTTGCTGGTAAAAATAAAAGTCTCTCAATTTGAATGAGAGTCCATGAAGCATGGCACCTTGAACAGTGCAGGCTTAGAAGTGCCACAAATATAACAATTCTTTGCAGTGTCTGCACTTGTTGCACTAAGCACATTCAGTAGTTGGCGACTGGTTGCACTTAGTGGGCGTCAGAATATCTACATAGTGCTGTCCTGACAGTCAGGTCAAGTCGGATGCTTTGTGATGAAGAAATGACATCCGCATCAGTACCAGAGGCTACAGGTTCCAAATCATCCAATTAATTGTCACTAGCTCAATTGCTGCCATTATAATAAAAATATCTTACAACAAATCTTAAAAACATCATCATGTGTTTTTCAAGACAATATAGCTATGGACTGTATATTTATGATACTATATTCTTCAAGTTGCTGCCACAAAAAAAAAAATTATGGCACTGTAGTAAGTAGCTGACGTAGTAGCAATATGGCTGCATCTTTTTTGGCTGTATACTTGGGTACGAGTGATCTTGTATGTTGCATGTTGACAGGCTCACTGACACGTGAGTTAACTTGTACCTTGTGTTCAAATTGCTAATGGAAATTCCTGGTCTCAAGTACCCTGGGTACCGATGTCAGTTGTAAGCTGACACAGAGAGGCTGCCTGGTGCAATGAATTTAGAAATAACATAAAAAAACAAGAAGTTATATAATCTAACAAGAATCTCACACAAATGACATCTTTCACTGATGGGAGAAACAGAGTCATAATTGAACAATAGCTAGCTGTGTGGCAATCTATTTAATACCAATGTTTCATATAAACCTCTGTCAGCCTACTTCACTCTAGTATTACACTAGTATTTCAGACTTTTAAGTGTGAACAATTTGATTCTTGCATCCTCTATAAAAAGGATCATTTAAAAAGAACAGAATATGTAAGCAGGCACATGTTCATTAATCTCTATGGAACCGTCATTTTGGGTGGTGGGTAGAGTGAGAATGGTTTTGATAATGGGGCATGCATTTTCAGTGATGTAGAATACAATGGAACCTTCCAGCAGGTGCAAGAAGTAAACCTGAAAATTAACCAAAATTATCCTCATTGGTGATTCTTAGAACTGTGTTTTCAGGAGATGTTAAGGTTATGGACCAAGACTTTTTTTTTTGAACAAGGGGGCTCTGCCCCCTGCTCGCTTCACTCGCCCACCCCCGTGTTTGGTTTACCGGATATACAATTTAAAGAGATTGTTATTTTCATGGGAATTGTTACATATGCATTATTTTTACTTTTACTTTAAAAACTTTTGTTAAAATGATACTTGGCCTTTATTTCCAGCCCCATGCGTGGTTACATCTCTTTCTCGCCAGACGTATAATGCTGCTCACGTTGTGAAGGGGGACGGCTGAACGCACGCTAAGAATATGATGTCAGATCATCTGCTGTCTTTTTGCTGCTTGCGAGCTGCCTGTTCTGCTTGTCGCATGCCATTATTTTAAGAGCTGGACGCAAAAGATGCTTTTCTGCCAAAAGCAATCCAACAACTGCTAGGTTAGATGTCTGTGGACTTGTTTTAAATGATGGCTCACTGCCTTAACTCGCATGACGTTGTAAAAACAATAATTGTTCTTTATTTCCGGCCCCGGGCGTGGTTAAATCTCTTTCTTGCAGGACGTATAACGCTGCTCGCGTTGTGAAGGGGGGGGCTGCTGCTGTCGTGCTGCTCTTCAATCATTTTAAAGCCTGTACAGCCACTGTCCTTTTTGCCACTTTGTGTCTCTGCTGCTCACGTTGTGATCGCTTTCCTGTGATCCTAAATATACACCTGAATGAATTGTGTTTTCCTTGAAATTAAACTTGTCGTTGCTTTAACTGTTGCGGGACCACAGATTCTCATAGCGTATGTTCCATTATTGTGTAAATCTACATTTTGTGCATTGAATGATGCAAACGACTTTGTTTTCTGCTCTTTGCCTTTTATTTCTGACCTCGCTTTGTCCTGCTATTTTTTTTTTTTTTCCCAATTACACCTGTTCCTGCTGATTCATTTCCTTTTGTTTGCGCTAATGTGATCTTTTAGTTGTCGACGTTTTATTTATAACGTATTGTCCTTTATACGCTTTATATGCACTTCTTTTGTGATCTTAACGTGAAGATCACGTATTGTCTCCTAGTCATTCCCTCCCACAGGATTTTTATTTATAATAGAGAGATGTAATTAGTGTAACATTGTCTTCAATTAGTTAAGTTTGAAAAGAATACCTCAAAGCATTTTAAGCCAATGTCATGTTACGTGGCTTTTCTAGTGTGTGTGTTTTTTTTTTGTTTTTTTTAGTTGAAGCCTTCATTTACATAATCTTCTTATAACCTGGGACACTTGCTGGAGTTCTCTAGTAAGATTGGTTGCTTCTTCTGACATATCCAGTGACTCACTCCAACTAGCTTAGGACCTCCTATGATTTTATCTTTAGTTGTAGTATTTGGCTTTGTGTGCATGAGAGCTGACAACCAACAAAGGCTCATTCAGAAGTAAAGTTGCATAAAATGTACCAGTTTGGAATAAGGAACATGTATATTTTGAACCTTGCAAACAGATGAAACGCTTTTTTCTGATATTTTATGTGCAAAAACAGAATGGAAAAAAGAGAAAAGGGCAGCTAATATTGCTGTACCTGTTAACCCTTCATACAGCACTGGTTCTGTCAGGCAGAATATTATTGGCTGTCGCATAAAGGGGTGAGCATGACATTTCTGGAAGGTCAGCAGTCAGTTGGTAAATAATAACATGGGCCGTGATTTTCAGTCACATAAACTGACATAGTCTGGTGACAGCATCAGTAACTGCAGGCAGCAAATTTGACATACCACATGACTAGAAGTAGTATAATGTGATATTGGCTTTAGTTGGATTGCATTACCATTCCAGTAATAGTGCAAGATGAATTCATATAAGATGAATAGTATTTATAAAGCAAAAATTTCAACTTCACTTTTATGCTTAGTATTTTCACTTTTATCTAAAAGTCTAGTTAAAATAGTTTCCTTTTTATGATTTTTGCTTTCAGGCAGAACAGGAACAGAAGGTTCGTGAGCTGCTGATTGCTGAGAGACAGGCGGTTTTCCAAAACAATGAAATTGAAGTCAGCAAACGTTGGAATTTTGAAGAGGCTGTGAGTCCACTTGAGCTATTTTTTTTTTTTTAAGTGTACTTTTCTATGCATATGTTCAAGAAACTTTTAATGTTCTTAAATATGTAAAGTGTGTAGTTTAACAATGTTTTTTCAACATTTTCTTTCCACAGTGCATTTTATACATTTAAATGATCTTTGTAGGTAGAAGACAGATACAGTGCTGTGAAAACTATATTTACTCGCTTCCTGACTAGAGTAAACCTTTAACACTAGTGTTACATTGTTACTTAATTTATTTAAATAATAAAGTTTTCCAATATCCGTTAACCATGTGAACAAGTAATTGTTCCCTTACTTACTCACTTAGATAGTTAGACTCAGCTGACTGAAAGACCTACAGTAATTGTAGCTATCCCTGTTCAATATAAACTTCGCCATATATTGACCCTTACTATAAGAGTAAAGTACTTACTACAAGATATGTTAAAACATCAAAGTAACTACTTGATTGGGTGGGGGGTTGTTAAAACCTTTCATTCAGGAGCCATTTCTGGGGCTTTGGGACCACACTATAGTGAGAGCAATTATCTCCAAATGTTGAACATCTGAAACAGTGGTGAATCTATGTATGTATGTATGTTTACTCTTATGTAATTTTATATAAAAAATAAACTTAAATTTTAAATATCCCAAAAGATTTTGCTCTCCATAAAAATATATCCTGTCAAAATTATACAAATTCAAATATGAACATGGTGCATAACAAAACCTGGAAATATAAATAAAATTTGTTCTTTTCAGCAATAACAAATCAAATCATTCAGTTGTCTTTGCTCTTATGTCATTTTATCAGAGCTGGATGCCTGGCATCTTTTTTTGGCAACAAGTTCGTTTATGTTTGGTGTGAGGTTCTGTGTTGTGGAGATTCTCAGGATGGACTGCAGGTGCTCATCAGTGAGGCGACTCCTGTGTGCTGTTTTGTTAGTCTTCATGACTGAGAAGAGCTTCTCACACAGATATGTGGTACCAAACATGCACAAGGTTTGAGCCGCATGTAGACGGAGCTGGAGCATTTCTGCGGGAATGGAGTGAATAAACTGCGGGCCGTGCAGTATCGTACTTTGCCTTCAGTGTGCCATTACACTGCAGCTCAATCACCTCCATCTGAATCTGCACAGGTGCAGTTTCCACATCGACGGCAAATGGGTTGCGAAACAACTCAAAATTCTTTTTTTGTTCTTCAAAGTCACCAAAGCGCCGTGCGAACTCAGTGCGCAGTGCGCTCAGTTTATCAGCAAAGTGCGTATTTGTGAACACCGTAGGGCCGACTTGGTTCAACATTACTTGGCAAGAGGGAAAGTGGGGCAAGTTGCACTGGTGCATTTGTGTCTCCCATAAAAGTAGCTTCACTTGAAATCACTTTGTGATTTTGCACGGGTAAAAACGTCTGCTGAAGTGTCAGATTCTTTAACTCTTCTGCTTTCTGTATCTTGTGCATTGCATTCAGGTCTTTCAGGTTATCTTGATGTTTTGTCTCATAGTGCCGTCTTAGATTAAATTCTGTAATTACAGCCACATTAGCTCCACAAATGAGACACACAGGTTTACCGGCAATGTCAGTAAACATATACTCAGCCTCCCATCGGTTTTTAAAGGCTCTATGTTCAGAATCACCTTTTCTCTTTGGCATCGTGTGGGCTAGCTTTGCAATAACTTGCAGCATCATAAGCTAGACTTGATTAACGCTGTAAGTGTTCGGCAAGGCAGCTGAAGCGCTGCATTATGGGATCTGTAGTTTATTGTGTTACCAGCACTTCATATCCCCGGGCCATTAATTAACAATAATATATAAAATGATCTCGCGGGCTGGATATAATTACACGGGCCGGATGTGGCCTGCGGGCCTTGAGTTTGACACATATGGACTAAATAGAACTTGAAAAGATATATTTTTTTAAATGTGATCGCGCAATTCAGATCGAGTTGACTCACACTACAGTACATCGAGCCCGCGTGCTATTGTGGTTTTGCCTGCATGCCTCAATAAGTTACCCTCCCCTCGCTCTTACTTTTTTACCGTTCATCTAATGAATACACTGAGTATGGCTTTACCAAAACAATCATTGATCGCGAATAAAGTATCCATTATTCATAAAGCTTCAATTGGTGATCTGTCTTTCTGCGTTAACCGCATATTTTTTCATACGTCTCAAACCAAGGGAATGCGAGGCTAAAATGAATCGGGAAACACACGTACATACTCAGTGCATCCCCTCTCGAATCGAACCTCGGACGCCGGCGCTAGAGGCGAAGCCTCTACTATTGC
This sequence comes from Polypterus senegalus, assembly GCF_016835505.1. NCBI lineage: Eukaryota > Metazoa > Chordata > Cladistia > Polypteriformes > Polypteridae > Polypterus > Polypterus senegalus. The sequence continues at coordinate 98,060,384 of NC_053164.1, forward strand.
ACCACGGCGTGTGGTTTGTCTATTTGAGCGTAGCAGTGTAATTCGGTTTTTGTTCGGCACTCTTTGGAAATGTTGCTTTTTGTCTGCGCACTGCGTCAGTTCACGTGAGCCGCTGAATATGGTTTTATATGTCAGTCACTCTCTTCTAATTGTTTCGCTGCCTTCTTAATTATATAATGTATGTTTTCTTCAGCGGTTTTTGGAGCTCTTCCTGGTTTTCTACGTACTGCGTGATTACGTGGGAGGCGTGATGATGTCACACGAAACTCCGCCCCCCCATGGCTTTTGAGCTCAACTCCATTACAGTATATGCAGAAAAATAGCTTCCAGTTATGACCATTACGCGTAGAATTTTGAAATGAAACCTGCCCAACTTTTGTAAGGAAGCTGTAAGGAATAAGCCTGCCAAATTTCAGCCTTCTACCTACACGGGAAGTTGGAGAATTAGTGATGAGTGAGTGAGTGAGTGAGGGCTTTGCCTTTTATTAGTATAGATTATATAATGGTATTATAAAAATGTGTTTTATTTCTGAAATTTTAATGTAATGATTTTTAACTGTTCTGTTGTAATCACTCTTAGGGGTTTATGTTATTAAAATGTTTAAATAATTTGATTAAAATATGAGAAGCTATTTTGATGCTAGTATTTTGTAGAGTGGCTCATTTTTATTTTGATTATACTCTGAAATTTAAAACAAAAAAAAAATGCTAAATTGTATTCCATAGATAAAGAGGCCATATTTCCATGTGAAGCCACTAGACAGAGCACAGCTGCGGAACTGGCAAAATTACCTTGATTTTGAGATTGCCAATGGTTCACACGAGCGAGTTATTGTACTCTTTGAGCGCTGCATGATTGCATGTACACTATATGAAGACTTCTGGTGCAAGGTGAGTTTATGGCTATTTTTAGAGCAAATTGTAGTTTTATTTACAAATATTTTTCTTCATTAACAGCCATGGGTGATTTAATTTTTTAATTATGGAATGTTCCTATTAAAAAACACAAACTTTCATTTGATACATGTAATTATGTAATATGTTAATGCAGATCACTAAGCTATCTGCATGATGTTAAATTTAACAATTAGTTGTTTTCCTTGAAGACCAGGACATGAGTGCTCCCTAGATTGAGTATTTGTGGCATTTTATGCTTGTTCATCACCAGAGTCCCAAAAATGAGAGAGAAGTTTTTTCAAAATTCTGATGTCTTAATATGAAAAAAGAACACTTAAAATACATTTTAATTTGGTAAAATATAGGTTTACAGTTCAGGTGCTGTTCTTTTAAAACATCATCAGAAATTCAGCCTCTTCTGAAAGATGAATGGTCACAACGTTTTTATTTCTTTCATTACGCAAGTGTCAATACTGCAGTGTACCTTATGTTTAAGATATAATCACCACAGTTTTAAAAATGTATTAATTGCGTCAGTGCTTGGATCAAACAAGTGCCTTTTTTATACACTGCAGTTTACTAGTGGGTAAACCTTGTTTTTAACATTTTCAACCTCCATCACCCATCGCTGGTATTCAATAACAGCAAAAACTTGTGGTGTAGGTAAATAAAGTTATTTTAGAGCACTAATATCTTCCATATTTTATGTATGTAATTTATTTTCATTTATTATTCTTCCATTATGATTTTGAATCCTCTTCTAACTCAGTTTTTTTGAATTCCGTTGTGGAATGGTCACGTGCTTGCCACGTGTGGAAGGCGCAAGGAAATAACGCAAGGAAGTGGTGGTGTGTGTAATCGAAATTCTCAATGTGAGTCTCAAACCCTCAACCTCAGTAATGCTGCCGCCATTTCAATTTTCCAAGTTTCATCACATTTATTTGAACATCGTTCAGCACTAAACAGCTAGTGTTTTACCTAATGCATTTGTCCTCTTCCTGTTTTTTCCACCCGGATATGCTGTTGTTTAGTATACGAAATACATGGAAAAGCTTAGTGAGGAAGGTACAAGGAATGTTTTTCAAAGAGCCTGTGAGGTACACCTTCCAAGAAGACCTAATATTCACCTTTTGTGGGCTACTTTTGAAGAGCAACATGGTAGAGTATTTTTTTTTTTTATAAAACTATCTATACAGTACTTTGATTTATTGTTAGGTGAGGGTGAAAGCAGATGACTAATTGTAACACATGGTTCAAAATATATCTTTATTTGTCAGGGCATTTAAATGGCTTTCCTATTTGTCACACATATAAATACTTTGGATCACAACTAAATATAATATTTAGTGTTTGGTTCAAGACTGTAAAACCACTAGATGCAGTTAAACGATTTCTGGATTATTTTTAACATTTTATTATGTATATATATATATATATATATATGTGTATATGTATATGTATATATGTATATGTATATATGTATATGTATATATATATATATATATGTGTGTGTGTATGTGTATACAGTATACAGGTAGTCCCCAGGTTACGGACATCCAACCTACGACTTACGAACGGGGCCACAGCTGCGACGCATGCAGCTCAGTAACTGCCACTCTGTCATCTTCAGCCTGGGGATGCTGCAAGCGGTGTCTGGGCGGAGGCTGTAGAGGGGCGATGTCGCTGCTTGTGCAGTGTAGTGTCCCTCAGGTGGCTCCCGGTGGCAAGCGGTTTCACTGTCCGCCCACCACACACGACTGCCCTGTTCGCTCTCTGTGGGCGGCTTGTAATGCTGCAAGCGGTGACCCGGTTGTGGGTGAACGGGGGCAGCAGGGCATAGCATTGTAGTGTGCCTTGGATGGTTGCCTGTTGAATGGGGGCAGTGGTGGGCGATTCACTACCCGCGTTTGGCAGCACCATCTTCGTTCTCGGTTAGTGGACGCTGCAGTCAGCATACTGCAGTAGAGGTGACCGTGGGGTGGGCTGGTGATGAACTGCCCCTCGCCGCCCCCATTCATTCTCAATAGCAAGCCTGCTTGTTCTGTTACGCGCGTAGCAGGAAGTTGTCTCTTGTCAGTACATCATACATGTTGACGTCCTTCTGTGGCGGCGTGTACAGTGCTGTCAGATGAGCTCATCTTAACCTTTTGTCTTCACCTTTCAAGAATGTCTCTGAAACACAAATCTGATGCAGGTGCTGGTGATACAGTAAAGAAGAGAAAAACCATCACCATTGAAAATAAAGTAGAAATAATAAAAAGGTCAGAGAGGTGAAATTCCATCATTCATTGGCAGAGCACTTGGTTACAGTCGGTCAACAATAGCATTTATTAAAATAATGTGCCTGTTCCAATTTACATACAAATTCAACTTAAGTACAAACCTACAGTCCCTATCTTGTACGTAACCCGGGGACAGACCTATGTATGTATGTACATACGTACTGTATGTATGTGTATATATACTGTATATATAGTGTGTGTATTAGAAAGTTAGACACTGTAGTGTATTAAAAATAATGTAAATAGCATATATACAGCAGATTTCTTCTTATAACCCAGAGGCCAATGAACTTACCTAAAATGGATTCCCTGTGCAGATAAACTGCCTCCAGTTCTTTAATCCCAATGTAAGTGAACTTAAAGTAAAATAATGGGGCAATATAAGCAGCTGTATTTATCATGATTAAAATGTGAACATCACAAGTTTTTCTCAAATCTTTCTCTCTAGGTAACCGTCAAGAAGCCCGGCGCATACTGGAAAATTTGGAGCAGTTAGTTCCAGGACTGGCAATGGTGCGATTGCGCAGAGCTAGCTTGGAAAGGCGGGCAGGGAACATGGAGGCAGCAGAATCGCTGTTGCGGGAAGCAGTGCAGTATAGCCAAGGAACTCCACTCCATGCTTTTTATTCAATAAAGCTGGCCAGGCAGCTACTAAGGGTTCAGAAGAACCTGGGCCGTGCTAGAAAAGTTCTGCTTGATGCTATTGAAAAAGAACCGGTAAAGGAGGACCATATGTATTTTTTTCTAAAATTGCCTGTAATAGCATATATTTTAAAATTTCTGTTAATTTAACCAAGTCTGGGAAAATGTCTGTGTAGCACAGATTGTATTTTTCAAGACACTATTGAAGCAGCATGTGTTGCAATCATCAGTTTTAGCTGTCCATTTCCAGGAATCCTTATTCTACCAAATTTCTCTTATTATTCGAAAGGAACATTCTGTATTAATACTTGTCTCCCTATTAATTTAATTTTTTTCTTTTATTTCCTATAAGTATGCTTTCTGTATTACTGTAAATATGTTATAGTAGATATCCATCCATCCATCCATCCCTCTATCTTCTTAGCCTGCTTTAATCCAGTTATCTACCAATCACAGTATGATAGAGCCTATCTAAACATCATGGACTCTTCACGGTGTAACACCAGTCCATCACAGGATACACATCCTGCATGCACATAAAGATAATTAAGGGTTAACTTAAGATGTTTATGTATGTAATTTTCAATTATTATGACTTTTTTCTTCATTCTCATTTCAAATAAATTCTACAAAACCTTCACAAAAGATTCACAAAAGATTTGACAATCTCTCAAAAAAGACAATACTATCCCACCACCTTATTCATAAATGTACAGTGTTCTGTAGAATACTAAGCAGAAGACCATCCTTGCAAGTTGACCAAAAATATTATCTTGTCATATATTTAAAACAAAGGTGAAGTCCAAAAAATCCAATTTGAAAATTAGAGATTTTTTCTTTTTAAACTTTAAACACTGAATTTGTTTTAATCAAACATTAAAAAAAGATTTTAAAGTCTCTGGTAATATTTACACAAATGTTATTATTGTTACGCTTCTGAGTTGTTCTAGGCATCTGTTTTTAAACATTGTAAAGCTTGTCATATAGTTTTAAATGGTTTTAATATTGATTTTTAAGAATACAAAAGTACATTATACATGCTTAAAATAACACTGCAGTTACTAGTCCTTAAACGCATACTGAAAACACAGTAAATAAATATGCCAATGTTACACATCTTACAGTTTAGTTTATAAAGCCTGCCTAGATATGGATATGGAAAATGGGTTCAGGTTACTGAGTACATTTTTTAAAAAGGACAATATAATTTAGGATTTAAATGTATTGTGTTATAATTACACACATGGAAACTCAAAGTTTAGCGAAGCATTACTAAAATAATTTTGCATTACATCCAGGCTGTCTTTGTCATACTTTGTAATAGGATGGAGGTGAAGAGAGAAACCATGACAAAAAGCAAAGCATACATGTTATAATGTATTCTTAATTTAAAAAAAGTAATGTATGAGAAGTAATCAAAAGGTTTTGAGTCTGACTAATCAAGTGTATTAGTATTCATTGGGATTATGTTGAAAATGACATTTGTTGAACTTCCCTGATGTTTATTTTGTTAAAATGGCCACAAAGATTCTCTGTCCACTCTTGCTTGTCTTGCTTATGGAACCAGTCTTCTGAAGTTGACTTGATTCCTTCATCATTGGCATAAAGGTAGTCTTAGATTTTGGAACAGGGAGATGTAACAGCTTTCTTTGCCATTTTTCCATTATTGACTTCTGCAAATGCTAGAGAAAATCAGTGTAATATTGACTGTTTATTTAGTTTTTTGAGTCATGGAGTTAGTACGAACTGTGCTCTCAGTAACACAAATTGTACATATGATCCTGATGGAACTGTCTTGGACCTTTTGTATTTCTTTGGTGCTGAGAAATGCCATTCTTCCATTGTTCTTTCCTTCACTGTAACTCGTTAATTCTTAATTATACTCTATATCAGTCTACATGGGTAACCTTTTGTTATCAATGTAATAGGATTTCCTTCAAAATGCATCCTGCCTTGATGGAATTCTGCAGCCAGTCTTTTGACTGATGTAGCTTAAGGGTACTTTATCTTAGTACTTGTTAGCAAGTTAGACTGAAACTCTGAGATGTATTGTTTTCTAACATAAGACCTTCAAAACAGAATAATTCTTGATTTTTGCATTTCTTGGCACTCATATCAACTCGTGTCAAACATAAGAAACATGACTGCAAATGATAGAAATGTGTAATTTTACATACTTTGACCATTTACAAAATCCGCACCATAAAATACTCTCTATAGGTCTAGGCTCAAACATTTTTTTGTTCAATTGTGCATATACCAAGAATATTTTAAATAAAATAGGTAATGTATTTTTAAGACTGTGACATGACTTCATGTTTAATGTATGAAAATGTTCACACTCAGTAAGAGAAAAATGACAAAAGGATTCATAAGTTTTTTATTTTGTTTTTTTTTGTTTTTTTCCTTATTCAGGAAAACGGCAAGTTGCATATGAATTTGTTGGAGCTAGAGTTCAGTGCAGATGTGCGACAGAATGAAGGCAACATTCTACAGTGTATAAATGGAGCACTGAGTAGTAACCTGCCACCTGAAATGAGGAAAATTTTCTCACAAAGACGTCTTGAGTTTCACGAGGACTTTGGCACTACCATACAAAGGTGTGTGTGTATGGAAATGGCTTCAAGCATATGCTGTGGTTAAATACAACTAGGAGAATGTTGTTTTAAAGTAAACATTTTTCTTTTTTTAAACAGTTTGCTTACTGCTTATGAAGAGCATCAAAAGTTACTTGAACTATCATCTAGGAAGAGAGCTGCAGAAAATGGGTAAAGTATTATTTTACTTTAAGAGTCTTCCAGCATGCCTTTATTATAGGAAATTTAGGAAAGTTCAAGATATATGTACCAACTGAACTAGACAATATCAGCCTGAAGAGAGAATCCCTAAATTTTAATTATTTGGAGACTGTGAAATTAAACATATCGCAATAAATAGATATGGTTTTTTGCCCATAAGCTACCTATGGCCTGTTATAGTGAATTTAATGTTTGAATTTAGAGGTAATTTTTGTAAAAGTGTGCTATAATGTTTTTTTACAATTTTTTTTGAATAATTGCATAACTCTCATGACAGTGTGCTATTGATTTTACAGCAGTTATCTATACAGTGTGCATTCTGAAGTACAAATTTAACTTTATTTCTATAAAGGCAGTCTAGAAGGTTTACATTACATTCAGATTTTTAATGTAAATTAAAAATTAAACTAAATGTAGTAAAACAAAGTCAATATAAAGCTGTTAAATGAATAGTTTATGTCAAAAACAGTCATGGTTTTTTTCCAATGGTGTATATACAAAAAATATATTTCATGAAGCAAAAGCAGGATCATTAATAAGTCTGTTCTGTAGGGCATGAAATATACTCGGCAAAAAAGAAACGTCCCTTTTTCAGGACTGTGTATTTCAACAATAATGTTTTAAAAATCCAAATAACTTTACAGATCTTCATTGTAAAGGGTTTAAACAATGTTTTCCATGCATGTTCAATTAACCATAATCAATTAATTAACATGCACCTGTGGAATGGTCGTTAAGACCTTAACAGCTTACAGAAACGCAGGACACTAAAGAGACTCGTCAACCGACTGTGAAAAACACCCAAAGAAAGATGCCCAGGGTCCCTGCTCATCTGCGTGAACGTGCATTAGGCATGCTGCAGGGAGGCATGAGGACTGCTGATGTGGCTAGGGCAATAAATTGCCATGTCCGCACTGTGAGACGCCTAAGACAGCACTACAGGGAGACAGGAAGGACAGCTGATCATCCTCGCAGTGGAAGAGCCCGGATCTCAATCCCATTGAGCACGTCTGGGACCTGTTGGATCGCAGGGTGAGGGCTAGGGCTATTCCCCCCAGAAATGTCCAGGAACTTGCAGGTGCCTTGGTGGAAGAGTGGGGTAACATCTCACAGCAAGAACTGACAAATCTGGTCCAGTCCATGAGGAGGAGATGCACTGCAGTACTTCAAGCAGCTGGTGGCCACACCAGATACTGACTGGTACTTTTGATTTTGAGCCTCCCTTCATTCAGGGACACATTGTGAAACATTTTTAGTTTATGTCTTATGGTGTTGACTCTTTTACTGTTCATACAAATATTTACACATTAAGTTTACTGAAAGTAAAAACAGTTGAAAGTCAGAGGACGTTTCTTTTTTTGCGGAGTATAGTTTTGCTTGCTGTGCATTCAATACAGCTTCCGCAGATGTAGGCAGTTAATATGTTTACACTGATAAATGATTATGTTGCAGACAGAGGCCACTGCTCTTAAGACTATAAGGGAAGCTCTGCCTTCTCTAAAATATCAGGAAAAATTATATTCAAATATGTACTGTTGTATTTACATTGCCATTACAAAGAGCATGGTAGAACATGTTCAACTTCATGGCTAATTCATTCAGAATCTGCAATAACTTCATTAATTTTTTTTTTCTTCATACATTCCCGTGGAAGTACGATCCATTAAAAACCAGTGTGCATTTTCACTGGTCTTCAGTGCCTCTTTTCACAATGTGCTTTGTTTACAATGCAGCAAAGCTAGAAGTTTATTAGACAAATGCTTCAAAACACTATTTCCAGGGAAGCTCCGCATCTCTGGGAGTGAATGAGGCTGGAGGCTGGCCAGGACGCTGAGCTGCTGCATGATTATTGGAGGAACTGTCAAAGTTAATGGACCTCTTTTTGATTGACAGCATTTGGCACTGGAGCATTTCAAGTTCAATCTCATGCATATATTTGGCAAGTGAAGTCATGAGACAATCTGCTGTTTGTAGTCTGTTGTTTGCTAGCAAAATAGCCCTCTATTTGTACATATCCTACTGTAAATAAAAACAAATATAGCATCCATGAGTTTGCTGCTTGTTTCAGTTCCAAGAAAAGTTCGTTCATTTATTTCAAACTAGGTTACGGTTTTTGGGACTAGCCAGCCAGCTAGCTAGCTGTGCATAATGGCAGACAGTGCTAATATTGTTGACATGACTTTGGCAACGCCATTTGATACTCTTCCTTATGAGGAGAGACTCGGAATTAAACAGCAGAGCAGATCAACACCCAAGATTGATTTGGTTCAAATGTCACAGAAAAATAACCAGCCTTTTCAACTCTCCTGGTGTGACAAGGTGAGCTGGCTGACTGGAAGTGCTGTGACAAAGAGAATGTACTGTTGGCCATGCATAATGAAACCATCTCAGGTTGTCTGTTCAAAACTGGATTTGACAGGGCATACAAAAGAAAGAGAAAAGCAATCAACATGTGAGTTCATGTGCACGGATAAGTTGTCTTGGCGGGGTCAGAGTAGAACATGCAATTAATGATGGTGTTCGCATTAAGATGGCAAAACACAATGGAACGTGAAAAAAACGAGCCTTTCTTAACCGCCTAATTGACGTCACTTCACTGTTTGGCTGTCAAGAGCTGGCATTCAGAAGGCATGATGAAGGTAGGGAATCTGCTAACAAGCTGAATTTTAGAGAATTCACTGAAACATTACCCAGATATGATTGTCTTGGCTACACACTTGAAGTCATCTTCTGTGTTTTCTGGCATCTCCCATTCCATTCAAAATGATTTAACTTCTATTGTAGTCACTGTTGTTAATGAAAATCAATGGTCAAGTTCAAACTGCTCCTTTTTTGCATTGCAAGTAGATGAGATAGCTTGACAGTTCCTGTCATAGTTCAACATATCGATACTGCAGGTCAAATTTAGGAGCAATTTGTTAGATTTTTTTATGTTTTCGGGTGAGCAAGATGCCCAGTCAATCTTTGATGTTTCAAATAAAAAATGCAGGGCTACAGTTACAAAGAAAAACTTTTGGTGCAAACCTATGTTGGAGCTGCTGTTGTGGCTCCCCATCTGAATACACTTGAGGCTAAAATTAAAGAAGTAGGCCCAAATGCAATGTTTGTACACTGCGATGCACACAAATGGAGCCTGGTGTTGCCTCGGGGGCAAAATGCTTGTCTGAATCCAGAATGTTTTTTGCCTCTGTCTGGGTTTGCCACATTTTTTTTTTCTTCCCTAAGTCTACCAAAAATGTCTTTTCTCGAGTCTGCAGAGTGTTCAGTGTTGTCCAGAAATGTGCCTACTTGGTGGAACTTTAAATTATGAATTGTGAGCACTGTGGCAGACTATGATGAGCTCCTGCAGACTTTTGAAAAGATTGACGAGGATGAGAACATAATAGATGAGGACACACTCAATGCTGCCAAAGGCTTCTTAAGGACACAGGAAGATTGAGTTTGTTTTCGTGTTGAACACACATGAACAAATCTTCTCAAAAACTGATGTGGTGTTTGACACTGTGCAGCAGAGGCCTATGGATGTTATTTACTAGAAACAAAGAATTGAGAGTCTCATTACTTTTGCAAAGGAGAAGAGGTCAGAGGAGGCTTTCAAAGCTGTTTATGCAAAAGCAGCAAGTCCCATGTGCAACCCTAAAGATGAGTCTAGGTGAAAGTGTTTGTGTCTGTCACAATTGCAGGATCTCCAGGAGCATTATAGAAATCTGTACATGACCGTCCTAATCAGTCTTGTGGAGCAGATTTCTCAAATTTGCAAAATGTGCACCTCCTAGAACTAATCAATACAGGGAAATTTGATGAAATGAGACAGGCATTTCCTGAGGAGGCATTCCAAAGTGTCCTGAAGTGTTATAGCCATTTCTTTGATTTACGGAGACTAAGATCTAAACTCCAAATCCTATATTCCAATCGTGACTTGCAGGGCAACAGGGGTAAGCTCTTTGATTTCTTGGTGTTTATTAAAGATATGGAGTTGGATAGTGCAGTGCCTCCACTATCCAAGCTATTGTCTTTATTGGCAAAAAGTGGAGCTACATCAGCAGGTTGTAGAGAGGAGACTCTCCTGCTTAAAACAAGTCAAGTCGTACAGCCACAACACAATGGACCAAAGCTGTTTAAGCAACTTTGCTTTGCTGGCCATTGAGAGGAAACCGATCAAGTTTCTGGAAAAGACTCTCGGTTGGTATAACAGGGTCACAGACCATTTTCTACAAAAAGAAAGGAGGGCATAAAAACAAATAACATGATGCAATAATTGACTAGTAGGCCTGTGCATGTGCATACCCTGTTTGAAAGACCACCTGCCACCACTGGTTGCAGATATTGTTTGTCTCGGGGTCTTCTGACAACATATTCTCAAGTGGAGTATTCTAACTGACTCTGTGTGTCATTTGCACAATTTTCAACTGTAGCTGCCAAAACTTAAGTAGAGGGCTTTGCCCCCTGCTTGCTTTGCTCGCCAACCCCATATGCAAACCACCCCACCCTTTGCTACACGTCAGCCACTGCACGTCTCTGCCGTTCGCGTTGTGAAGAGGGGGGCTGAACACTCTCTTAAGCAGTCATACAATGGGAAATAGTTTTTTATATATATATATATATATATATATATATATATATATATATATATATATATATATATAAACCTCCTCTTTGCTCGATCAGCTGCTGGCTTGTTGCTGTGCCGTGTGATCTGCATTTTGCGTGGCGCACTTCTGTCCTATGTCCATATATTCGATCTCTTTTTGCTTTTACCTTTTCATCAATATCGCATTGAATTTTGATTCAGTGTTTGGAATTACATCGTAACAACACAACGTATTACTGCCCATTAGTAAATATTATTATTTCTGTGTCTCAACAAGAAATGTGTCTGAGAATAGCATTCACATAAATGATTTCTCTCGCGGGATTTCACTTTCACCATACAAAAAATCTTTTAATTCTTGCAGATATGCCTCTTCACTGGGAAGAAACACTTTTTTTTTTTTCCCCCTGATGGTAACACGAATTACACGATCTACAAGTCTCCGACTTAAAGTTTAAATCCGAACAATATATCCCATCTCTTTTCGCTGTTATTTCATTGAGTAGTAATTTCCGTTTGTTTACACTAATGCAATCTTTACTATCCTTTTTTTGAGACTTTCAGATTTTCATATTTCCATTATCTCTAACCTGCTCTGCGTGTGTACCGCATCAATGTTTTTGAATTCTTTATGATGTTCTACTTTGTCATCTACTCTGTTTTATTTCTGGCCCCAGGCATGGTTAAATCTCTTGGCACAAAGACTCGTCTCGTGGGATGTGAAAGAGAGAAGATCATGTCTCGTCTCCTTCCAATATTTTTTTTTATAATAGAGAGATATGTATAAAATATGAAACAGGTATACTATGTATAAATGTATACATTTTGTTACACAGAATTTAATTTTTGCACATGGTGCTATCAAAACTCCTTGTACATTTTGGCTGTGCTATTCAGACAGCCCAAAAGACTAATACAATAATATAACTTTGGTGCGGTTAAAAGGTTTGTGTGCAGTCATCCTCAAAACCTTATTTATATGAAATTTGTTGTCAGTGTACAATAATTGTTGTCAAACTGATAAAGGAAGAGGAGCTAAATAAAAACCAATCCAGAATTTGCCCTGCTGTGGTTCCAATTAAAACAAAGCAAATATCACACACACTTGGTTTCTGGCAAGCATGTTGGTTGTATGAAACACAGAGCTCAGTCATACATAAAAAAGGGAGCAGTGCTACTTTAGGTCAAATTCTTGACACGTTAGTGGGGATAGATGCCTGCCTCTTTCCTCTGAGTGTCTGGGATTTCATCAGAATTACTTTTTCAGAAACTTTTTCTAAGGAACCTCATTCTCATTCAGTCTGGTCATCCCACTGGATTTTTCCCAGACATTCTGTAAAACACTCGTGGCCTTTTGATGATTGTGGCTGTTTAGATGATGATTCTTTCTTTCTTTTAACTGACAGAGACTCTGCTGAATCAGAAGAGAAAAAAGCAAAAACAGAAGATGGCCTTGCTGTCACACATTCTGTTATGTCTCCGTCTGTGTGTGCCACTACTGGTATGAGTTCAATGCCAAACAGCATGACGGGAGATGTGATGAATAATCAGAACTCTTATAACTATAGTGCCTGGTATCAGGTAGGTAGACTGTTGTTTCTTTGTTATTTAGATTATATTTTAGCCTTAAATCTGAGATATGTACTCTTATTCCAGGTCTATTACATTTTAATACTCGACTGCTTGAATACATCCAATGTTTTGTACTTTACTCAAAAAGAATATAATGTGTGTACTCAAACTAAACATCTTACAGATATATTTTTTTTTTTAAACATGGTTTTAGTTTTTACTTCTGATTGTTTGTTTAATTACTGTGCAATATTTTCTCTACTAGGAACTATCAACCTAAAATGAAAGACAGAAAACTATTACATAATGCAAAACAAATCTGTTATTTTTATCTTCCTCAATGTAGGACATTGGGTTTACATTATATACATCTACCCCTAGTGCAAATACACTTATATATGTTGTATAGAAATCACAAACAGACTTGTTAAAATTTAATTATTCACAAATACAACCTATTTGTACTGCTACAAACCGTGCCAAAGCAATTTATTCCATCTGAATTTTTGTACCTTTTCCCAATTTTACCTTGGTAAATAAAATTTCAGGTCCATGGCACTAACCAATTAACACTTAAAAGCGTACTTTCCTGTCTTACAGTATTAAAAAATACTGGGTTGCTGTTTCTTGTCATTCTATTTTTAAATTTTGATGACGTTATTGTGGGTAAATTCCAGCTGAAAAATTACAATGTACTGCTCATACATTGTCATGCAAAATTTTTTTTTACATTTACAGATCTATTTCATATAACAACAGTTAATAATAGAACTTGCTACAGTTGATTTACAGGAGGATTGTTGACTGTAGTAATAGATACATACAGTGTGTTCCATCTCATAATGCTGGAAGATTCCAGTTAAAGTGTCTTTTATAGTCAGTTCAGATTTTTGAAAATGTCCAGAACATTTTTAACCTTGAAAATCACTTCCAGATAAGAGCAAGGCAATGTTATTAACTTGATTACATCATTTGCACCTGATGAAGAGTAACACCTTAAATTCTCGATAATTCTTTCTTTTTTTTTCTTCTTTCGGCTGCTCCCGTTAGGGGTTGCCACAGCGGATCATCATCTTCCATATCTTTCTGTCCTCTGCATCTTGTTCTGTTACACCCATCACCTGCATGTCCTCTCTCACCACATCCATAAACCTTTTCTTAGGCCTTCCTCTTTTTCTCTTGCCTGGCAGCTCTATCCTTAGCATCCTTCTCCCAATATACCCAGCATCTCTCCTCTGCACATGTCCAAACCAATGCAATCTCGCCTCTCTGACTTTGTTTCCCAACCATCCAACTTGAGCTGACCCTCTAATGTACTTCTTTCTAATCCTGTTTATCCTCGTCACACCCAATGCAAATCTTAGCATCTTTAACTCTGCCACCTCCAGCTCTGTCTCCTGCTTTCTGGTCAGTGCCACCGTCTCCAACCCATATAACATAGCCGGCCTACCATCTTGTAGACCTTCCCTTTTACTCTTGCTGATATCTGTCTGCCACAAATCACTCTGGACACTCTTCTCCACCCATTCCATCCTGCCTGCACTCTCTTTTTCACCTCTTTTCCACGATTCCCATTACTCTGTACTGTTGATCCCAACTATTTAAACTCAGCAAATTTTATCCCCCTGTAGTTACTGCAGTCCTGCACATCCCCCTTATTCTTAAATATCGGCATTAGTACACTTCTTCTCCACTCTTCAAGCATCCTCTTACTTTCCAAGTTTCCATTAAACAACCTGGTTAAAAACTCCACTGCCATCTCTCCTAGACACCTCCATGCTTCCACAGTTAAGTCATCTGACCAATGGATTTTCCATTCTTCATCCTCTTCATAGCTGCCCTTACTTCCTCCTTGCTAATCCATTGCAAATTCTGATTCGCTATCTCCACATCGTCCAACCTCTCTCTCTCTCTCTCTCTCATTCTCTTCATTCATCACCCTCTCAAAGTACTCTTTCCATCTGCTCAACACACTCTCCTCACTTGTATTTTTCCATCTTTATCCTTTATCACCCTAACCTGCTGCACATGTTTCCCAGCTCAGTCCATCTGTCTAGCCAATCAGTACAGGTCCTTTTCTCCCTGCTTAGTGTCCAACCTCTCATAAAACTCATCATACGCCTTTTCTTTAGCCTTCACAACCTCTCTCTTCACCTTGTGCCTTATCTCCTTGTACTCTTGTCTACTTTCTGCATCTCTCTGACTATCCCACTTATTCTTTGCCATCCTCTTCCTCTGTATACTCTCCTCTACTTGCACATTCCACCACCAGGTTTCCTTTTATTCCTTCCTCTTTCCAGATGTCACGCCAAGCACTCTTCTTGCTGTCACCCTTACTACATCCGTTTCCCAGCTGTCTGGTAACTCTTCACTGCCACCCTGTGCCTGTCTCACCTTCTCCCTAAACTCAACTTTGCAGTCTTCCTTTTTCATCTTCCACCATTTGATCCTTGTCTCTGCCCTCACTCTCTTCATCTTCTTGATCTCCAACGTCATCCTACAGACCACCATCCTATGCTGCTTAACTACACTTTCCCCTGCCACCACTTCGCAGTCTTCAATCTCCTTCAGATTGACTCATCTGCATAGAATGTAATCTACCTGGTGTGCATCTTCCTCCACTCTTGTATGTAACCCTATATTCCTCCCTCTTCTTAAAATACGTATTCACCACAGCCATGTCCATCCTTTTGGCAAAATTCACTATCCTCTGACCTTCTTCATTCCTTTCCTTGACACCATACCTACCCATCACCTCCTCTGTTCCCTTCACCAACATGTCCATTGAAATCTGCTCCAATCACCACTTGCTGTCCCTTGGGTACACTGTTCATCACTTAATCCAACTCACTCCAAAAATCTTCTTTCTCATCCAGCGTACACCCAACTTGCGGGGCATATGCACTAACAACATTCATCATCACACCTACAATTTCCATCTTCATAATCATTACTCTGCCTGACACTCTATTCACCTCCAAAACACTCTTGACATATTGTTCCTTCAGAAAAACTCCTACCCCATTTCTCCTCCCATCCACACCATGATAGAACAATTTGAATCCACCTGGCCTTACTCCCCTTCCATTTAGTCTCTTGCACGCACAATATATCAACCTTCCTTCTCTCCATTATGTCAGCTTCCTACCCTCCGTTCCACTCTTTACCTTCCTCCTCTCCTCTTGCCTCTGGACAAACCCTTCTTCTCCAGCCAACAGTAGCCCAATTTCTGACAGCACCCTGCTGGATAACAAATTCCTGATGATTACTAGAAAAAAAAAATCATGTCAAAGCTTTTTTTTTTTTCCTGGAAGAAATCTGTTGTAAGAAGTTCTTTAAAGTTATTATGAGACAAATATAGCACAATTATTTTTGATTAATACAATGAACTATAATTGTTGCTGCTTTTTTTGCAGTACATTTTAATCTAAATTTTAATTACAATTTTGTAAACACATTTTGTTTGCATTATTTTAATGTTATTTACATTTTTTACAGCAACATTATGGAAGCTATGGATATCCATCCACATGGAACTACAATCAGTATTACTCCTCGAGTTAGAAGATTGTTAATCAAAGCTGAGCAAGTCAATGAGAAGAACCGTAGTCCTGCAGTTTATTCTTTCCTTCTAGGGCCAATTACTACCACTTCATACTGATGTTACCCTTTGCTTTTAAAGATGCAGATTTTTCTTTCAGTAGCCATTATATTCAAATGTAGAATATGATTAATGCTGCAGGAAGTGTAAGACTTGAAAAACTGAGCTAAATTTTGTTGTATCAAGCTCATACTGTAGGAGAATTGACAAAGGCAAATTAACAGGACAAAAAAATAATAATTTGGTCAACTTTACTGTACTTGGCTGGTGTCCTTTTTTTTTTTTCTTCTTCTTTTAATACACTCGGAAATATTTGCCAGAAAAGTGGTGATTGCTGTATGTGGCAATGTAAATTGTTTGGGACAGGGAATGGTTTTATGAGTCAAGTATGGCATGAAAAAAAGCCCTGAATCTCAGCCCAGTCTGAAAAGGTCAAGTTCCATATAACTCAGGATACTATTTATTTTTTGTTGAGAAATTCAAATAGATTTGGTACATTGTTGTTTTTAAATTTAATGTGAACATGTTGTATCTGTGTAAAACGGTGGAATATTATGCATTTAAATGTACACATTTCTACTTAGAAAAAATGATATTTCATGCCATTAAAATACATTAAGTGATTTGTATACATATAAATTTGTGGAAATATTTCTACTTTAATGTTTAGATTTTTATCTGCATTTGAAGTTAAAGGTCAGAGTATTTACTTCCTTTAGGTGCAGATTTGTTTTAGCAGAAGAAAACTAACATGCCAATGTATTTTTTTTTAACTGCTTGAAACCCAAACTGAATATGTATTTTACATTCTTATTGAAAGCTGACGTGTTAATGTAAATCTACATGTTTGATGTAGGCTGAGCATCCACTTTTTTAAACATGAATTCATATTTTTCCAATAAAATTAAAGAAAATATTTATTAAACTTTCAGTTTTATTGATTAAGAAACAGCAAATTCTAACATTTTTAACCATTACCCAGACTTTACTCAGAATAAATTACTTGTTTAATGTATTTCAGTTTCCATGAATATTTCATAATTTTATTAAAATACCACAACTACTGTATGCTTCATTTTGACATGGGTTTTATTGATGAAATATTTTTTCATTATATGCTGAAGTCAACAAAATTCCAGTTTCTATTTGTTATACATATTGATAACCACATTATTTGAAGTGGTATTGTAACTTCAACAAAAGACTTGGAATTCCATTACAGTGAGTCCATTCAGTGTGCCTGAGACCTGGACGTTCTTCTTTTGTAGAAGCACCGGTATGTTCATACAATAGCTATGAGCTCTCAGAATCCCTTCTCTAGCAGCCAAGATTTCAAGTCCTTGTCAAAAGAACCCTTGATACGGATGCTCATGTTTACTTCATTGACCTGCATCAGTGGTGTGGTACCTGATGTATGCGTCAAAAAGTCTTTCAAGTCCTTTTCAAGAGCCTAAAAATAAAGTTAAAAGGGGTTAAAGGATTCATATTTTTGTTATAGGGAACTTACAATCACTAGATTAATTTCACCTCATACCTAAAAACATTGAACAGTAAGTTTAGTCTGAATTCAAGAACCCCCATTCTTTTATACTGTTGCTGAAGTTTTATTGAAGTCAGTTGAACAAATGTATTTTACAAAGTTTCTGATTAGGTTCCCATGTCCAGGTGAGCATGCCAGTACATCGTAGGGCCCACTTACAGTGCCAATTTAGAAATACTGTTGAACCTAACATGGATACCCTTGTCCATTTGTGGTGTGGAAAAAAGCTAAGCTTTTTAGGTTATACTTGACACCTAAATTTTCTTATGCACCAAATAAGTGACTGTGACAACTTTTATCTACCTTCTCATCATTGGACCTGCCTAATCCCAATCAGTTTTGTGTTTTTGAGGAGCATGGGGCAGAAAACAGCCATAGATTAGAGGTCAGTCTGTCGCAATGCACATTCACCCATCCCAAACCAATTTACAGTTGTCAATTAACCAGATTTGCATGTCTATAGAAAGCTGGAGGAAATCTATACTAACACTGATTGTTCAAACACTGTAGACAGAGTTCAGGCGAAGGTGGTTATAGTTTTGCCTTTTTATATTAGTTTTCATCTCTATACGTTTTATGATCGTACTTGGAAATTCAGTTTGGTTTTAGTTTTCCTTTGTGTATTTTTAGTTTTAATTTAGCATAAAAATGTTGCCACTTTTCATGTTTCCTCTTCTTACCAACAATGGGCCAATTTGTAATGAAATCTAGGTAAATGTTAAGGTTTAAGGGTTTTTTTACTCTAAATAGCTACAGCACATAACATATACTGCTCAAAGACAATGTGCTTATAATTAATGCCTTCAATATTGGATTCCAAAATCTCCTTTACTAGGCTTTATTTTCTACCAGCCATATTGATCTCTGATTCAATCTCAGGCACAAAAAATTTATAGACAGAATTTTGCCACCTGTAGAACTGAAAAGATATCAAAAATCAGAAAATATATTCTCACTGTGTTCTGACATGTGTGATTATGAAAATCATTGGCGCTAAGGTTTGAATCAGTGTGCAGACCCCACCTAGCTCTTCTGAGTGAAACATTAAAAAAACAAGCCTGTAGTTTCAAGGTTATGGGTAGTGAAGACTTCAATAGCCCATACCTAAGAACGGTAAGCCCTTAATGAGCAGAGTAAGAGTACGGACAGGCACAAAATGACAGGTTTGGATGCAAGACGGGAAAAATCCCTGGTATGCAATATGTATGATATGGCTGATGTTAACAACAATAATATGATATTTTAACTGTCAATTTTGAGAGAGAGAGAGATGAATTGAAAAAAGTGGGACAAATATATTAAAACATAATTCTGGTGCTGTATTATTTTCACAATATCATCTATTCTGAGCTGTGAATGCAAAATAAAAACCAATAGTATGTTTAGTTATTCACCAGTTGGCAGACTCTCTTCACCTACCTACGTATGTAGTTCGATAGAGACATTGCCAGCTCAGGAATTTTACAAGGTTTATACTGTTTCGTTGTTAAACGACCTTTTTAAAATAAAAGTGATTGGTCAGCAACAGTATGGTAACCTAGTCAGTCTCTCAATCAGTGCTGTTTTATTTTCAAAAAGGATTTCTCCTGTGCTAAATGGCAAGTGAATTATTGTCAACAAAATGCAGGCACCTGAGAAATAAACTGAAACATTACTCAAGTTGTGATTTTTCTGTGCATACGATCAAGATTTTGTTGACCAGCTCATTCCGAATTTAGGTGTGTAAATTACTTCTTCAAATGCAAGAAGTGCAAAGAAATGCGGTGGCTCATCATAACAGACATCAAACTCATATGCAGCCTTGAATTTGGCTTAGTATGTGCTGCTGTTTAATACTTGCTGTGTACATAATGTATCTTGGACTCAATCAGAATTACAGCCAACATACCACAGACTGAAATTCTGTAAGCGATTATCTGTATCGAATACTTCCCTCTTGAGCCCCAGAAGATCCAGTGAACAGCAGCTTTGAAAGCTACCAAGCACAATTAAAACAAAACCATCACCTTGGTCTGCATAACTAACACTTGAACCAGAATCTATCATGCTGTCACTATCAGCTCCTGAAGAACTGTCACAGTTATAACACAACAAACCGCTTTCTATCGGAGACGCTTGAAATCTTTAAAATAATATTTAGGTTTTACTGTATATAAGCAGTGTGTTTATATACATAATTTCAATGAATCTTACCTAATATCTAAGAGAATACAAAGGGTTTATGCTGTATAACTGTGCGGGGAATATTTATAGACAGTGTGGCAGAATTTATAAGGGCTTAAAATATATAAAAATAACCATACAAACATATGGTTTCTACTTCACGGATTTTCACCTATCACGAGGGGGTTCTGGAACGCAACCCCCGCGATCGAGGAGGGATTACTGTATACTTTGATTAACTTCAGGACCACTGCATCCCAGGTTACCCTTGTGTAAGTCCAGTTGTGACGAAAACTAAAAATATTTTTCGTAAATCATTTTATTTCACTTAGTCTTTCCAGCTACTTTAATAGTTTTGTTTATTAATAGTTTATGTTTTCATTAACTATTATAACCTTGGTCCAGGTCAAGGTATTTACCCAATAATCACAGGTTGTGCGTACAGTATTGGAAATCACGGCACCATCTGCTGCTATTAAAACAAACAATTAAACCTAAGAGACTGAAAACTGCTATGGTTTTGTTTTTAATTGAACAGTATGACTGTGTGGCACAAATGCAATGAGGACCACTGAGTGATGTTTCCCAAGTAATTTTGATGTTTCCTAAAACTGCTGCTTATTATTGGATACTTGACCCATGCCTAGTTTCAAGGCAACTTACAAAATCCTGCTACAATCAAATGTTTATTAATGTATTTTTGGAAGTGGAGCATTGGTAGTTTCAAGGACTTCTTTAGGTTCACAGTTGGTCACTGGCAGGCACTGACATTGCAGTACCTGCTTTTTTTGCATTAACTTGTAAAACAAGTTTACAAAAAAACTGCACTGAAATAGTGTAAAAGAACTTCAAAGCCACACCAATTCAAAAACACTACTTCAAACCAATTCAAAGATGGTCGTTCCCCTTCTCTGTAAAGTGCACAGGCTGAAATCAGCTAAAGATTTAAAACACTTGCCTTAATAAAGTACGTGAATTATGGATTTTCATACCCCATATTTGAACAAATTTCAATCTGCTTCATTAAATTCAAAAATAAAAAATATTTCATTGTGCATCCCGCAGCTTTCTAATTTGTGTAGTCACATGCTTATAGATAATTACCCAAATATCACCCTCAATCTTTCGGACGATGGTCATTTTTCGATTGCCGTGCGTGATGTCAGAGTACACTGGCACGTTATGCATACGTGAGCGGCGCACCATGTAAGGTAGAGCAGGTGGAACAGCTAAAAAAAAAAAAAGAAAAACATATTCAGGTTTGAGATCCAATTAAAGGAATACCTCTTTGCAAAAGACTCCATAAAAATGACCAGCATGTGCTTATTGGCAGATTATTTACCTGCAGGTGGACGCCAACCAGATGGCGTGGGATACTGATCATGTTTGGGTGGAGTTGGTACGCTGCTTGGTGGGATCAACCTTTCAACATATTTGTACTCCTCTGTTGACTCTGTGATACCAGGATACGTCTGGCTTGAACTGGCACTGACACAGTAATTTGCCTGAAAATGAAGTGACATCATTGTTTTTGATATTGAAGGTTTACACACCAGTCTAAAGTAGTTGTTTGATAGTGTACTAAAACTGCACACTGCCAAAGTGAGAGGAATATAATAATGTATAAGCAGCTTCATATATTTCCATCTATGAATTTTCTGAACACATTTGTAAATAACAGGGCCCAGGAAGTGAGGGTCTATGCCAGCGGTCAAAAGCCTGCAAGCACCTCTAGATACTCTAGCTGCCCACCCCAAGACACAACAGACAGCAGACTCATTTACAGTTGTGGCCAACGATATTGACAACCTTGCATTTTAGGTGGGCAGTAAAACAGTTTTGGTCTGTAAATACACATTTTTATAGTGCAGAACAAAATAGTAACAATTTAAAAATCCAATTTGTAAAAACGGAAAAACTGGCATGACACAGTTTTTGGCACCCTTTTGACCAATTGAAGTCAGTTTGGTGAGAAGAACCAGTTTCTCACTGCAGTGAAATTAGTCTTGTCTGTAAAGTTTACAGTTTCCACATGTCTAGAATAAAGCAATTAATACTGGCTTTAATACCTTTAAAAGTCACTTTCATTCCCTGTTACTTAGTAATGATGCCAAAGACAAGAGAAGCTGTCAGAAAGCTATCACCAAAGAGAAGTTAGACAATGTACACACATGGTGTAACATGTAGGTGCGTTCGGCAACTAAGTTAACTGAGTCGAACAGTTGAGCATTTCACATTTATTACTTACTTCATCCATGAGTCAGTTATTCCATTTTTGTTTATTAAATAGTTTTGATACAACGAGTGATATTCAAAAGTAACAGCAATAATAGAAAGCAGTTACATGAATGGTGCTTTTTAACAGCACTTTACAACAGAGTTAAAACGAAGTGGCTGTGGAAGCTCAATAGCTTACAACCACGGCAGATTGCAAGTCAAGTGATGTGCATTAGTGGTGGAAGGTCTGTGACTAACTGTTGTTCAATTTTCTTAAACATTCCTTAAATTATAGCCAATAGAGCATTATCGAATAATTAGCATTTGGAAATATGTATTTATATAGGATGACAAAAACTAGCATAAAATCAGTTTCAATATTACTCTATGAAAGGAGGAAAGAAACTGAAATAAGTTCCCATATAGCTATTAATATTAGTTAAAATCCAGTAATTCATTATGATTATACAGTATAAATAAGTAAGAACTTGGAAAGAAGCTGAGGCATCGCATAACAGAATATGACAGGACAAATAGATCAGGTCAGATCTCGACACCACTGTCCATTTCTAAACCCGTTCTC
The DNA here is from genome assembly GCF_016835505.1 of Polypterus senegalus. Taxonomy (NCBI): domain Eukaryota; kingdom Metazoa; phylum Chordata; class Cladistia; order Polypteriformes; family Polypteridae; genus Polypterus; species Polypterus senegalus. The sequence goes on from NC_053164.1 coordinate 98,083,270, forward strand.
TGTTTATATCAGTTAGGGCAGCTGCACTTTTCCCATGTTATTAATTAGCTCAAATGCCATTTAGCTCCAGGTTGATAACATGAGTTCTTTACAATGATAATCTGCAGGTAATATTGTTCAGTCAATTCAGTCTTGCGTATGCTTACAGAATTGCTTTCCCCTTCAATTTATTTCCGGAGAATTTCCCCATGTTGGCGTGCCATGTTCCCTCCCAGTTAATGACTCGGTATGAGCAATTATACACTATGAAGGATTTGTGCCTGGTCCACTGCTGAAGATACATACTATTGCTGCTATGAGCCTAAGCATAAGTGAGCAAGTCTGATGATGAATGAATGGTCATACTATATGCAAGCACTTGCATGCTATTAGTGCTGCTGTTCAAATGTTAAGGATAGAAGGAAAACAAGAGGACTGTTTAAATAACAGAACAGAATGTGCTTAAACACGTGCAATCTAGTTCTGAGTCTTAGGGTGCCTCACTTGGTAGCACAGGGCTCATGGCAGGAAACAGCCCTGAACAGGGAAATCAGCCCAACACAGAGATGACACATGCATTCACACCCTCAAGTAGCACTGATGAAAATGTCATCTATTTTTTGCTTTTTTAAAAGTTACTTTTCTACGCTTTCAGGACTTTGTTCAAGTCCAAGGATGATGATTTTATTTTTCTAAATAAAATGCATGATATGAAATATGAGGTTGGGATTGTTACACAGGATTCTTCCTACCCATGAAGGACTCCAGCTATCTCACTGTGATGCTCTTCTCTTTCATTCCCTCTGGAAAAAGACTCAGGACCACCTATATTACACACACCACAAAGTTCAGTGACAGATTTAATCCTCAGGCAACAAGAGTGCCAACCAAGCATTGTCTAGCAGTATAGCAACACTATCTGTCATCAATGTACATGTACAAATTCTGCATTTCTTCCAGTGTACCAATTGCCTGACTCTGCAATAATCTGTATATTCATGTCACCTTATTTTGCACTGTCGTATCATCTGAATTACTTAGATATTGTTTTAACTGTGATTTACATTCTGTATTTTACAATACATGTTCTTGCAATCTGTGATGGGTTGGCGCCCGGCGCCCTATATAGGTTGGGACTGGCTCCAGCAGACCCCCCGCCATCCCCCCGTGACCCTGTAGTTAGGATATAGCGGGTTGGATAATGGATGGATGGATGTTCTTGCAATGTCACTTACTGTAATGCCAACTCCAAGAACTGTCAGTTATCTATGATGCATTGGTTTAGTTCTGCTCTGCTCTATTATTATTACTGAATCTCAGAACTGTTAATCTATTGCTTAATTCCTGAACTGCTACAGCGATTACAACTCCTTATCTAGCAATACTGGCCTCTTCGTTCTACCTCATTTTTACTACACCAGGCTGTATGTTGTTAGCTATTATTTTGCACAGTATTTTCTGCTCTGTGGTCTTCATTATTCTCTAATGTTGCATTACTGTACGTACTGTTAATTGTACCATTAATTCTTATTTGACGGTTGTATTCCAATTAGACACTCAACTAAGAATTTTCATCGTACTTTTACACTGTACTCTATAACAATAAAGCTTTGATTGACTGAAAAACAATCCCATTTACCGTAATGTTCACTTTCAGGCCACCTATCAAACACTGTCCACATGTCTTTCTTGATCTTGGCGTTAAGTGGGCACAAACAGCCCAGACCCAAGGTCAAGTCAGTGACGCACGCTTTACTCTTGACGCTCAACGAGTCGCTTTATGTGGTTGCCCGTCACATAATCCAGCAAACTCCGTGACCACATAACTTGAAGATCTAGTATAAAGATGTATCGTAATGACACAGACCTCACCAAACAAAAGTTAAAACGAGTAATGATTATTCATCTAATACAACTTTCCAAACTTGTAATCGCATATTTGACATTACCTGCATTTTAGCACCAACTCTTGAGAAATTACCAGTGGCTTTAAGTATTTTAATTCCATTTTTCATTCTCGCGCAGCACGAAAGAGCCATGTTTGCCATGACCACTGACCTATTCAAAGCGTACAGTGAACAGCGCATTTCTGATTGGTTACTTCTTTAGTTCGTTCCTTCCATGGACCAATCATTATTCTCTACTGTTTCGTTGACTTACGGAATGCTAGTCAGGCCAAAAATGTCTTAAGGCATTAATAAGGTACATCACGCAATTCGTGGCAAAATTACTCAGTGCATTGTAGACAGTGCATAACAGCTAAGTATCACAGTTAATTTTTTTTACATAAGTCTTTGATAGTATAATACTCGTTTACAAACATTTTAATCAACAGGCATATTAATAGTACTAAGGACTGAGCGGGTCTAGCAGTGACTTCACAGCTTCTGTGCTGGAGTATTTTGGCGTCATGTGGGGTCTTGAAAGGGCAATACGAGCATGAAGTTATAAGTTAATTTTATTTCGGTGTTACGCTGGAAGATAATGTTTTTAGAAATAAAGAGAAAGTCAGAATATAGTTTTTAAACAAAATAATGAAGTTCGAGTTTATATCATCTCTCCGTGTTTACCTGGACTCCAGCAGGGTCATCCCATGGCCCAATGACAGGTTGTCAAATTAGCTGAGGACTATCATTTGCTTGATGAATATGCGTATGTATTACAGGGATGGTTGCTGCCCTTATACACTTTATTTTTATGACAGACTTAACGTTTTTGCTTTTAGTTGGCAGAGTCAGTTTAGACATGCCTTAAGTAAAAGGGACACACTCCTGAAAACACAAGTAGCTGCTACTTGATTTTGGGCAATTTGTGCAGATCTGTGGCATCTCAACTTGCAACTTTTTTGGAGATCAGTAAACTAGTATGTGATATAAAATGTGATGATATTATTTTAAAGTTTTCACCTCCACCATAACTATTCATGAATGAGTCGCAGAGTCATCCAAATTGAGGCAGTTTTACTTCATTCCTGGCCTCAATTGCCTCTCCTAGTCTGCAGTATGCTGATTAACCCAGGGGAGGCCAGTCCTGGTCCTGACCAGTTCCTTTGTTTAATAAGTGTTGTTATTAACTGAGCTCTTAAATTTATCAGAAATTAATTATTTTGAGCATAATTGATCCAGAGAATTTTTATCATTAATAGGTGAGTACTTTAAAATGCTACAAAACTGTATAGAGTTTCTTTTGGACTAAATGGTTGATTTTTGGTTTCCACAGCTGGTATTCTCACACACACACACACACACAGGTATTACTCTGAAAAGTGATTTAACTGTGTTAACTGATTCATGAAATGTTTTGAGTTAGATGAAGACCAGAAGTTGAAATTTTGACCCAGATAAATACTTTGTCAAGTAGTGAAGTCACCCAAATGTTACCAAGACTGCAACATCAACATTTATATATAGCACATTTTCATACAAATAATGTAGCTCAAAGTGCTTTACATGATGAAAAAAGGCAAAATAAATAAGAATTAAAATTAGGGAACACTGATTAACATAGAATAAAAGTAAGGTTTGAGAGCCAGGGAGGACAGAAAACACAAAAAACAAAACTCCAGATGGCTGGAGAAAAAATTAATTTCTGCAGGAGTTCCAGGCCATGAGACCACCCAGCCCCCTCTAGGCATTCTACCTAACCTCAATCAGTCCTCATTGTATTCAGGGTTCTCATGGAAGAATTTGATGATGACAGTCATGTGGACTTCTGGCCTTTAATCCATCAGTGTAGGGACATCACAGTGCTTTGATTAGGTGGTGGTGGCGCAGGTCGCCACCACAGAAAACCAGAAAAAAAAACTAGAAGAGAGAGTAGGGATTAGTATGGGTTTTGGAGCCACCATGAATAATAATGATAATTAATTGAATATACAGAGCATCAGGATTAAACTAAGATGAAGCTATGAGAAAGCCATGTTAAAGTAATGTGTTTTCAGCAGTGTTTTAAAGTGCTCCACTGTATTATCCTAGCGAATTCCTATTGGCAGGCTATTCCAGATTTTAGGTGCATAACAGCAGAAGGCCACCTCACCACTTCTTTTAAGTTTTGATCTTGGAATTCTAAGCAGACACTTATTTGAAGATCTAAGGTTACGATTTGAGGTGTAAGGTGTAAGACATTCCGAAATATAAGATGGAGTGAGTTTGATTAAGGCATTGTAAGCCATAAGCAGTATTTTAAAGTCAATTCTAAATGACACAGGTAACCAATGTAGTGATATCAAAACTGGAGAAATGTGTTTGGATTTTTTTTTCCTAGTTAAGATTCTAGCAGCTGCATTCTGCACTCGTTGCAGTCGATTTATGTCTTTTTTGGGTAGTCCTGAGAGGAGTGCGTTACAGTAATGTAGTCGACTCAAAACAAAAGTGTGAACTAATTTCTCAGGATCTTGCAATGTTATCTTGCACCCCAACAATAAATGATTCTGGAATTTTTGTATACAAGTAGATGGCCCTGCAGTCCTATAATGGCTGGAAAATTTGAGCTTCTTATAAGATGTGACAGCTAGGAAAGCTGGCTTTCTAATGACACTACATTAAAGTGCAACAGGTTTTCAGTATAGGACTCTCCTTTTTGGGTATGATTCCTTATGTTCCTTTGAAACCTTAGTTAAAAAAAAGCAGATAGGAGGAGTGTTGTTGCCACCTCACCTCTGTAGGCTGATTAATCCTTGTAGTCATTTCAAAAGTGGTAATCACTCATTTTTGTTTGTGGCTTATACTCCATGGATTTTTCTCTCAAGGTTAGCCTGTGTGAAACTCCTTTAATAATCACATTTAAAACTCATCTTTTATTACAGCATTCCAATCATCTTGATAAACTTTGCAGGGATGAACAAATGGCAATCGCCCCCAGCACCAGGTGCCCTAATATTTGCTTTGTTATTTCAGCCACTCTGTTGCCATAGATTCCCAGGGATATGTCCCCGCTGGAATGCCGGAAGAAGCAGGGGACCGGAAATGGGACAATGTTTTCCCTGGAGCGCAGGTGGGCGGCCTTCCTGGAATGCAGGGGGGTCACGGAGCTATGAAGCTCAACCCTCTGCAATGACGGAGTTACTGCCAGGGGGCGCCCGGACATGGTTGTAACTGTGGATGGCAGCACTTCCGCCACACCAGGAAGTGCTGCCGGAAGAAATTCCAAGGTCATCCGGAGTGCTTCTGCCACATCAGGAAGTGACGTTAGGCAGAGCACCTGGAGCCTATCCGGGTCATTATAAAAGGGCCCGCCTCCCTCAAGAAGCTGAGCCAGAGTTGGGAGGAAGGAGACGAAGCTTGTGAGGAGGGGAGAGAAGGTCATTGTGTAAAGAAGAGAAAGAGAAAGGACTGAGACTGTTGGCATTGTGGTATTGTGAGATTAATAAAAGTGTGCATTTTGGACTTTCTGGTGTCTTTCTGTCTGTGTCAGGGGCCATGCTTTTCACACTATATATAAATACAAAGTATAGAAATGTGCAAGCAAGACACACTATATATAAATACAAAGTATCGAAATGTGAAAGCAAGATAATCTTTCTATTATAAAAAAAAAATCCTGGGAGGGAGGCTTTTGAGACGAGACGTGATCTTCTCGGAAGACAATTTGACGTCCCGCAAGAGACGCTTTAACGTCACACGAAGACAATTTGACGTCCCACAAGAGACACTTTTAACATCACATGAGACAAGGCAGTGAAACAACATTTAAAACAAGTTCACGGACATCTAACCAAGCAGTTGTTGGAATGCTTTTGGCAGACACCAGCTCATAAAACAACGACAAGCGACAAGCAGAACACGCAGCTTGCCAGCAGCAGCTGCAGGAAGCCAGCAGATGATCTGACTGCTTCTCCTTAGTGTGCGTTCAGCTCCCCCTTCACAATGCGAACAGCAGAGACACAAAGTGGCAAAAGGACAGCTGCTGTACTGTACAGGCTTTTAAATGATCGATGTGCAGTGCGACAAAAAGAACACATTAAAGATATAAAGTACCAATACAATACAGAAAGAATATAGTGTATTTAGGTCATAAATTATTGGTCCACAAGGGAGGATGCTTTCAATGTAAATTGTGCATATCTATTTGTTAGTTAAATTGCCTAAAAGGGACCATTAAATTTTTTTATAAATTACTTCCTTTATAGTTCATCATTGTTCATTTGAGAAAATTTAAAAACTTAATATAAACAGTCTGCAGTTTCAAAACAATTACAACTTTTTTCTCCAGGGCATGGAGGAGAGGAAAGAATCTTTTCAGAGGTGCTAAGATGTTCATGAAGAGAAATGAAATTTGTATTGGAGTTTGAATATAATCTACTGATAAGAATTACTTTTAAGTTGTTTATGATAAGTTGTTTATGTAATCAAGTTTGCTCTTAAATGTCATCTTTGTCATATACTGTTCTTTTATTCTTATCTAATTATTTTCTGAATGGTGACTTCTTGCTAACTGATTAATTGCAATGGAATTTGCTTAGGACTTTACTAGAGAGGAATTAGTATCATTCAATTAGTTAATAAACCAACATATGAAGTTGAAATTAATATTGGTGTATGTCAGGGGAATAAGAGCTTTGACTATTAGATTGTTTTTTTTTCTGGAAATACAATAATAAAGACAATTTACACACACATACACAGTGGTTATAGAAAAGAATCACCCCTCTGAAAATATTCATATTTTGTTGCTTTACAGCCCAAAATGCAAACACAAAAATATTTTTCACCTTTATTTACTTAGTCCAACCCATAACATCTAAGTCAAAAATACAACAGCAGCACTTTGGAAAAATAATATTAAATAAAAACAAGAATCACTGAGATTGATAAAGGATCGTACCAACAATACTTATAAACTCAATCAGGTGTAAGTAATCATCTTCTCTATTGTACACCAAGAAAAATGATTTCCACCTTCAAATAGTTGTTAATCATTGTGATTAATTTAGCTATTCCTGGAGCATTCCAGTGCTTGGTAGTGCAACTGAAAGCAAACAATTGACAGTGGGTGGCAAGGCACTTTCAAAAGATGTCAGGGATAAAGTTGTGGTCAAACACAAGTCAGGGGATGGATGCAAAAAGATTTCAAAAGCGTCATCGATCCCAAGGAGCACAGTAAAGTCCATAATTAAGAAGTGTTTAGTACTACTAAGACCCTCCCCGGATTAGGCCACCCCTTTAAGTTGGATGGAAGAGTGATGAAGAAACCAGTCATAGAGGCTACCGATAGGCCAATGACAAATTTGAAGGAGTTACAGGACTTTATGGCAAAAAAGTGGTCATTGTGTTCATGTGATAACAATATCACAAGAACTCCACAAATGTGGCTTGTATGGGAGGATTGCAAGAAAAAAGCCACTCCTTGAGAAAGGCCACATTACGTTTTATTTGAGCTTTGCCAAAATTCACCTTGAAGATTATGAGACCAAGTGGAAAAAGGTGTTATGGTCAGACGAGAACAAAGTCAAACTATTTGGCTTCAACACTAAACAGTACACTTGACAGAAAGCCAATACAGCTCTCCAAAACACACCATACCTACAGTAAAGCAAAGAGGCAGGGGTGTTTCTCTGCAGCAGGAACTGGGACACTTTTCAGGATGGAAGGAAAAATGGATGGGGCAAAATACAATCAAATTCTTGAAGAAAATTGAAGATGGGCAGAAGGTTCACCATAATATATGACAATGACTCAAAGCACACAGCAAAATTGACCACACAGTGGCCGAAGAAGAAAAAAGTGAATGTCCTTGCATGGTCTAGTCAGAACCCAGACTTAAACACTATTTAAAATCTGTGGATTGAATTGAATTTTGAAGTCCATCCCATTTGACTGAGCTTGAACAGTTCTGTAAAGACGAGTGGGTAAATATTGCTCAGTCTAGATATGCAATTTTAGTACAAAAGTATCCCAACACACTCAAGACTGTAATTAAAGCCCTGACGGGGGTATGGAATGTGATCCTTTATCAGGTTTTCATTTATTATTATTTTTTTGAACTTATACAGTATATCTTTGACTTGGATGTTGTAGTTTGCATTGAGTAAATAAAGCTGAAAAAATATTTTTGTGTATGTTTTCATTTTAGGCTGTAAAGCAAAAATGTGAATACAATGACCTAAAATGGTGAAAAATAAGCAGTAAACTGCCAGATGTTTAAATTTAAAGTTTAGGTAGCTAATAGGTTACAACCTACAGATGTTCTGCAGCAATTAAATTAAACTAATCCTTACAAGTTGAAGCAAACAATTTGCACAGGTGTCCCAACTTCTATTGATTACTTAAAAACTCTCTGTCTTAAAGCAGAGCTGGAACAGACTGTGTTACTACTTCCTCTGAAGCACTACCTTGGTCCAGTGACAATGGCAAGAAAACAGAAATTAACAAATTAAACAAGACAGAGCATTATTACCCCTACAAGTGTGGGCCTTTCATTGAGAGAAACTGCAAAAAAAAAAAATCAAAGTGTCAGTGAGTATGGTGTCTACAAAATGCAAAGGCAACCAGAAGCTGGAAGAACCTCCAATAGGAAGAGATCTGGCAGACCCAGAGTCACAACAGTTTCTGAGCGTTACCAGTTTGCATGATAGGCGCCTCAAGGCACAACAGCTTCAAACACAGCTTAACATTGGTCAAAATAAAATAAGACTCAGTGTTTTCTGTGAAGACAAGACTTTGTGCTCGATATGTGACACCAACTGTCAAACACGGAGAAGGACGTTTAATGGTCTGGGGTTCTTTTGCTGGAGGGAGAGTTGGTGATTTGCACAGAGTGACTGTAATTCTGAATCAACAGGGTTGCCACAGTTTGGCTGTTACATCAGCAAAAGATGGCTGCTTTAAGGAATCAACAATCAGAACAACATTTTGTACACTGAATAATTGCTCGACTTTTTTTGTCATTGTTTCTTTGTTCTATGCCGTGACTGCATGAAACATTAAGACATTAAACTGTGTGATAAAAACTGAAAAACTTGGGTATTCTAAATCTTTTGACTGGTAGTGTATATGTTATGGAACTGCCTTGGTAAATTATAACTAGACTTTCACCATCATCATAAAATATATGCCTTGCTAGAGGTTTAAACTGTAAACTAAACTTTTAACTAAAATTAGTATAATATAGTTATGTGATAACATGGTTACAAGAAATAAAAGTCTACCTTTGGAGAAATGTAAAATGCTATAAATAAATTAAGTCTTCTAATAAACAAATTCCTACTTGTTTTCTAAAATAGCACCCCTCAAGAACATATTTTTTGGATACAGGTTTGTAAACAGACCTTTCTATAAGTGATCAATTTGTATCCAAAATCTCTATACTTTGGTATGCCCAGCCCAGCTCCTTTTTTGTGCCTCCAAGTTTATATGTAACAGGTGACCACTCAAATCAAAGGGGGTTGCCATTTACAACTTTGCCCAGGGCAGCACTGGGGTGAAGGGTTGAGATGGGATCCCACTAGAGATCATCATAAGTGCCAAAGATCCCCCTACTGAACTAGCTTCATGATATTCTTTGCCAGTGTTGCAAGGAGGGAACAGAACAGGATATGCAAGAGTGCAATATTGCTACCTTGTAAAAGAGCAAAGGGGACAGAAGCGACTGCAACAGCTACTGGGGAATCTCTCTGCTGAGCATAGTTGGCAAAGTTTTTGCCCACGTAATCCTGAAAAAACTCTGAAAACTCGCAGAGAGAGTTTCCGCAGAGTCACAGTGTGACTTCCACTCAGAGTGCTCCACAACTGAGATTACATATTCCATACAGCAGCTGCAGAGGAGGAGAGTAGACAGCAGAGAATGCCTTTGTATCTTGCCTTTATTGGTCTGGCTAAGGCCTTCCACCTTGTCAGTTGGGATGGTCTGTTCAAGAAACTCAGTAAGATAGTATGCCCTCCTAAGCTCCCGAGCCTGATCCAGTCCTTCTACACAGACATGAAGGGTGTTTTCTAGTAGTTCAGTGGTGTATCATCCAATGCCTTTAGCATTTACAGCAGTGTAAAACAAGGCTGCATCCTTGCACTCAGACTTTTCGGCATATTCTTTGCTTAGATGCTGAGACTTATGGCAAGCTCTTCAGCCATTCATGTCTAAAACAATAACCAGAGTCCTGGCATGTCCTCATCAGGGACATTCTGTATATTGATGATGCTGTATTGACCTCACACTCAGAAAAGCAACTGCAGTAACTGATGGATCAGTTCTCCAGAGCATGTTAGGACTTTGGTGTCAACATCGGTCTGAAGAAGAACAATGTGGAGGGCCAAGGTGTCAAGAGTCCACCCTCTATAGGGTGGTCCTGATCTAACTAAGCAATTTTCATTACAATTTAACTTTTTAAGTTTATTACATAGAAAATCACCCGAAAAATCCCGGACCATCAAGAAGTGTGCGAACTGACGACATGAAGAATCATCTTTGCACCGAACTGGAATTGTCCCTGCATAAATCAAAGTCATCCAGACGATCTGGATCACCCTGTATTACCATCTCCGTCTATGAGTTGGAAGTGGTGCATCAGTTCCCCTACCTTGGCTCCACAGTTCTCAAATGCAGAGAGTGAAAGAATCAGCTGTGGTGCCTCAACCTTTGCCATGTTGACTCAAAAACTCTGAACAACATAAAATTGACTCTCCATACTAAGAAGACTGTCTACAGTGCCTGCGTGCTGAGCATTTTGCTGTACTCCAGACAAGAGAGGCAATTAAATGTACTTCATACATGCAACCTCAAACACATTCTTGAGATCAGCTGGCAGGACCATGTGACGAATGAGGAGGTCTTTAAATGTGCCAATCTCCCTAGTCTTAACACCATGCTAATGCAGCGCAGACTTCTCTGGAATGGTCACTTCCATGAGATGTCTAATGCAAGCATCCTCAAGGATCTCTTGTACGGTAAGCTAGCTGCTGACACCAGGGCACAAGGTTTCCTCCACCTCCACTTTAAGGATGTTTGCAAGCATGACATCAATTCCATGGGTATTGATGTCAAAAGCTGGAAAGATTGCACCTGTAACCATGTTCACTAAAGACATCTGGAAAAGAGCTAACAAAAGTGAGACCATTGTGAAATAATCTGCAGCAGAGAAGACAGCACAGCAAAAAGTAATTCAGGGAATGAACCCAGGCAACAGCAATGTTTTGTGTAGCGATTGCCAGAGGGACTAACACTCACAAATCAAGCTCTACAGCTACCCATGCAATGCGCCGCCAATACCTCATGATTTTCTATCTCTGCCATGTGGGCATATGCGTTAGTCTGTCTGTATGACACTCAGTCACTTTCAAATTTCACTTACAAATTCGTCTTTTCCAACAACATTCCAATTGTCTAAAACTGTAACTTTGGACCATGACTGATTCTTCTTTGCAGAACTTGGTTCTCCTGTGCTTTCTAATCATACTCTACCCATATATCTTCAGTTCATTTATACTTAAATAGGTCACAATCTAACACGTATTTAGTTACCTTGAATTTTATTGGATGATTTTGAGTGTACTATTGATTGCTTTGTAAATCATGTTCTGATGTCTATATGAAAGTTGCTATAAAATTAGACCACACTTAGGAAACACAAGATGAAGCTGTATAAATAAAACTTTTAATAACTGTTAACTGTTACAGGTAAAAAGTCAGATTGTATTCACATCAACTGTCACTGAGTTAACATGAAAATAAGCTATAACTATAGCAATAAACATTGCATTAGTATAAAATATTACAACCCCATAGTTTCATTTGGAATTTAGGACCAACCCCTAACTTGTTACTTGTTATGAAATATTGATAAATGTTTTGATATACTACTTACTAATAAAAAAGTGACTATTTTTGCACAAACAAAAGTCTGTTTTTTAAAAGGTAGTAATGCTTTATGTAAAGACACAAATGTGAATCCTTATTCTGTAAAACAAATATATGATGTCTTAACATATTCCAAAGAATGATATCCATAGACACAGCTAATAATTCAAAAGCAGTACTATGCGATATATGTCAGATAAAAGTAAGCACCTGAAACAATTGAGTTTTAATTTATGTACATAAAAATAAAAAACATCTTGAAGTTTCAATACAAATATTAATTCATATCTAATATCAATATTAAATACGTGTGCCTGTGGTTAAGCATAATTTGCTTTTATTACATTTAAAAACAAGCTATATAACCACACAATTTAAAGAAAATGTCAATATTGCACCACTAAAAATAGTTTTTACTTTGTTGTAGCCTTGTTAAATATATTACAGTAGCAATGGCACATTAGCTTATTGAACATATTACACTGAAGCATCGCATCTTTCCAAAATGAGCTACTTCTCTCGATGTCGTTCATTTTTCGAAAACATGTATGCAATAGCTCCAGCAATTCCAATAACGCCAAGAACTCCTGCTGCAGTTCCCAGTGCTGCCTTGGCAAAGTCAATCTGCAATAAACAATACAACAGGTTTTATTAAGAAATGTAAACTTTAAAAGGATAGATGGGATGCAGGTAAGAAATAATTAAGGACCTGTCATACATAGACATTATGGTGTTATGCCATTTAATCTAGGAGTTCACAGACAGTGAAATATTTTAATCAGAAAAGTAAGATTAGTGGGCACATGTGAATAATAACATACACATCTATTTAATTTCTATAACAGGCAACCAAACCATGCGTAGATAGGTACCACGTTAATACCAGGTTATCTAGCACACTTTGCCCAAAGCTGAGAAAGTGTTGCCATCATACCAGTTTGTTTCAGCAGTAATAGGATGTTATTTGCTCAGCAAATTGAACTGACAAAATTTAGGTACAGTTTGATCCTCAAAGGAAAAGTGCTGCCACTCCAACCAGAAAAACTTTTATTAGTTACTTCAAAAGTAACTTGCAGTCTATCTACAGCATAAACAATGAAGGGCAGCCAAACTTAGAATTGTGAGTGTGTATATGAATAGATACTCTCCTGAACTATGATCCCATCCAGAACTACTTGATGCTACTAGAATAGCCTTCAGCTTTCTGTGGCCATATGTGGCGTTATGGGTCCACAGCTCGTTGAGCAAAGGCCATTCATTTTAAATAATCACCGCACCCGAGGCGGCTTCGTGAGGGGGGCGATGTTGTAGCGAGCCGCGGGGCAGTCGTCGATGTGGGCGTTTCTCACCGTGTGCACAGGTGAGGAACTGCCCACATTCGTGATTGCTCCCGTGGCTAATGCTACAGCTGTGATGGCCCCTCACGTTTTAAAAAGAAGCGCGAGTCGGTTGTGGAGGTGTGGAAAATAAGAACGAGATGAGAAAAGGAAAGATAGGAAAAGAGAGGACGGAGGTTACAGGGAGCGAGTGCGGAAGCAGGCGGTGCCGGAGAGAGACAGACACGCGGTGCGTGCATGTGGTGAGCTGCGAGGAAGCTGGGTGTTAGGCCGACACCCAGGCGTTTGAGTTGAGGTTGCTCCCGCTGAGTTACCAGGTAGCGGGAGTGCCTAGAGGAAAGCGACGAGCCGCAGAAGGCCGTGGAAAGGCAGCGGAAGTCGGGAGGCTTGGTGGTGGAGTCCCCAATGTGTGCGTCCTGGTCATTGGTGGACATCAAGTCTCGGGGACTGGGATGAGTGCCAGACCGAAGCCAGGGATCGGGAGGTCTCCAGTCTCGCGTGTGTTGTAGGAGGGCAGCTGCAGAGAGCGTCTTGCCTGCTGCTAAGTCCATACGGGATAAGCTGGTGAGACGCATACAGAAAAGAAGCACCAGAGTTATTGTCGTTTTAAGACTGCTTCCTGATCATTTTAACCTCTGGTTTTAAAGGATTGTTTTTTCTTATTATTGTTTTAATCTCCACGTTCTTTTATTGGATTATTTAATGAAGAACTTTGAAGAACTGCACTATTTATAGAACACTGTTTTGATTGTTTCTTTTAATAAAAGCACTGTTGCACTTTCAACCATCCCCTTGCTCAGATGCTCAATTTGCCTCCATTGACTGGCTCACTCGGTTTCATTATCGACGGTGTTGGGTTCAAGGGTTCCCAAACATCAAAGGGAGCGTGGAGCCAGAACCCACATCGTCACACCATACTATGGAAGATGCAGGTCTAAAAGGTGAATAACAGATTCTCCATTTGTCAGTGTAGTTTTAGAATAATGGAGGCAATCCTCACAGCAATAACTGCACATCAGATATTTTTTCTACTAAACAAAATCTGTTCCTTAACTTTTGAGTAGTTGTGCATTATTTGTTCGCTATAAACATTTTAGCAACAACAGTTAATGTATAGCTGTCGCACAAATAAATCAGTAAAATGCATCATCTGTAGGTCTTCTTGCTATTTATGATTTAGTATTCTCCTACATTCCAAAATCACTACTTAAAGATAACTGGCCCAACCTTGCAGTGAGGACTAGTTAAACATGGAGCATACCACATGACTGATTACCGAAAATCTTAATGTCCCTGTCTGGACTTGAATTTAACAGCTAAATACAGTAGTGTACCACCAATGGCACAGTGGTGTTCAGTGCTCAAGCACTGTCTAAAAGTAAAGCAAATATGCACATTTTCTTATAGGGAAAAATATTTTAAGGAGGAAATCATAATATTTACTATAAAATTATAATTTGTACTACTTATTTTTTGTGAATTTCCCCTTGGGATTAATAAAGTATCTATCTAAATTATCCATCCATTTTTTACATTGCTGGGAGTTAGCACTTGTGCCCAACTCATTAGGTGCAAGGCAAAAACCAACCCTGAACAGGACATGTCAAAATTGTAAATAACCACAGAAAAATTTGTTTAAACTCTTACTTTTGTTCTTGTTTTGCTGTCACACTGCTGCATTTACCTGATCACACTATGATGGTGAGGGTAATTTTTTTTTCATTAAATGAGTTTATCTATCTTTGTGATTTATAGTTCAATAACAAAAAAGGAAAACATCTATCAATTACTGAACTCACTTAATGTGTGCCGTTATACACACATTTGGACTACCTTTGTTCGCCTATTCTATATACCAGTGTATATTAAGACTGAGTCCTAATCTACTAAGGAAATTATCTTGCAAGTTCTTCGCTACAGACTTGTGCAATGCTGCAATTATTTTTTATTGGAATATGAAATACAGTGTGGCTTGGTAACCTGACTTGCCAGGATCACAAATGCGTTACAGCGTACAGCTTCTACAATGATTGGGGCAGCCATCTACTCACCAGAGAGCTGACACCACCATCTCTGACAGCTACCCAGCTTATCTTGTTTTCCCTTCTGGAAAGCACTACCAGAGCTTCACCACTCACTCTACCTGACTTAGGGTCAACTTATTCTCCCAGACCATAAGGTCACTGAACTCTTGGTAAACTGTTTACATGACCTGTACTATATCCACTTGCTAATTTATGTGTAATTATACTGTATGTTACATGTGTACTGCCATCTACATTTTCTCTACTGTTTACTACAATCTGTGTGTCTATACAGTTATCTTTTGCACTTTACACTCTTGTTACTGTATAATTTATCTCCTGCTTTTATTTACTTTATTTATTTAAACATCATATTATATTCTTATTACATGCACATACTTCGCTACTGCCCACAACACAACTGTGGCGGCAGAATTTCACTATGCCCATGCACTGTATGCAACAGTAAAGCTCTTTAAACTAAAATTGAAGGCTGTAGTAAACCATGCACTTGCAACTTGATATTTACTTGGTTTCACTGTTTGATTTTTAAGGGAATCTTGACCAGGAAATGAATCTAAATTACAGGTCACCTTGAGCTCCTTGTAGGATTCCTTATTTGTCTAAGGCTCCACTTAAACTTTCTTTTAAATATTCGTTCTGCATACCTCATTTTCTCCAATTCTGGCGCTCTGTGGTGTTGGCATGAACTTAATTAAGTGTGACCTGTGCTAGACTGGATCCTGGTCTTGGGTTGGTGTTGGCTCTACACCCGATGCTGCTAAGCACAGATTCCAGCTCCGGACACTGAACTGGGTTATGTACATTTAATAACTGACTTTACCTTCTTCTGAAAAGGGCTTCCGATATTATTAACATAAAAAAAATCAACCATCTAAAGTTATAATGTATGTCCTGCACTCTGTACTCTGCCACTGTGGCCCTGAATAGCAAAACATATTCAAAAACAGTCTATCCAAAAACAAAAATGAAATAAGTGTTGAAAAAATGTGAATATATCCCGTCTGTACAATATAAAATATGTTGAGTCCTTGTTTACATAATTCATACTTAAATGGAAAAAAAAAATCTGGTGTTGTCAGCACATGACTTTCTCTCTATTATTTCTCCACTATACCTACCACAATACACTTTTACAGTATAATGCCTCACGTGTGATTGTGACTGTTTTTTTATCTTTAGCAACGTGAGGAGTTTTTCTTTCTTTTTAGTAATTCTTGTGCGAGTTGGTGTTGCTTGTTATATTATTTATTTATTAAGCTTCTGTAAAAAAAACTAAATTTTCCCCTTGGGCCAAATAAAGTTCTATATATCTATCTATAATACATGTACAGTATAAAGTTTAAATTTATCAATATAAAAGGAGGAATCAAGCTAAAGTTAGAAAATGGGATTTATTAAAAAATGGGACGAACCTTAACAAAACGGATAATAAATTTCTCAATGTAGACTCCACCCTTCTCAATGCACTTGTGCCATCTGCCTGGAAGTGCCAGGATTCCAGCAGAATAAAAGGTTTATTATAATTAGATTTTAGTTGCCGTGACTACAAAAAAAAATGAACTTTGAGAGTTCAAAGCAGGAGCTTAAGACTGAACGCAAAATTCACAAAAACTTTCTTTCGATGTCCTAAATGCATATGCCAAATTTTGTGAACCCCTTACTAGTGCTGTGACTGTTGTTGCGGTGACCTTTAAAAAGCTCAATAGATATAATTATTCAAAAACCTGAATGAATGCTGCTTCTCCATGAAAGCTCATACGAATTGGTCCACTCATTCTCAAGCTACAGTCCCTAACATTTTTACTACGGACACACAAACGCACAGACATCACATCTTTCCAAAAAGTTTCAAAACTTTTTCTAGAAAAATCAAAACATGATTTTCTGTTGAAACCCCAAGCTATTAGTTATGAAAGCAATACATCCTTCAGGTATGAAATATGTAAAGAGTAAAAATCATTCTTGAAATCTCATCCTGGTGTTTTTTTCATAAGCTGTAAATATCTCACAGCTATCCAGATATGATCCAAAACACAAAATGTGTTGTAAGCAAAAATATTGTTTTGTATTTTCCTCTCACCTGGATCAAAATTGTTATGACTTGAAAAATTGTTTGTTCTTAATTAAAATAAACAACACTTTCATATTCATTTCTTTGTACAAATGTGATTTTGACTTACATGTATTTTAACTATACCTAAGTAATTTAAAATGTCTTTTCTTCTATTCATTCCCTTCCTGTTTTCTGACAGATTATGAATTATTACTCACCTGTTCACTCTTTTCGATGTCATATCGCAGGCGTGTGACAAAATGCTCACAGTTTTGACTCATTAGGTCATACGGGACCTCTTCACCTATGGCTTCTTTTGCTTTCTTCAGAATTATGTCAACAGGAAGAGGATCGTACTTTTTATCATACTTGTTGTTAACACGGTACTGGCTATCTCCCACCACATCACAGAGACGTTCCTTCTTAATTATCGCCTTTTCACAGTACACGGACACAATGCTGGATGCTGTGGCACCACCAATTTCACCTGCAGCCACAAGAAATCCAAGGACAAAAAATTTTAAGTTTCTTCCATTTTAAATACATAATTTGTATTCATCCACCAACTTTCCAAACTACATGACCGACACACATTTCATTACAATATATACAATACAGATCAATAAGAATCACATTCAGACAGATACCTCCTCACATACTCAAGAAAAAAGCACACTTAGAAAAAGATTTAACATGAAGTAATCACTCGAAGAACCTGAAATATCCAAAAGGTTAGTAATGATTGAGCATGCTCAGTTTATTAAAATCAAAAGTTATAAATGCCTGACAGGTTCTAAAAAACATTTGAATTGTGCTTTGTAAAGTGAATGTAATATTCTTTTAAGTTTTATTTAAAATAAGACACCCTTTTCTAGACTGTGCTATTGTATCTGAGATTCTTCTGATTGTGAAAGATAATACAGAGTTTTTACATTATTATAATAGCTGCATTTGGCAGCTGTGCACTCAAAAGGTTTCTTGGGAAAAAATATTTCTTTAAACATTAGTTGGTTTCATATTTTTTTAAGCATTGCCAGACAGTTTTCAGATTAATGCTCAACTCAACATTGAATATAATTTCAGGAAGTAATTAGCAATCTATAGGAACCTGACAGTTAAAAAAACAATATAAAGATTTCAAAACAGAAAACTGAAATACTGATTAAAATATGCTGCTACTGTAAAACTTACATGGAGGTGCTAGATGGACAACATAACCATTTCCCAAATACAAAGCCCAGTGACTATAACCAGTACGAAAGATTTCAATTAGATCTCCAGGCTTAGGTTCTTCAGAATACTGAAAGAAACAAGACATGGATTACTTAGTTCACCTGCTGCCACTCAGCAAAACAGTAATACATTTCCTTAGAGCAGAGAGTTAGTATGATAGAGAGGTCATGTGTGACAAACATTAAATGTCACAACGGTCTAACTTCTAAACTTGCTCAGCTATACTTTGTTGGTTTCAAATTCATATTCACAAATTATATTTTCCACTTAAAAGGCTCTAAAAAACAAAGTAATCTATGTTACTTCCTAAATGCAAGCTACAGCACACTGATTTTCTTTTCAATCAGACCATCAAGCTTTTTATAGGACATTTTGTGATAAAGCACATCTCTATTCCGCACCTTTACACTGCCTTTTCTCATATTCAAAACCATAAAGATACCAGACTTTTTTTATCTTGATTACAAGACAAAGTGCAATACTCCCCCGCCATCACTTACTGAACTTGTACTTGCTGGAGTGACCTTTGTTTGAGGTATTTTCAGGAAATAGAAGAAAACACAGTAAATGAGCCCCAGTTTATTCCATTATTAGCAGGTTATAAAATGTGTGGACTCCTTTAATTCTCATAACAGGTACAGGTCTGGCTGGCACTGCTACTGTAGAGGTCGACTTCAGATCTTGCTGTGCTGTTGGTTGGTTGCCATTTTAAACAGTGTGTTGTGATTTAAACTAGCACAACCTTATGAAACGAAATCATTATAAAACAAATTTTACAAAACTGCATCAAAGGACAGCAGCAATACCCAATTATAAGCAACTATCAGACAGTTAATAACTGCTGTAATAGCACATCAGTGTGACAAAAAACAACTTGTTTGAATGTGATTGATGGCTAGATCTTAAATAAAGTAGACTGACTGAATTCTGGGAAGATGAAACTTACTCAAAGGTGACACACACACACAAGTAACTGTCATACCTCATGCCTTCTCTAAATGGGCAAGGATGACATCAGATGCTATCTGCCATGGAATGCACTTGACTACATGTGCTTGGGTTTTTTAGTGTAGGAGACTGGACAAATCAAGCTGCCTTGGGAAAGAACATGGTTCTGTTTGAACCAACTCCATTGCATAATCCTACAGCCATCACACTTCACAGTAGGAAAGTGTTTTTTTAAAGCGTGGCAGGTGTTGCTTTTCTGCCCCATATATTTCTTGAACTTTAGCCAGAAAGCTATATCATGGACTCGCCAGATCATAACTTCTTTTCCCACATTGCACCTGGGACATGGTCATGCTTTTCTGCCAGCCCTGGAATGTGCTCTGGCATGAGTCTTTTTGAGCAATGGCTTCTTTTTTGCCAGCCTCTCATACAGATCAGTGTTATGCAGAGCTCTTGACATGAGTCTCTTGACTAGACTAATACACTTTTGCTTCAGTCTCAGCTGCTGAACTATGTGGTTCCTTCAAAGTGGTTGTTAGTCTCTCTGTGGTTTTTCTCTCAAGTCTGCTTTTTGTTTGTTTGTTTAGACACTTTTCATTGATGTCCTTTTCTAGTCTGCTGGTGGTTTGATGTAGCTTCTCCTTCCTGATAAATGATCCAGCAAATTTCCCCTGGGGCATCCATACACTTGGATATTATTTTGTACCTATTTCCTAATTTATGCATTTGTATTATTTTATCTTGGAGCGCTTGTTTTTGTCCTTAAGAGTCACAATGTAAATAATGATCAGTTAACTACTGTATGTAATTTTTATCCAGAATAAGTGGCAATTACTATAATCATCCACTTGTAGAAACCAACTGTAAGGCAACTCTATTATACCTGTAGGCATCTATTTTTCTCCCATGTAAATGTAGAGCTTCCACACCAAAGGGAAGAAATACAAACAGTATATTTCCTTCTTAATTTTTTTTGTAACAAACTATTACAATAATAAAAACGTTTTAGTGCTGTAAAATGAGACTATCCCAGAGAACAAAAGTTAATTGAAGGATAAGCAATTCGGTAAAATAAGGGAATTGTTGGCAGAATTGTTTTGCAAGGCACTATACATCCATCCATCCATTTCCCAACCCGCTGAATCTGAACACAGGGTCACGGGGGTCTGCTGGAGCCAATCCCAGCCAACACTGGGCACAAGGCAGGAACCAATCCAGGGCAAAGTGCCAACCCACCACAGGACACACACAAACACACCCACACACTAGGGCCAATTTAGAATCGCCAATCCACCTAACTGGCATGTCTTTGGACTGTGGGAGGAAACTGGAGCACCCAGAGGAAACCCATGCAGACACAGGGAGAACATGCAAACTCCACGCAGGGAAGACCCGGGAAGTGAACCCAGGTGTTCTACCTGCGAGGCACTACCACTGCGCCAACCAATATACATACATTTTATTGCAAATTATTACAATGAAAACGATTTGAAACTTACTTACATTTTATGAAATAGACAAGTAAAATTTATAAAATGCAAAGACCATTAAATACATTGCTTCAAATGTGGCCTGAATTCACATACAGATGCAAGAAAAAGTGTTTGAACTTTTTAAATATGTGTTCTAATCCCTAGATAGATAGATAGATAGATACTTTATTATGCCATAGTAATAGATATTCATAGACTAATAATTTTCCAAACGTGTAACTGGCCCAGTAGTAACGTATGTGGGTGTGTGAGTGTACCCGTGAGCACCTTGGTTTGTTTGTTCCCATGAGCTTGATTCTGCTAGGACAGGCACCCGCTATTCACAACCATGATCTGTATAAGTGGGTTCAAAATTGATGGACAGAAGAAAATGAAAACGTACATTTCTGCTGCTGTAACAAAATGAACAATTAATGTATTGGTGTCATGCGTTAACTGTTATTTACTAATCAAATTTTCTTTTAAGATAAGGCACAGTTAAAACTAAAAAAAAAAAAAATTGCAAATGATAAAGATTTGTCCTTGGCACTGCCAGGTACAGCATGAAGTCAGTAATGCAGCTTTTTTAGAATGTCAATCAATTTTTGTTATACGAACCCACCCATTCCAAACCTCCTCTACCCCACCCCAATAAAAGGTTTTAGACAGCTTGGGTTTCCGGGGAAATACCAACGAGTTACCGTCCATAAAGAGAGACTCAATATGCATATCTTTTCCTTTCTTGGGTAAGCTGACAGGTGAATAAAATCCTCTGTAGACCGCTAGACTATTAGGATTTAACAGCTGTGCACAATACTTAAAAGAATAAAACGGTCGAGCAAATACTTTACATGCAATGGAAGTGAGGAAACTAATTACCATATGAAATATTAACTAGATTGTCATTGTAATGCAGCCTGATAACACCCCAAAAGGTACTGTTTGGAGTTTACACTTTAGTTACAACTGTATATACAAAGGAATTCACTTTTATTTTATTTATTCAACGTAGAAAGAAGATCGAGCGCCCAGAATCATTTATATGCAGCGCACTGGTCAAACTTAAGAAAACGCAGTTTATTTTATTTTTAGAAACTAGAATAGTTGGCAGCAGACTCACTTACGTTGTAAGACATCGCGTATTCCGACATAAATCGACAATTGTAAAGTTCCGACTTCCTCAGGTTCTTTCTTCGGTTAAATGATCAGTCCCGTCGTACGGAGATGCTCTGCCAGTGTACTGCGAATTTCGGAGAATTTATTCCAGGCCGACTTGTCAGTGTTGTTAGTAAAATATAAGATTTTTTCGGTTTCGTTTCTCCTTTTCGGTCCGCCCTTATAAAAAGCACTGACCACACCGATGCATTTGTTTATTAGGCCGGGCCAATCACACTCCGTGATCTATGAACGTTTTATTTTGTATATCTCTGTAGTCCGGATCCTCTACCCTGAAGCGCAAAGTAGGTGGAGTTAGCCCCAGTGGGCGCTAATAGAGTCTAACTGCTGAGATTTTCTTTGTTAACACTAGGGCTGTGAGAGGGTAACCTGACTCATTTGACTGCCCATTAAGTCAACTCCGGGTACTGGAAAGCTCCGGGGTGGAGGCTCCGAGCTCGCGGGAAGTTTGCATTTTGACGTGCGCATGCTCAGTTTTACAAATTGTCTGGTCCATGTTTAAAGATCCGAAGCGGTTGAGAGCGTTGCTTCTGGTTCAACATTCTTTTACCTCAAATCCAGGGTGTTTCAAGGGAGGTGCAGTTCAGTGCTGCCAGGAAAGTCGGTTTCGAATTCTAGCTACCATGTGTTGTTTTGAGGCATACTGACGTCTCATGTTATTCTCTGAGGTGATTTATTAATTTCTCCACGGTTTTATCATATCATATCACATATCAGAGGTGCTGACGCCGCTGCAATTTTTAATTATATATTGTGCCTTGCACTCCAAAGACGATGCAAAGTCTCGGTACTTTAGCAAAACCAGCTTTATTCAACTCGAAACAGGAACAGCCAGGGGCCTCATGTATAAACGGTGCGTACGCACAGAAATGTTGCGTAAAAACGTTTCCACGTTCAAATCGCGATGTATAAAACCTACACTTGGCGTAAAGCCACGCACTTTTCCACGGTACCTCATACCTTGTCGTACGCAAGTTCTCCGCTCGGTTTTGCAGACTGGCGGCACCCAGCGTCAAAGCAGTGCTACTGTTCATGTGTGATTACTCCTTATTTTCATGACGCGGCTTTATAAATACACCGAAACTAACAGC
Source organism: Polypterus senegalus (assembly GCF_016835505.1). Classification (NCBI taxonomy): domain Eukaryota; kingdom Metazoa; phylum Chordata; class Cladistia; order Polypteriformes; family Polypteridae; genus Polypterus; species Polypterus senegalus. The sequence continues at coordinate 98,106,394 of NC_053164.1, forward strand.
ATATTGTTTATTAGTGTAACGCATCTGATTGTAATTAACTTGTAACAATATAATGGTCCAGGGAACAGCCATAGTATTTCAAATACCATAACTGATTTAGCGTTGTTACTCTCACTGCACCTTCCTCTTCTTATTTTTCTTCTTCTTCTTTCAGCTCCTCCCGTTAGGAGTTGCCACAGTGGATCATCTTTTTCCATATTACTCTCACTGCACGACTCGGAGTATTTATATCACTGTATCTGAGTGTGAATCACAGCAGCATCTGATCAGAAAGAGAATTATCGGTATACAGCTTCATTATCGGTATACAGCTTCATGGACACGCTGTCTCAGCCACTGCAAAACGTTTTAAAGCAATTCCTGTACGGACCTCGCGGTTCAGAAACAGTCTCATCCCAAGAACTTTAAATGCACTCAATCAATTGCACCTTGTAGAACTGTTTGTACTTATAAGTACAATCACCCCACTGTTAACTTGCACTAATTATAATATCGCACAACCTGAGCCACTTTATAAAGCGCGTATTTACATATGATGACGATATCATTTTTAAGCTGAAATGCAGCAAAATATGTTTATTAAATTATACAGATAAAACTTTAACTTCATTTAAATAATCTATATTCTTCACTGGGAGTGTCGTTAAGGATAGAATAATTAAACATGTACTACAAAGATATTTCAACGTTCTTTACACGTTTTGAAGAATCGGTAGCTAAGCTTACAGATGGCTTAACGTCTATTACAGAGCTGATTGTATGGCGATCGGTTACTTGGGAAAGAAAAGCACTGACTGCAGTGGCTACGCCAATATATATTGAATATAAATCAGAAAGAAAATAACAACACAGCTAAAAGCATAGCGACAAATTTCGGCAAAAATTAAATGCTTGTGTCATGAGCACGAGGCGGCTAAGCAGTGTCTGCAACGGACGAGGCGAAGGAGCCACCGATTCTTCCTCTGCCCAGTGCCACCACAAGCCTAGAGCCGCCCCTGAGTACTGCTGCAATAAATTATTTCATCGAAATGAAACACATGTTTAATAACGTGCTTTAACTCCTATCATCATGAAAATGATATCACGTATATATCTCAGTGTTTGAGTTATTCAGAGAGCTGTAATATCATGAATGTCATGGATTCTGTGTCCAGTTGGAGGAAGAGAGCCGGTATAAGAAGCAAGTAGTGATTCCCACACATAGGCACATAGAAGATCAAATACAAAACAAAGCATTTAACGTGCTACTTTAATTACGATGTGATTTGAGAAACTGGTTAATTAAACGATTTTAAGATGAAGTTTATGATGTTCTACTTTAATGACAAAATAAACTACGTGATTAAAGTGGAAATGTCGAGATTGAAGTTGACATTTCGTGCTTTTTCCCCACTGTGTGCCTTTTTCTCTGTACCCTAATAAGCTTTCATATGACACTCAGACAGTGGGCTACAACTCGGCTTTTCACGGCGACTTTGATATGTGACTTCTTTTTTATTTCCGGCACTGTGCGATTTTGTGACTGAATGTGAGCTTTAAACTTTCTCCAACACACTAAGTCACTCGATCAACTTCCTTTTGTTGATTATACTACGGTTTATTTGAACAAATAGTATGTTTTTCCTTTGCCTCTACTTGGTATTCGCTGAAATTCTTATATTTTCTCCCGTGCTTTTCCTATTGTCTTTTCACAGAAGGCTGCGCTTAAGGGCGATTTATATTGATTTGCATATTCAAAGAGGCGTAATTCTGGGAGGAGTAGGGCGTTACATAAAGCGCGTGCCGGCGTTAGTTTTCCGCTGATCGGGATTTATGTAGCAGAAGAGCGTGGAAGTTAGATGCGCACAGATTCCTGCATCTGAATTTTTCTGTGCGTAAGCACATTTCGGCTTTTGTGCTTACCGCCATGTAGAACTCACGGCTTTATACATGAGGCCCCAGGTTATTTGTTGTAACGGGATCTGCCATTCTACTAAACATAGACACAGCAAACAGGCACGGTCAGGGCCTGGAGCCTCATGTATAACGCCGTGCGTAGAACTCGCACTATAACATGGCGTAAGCACAAAAGCCAAAATGTGTTTACGCACAGAAAAATCCAGATGCAGGAATCTGTGCGCATCTAACTTCCACGCTCTTCCGCTACATAAATCCCGATCAGCGGAAAACTAACGCCGTGCACGCCGATTATGTAACGCCCTAATCCTCCCAGAATTACACCTATTTGAATATGCAAATCAATATAAATCGCCCTTAAGCGCAGCCTTCTGTGAAAAGACAATGGGAAAAGCACGGGGAAAATATAAGAATTTCAGCGAATACCAAGTGGAGGCAAATGAAAAACATACTATTTGTTCAAATAAACCGTGGTATAATCAACAAAAGGAAGTTGATCGAGTGACATAACGTTTTGGAGAAAGTTGAAAGCTCACATTCACAAATCGCACAGTGCCGGAAATAAAAAAGAAGTCACATATCAAAGTCGCCGTGAAAAGCCGAGTTGTAAGCCCACTGTCTGAGTGTCATATGAAAGCTTATTAGGGTACAGAGAAAAAGGCACACAGTGAGAAAAAGCACGAAATGTCAACTTCAATCTCGACATTTCCATTTTAATCACGTAGTTTATTTTGTCATTAAAGTAGAACATCATAAACTTCATCTTAAAATCGTTTAATTAACCAGTTTCTCAAATTACATCGTAATTAAAGTAGCACATTAAATGCTTTGTTTTGTATTTGATCTTCTATGTGTGTGAATCACTACTTTCTTCTTAAGCCGGCTCTCTTCCTCCAACTGGACACAGAATCCATTAAATTCGTGATATTACAGCTCTCTGAATAACTAAAATACTGAGATGTATACGTGATATCATTTTTATGATGATATGAGTTAAAGCACGTTATTAAACATGTGTTTCACTTCGATGAAATCATTTATTGCAGCAGTACTCAGGGGCGGCTCTAGGCTTGTGGTGGCACTGGGCAGAGGAAGAATCGGTGGCTCCTTCGCCCGCCAATGTCAGTAAGGTAGCTTATGCACGGTGGATGGCCACGTCCGGTGCAGACACTGCATAGCCGCCTTGTGCTCATGACACAAGCATTTAACTTTTGCCGAAATTTGTCGCTGCGTTTTTAGCTGTGTTGTTATTTTCTCTTTCTGTTTTATATTCAATATATATTGGCGTAGCCGCCACTGCAGTCAGTGCTTTTCTTTCCCCAAGTAACCGATCGCCATACAATCAGCTCTGTAATAGACGTTAAGCCATCTGTAAGCTTAGCGCCGATTCTTCAAAACGTTTAAAGAACATTGAAATATCTTCGTAGTACATGTTTAATTATTCTATCCTTAACGACACTCCCAGTGAAGAATATAGATTATTTAAATGAAGTTAAAGTTTTATCTGTATAATTTAATAAACATATTTTGCTGAATTTCACCTTATAAATGATATCATTTCTGTTTCTGAACCGTGAGGTCCGTACAGGAAAGGCTTTAAAACATTTTGCAATGGCTGAGACAGCGTGTCCTTGAAGCTGTATACCGATAATTCTCTTTCCGATCAGCTGCTGCTGTGATTCACACTCAGATACAGTGATATAAATACGCTGAGTGGTGCAGTGAGAGAAATATTGAAAAAGATGATCCGCTGTGGCAACTCCTAACAAGACCCACTGCGCAGAGACACGTTGAAGCGACGTCTTTTCCACGTCATTTTTGCACGTACCATTTTGGTCCTCTGAAGGTGCAGATAGTGACGCCATCTTTTTTTCGACGTATTCCGAACGTCAAGTATTGACGTCCCCAGGACCTCCAGATAAGGGCTAATTCTAGTCGAAATGAGGTCGTTGTGAGGTCTAAATGTGGACGTTTGGATTAGATTTACCATAGCATGTTATGCTAATTCTAAAAAAAATGTTACCTCGACATAAAATTTAAACATATTTAAACTCATTTAAGACATTGTTTTTACAGGTCTACTGTTTCTATTCTCTGTACACTGTAGTTTCATTTCAGAAGGTGGCATACTGTAGTTCCAGAAGGTGGAGGACCTGTTTACTGTACCAGTTTATTTTCCTGTAGCTTCGTTTGATTCAGCAGCCGATATGAACTGGAAATGCTTTACACTTTTGTATGCATTTTGCATGCATTTCCAGTCATCATATTCTTATGCAAATAAGAAAAAAAATCACAATTCAATCATCACACATTTCTTTCCATTTTTATTAATTCCATCCACCATGTTGAATACAAAAAATTAAAAAGTTAATCAGTCATGATCGATGAGAGTTGAGAGATAAGCGTGTCCACTCGACCTCCACATCTTTGTGGTGCATGCTTTAAATGCTCTGAAGCACACATCCTTATAAAGCCCTCTGTGGCTCCTGGGTCAAATTTCATGACTCCATCTGCACGAGTAGAAAAAGACAAGTGATTAGAATTATGAAGGTAATCTGCAGTCATACACCAAGTCCCCATATTTGAAAGCAAAACTTGGTTGCCTATGCATCCACTACCAATACTGGATTATTACAAAACCATGTCTGCAAATGTTAAAGATAGTCACAGCTAGTAGACATTAGGCGGAAATCAAGTTATAAATCAAATTATTACAGGTTGGCAAGGGGTAATGTTCTTGCCTTAGCCAACATGAAATATGGGCTTACCTTGTATTGCTCTATAAACCTTTGTGTTCTCCAAAGGTTTCTTGCCCCTTTCCCTTCCCTTCATATTAAACCTCGCCATCAGGGCATTACTGAAGAGCCTAAAAAAAAAGACATTTATAAATCAATGTGAGTGATATACATAGGAACAACATCAATGTAGTATAAAGGCTTTATGACGTGTGATCAGTGTACCCTAGGTTGGCCCCCTCTTTTCAGAACAGCTGGTGCTGGTCTATAAGACCACAATGCGTTGTGAATTTATAATTTCACTTAATTTTTATCTAGTATGACATACTCAGACATTGTTTAATGCAAACAGAAATGAATGTTATAATGGGAGTAAATGGTGCAAAAAATGTCTGCAGGGTAAAAGATGGAACTTTTTCTTCTACAGTATATTATAGTCCTATTATTAGATCCAAAATTTCATAAAAAACTGAAATGCAAAAAATTTATCAAGGGGCACAAAAGGGTTAAGCAAGAAAAAAGGCAAATGAAAACATGCTGGTCCACACCCAGAATAAAAAAGTTCAAGCAGAGCAACAATTCATACTGTATGTAGAAACATACCGGTCAAGGACTTTGTGGACACAATCCTTGGTGTTCTTCCCTCCAATACGTGCAATTTGCAGCACCTGTTGGAATAAGTCCATTATAAAGTTGACTGACACTCCTCAGAGGAACCGAACAGTTTTGCACTGTATTGTATTGTGTTATGCAAGATACCATTATTTTCAGACTTGTAAAACCTACCAGGGTATCAAAAGCTTGCGCATCACAGAGGCGTTGCTCCTCTGCCTCAAAATCCACCATAGTCTCCATCCTCAAAATGTGCACGGCTGAAGAGGCAGGTTCTGCTTTTTTGTACTGATCGCGCAGGTCAAACAGCAGGGTTAAGACCTTTTCTGAAACACTGAAATACATTTGTTGATTACTATGATTACCTTAGAATAGCAAGGCTAGCTAGCTGGTTCAAAATTATTTTTGTAATCAGTTTCAGTGTTTATCAATACAGTAGATAGTGTTGGAGAAAGAAAAAAGTTCAAACAAATGTTATAATATAACATGATTGAAACTACCCTACAATTGATGGTAGAAAAACAAGCCACTGCTATAACTGAAAAGCAGTTTGTGTAGACCGAGAGAATAGTAGACAAAGAGAGAAAGTTGTAGTATTAAATCTCACTCGCTCATCTCACACTGCCAATAGATCAAATACTTACCATCCGTAGGCAATGGGAATGTCCATTTTAGATCTGTCACTGCATCTGCATAACAGAAAGTTTAATTTAGACATTACCAAATGATAAACTTTAACAGATTCGGGCAGGATTAGAAGAGAAATAATCTTAAATAACGTGATTAAAACAATTACAGGTTCATCAGTACGACTAACTGAATTGCAAAGTGTTTTGATGAAATCGCGGCCTTTGGACAACTCACCATGCCTTGGCCCGTCATAGGGGGGGGCTTGTAAGATCACTGTGCCGGGATCTTTCATCACATCTGTAGGCATCAGTACGGTGTGACCCGTCATGCCTGTCCGTGTGCCTCGAACCACTGTGCCGTGACCTGGACCTGTCCGTGTGCCTCGAACCACCGTGCCGTGACCTGGATCTGTCCGTGTTCCTCGAACCACTGTGCCGTGACCTGGATCTGTCCGTGTTCCTCGAACCACTGTGCCGTGATCTGGACCTGTGTCTGTATCCTCTGCTGGACCTAGTACCATTTAAATTTATTTTAAATCACTTGGACATAATACCATAACACGGAAACAGACTAACACCTACTGGTTGGCGAACAATATGTGCTGGAGACCAACCAGTAGAAGCCAGCCAATACTGTGCCTTATCCTGTTTCTTTACCTAGAGCGATAGCCATCCATGGGACAACCTCCTGCTGCATGTCGAGATCCTGAAAAACCACAAAGAATGTTCTTACACAAAGATGATAAAATAAAAAAGTGACTGTTTAAAGAGAGATGAGATGAATTCTCACTAGGTGTCAACAGATCTCCACACCGAGGTGCTGTGCTTGCAGTTTGAGGGCCTGAAAAAGACAGAATATTCAAAGGTGCAAAATTATTGAAAGGAAACAAAAAGATGACCTTTAGCTGTGATGGACACTTGGGCTGAATCCCATTTTTACCCTTAAGCCCACTTTTTGTCCCTTCTCCTTTATGCTCAATTCAGAAGCAGTGAGAAATTCACCATCTTGAATGGACTTTTAACTTTGTTCAATGGGATGGTTGATGCGAGGGGAGAAGTAAATACTCACAAGGAGTGGACATTTCACTGTCCTGAGAACTGTCCGCACGCTCCACAGACCTGGCTTCATCTTCAGAGGCTGAAACACATGAATCAGTGTGACTGTCACTATTATTTTCAGTGCCCTGGTGTTCATCACTGTCAGAATAACGTAGAAGTAGATCGAGTTCTCTTTTCCGTTTTCGCCATCGTCTCATTCTCAGAGCCATCTGTAGATACAGATGTGAGTTGAAGTTTATAGTCTATAGTATATAGGACTATAGTTGTTAAAAAATTGATTGGCTATTCATTTACAAAACAAAACACTGGCCAATTGCCGCAGCCAAGGAAAGATGAATAAGTTCACAATTTCAAAGAAGACACACCTCACAGCACCTGAGGGATAGGGAAAAAAAAAATTCAGAATCACGCCAAATGCTTGGCGTGTTGCCTAGGCCAATCAGAGTGGCGTTCAGTTGGGCTATGGGATATGGCCAATAGAGAGGCAATGCTGGTATAAGACCACAAAGCTAAAACAGCTAACACTTACAAATTCATAAATGAACATACAATTAACTCACCTGGCTGAACGTTCACAATTTCACAAATACCTCACAGCACCTGAGGGATAGGGGAAAAATTGGTTAGACACCTTAAAAAAATTTTATTTCAACTATGGCCAATGTTTCGCTAATGTAAGTTAATAAAGAGGCAATGCAAAATGGCCCAAAAAGCTAAAACAGCTAACACATTTTTTTTATCTTTCTTCGCAAACAGATCATTACAAAGTCTCAATTAACAAACATAAGAGTAGAAGACGAAACAAAAAATAAGTAACACACAATAGATAGATAGATACTTTATTAATCCCAAGGGGAAATTCACATAATCCAGCAGCAGTATACTGATACAAAGAAACAATATTAAATTAAATAGTAATAAAAATGAAAAAAATTAAAATAAAATATCCTAACACAAATAAACAACTCACACTTACAAATATATGGATAAACATAAAATTAACTCAACTGACAGAACGTTCCTTCCGCTTGTTGCAAGACAAACTGAGCAGAGCCGAGTGAACAAAGAAAACTTGTGATTCGCGCCAAATGCCTTGGGGTGTTGCCTCGGCCAATCAGAGTGGCGTTGGTATATGATGACGCGCTGCCTAGGCCAATCAGAGTGGCGTTTACTGGTTGGACTATGATGACGAGCTGCCAATCAGAGTGAATCAAAACAGTGAATACAGTAATCTCTCGCGATTTCGCCGCTTCACTCTATCGCAGATTTTAAATGTGAGCATATCTAAATATATATCACGGATTTTCCGCTGGTTCGCGGATTTCTGCGCCAATGTGTCTTTTAATTTATAGTACATGCTTCCTCAGTTTGTTTGCCCATTTGATTTCATACAAGGGACGCTATTGGCGGATGGGTTAGAAGCTACCCAATCAGAGCATGTATTACATATTAACTAAAACTCCTCAATGATATAAGATATGCATCCCCGTGGTGCTTGTGTTTGCTTGTCTCTGCCTCTATCTCACCCTGACATTCTCTGTGCCTGACGGAGGGGGTGTGAGCAGAGGGGCTGTTTGCCTATTCGATACGAACGCTCCTCTAATAAATGCCGCTTTATCACGGTGCTTTTGGCATATTTAAAAGCACACATATTGATTTTTCGATTGTTTGCTTTTCTTTGCGAGCGAGCTCTCACTCTGAAATTCTCTGCTCCTGATGCAGGCACTCTTTTGAAGAGAGATATATTTGCATTCTTTTAATTGTGAGAAAGAAGATATCTGTCTTGTCGAGCACACTTTTGACTAAAGGGTGTTCTTTCATGTCTAGAGGGCTCTAATAATGTTAACAGCGTGGGAGAGTTTATAAGGGCTTAAAATATATAAAAATAACCATACAAACATATGGTTTCTACTTCGCGGATTTTCATCTATCGCGGGGGGTTCTGGAACGCCCGCGATCGAGGAGGGATTACTTTAAGATTTTCTGCTGTGCTGACCTAATTATCAATGCCATCTCGTATCATCGGCCATTTTAACTATGGCCAATATTTCTCTAATGTAAGCTAACAAAGAGGCAATGCAAAATGGCCACTAAAGCTAAACAGCTAACACTTTCGCAAACAGATCATAAGTCTGAATTAACAAACATATAGTAGAAGACAAAACAAAAAATAAGTAACACCCTAACACAAATAAACAACTCACACTTACAAATACATGAATAAACATACAATTAACTCACCTGGCCGAGCGTTTCTTCCGCTTGTTGCAAGACAAACTGAGCAGAGCCGATCGAGTGAACAAAGTGATTCGCGCCGAATGCCTTGGGGTGTTGCCTCGGCCAATCAGAGTGGCGTTGGGATATGATGACGCGCTGCCTCAGCAAATCAGTGGCATTGACTGGATGAAATCATGCCCACCATAATTTTTTTTATCAATTAACTACAATGCTGATATTTGTCATAAATGTAAAAAAAAAAAATAAAAATAAAAAAATGTAAAAAAAAAAAATGATTACCTTTTTTTTAATGAAAAAACTTAAATTAATTCATTAAATTTCCTACACCTGTGTTAGACGTCCCCATGACGTCCAAAAAAGTTACGTCCGATGTTTAACGTCTTATCGACGTCTAAGTGGGGGTCATAGATCGACGTCCAAATAGCAGACATAGTTTGCACGTCGTGTAGACATCGAGAATTGGTCTTGGACCGACGGACGTAATATAGACATGATCTGCACGTCCATACGACGTCTACTGTTTAGTGGGGAGGAGCTGAAAGAAGAAGAAGAAGAAGAAGAAGTGAGAGTAACAACGCTAAAGCAGTTATGGTATTTGGAATACTATGGCTGTTCCCTCTACCATTATATTGCTACAAGTTAATTACAATCAGATGCATTACACTAATAAACAATATGCGGTTAGTTTCGGTGTATTTCTAAAGCCGCGTCAGGAAAATAAGGTGTAACCACACATGAACAGTAGCACTGCTTTGAAGCTGGGTGCCGCCAGTCTGCAAAACCGAGCGGAGAACTTGCGTACGACAAGGTATGAGGTACCGTGGAAAAGTGCGTGGATTTACGCCAAGTGTAGGTTTTATACATCGCGATTTGAACGTGGAAAAGTTCTTACGCAACGTTTCTGTGCGTACACACCGTTTATACATGAGGCCCCTGGTCATTGGCCAAGTTATAACGTTCAACATGTCACCCATCGGGAGACCGGCACTTTGCGTGTGGTAGCGGTAAGATTTGTTTCTGTGGCGCTGCGACCTGCGGCCGAATACAATTGGTTGTCTTGGCAGCGTGTAGTCCCATTAGGGAGGGTCTCAAAAGAGACAATCGTGTTTCTGCGTGTTGTCCCTTTGGGTAAGGTCTCAAAGAGTTCAGAAGTCTGAAACACACGCAACCCAAGCCTTAGCTTTGTCCCCACTGACTCGAGCAGGCGTGTGAGTCAGCCCTGATGTGTGCAGCCCTGGGACTGTGGCGGACATCAAAAGCAAATACCTGTCAACTATCAAAACACTGAATAAGCCGAGCATTTGTATCCTTATGTCTGTAGAAGCCACTGGAGTGGGGCATGGTCAGTCACTAGGGTAAACCGCCGCCCCACAAGTAGTACCAGGATGCTTCCACAGCACAATTAATCGTTAAACGTTCTTTCTCAATGGTCGAGTAATTGTGCTCCCTGGGAAGCAGTTTCCTCCTGAGAAACATGAATGGGTGTTCTCCATCCTCATAACATTGTGAAAGCACTGCACCAAAACCGAAAGCACTTGCATCTTTCTGCAGAATAAATTCCATCAAAAAGTCCAGATTTCACACAACCGGGAATGAGGATAAAGCAGCTTTTAGGTTTGAGAAGGCTCTGTCATAGGCATCAGTCCAGACAACATTATGGTTCTTCCTGCCCTTTATCAAGTTAGTGAGGGGGCAGCCTGATACGCAAAATTGGGAATGAACTGTCTGTAGCAGCCCAATTCAATAGGCGGCCCACAGGCCAGAACCGGCCCATCAGTCATTTTGGACCGGCCCACTGACTACATACCTCTTAATAAAATATTTATGAAATAGCTGCGACTTAACTGTAAGCGCGAAAGTTTATAACATACACAAGTATGCACACATACAAAATACTGAGGGAAAACCCATGTGCCTTGTCTGTCTTGTCATTTGCTCGGCAAATAAAGAATACGATGTGCGGAGGCACTTCAAGACGACTCACACTAACTTTGATAATGAATATCCCCCGGGCTTAGAGGCTCGACAGACAAAAATAAAGACACTAACTCAAAACTACCAACGAAGTTGTGTGGTTTTCATCCTAACCTGCACTTTGCAGCAGAAAGCTACAACAGCATCTCTCCGAATTGCATGGATACTGACTAAAAATGAAAGACCATTTACAGATTCTGAAACAGTAAAAGAATGCATACAAGCTGCTGTCGAGGAGGTGGTAACAGATGAAAAAGTGAAAGAGCAAGTTATATCTTCGATTAAATCAGTCCCACTGTCCGATACAACAGCTGCGAGAAGGGTGGACGTTTTATGTTTTTGACACTCTTCTTAATCAACTGAGAAAGGCTGATTTCATAACCCTGGCTGTGGATGAATCAACAGACAACTCGGATGTAGCTCAGCTTTGTATGTTTGTGCGATCTTTCGATGGCCACTGTTTCAAAGAGGACATATTGGGATTAATACCATTGGAAGGGAATACAACAGGAGAAATACTCTTCCAGAAGATTGTTGATGTTTTTCAAGAGAACGGACTGGACTTGGAGCGTATCAACTTGCATGTTACAGATGGTGCGCCCTCGTTGCCAGGGAAGATCAAAGGACCGTCTGCATGGCTGTCTGCACTTGCGCCAAAAATGAAGTCGCTGCACTGCCTCATCTATCAGAGTGTCCTTTGCCCACAATTAAATGGTGAGTTGGAAAACACAGTGGATTCTGTTATGGCTACAATTAACTTTATCAGATCAACATCTAGTCCCCAACACAGACTGTTTCGCAAACTTCTTGCTGATATGTCAGCTGAGCATGTTGACCTACTTTTCCATAACAATGTGAGGTGGTTAAGCCAGGAAAACTCACTCATTAAAGTCTGTGAACTGAGGAAAGAAATCATCACTTTCCTTCGTGAATGCAAGCACAGAAAGGCAGAAACATTTCTGACCAACATTTTGGATGATAAATTTGTATCTGAGATGTGGTGTTTATGTGATATCCTTCATCATTTGAATGTACTTAACCTGGGACTTCAGGGGAGAGATAAAACAGTTGCTGATGTGGTTGAAAGGCTAACTGCTTTTCAAAATAAACTGGATATTTTTTCATCTGATTTCAGTAGCAGACTGCTGCACTTTCCAACCCTCAGTGGCTTCATCAAGTCATCACAAAGTGGTAAAGTCACAAAGGTCATGTCAGACTTTCTGGACCATTTGAAACACAACTTTGCACAGAGATTCAATGACTTTGACATTCCCAAAGAGTTGCTGCATGTTGTGAGGAACCCCTTCGCCAGCACACCCAATACTTCCCCCAAAGCAGCAGAGTTCCTAAAGTTGCATGGCATTGATGAAGGTCCCCTGCAACTTGAAATGATTGAAATGCAAGCATCATGTGAATTAAAGGATGTCCTTCAGGAAAAAGGCTGCACAGAGCTTTGGACAAAGCACATTGTCTCAGAGATGTTCCCAAACATGAAAAAATTGGCCATGTGTGTTAATAATGTTTGAATCAACATATACATGTGAATCATCCTTCTTTCACATGAATGCCATAAAAACAGACAATCCGATCTCCTTGACAAATGAGCATCTGCATCATTGTTTGCGGATTGCTGTCACCCCATATGAACCTAACTTTTCTCGTCTTGCCCAGTCAATAAAGTGTCACTTTTCTTATTAGAGATGGATCATAATGTCCTGTAGTATGAAGACTAGACACACTTTTGTTTCCTTTTATATGCTTTAAAAGCCAGCAGTTTAAGTTTGTGATTTCATTCAAAGTTATGTTTGTTCTTATTTGCACAATATGATATTGCTATTATTGTTTATGTGAGTTTGTGACTGTGATATTTGCTCTTATTTGCACAAAAAGAAATTGTAATTATTGTTTTCTAGGCTTTATTTTATTTAAACAAAAAGCAAATACTGTCACTGTGAGCTTGTGACTCAGATTTCTGTTAAAACTAAAGCTGGCTATGTTTTTCAGTTTTTATTATTTGCACTAGAAGCCAGCGGTTAATTCTAATGCCATTTGACTCATTTAAATAAAAATGTGGAAAATGCAGTGGTGCTTTGTATTAATGGTACAATACAAGAAATACAGGGAAATGTGCGGCCCACTGGCAAAAGCCGTATGACAATTTGGCCCAATGAAAAATCTAATTGAATACCCCTGGTCTGTAGTGTCCCACAAGCCCAAGGAAGGCACAAACCTGCCTCAGTGTTTCAGGATGAGGATACTCCAGCATCTCTCACACCTTGTCCATTTTAGGTATGAGCAAACCCTTCCTCATGGAATGTCTCAAATAATGGGTTTCAGGCATACCCAGTCTGCATTTCTTAGGGTTAGACGTTAACCTCACCAGCCTCAAACTGTCAAGCACCACCTGCAGGCGGACGAGATGAGAACTCCAGTTGTTACTGAAAACGACTACATCGTCCAGATATGCTCCCATATATGCAGAATGGGGACGCAGGATCTGGTCCATCATCTGCTGAAAGGTCAACGGTGCGCCATAGAGACCAAATGGGAGCCTTATAAATTCGAACAGCCTGTCTGGAGTGGCAGACACAGTCTTCTCTCGACTTGGACTTCTTCAAAGGCACTTTCCAGTAACCCTTTGTGAGATCTAGGGTGGAAACTTGAAACTTTCCAACAAGTTACGTGGAATCAGGTTACATGTACGTGGCATCAGATATGCGTCAAACTTAGAAATTTTATTCAGTCTCCTAAAATTAATACAAAACCGAACTGAACAGTCAGGTTTTGACACAAGCATAATAGGGCTTCACCACTCACTTTTGCTTTCACAAATTACACCTATCTTGAGCATCTGTTGAACCTCCTCGTGTATCACTCTCCTCGTTTCCTCCGGAAGGCTATACAGGGGCACAAATACAGTAACACCTGGAGCAGTCATGATCTTGTGTTCTGCAATTTCCGTTCGGCCCTGCATGGCTGAAAAGACCTCTGAGTTCCTTTTGATCAGTGATAGCAATTTTGCCTTCTGAGTGTCAATAAACTCATCCCCAATGCCGACTTCTGTCTGAGGAACTGCTGCAAACGTGATCAGTACCTGTTGGGGGCCGTGCCACTCTTTTAAAAAATTAATATGCAAAATTTGTACAGGTTTCTGTTGACTGGGAATTCTGACTTTATAATTCACTGTGGACATACACTCTTCAATCACTACCTAGCCACTCAGCCTGAAATTTATGCACATCCGAAAGGTATGCGGTCCCACTTATTAAACTTGCAGTGTTTACTTGTCTAGTAATAATCATGTTTTTGAGCCTCCTGCTCATGCTGCAGATGTTCCACTGCAATAGAGGACAACCTGGAAATCTGTTCTTGTAGCAAAATGATATGGTTGACAAACCTCCACCCACGAGGGGTCTCACAAATCCCCGTCCATTCTTCTTGAAAAATGTCTAACGCTCCTCAAGGTCAGGGACCAAGTATTAGTTCTAAAGGATTCAACCCAGTAGAAGCTTGTGGAGACTCGTGAACAGCAAACAGGAGAAAGGGCATTACTGTATCCCAGGAGGTCAGATTGTCATGGGCCACCTGCTGAATCATCTGTTTTAGGATTTTATTAAATCGTTTGATCAGACGTTTGGTCTGCAGATGATAAATCGTGGAGTGCAACTGCTTAACTGCAGAACTTTTGCATAGTTGCTTCATGATGCAAGAGGTAAAGGGTCTGTCCTGATCAGTCAAAATCTTGTGAGGGATGCCAATACTCGTGAACATTTCTGAGAATGCTTTTGCAATAGTCAGGGCGTACGCACACCACAGCACGGCCACTTCTGGGTAGCTTGTTGACTAACAAGCATATACTGAAACTCATTTTTACTCTTGAGAAGCGGAATAACAATATCTAATCCCAACCTCTCAAAAGGGACATCTAAAATAGGCATCGGTATGAGGGGTGCCCTAGTGGGTCTATGAGCGAAAAATATTTAACAGTCGGGCAGCCCTTACAGAATTGATCCACATCCTGGCCCATATTCACCCAATAAACTCATTTGAAATTGCGTTTCCTTGTCTTTTCTTTGCCAAGATGACCCACCAAATGTGACTTATGAGAAATTTTTAAACTGTCTCTCTGTGTCCACTTGGCACCACCAACTGCTCGATCCTTCCATTATCCAAGCTATCAGAAATCACTTGATAAAGGAACCCGTCTTTAATTAAAAAATGTGTTTTAAAGTTCGGGTCCTCACTCTCCCGACAGTAAGAGTCATTTGTGATGTTGTTGTAGTTGTTTGTTGTTGTTCTTTATTTCGCCTTATACAATTTCTTGTATTAGGAACTTGTTAGTTTTCGCATACCCCTTGGAGTCAGAGCACAGGGTCAGCTATTGTACAGTGCCCCTGGAGTAATTACAGGTTTATTGACGTGGATTCGAACCAGCAACGGTCTAGATACCAGCACAGATCCTGAATGCAAAATCCAAGTTGCTATTGGCTTGCTGAAGGTCAGAAAACTCATGACAGTTACAGTATCTGCTTCCTGTGTGCCCAGTGCAGCATCTTACTCACTGCCCGCTGCTATTTCGTCATGGTCCACTTCCTCTGTGCCTGATGCAACATCTTGCTCACTGCCCATATTCCGTTGGGGTCCGTAGCGGGTGTTTGGTCTGGGGAGGATGTTTGCGTGAGTGATAGCATGGTAAAGTCCGCCAGCTACCCTGGGTACTCTCTTGAGGATTCGTCCATGACCTCACTGGACAACTCAGGTTGAATTTCAAACACGGCTCCTTGACTGATGCTGTCAGAGGCGAGCCTCTCTGTACCCAGTGCAGAAGAAGGCGCTCTGCAGGCAGCCAAGGCAAGTGGGAAAAGGGCATTCCTGTTTTCTATTAAACGAGGTCAGGGTGAAGTGTCTGATGTGGCAGTCTAAACCTTATAGTTCTTCCCTTTAAATTTCAGATGGAGTAATACTGTATAATCTTGTATGTTTTAACGTCCCCATGGACACATCAAATGTTCACTTGGTCTGTAGTCCTATAAGGGCTCCGTCAGAGTCATGGCGGACTACACAGAGGTCACTACCAGAGTACAACAGTGCCAGGAATTCCCCTCCAGCCAACATAATAGAGACCTTAAAATTGTCCTTCTTTAACATCCTGAGGGATACTTGCAAGCTGGATACCTGGGCCAGACCGATGGCCATGGTTTGTGCAGGTGGGAGGTGGCACTCCCGAACCAGATGTCCTGGTTAATCACACTGAAAGCAGCTTGCATTCAGTGTGCACTATGGTGTTCCTATGTTGGCATCTTCTACCAGTAGTGCCAGCAACCTGAGGAGCCTGTGCTGGTTGGATTGAAGTCGGGACCAAGTCTGGGTAGCCCCTTTGTTTCCAGGTGGCTTGGGTGCCCTCCAGTCAGAGGGTCAGGTCTAACAGTGAGTGAACATCATTATGGATCATTTCATCACAAATGCCCTTGTCTTTCCCCGACAGGACTGCATCAATAGTGAGGTTCTCCACAATGTGCTTGAAAGTGTCCCCGTGGATCCAGCTTTGAATCACGTCCACTAAGTCATGGATCTGTCCTCGTATAGGGAGATCTGAGTCAATGTGCAGTAGACAAAACTGACACCTCTTGACCACTGGGCTGATAGCCGTGCGGATATGGACCTATTGCTTCAGAAAGTTGTAATCATTGAACCTTTCAGGAGGAAGGTTTTGTACGACCTGTAGGGTCTTCCCAGTTAAAAATGGGGCCACAATAGCTGCCCAGGCTCCCCTATCCCAGCATATCAGTGTTGGCGTGTATTCAAAGCAGAATAGGAAGCATTCTGGGTTGTCCAAGGGAGCCATCTTCACCAGCACATCCCTGGGGAGCGCAAAGACAAAAGCTCCCGCAGGAACCTAATTTTGCTCTGCCGGTATTGGGATGTTACATTCCTCTTGGGGGTTCCATTAGTGCAAGACCCCACTCCTGGTACCATGTGACACATGAGTCGGTGCCTTGCACCCCAAAGACAAGGCGAAGTCTTAGTACTTTAACAAAACCAGCTTTATTCAGCTCGAAACAGGAATAGAAAAAGGTTATTTATTGTAGCAGGGTCTACCATTCTACTGGCCTGGCCTGGTCAGTGGCCAAGTTATAATGTTCCCTGTATCACCTATCGGGTGACCTGTGTTTATTCGCATGACAGTGGTCATCTTGTAGCTGTTTCTGTGGCTGTGTGAATCTGCAATTGCCTCGGCGGTGGACAAGCAACCCTGAACAGATGCAGAAGTTGCACTTCTGCATGTTGTCCTGCATGACCATGTCTCCCCTTGCCAGGAGAAGAATCCAAAGCCCAATTACATGGTGGTGATAGCCCACAACTCCAAATCTTTGGTCTTGTATGAATTATGTTTGCGATAAAAATGACCAGTCAGCCTGTGCAATGTGCTTCAGTGTCAGCAGAGGTTGCCACTGGGCCTGTAGCAGAATCAATCAATCAATCAATCAATCAACTTTATTTAAAAATAACATTGGTGTCAGAAGCAGAAAGAGAAAACCTACAGTCTGACTCAACAAAGTGCCAAGTGCCTTGGAGACTGAAAATGGACCTGACTGGCTCCTTGGGGAAGTTGGTGGAGAGGTTTGGAGACTGGCTTATGGAGCTGAAGTGTGGAAGGCTGAGTTGCCACCAACCCCAGGTGAGCTGTGAGTAGCAGGGCCAGTGGTGAAAAGGTGAAGGCAAAGGACAAGGCAGATTGTAGAGGCATTGGAAGCAACGGGAGAGTCTGAAAGCTGAGATCCAGACCTAGAACACGGTTTGCAGCTACAGTTCAGTGAAAGAAAACAGCCAAAAGACTGGAACATCTGCATTTCAGCACAAGGGGGTTTGCCTGCTTCCTAACAACTGATCAACATTGAGCACCTCTGCTACACCACATTACAATAAACATGCCAACTGTGCCATTTGATAACACAGTGCTCACAATCCCTGCTGATCTGCAGTCGTTTCCAGCTGCACGGCTGAAGTAAAAGAAAAAAGACCACAAGTTTGAAGTGGGTAGACTATGTAACAGTGCTGACAAGTTACATTAACCAGGGATGTGTCACCCAAGAATGAGCTGGCATTACATCACCAGTGGCAGGGGCGCTTATATAAATGGCAAGCCTGCAAAGTAACATGCTTTTTGTACTAGGTGGCAAAAGGCAAACAGTCCTTTTAAGGATTGCGAACCACCTCAAAGAGCCATTTAAAGAGCAGAGAATCCATTCATACGCTATAATATAGATATTAAATGGCTTATTGAATATATATATATATATATATATAATATTTTGTGCTGGGGTGGGTTACATCAGGAAGGTCATCCGGTGTAAAATTTAGCCAGATCAATATGCGGACAACAATACAGATTTCCATACCGGATCGGTTGAGGCCCGGATTAACAATGGCCACTGGCCAGTACTGTTAGCCAACAGAGTGCTGGTGGAAATTGGGCTACTGTTGGCTGAAGAAGGAGAAGAAGAGGGGGAAGGCATTTCCAGAGGCAGGAGGAGAGGAGGAAGGTAAAGAGAGTGGAAGTGAGGGTAGGAACTTTAAATTTTGGCATTATGACTGGTAAAGGGAGAGTTAGTTAATGTGATGGAAAGAAGGAATGTTGATATATTGTGCGCGCAAGAGACTAAATGGAAGGGAAGTAAGGCCAGGTGTATCGGAGGTGGGGATGGGAGGAGAAATTGGGTAGGGCTTATCCTGAAGGAACATTATGTCAAGAGTATTTTGGAGGTATAAAAAGTGTCGGACAGAGTAATGATTATGAAGCAGGAAACTGAAGGTGATGTTGTTAGTGCATATGCCTCACAAGTTGGGTGTACGATGGATGAGAAAGAAGATTTCTGGAGTGAGTTCGATGAAGTGATGGAGACTGTACCCAATGGATAGAGAGTGGTGATTGGAGCAGATTTCAGTTGACATGTTGGTGAAAGGATCAGAGAAAATAAGTTTGTGTCAAGGAGAGGAATGCAGAAGGTCAAATGGTAGTGGATTGCGAGAAAAGGATGGGCATGGCTGTGGAGAATATTTATTTGTATGTATGGAAGAGGGAGGAACATAGGGTAATGTACAAGAATGGAGGGGGATTCACACAGGTATATTATATCCTGTGAAGGAGAGTCAGACTAAAGGAGATTGTAGACTGCAAAGTGGTGGCAGGGGAAAGCATAGTTAGGCAACATAGGATGGTGGTCTGTAGGATGACAATGGAGGTAAAGAAGAGGAGGAGAGTGAAGACAGAGACAAGGATCAAATTGTGGAAGGTGAAAAAGGAAGACTGCAAGGTTGAGTTTAGGGAGGAGGTAAGACAAGCACTGGGTGGCAGTGAAGAGTTACCAGACAGCTGGGCAACTACAGCAAAAGTGGTAAGGGTGACAGCAAGAAGGGTGCTTGGCATGACATCTGGACAGAGGAAGGAGGAAAAGGAAACCTGGTGGTGGAATGGGGAAGTACAGGGGAGTATACAGAGGAAGAGGTTGGTGAATAAGAAGTGGGGTTTTCAGAAAGTAGACAGGAATTCAAGGAGATAAGGTGTAAGGTGAAGAGAGAGGTGGCAAAAACAAAAGAAAAGGTGTATAATGAGACGTAGGAGAGGTTGGACACAAAGAAGGGAGAAAAGAACCTGTACCATTTGGCTAGACAGAAGGACAGCAGGGAAAGATGTGCAGAAGGTTCGGATGATAAAGGATATAGATGGAAATGTACTCACAAGTGAGTAGAGTGTGTTGACTAGATGGAAAGAGTACTTTGAGAGCCTGATGAATGTAGAGAATGAGAGAGAGAGAAGGTTGGATGATGTGGAGATAGTGAATCAAGAAGTACAATGGATTAACAAGGAGGAAGTAAGAACAGCTATGAAAAGGATGAAGAATGGAAACCAGATGACATACCTGTGGAAGCATGGAGGTGTTTAGAAGAGATGGCAGTGGAGTTTTTAACCAGATTGGTTAACACAGTCTTGGAAAGTGAGAGGATGCCTGATGAGTGGAGAAGAAGTGTACCGGTACTGATTTTTAAGAATAAGTGGGGGATATGCGAAGTTGTAGTAACTACAAAGGGATCAAATTGATGAGCCACCGCATTAAGTTATGGGTAAGAGTAGTGGAAGCTAGGTTAAGAAGTGAGGTGATGATTAGTGAGCAGCAGTATGGTTTCATGCCAGGAAAGAGCACCACAGATGCAATGTTTGCTGTGAGGGTGTTGTTGGAGACGTATAGAGATGGGCCAGGAGTAGAGAAGGCCAGGAGTTGCATTGCATCTTTGCGGAACTGGAGGAAACATATGATAGGGTGAATAGAGAGGAGTTGTGGTATTGTATGAGGAAGTCGGAAGTGGCAGAGAAGTATGTATGAGTTGTACAGGATATGTACAAGATAAATGTGACACTAGTGAGAGGCAAATTAACTGTACATCATACATGCAACCTCAAACACATTCTTGAGATCAGCTGGCAGGACCACGTGACGAATGAGGAGGTCTTTAAATGTGCCAATGTCCCTAGTCTTAACACCATGCTAATGCAGCACAGACTTCTCTGGAATGGTCATGTCCAGCTGGTAAGCTAGCTGCTGAAACCAGGGCACAAGGTTTCTTCCACCTCCACTTTAAGGATGTTTGCAAGCATGACATCAATTCCATGGGCATTGATGTCAAAAGCTGGAAAGATTGCGCCTGTAAAAATGTTCACTAAAGACAAGACATCCGGAAAAGAGCTAACAAAAGTGAGACCATTATGAAAGAATCTGCAGCAGAGAAGACAGCACAGCAAAAAGTAATTCAGGGAATGAACCCAGGCAACAGCAATGTTTTGTGTAGCGATTGCCAGAGGGACTAACACTCACAAATCAAGCTCTACAGCTACCCAAGCAACGCGCCGCCAATACCTCATGATTTTCTATCTCTGCCATGTGAGCATATGTGTTAGTCTGTCTGTATGACACTCAGTCACTTTAAAATCTCAATTACAAATTAATCTTTTCCAACAACATTCCAATTGTCTAAAACTGAAACTTTGGACCATGACTGATTTGCTTTGTAAATCATGTTCTGATGTCTATATGAAAGTTGCTATAAAATTAGACCACACTTAGGAAACACAAGATGAAGCTGTATAAATAAAACTTTTAATAACTGTTAACTGTTACAGGTAAAAAGTCAGATTGTATTTATATCAACTGTCACTGAATTAACATGAAAATAAGCTATAACTATAGCAATAAACATTGTTTTAGTATAAAATATTACTCCATAGTTTCATTTGGAATTTAGAACCAAACCCTAACTTGTTACTTGTTATGAAATATTGATAAATCTTTTGATATACTACTTCCTAATAAAAATGTGACTATTTATGCAAAAACAAAGTCTGTTTTTTAAAAGGTAGTAATGCTTTATGTAAAGACACAAATGTGAATCCTTATTCTGTAAAACAAATACATGATGTCTTAACATATTCGAAAGAATGATATCCAGAGACACAGCTAATAATTTAAAAGCAGTACTATGCAATATATGTCAGATAAAAGTAAGCACCTGAAACAATTGATTTTTAACTTATGTACACAAAAATAAAACACATCTTGAAGTTTCAATACAAATATTAATTCATATCTAATATCAATATGAAATGTGTGTGCCTGTGGTTAAGCATAATTTGCTTTTATTACATTTAAAAACAAGCTATATAACCACACAATTTAATGAAAATGTCAATATTGCACCAGTACAAATAGTTTTTACTTTGTTGTAGCCTTGTTAAATATATTACAGTAGCAATGGCACATTAGCTTATCGAACATATTACACTGAAGCATCGCATCTTTCCAAAATGAGCTACTTCTCTCGATGTCGTTCATTTTTCGAAAACATGTATGCAATAGCTCCAGCAATTCCAATAACGCCAAGAACTCCTGCTGCAGTTCCCAGTGCTGCCTTGGCAATGTCAACCTGCAACAAACAGTACAACAGGTTTTATTAAGAAATGTAAATTTTAAAAGGATAGATGGGATGCAGGTAAGAAATAATTAAGGACCTGTCATACATAGACATTATGGTGTTATGCCTTTTAATCTAGGAGTTCTCAGACAGTGAAATATTTTAATCAGAAAAGTAAGATTAGTGGGCACATGTGAATAATAACATACACATCTATTTAATTTCTATAACAGGCAACCAAACCATGTGTAGATAGGTACCACGTTAATACCAGGTTATCTAGCACACTTTGCCCAAAGCTGAGAAAGTGTTGCCATCATACCAGTTTGTTTCAGCAGTAATAGGATGTTATTTGCTCAGCAAATTGTGCTGACAAAATTTAGGTACAGTTTGATCCTCAAAGGAAAAGTGCTGCCACTCCAACCAGTAAAACTTTCATTAGTTACTTCAAAAGTAACTTACAGTCTATCTACAGCATAAACAATGAAGGGCAGCCAAACTTAGAATTGTGAGTGTGTATATGAATAGTTACTCTCCTGAACTATGATCCCATCCAGAACTACTTGATGCTACTAGAATAGCCTTCAGCTTTCTGTGGCCATACAATGGAAGATGCAGGTCTAAAAGGTGAATAACAGATTCTCCATTTGTTAGTGTATTTTTTGAATAATGGAGGTGATCCTTGCAGCAATAACTGCACATCAGATATTTTTTCTGCTAAACAAAATCTGTTCCTTAACTTTTGAGTAATTGTGCATTACTTGTTAGCTGTATAACTGTCACATAAATAAATCAGTAAAATGCTTCATCTGTAGGTCTTCTTACACAGACTCCAGCTCCCAACACTGAACTGGGTTATGTAAATTTAATAATTGACTTTACCTTATTCTGAAAAGGTTCTTATCATATTATTTACATAAAAAAAAAATCAACCATCTAAAGTTATAATGTATGTCCTGCACTCTGTACTCAGCCACTGTGGCCCTGAATAGCAAAACATATTCAAAAACAGTCTATCCAAAAACAAATATGAAATATGTTGAGTCCTTGTTTACATAATTCATACTTAAATGGAAAATAAATCTGGTGTTGTCAGCACATGACTTTCTCTCTATTATTTCTCCACTATACCTACCACAATACACTTTTACAGTATAATGCCTCATGTGTGACTGTTTTTTTATCTTTAGCAAAGTGAGGAGTTTTTCTTTTTTTTTAGTAATTCTTGTGTGAGTTGGTGCTGCTTGTTATATTATTTATTTATTAAGCTTCTGTAAAAAAACCTAAACTTCCCCCTTGGGCCAAATAAAGCTCTATATATCTATCTATAATACATGTACAGTATAAAGTTTTCATTTATCAATATAAAAGGAGTCAAGCTAAAGTTAGAAAATGGGATTTATAAGAAAATGGGAAGAACCTTAACAAAACTGATAATAAATTTCTCAATGTAGACTCCACCCTTCTCAATGCACTTGTGCCATCTGCCTGGAAGTGCCTGGATTCCAGCAGAATAAAAGGTTTTGTCTTGTCCTTACAGCCACTCCTGCACCTGAGTTAATGTCGAACACTACATGCCGTGGGGCACTATAGTCACTAGTGCAAGTTACTGTGACTTGCTGGAGACCAATGTGAAGCCTTCTCTTCGACCCAAGCGGCATGGACTGCTGTCTCAAGGAGTCCTTTTGCTGCAAGACAATTCCCATCCACACACTGCTAAGAACACCAAGGCTTGTCTGGAGAAACTGAAGTTTGAGGTATTGCCACATTCTCCTTATTTGCCAAATTTGACACTGTGTGATTTTCAATTTTTTAGACACTAAAAAACCATCTGGGTGGTCGTCAATTCAAGACATATGATGATGTGAAGAAAGTGGTGCACCAGTGGTTGTGAAGACAAGACAAAATCTTTTATTCTGCTGGAATCCAGGCACTTCCAGCAGGTGGCACAAGTGCATTGAGAAGGGTGCAGACTACACTGAGAAACGACATTATCAGTTTTGTTACGGTTCGTTCCATTTTCTGAACAATACCATTTTTTAACTTTAGCTTGAATCCCCCTCATATATACAAGATGCTTTACCGTTTAAGTTTATCTTTTATATTCTAGTCAAATTTAGCAGCAGATTCATAATTTAATAAAGAAATAAAATATGATAAATGCTTCTTTATAATTAGATTTTAGTTGCTATGACTTCTACAAAAAAAATTGAGCTTTGAGAGCTCAAAGCAGGAGCTTAAGACTGAACTCAAAATTCACAAAAACTTTCTTTCAAAGTCCTAAATGTATATGCCAAATTGTTGCGGTGACCTTTAAAAAGCTCAATAGATGTAATTATTCAAAAACCTGAATGGTTTGTAAGACTAATGAATGCTGCTTCTCCACAAAAGCTCATACGAATTGGTCCACTCATTCTCAAGCTACAGTGCCTAACATTTTTTACTACGGACACACAAACGCACAGACATCACATCTTTCCAAAAAGGTTCAAAACATGATTTTCTGTTGAAACCCCAAGCTATTAGTTATGAAAGCAATACATCCTTCAGGTATGAAATATGTAAAGAGTAAAAATCATTCTTGAAATCTCATCCTGGTGTTTTTTTCATAAGCTGTAACTATCTCACAGCTATCCGGATCTTATCCAAAACACAAAATGTGTTGTAAGCAAAAATATTTTTTTGTATTTTCCTCTCACCTGGATCAAAATTGTTATGACTTGAAAAATTGTTTGTTCTTAATTAAAATAAACAACACTTTCATATTCATTTCTTTGTACAAATGTGATTTTGACTTACATGTATTTTAACTATACCTAAGTAATTTAAAATGTCTTTTCTTCTATTCATTCCCTTCCTGTTTTCTGACAGATTATGAATTATTACTCACCTGTTCACTCTTTTCGATGTCATATCGCAGGCGTGTGACAAAATGCTCACAGTTTTGACTCATTAGCTTATACGGGACCTCTTCACCTATGGCTTCTTTTGCTTTCTTCAGAATTATGTCAACAGGAAGAGGATCGTACTTTTTATCATACTTGTTGTTAACACGGTACTGGCTATCTCCCACCACATCACAGAGACGTTCCTTCTTAATTATCGCCTTTTCACAGTACACGGACACAATGCTGGATGCTGTGGCACCACCAATTTCACCTGCAGCCACAAGAAATCCAAGGACAAAAAATTTAAAGTTTCTTCCATTTTAAATACATAATTTGTATTCATCCACCAACTTTCCAAACTACATGACCGACACACATTTTGTTACAATATATACAATACAGATCAATAAGAATCACATTCAGACAGATACCTCCTGACATAATCAAGAAAAAAGCACACTTAGAAAAAGATTTAACATGAAGTAATCACTCGAAGAACCTGAAATATCCAAAAGGTTAGTAATGATTGAGCATGCTCAGTTTATTAAAATCAAAAGTTATAAATGCCTGACAGGTTCTAAAAAACATTTGAATTGTGCTTTGTAAAGTGAATGTAATATTCTTTTAAGTTTTATTTAAAATAAGACATCCTTTTCTAGACTGTGCTATCGTATCTGAGATTCTTCTGATTGTGAAAGATAATACAGAGTTTTTACATTATTATAATAGCTGCATTTGGCAGCTGTGCACTCAAAAGGTTTCTTGGGAAAAAATATTTTTTTAAACATTAGTTGGTTTCATATTTTTTTAAGCACTGCCAGACAGTTTTCAGATTAATGCTCAACTCAACATTGAATATAATTTCAGGAAGTAATTAGCAATCTATAGGAACCTGACAGTTAAAAAAACAATATAAAGATTTCGAAACAGAAAACTGAAATACTTATTAAAATATGCTGCTACTGTAAAACTTACATGGAGGTGCTAGATGGACAACATAACCATTTCCCAAATACAAAGCCCAGTGACTATAACCAGTACGAAAGATTTCAATTAGATCTCCAGGCTTAGGTTTTTCAGAATACTGAAAGAAACAAGACATGGATTACTTAGTTCACCTGCTGCCACTCAGCAAAACAGTAATACATTTCCTTAGAGCAGAGAGTTAGTATGATAGAGAGGTCATGTGTGACAAACATTAAATGTCACAACGGTCTAACTTCTAAACTTGCTCAGCTATACTTTGTTGGTTTCAAATTCATATTCACAAATTATATTTTCCACTTAAAAGGCTCTAAAAAACAAAGTCGTCTATGTTACTTCCTAAATGCAAGCTACAGCACACTGATTTTCTTTTCAATCAGACCATCAAGCTTTTTATAGGACATTTTGTGATAAAGCACATCTCTATTCCGCACTTTTACACTGCCTTTTCTCATATTCAAAACCATAAAGATACCAGACTTTTTTTATCTTGATTACAAGACAAAGTGCAATACTCCCCCGCCATCACTTACTGAACTTGTACTTGCTGGAGTGACCTTTGTTTGAGGTATTTTCAGGAAATAGAAGAAAACACAGTAAATGAGCCCCAGTTTATTCCATTATTAGCAGGTTATAAAATGTGTGGACTCCTTTAATTCTCATAACAGGTACAGATCTGGCTGGCACTGCTACTGTAGAGGTCCACTTCAGATCTTGCTGTGCTGTTGGTTGGTTGCCATTTTAAACAGTGTGTTGTGATTTAAACTAGCACAACCTTATGAATCGAAATCATTACAAAAGAAATTTTACAAAACTGCATCAAAGGACAGCAGCAATACCCAATTATAAGCAACTATCAGACAGTTAATAACTGCTGTAATAGCACATCAGTGTGACAAAAAACAACTTGTTTGAATGTGGTTGATGGCTAGATCTTAAATAAAGTAGACTGACTGAATTCTGGGAAGATGAAACTTACTCAAAGGTGACACACACACACAAGTAACTGTCATACCTCATGCCTTCTCTAAATGGGCAAGGATGACATCTGATGCTATCTGCATCTGCTTAGTGGTTGTTAGCCTCTCTGTGGCTTTTCTCTCAAGTCTGCTTTTTGTTTGTTTGTTTAGACACTTTTCATGGATGTCCTTTTCTAGTCTGCTGGTGGTTTGATGTAGCTTCTCCTTCCTGATAAATGATCCAGCAAATTTCCCCTGGGGCATCCATACACTTGGATATTATTTTGTACCTATTTCCTAATTTATGCATTTGTATTATTTTATCTTGGAGCGCTTGTTTTTGTCCTTAAGAGTCACAATGTAAATAATGATCAGTTAACTACTGTATGTAATTTTTATCCAGAATAAGTGGCAATTACTTTAATCATCCACTGGTAGAAACCAACCATAAGGCAACTCTATTATACCTGTAGGCAACTATTTTTCTCCCATGTAAATGTAGAGCTTCCACACCAAAGGGTAGAAATACAAACAGTATATTTCCTTCTTAATTTTTTTTGTAACAAACTATTACAATAATAAAAACATTTTAGTGCTGTAAAATGAGACTATCCCAGAGAACAAAAGTTCAGTGAAGGATAAGCAATTCGGTAAAATAAGGGAACTGTTGGCAGAATTGTTTTGCAAGGCACTATACATACACTTTATTGTAAATTATTACAATGAAAATGATTTGAAACTTACTTAAATTTTATGGAATAGACAAGTAAAATTTATAAAATACAAAGACCATTAAATACATTGCTTCAAATGTGGCCTGAATTCACATATAGATGTAAGAAAAAGTTTTTGAACTCTGGATTTTTTGATTCCAGAATGAATGGCTTTTAATATGTGTTCTAATCCCAATTTATGCCATAATAATAGATATTCACAGACTAATAATCTTCCAAATGTGTAAATGGCCCAGTAGTAACGTATGTGGGTGTGTGAGTGTACCCGTGAGCACCTTGGTTTGTTTGTTCCCATGAGCTTGATTCTGCTAGGACAGGCACCCGCTCTTCACAACCATGATCTGTATAAGTGGGTTCAAAATTGATTGACAGAAGAAAATGAAAACGCATATTTCTGCTGCTGTAACAAAATGAACAATTAATGTATTGGTGTCATGAGTTAACAGTTATTTACTATTCAAATTTTATTTTAAGATAGGGCAGTTAAACTAAAAAAAAAAAATAAAATTTATCATTTACAAATGATAAAGATTTGTCCTTGGCACTGCCAGGTACAGCATGAAGTCAGTAATGCAGCTTTTTTAGAATGTCAATCAATTTTTGTTATACGAACCCACCCATTCCAAACCTCCTCTACCCCACCCCAATAAAAGATTTTTGACAGCTTGGGTTTCCGGGGAAATACCAACGAGTTACCGTCCATAAAGAGAGACTGTCAATATGCATATCTTTTCCTTTCTTGGGTAAGCTGACAGGTGAATAAAATCCTCTGTAGACCGCTAGACTATTAGGATTTAACAGCTGTGCATCAAGCACTTTTCACAATACTTAAAAGAATAAAACGGTCAAGCAAATACTTCACATGCAATGGAAGTGAGGAAACTAATTACCATAAGAAATATTAACTAGATTGTCATTGTAATGCAAAATGATAACACCCCAAAAAAGGTACTGTTTGGAGCTTACACTTTAGTTACAACTGTATATACAAAGGAATTCACTTTTATTTTATTTATTCAATGTAGAAAGAAGATAGAGCGCCCAGAATCATTTACATGCACCGCACTGGTCAAACTTAAGAAAACTCAGTTTAGTTTATTTTTAGAAACTAGAATAGTTGGCAGCAGACTCACTTACATAGTAAGACATCGCGTATTCCGACATAAATCGACGATTGTAAAGTTCCGACTTCCTCAGGTTCTTTCTGCGGTTAAATGATCAGTCCCGTCGTACGGAGATGCTCTGCCAGTGTACTGCGAATGTCGGAGAATTTATGCGACAGCAGGTGCATTCCAGGCCGACGTGTCAGTGTTGTTAGTAAAACACTTTCGGTTTCGTTTCTCGTTTTCGGTCTGCCCTTATAAAAAACAGGGACCACACCAATTTATTTGCTTATTAGGCCGGCAGATCACATTCCGTGAGCTATGTACGTTTTATTTTTATATCTCCATAGCCCGGAATCGCTACCCTGAAGCGCCAAGCAGGTGGATTTTTAAGTGCTGCCAGGAAAGTCGGTTTCGAATTCTAGCTACCATGTGTTGTTTTGAGGCATACTGACCTCTCATGTTAATCTCTGAGGTAATTTATTAATTTCTCCACCGATTTTATCAAACTGTCAAAACTGACGCCGCTGCTGTTTTTAATTATATATTGTGCCTTGCACCCCAAAGACAAGGCGAAGTCTTAGTACTTTAGCAAAACCAGCTTTATTCAGCTCGAAACAGGAACAGCAAGGTTATTTATTGTAGCAGGGTCTACCATTCTACTGGCCTGGCCTGGTCAGTGGCCCAGTTATAATGTTGCCTGCATCACCTATTGGGTGACCTGTGCTTTTTCACATGACAGTGGTCATGTTGTAGTTGTTTCTGTGGCTCTGTGAATCTGCAATTGCCTCAGCGGAGGACAAGCAATCCTGAAAAGATGTGGAAGTTGTCCTGCATGACCATGTCTCACCTTGCCAGAAGAAGAATCCAAAGCCCAATTACATGGCAGTGATAGCCCACACCTCCAAATTGTTGGCCTTGTATGAATTGCGTTTGCGATAAAAATGATCAGTCAGCCTGTGCAATGTGCTTCAGTGTCAGCAGAGGTTGCCACTGGGCCTGTAGCAGAATCAATCAATCAATCAATTAATCAATCAATCAATCAATCAACTTTATTTAAAGTGCAAAATCACCATGCAGCATGGTCCCAATACCCTGTACAAATTAGAAGAATACATGAGAGCTGATGAGAAATAAGCAATAAAATAGAAATTAAAATAAAACAATATCAATTTTAAGAGTCCCGATGGCCTGGCCAATCTTTTAACAAATGTGGCCTGCATTCCATGCAATGTTTGTTTTTTTTCTTTTTTCAACCAGAACGAAACATGGAACTTTATTGCATACAAGAGGAGGCTAATGCATTGAAAGAATATGTATTGGTGAGAAAATGTCCAGGAAGAGCTGAAAGACATCAAGGAAAAATGAGGAAAGCTTTGCATATCTATGCTGTCAAATGCAGTAAAAGCACGGATTCATTTAAATCTCTACGTGAAATGCAGATAATGACATATCCCAAAAATTGGCATCTTCTCCCAATTTCCCACAAGTGATTCTCAATCTTGCAGAAATCCCTATTCCTCCTCCTATTATTATTTATGCAATACTCTGATACAAAAAAAAATCAATTCCTTTCTCTCACAGAGTGAACCCTTTTTTTCAATATTTTTGTACACATCACAATAAAATGGAGGAGCACTCTAATAAGAAAAAATTACAAAACTAATTTTTGTCAGGGCACTAAAGATTTACCCTTGCCTTGCATTGCATTAGTTAAAATAAAAATATATAGATATGTAGGTAATTAATAACAGATATGGACAAAACAATAACTGTGAAATGCTTGACTTTTTTATTTCTTCAGGGAGTGTAAGGTGCTGAGAAACAGACTGGTGATTTATTTACCAAGCTAAACTGGGAGAAAAACTTAAACCAAAACAAATAAAAATAAACCTAGCTGCCAAATCATAATGAGAGACAAGAATCAAAGTAAAAATAAAAAATAAATCAAATGAGATCAAACCAAATGAAATTCATAACATGCACAATAACAAAGGTTTCCTTTAAGTATCTAAATTAGTATTATTTATTTATTTTATTTAGGAGGTTTGTATCTGCAGATCAGACAACGAAAGGAGCCCCCAGTCAGACTTCTGAGATTTATCCAGATGCAGATCTCCACAGCTCCACGATTCAGTAGCTCCACTGAACAGCCGTTTAGATTGCAGGTTTTTGTCAATTAGTTTACTTGACTTGAGTCAGATAAAAAACCCCAATTTTAACTCTGCTGTAACCAGGTGTTATCATTGATGTATAATTTAAAGCAACAACCTCCTCAATGGAGTGGAGTTCTTGAGGCCAATAGCTAGAGTCTATTGAAACTTTAATCATGTAGCTGCAATTACCTGCATGTCACAACCATAGCAACGCAGGAAGCAGCACCAATGACAACCAACCAATCACCAACCTGACCTTTCAGATAAAGACAGAATCCAAAGATTCTGATGAAACAGTGGAGTTGATGAACTTAAATTGCTCAATTTCAAAAACTGTACCATATGCTGCCATGTCATCCTGTCGACTGATGTCTACCATGTCATTGGCTTTGGCTACAAGCTCCTAGTGGCCTTGTCTGTGACATGAGTGTACTATAAGCGAAGTCTTTCCACACTGAAGCATTTGAAGAGCAAGCTGGGGACCTCTGTTACACAAGAGTCCCTTGAGACCTTTACGATCATGTCAGTACAGAGGGAGACTTTGGACCGGTCACTGACAATTTCATTGACCAGGTTACAGTGAGCAGGGAATTCTTGTGCCATCTACTAATTTTCTAGGCTAGGGTAAAACTATTTTATACTAGTGAACCCGCGGCATAACAAACACCGCATAATTATTTATTGATGGTTGAACACTTCTGGTAAGACACAGTTGTCTAAAAAGGGAGGGTTTGAGGATACAACAGAAAGAGAATGAAAAGATGGAAGTGTAGACTTTTCATTGCCCTGTGCGGTTTTGGCTGCCTTTATATATATATATATATATATATATATATATAATCCAACCAAGACACCCGATCACGGTAGTAGCGAGGGGGGTGTGAACAAAGTGCAGGAGCATCTAAGAAGGCGCATGTTTGTCGCGGATGCGAATTGCTGCATGTAGCGTGTAAAACAGTTTGCTATGGTGCATGCGGGTGGGTGTGCGTCGTAACTGAAAACTCGGTTTTTAAAGACTGCCTACTTCAGTGTGTTTTAACCTCAGTTGTAAAGGATTGTTTTAAGGATCCCATGGGATACCCCTCGCAAACCGTTTCACACGCTGCATATGGCGATTGACCTCCGCGAGAAACATGCCTCTATGAACAGTCAACGTAGCTCGGAGGTGCATGACATTAACCTGACCTGCACTGCATGTGGCCTCTACGATTGACGAATATAAATGACGCCATTTTTTCTGTGTCGTCGCGTCCGAGTTGGTGGGCGTTGTCCTGCGAGTTGTCGTATCCAATGGTCTTAAAGTTTGTGGGCGTGGCTCTTTCCTGCGTGCGCCATAGGTGTCTCACTTGTCGGCGGCTTAGTGAATCCACGCCCCTTCCGGCGTGCTTTCCATGGTTGTCTTGTCTTAGTGAATTATATATATAGATGGTATGGATTTTTTATACATCCATGGTGTGTGTCCTAGTTGGGTGTGTTAATCCCAGTCCAGCCCTGGTCACCACAGTTCGTTTTCTTTCAGAAATGCCATGTGTGTTCACCGCTGTGCTTTTTTGTTGGCTGGGAAAAACCCAAAGCTCAATTATATGGTCAAGCTAGCCTGCACTTTCAGTTTATGGGTCGTATCATATGTGAGACATCCTTACCTTTTGAGTAAGATAAAAACCAAAGGCCCAGTGGTTCATTAGTTCTTGCATGGTAGATGGACAACCCTTATAATTTCATAAATATGGTAACAGCGCTGACAAGTTATATCAGCCAGGGATAAGTCACCCAAGTATGAGGTGGCATTACATAACCAGTTCCAGGGGTGCCCATACAAATTACAAGCCTGAAAAGTCGCATGCTTTTCCTACTAGTGCATAAGGCAAACAATCCTTTTAGGGATGGCACACCACCTGCCATGTGAAGAGCAGAGAATCCATTTATTGCTGCACTCGCTGCCAATGCTACATTGGTGTCAGAAGCAGAAAGAGAAAACCTACAGTCTGACTCAACAAAGTGCCAAGTGACTTGGAGACTGAAAATTGACCTGACTGGCTCCTTGGGGAAGTTGGTAGATAGGCTTGAGGATCAAATCTATAATCTGGAGTGACGTTTGCAGCAGCAGAACAGGGAGAAAGACAGCTGAGAGACTAATACCTCTGCAGCTCAACCACTACTTCTCCATCTGTTAAGGTCCATTAGTCTGGATGTGCAGATGCAAAATGGAGCTTCTGGCTTATGGAGCTGAAGTGTGGAAGGCTGAGTTGCCACCAACCCCAGGTGAGCTGTGAGTAGCAGGGCCAGTGGTGAAAAGGTGAAGGCAAAGGACAAGGCAGATTGTAGAGGCGTTGGAAGCAATGGGAGAGTCTGAAAGCTGAGATCCAGACCTAGAACACGGTTTGCAGCTACAGTTCAGTGAAAGAAAACAGCCAAAAGATTGGAACATCTGCATTTCAGCACAAGGAGGTTTGCCTGCTTCCTAACAACTGATCAACATTGAGCACCTCTGCTACACCACATTACAATAAACATGCCAACTGTGCCATTTGATAATACAGTGCTCACAGTCCCTGCTGATGTGCAGTCGTTTCCAGCTGCACGACTGAAGTAAGAGAAAAAAGACCACAAGTTTGTGAGTCGTTGCAAGGAGTTTGCAGTGGGTAGGCTATGTAACAGCACTGACAAGTTACATCAACCAGGGATGTGTCACCCAAGAATGAGCTGGCATTACATCACCAGTGGCAGGGGCGCTTATATAAATGGAAAGCCTGCAAAGTAACATGCTATTTGTACTAGGGGGCAAAAGGCAAACAGTCCTTTTAAGGATGGTGAACCACCTCAAAGAGCCATTTAAAGAACAGAGAATCCATTCATACGCTACAATATACTGTAGATAATAAATGGCTTATTGAATATGTAGACATTTTGTGCTGGGGTGGGTTACATCAGGAAGGTCATCCGGTGTAAAATCTAGCCAGATCAATATGCGGACAACAATACAGATTTCCATACCGGATTGGTTGAGGCCCGGATTAACAATGGCCCCTAGCCAGTACTGTTAGTCAACAGGGTGCTGGTGGAAATTGGGCTACTGTTGGCCGAAGAAGGAGAAGAAGAGGGGGAAGGCGTTTCCTGAGGCAGGAGGAGAAGAGGAAGGTAGAGAGAGTGGAGGTGAGGGTAGGAACTTTGAATGTTGGCAGTATGACTGGTAAAGGGAGAGTTAGCTGATGTGATGTAAAGAAGGAACGTTGATATATTGTGTGTGCAAGAGACTAAATGGAAGGGAAGTAAGGCCAGGTGTATCGGAGGTGGGGATGGGAGGAGAAATTGGGTAGGGCTTATCCTGAAGGAACATTATGTCAAGAGTATTTTGGAGGTATAAAGAGTGTCGGACAGAGAAACGATTTTGAAGCTGGAAACTGAAGGAGAATGTTGTTAGTGCATATGCCTCAAAAGTTGGGTGTACGATGGATGAGAAAGAAGATTTCTGGAGTGAGTTCGATGAAGTGATGGAGACTGTACCCAATGGATAGAGAGTGGTGATTGGAGCAGATTTCAGTTGACATGTTGGTGAAGGGAACAGAGAAAATAAGGAGGTGATGGGTAGGTATGGTGTCAAGGGGAGGAATGCAGAAGGTCAAATGGTAGTGGATTGCGAGAAAAGGAGGGGCATGGCTGTGGAGAATATGTATTTGTATGTATGGAAGAGGGAGAAACATAGGGTAATGTACAAGAATGGAGGGAGATTCACACAGGTAGATTATATCCTGTGAAGGAGGGTCAGACTAAAGGAGATTGTAGACTGCAAAGTGGTGGCAGGGGAAAGCATAGTTAGACAACATAGGATGGTGGTCTGTAGGATAACAATGGAGATAAAGAAGAAGAGGAGAGTGAGGACAGAGACAAGGATCAAATTGTGGAATTTGAAAAAGGAAGACTGCAAGGTTGAGTTTAGGGTGGAGGTAAGACAGGCACTGGGCGGCAGTGAAGAGTTAAAAGACAGCTGGGCAACTACAGCAAAAGTGGTAAGAGTGACAGCAAGAAGGGTGCTTGGCGTGACATCTGCAGAGAGGAAGGAGGAAAAGGAAACCTGGTGGTGGAATGGGGAAGTACAGGGGAGTATACAGAGGAAGAGGATGGTGAATAAGAAGTGGGGTTTTCAGAAAGATGCAGAAAGTAGACAGGAATTCAAGGAGATAAGGTGTAAGGTGAAGAAAGAGGTGGCAAAAACAAAAGAAAAGGTGTATAATGAGATGTAGGAGAGGTTGGACACTAAGAAGGGAGAAAAGAAAAGAGGATATAGATGGAAACGTACTCACAAGAGAGGGGAGTGTGTTGAGTAGATGGAAAGAGTACTTTAAGAGCCTGATGAATGTAGAGAATGAGAGAGAGAGAAGGTTGGATGATGTGGAGATAGTGAATCAAGAAGTACAATGGATTAACAAGGAGGAAGTAAGAATAGCTATGAGGAGGATGAAGAATGGAAACCAGATGACATACCTGTGGAAGCATGGAGGTGTTTAGAAGAGATGGCAGTGGAGTTTTTAACCAGATTGGTTAACATAATCTTGGAAAGTGAGAGGATGCCTGATGAGTGGAGAAGAAGTATACCGGTACAGATTTTTAAGAATAAATGGGGATATGCAAAGTTGTAGTAACTACAAAGGGATCAAATTGATGAGCCACCGCATGAAGTTATGGGAAAGAGTAGTGGAAGCTAGGTTAAGAAGTGAGGTGATGATTAGTGAGCGGCAGTATGGTTTCATGCCAGGAAAGAGCACCACAGATGCAATGTTTTCCTGTGAGGGTGTTGATGGAGACGTATAGAGAAGGCCAGGAGTTGCGTTGCATCTTTGCGGACCTGGAGGAAACATATGACAGGGTGAATAGAGAGGAGTTGTGGTATTGTATGAGGAAGTCGGAAGTGGCAGAGAAGTATGTAAGAGTTGTACAGGATATGTACAAGATAAGTGTGACACTAGTGAGGTCTGCGGTAGGAGTGAAGGATTCATTCAAGGTGGAGGAGGGATTACATCAGGGATCAGCTCTGAGCTCTTTCTTATAATTAATGGAGATGGTCAGGTTGACAGTCGAGATTAGACAGAAGTCTTTGTGGACTATGATGTGTGCTGATGACATTGTGATCTGTAGCGATAGTAGGGAGCAGATTTAGGAGACTCTGGAGAGGTAGAGATATGCTGTAGAGAGGAGAAGAATGAAGATCAGTAGGGCCAAGACAGAATACTTGTGTGCAAATGAAAGGGAGGTCAGAGGAGTGGTGAAGATGCAGGGAGTAGAGTTGGCGAAGGTGGATGAATTTAAATGCTTGGGATCAACAGTACAGAGTAATGGGGATTGTGGAAGAGAGGTAAAAAAGAGAATGCAGGCAGGGTGGAATGGGTGGAGAAGAGTGTCAGGAGTGATGTGTGACAGACGGGTACTAGCATGAGTGAAAGAGAAGGGCTACAGGACAGTAGTAAGACCAGCTATGTTATATGGATTGTAGACGGTGGCACTGACCAAAAACAGGAGACAGAGTTAGAGGTGGCAGAGTTAAAGATGTTAATATTTGCATTGGATGTGACGCGGATGGACAGGAGTACTGTACATTAGAGGTTCAGCTCAGGTTAGACGGTTTGGAGATAAAGTCAGAGAGGTGAGAATTTGTTGTTTTGGATATGTGCAGAGGAGAGATGCTTGATATATTGGGACAGGATGCTAAGGATGGAGCTAACAGATAAGAGGAAAAGAGGATGGCCTAAGAGGAGGTTTATGGATGTAGCGATAAAAGACATCCAGGTGGTGGGTGTACCAGAGCAAGATGCTGAGGACAAGAGGATATGCAAAAAAATGATCTGCGAAACAAGAAAAATGGGTAGTATAAGGAATTTGACCTCCTTTTTACTGTAGTTAACGCACTTGTGTCCTTAATTTGAGAAAATTATTTTTAATGTTTTAAAAAACGGACTTTAAAAACGAATTGTTACATTTCAGGTTTTATCAAAAACTATTTTCCACAGCTCTCAAGCATTTACCTGTTGGGCTATTCAGCCTTTTTTTTTTTTAATTTTTTTTTGCACTGAGTCACGACTAAGACGACCGACTAATCAAAGCCCAGAGACGTATTCTAGGCACGGGGTTCCCCCTAGCGACCATCCTTTTCATTGCAGCGCTTTCCACTCCTCGTCGCAGCCTAATCGTGTCGCTGCTTCCCGGTGTGCGTAGCTTTCCATGTCGGCTGCCTGGGAGGCAGAATGTGGTCCTTCTTCGCACGGGATCCCGTTAAAGATTTCCAATATGAAGTCTTACCGGATTGCCAGGAGACGGCCGGAATATGGAAACTTCATCGTGGAAAGCGGAAGGTAGGACGACGATGAGGTGTTAAGGCCTTGCGTCAAGACGATGCTCACGGCCACGGGGCTCGAGTAGAAAAACAGCCGGGCCGTGGATGACGTGGCTGCCAGAGAACAACAAGTCCGTAAGGTGCGAGAATTTACAGAGCACCGACCCTTTTATTCGTTTCGGCAAACAGGCAGTGCACTGGACACAAAGTGCCACGTCGCCTGATAACCCCGAGTGAAGGGCTAACCCTTAAGGTGCGCGTAGGAACTGCACTGACCGGTCCTGCCGGCGCCACAAGAGGAGGATCTGCGGCTACGGCGTGTGCAGTGGACGCACAGGGGGAGGGCAGGGTACGCGGGGGTCTTCGGTAGGCCGAATGTAGCCCCAGTTGGTGCTCGTTATCTAGGATAAATCGCATTTCAACAGACTTGTATAGCCTTACTGCTGTTAGCCCGTCTCGGTTTTCATGATCAAAGTGGCAAAGTTTTTCTGATTATGGCTACTGGTGAAAATATTTTATTTTAACCATTCATAAGAAAAACTAATGGTGGCACAGTCAAATGGTATTAAATTAAGATTACATTTTAGAAAAGTAAACTGTTATATATCATATTTATTTTCTAAAGCACTTTACAAGTGCACAACTAAAGTTCACTTATCCACCTATCTGTTTAAAGACCAACTTAATCCATTTCTGGGCCTGGAATTTATTCTAGTAGCATCAGGTGCAAGGTGGCAACAAACCTTGGACAGGATGCCATTTCATCACAGAGCATAATCATATCAGCACCCTCTTTTACTCATACCAGGCAACGTTGTAGGAACCCAGGGCTCTGGAATTGTGGGATAGTAGCACAGATCACCATGCTTAGCTTGAGGAAGCATGGACTGGTGCTATATTCGGTGTTGGTTCCTGCCTTTTACCCAGTACAGTTGACAATGGCATCAGATAACCGTAATTCAGAACTTGGTGGCAAAATGCATGCGTGGATAGTTGTATATTTTTTATGGGAGGGGGCATGGACAGTGTGAGTGACATGGTGGAGTTCACATAAACAGGTAGGGTGGCATATTTAGGCAGATCACCTGTAAAATACTATGAGCAAAATGTCGATTTTAATGCAACATTTTTCATACTCCTCTGTTAGTAGCCCAGTGCGTGTTTGCTGTCTGAGTGGAGTTTGTACATTCTCCTCATGTCTGCATTAGCTTTATTTTACACCCCGAAAGAAGTGCCAGTTAGATTAGTGTATTTGAAGATTCTAAACTGGCCCTATCTGAGTGGGAGTGGAACATTTGTCCACTTCTGTTTTATGTCTTGCTAACCTTAGCTCCCTGTAAACCTGAAACTGGACTAAGTGGTTTTGAAAATGATTATCTTTTTTTTAATATGCAGCTTTAGAAGATAGTACAAGATGAAGTAAATTAAGCACTTAAATATTTACCATGGTGTCTTACAATATTTTTCCAAAATAAATAAATTAAAAAAAATGATGGTGGGGGTTGGCTATTGACATGGATTGCATTTAAGAGTATCATTTTTAGACTGTATTTGCTTTCTACAGGCCTTCTTATTTTTCCTGCAGATTTCAAAGATGAGCATGATAGGATGACTATTTACTCTAAATTGTCCCAGTTTGGTTTTGTGTGTTGATATAACCTGCATTTTCCTGGCAACCTATCCCAGGTCTGTTCCTGCTTTGTGTCTGATGCTGCCTACTTGTGATCCCGAATTGAATTAAATGAGTTTCGAAATGGATAAATGAAGGAAGTGAATGTTCAGGAAATGTATGTTGATGTCATGGTGTAGAAATCAGTGTTGTCACAAACCTAGTTGTCTGCAATAGGTTGTGCAGCAAGCCTCTGGCACAGTAGTGCAACTTGCATCAGTTGTCACTGGTGTTTCCCCGAGGGAATAGTTGAATGTTCAAAAACTGCTCTAGTAATGGTACCGAAAGGTTAAGTCATTGGTCAGTTCAGTCTCCACCACCAATGCTTTAAACTCTTTTTTTTCCTGGCAAAGTGTCTGTGCTTTATTTGTCAAAATAGAAATACAGCTGTACTTGAAAAATGCCTTGTGTAGTGGGGCAGTAATATGATTGCATGACATAAAAGGATGCTTAGGGTGCCAACAGGGTAACAAGACCCCTTTTATTTCAGTCAAAACAGAAAATAACAGAAAGTTAAGCATTTTCTTTAACAAACTAATGAACATCTTGTTCAGACTATCTGGGAAGAAAAACATGCTTCGTTAAAGCAAGCCAGGTCCATATCAAATGTGATGCCATCCTCTGTGGCTGCTCTGCTTTTATACGCTGTCGACCGGAAGGGGCAGACCCTCTTTTGATTCAGTGCTTTTAAGGGACAGTCTCTCCGGGCTGTGAGAGGAGGAGAAGACAAGTGTGTTAGCAGAAATGCCCCCTCTCATCCCACAATGGTATTACTTACTTCGGGTGAATCTGGAAGGTGACCCTCTGGCGCGCATGCATGATACTTAGCATTGTGTATTCTTAATGGGGCTCATACTGTATGATTTACAGATTAATAAAATTAAAATGTCATTAAAACAGTCTTGCATGGCCAGAAAAAGAAATTCCAGGCTGTTGACATTTTGAATGTGTGAAGAGTGTACTGAAAATAGTTTTTCAGAATTGACCGATTCAGTAATTGGAATAATAAATATTTGGAATATTCAGTGGATTCTAATTAGAAGATACAAATTCAAAGTATTTACTTGGAATTTTACAGATCCACATACTTCTCTAAACACATTATCTTCTTGTCACTTGTTTGGGCTTTCAGGATTAGTTTTTGGTTGTTTCATAATTCACTTAATGATGTCTTTTAAAAGGCTCATTAGATGAGTGCCCCCAGCCAGTAAGGTAAAAGTAGTGGGGTTCCTGTCAAGCTGCCACACTTTTGACATGGCCACGTGGATTTCCTACAACAACTTCTGTGGTTTAATAGAAACAAGTTGTTATTAATGCAGTTAGACAGTTGGACTGACGTAATCTTACAGTGCACAGAGTTTACTACTGGAGAAACTACTCTAGCCTTACCTAAAAATATACTCTTGGAAGCATGTTCTGACAGTTGTCCATTCATGCTTATAAGCAGATGTTAAATGTATGCACAAGTTGTGTTTAGGTGTGATAAAATCAGAGAGTAAATATAGATGGCAGCATTTATGCCATTTGTTTCTTCCACACACAAAAATCTTTCATTGCTTCCGTATCTTTAAATTTCAATACCTAAAAGAACATAACATCTCGCAAGTCCACATAATCTCAATCAGAGTTGTTATGGAGCTGAAGGCTATCATGGAATTATGGGAGAAAATATTAGAACCAGTCCTATACAGGGCTCACTTTTGATTGACAGTTAACATGTTATGCATGTGTTTGGGGTTGTTTGTGGAAAACCAGAGTGACCAAAGGAAAACCCAAATACACAATAAAGGGACGTGAGGCTTAAATCTAAGATACTGCATCCATGAGGGAGCAGCATTGCCCACTGCATTATTATCATTATTTATATGTAGATCATTTTTGTTAAGTACAGGGCACTAATATGAAACAGCAAATAGAATTTGTATTAAGCATCTCAGACCTTAGAGGTTTGGTATCCCCTCATGTTCACATCTAAGTGAAGTTTGTATATTCTCCCATTATGTGAGTGGGCTTCCTAGCTCATAGTTCAATATGCCTCCATTAAGTGTGTATTTCCTGCAGTGGTGTTGATCGGGTGGTAGGCTTTTCCTCCATGTGATGCAATGCTGGAAAAGATGGCTTTAGAAAATAGAAGAATGTCTGTCTATAGCAAAAATGTTATTTCTGTATTATAATACTGTTGAGTGTGAAGACGGATTCATTAGATAATTGTAAAATTTAACTTTTTTCAAAATATCATTAATTGTTAACAACCATATGACTATGTTTATGGTTGAGGTAAATGTTGCCACATTAACAAAATTGCGTTTTCATTAATATTTGATCTACAAACTACCCCACCACCTGAAACAAGTCTGAAGACGTAACAGCATGCATTTCTTATACATTTTGGTGGTATTAGAATTCGCACACAAGTGTGAGTTTGCCTTGCATTACACTGACACCCCATCCATGGTTGATTGGATTGGTACTTTTGAAACAGGACTCTTTACTCTAGTGACCCTGAACTAGATTAAATGTGTTTGAAAATGGATGGATAGATGGATAGCTACCAGACACCTAGTGGCCCGCCAAGTAGATTTACATGCATCTGTGTGCTTGTTTCATAATGCTTTATAGTGGTATCACATTACAGAACACAAAAGGTACCAACTAAACTCTTAGGTTCTTTTCTCAGTAGGGAATAGGAAGAAATATCAAATCCATATATGTTCCTGCTACTTGTAACTTTTTACCTGAGTAATTGTCCACACTGTACCATGTGTATTTAACCCTAGGGACCTTTATAAGTAGGCTACTTCTCTGACTGAGGCTGTCTTTCACTCCTTTACGTAAACCCAGTTTATCACCAAAAGAGGGCTTCACAAGAGTGTCCTCTTGTACCCTTAAGGTGCTGCAGCTAGATTAGGAATGAGAATGTAAACCTCTTGGCAACCTAGTAACAGTCAGACAGGGTCAAAGCTTTTACTTAAACATTTATTTGCATCAAAATCATTAACAGAAAATACCTAATACAGAGATACAAAGAATCATACAAACCATGTGTGTTAAGTCTTCATTCAGTCCAAATAGCAGTACCAAGATGCTGACCACCATTCCTTTCCCAAACTTCTTTTCTTTAGTTACAGATTGTGTTCTCCAGGAAAACAAAGAGAAAGAGAACTTTTGGAAAACAAGTGCCAGTTTTTAAAAGCAAAAGAGAGGAGGAAGGGGGCTCCTTTGAAAGTGTTCAAAAAAAAAAAAAACAAGAATCAGTAGCAGCTCTCCTCCAGTCTTGCCAAAATGTGAGCAAACACACAGAACATTTAGCGTACTGGTATCTAACTGGGGTAACA
Source organism: Polypterus senegalus (assembly GCF_016835505.1). Lineage (NCBI taxonomy): Eukaryota > Metazoa > Chordata > Cladistia > Polypteriformes > Polypteridae > Polypterus > Polypterus senegalus. The sequence goes on from NC_053164.1 coordinate 98,148,655, forward strand.
TGGCATGGCGACAGTTGTTTTTGTTGCTTCATATAGAAAATGCTACAGGCATCATTATCACTTAAGCTCAAAGCTAGTTCTCTGGGATTCAATGCTTTTTAAACAAAAAGGTATAAAATAAACTATAGCTTTCTGTTTTGTGTTCTAACTTGTCAAGTATGCACTACACTCCTGTTCAGCTTGACAAGATGAGAAGCAAAAGGCTGTTACAGGCTAAACAGATTAAAGTTATCGCCTGTACAAATCAGATGTCTTAAATGTGTTTTAATATTCTAGATACTGTATGTGTTATCAGGACACTCAATCATAGAAATAGATGATACTTGTTTCAATTTACTATCTTACTGATTTTCTGAAAAATCTAAATTGTTCTGCAGCATGGGTTGTAAAATGTTTTTTTGGGGGGTATTATTAAATGCTGGTAAAGTTAAATCCTCGTATGAAAGTAGCAACGGTTTTCACCTTTATTGGTACATCATGTCTAAATTAGTTATCGCAACTGATTATCATCTAAATATTGAAATGATGAAAACTCCACAGTGCTTTTATTAGTGGAACTAGAAAAGTTATTAACAAAATCAAAACAAATGAATACAATAACTTATAAAAACTGGTTTAGTGGTAACTATCTGAAATTGCAGTTGCTTACTGCCTTACCCCTATAATTTCTTTCCACCATTTTTTGCCTTTAATTAACATGTAAAGGGAGAAACTCGGACATCCTACCATGGTTATTTTCAGAACTTCCTCTTGGTCTCCTCTTCTTCACCTCCATCACAGTGTCATTCTCTACCAAACACAGAGCATATTGACCTCTTCACTAGTGCTGTATGTGTAGTTTGCATTGAAGAGTTCTTTTTTTTGGCAGATTCTTTTCCTGAAACCAGTCTCCTTTACTTATCAGTTTTAGTTTACTCTTAAACCCTGAAAAAGTCAAGGGTGTGTCATCATTTGGCAGGTTATTCTGACCTAAATACAGTGTAAATATAGCAAGCACTAACCTGCCAGTTTCCCTGATTTATGTCACCATCACCTTATTCAAAAGTTAGTTAAGCATGACTGGTCTATGCATAAAAATAATTCATCATTATCAGAATATAAATGTTTCACATTTTGTTTTAGTAGAATACGTAGTGTTCATTTAGGAGGTGCCATCTTGTATATTAGATTTTAATTATGTGTTCGCAAAGGAATAAAATAAATTGTGTGCAAGTAATCTGAAGCAAGCAGTCAGTCACTCAGATGAAGCAGAGATCTTGATTGAATTTTAACTGTCAAATAAAACATTCTTCATTTGTCCATGTTTTACATTATCTGCCATTCAACAGGACATTTTTAAAACCATGAAAGTAAAAATATAAGGAATATGTTTCCTGAGGTTGTCTTTTTTTTATGCTTCTGGCATTTTCATCATAATTTTCTTCATCAAGTTGACTCTTTTGCTTGTATTTAGACTACAGGTGATCCTGTTTCTGTGTTTGTATACGACGTGAAGCCAGGATCAGATGAACACACTCAGTTAGCTAAAGCAGCTTTCAAGAGGTTAAAAACACTTCGTCACCCTAACATCTTGTCCTATGTTGATGGGCTGGAGGTAAGCTGCCAATTTCCATAATGTCTAAAATGGTATCTAAACCTTCATTTGTATATACAGGTACCTTACTGTTTAGTTAATAAACCTGGCTTTGCATGAAAAGAGCATGGATGTATTCCCATTAATGTGCGGATGATTTTAACAAAATTCATTGTTTGTATGGTCCAGCTGGTTTATATTCTCTGCGCATAGTTGGTTTTTGATGTAATTGAATGTATTGGTGTCTGTTTTCTTGGCAGACTGACAAGTGCCTGTACATAGTAACTGAGCCTGTAACACCTCTGAGTGCTCACTTAAAAGAGAAGAAAGATTCCGGAGGATTGAGTGAATTGGAGATCTCCTGGGGACTCCACCAGATTGTGGTAAGTAGAGCAAACAGGAAAAGGAGCACATCGGAATGCTTCCTTCAAGAGCATATAGCTCACAAAAGATGACAAGCTTCTTGCTTCATTACTGCATTTGATGGGCTGTGGTCAATACCAGTTGTGGCTGCAGTTAACTATATAAAATAAAGTGTTGGGGCTGTTAGCACATGTGGAAAATCATAAACGGCATGTGTGTAAAATATTTTTGAGCTTTATCTTTGAGGACTGTCATCAAGAATGTTTTATGTTAGCAGTAAATCATTATTTTAAATAGTTTGTAATCAGTAGTTGCCTTTTACCAAAACAATTCATCACCTGTCTTGGACTTGGGTTGAAGTATTATGAAAATTTAACAGAATTAAGTATACATTGAAATCTCGAGGGCTAAGGTATAAAAATCTTTTTTTTTTTCCCTAATGAAATATGTCAAGGGTGATTTAAGGTGTTCTTGAAAATAGCATGTGCCTCAAAGTGTTAGCTTAGCATCAAGTATCATTTTAACATAGTACATCGCATATGCATATTTTGTATTTTAAAATTAACATACCAAATGGGCTATTGTTCATATAAGTATTTCAATGAGTAGTATAGTCATATACTGGGACCTTGTACTAAGCTTTAAATTGAGTCATTTTTTCTAGGCCATGTGTAGCAAAATTATATCTCTCCCTTATGAATTAATGTGTGTTTTTAAGTGAATTTTATGAAAGCTGTTTAATTTATCTTGTGCATAGTTAAGGCACCAAATTTTTGCATACAAGGTTTCTTTGCATCCATGATATAAGAGCAGAACATGACAAATTATGCATATTGTGTTTCTTTTACTGAGCTAAAATACCATGTTTGTAATCTTTCTTTAATTCTGCAGCTTATAATGTGAGCTGTTATCTAAAGTTGTATGACCCTGTTTAATGTTTCTAGTAACGTATTAGCTTTGACTTATAGTATTCAAGTACTTCTTGATTTGTTTCTTTTCCACTTTTTCAGAAAGCCTTAAGTTTTCTGGTGAATGACTGTCATCTGATTCATAACAATGTGGGTATTTGGGCTATATTTGTGGATCGAGCTGGAGAATGGAAGTTGGGTGGACTTGACTACATGTTTTCTGCACAAGGCGAGTCTGCACCTCCCATACGTTTTGGTGGCTCAGAAATGGAAAAGTATGACCCCCCAGAGAAGTCTGAAAGCAACAGGAACTCGGGAGAAAAATGGTATTTTTTTTTAGTAATTAAAAATCATGTTGTTATTTTAACAGAGCAGCTGATTTGTGTAGACATTCTAGTTTATATACCTATCTGATATTGTTTTATTTAAATTCACCTGCTCTGCATGAGACTATGGAACACCATTTGTGCCAAACTAAACAAAGAAAAAAGGCAATTTTAAAGAACCACATCAAAGGTGCGGCAATATGTATAAAGGGTTCATTAAATTGTGAAAAATGCATTATTAACATATTAAGTAAAATAATTCCTATTTAATATAATTTCATCATTTTATTTAGTTTTAATATTGCATTTATTACATTTAATTTCAGGTTTTGTTTAAAAATTACTTTAAGTAATGTTTTTATTTAACAGTGTGATTTTTCTTAATTGCTCTTTTAATGCCACCACTATTTACCTGAGAATATTTATTTTCATTATTTATTTATTTTTTTAAATTAACTTCTTAATCAAGACCAACATACTGAACTGATTTCTGTCATTTGCTGTTACTTTTGACTGAGTCTAGGTAGCAGGCTACCAAATCATTAATGGACTTTTTTGCATTTAAACTGGCAAAAGCATGGAGGCAGAATAAATGGCAAATAGTTAATTTTCAGGCAGTGATACAAATTATTTAACACATGTTGTTACTTTGAGACAAACTTACGGTATTTTGGAAAAACTTGGGTCAATACTGTTAGTGGCTTTCAGAATGTTGTCATTAATGAAGAAATCTTCATTAGTTCAACACTGATTGAGCAACATGTTTGCCCAGAAGGGGCCTGTAAACAAATCACAAAGGCACACATTAGTGCTAAAATAACCATGGCTAGAAATTCCAGTTGTTGTTGTTTTTGTCTGAATATATGATCATCTAATGGTCTTGATAGAAAGGTGATGAAACCATCATGAAAAGAGTCATTCTCAAATAAATTACACAAGACCTTTAGAAATGTAATATATGGAAATATAAGCACTCTTTAAACGTATGTCTATTTTAAAATAATACTCGTAATAATTAAATTTAACATAACTATATTAATTGAAACAAAAATACAATTATTGAAATTGTATTTCATAATAATTAAATGGCTTTTATTAATGGTGCCATTTTCCACAATTTAAAAACTGATTTATATCTATTGTTGCACTTTTTCATAAGATTATTATAGAATTCCCTTTTTATGTATTTGGTATAACGGTTTTTCATAATTACCCAAGTTCAAAACATTTTTCCACCACATAGCAGCCATTTTCCAGGTTGAAGTTTTACCAGGAAAGATTTTACAGATTGCTCGGCACCATTTTTAGTGAACATATTTTCAAAATGTTAGATTTGATAAACTGCTTAGTTTGCTTTATAGCATTTTCTAACAGTATCTGTTACTATTCATCAAGACTGAAGTCTTAGATAATGTAATTGGATTATTCATATTTTTTGGACCTTTGTTATGAAATCATATGATTTAACCAGAGAAGAATAACTTATATTACCACTGAGATAAAAAATGTATTGTTTTTGGTTTATTAATAAGCAATAATGTCTGTAATCTGGAAAATGATAAACTTGTATCTCTGATTGGGGGAGGGGGGTCTGATGGTCCTTTCACATTGTGTAGATTAACATTTTTACTTTCAACCATAAAAGTCATAAATACCTTAAGACATTATCCTTATATGCCACCACTCCAAACAAGGACATGTTTTAAAATGTACATAAAAACAGAAGACACACTGAGAAATATTTTACTGTAATAAACATTGTGTGAAGATTGTGCTTTCCCTCACACAGCTCAGGATTTCTGTGCAGTGCTGCTAAGGAATATACTACTGTTATATTTCATATACCATACTTTTCATTAGAAGTGGAGGCTTTCTCCTGGAAAAATTACGTGATTGTCAAGTCTTGTTGTTTTTTTTTTTTTAATCTTCACATGACATCCTAACCAGACAGTGCTTGCTGCATTTTACTGTAACTTTGTTCTCATTTTCTATTTTTAATCACTCTAGACAACATGATCTGTGTTAAAGATTTGTTTCTGTAGTTGACAGTAACTTGCTTTCCTTTTTAAACCTCTTCTACAACAACATCAATTTCTTACATAGCCCCAAATCACACAGGAAATACTTCAATAAGCTTTAACAAAACCCCACCAATCCCTGCCCGCATTAATGTCCTGAAAAATCAAGAAAAACTCCCAAAAACGAAAAAAAAAAACTTGTTGGGGGGTGGGGGATGGAAGAAATCTTGCGAAGGGCAATTCGGAGAGAGAGAGAGAGAGAGAGAGAGAGACCCTCTTCCAGGTAGGATGGGTGTGCAATGGGTGTCACAAAGCGGGGTAGATACAATACATAAAACAGAACACAAGTAATCCTGTTCACAGAGCTATATGGTCACTCTATTATTGCTCCTCAGAAATACAATACAATAGTGCTAACTATTTTGTCCTTGCACAGCTGTCCTCACAAATTACAGGCGAAGTGTGCTGCGATAAATCTTAAGGCAAAATGTAACAAATTATACCACTCACTAAATACAGAACTATCACATATAAGGATATAGATTTATTTAAATACATAAAAAAGCAGAAACGAATTAACATACATGAAAACAACAATATCTGTCATTCTGCTAATTGTAGAATCACAGCCAGATTGTAGAAAAGGAGTCAGACAAGCCAGACATAGTCAGAGTCCTGGAGACCTCTACCAAAAAGCCGTCTCCCAGCTACTGGCCATTCTGCAGCTGAGTCAGCAATCTGATGAAAGGCCATTTCTACCCAATGACACCTATAAAAAAAAAAAAAAAGTTTTGATTCTGCAGAGATGACAAGCTTGCAGTCGGTTTTGTATATTTGTTGCTTTTTTCAGTATCTGGAAAAATATGTTGCTATTTAACAAACATGTCAAAGGAGGAATACAGTCTTGTGTGCTAAAACTAATTATTAATGGACATCCTAAAGTTCATAAGCTGATTAATTCTAAATTCACAAACTATTGCAGGAATACTTAAAGAAGTAGGTTTGGTATGTAAGGTTGTAGATTTAAAGCAAGGATTTTCCCTATGATTAGTTTAAATACTGTAGTAAAAGCAAACTGTAGTGACTCAGTGTTTTTATTTTTAAATTCCATCTACAGTATGTTAATATCTTGCAATATTAATGAACCTTCCTAGTTGTACATACTTTCAGTATATGTTTAGATAGGTATTTGTTAAATAATCGGCAGGCAAATGTAAGAATGATGGAAAATTTACATAGTTAAATGTCAAGGTGTGTGCTTGTGATAAATGAGAGGATGACAATTGTGATTTTCCTCTTCCAGCATTTTCTGGTAATACAAGTCATGATTCCTAAAATGGAAGACATTTTGGTTTGTTTGCACTATATTCTGCATTCAAAAAATATTCATTCTTTTTGCCTGATATTCCCTATATACGAGGTGTGGCAAAAAAGTAATGAGACTGATTTTTTATTTACCAAAGTTTTTATTTTTTTTCAAACATCAATGTTATCCCCTTCAAAGTAGTTCCCTTGGGGAGCTACACACCGATGGAGACGTTGTTCCCACTGTTGGTAGCAGCGCTGGAAGTGTTCAACTGGTATGGTCTTCAGCATGTCCGTTACACTCTTTTGGATGTTTTCTAAAGTCCCGAAATGACGTCCTTTGAGGACATTTTTCAGTTTAGGAAAAAGGAAAAAGTCACACGGACTGAGGTCAGGTGAATAAGGGGGCTGGGGAACCACAGGAATGCCCTTTGAGGTCAAAACTTCTGTTATTTAGAGGGTAGTTTTTCGGCACCATTTTGTCACAGACCTTTCGCATTTGTGCAAATGTTCAGTCAAAATTTGATGAACGGTAAATCTGTTCAAATTTAGTTGTTCACTCAACATTCTTAATGTTAAACGACGGTCTGATCTCACAAGAGTGTTCACACGTTCGATGTTTTCGTTGGTTTTCGAAGTTGAAGTCCTCCCTGAACGGTGTTCATCTTCAACGTGTTTTCTGCCTTCCAAAAATGATTTGTGCCAGCGAAAAACTTGAGCTTGAGATAAAGAATGTTCCCCTTAGGCCTGTTTTAACTTCACACTTGCTGTTTAATGGCACAACGTTGCTCCAAATTCCGCTGTTCCATTTTGTGTGACGCACAACCAAAAACACAACTTCGCTAATAGCAGTCACAAAAATCACGTAGTTAATGGAAGGAGTCGAAACTCGACTGAGCTATGGGAGGGTACTGATACACGTGCTCTATCAAGGACATCAGCGCAGCGTTGCCAGATCGCTTGCAGTGTTGCCAGTCTCATTACTTTTCTGCCACACCTCGTATGTCATCTTCCTTCCTTCCAATTCAGATTGATTTGAAACGATACATTATCTCTTTAGTGACAGGCTATTGTGTTAAAGAACCATATTAATAATTTAAAGTATAATTACCCAGAGTTTGGAAATATTTCATATAGCTTTTCAGCCAATTCTGTATAGTAATAAAAATGTTACAGTTCACAAAATCTATGCTATTTGCAGGTCAGCTGATGTATGGCGCCTGGGATGCTTAATTTGGGAAGTGTTTAATGGACCCTTGCCTCGCTCGTCCTCTTTGAGAACACTTGGCAAGGTATGTTTGCTGTTACAATTCAGCTAAAACAATATTATTAAGTATAGCTATTTTGCCAAGTATAGATAATCCACTAAAGTTCTGTTGGAATAATAATCTCGATCAGATGTATTACTGTAAGCTTTTCTTATATTATTAATATAATGCTAAAATAACACAAAGAATAATCCATTTATTGAATAATTTAGCTGTCTTTTTTAACTTTTACATCAGAGATAGCCTATAGTTAATAATGTAGCAGTTTCATAATTATCACTAATTTACTTTAATTTCATAAATATAATCCTTATTCTTTGTACTCTTTTTATTATTATTATTATTATTATTATTAAAACAATAATGCTAGTTAATTAGGTGTAGCTTATACTATATCTTTTTTATTCTAACGAAACAGTCCTGCCTTTTGTCATGGCCTCTGTGCCCACAGGGAGAATTCAGTAGACATACCTAATATATCTTATCATTGAAACACAGGGAATATTTTGGGTGAAGGCTGGATATTAATGATTATTACTTGTTTGACTATATATATATATATATATATATATATATATATATATATATATATATATATATATATATATATATATAAAAAAAAACATGCACAGTTGTGAAAATTAATTCTGAAGAAAATATTAGTATTTTTATTTGTTAATAAATATGCTGTACTCTATAATTCTGCATTTTAAATTTACACTTTAGTATTTTATATGTTATTTCTATGAAGCTTATACATTTTTAGCAAAAACACCAGATTTCCAGGGTATGGCCAATGTACAGTAGATTCATAAAATTATTCACTGGCTGTTAACCCATTTTATTAAAGTAGTGATTACTATATAAAAATGCAACAAAATAGGTTTTTGTTTTGGATACATTTAAAATAATTGTGTAATAGAATTCCTGCAATTACATGTGGTATGTGAGTAGTGTTATCAGCACTTTCTTTGAGTTGTCATGACCACACTGTGAGTATGAATCTTCACTCGAAATGAAAGTTAGTCAATTCTGAAGGTATACGTGCAATAAAATGAGATGTTACTAAATAAATGGGCTTGGTTGGACTAAAAAAAAGTGAAAATATTGCCTTGGTACTTGGTATTACTAAAATGATTATTGTTTTCTGCACTAAATGAGTCATAATTAAAAACAAGTATATGTGTAATGTCACAATTTTACTTTATGTGGTGTCATTTACCAAGCATTTTATATACAGCATTCACATACAAAGCATATGCTATCATGGTTTATACTTCCTCATCATTTTTTAAAAGTTTTTTCTATAATTGTATCTTTTTTTTTTTAATTCTGAAACAGTGGAGATTGTTTTTGTAGAGAAATCGGGCACAGTTGATGTCAGTCATATGAACAGAGGCAAAAATGTAGTCATTGTTGAATGGCTTTGCTGGAAAACCAGACACATGAGTAGCATTCTGTGGAGAATACAACGATGCAGGCCATATATATCATAAGTACATTTCATCTTATCGTATCATCTGAAATTTTTTCTCCTGGTGAAGGTTGTGGTTTCAAGAGACTAAGTACCTTTCCCCAATGTACTTGGGGTCTTTAAAATATCTTAATAAATTGTAGAAATGTTATCTTAGTCTTCAAGACTGGTCAAATTTTTTTTCTGGAATAGAACAAGGTGGGAGGTGAGTAAAATTGGGCAGTTTCTGTTTATCAAAGTTTCCAGCTTGAAAGTAGTGGAAGAATTGATTTGATGAGAAATTGAATTTGAACCATAATTGTTGTGTACAAGTCTCTTAATTGTTTTAATCTAGGACATTTTCCAGACATTAAATAGTGTATATGTAAGTGAGGGTAGAATGCTTCATCCATTGCTCCCATATTCTGAAACAATGAAGTGCAATTAGATTATTAGTGAAATTAAGGTAATTTGAATTAACTGGGGCACAGAGCAGGGAATATAAAAAAGTACTGAAAGGTTTTATTTCTATTGCAAACCAGCCACTTTTATGTACATTGATTTCTGTATATGTCCCAGTGTTTATAGCATGTATACTGTATTTGCCACACAGTAATAAAATTGAAAATTAAGTAATGCCATGCCCCTTTATGCTCTAGGTCACTGTGGAGTTGTCCTTTGGATGGGTGGATGTTTCGAATTCCAAATAAATTAAGTTATGATTGAGTCTAATTTCTTAAAAAAATGATTTGCTAACGTATATAGGGATGCTTTGAAATAGGAAGAGAAGCTCGGGAAGGATGGTCATCTTAACAATGTTGATTCTCCATGCACATGATGTTTAATTTTTTTCCACGCAGGCAGCAAAATTATATTGAAAAAGAGCTTTATATTTACTTGTGATATTTATCTCTAGATATTTAATCTGATCTGCGAAGATAAATGGAAGGTTTTTAGTCTAGAGAATTCACTGGAAAAAAGCACACTTTTATTGAAATTGATTTTGAATTCAGATATCTTTTGCTTTTAGGACTGCTGGCACAGAATTTTGTAGGTCAAATATATACAGTACCATATCATCTGCATGTAGTGATATTTTCTGTTCAAGTCCTTCTCTGAGGACCCCCTTTATCTTTGGTGCATTTTAAAAGTATATAGCCAATGATTCAATGACAACAGCAAGGAGCAAATGTGATAAAGGGCGTCCTTGTCGAGTTCCACGTTCTAGTTTGAAGTAGTCTGAAATAATGTTGTTAATACAAACTGAGGCATCTGGAGTAGTGTAAAGTACTTTGTTCCATGCACAAATGATGGGCCCAACCCAAATTTGTGCAATGTGGTGAATAGGTAGTCCCATTCATCCATATCAAATGCTTTTTCTGCATTTAAAGATGGCATCATCTCTAGGGTGTTAGATTTAATGGGTGAATATATTATAATAAACAGATGTCAAAAGTAAGAAGTGAAGTGTCTGTCGTTAATAAATCCAGTTTCCTCTTGTGATATTATAGATGGAAGCACTTTCTCAGTCCTGCCTCTAGCAATTCCATAGCCATCTCTGTGCTCACCATCTAATCAGATGTGTTTTGAAAGTGAACATAAAATGTCAGTCTGTAGTAGGTTTACAAAGCCTACTAAGTTAAGTCAAGCAGCATAATACTTTGCAGATCTTGCTGTACTCTCACTAAAATCACTGAGCATTTTGTCCTGCCAATTTGTAAAGATTTTTAGAGGTTGTAGCATTACCCCTTGATAAAAAGCAGTAAGTTTCTTCTGTTGAATGTTGACAGCACACCTTTGATTAAAACAATTACCAATGTTGGTAGATTTTTACAGCAATATAATTATTGGTGGTATTTAATAATATATTATGTTTTAACCCTCAGGAGATGAACCTACTCTTGATTCATATTCATATAACCTTCACATTATTCACAGAATTCACAGTACTTACAGTATTACCTACACATTCTGTTGTCAAATTAGCTTTTTTACTCTACATATACATTTTATAAACTAAAATCTTACTTAGTCATTTTATAGAGAATATTTTCTTTCAACAAATATAAAAAAATAAGCTGGTAAAAGTACCAGATCTGGTTGGCACCCTGCCCAGGATTGGTTCCTGCCTTGTGCCCTGTGTTGGCTGGGATTGGCTCCAGCAGACCCCCGTGACCCTATTTGGATTCAGCGGGTTAGAAAATGGATGAATGGATGAAGTACCAGATCTTGTTGATTTGAAATGTCATCAAAAATGAGTGGTGTTTAAAAGGAGAAACATTATTAATAATAATAATAATAATAATAATAATAATTTTGTTATTGTTATAGGTCCCTAAAAGCCTTGTTCCTCATTACTGTGAGCTGGTAGGGGCCAACCCAAAAATTCGGCCTAACCCATCACGTTTCCTGATGAACTGTCGGGCACCAGGTGGCTACATGAGCAACAGCTTTGTGGAGACAAATCTCTTCCTAGAAGAAATACAGGTAAGGGTGAAATAATTTTAGTGTCCAATATGAAAGTATATATTTGGCTATATAATACAGACAAATGTGTTTTGCATGATGCCAATCTAATATTTATGCATCACACAAAGATATAATACAACAGAATGACTAAAACTCAGCTTTGATACTTAAATGAATGATAGTCTAGAGGTTCAGTTCACCTGTGTGAATATAACATAGCTGAAGTCTAAAATTACACAATGTGTGAAGGGATTGGTGTCTGCTACTGGGTTTGTTCCTTCCATAGTGCTGCCAGAATGGGCAGCAGTACCCTGTGACCTCTGAATTGAATTAAGTCATTGCAGAATGGGAATTTAATAATCTAAGAATAAAGTTTTGTCTTTTACAGACTAAAGATCATACTTGTTCTTGTATTTATTTATTTATTGCAAAGGTCAGATATGCTTATTTTTCCTGAAGTGTTAGTAAAAGAACTGCAAGTTCAAGTCCTCATGTTTTGTTGTTTTGTATCATATGGAATACTATTTTACCTGTTAAGTATGACTTGAATGGTGGTGTCCAGTATTAATTCCTGTCTTACACCCATTGATGCTTGGACTGTTCTTAAATAGTTATGATGCACTGAAGAAAAAAAAAAGTATGGTCTTCCACATGCATAAAAGAAACCCAATGGATATTTAAAAAAATCTTGATATGCTGAGTGTTGCTGAAATAGCAATATCTATTATAATGAGAAATAAACCACGTCTGGGCTAAACATGCAGTTACAAATCTTGGTGATACTGGTTGATGATGCATATATTCCCAGGTTCTTCCTATGCCATTTAACATAGTCATTACAGAAATATGATTGTCAGAGAAAAAACTGTAAATTGAAAATAAAATGAAAGTATCATAATGACCTGATGAATTTTCAACTGTGTTTATTAAGTGTCTTAGAATTACTTCTAGGAACTGCAGTAAAAGTCAATTTATGATTAATTGTCCTGCTTCAGAGTAGGACATAAGTATTTATGAAGATTCCTATACCAACTACCAACTAGAAGCAAGAATTCACATTTGGGAATGAATGTCATGACTTCCCGATACCCCACGCCATTAATTAGAAAACATGATGACATTTTGTAGGTTTCTGATACTGATGGTAAGACAGTACCACAACTCTTCTACCTGCAGCTCTGTCTTCTGCTTTCTGGTCAGTGCCACCGTCTCCAACCCATATAACATAGCTGGTCTCACTAATGTCCTGTAGACCTTCCCTTTCACTCTTGCTGATACCCGTCTATCACAAATTACTCCTGTCACTCTTCTTCACCCATTCCACCCTGCCTGCACTCTTTTTCACCTCTCTTTCATACTCCTCGTTACTCTGTACTGTTGATCCCAAGTATTTAAACTCATTCACCTTCGCCAACTCTACTTCTTGCATCCTCACCATTCCACTGACCTTCCTCTCATTTACACACATGTATTCTGTCTTGTTCCTACTGACCTTCATTTCTTTCAGCTTCCCTAGGTTAAAGCAAATTTAGAAAATTGCTGTAATTTCAAAATGAATCGCCTTTTATGGCCATGAAAAACAGTTACTGAAACAAGCCACAGTGATCCTTGCACTTTTTCTGAAGTAATGTTCACTCTTCCAAAGTGCCAAGCCATGCCATTCTCCAGAATCTCCCATTTATCTTCTGCAAATCTCTATTAATCTATTGTCTCAAGAGTCTACACCTGCCTACTTGAACGTTTCCAGACTTGTAAAATGTCACAGAAATGTTCCAGGTGTTCAAGGAATGCAGCACTCACTTCACTGTCAATTATCCAGCCCTGTTTATCTTCAGGATAATATGCTGGCTAGTACAATACAGTTTGCACCTATGACCATCTGTATGTTGATACTATGATAATACTTGCGATTCACATATGCTTGATCATCCTCAATTGGAATAATAATCTATGTGTGTGCTGATTTGCATGAATGCAGCTTGCTTTAGCATTACCTCATGTATAGTAATGGGAGGGAATTTATTCATCTGCATTTTATCTCATGCATTGTTAGGGCTTTGAAAGTTTGGTGCAAAATGCAAGAAATGGTTAGCTGTGACATACTCAAATCATTGCTATTGCAAAGCTGCCTTTTACACATAATGTTACCAGCACTTTAATTTTGGCAAACATTGCATGGCTTTTACGCATAGATGGAGCGATCACATAACATATAAGATTTGTTACAATTATTCTTCCACTTCTTTCAAATTGATATCCTTTTTACAAGTTCATTGTTGTCCATCATTTCCAAAACATTCTGCCTTTCACAGGATAAGAGTGCTGATCTTCTGGCAGCTCCTAGTGATTTAGACCAGTTCTAAACTAAAATGCTTTTAATCCTACTTCTAAGAGTTGTGCCAAGTTTGCACTTCATGTTTTCCTACTCTGAGACACTTGGTAAGTACAGGCACTGATCTTGGAAACTTAAATTTTTTTTTTGATTTCAGTGATAAGTGAATCTAAGCCTCCTCAAGTTCAGTAAGAACTTCATTTTCCCAGAATGTTATTAGCAATTGATCTAGTGTATAATAATTTAATATCACTTAATACACTAAAACAGTTAATCTGTCTAATTTTGACTTGGTGCAGCACTTGTGGCAACATGCTTTTTGTTTTTCTTCATGTCTTTTGTTTTTTTTTTTTCTTTGTGTTTTATTTCTCTTAATTCATAGATTAGGCACTGTATGACTTCTGAAAAATAACTTTTTTGTCAAAGATCTGAATAATTTTATCTCCGTTTTTCTATCTATTAATTTATAAAGAAAGAAAAGAATGTCTGATTATCTCAGTTTGCGCATTTGATTCAGCAAATGTAGAAAATTGTCACATGTAAAAAAAAAACAAAAAAAGCTCCATAGATCACTTGTATAAAACATTTAAGGTACAAGAAAAGTTTAACGCAATGGCTGACTTTTATATAGCTAACATATCAGATTGTTTGTCATTTTATTAGCCATTTTTTATATTTATAACATGGCAAGACATGTTTTCCTTTGTGATCATGTACAGCATTATAATTTTGCCATATTCTTCTCAGATTAAAGACCCAACAGAAAAGCAACAGTTTTTCCAGCAACTGAGTGAACATCTTGACACTTTTCCTGAGGAATTTTGTCGACACAAAGTCCTTCCACAGCTGTTGACAGCTTTTGAGTTTGGCAATGCAGGAGCAGTAATTCTTACTCCACTTTTCAAGGTTGTAATTTACTTATAAGAGTAAATATGTACAGTTGCTAGACAACAGTTTATAAATCATCTTATCAGTGTATCTGAAAAAGTCTTCTTGTGTGATCTGTTACAGGTGGGCAAGTTTCTTAGTGCAGAGGAATACCAACAGAAAATTATTCCTGTTATTGTCAAGATGTTCTCCTCAACTGATCGAGCAATGAGGATCCGGCTGCTACAACAGGTAAATGTTACAAAACTTTCATAAACTTCTATTTTTATAGAATTACATAAACAACATTAATGGAGGAAAATGTACCAAATTGCACAAGACCCAAGCCTAAATATTGTGAGAGTGGCAGGGAAGAAAAATTGGCAATTTTAATGCAGTCACTTGAAATGTTCACTTCAAATCAAATGCTAATCTATACCTGCACATTCCCTGGAAAAACGAAAGAAACAGAAGATTCAGTAATCCCCTTCTAGAATGTAAAAATGAATGAAGAGAACCATAGAAAGATGAAAGCAAACATTGTATATACACAGTTTCTGGAAGCTTCCATCTGGGTGCTTACAGATTCTGTGAAGCAGTTTCCATTTTACATTATTCAGTATTCATTATTTTTGAGATTACTTCAAGGATTATTTTTAACCCTTGCCCTTCACATTGATAAGAACTCCTAGAGGAAGGCATTAGTCCAGCTTATTTGTATTTGGTACTTTATATGTTTTGGAGAGACAAAGTCATATATGGATGTTGCTTTTTGCTTAAAAATGTATGTTGCTTTTTGCTCAAATGGGTCTTGCTCTGTAGTTCACTCTGAATGACTGTTTCTTGCCGTCTGGTGATGTGGCATATGCTTTAGCTGTCAACAGAGACTCTGATGTCTTTGGATATATTCTAACTTGCAGTTTTTTGGTCCAGATGGAACAGTTCATCCAGTATCTGAATGAGCCAGCTGTGAACTCACAGATTTTCCCTCATGTTGTGCATGGTTTCATGGACACAAACCCAGCTATTCGAGAGCAAACTGTCAAGGTATTTTAAGGAATGGTTTCAAAATATATGTAAATAATTACTGTAATAATTCTGAGTGACTTTTGTTCTAATGATGATTATAAGAACAAGAATACAGATCATTTAATCTCTCCTGTTTCCACATATATATTGTAGAATGTGTTCATTAAAATTGATACATTCATTCAGTGGGTTGTTTGGAGGGGCAGTTGTTAACATTGCAGCCACACAGGTTCTGGAGGCTTGTTGTAATTAGGTCTGCTTTTACTGTGAATTGGATAAAGTGGGTTTTGTAAATGTATAGGTACCTGGAAATTCAGTCAGTTATTTGCTCTGTTAAGTATCCTAATTGTAACAAAATTTAAAGTTTTACCTTAACATTAGAACTTACCAAAAATTGTTTTTTGCAGGCATGTCTTCTTTTTCAGGTTTTCTGTATGTTTTTATATAAAAATGGAACATTATTATGAACATGTCTTCTGAAAGAGAAGACATTTAAGATGGAGAGGGTTCAGTTGCTGATAAGATTACTGTATTTGTAGCAGTTCTTACACATTTTATTTTTGTATTGCTTTAATCCTTTTTGAAACAACATTTCTTAGAGTGTATTTACAACTGTATTATTTAATCAAAAAACAAAATCTGAGTAATTATATAATCTATGGAAACCTCATTTAATAACAAAAGAATTTGTTATATTTAAAATTTATATTTTTGACATTTTACATGTCAAATGGCACCTTATTTGAATGTTTATCCCTTTTATGACCAGTCAATGCTCCTGCTTGCACCAAAGTTGAATGAACACAACTTAAATGTGGAGCTTATGAAACACTTTGCAAGACTTCAGGCCAAGGATGAACAAGGTCCAATTCGTTGCAATACAACTGTGTGCCTAGGAAAGATCGCCTCCTACCTTACTGCAGGGGTAAAACAGTTTTAAATTTTCTTCCTTCTTTTCATTTTCCTATTCTTAGTCAGTAATTCTGATACTGTTAGTAAAGGTTCAAGGCCCTTGTGATCCCTAACTATGATGCATATTTCATAGAGGGGATGAACGAAAGTTTAATAACTGATAAAACACAAGCAGTAACATTAAAGGTGTTTATTTTTTTACTTATAAAATGTAATATTTTCACATGGGCCTTTTTCTAAACTGTTTTGAAATCCTTTTTGTAGATTTGCTCTTTGAAGCATTCCTATCATATGCTGTTATCCCAATCTAACTCCTTATTATTTAACCAGAGGTTTTCTCTTTGACTGCAGACTAGGCAGCGGGTGCTCACTTCCGCATTTACTCGTGCCACTAAAGACCCCTTCTCCGCCTCTCGAGCTGCAGGAGTTCTTGGATTTGCTGCAACACACAACTACTACTCTATGAATGATTGTGCATTTAGGATATTGCCAGTGCTAAGCACGCTGACTGTGGATCCAGACAGAAGTGTCCGAGATCAGGTACAGTGACATTTTTCTGTCTCACTCATTACAAAAAAGATGCAACTCCTCAAACTGAACGCAAACATTTTTGGCATGTAAAATGCCCTGTAGCAAGAGAGCAAATTTATTTTGATTAAATAGTAACTCCAGTATATGGTGTTTATTGTTTGTTTGCAACTTTAAACTATGATTTGGACCATGCCATTAACCTTTCCTGTGAACACTGGTTGAATTACATTAAACTTCATATTGGAACTGTTTTAATTTATTTTGTTTGAGAGAGTAAAAGTTCTAAAATAGTAAAAGTAGAAACTTTAATAGTTGCTTACTGTAAAATAATATATCTGGAGGACACGGCGTATAATTTATCAGAAGAGCTTGTGCGTATTGTCTTGGCTGACAGTTGAACTGCACAATGTCTCATTTAGCCGTACATTTTGGAGTTGGAGAGACAAAGACAGCTCATCACCAGTCACACTTGATTAATTTCTGACAAAACTAGTTTAATCTGGTGTGATAACATAAGTTTAATTCTTCATCTTAAGTATGTAACCTTGTTGTTTTGTGCAGGGTTTTCAATCCTTTCAGTGTAACTTTTAGCATTTCTAATTTCCTATCACACTGTTGTTGTATTGTTTATACACTGCAGAAATCAAGTCCTATTTAAGACAGCCTGTTCATTTTGTGTGTGCACTATTGACCAATGTTAAGTGTCGCCAGAGATTAAAGGGAAGATATTCAAAATTAATAATAAAGACATAAAATATCTTTGGATTTGTGATCGGAGTATAAATGTAATGGATTTATATTTTCAAACCATGCTATGTACTTGTCTCTACAGGCTTTTAAGGCAATCAAAAGCTTTTTAACTAAGCTGGAGACTGTTTCTGAAGATCCAAGCAAATTGCCAGAAATTGGTAAGAGTCGTAAATATATTATCCATTAGTTATCACTTCTATTAAACATAACTCTCACTTTATAGGCTTCTGGGATTATGAAGGAAACATTCATTGTCTCCAAATGTACATCATAGTTTTTTTTCTTCCTGCTCTTTTTGATTTTTTTTTTTAGGAGATGAGTTGTTTATTAGGGAGCATGTTGTACAAATGTTTATTATAATACTGACAATTATTTTTTCTAAAGCTTTGTAATGCTCAGATTGGTGCATCTTTGAACTTAAATAGCTGTTTCTGCCCAACATACATAAAGACAACGTGATTAGGATATTTATCCTAAAGTCAAGAATTTACAATTCCCCTAATGCCTTTTTTAAATAATACACATTGTTAGCTTTTTCCAGTTCTTAGTTTGAATAAATACTTTACTATACTGTATTTAATTACCTTAAATTTTATAACCTTGTTACAAGGTTTCATCTCTTCCATGTTCTAAATTGTCACTAGAAATGTCAGGGCTCAATGAGCAGTGGAAGAGTGAAAAAAGCCAGCTTTAGATAATATGTATGCATGCATGCATGTAGCAGTATAGAATAGTTGGGTGTTTTGAATTTATTATTTAAGGACCATGTAAATAAACAGGTCTTTTGTTGAAGGACCCCAAGTAAACACAAAGTTCACATAGACTATACACAATGTTTCAAGTATGCAGCAAACAAAGAAAATATGACTATGTGAACTCTTCAAGTCAGGTCAAGTGGGTTTTGGTGAAGTATTTAGAAATAAGGTGTGTCTTGTATGTTTTTTGTAGAACGGACTGAGGCATGGAGCTTTTTGTTTGGTTTTCTTTTTATGCTTGCTTTGTTATTACAGAAAAGGATGTTCTTTCATCCACCACAAGTCCTGGTGCTGCAGCGTCTGCTGCCAGCTGGGCTGGCTGGGCTGTCACAGGTGTCTCCTCTTTAACTTCCAAACTGATCCGTACTACGCCAGGAAGTGCAGATGGACTACCTCCACAACCAGGACAGACAAACATGCCTCAGCCAGGAGAGAATACCGTTTCTCCAGAGGCTTCTTCAGAGGGTGAGAATTGATCTTTACCTCTCTTACACAGTTAATATTTATCAATATTGTTAATAGAGCTGCAACAACTAATCAACATTATCAACAATAATCAATTATTAAAAATATTGGCAATGATCATTTTCATCGATTAGTTGATTACATCATTAAGCTTAATACGTTGTGGGACACAATTGCTTCACTATTTCTCTCAGCTTTGAACACGTTAGAAAAAAAGCAAATTATAAGCAAGTGGCAGAAAATGACAGCACAACCCAAGACTTTCAAAGTTTGGGAATACTTTTCTCTGAATGCAGAAAAAAAGGTGTCGAGTTGCAAAATGTGTAGGTCTGACTTTGTGTGGCATAAGAGCACATCAGATGGAGATACACAAACATCTGAACAGGCTGTGTGGAGGAGTACGATTTGGCGTCATCCCAGTTAGTTGAAAGTCACTTCAGCATTATGTGTTACAGGTATAGGAATGCAGTGTTTGCTAGGCTAGGCATAATGACATGACTTTTGGTTTGAAATGAGCAATAATTCAAGTCATAGTCCAGCCCTCTACAGTGCCTTAGCAATTACAGTGGACCCTCGTTTATCACGGTTAATCCGTTCCAGACTCTACCGTGATAAATGAATTTTCGCGAAGTAGGATTCTTTATTTATAAATTGAATATTTTCGCAGTTAGAGTATAGAAAACCTGTGTACGACCTTCTAAATACGTTTAACATTATTAGAGCCCTCTAGACATGAAATAACACCCTTTACTCACCATTACACTCGTATTACCCAATATATTAGTAAAAATAAGACATATTAGACGTTACAAATATCATATTACTAGGCGCACTCGCCTTTTAAGGCGACCAACTTTTATCCTCAGTTTTTGTGTGCTCCATGTGTACATCAGGCATGTAACTGTAGGGAATGAGAACATCAAAGTGCCCATTCATAACATCTCCCGAAAACCTAAGTTTTTTTTATCCCCTTAAGTGCCTGTCCAAAGTCGTACAATGTCAGCCTGAATCTGTACTGCTAAAGATGGAGTTTCATGTACTAAATAAGCTATAGATGAGAATAAGCAAGCACCTTCTCCCCTGATATTTACTACGCGGTGAGGCATTTGTACTCCATCAACATTAATTATTTCCAGAGACATAATTTTGTCTATTTTTCCAGCGCATCGCACACAAAAGCAAGGGAACAATGAGAGCACCAGAACTCTGCTCATATCGCGTTGCTTTGTACCTCAAGCCGCAAGTAGTAAGTCTGTAATAAGCGGAATACCGCTACGCTTTGTACTCATAGGACGGAAGGACAATCCTGAACGCTTTTATATAGTAGACTATTGTACTGTACATTTAATTGCACACAACCACTAACCTATGAAGGCACGACCTCAGTAGGAGAGTCTTCAGAGGTGGTGCAGTATCTTCAGCAGGTGCGTTGTTGTCTTCAGTAAAGAAGTACAAGGAGTAGGCAGTGGGTTTCTGGGTGCGCGGCTGAAGAACATCTTGACAGGCAGTTGCTGGCGCTGTCTTTTCATATGCGTGAGGAGGCTTTTGTAGGGTATTGCCATCTTTAATCATATTCAAGAGTTTCACCTTCTCCTGGATAGTAAGCATCTTCCTCCGGCGCTTAGTTTTATTGTCAGAAGGCTTAGAAAAAGCAGCACGTTTAGGAGCCATCGTAGGGCTTAGATAAAAGTTCTCAGAAAGCGCATGCGTAGTGACGTAAGCGTGTATGAGAAAAAAAATCACGATAGAGTGAAGCCGCGAAAGTCGAAGCATGATATAGCGAGGGATCACTGTATAACACTAGCATATGCGACAGAGTTTTATGATGAGTGACTACAAAATATGTGCCATTAGCTATTTCATGAACTGTGTTTAATTTCAAAAGAATTTTTGAAACAATCCAACTAATCGATTAATCGACAAAATAATCACCAGATAAATCAATTATAAAAATAATCATTAGTTGCGGCCCTAATCTATACTAATAAAAGGCAAAGCCCTCACTCACTCACTCACTCACTCACTCACTGACTCATCACTAATTCTCCAACTTCCCGTGTGGGTGGAAGGCTGAAATTTGGCAGGTTCATTCCTTACAGCTTCCTTACAAAAGTTGGGCAGGTTTTATATCGAAATTCTACGCGTAATGGTCATAACTGGAAGCAGTTTTTCTCCATTTACTGTAATGGAGATGAGCTTCAACGCCGTGGGGGCGGAGTTTCTTGTGACATCATCACGCCTCCCACGTAATCACGCAGTACATAGAAAACCAGGAAGACCTCAAAAAAGCGGTTAAGAAAACATGCATTATATAATTGAGAAGGCAGCGAAACAATAAGAAGCGAGCGAGTGACATATACAACCATGTTCATGAGTTCTGCTACTTCGGAAACAAAGCACGATGTAAACCTACACTTTAAGTTCATAGACAGGCTGCCGCTGGCGTTTGTAATTTAGTGCCTGCCCATATAAGGCCGTCCGTCAGCGGCAATCCAATAGCAAACTGCCACGGGTAAATATTCACGGGTGAAGGACTGTGCTTATGGAGAGGAAGATGAGATGGTCAGGGTGGTGTTTGACACAAACTCAGCGAAACTGTGAGAGAAAGTTTTAAGTGCCAGGACTAAGGTAACATTAAATAAAGCTATGGACATAGCACGAGATGGCACCAGCACAGCTGGGAACCTTCGATGCAAGTACACCGAGTGGCTCACGTGAACTGACGCGAGTGCACAGATAAAAGCAACAGTTCCAAAGAGCTGAACAAAACCGAATTACACAATTGAAAAGGCAGCAAAAAATATGAAGCGTCTGATAAGCATATTCATAAATGCAGCTACTGTGGAAACAAAGCACACGGTGGAAAAAGTCAGTGTCCGCTAAAGGAAGACGTGTAAAAAACCCGTGCATGCAGTGTGTCAGGTCTCAGATAAAGAAGAAGGCGAGCTGTTTATTGATGCAGTAAGAAGCGAATCGATGAATGAAACCTGTCATCTTTACAGCGATTGACAAACATGGAATGTAACTTGAACACAACACATCCTACAAATACGAACCTGATTGAAAGAAATAATGATAATCAAATCCTTGATGACAGCAACACTCAGTAACACTCACAAAACAAATACTGAATATTGACAGTCATGTTACGTTATTTTTAAAATGTTCCCTTTTCTTTTCTACCTTTTTAACACACTACTTCTCGCTGCGATACGGGTATATATATATATATGTATATATATATCCCGCTCTACATACTCGAATAATGGATACTTTATTAGCCATCAATGATTGTTTTGGTAAAGCCATACTCAGTGTATTCATTAGATGAGCGGTAAAAAGTAAGAGCGAGGGAGGATGACTCATTGAGGCATGCAGGCTGTAGTCTTGCGTCAACTCTATCTGAATTGCGATCACATTTGAAAAATATATCTTTTCAAGTTCTATTTAGTCCATATGTGTCAAACTCAAGGGGCGGGCCACATCCGCCCGGCGTGTAATTATATCCGCCCGCGAGATCATTTTATATACTGTATTATTGTTATTAAAGCCGGGTATATGAAGCGCTGGTAACACAATAAACTACAGATCCCATAATGCAGCGCTTCAGCTGCCTAGCCACTTACCGCTTACTAGAGTTATTGCGCACTGAGTTTGCACGGCGCTTTGGTGACTTTGAAGAACAAAAAAAGTCCGTCTACATGCGGCTCGAACCTTGTGCATGTTTGGTAGCACATATCTGTGTGAGAAGCTCTTCTCAGTGATAAAGACTAACAAAACAGCACACAGGAGTCGCCTCACTGATGAGCACCTGCAATCCATCCTGAGAATCTCCACAACACAGAACCTCACACCAAACATAAACAAACTTGTTGCCAAAAAAGATGCCAGGCGTCCAGCTCTAAAATGACATCTGAGCAAAGACAACTGAATGATTTGATTTGTTATTGCGTAAGAGCGGAGTCAACCGTTTTAACAAACAGCGTATTGCACTGATACGAAATAGCTGTGTGTGTATATATGTAGATATGTATGTATATGTATATATATGTTTATATATGTGTGTGTGTATGTATGTATGTGTTTGTGTATATATGTATTTATATATATGTATGTATATATGTGTATATGTATAGATATGTATATTGTGGTCCCCGGCCGGGACGCCCAGGAGGAGGAGAGGAGGGCTTGTGCCTCCTCCAGACCGCGAGGCGTCCGTCTTGGTTGTGTAGGGGACCACGGGTACAGGGCTTGGAAGCCCAGCCCTGTAGGGACCCGTGGACACCGCCAGGCGGCGCCCCGATGCCGGTTTACCCTGTGTGGTCTTTGGCCGGGGGTGGAGCCCGGCCGGGATGCCTTGGAAGACCGGAGGAGGGCGTGTGCCTCCTCCAGACTGAATGGGGGCGTCCGTCCTGGTTAGGCAGGGGCCTCGGGTACAGGGCTTGGAAGCCCAGCCCTGTAGGGACCCGTGGCCACCGCCAGGCGGCGCCCCGGTGCCTAATTATCCCGGGAGCCCGGCACTTCCGCCACACCAGGAAGTGCCGGGGAAGATTTGTGTGGCGCCGGAGAGCCGCCAGGAAAGCAGCCGACACTTCCGCCACGCTGGGCGTGGCTAAGGAGAAGAGGCGGAAACACCTGGGGCTCATCCGGGGCATTATTTAAGGGGCCGCCTCCCTCCAGTCATTTGGTGGATGTCGGGTGGAAGTGGACAGAGCTGGAGAGAGGACAGGAGGTGGCCAGGACAAAGGCACAGAGACTGTGGGCCCTGGACTTTTGGGGGATTCAGTGCGAGAGACACTGGGGTTTCGTGAGTGCACGTGACTTTGTATATTATATATATATTGTAAATAAAAGTGTGTGGAGCAAAATATGTCGTCCGTCTGTCTGTGCTGGGGCCAGCGTTCACAGTGGCGTAGTCGGCAGGATACTCCGCCTGGTTCAAGGCGGGGACCTGCAGTAAAACAACAAATTTCTGTGAACGGCCCGGCAACACTCATCACTCACAACAGTGACAAAACAATTACATTGACAATCAGGTTACGTTATTTTCAAAATGTTTCCTTTTCTTTTCATTGCTTCTTTAACACACTACTTCTTAGCTGCGAAGCGCGGGTATTTTGCTAGTCTATACTAATAAAAGGCAAAGCCCACACTGACTGACTGACTGACTGACTGACTGACTGACTGACTCATCACTAATTCTCCAACTTCCCGTGTAGGTAGAAGGCTGAAATTTGGCAGGCTTATTCCTTACAGCTTACTTACAAAAGTTAAGCATGTTTTATTTCGAAATTCTACGCATAACCGTCATAATGGTCGATAACGGTCGACAACGTCCCCCATGTTGAACTTTCTTATTTATGGCCCCATCTTCACGAAATGGTAGGCGGCTTCCCTGCGCTAACCGAAACTGATGTACGTACTTATTTCGATGGTATGACGCCACTGTCGGCCGCCATATTGAACTTTCCAACGTCACTAATTTTCCAGCTTCCCGTGTAGGTAGAAGGCTGACCTCATCTTCACAAAATTTAGTAGGTGGCATCCCTGTGCTAACCGAAACCAATGTACATACTTATTTCTGTGGTATGACGCCACTGTCGGCCGCCATATTGAACTTTCCAACGTCACTAATTCTCCAACTTCCCGTGTAGGTAGAAGGCTGAAATTTGGAAGGCTCATTCCTTACGGCTTACTTACAAAAGTTAAGCAGGTTTAATTTCGAAATTCTATGCATAACGGTCAACAACGTCCGCCATGTTGAACTTTCTTATTTATGGCCCCCTCTTCACGAAATTTGGTAGGCGCCTTCCCTGCGCTAACCGAAACCAATGTACGTACTTATATCGGTGGTAGGACACCACTGTCAGCCGCCATATTGAACTTTCCAATGTCACTAATTCTCCAAATTCCTGTGTAGGTAGAAGGCTAAAATTTGGTACTTATTTTGGTGGTATGATGCCACTGTCGGCCGCCATATTGAACTTTTCAACAGTCTTTGTTACTTATGGGCCCATCTTCAAGAAATTTGGTACGCGGGTTCCCAGTGCTAACTGAATCCTACTTATATACATATATACGTCCATAGCCTGCAGCTCGGTCACTGTGTGAGGCAGCGTTGGGTCCCCCATCCCAACACCTCCCACGTTGTTGGCTGCCTGCCTATATAAGGCCGTCCGTCGCTCCAGTCTCTTCATTCCCTTCCTTGCTTCGCCACGGGATTCACGTCTCCCTGCTGATAACTACAGCCTTTTTATTTAATCTACGGCTCCTCTGCTGTTTTATTGTTCATTTATTACGATTATAGTTATTGTGTAGGTATTTTAGACTTACTTTACATTGTTCAGGTACCCATTTCCTTTATCATTCCAACCGTACCCGCATTAACATGTCTATTGAGGTGATCACCACCGATCAAAGAACTGTCACTTACTGAGTGGTTTCCATGCCCGGAGATGGCACCTATCTTTTCCATTCACTGTGTTACATATTGCTTGGCCATATGAGGCTCACTCTTGATATCTGGAGAAACATTGTGTCTTATGTATTGAATGACTGGGACAGGTTCAAGGTGTGGACTGATGATGGTACAGGAGATAATTATACTACACAGGAGCACTAGAAGAGTGAAATGCTTAAGCCCTTCACCTATGGTTCTGCATGTGAGTTGATGGCTGCCGCTGAATTGTTTGGTTGTCGCTCTAAAGTGTACCGAAATGGCCAAATATTTTACACCTTTGAACAACCGCCAATGCCTCTTAAACATCTTAGATTCACAGGTGACGATATCAGTAGTGGACACTTTGATGATTATGAATGTTTAAACTCTCAAAAGCTGGATGTTAAGTTATCAATGAAACCGGTTATATACTTACAACGCTTGACAGATGCCGAATGTCTCTTCAACACAAGTCCTACAAATACTGTCGTAATTGAAACAAGCCATGAAACTCAAACCGATTATGACAGCAGCAATCCAAGCTGTGAGATTTGAAACAAGATTACTGTTCACATGGCCAACTGTACGTTGCATGCTCAAGAGTAAGCTCAGCGCACAGCTTGGTCATATTACAACCGGAGGGCCGAACTCACAATGTGGTATACAAAGAGATCCTTAATAAATAATTATTGGTATATTTTCCATGAGTTTAAAAAGGTTTAATTTTCTTCTTAATAAAAATTTTAAGGCAGTACTTCGCCACTGCGAAGCGCGGGTATTTTGCTAGTTAATTATATAAATAAACCTCTGCAAGCAGGTTTTGTTTACATCATTTTTGCAATATATAGCAAAAATTACGTGGTGGCAGCGGGGAGGTGGCTATGTGAGTGTGATCGGAGGTGGGGGTATTGGGTGCAAAGTTTTATTTATTATGAACATGTTGTTCTTAATTTTGCATACAGTGCATCCGGAAAGTATTCACAGCGCATCACTTTTTCCACATTTTGTTATGTTACAGCCTTATTTCAAAATGGATTAAATTCATTTTTTTCCCTCAAAATTCTACACACAACACCCCATAATCACAACGTGAAAAAAAGTTTGCTTTAGGTTTTTGCAAAATAATTAAAAATAAAAAACTGAGAAATCACATGTACATAAGTATTCACAGCCTTTACTCAATACTTTGTCGATGCACCTTTGGCAGCAATTTCAGCCTCAGGTCTTTTTGAATATGATGCTACAAGCTTGGCACACCTATCCTTGGTCAGTTTCTCTCATTCCTCTTTGCAGCACCTCTCAATCTCCATCAGGTTGGATGGGAAGTGTCGGTGCAAAGCCATTTTAAGATCTCTCCTGAGATGTTCAATCGGATTTAAGTCTGGGCTCTGACTGGGCCACTGAAGGACATTCACAGAGTTGTCCTGAAGCCACTCCTTTGATATCTTGGCTGTGTGCTTAGGGTTGTTATCCTGCTGAAAGATGAACCATCGCCCCAGTCTGAGGGCAAGAGGGCTCTGGAGCAGGTTTTCATCCAGGATGTCTCTATATATTGCAGCAGTCATCTTTCCCTTTATCCTGACTAGTCTCCCAGTTCCTGCCACTGAAAAACATCCCCACAGCATGATGCTACCACCACCATCATGCTTCACTGTAGGGATGGTATTGGCCTGGTGATGAGCGGTGCCTGGTTTCCTCCAAATGTGATGCCTGGCATTCACACCAAGGAGTTCAATCTTTGTCTCATCAGACCAGATAATTTTGTTTCTCATGGTCGGAGAGTCCTTCAGGTGGCTTTTGGCAAACTCCAGGTAGGCTGCCATGTGCCTTTTACTAAGGAGTGGCTACCGTCTGGCAACTCTACCATACAGGCCTGATTGGTGGATTGCTGCAGAGATGGTTGTCCTTCTGGAAGGTTCTCCTCTCTCCACAGAGGACCTCTGGAGCTCTGACAGAGTGACCATCGAGTTCTTGGTCATCTCCCTGACTACTAAGGCCCTTCTCCCCCGATCTCTCCGTTTAGATGGCCAGCCAACTCTAGGAAGAGTCCTGGTGGATTCGAACTTCTTCCACTTACGGATGATGGAAGCCGCTGTGCTGATTGGGACCTTCAAAGCAGCAGAAATTGTTCTGTTACCTTCCCCAGATTTGTGCCTCGAAAAAATCCTGTCTCGGAGGTCTACAGACAATTCCTTTGACTTCATGCTTGGTTTGTGTTCTGACATGAACTGTCAACTGTGGGACCTTATATAGACAGGTGTGTGCCTTTCCAAATCATGTCCAATCAACTGAATTTACCACAGGTGGACTCCAATTAAGCTGCAGAAGCATCTCAAGGATGATCAGGGGAAACAGGATGCACCTGAGCTCAATTTTGAGCTTCATGGTAAAGGCTGTGAATACTTATGTACATGTGATTTCTCACTTTTTTATTTTTAATAAATTTGCAAAAACCTTAAGTAAACTTTTTTCACTTTGACATTATGGGGTGTTGTGTGTAGAATTCTGACGAAAAAAATGAATTTAATCCATTTTGGAATAAGGCTGTAACATAAAATGTGGAAAAAGTGATGCGCTGTGAATACTTTCCAGATGCACTGTATGCTGGATTTATGTCCGTCTGTTGATGGCATTTTCATTTGATAGGCAAGATTTGGCCAGCTCTCTGGCACTTTTAGTATTGGCCTTAAATCTTACTTGTACATTGTCCCAGTTAAATGTATGTCCTGTTTATTTAGTATGCGTATAGATTAGTGACCGTGAGTCCTTTCTTCTGACGGCGTTGCGATGTTCCTGTATACATGTTGCAATTCTTCTTGATGTTTGTCCTATGTATACCACTGGGAAAGAACTGCATGGAATGCCTTTGATTCTTGTACGTCTAAGCATTATCCTCTGATGAAGACCACTGGCAGGGGTTGAAAGCTCAGTAATATAAACTACTTTATGATGCATGATTAATTTTTTCTCCCTTTGTGAATCTTCAGCTAGCTATATATATATATATATATATATATATATATATATATATATATATATATATATATATATATATATATATATATATATATATATATATATATATATATATATATATATAGAGGTGTGGCAGAAAAGTAATGAGACTGGCAACACTGCAAGCGATCTGGCAACGCTGCGCTGTTGTCCTTGATAGAGCACGTGTATTAGTACCCTCCCATAGCTCAGTGCGAGTTTCAACTCCTTCCGTTAACTATGTGATTTTTGTGACTGCTATTAGCGAAGTTGTGTTTTTGATTGTGCGTCACGCAAAATGGAACAGCGCAATTTGGAGCAACGTTGTGCCATTAAATTTTGTGTTAAGCTTGGAGAATCGGCAAGTGTGACGTTTGTAAAGTTAAAACAGGCCTATGTGGAACATTCTTTATCCCGAGATCTAAGTTTTTCGCTGGCACAAATCATTTTTGGAAGGCAGAAAACACGTTGAATGATGAACACCGTTCAGGGAGGCCTTCAACTTCGAAAACCAATGAAAACATCGAACGTGTGAACACTCTTGCGAGATCAGACCGTCGTTTAAAATTAAGAATGTTGAGTGAACAATTAAATTTGAACAGATTCACTGTTCATTAAATTTTGACTGAACATTTGCACATGCGAAAGGTCTGTGCCAAAATTGTGCCGAAAAACCTCACAATTGAGCAGAAGGACAATCGAAAAAACAAGTGTCTTGATCTTCTTAACAGAATCGGTAATGAGCAAGATTTCTTTAGTCGTGTTATCACAGGTTATGAATCATGGATTTTTGAATACGATTCTGAGACCAAGAGGCAAAGTCAGGAGTTGCACACTGCAAAGCGTTTTAAGCACAGGGAAAAAAATGAACACTTGAAAAAATCCGTAATTTAATAAACCACCAAGAAAAATAACATTGCAACAATGCACGCTACGAACCGATCGCTGAAAACAGAAGTGAAAACAAAATCAAGCCCAGTGCATTATTTAACTGCCTTCCTACCTTAATGCGTCCAGCTATCTCTCGCACTGGCTGTGTGTGTCTCTCTCGCGCTGCCTCTGTGTGTGTGTGTGTGTGTGTGTGTGTGTGTGTGTGTGTGTGTGTGTGTGAGTGTTGCGCTCTCTCTCACGCTGCCTGTGTGTGTGTGCGCGTCTCTCGTGCTGCCTGTGTGTGTGTGTGTCGCACCCTCTCGCGCTCTCTCTCTCTTGCTCGCTGCACAGGAAATGCTCAGAGAGATACTGAACATGTACAAACTGAAAGGGAAACTGGCTTGTTCGCATACCGAGTGTGTGGTCGTGAACCGAGGCAAAAGTTTGGCGAACTTTTTGGTCGTAAACCGAGTTGTACGTGTACCGAGACGTTCGTGAACCGAGGTTCCACTGTATAACAATGTTGAAATGCACTGCCTTCAAAACAGTCAACGGGCTGTAACAGCCTTGTACACAGATTTTAGTTAGGCTAACTAAAAAATATTAATTTGGAACTGTGAATTAAAAGTAAACTTCTTATTCCTTAAAAGACAGTAAAAATAAATATAAGCAAAGCATGGTTAGGGTTGTATAGGCTCTGGCTGCCTGTGACCGCATTATAAAGAGAACCCAAATATATCAATATTATTTTAAATATTGAAAATTACCTTATGTCAGTCTCTGGAAATCTGTTGTCATTAATTCTTCCCATTTTTCATCTTGGAAATTAGTCCATAAAGGCTACATCTATTTAATTGCGCCATTATATTATTATAATGTATTTATTTGATATGTAACCAATAATTTAATTAGTTAAATGAGGTATTTTGCTTAAGTCTTTATTACTTGCAAAGTTAACATTGGTGTTTCTACCATTGTTTTAACTCCCTATTCAGATGTAACTTCACCATCTCCTGCTCCTTTAGTACTCTCCAAGCAGCAGGTAGCAGAACCAGAAGAAGAGGAGCAAGTGACTGACACCTGGGAGGATGAAGACTGGGGTAGTCTTGAGGTGAGCAGAAAGTGAGCTTGGATATTGCGTTATAAACAAAACTTTACTTGGGAGCCTCACAACTCAACTTGTAGTTTTTGTATGTGTATATCCACTTTCAATTTTTTATTCAAAGCAGCAGTAATAACCAGAAGTAAGATGACCTTCCAAGGCCATTTTGGCAGATGAGAAGAGGAAACAAAGTAATTTACACCATTTTCTGCAACATGCAACTGGAGAATATCTTTCAATATTGAACAGAAACTGTGTTATGATGGTGTTAAGAATTTACATTGATCAAACTTCTTATCCATTAGGTAATACCTCCAAGTAAAAACAAATGAATATAATATTTGACGTCTGTTAAATATAATAGAAGGAACACTCTGCTCAAACTCTATAATGTGCTATTGCAGGGCTCTAGAGTGCGACTTAATTTCTCAATGGTGCGACTAAAAAAAATCAAAGGTTGCACCGGTGCGACCACCCGTTCGAGGGGGAAAAAAAACGAAACTCTGTGACTCTTAAAGTCTCCCTGTTGTTCAACAACAGACACACATTAGGCCCATATCGTGGTCTAAACCAATCAGAGATAGTGAAGGGTGGATCCCCCCGATTGGCCGTGGTCCAGATATTCCTGTACAGGTACGTGTGTACGTTTGAAAATGCATGTGATGCAGTCAGACAGAGAGAGGTGAGTAGCCCATCAGGTAAACAGTGGATGTAGCTGCTGATTATGAGAGAAGATGAAAAGAACGATTGACAGCTTTTTCGTTAAGAATGTTAAGTTAGGGCCTGATCCGTCCGAAAATCATAACCAATGCTCTGACACGGAGCTATCAACCTCCCAAGTTATAGCAAGCCCTGGTCCGGAGACGGCATTAGATAATGAGCCACATACAATCGAGTCCGAGCCCACTGAAATTAAAAGGGGTAAAGTGTATACATTTCAAAAAGAGTGGCTTGACCAGTTTCCCTGGCTAAGATACATTAAAGCCGATAATATAATGCACTGTATCTACTGTAAAGAGTGTGGGAAGATCATGGCCGGCAGTAGTGCATTTGTGACTGGTTCTAATACATGTAGAATTGAAACGCTGAAAAAGCACAATGCATCTATAAAACACATTACATGCCGCGATAAATGCACTGCTCAAGTGTCCCCTCTCCCTTTCAGTGGCAGGCAGCAGCAAACGGATCATCAGACGAGGCCGAGATGATAATTAAGTTTAACGTTGCCTACAATATTGCAAAAGAAGAACTTCCCTTCACTAAATTCAAGTCCGAAATAATTCTTATGAAGAAAAATGGCTTGAACGTAAACCCGACGTACAGCAATGATGTCGCGTCGCCAATTTATAGGAGTCATCGCAGATACATTGAAAAAAAAGACGTCTGTGCAAATTGGGAACAGTGCGTACATGGCATTCCTGATCGACGGAGACACAGATATCGCCACAAAGGAATGCGTCATTGTGTACGGTCGTATCTTGCGGAGAGGAAGACCGGTGAATATACTTATTGGACACATTGAGGTCGAGCATGCTCATGCCCAAGTCTGGAAGATTTTGATGCTGGAGAGAGTGTGGCCAGCTGGTTTAGTCAAGGCCAAAGATCAAGAAGGCCAAACTTCAGGAGTTGACCATCCGAGGGGCATGTGACTGCAATGGAGGATAGTCCATAAGACATGAGATGTTCAATCTGAAGCCCTTAAAACGCTTAATTTAGATTTTCTTTTTAGTTAATTTATCTTGAGATTTTTTAAGTTTAAATTTCAGCTCAGTAAAGCACTTTAAGCACCAACACTTTTTCAGTAAGTTACCTTTCTTGTAGAATTGTGCTTGCCTTCAAATAAAGAACTTTATATTGACCAGATTGTTAGTTAATCATTTACAAGTCAATATTGCCTATATGGACAGCGATTACAAAAAAAAAAAACAAAAAAAAAAAACAAATAAATAAAGTGAACGTGTAAAACTGTGGTGTTAAATGTGATGCGGTTGAAACTTTTGGTGCACCTAACTTTTGTGCTGGTGCACCTAAGAAAAAAAGTTAGGCGCACCAGTGCAACCAGTGCAAAAAGTTAGTCTAGAGCCCTGTATTGGGTTTTAAACTCAACAGTACCCATAATGTTGAGAGAACTGAATTATTTGTTTTATCATGTAATCATGGGGAAAGGTTATAAGTGAAAGGGAAATAAGTTCATATGCAGATATTTGTTCAACAGGCAGATGGGTTATTACTGAATGATGCACTTTAATGTAAGTAGGAGAACTTGAGGATGGTCCTCTTTCTAATGTAATTAGAAATGCTGATTTAAAATGTCTGCAGTCGGAAATCTCTGGAAACATATGTTGCTTACATTGAACAGCCCTTCCCTGATCAACTTCATTTTAAAACTTCATTACCTGTGCAAGAACTGTTATTAACTAGCTGATTTCATAATTTAAGTTTGCCTTCATTAGGAAATTAGGTGATTGACCATTGGAATATGTAAATGGGCTGAAAGAAAATAAACTAGATTATAAATAATTAGACAGAAGTGTTTAAGTAAAGGAATTGCTGTTCAGGAAAATGTTATTTTATTTCCTGTGGAGCAAGAATATGTAATTCCATGCCTGGAAGCTTTAATAATTTTGAGAATCATAAATTTCAAATTTGATTTATTGTAGTACTTGTTCGTGAGACTGTTGTTTTAGAATTGCACTGTATGCTATCTAAATTATTATATGTAGTGTAATATACTGGAGAAGAACAGTAAATAAGCAATAAAAAGTAAATTTGAATATTTAAAAAAATCATCTGAATAATTAAAAATGTACTTGGAAATATCAAGATGTTTTTTTAATGTATGTATAAGGCAGAAACTACCTCTGGAAAGTGCCAGTCCATCACAGGGCCCATATGGAATTGCCAGTTTACCTAATGTGCATGTTTTGGGAATTTAGGAAGAAAACCAGAGTAGACAAAGTGTAACCCATACAAACAAAGTGAAAATGTGCAAACCCCATATGAACACAATTCAAACTAGGGCACGGGATCTGTGAGGCAGCCAGGCACTGCACTTCTTGATACCCAGAAAGTTCAAAAAGTGTAAAATGAATGTAAAGCAAACATTCTGATTTTTTTATCTTGTAAGCTCTCTTCCCTTCTTCTTGGATGCTCTTCATCCTGCCAGTTGAGCATTTGTATTACCTCACCTACTAACAACTTTTCACTCAATAAGCCAATGGACATAAAACAGCTTTAACCCACATACTAATGTTACATTTGTCTAATCTTCAAAATTACTTCTGGTGTCACAGGGACAAAAGATACATAGATAAAACTAGCATGGTCACTACACCTTTGAGCCCTCAGGTGCATTCAGTAGTTTCAGGCAACATTGTTTTCTTTCAGATTAAACAAATTTGTGTCTTCATTTGTAAAGTTTGTTTTTGCATTTCTTCTGAAAACTTGTGACAGTGCTCTGTGCCTGTTATACAAAACCATACTGAATTGAACTGAACATGAGCTGAGGTCACCTGAGCAGATTCTTTGCGGCATGGTCTTACAGGAAATATAGCCTGGACTAGAAGGTTTGGAACCATGTGCTGCCATCTTCTGGCGTGAAGTTTTGTGACTGACTAGAATTTTAAAAGAACTGAAAGAATTTTGTCTAGTGTATTGACCTGCACTTTTAAATCACAGCCTGCCATTTTAATAAGATGACAAATTAATGTATTGCCTTTGATTATGTAAAGCTGCAATCTACAAGTTAAAATAAAATGATAAAAGAAAAATCTGACTTGGGCTTGAGAATATGCTTCAGAAAAATGCTGTGTTAAATGTGCTAGACTTTTTTCAGTTACATTCTCTAACATTTGAAGTCACATTCATTGTTTTAGGAACCTGATCAGGCAAAAGTACAAAAGGAGCATGATGATTGGAACTCCTCTGACTGGTCAACAGTGCAGACAAATACTAAAACAAGTAATAACAAAACAGTAAGTCTTCACTTGTCTCTTTTATTATCTATTATTATTAATTTTATTATTTATTATCATTAATGTTTGACTTGTGTCACCATGGAATACTTGCTTACATTATTTGAAAAAGAAGCATGTAATGTAAATTCCTTCTCTTAAGACTACTATAGATGCTGTTTGCCAGTAGAGTTAACTAACTATAGTTATAAATCTAATTTACTTTTAAGGATTTCAATAAACATTTTAATGTTTACAATGTACACTTGATCACCGGTTTTGATATCCTGTTGAGAGTAACCTGTTAATTGGCCGCCTTCTGTAATTTTTTCCCAGCCTAGACATTTGCACTTCAAATTCTCCTCTTGCACTTATTATTGTTTTGGCATTTTTAGCATAAAACCCATTGTTTTGTTCATTCATTCTTCCAAATCTATCACAAAGCACCTCTTCATCCTGTTATTCTCCATGTTTCATTTTGTTTCTTATGGCCTCAACATGATTTATTGACTCCCCACCAATCTTTTCTCTAAATTCTAAGATTTTTTCATTTCCCTCAGAGAGCCTGTGTATGTCATTGGTTTCCAGCTTTGCCTCATTCCCTGCCTTTGTAAGCACATTTTACTCTTACACACTATTTGTTTTCTTACTCAGCATAAATAAACTTGACTCTTTAATGCTTTTTTAGAATCAAATGAAGTGTCAGAATTTGAAAATAAAACTGTATATACACTGTACTTTAATTTTGTTAAGAATAAAATGATTTAATGTTAGTTCTTCTCTTGGCCATTAATCACAACTAATTATGTATGATTAATTATTTGAGTTACTACTTTTTTCAAATTTGTGTTTGATTTTAGTCTTCGAACTTACAGTATGGTTACTTTCTTCTCTTACTTAGTCAAACAGGACATCCTCATCTGCTAAAAAGCAAGTCAATAACTGGAATAGTTCTGGATGGGGTGCTGGTGATACCTGGTCTGTGGAAAAGGAATCTTATACTCAAGCACAAAGTCCTCAGACAGATGACAGCTGGGGCAATGACTGGGAAGATGATTTCAGCCCTAAAAGAACTTCTTCAAATGTAAAATCAACGACAGCTGTTAGTGATACCCCACAGGGTCTAAAACTAGCCAGTGAATACAACTGGGATGCAGGTGGTGGAAAGAATTCTGAAGATGACTTCTTCTCAGGAGTTTCCCAGAGATCTACTTCTACTGTAATAGTAAGTATGCTTTGTAATAGTGTATATTAGCAGAGTCCTCAGGGTGATTTATTACGCATATGAAAGGTAGCACGAGCAGCTGAAGATGCTTGGAGAATTTATTTATTTATTTTACAGGGTATGCAGGAGGCCCAAGGTATCCATAGAATTAAACCAATTATATCACACTCAATCCAGCAAGCATTTACATTAGAAAATAAGTGAAAGAAAAGCAAACTTTCTAGGGTGTTTAATCAAATACAGCATAAACAGTGGTGCTGAA
This sequence comes from Polypterus senegalus, assembly GCF_016835505.1. Lineage (NCBI taxonomy): Eukaryota > Metazoa > Chordata > Cladistia > Polypteriformes > Polypteridae > Polypterus > Polypterus senegalus. Next base: position 98,184,824 of record NC_053164.1, read on the forward strand.
AAGTACAATAGAAAGGAAAACTTCACCTAGACATTAGGAGAAAAGTTTACACAGGGAGGAGAATAGGAAAACATGAAGAAAGAAAAATGGATAGCAAAGTGGTTGAAGACTTTGAAGCATTACACAGTTATTTCAGTCTGTTTAGAGTCACATAGCTTGTAAAAACATGCGAGCAGTAGTAGGTTATAAGCCAACATGTATAATAGTATTAAAAGGTGATATAAAACAGCGACTTGTATATGCTTTAAATGTATATTTTTAATTTAAAAATGGTTGAAACATTTTCTCCTATCAAATTTAATAATGAGCTTAATATGAAGTCAGTCTTGTAGTATGATTTACTTTTGAGAAGTTTGTTTCTATGAGTCCTTCATTGGGTACAGGATTGGTGCACTTGAGGAGGAGTATTTTGCTAGCCTATGTTGTAATAATTGTAATGTAGATAATTGAATGAACTTGCCCACATGTGCTTTAAAGAGATGTTGTGGACTGCTAAAATTATACGTCAGTCATGAGAATCCAGAGTGGCTTGGCAGGACAGTAGCATGGGCAAGGTCAACTTTTTTTAGTTCCGGTCATCCCCTCTGAATTACCTTTTGGCAGCAGCGATAGTGAGCAATTGTGAGGATTGTTAAATTGACCTGGAGTGTATTTGAGAAACTATGATGTGAGTCAATACCCAAAAATCATGAAATGCCATTGTTTAAAATCAGAGAGCAAAACCATGAGTAAGTCTAACCCAGAACTGACAAAAGATTTTAACCAAAGGATATCACCAGAACCAAGACAATAAAAACCTTTAACTGAACCAAGAAATTGAATATTATGAGTTGTTAATCAGAAAGCTTTATGTTTTTTTAAGGTTTTAATTTGCAGTCTTGGAGACTATTGAGCGTTGCGTGAGGTTATTAACTGGAGCATTGTGACATGGTGGATAATGCCTCTTGGGTGGCATTCCCTAGAAGTAGTGCCACACTTCCAAGGAACTCCATAACAAAATGCTAATGCTATAAAAAGGTAATGCTATACACGTACAATTAAACAGCAGAAGCATTTATATTTATCCCAAGCTAAATTATTAATACAAAACCCATATGTAGAAACATTCTTTGGGATTAGAACTCTCAAGTGAAAAGATTTATTTGACACAGAAATCCTGTTGTTTTTGACAGTTGTCTAGCAAGATGTCCTGATTCATAACAGGTGTAAATATTTTTTTTCCAGGCTGTGAGTTAGGTAGATGTCAAGTTTAACTCGCCCAGCTCCACTACAGCCTCATGTCTCCTAACCAACGAAAGAATAGGAGCATTTACCATTACTAGCCAACCCGCAGCGTACCATACGGCGCATAATCAGGCCGGTTTCTTGATGATTTTTAAGCACAGGGAGAAAATTGACATTTGAAAAATCAGTAATGTAATAAATCAGCAAGAAAAGCAACATTGTAAAAATGCACGGAACGAACCAACACACAATCGTCCGTGACTGAAAACTGGCGGACCGTCCTCGCGCCTTCTCCTGCAAGATGGAGGGATGGGGGTGCATGGCGCGGAGTATGAAACGGGAAGAGAGGAGAAGGACGTCTATTCAGCTCCGTCCGTCATGCTAGTCTGCTGATTTCTCGTTCAGTATGCACTGCCCGCTCATGTGCCCACCTCCAACTCGTCACTTGAGTCGTCGTCTTTACACAGTCCAGATGTACCTGTGACTGACGTAGACTTTTCAATGCTCTGTGCGGTTTTGGCTGCTCTTCTATATATAATCCACTAAGACACCCGACCATGGTAGTAGCGAGGTGGGAGGGGGGTGTGTACAAAGGGTTGGGACGCAACCAGTGGCAGTGTATGAGTCGCACTTACTGGGAATTCCACGGTTTGCAGCCCGAATTGGGTTCAACGGCTTACCCACGCCGGGTAGACACACGCTCAATGTCATGCATAATTATTTATTGAATGCTAAACACTTTTGGAAAGACACGGTTGTCTAAAACGGGTTGGTGTGAGAATACAACAGTAAGCGAATGAAAAGATGGAAATCTGGAGAGAGCAAAATACAACACAATAGTGAACCCGTGGCATAACAAACGCCGCATTAATTATTTATTGATGGTTGAACATTTCTGGAAAGACACAGTTGTCTAAAAAGGGAGGGTTTGAGGATACAACAGAAAGTGAATGAAAAGATGGAACTCTAGACTTTTCATTGCTCTGTGCGGGTTTGGCTGCCTTTCTATATATAATCCACCAAGACACCTGACCACGGTAGTAGCGAGGTGGGAGAGGGGTGTAAACAAAGTGCAGGAGCATCTACGAATACACATGTTTGTCGCAGATGCGAATTGCTGTATGTAGCGTGTAAAACAGTTTGCTATGGTGCACGCGGTTGTGCGTCGTAACCGAAAACTCGTTTTTTAAAGACTGCTTACTTCATTGTGTTTTAACCTCAGTTGTAAAGGAATGTTTTAAGGACCCCATGGGATACCCCTCGGTTTTGGCTGCTTTTCTATATATAATCCTCCAAGATACCCGACCACGGTAGGAGGGGGGTGTGCACAAAGGGTAGGGACGTAATGATTGGAAGCGTATGAGTCACACTTAGTGGGAATTCCACGGCTTGCAGCCCGAATGGGGTTCAACGGCTTACCCACGCCTCTCTGCGCTGGGTAGACACACGGTCAATCTCATGCATAATTATTTATTGAATGCTAAACACTTCTGGAAAGACACGGATGTCTAAAACGGGTTGGTGTGAGAATACAACAGTAAGTGAATGAAAAGATGGAACTCTGGAGAGAGCAAAATACAACACAATAGTGAACCCGCAGCATAACAAACGCCACGTGGCTCAGATGTGCATGTGGACTCTTACCACAGACGAAAGGGACTAACTGGGTGGTCGGTGAGTTTTGCGTCGGGCAAATGGGCAGGCAGTGTGAATGCCTAGAGAGCGAGGGTAGACGCCGGCCGGTGAAAAGGAGTGTTGGTGGGCAGGAAAACGTCTTCCGTGCTCCTGCAGGAGCATCTAAGAAGACGAATGTTGGTCGCGGATGCAAATAGCTGTATGTAGCGTGTAAAACAGTTTGCTATGGTGCACGCGGTCGTGCGTCGTAACGGAAAAGTCGTTTTTTAAAGACTGCTTACTTCATTGTGCTTTATCCTCAGTTGTAAAGGATTGTTTTAAGGATCCCATGGGATACCCCTCGCAAACCGTTTCACACGCTGCATATGGCGATTCACCTCCGCGAGAAACATGCCTCTATGAACAGTCAACGTAGCTCGGAGGTGCATGACATGCACATGACAATAACCTGACCTGCATTGCATGTGGCCTCTACGAAAGACATATATAAATGACGCCATTTTTTCTGTGTCGTCGCGTACGAGTTGGTGGGCGAGGCCCTGCGAGTTGTCATCGTATCCAATGGTCTTGGAGTTGGTGGGCGTGGCTCCTTCCTGCGTGCGCCATAGGTGTCTCACTTGTCGGCGGCTTAGTGAATCCACGCCCATTCCGGCGTGCTATTCATGGTTGTCTTGGCTTTCCATGGGTGTCTTGCCTTAGTGAATTATATATATATATATATATATATATATATATATATATATAGATTCTGACTCTGCTTTATTGGTTTTGGACTAAAAGACAGATTTTTTTCTTTATTATATAAATTAGTTATGTTACTGTAATAGTTGAATTAAGTTGACTTTCAATTATTTATAAAGCATGTATTATATACCCTTAGAAACCAATATGACTATAGCTAATAGCTTTTATTTGAAACCTCAAAGGTTAACACTTTAAACTAGAAAATGCTTTATAATAAATAAGTAAATAATATCTTAGCATATGTTGCATAAATATTTTTTCATTTGCAACCTCAAAGACTTAATGCCATTCTTATTTTATGTTTTAGAATAAAACCTTAGAGGCTAGGCAGATTAACTTAACAGGTTACATGTAATTCAGACTTCAACTATTAAGGAGTATTCACCAAATGGGAATATTCATACTGTGAACCTCTGAAACTGTCTTCCAGCATGTGCCCACAGTAAAAGGGGCTGTACTTTTTCGGCATTAATTGCAATGATAGCAGGCAGATAATCAGTACAATAAGTGAAAATGTATTAATAGCAAATGTAATATTTTATACAGTAACAAAGTAGACTAAAATTATAAAAATGAAGAAATAAGAAATACTTAGGCAGCATTCCAGAAGTAAGAAATACTTAATTTTGTAAATTTGAAACTTATCCTTATATATTCTAAAATTACTCAGACATTAGGATTCATCCAATTGGAACAATGAGTGGCTATACATTCTTCAAAATAGTTAACATCATTTGCATTTGCTGTCGTGAAATACAAAAACAGAGAAAGCAGACTCATGTGTTATACATCATAAAATGCATAGCTTTTCCCTGAGAAAATAAACCTGGGATCTCCTTCATTAATATGCATGATTATAGAAAGATTTTACAGAAATATAGTAACAGAAACACACCCTTCTGAAAATACCCCAGAAAGATTCATAGTAATATTACAATTAATTTAAGACCAAATATGGCTATAAATATCATATTCATTCCAATTAACTATTTAGACATAAGACAGGCTGATTGTCATTTTTGTGAATTGATGGAAGACTTTTGGCTGCTTCTTGGAGAGGTTTGGGTTGGGGAATTCTTTCCTAAAGTGAAACAGTTCTTACAAGGTGTTTATTGCTGATGCAGATGAAATTTCCTTATGCCTCCACATGCACCAATCTCCTACAAGAAAAAAAAAATCTAAAAAAAACTCCCAGTTTACAGCATAGAGTAACATGGGAGGAAACTTCACTTCAGAGAAACAGACACAAGTGGATCGTGGTCGAATGTAAGCACAAAGGAAGAGATGAGTAATATCTAGGTCATGAAACCCTAAAATTAGCGGTGTCCAGTCACTTTTAGGACCTTACAGAGCACTGTATGGTGACTTTGATAACTTTAAGCTAGCATGCAGTGATGGGGAGCCCCAGTTGCTCTTCTAAACCAGCCCCCAATAAAAAGGGAAGTAGTGATAATGAGGATCTGTTATATTTAAGACATTGACACACAGGTTTGCTTCAGACACAGAGAGTCTTGTTCAGTCTGTTGCCTTCCAGATGTACAAGTTGGTGACCATCGCTGTCATGTTGATAAGCTCCTACTGATATTTGGACTTGATTCAGAAGTCATTGTCCATACTGGTTCACATGTCATAAATAAGGGCATTCTAAATAGACTGATATTTAAATCTACTCCTATCTTCAAATAGGGGATGAACAACATCTTATTTAAAATATGAATATTCTAAGATAGCAAGGACTGAAGCTGCACCATATGATGTGTAGAATAATGAGCAGTTTTACTTATCCAGATAATAGCTAAGAAATAGCAGAAATTCATATGAGTAATCAATAAATGTTTTTTGAACTTGGAATGCTAAAATACCCAAAGAAGAGAAATACCTGTCTAGGTTTATTATTTTTAATAACAGGAATGGGACTTGTGAGTAAAGATAATTGAAACATTATTATCCAATGATCATAGTGTGGAGATTCACAGTTTTTTGGCAATCCATCCATCCATCCTCTAACCCGCAATATCCTAACTACAGGGTCAAGGGGGGTCTGCTGGAGCCAATTCCAGCCAACATGGGGCGCAAGGCAGGAAACAAACCCCAGGTGGGGCACCAGCCCACCACAGGGCACACACACACACACACACACACACACACACACACACACTAGGGACAATTTAGGATCGCCAATGCACCTAACCTGCATGTCTTTGGACTGTGGGAGGAGACTGGAGTACCCGGAGGAAACACACGCAGACACGGGGAGAACATGCAAACTCCACGCAGGGTGGACCCGGGAAGCGAACCCGGGTCTCCTAACTGCAAGGCAGCAGCACTACCCACTGTGCCACCGTGCCTCCCCATTTTGGCAATCCTAAATATAATGTTGGTAAGGCAAATTTTGAACAAATAATGCAAATTCTAAAAAATACGAACGTGGACAAACTTTTTAGTATTGAGGAACTTTGGAGTAGAATTAATAGAGAACAGTCTTTCTAATAGTAAAAATACTTTAAAGCCTTGTTCACACGGGCGTTAAAATCGAGCGTTTTTTTGCGTTCGTAGCGTCCGGTGAGCGCGGATCGAGCGCCGAGTGTTTTCTACATGTAGGAGTCAATGAGAGTGTTCACACGGGCTTTGGTGACGTGCGTTTGTCCGGCAGCGTTTATCGACATCAAAAAGCGTTGCAAGCAGCTTTTTCTTGGCGTTCAAAACCCAACGAACGCAAGGAAACCGCTTCTAGTTCGTTTTCTGCGCGTTTATTTTGCAGCGGAGGACCAGATATATATTTTCATATTGCTCATTTTATTTTATTGTCTCATGTAATTTGTAAACCATGAACCTATTAATTTATGTTCTAATATAATATTTGATAACGATTATGTAAGGGGGCAATCCATGGCGCGGAGGGGGGGAGCATTTCAGTGCATAACACCGGTGTAAGCGCACACTCGACTACTGTTTCCTTACCTCAAAGTGACAAGTAGTCTCTCTTCGGGGCTAACACCAAGTCGCATATTGGTTGATCGCCGTGCAATGTGGCATTGCACCAGCTGCAGCAGACAATCAAAAGTGGAAACCGACAGTAATTAAAAAACTTGCGCGGAAATTTTCGCATTTCTTCATAAAGCACAAAAAAAACTTCCTTTAACCCGACGTTGTGCAGTCAGAGGATGAACCCAGTAGCGGTGGCGATTTTTTCTCTCCCTACGTTGCCGTATTACAAGTATTTTTAAAACAAGATTAATATCTAACGTAGCAAAATGGTCCATATTGAAAGGAGGCACCTCCATTAAAACGACAAGGGCTTTCATATCCAGTTCCCGACACTGCCTCCACAGGTTAACACACAAACTACAATTTGGGCTGCAGTCTGGCGTTAGACAGAGACAAACGAACGCCGGTGTAGAAGTCAATCGATCGCCACCACAAAATGCAACATAAACGTCTAGGACGTTCAGAGCAAGTTCGTTTATCCAAAAACTTAACACCCGTGTGAACAAGGCCTAAGTGTGAGCTTTGGAAAACCATTGTGAAATGATTCTGCCGTTTTTATAATAATCACTGGAAAGCTTGGACTTGTGAATGGCCAGAAGTAATTTTATTAATTTATTTCTTCCTATAGCCTTTCAATTTGATTTCTTGTTGTTTTGACAGGATTTTACTGGTATTTTTTTCTACAGTTAAGCTATTTTGTCCTAAAAGTTACAAAAAATTTAAATTAACACTATTTTTATAAAGTAACCAGCTGTCAGATGCCACAACCTACAGGGTACAAGGAGTGCTTTCAGGAGGAACCATGCTACTATTACTGCTAAAAATAAATAAAAGTGCATATCCTTATGGAATTAGACAAAAATACAACCTTAATTAAATATATATAAATATATGTATATATTTCAAATCATATTATTTTAATTGCAGTGCTCAATTACTGCTTCTTTATGTTCCATTCTAATTGTAAACTGTTTATTTTTACTTGACCTTATGGAAGACAGTATCATTCCTTTTAAAGGTAGATGTAATTTATTCACAATAAATACTCTATTTGTATTTAGTTAAGAAGTAATCTGCATTTTTATATACTTTAACAGCAAGATTCAGATTACTGTTTTAACATTTAATTAGCTCATTTCTAATGAGTATCAGACTTTAGCATTCAGACGTGTTATAACTAACTAGTTGGTAGTTTTGAAATTCTCGGATATAAAAGTGTAATGAGTAGGGGTGAAGTCAATGTACTCATAAAAGCATCAAACAACATTATTGTTATTATTTCATTGTTGCCAAAGACGTACAGAGAGTGATAAAAATGCTAGTGCTGATTTAGAGGCCATTGCATTTCTCATTTCCCCAGTTTGGAATCCCCTTTACCTTACCCAGTCTTTAATTAACTTTGTATTTGATCAACCTGGGCATTATATACCAAACCACACAAGGTTTTGTATTCTTATCACATGCATATCAGTCCTTTGTTTTAATTCATCTTTCACCTTCTACTTGTTTATTCTCCTTCCTAACTTTGCTTCATGACTGACCTTCATCATAAGATGCTGTTCAACACATGTACCTCCTTTAGTTCCAAAGACAAACTGGCCTGATTTGTTTTCTGACTACTTGTGGGATAGATCCGGGTGTATGTGTACTCTTGAACAGTGTTTCACCAGATAATATCAATGCTGAACTAAAGTACAGTTTGCAAGAATGTTCATTGTTTACCCTGTTTGAATTTTTTACGCAGTCAGCAGGTTTTGCACATTTGGCACACTTTTAATTAAATAGTTCTTTTTTTAAAATTTGAAGCTGGGATTATAGCACTTTGTTTACACAGTTAAGATTTTGACAGTATTTGTACAGTCAATGCCTACTGAAGCAATTTCTCTCATTTTTATATAAGCTGTAAACAGAAAAGTACATTGCATGAAAATAATACAAAACATTCTAGTGTTTACTGTTTTGGCAGTGTGTGTTTTAGTTCCTATCATTTATAGTATTTTAGTATGAATTTATTTTGTGGTTAGCACTGTAGAGCAAAATACCCGTGCTTTGCAGCGGTGAAGTACTGCTTTAAAATTGTAATTTAAAAACATCAACTCACATGTAGAACCATAGGTGAAGGGCTTAAGCATTTCACTCTTCTAGTGCTCCTGTGTAGTATAATTATCTCCTGTACCGTCATCAGTCCACACCTTGAACCTGTCCCAGTCATTCAATACATAAGACACAGTGTTTCTCCAGATATCAAGAGTGAGCCTGATATGGCCGTGCAATATGTAACACAGAGAATGGAAAAGATAGGTGCCATCTCCGGGCATGGAAACCACTCAGTAAGTGACAGTTCTTTGATCGATGGTGATCACCTCGATAGACATGTTAATGTGGGTATGGTTGGAATGATAAAGGAAATGGGTACCTGAACAATTTAAAGTAAGTGTAAAATACCTACACAATAACTATAATTGTAACAAACGAACACTAAAACATCGGAGAAGCCATGGATTAAATAAAAAGGCCGCAGTTATCAGCAGGGAGACGTGAATCCCGTGGCGAAGCAAGGAAGGGAATGAAGAGACAGGAGCGACGGACGGCCTTATATGGGCAGCCAACAACGTGGGAGGCGTTGGGATGGGGGACCCAACGCTGCCTCACACGCCGACCGAGCTGCAGGTTATGGATGTATATATGTACATAAGTAGGATTCAGTTAGCGTTGGGAACCCGTGTACCAAATGTCTTGAAGATGGGCCCATAAGTAACAAAGACCGTTGGAAAGTTCAATATGGCGGCCGACAGTGGTGTCATACCACCGAAATAAGTACGTACATCGGTTTCGGTTAGCGCAGGGAAGCTGCCTACCAAATTTCGTGAAGATGGGGCCATAAATAAGAAAGTTCAACATGGCGGACGTTGTCGACCGTTATGACCGTTACACGTAGAATTTCGAAATGAAACTTGCTTAACTTTTGTAAGTAAGCTGTAAGGGATGAGCCTGCCAAATTTCAGCCTTCTACCTACACGGGAAGTTTGAGAATTAGTGACATTGGAAAGTTAAATATGGTGGCTGACGGGAAGTTGGAGAATTAGTGATGAGTGAGTCAGTCAGTCAGGGCTTTGCCTTTTATTAGTATAGATGTGTTTGGTTGGCATTATAACAATGTTTAACTTTTAACTTACATTGAAACAGCATCTTTTAATTATCCATAAGGTATTATTAACAAATAGAAATGTTTATTAGGTTTTCTTACAAATTAAGAAACAGTAAGTAAAAATGTGTAATACTTAGAATTGTGTTTGAAAAACTTTTGTACATTTTTGGCACCCAAATATTTTTAGCAGTTGTACAGGTTCTACAAAGAATTGCCACTTACAAACATATGTCTCCCCACTTATGTTTTCAAGTTTTCCCATAAGTATTCATTGGGATGCAGATCGGGACAATTTGCTTGCCACTTAAGAACATTCCAGTTCTTCTTCCTGGTCCATTCCTGGGTCATTTGTGATTGATGTTTTGGATCATCCTTCTGGATAGTTGAGCACTTTCAACAAAATTATACTTTCTAACTACTGATTTGGATGTTATTGAGCGCTTTGAGTAGTCAGAAAAGCACTATATAAATTGAAAGAATTATTATTATTATTATTATTATTATACTATTTATACAGTGGATCGAGACTGTTATTTTAAAATGAGTTCATCAAGAACACAGGGACACAGTTGAAAACTTGTTAAGGGTAAATTTCGCACAAACATTAGAAAGTTTTTCTTTACACAAAGAACGATAGACACTTGGAATAAGCTACCTAGTAGTGTTGTAGGCAGTAAGATTTTAGGGACTTTCAAAACTCGACTTGATGTTTTTTTGGAAGAAATAAGTGGATAGGACTGGCGGGTTTTGCTGGGCTGAATGGCCTGTTCTTGGCTAGAGTGTTCTAATGTTCAGTGTTCATTGCTTTCCTCATTTTGTTGTACTGTATGTAATCCAATGGCTGACTTCCATACTGCTCAAATTTTATATAATCTGTCCACAGAACATCGCCCTAAAAAATCTTAGAATTTTTAGGAGGGTTGTTGCAAAATTCAGTTTGGATCATTTGTCTTTTGGTGTAAGCACTTGTGTTCCTCTTCAGTGGGAGGAAAAAAAATCTTTCTCATTTTGCAGTGCAAGTTCATGTCTCTTGTGATTCAGAAGAAATTGAATTGCTTTAAGCTGTGAAAAAGCGTAAAAAGTTATTATAGACATTGATCCTTTTTAATTTGTGTGAATCAGTTAGTGTTGATGCACAAATGTCATTTCCCCGTTATGTTTACGTTAAAGCTGGCACCTGATTTCAGAACCTTCTTGAGTGTATACACTCCTGAGCAATACTTGATGCTTCAGGTACCTGGAGTTCTACATGTATCTTAATGCACACTGCCAAACAACAGCCACCATCTCTAGCATTATGCAGCCTTAGTGATTCAATTACAATGAGAACTGCATTGGTTACCAATACCGGGAAAACCAAGGTCCAACTGCTGATTTGACTGCAGTAAAATCAAACCGACAAATACGCAAACTGAAACAAATTATTGTAGGCACAGATATGATTAAAAGCTAACATCTGGAGGTAAAGTTAGGTCCATTAGAATATTGGTAAGAAAAGTAGACAAGGAAGGACAGCCAGGTGGGTATGGTGTGCTGCTAAGTTTGCCAGCAGCATGCCGAATGGCTTAAATATTGCTCACATTTTTGTTAAGTGTATGTGAAGGAAGAGACTTAAGAATGGGAACATTTAGAAGTACTCACCATGCAGAGTGCATCATAAGGCAGTATATTTGGAATGTTTATTTTGGTGCAAACTAAGGTGTTTCAGTTTTATATTGAATCATATTGCATGGTGTTAAAATGGAAAAGTGTTTTTAATTTCATGTTAGCAAGTCATTGCCACATGCAGGACTGTGGTACTGGTACATAAAAACTTCGACTCTTCAGTTTATGGTACCACTGATTCTGACTTTTCTATTTGTAATTAGACTCATATTTACTGTGTTCATATAAAACATAATATACAAGAAAAAAAGCATTTCATCATTGCCAATGTGAGCCATCAGGCTTGTTTTTAGCACCCTAACCTGTTAAAGTCTAGGTTTAGATGCTGTTGTGGCTTTTATAAATATTATTTATTAAAGAAGTTACAAAAATTGAGTAACATTAAATGAAAGGCAAAACTTACAAAATTTAAAAAGAGGCTATGTTTTTATCAAAAGTTTAGTAGGAAAAAATAGTTTCATTGAATTCGTATATGTGAGATTGGAAACTTGGACACATTATATTACAATTTATATTTATTTGCAGTGAGTACCATTTTTCCAACTCCAGTAACCCAATAATTGCTTTCTACTCTGACTCCTATCCCAACTCTACAGCACTAGTTACAAGACCAAAACACCTAGTATTTGCAGATTCCTGACGTTACACCACCTGAAATTCCACAGCTCAGGTGGGTTCCACATTTGGTCTGGTGTTTAATACTGTAGATTATACATAGAATGCAAACAAAGTGCACAGTTATGAACATATATAATTGCCAATACCTTTCTTCCACTACAGTATTTTGTCTGCAATTTGTATCTTACGATTGCAAAAACATTAGCAACACAATTTCAACTACTAAACAATATACAAAAATCAAAACATTTTCTCACTGCTTTTGATCCTTCAGCTGTACAGTTGTTTTTGGCTTTGTGTTCTGAAACCACTTCTCTAGAACCCGCCACATCAGACATATGGAGTCATTTTTGTAAAGTTTTTCAGTTAAGCTTGGCAAATGTTGATTACTCGTACGAAAAAGTTTGAATGTGGTTCCATGGTCTCTAAATTTTATTCACTAATGCTGCAAATGGGAATGCTAAACAGTTTGTAGCTTTAGGTTTTTTTTTTGCTTTGTGATGATTTTATTTCTGGCACCCTTTGAAATTTTTTTAACCCAACCACTGTCAAATACTTAAAATGTGTTGCTTTTTCTTTCTTCGTTTATTTTAAAAGATGGCTAAAATCATTAGGGTGCTAACAAATGTGACCACAGCCATTCACACCTCATTTTATGCAACAAAATATACTTTATGCATTATAATTCAAATTAAATTGATTTTAAACTTACTGACAAGTGTGATACTGCATGTAGAATTGCTCATAAAGTAGCTTATAATTTAAGCCATTTATCTTCCGCTTCCACTTTGCTTTGTTCATAAAGATTTTGTAACTAATTAACATTGAATGTCTGAAAAAGAAATTCAGAAACAATATTGTATGTACACTTTGATTAAAACATAGAACATTATCATTTACATTATTCCCCTGTGTAAGATATTAATGTGAAAAAATGATTTTCCCCAGAAGAATGACGAGTCATGGGGTGCAGACACGGGAGGTGACTGGGGTACAGATGAAAACTGGGAATCTTTAGAAGCTGATCAGGGTAAGTGATGAATAACATATCACAAAGTTTTTCTGCTGTATTGTTTTATCACTTCTTGATTATAATGACCGAATACTACTCAATATTGCTAAATCACAGGACCTTGCCTAGTTTAAATTCAGGTACAGCACTTTTTCCTCCAACATTTGTTTTACATTTTATGAGTTTTGTCATGCTCTTAAGTTTCCTTCTACAAGGTAAGAGCATTCTTATATTTTGAGTGGTGGTGATGGCACGCAAGCTTGAGTAAGTTGTCCTTTTGTTGAACTATTGCTGTCATGTTTGATTTAATGTTTTGTAAACCAAAAATGAACTGAGACTGGTTAATTAAAAATGAATAGATGTGGATATAAGGAAGCAGCTCAGTTAGCCAAAAACCGGGATTACAATGTCACTTTATGTCCTTTTGTCATTTGTTTTAAAGAGTAAGTGTAGTATTTTTCAAGTTGGTCATTTTTGCACAGTCATACATAATAAGAACATAAATTTGACAAACTGAGGGTGACTATTTAGTCTATCAAGCTTATTTATCTTAATAGCTAAAATGTCTCAGTATTTCACCCAGATACTTGAGGGTTGTGACGGTATAAAATAATTTGCCACCTGATTTTTTTTTTTTTTTTTTTAAATAAAATATTTTTTAATGGATTTTAAAAAATACCATGCCTTTTGAGATTTAAAATGGGGTCTATGAGGCATCAGTGCATATGGGGAAAAAGGCCTTAAACCATACCGAATATGTCCATTTTCAAAACAAAAATGTTCCCTCCATGGAAACCTTTTACTCCCTGTTGTGTTATTTCCTATGTTTTATTTCTGAAACATGATGATAGTGGCACTTTTCACTTTAGGGCTGCAACGATTAGTCGACGTAATCGATGACATCGACTATAAAAAATCGTCTGCACAGTTTTTTTATTGTCGACGCGTCATAAACAGAATCTTCAGTAGAGGCTCCTCTCACAAAGAACCACATTGGTTTTTGTGACTGCAATGCACTACATGAACGTCTGGGGGCAGTATCATTTGTTATTGTTTTTCAAGACACACACAGTCCTACCACAGTTGGATAGAGGAGGGGCAAGGAGATGAAAAAAAATTGAGACAGAAACTTTGTAAAGTGTGGGAACACTTTATCGAAAAAGAAAAAAAAAAAGTTGAATGCAGTTTATGCAAAGTGGAGCTTTGTTTTCATGGCAGCACCTCCGCGATGCACGAGCATCTGAAACGCAGCCATTTTGGGGCTGTGAGAGGTGTGTTTTAGCGAGTAAAGTTCGTGCCACGTGTTAACGTTGGTGTTCGTACTATAATGTGTATATCAAGGTTTCGACAATGATAGTTAACCCTTAAACCGACACATACTTGGGGGTTAATGCACCCCTGGACACCAGATACTTTTTAGCTGCACTTTTTAAGTAAACGTCACAATTCACAAAGAAATTTTAATGGAACACATATTTTTTTTCATGCAAAGAGCATCACAATTACTGCAACACTGATCATTTTACACACTGCAAATGAACTGTAAAAACTATAAAAAAAACTACTGCAACAATCTATTATTATATGTTCAAGGTGCAATTGAAGTCATTTATGAAATTCAGTAAATCACCGAGCCAACACCAAGGTAAACACTGATGATTGCAGGCTTGTCTGGTGCAGTGGCTCAGTCCCAGAGACAGTGGTGCTGCAGTTCTGCCGGGGGCCGGCAGTGCTCCTGAGCTGGCTGATCAACGAATGTACGGCACTGACTGATCAGCTCCAGCGTGCTGCCAAAATGCTTTGTGAAGCAAATATAGCCAGTTGCGAGGTTCAATGAATGTACGTCGCCAAATATACTCGCCCCCTCCATGCTGGTAAATTGCACTGAGATACGACTACAGCCACTTGCAGCATTCAGTGAATATACATCGGCAAATATACTCGGCTCCAGCGTGCTGGCAAATTGCACTGAGAAACAATTTTAGCCAGTTGCGGAGTTCAATGAATGTACGTTGCCGCATATACTCGGCTTCGGTGTGCTTCCCACTTGCACTGGAAACCGACTCTAGCCAGTTGTGGCGGTTTAAGGGTTAAGTGAATATGATTTCAGTTATGTTTGCTAACGTGTTTGGAGCTATAGAAATATAGTGAATAGGAGTAGCTGAGCCGTCCTAGTTTTTTTTTTCTTCTTATTTTGTATAATATTTGAGTTCATATGAATAGTAAACCATCTCTAACTAACGTTAGGTAACTTGTGTTTTGGAGTTTATCAGTAATTAGCGTGTTACTTATTTTAGTCCATTATTTTTTATTTTGGCATAATATAGTACATGATGTGATAAACTACAACACTTTTCCTTCAGAGTGTGATGATTAAAACATCTTTCTCTGTCTGCAAAATTATTCTTTTGTATTCCTGCTAGCATCTCTTCTCATTCAGCTGGGAACATTGTCTCATAGAAGAGAGGCAGCCTCACACCAGAGCACGTTGAAATGCTCACGCTCCTGCACCGCAATCAGGAATACATGCACTGAATCTTTAATAAACTAAACTGTACATTATTGTTTTATTTTATTTGTATTTAAGCTTTGTTTAAACTTTTGGACTTTAAGACACACCAGTGGCCATTTTTGTTTAAAGAATATGTGCACTTTAGTTTGTATTGTTTAATGTATTTCTCTTTTATTGTGATGGTCACACTAATATAAAACATCTGATTATTTTCAAATTCATATGTTTCACTGGTTATTTTAATTTGATTATTATTAATTTTAATCGTGTTAATGCAGAAACATCAGGGTGACATTCGCAGGTGGAAAGACATGAGCAGATGAGGTGAGACATGCAGTGGAGCCCCGAATAGGATGTGCAACCACAGGTCGCAGGCATCAAAATAGTCAGACATGAAATAATCGTGACTAATCGAAAAAAAATTGAACGATTAGTCGACTACCAAAATAATCATTAGTTTCAGCCCTACTCCACTTGAGGGTAAAAAGTAAAAGACTTGTTAAATTAGCATTGTGATCCAACCCCAGATTCATGGTTTGCATGTAGTAAGTTTAAAATATCTCATCTGCTCAATACGGTTATTTTTAATTGCCAAAATTTAGCCCACCCAGAACTGTTCTACTTATTGCCATCAGTAGACAGAAAGTACAGAGCAATCCTACCTTTCAGCTGGTGGGTAGGAAGCTCAGCACTCCAAGGTGACTTCACACTAAGCCTACTGCTGCTATTCTGCATAGGATTTTATCATCAAGTACAGTATGACCCTGAGGATCTTCCGTATCAGGTGTAGCTGACAAAGACCACTGATCTGAGACCCAGCAAAGACCCAAGACATATTGAAGTGGTCATACCCTTTAGCTGTCATGAGAGCACACTCATTGTTGATTTAAAAAAAGAAAAACATGTAAATCATTGGGGAAAAGAAGTCTGCTTTATTTGTTACTTCCATAACCCTTAAAAAGACAAGGTGAGATTAATACATGCTGTGTGACCTAGATGATCACTTCCTTATTTTTTTTTATTTATTATTTTAAAACTTATGAGAAAAACTTTTTGTACTGGAAAGCACTATATTTTATTGGATATATTTAATGTTGTAAATAAGTTGACTTTTTAAATTCAGTCTAGGAGATTTGAGATCCTCCCTTTCTTTAATGTATACATCTTATTTCCATTTTGTCTGTTATTGCTTAAGGTTTGAGCAAAGCAGACCTGGCTAAGAAGAAACGAGATGAAAGAAGGAAAGAGCTAGAAGCCAAAAGAGCCGAGAAAAAAGCTGCCAAAGGACCCTTGAAACTGGGCGCTCGCAAACTGGATTAACAAATCTAGACCCATGTGTAACCAGTTCAGTATCCAGTCCGGGCTGATTCCATGCATTTGCCTCTATATTCTGATCTCCTGTACATTCCAAGACCCTTCCATTGCTCGTTTTATTCATTGCAACAAAAAATGTGAGAGACTTGGATCCTTCACCATCACAAAAACAAAAATAGAGGGGAGTTTTCCTTTTGAAATGCATATTGCAGAGACATTGTCTGATAAGCACCTTAATAACTGAAGGAAAGCCCAGTGTAGCATTATTGGACCGTAGCATTATGGTATATGTCATGTTGTATACTACAGTTTTGCATAAATTGTATATCTAGTGGTGGTTTTACTCTTACTGCTGTTGCAAAAAAGGGATTTGAGTCAGCTTTATTTATGTAAAACATGCAGAGGAAAATTTTCAGAAGTAAGGTGTAACAATATGAACTTGGACCATGTCACTGCTGAAGGACGGTAATTTACATTTACTGACACTTCCTCTTATTTTAAGCCTCTGTTGCTTTTATGAAGCTGTCTCATTAAAATATTTTCATTAAGGCTGAAACAAATGCCAAGGTTCATTTTTAAACAACGCTGCACTGTGGTTTTCTTGCATTTAGCAAATACAACCCTCACTGAGGAGCCACATGACAATGAAGAAACTGGCGAAGTACGAATGTTGACACTTTCAGTTCTTTAAACAAAATGACCTTTTCTCTGTTCTTGTCACTGTTTTCTATTGTGGTGTTTCCGAAGATATTCACTGCTCATGGTAGAGAGATTAAGGAAACTGATTATCATCAATGACAAATCCAAAATATGCTGCTGTTTTTTTTCCCCTTGTTAATAGCACAAAGCTATATATTTTAATTGTTTTGGTTTAAGCCTTAAGTTTATTTTAATGTGCTTTAAATGAATACTTTGTATTCAGAGTTAAATTAAAAAGGTACCTACTTGCTGTAACTGAAAAATGAATCATTTTTGTGTCTCGTTTCTTAATTTGAGTATTTACATATTTACCAGCTTTTGAAAGTCTTCCATATACAGTATTCATAACTTATTTGCTTTCTAACGTATCATATCTATTTTGTTATTTTCTCAGTGGTATTTTTTATTTTGGAATAATCAGTTTTACTTGAAAAAACATCAAATAAACAAAATGTTGTAAATACAGTCAGTGTTCTAATAATATGCCCTAAAGTAAACTGTTAAGTGAATTAGAATTACATTTGCATTTTATTTGCCCGATGGTTTTTTATCCAAAGCGATTTAACAACCTTTGAGATGAAGTTGTTTTTATTTTTCCAATTGGAGCACAGGCAGGTGAAGTGACTTGCTTAGAGTCACACAGTGTCAGTGGTGGAATTTGGACCCACAACCTCTTATTGTTTGAGGTCCAAAGCCTTACCCACTGTACCACACTACCTAATTGTCTTCATTTTTGTTAATTTCTTCATCTCATTCTGCATCTTTTAACACTGATCCTTAACATTCTTAAAGCTACTTAGTCTGAATTAGAGTTATGGCAGGTCAAAGCCTGTACTGGCAAATTTGGGCACAAAATGGGAATTAACCCTCAGTTGGTTCCTGTAAAGCTCTAAAAACACACATGGCCAAGTTAGAAATGCCAGCTGACCCAAACTGTGTTTCTTTGGGGATGTGAGAGAAAACCAACATAGACACTGGCAGTGTGTGGGGGGGGGATTTTGGGTTCTATGTAATCAGTAGCCAGGCATGGGATTTAAACCCAAACTGCTGGAATTTGTGACACAGCAACACTAACCACTGCACCATTGTGCTCCCTATATTGAATCATATTCCTATTAAACTTAACTTTCTGGTTGTGGATTAAATTTATAGCAGGTATATTGTCATATGTATATAGTACGATGAAAATCTTATATGGATGTCTGTCACAGACTAATGGCAGTGGGAATGATTAATAATAGTTATTTGAATTAAAGCTTTTAATTAATAAATTGATATTCCTAATAAGAAACGTAATGTAAACAGTCATATTTTTTTTTAAAAAGAAGTAAGAAAAATATTACAAATTAGATATTTTTTAATGCTGTGTTTTTTTCCCAGTATAAACCTGGCTGATTATTATCTATGGATCTGGCCCTTCTTGACTTATACTAGGGTATTTACATCAACTGTATGTTTTTGTCTGCCTTTTGCTTGAAGAAAATTGGAAGCAGTAAGTATATTTATGATTTTTATTTGAAATAAATTCTGCTATACAATAGAGCAGTATGTCTAGAACATTGCTAAAACTTTGATGCCTAGGATAGTTTCTTGTAATTGATGTTAATAATATGTCTGAAGCAATGGCTGTCATTGACTAACAACTTTGTGGTAGAATGAGCCAGACTTTTTCGCACCCCTTTCTTCTTGCATATGAATTTGCTGCCAGTCCCAGTCCACCTGAACACAACAATGGTTACTAAGTTATCCACAAAGTGGTATGTTGTTTTTTTCTTTGCACACAACTGTATACTAGTTTTTTTTGATTTGTATACATCACCTCAAAACACATCAAGATAAAATTAAGTCTAGAATGTTTTACTATTGTATGAAAAGATTTAGACTGGGGTGTCAAGCTCTGATCTGGGAGAGGTGAGGTGGTTGCAGGTTTTCATTACAGCGTCTTATGTTTGTGAGCAATAACCGATGTTAATTGAACAGACTTTTTTGGCTCACTTTGCACCTCATTATTATTTGACTGCCAATTAAGTTTAAAATAAATAAATAATGGATCAAGAGGTCTGAGCCATAGCGCCCTTAGTGTTCTGTTTATCCTTAGGAAAACTAACCAAATACATAATTTTTTTTTTAACAAGAAGTATTTAATCACATGTAACAGAAACATGTAAATGCAAAAATATCAACATGAATACAGTAAGAAGGGCATGTCTAGTGTCCACTGCTGTACTGGTGCAGGTTTGTCATGTGATATTTTTGAAACAGTCACCAACATAGAGCCTGACGTCACAATTGAAACAGTAGAAGCATGTTTTCTTGTGCTCTTCTTTAAATATTTTTTTTCAGTTTCTTGCCACTGAGGGGGTAGAATGTGAGTGTCTAATCCACACATTTGATACACAACTTGTGTTATTGTAGGCTACCACAGTGCAAGGCTTAGTGACTTCCACATTTCTCCTGACACGAACATTGACAGTTGCCATGTTGTGAATAGTGCTTTGGGGACTAAAATCGTTCTTGTTCACAGTCATTTTGCCTTTTTGTCACGCACCCAGCTGCAGCTTTACTGGACTGAAGTCACTAGGCATATTGTAGGGCATCAGGCAGTGCTGTATGCATTAGTTTTGCTATCTTTGTCAGCATCTGCTGAGTGAATAACACATTGTTGTGACTTGACTCAGCTAATGGTTCAGTTTCAGTTTGTTCTAAAACGTCTAATTTCCATGCCATAGTGTGTTTTGGTTGAAGGTTCAGCCTCACTCATGAATATTGTTGAGTTACCTCAGAATGGTAAAACGCATAGAAATGTGCATTTTTTTGGTTGTGTGTTATTTTATCCACTAGATAGCAGTAGAATAATGTTTTGAGTGCTATTTGGGCTTAACAATTTATATTGGATCATAACAGCTTAACCCAAGAGACTCTCTGGCTTAGCTGTATTTACATAGAATTCAAAGCCTAAAAGATATTCATGTTTAACACCATGGTGGTTAAAAAGCAAGTCCATTCAAATTAAGGCAAAAGAAGCATGTTTTGTTAGCAGTAGTAACTGGGTACTAATGAAGAAAGTGGCTGAAATGCAAACCTACAGCCACTCTGATCCTCCAAGATCTGAGTTTGACTCCCCCAATTTAGAGTAAACTTACCAGAGAAGTAAAGGCTTCCAAGTTGAAGATGTGATGAATTTTTAGAACATTGTTGTAACATTTTTGATTGTTTAACTTGGATTTTCAAATTGGTTAAAGAATATTGTATGTTCACCTAAAAGACTATGCAGGTAGCTCTCATGATTTCATCAGGAGAGATGTTTTTTCTAAGTTATTGTTAAAAAAAAAAATTACAGATTATTTCATTAGCTACCCATGATATGGCCAACAAGGGACCTTTATTCTAAAACTATCTAGTTACACCAACACTGGGAAGCCTGTTCATCATAGTTTAAATGTTAGTTTCTTACTAGTTTCAACAGTTGAAAAATGATATGGAAGATAACTAATTTTTTGTACCCTCCTATTGTTTAGTAGCACACAATATAGGGAAGTGATGAAAAAGATTGTTAATCAAAGGATATAAATTACATTGTAAGTAGCTGCAATGTGGGTAGTCATTGAAATAAGAGAGCTTTTATAATCCTATCTTGTTTGTGTGCCAAATCAGTCACTAGGTTGCCCTTCAGGGCTTAAAAGTGGGAATATCAGTGACTTAATTTATTACATTTATATACTGTAGTGCTTTTCTCACTACTTGAATTTGTCTTTTTGGTTGTGGTACATTAAACGCTTATTATAAATAAAGAATCATTTGTAATGTGGTCAGTTCTGTCATCTGTCATTCTCTGTGCAAGTAATGGATCCAAGTAGATGAGTGGCACATTACTACAAGAAGTCTGCAGGCTTGAATGCTCATCTCTGTCTCTCTCTCTATAGAGAACGGTTATAGTGCATCTCTTATGGTGTGAAGTATGCTTTATTGGCATGTGTAATAAGCAGAAGTTTAATATGCCACTGTACTCTGTGCAAATACTGTATGTCTTATAAATCTGCCTTTTTCTACTCATGCACAGTTGAGACAGAGCCAGATTTAGCAAGCATTACAATATAAGACAAGACAGATAGACACAACTGTGAAACGGGCAGTCAGACTGAAGACTGTTGTATACTATTTTTGTCTGTCAAAGAATATAAAACTGTATCCTCTTTTGCCTCGTTTGGAATTGCATGATTCATCTAAGTGGGGGCCTGCACATGAAGAAAGAGTATAAAGCCTTGGAACATTGCCTGGCACACCTTTGAAGCTGACGGACAGATGGGAGATAACATCTAATCTTTATATACTGTATAATATGCTACCGTGGCTGTTCGTTTGTCTGTCCAGGATTTTAAATTACCTGTAGCTCGCAAACCATTTGACCTACTGACCTGAAATTTGGTACACATATACTACGTGACATCTTCTATCCGCTTTTGGGGTGGTGATTCACCTCCAATGTTATTCCTCTTTTTATTTTTATTTTCTTGTAGAATCGACTGTCGGCAGTGGCCAGCAGGAGAGCCATGCGTAGCATATGGATGGGGCCATTCTCATCCCTGCCACCTTTGCCATCACTTCCTCTACCTCTTCATATCTTAAATCATTCCTGAAGCAGATTGAAGGCTTAAGTGAAAAATTAAAGAAAACGTACTAAT
This sequence comes from Polypterus senegalus, assembly GCF_016835505.1. Classification (NCBI taxonomy): domain Eukaryota; kingdom Metazoa; phylum Chordata; class Cladistia; order Polypteriformes; family Polypteridae; genus Polypterus; species Polypterus senegalus. The sequence continues at coordinate 98,207,065 of NC_053164.1, forward strand.
TGCAGCACAGACTCTTGACTTAATCAGTTTTAACACGAAAAGATGCCAACGAAAGAAGAAAAGCGGGCCGCTAGAGTGGAGAAAAGAGCTGCTCAGGAAGCAGCAAGCACATCAACATCTGAACAAATGAATGCTAAACGTACAGAGAAAGAGTATGAAAACTATGAATGCTCAAGTCAAGTGTGTGCAGTGCGTCGTTACTGGTATAATATAAATGCTGACCTATTGATTACGCAAGCCAAAGTAGTGATCTGAAAAGAGAAGGGACATGTGCCTGCCTTGGCTGGTTGAACACCAGAAGTACTACTGCATTTTGAATCATCTGCAGTGGCTTGGTGACACATACCGGTACTCCTGCCAGCAGAGAGTTGCTGTAGTCTAGATGTGACAAGACCAAAGCCTGGACCAGGGGTTGTGCTACATATACCCTGTCAGGTACAATCTGATCTTAATGGATGTTGTATAGAGTTAGTCTGCAAGACAGAGAGACTACAGCAATCTGATCACTGATGGACAGCTGGGTGTTAGCAAGAGCGAGCCAAGCTGAACAGAGATTGGGTGATGAACAGATGGATGAGCTGGGATAACAAGAAGGTCCGACTTTGCCATGTTGAGGTGGAGATGGTGGTCGTTCATCCAGGTTGCAATTTTAGTGAGAGATACAGAGATTACAGCTGAAACTGTGTGCTCCTCTGGAGGGAGTGACAAGTACAGCTGCATATCATCGGCATAGCACTGATATGAGAACTCATGGGACAAGATGATAGTGCCTAGGGAGCAACATTGTTAAACCGTTTTAAAAGAGGACGACTGGACGCTTGTTTTAAGTAAAACCTTGTCATTAGCAATAGAGCATGAATCAGAAAAAAAGAACAAATTAGCGAAAATTATTTATTAGTCTACCCAGCGCTATATTAATGGTTGCAAATGGTCAACACTTCAAAATGCAGTGATAGTTTGACCCATTTTTTGTTTTTCAATTTTCTCAAAGCCGAGAATGAGACCTGTTTTTTACAAAACGTTTTAGATAAACAAAGGGAATTCGTAATTGTATAAATAACTATAATAAACCACAATGTTGCACTATTTAAAAAATTATGTACTAATTTTTCCAAGCAGTACATCACCCTGCTCTATTTATTCCGGAGACTTGGACGAGGTTGCCTGAGCGGGGTCCTAAATCTTTTTCAATAGAGACAATTAGCTTCCAGGAGCGCTTGTCTGTGGTGTTTGGAGGAATTAGATTGATTTTATTGGCTTCATCACATTTACCATTTTTTTAGAATAAAAAGATATAAAATAAAACATCTTGATCTTCATCGACTACATTATGTTGGTTTGTTCATGGGGCGGGAATAATATTCGAGCTTCCCTACTCAGTGGGTAGTCCTGTGGCACCAGACGTGCGCGAAACTGGAGCATACGCTCGTGCGACACTCCTCAAGCACGCGCACGGCGAGGCCTTTCCCCCTTTCCGATCCTCCATCTTGAGCGGCTCGCGTGTTGGTGAGTGTGGTGTGCCCAGAATTATGGCGCTTTGCTTGACAATGTAGATAAATACATGCTATTTTAATCCAGTAAGCACATAAGATACGTGCAATATTAGCAGCAGTGCTTTTATGGTATAAGGAGTCATCAGTATTAAAGAGAAATCATGTTGTCAGTCGGGACTCGCACGTTCACACGTGCTGCTGGCGATTGTGCTTTTACAGCATAGGTTTTCCTTGAGTATCACAGTTAACAGCAGATTTAATCAGGCAGTTAAATAACAGGTGCCACCTTGTATTCACTAGCTGATTACCTTCACTTTGTGCGTCGCATATCCCCTGTAGGGTGATTCGTTTCCCTGTCGGATGTCATCCATGTGGCCTAGTCAGTGTGATGCGTGAAAAAGTTACATTCATGTATTGTACAGTACTGCCCATTAAAAGCTAAATAACAAAACCAAAAAACAGTTGCTTGTTTTAACAGACTAGAGTTCCTGAATTATAGACAGTCATCACATATTTTGTTATTTGAGCGTTTGGATGACAAGTTGGGGTTTATTTCCAGAATTTAAACTTGATTATACGAGACTTTTTCTTTGAGGATTGTGGTTAACGGAGATCTTCGAAAATCACTGTACTGGTTTCATCGCAGTTTGCAAGTTTATTTCTTCTTGATGAAATAACTTGTAGTTTAGCACTTTGGCTTAGTCTGTTTATGTATTGTGTCGGTTGGAGTGGTTGGTTTTTAGTACGTAAAGCTGATAAAATCTTGCTACCTGCATTTTAAGTTTTAAAAAATTGATTTCTGAAACATGTACATTTGTAGTCCATTTTTGGTTTCAGAACTCTATTTTGAAGTATTTCTAAAAATCCATATATTAATTTAATAGTGACATTTTATTTTTTGAAAATACTGTATACTTTTATTGGCTGCTCATTTCATTCATAGTTTTAATTCCACTTGTCCTAGTGAGGGTTTCAGTAGCAGAATAAACTGAACTGGAGATGGCCAGGGCACATTGTCCTCCAGTGTCTTACTTAACTACCTCTGGAGGCACCGGCTAGTTGCGAGATGATTATTAAATGCTCAGATAATTTCATCTGGATCCTTTTGATATGAAAAATCAAAATCTAAGGATGGAATCTAATTTCTGCTGCTTGTATGCACAGTCCTATTCTTTAAGTTACGGGAAACAGCCTGTGAGTGTGGTGATGATTGACTGGTAAACAGAAAGTCACATCTATGGGCTCATCTCTTTCATCACCTCCATGATCTAAAGCATGGTCCACATAACAAGTGACTACTGCACTGATATGTAGGTCAGTTTCTTGATCACCTCTCTCCTCACTTGTGAGCAGAATTTCAAAGTGCTTGAATTCCTCTACATGGAGACACTGACCACCCCTTCAGTGAAGAGAAAAAGCCACTATCTGCTGGTAGAACACTTCAGCTTCACATTTCGAGCAGTGCACCATAAACCAGTCTAAAGGGGTCAGTCTTACTAAAGGAGGTATCACAGTTACACGTTTGGCATGGTTGTGTACATTTAAATGACAATAAGTGACTATCAGTGCTCCTGGTTACACAAGGCTGTTGTTGGATTCATGTGTTATGGAGATTTTGTAGTTACCATTTATAATGACTAATCTTTCCATATATATATAATATATATAATTTAATTTTTTTTTTTAAATAAAAATTTTTTTTTAAACACATTTTTCTTTGGGATGTGCATTCTGAGTTACTGTGATTTTTTGAGTGCCTATAAGGACTACACTTGGGTCCCAGTCCAGGTGGTTCATTGTGTGGTGGGTGCGGCACTGTGCTGTCAGCGCATGCTCCCAACCTCCTCCTCCTATAAGGGCTGATGAACAGACACACTGTTACTTGCAGACAAATAATAGTAATAATTAAACTTTGGCCAATAACCAAGGCAACCACCACCCCCTTTCAAAATAAATACTCTGAAAGGTTTTTTTTTCTCAGTCTGCTATGTTTGAATGTTAGAATACAAAGTTAACTAAAATGCTCACCCCTTACATTCACATTTTCCCCTTTAGTGGTATAACTTGCTCTCAACAATGTACACTGAATACAATTCAAAATAACTAGCCTTTTATTTCTGTTTTTGAAGTGAAAGAGCGGTGGGATTTTTCCACTATATTAACTTAGCCTGTGTGGAATCTGTAAATAAAATGCATAACTCTTGAAATCCTGCTCTGACATTCAAGCAGGTAAAGAAACAAATTAGTCTTGCACATTGTATTTTTTTGACAGTCCAGTGAGCAAGTTGTATTTTTGAGTATTGCTCCCTTGTTACAAAATTGATTGCAGTTATTGCTGCTAAGGGTAAATGGTAAATGGCCTGTATTTGATATAGCGCCTAACTAGAGTTCAAGAACCCCCCTAGGCGCTTTACAACACAACAGTCATTCACCCATTCACACACACATTCATACGCTGGTGATGATAAGCTACTATGTAGCCACAGCTGCCCTGGGGTACACTGACAGAAGTGAGGCTGCCGAACACTGGCGCCACCAATCCTTCCGACCACCACCAGCAGGCAAGGGTGGCCCAACCAGTTATTAGGTTCAGGGGGCAATTATTTTTTCACACAGGGCCATGTAGGTTTGGATTTTTTTTTTCTCCCTAAATAATAAAAACCATCATTTAAAAACTGCATTTTGTGTTTACTTGTGTTATATTTGACTAATGGTTAAATGTGTTTGATGATCAGAAACATTTTGTGTGACAAACATGCAAAAGAATAAGAAATCAGGAAGGGGGCAAATAGTTTTTCACACCACTGTATTTATGCAAAAAAAAAATGAGGGACTAAAATAAGTCTATTTAATGATCACTCTTTACTGGTAACAGAAATAAAATTAAGAATTGGGTCAGGTCCTAATGGAAGCTCCCATTTTTATTTGAAAGCAATGGATTTGTGTCCTCCTGTAAGTGCCACTTTCATTTAGGCAGATGAGAAATTAGTGATTTAATGGTACCTTTCCTGTGAATTACTGCACATGATTATGCTTCAACAAGGCCATTCATGCTGTTATTATAGTGCATCCTCAGTGGTGCTGCTGTTTAGCTCAAGATTTATCTAACCAACTGACACCGTATTCACTGTACTTTCCCTTAAATGATAGCTGTCTACATTTGTAGCAGCATGTTTTTGATTGCGTTATCTTTTTAATTTGAGACAGTTACGTGGGCATAGTGATTATACTATGGAAGGTAATTTTTGCATTTTAAGATGTAAGTGGAATGCTTTGACTGTTGATGATTGCATTATGACCTTTATAAGTGTTTATTGGGTGACAAATTTATTGTTAAATGCTTTATTTATTAAAAATATAAATCTTAGTTTTAAGATGTTCTTATTGAAAGAACACTGTATTTGAAGATCAAATTAAATGTAATTTTTTTTTTTTCTTTTTCGCAGAGCAACCATGCAGCTGTTTGTACGTGCTCAGAACTTGCACACCCTTGAGGTGTCAGGACAAGAGACTGTCTCCCAGATTAAAGTAAGTCTGTGCCTATTTTAGCAACATCCCAATAATAATAACTACAAGCTTCTAGATTTTGACCTTAATTTGATCTTTTTGTTTTTTTTGTGGAATTTTGTTGATGTTAAAAATAAATGCAAGATCCTTGGTTTTATGGCAATTTTGTAGCAGTGTAAGATGTAGTTCTGTTTAGTGTAAAGATGCATTTACTATGTTACACTCTAAAGACTGAAGAAAGTAGAAGTGCAATAGTTTCTGAATTTGCTTCTAGGTATTTTCTTTCATTATAAGAAAAGATTCCTATGTAAAGTTAAAAAAAAATATTTGAATGTTGAATTTTCATTTAAGAAAATACATGTTAACTCCCCCAATTTAGGCTCATATTGAAGCATTAGAAGGTATCTCTTCTGAGGACCAAGTTGTACTTTTGGCTGGTGCACCTCTGACTGATGAAGCTGTCCTAGGCCAATGTGGTATTAGTGAACTGAGCACCTTGGAGGTCACTGCACGTATTCTGGGAGGTAAATATTTTTTTAAATTCGGGTCTGTTTTAGGGATTATTGACTGTTCCAGAATGTCTGTAATTGTGGTTTAGGTTTTTATGCTGCATAATATAAACTGGAAAAGAGTTACTTTTTTATTTAAGTGGATATGTTTTAATGATGATTTCAAACCTTGTGCATTGTTTAATCATGTTCTTCATGTTCTTGTGTGAATTTTTTTTTTTGTGTAATTTGTAGAACATTTCTGAATGGTCATTGTAATATCTTGTTTTATTTATTTTTTTTTCACTTTAGGTAAAGTGCACGGCTCTCTTGCACGTGCAGGTAAAGTAAGAGGCCAGACCCCAAAGGTAAGCCATGCAAATCATCTTATTTATTAACGATAACCTATGTACGGCTGTCAGTTTAGCCAAATATTATGATTTGAATATCCATATTGAAAATAACGAAGTATTTGAATACATTCAAATGTTGGTTAAGTATTCTGGGTGTTGCATACAGTATGTATTTGTACATTTGTTCACAAAAATGTGATTCTCCGTGGTCACAAAGTAACGTAATTAAAGAGAACGTGAAGCAGCTCAGTTCAAATTGACCTTATTGTACCTTTATTGCACATTTTAAAAACAATAAAGAAAAAGACATGTTTGTGATCACTGAAACAAGTTTACCAGAATCATTAATCAGTTCCTTTTTTTCTAGCTGTCTTTTGAAAATATAAAAATAGTAGAAACAACAACTGGTGAACAATAGATTGTGGTTGTAGGACCCTTTTTGATACTTTGCAGCATTGGGTGGCAGTTGAATTCTGCAAGCATGAGCAGATGGTTAGGGAATAGCATGCGTAACCCACCAACATTCGGCTTCTCTTTGTCCAGTTATACATTGTTGTTGGGGTCTTGGGTGTTAAGTCAGCATCTTGTTGGCTGAGGCAGCTAAATTGAGTTGATATTGAAAAGCCTCTTAAATATTATTTATTTACCTTTATAATGGCAATAGGAAAATCAGAAGTATAGCAGTTGTTTTCCATTGTCTTTAATGAGAAATAAATAAAGCTTTGCTTGCTTGTATTCTCAACAATTCTTTTCATAAAGGCATTAGTAAGCTGGTGATCTTGTATTCAAGAGTCAACCAAAGTGGAATTAGGAGCAGATACTTTTTTGGAGCTAGGGAGCCACTAGCACAGCTGTAGCTCCAAGAATATAGAGTAGGATTTGAAAAAAAAAAAATGTCTCAGAGTAAGTTTGAATGGTATATTATTATGAAGCAGATGATTAGTGATTTGCATAAAGGAATTTGTAAAATACTGCAATAGTCCACAGTGTATGACAATGAAATCAATTTGTGTTACACAGCTGTTTTTTATACTTAAACATCAGTTTTTGCCTTTAAACACAATATGTTGTTTTTTTTATTTTATGTAAATTAAATTAGTATAGTATCACTTGTCTTAGCCAGGAACATTACTTGTAAATGGTAAACATTCACACAACTAGTGTGCTTCATTAGTTTATGGCTCAGAATATGAAGTATTGTAAACAGTGAACACTGCCTGGAGGTGGAACAATATAAAATGAGTGATCTCTGGATTACTCAAAAACTCATTGAAAAGAGATTGCGAGGGCTATAGGGTATAAACATAGTTTAGCTTTGAACATTTTATTTTGTAATTTTTGTGTTATTTGACTTTTTTGTGAATAAATGTCAGGTAGAAGCAGACTTAATGTGCTGAGGTATAGAGCACCAAAGAGTGGATATAAGTGTGTTTCCTCTCTTCAGGTTGACAAACAAGAAAAGAAGAAAAAGAAGACTGGCCGTGCCAAGAGACGCATGCAGTACAACAGACGATTTGTCAATGTGGTGCAGGGCTTTGGCAAGAAGAAAGGACCAAATGCCAACTCTTAATTTGCCCCAAACAAAATAAAGCACACATTGAGTCAATTCAACAGTGTTCTTGTATTGTTTTTTTTTTTAATGCAAATTTCTTTACGCATATTATCTTCATTTCGTGTTACACATTGTCAGATGAAAGCAGAATTACCTATATAGCGGTTTTCTAAATTTGATTCTGTAGAATCCCTGAAAGTATGGTTTTATTCCAGCCATTTAATCAGTGGTTACATTTTGGCTTTAAAGCCGTCATTTGATCTTTGCTCCCAGAAATGTTCAGTAGTACCTGTTTTTGAAACTGCAAAAGTAAATGAGATTACATTATTTGCCCGGTCAAGCTTTATTGGTACGGTTTTATTACACCCAGTTAGTGTAGATTCTCTTGGAATTTACCAAATTAAGCTGTTACTGGAAATGAAACCTGTGCACTAGAATAACAAACAATTGTCAGTGAATAATAAAGTATTTGCCAGTTATTATGCTAGGGAAAATGGAACAGAACGTGGTAGAATCATTGTGTCTGTGTGTGTGTTTTTAACCATTGTAAATTGCAGCATTTATTCAGATTTGTAACAGTTATCTGAGCAACGAACTAACCAAAAATCTGCCAATAGTAGTTAGAATCAGAAATGCAAAACATCAAATCAGCTGGTGTCAGTGTGTACAAAAAAGTACTGGACAGTAGTTATTTTGCTGTTGGCATGTTATAGCAGAGTACTGCATAATAAAAGTGCATTTTAATAACACTGGGTTCATCTGGTAATGCCCCAAGCTGCTGAACAAGCATCAGGTTTACGCCCCTTGTATATTAGCAAATTTATTTCTTGATGCTGTGAGGTCTGTCAGCCATATAAATGAAGATATGAAATTAACCAAAATACACAGGGAAGTGGATGCCCTGTCAGAGAGTAGCTCATGGAAGAATGTTGAACAATAACTGTAATGCTTGGAGCCCAAGAAGTTAAACTGAGAAGAAGCAACTTTGCCAGATTTCAGCATTGGAAGAAAGTTGACTGCCTTCTGTGTTACACTTTCAACTGGATTTAAAATGGATCATCTTGGTGACTGTCACTTTGTAAGCAGTACAATTTCTCAGTGGTTAGTGCTGCCGCAGGGAGCCTGGAGACTTGATTTGAATTCCGGTTCGGTCAGTCTGCTTGCAGTTTGCATGTTCTACCTGCGTTTTGGATTAGTTTTTCCTGCAGGTATACTAATTTTGCTTACATGTCCTCATAGACGTTAGTGTCAAGTTCCTTTAAATTGGCACTGTTACATGAAGGTGTATTGTAATAGACTTGTGTTTCATCCATGACTGGTTCCTGCTTTGTGCCTGCTGCAGCCTGAAGTGTGCTCTGGCCCAGAACGACTCAAAGTTAGATCAAGTCAGTCCACAGAAGGATGAATGGATGGACCACTTTGCTCTTTGTTGTTTTTTTGTGATTGTTAATAATTGCATTTGGCGTTGGTCCTGTCTGTTTCTTTAAGAAAACAAGTGTTGGATTTGTGGTAGCATTGAGGCATGCATGATCACATGGGCAACTTGCAAACTAATCCTGGAAAAAATTAATTTGTTTTATGCTTGGATTAGCAGAGGAGAACCTGTCCTTAATTGCTCCTTACAATAAAAGATCAAAGTTGCACAGACATTAAGCGTTTATCTTCTAAAACACGCCATGTACATTTTTTTCTTTGTTTTTTGCAAAATAAGTACCAAGCGTTCTTAGGGATTTAATTAACAAAGCCACCTTTGCTAACTGTGTCCATACAGCATCAACCTTGTTTTGTGTTGCTAGCAGACCAGACTTTGGTGACCCTTTAATGTTAAAGTGCTTTCAAGGCCTGCGCATTAGTTCCAAAAAAGTAGGCTCCTTTTATGAGAGATTAAATATATACAGCTACAATATAGACTGTCAGTGCTGCTGTAATTAACGGTCAGGTTTTGGATCTCCTGCCCCTTTGTTGTCATTGTGGAGTTTGCATTTTCTCCCAGCATTGGTGTGGGTTTTCTTCTGAGGTGTTGATTTCTTCCTGTTACATTCTCGATTGCTCTGCACGTTAAGGCAGTGTCACATTACATGACCCATCAATTTTTCAGCTCAAGATATTTCAGCCTTTGTTTAATTTTGGCAAGTTGGAGGTGGTAGTCTATGATTGTTTCTCGTCCTTAGTTGTGCTCTGTGTGCATGAGAGCTGACCATCAATGAATGTACATCTAGGAGTAGGTGGGTCTTTAGGACCTCAAAAATAGAAGAGAAAATTATCTGTCTGATGCTTTATGTGCCATGACAGAATGGATGTAAAGAACCAATGCTGCTGCTGAATTTGCTGCATCTCTTAACTTTCTGTAAAGCGGCAGCTCCATCAGACAGCATGTTATTGGCTATCAGGAAAAGGGGCGAGCACAACTGCTGGAACATCAGCACTCTGACAGTAAATGTGACATTTTAAAAGATTTTCAGTTATTTAAATTGACATGGTTCAGTGACGTGATCAGCATATGTAGTCACCATGTCTGACATACTCCATAACAAGAAGTCCTGTAATATGCCATCGGATTTAGATGAGTTGCTAGTCCAAATTAGGCCCTCTGTGAGTGTGGGTGGGATCTGGGGTGGACTGGCACCCTGCGCATTTCTGGTTTGTACCTTGTTCCTGAAGCTGTGAAGCTTCGGCGCCCTGGACACAGAAATTAATCAAAATGTATTTGAGAATGTTACGTATTGATGTGTTCTGTTTCTTTCTGCCACTTTGTGAGTCTAGTCAAGAAACAGATTTGCATTACCACCCTGTACCAGTTTAGGGTTGCTGGGTCAGGTGCAGAACCCATCCCAGGATGGGACAACAATATACACTGCTCACAAAAATTAAAGGAACACTTTAAAGAAGCACATTAGATACATCAGATCTCAATATGAAGTTGGATATCTATACAAATAACGACAGGGCAATGTCTTAGGAACAAAAGGATGCCAAGTCTTTTAATGGAAATAAAAGTTTTCTGCCTACAGAGAGCTCAATTGTGTAGACACCTTAAAATCAGAGTGAAATGAAGATGTGGCAGGCTAGTCCATTTTTTCAAAAACTTAATTTCTGCTACTCGAAATGCTTTTCAGTATCTTGTGTGGCCCCCATGAGCTTGTTTGCATGCTTGACAACGTCGGGGCATGCTCCCAATGAGACGACGGATGGTGTCTTGTGGCATTTCCTCCCAGATCTGTATGAGGGCCTCCCTGAGCTGTTGTACAGTCTGAGGAGCAACCTGGCGGCGCCTAATGGACCGAAACATAATGTCCCACAGATGTTCTATTGGGTTTAAGTCAGGGGATCGTGAAGGCCATTCAATTGTTTCAATTCCTTCATCCTCCAGGTACTGCCTGCATACTCTTGCCACATGAGGCCGGGCACTGTCGTGCATTAGGAGGAAACCAGGACCTACTGCACCAGCGTAAGGTCTGACAATGGGTTCAAGGATTTCATCCTGATACCTAATGGCAGTCAAGGTGTCTTTGTCTAGCTTGTAGAAGTCTGTGCGTCCCTCCATGGATATGCCTCCCCAGACCATCACTGACCCACCACCAAACTGGTCATGCTGAATGATGTTACAGACAGCATAACATTCTCCATGGCTTCTGCAGACCCTTCAACGTCTGTCACATGTGCTCAGGGTGAATCTGCTCTCATCTGTGAAAAACAGAGGGTGCCATTGGTGGACCTGACAATTCTGGTATTCTATGGCGAATGCCAATCGAGCTCCACTGCGCTAGGTTGTGAGCACAGGGCCCACTAGAGGACGTTGGGCCCTCAGACCACCCTCAAGAAGTCTGTTTCTGATTGTTTGGTCAGAGACATTCACACCAGTGGCCTGCTGGAGGTCATTTTGTAGAGCTCTGGAAATGCTCATCCTGTTTGTCCTTGTCCAAAGGAGCAGATACCAGTCCTGCTGATGGGTTATGGACCTTCTATGGTCCTGTCCAGCTCTCCTAGACTAACTGCCTGTCTCCTGGAATCTCCTCCATGCCTCTGAGACAGTGCTGGGAGACACTGCAAACCTTCTGGCAATGACACACATTGATGTGCCATCCTGGAGAAGTTGGATTTCCTGTGCAACCTCTGTAGGGTCCAGGTTTCGCCTCATGCTACCAGTAGTTACACTGACCATAGCGAAATGCAAAACTAGTGAAAAAAACAGTCAGAAAAGATGAGGAGGGAAAAATGTCAGTGACCTCCACCTGTTAAACCATTCCTGTTTTGGGGGTAATCTCATTGTTGCCCCTCTAGTGCATCTGTTGTTAATTTCATTAACACCACAGCAGCTGAAACTGATTAACAACCCCCTCTGCTACTTAACTGACCAGATCAATATCCCAGAAGTTTCATTGACTTGATGCTATACTCTGATTAAAAAGTGTTCCTTTAATTTTTTTGAGCAGTATATAATGTATTTGTAGCAAAAAAACAGGATTGTGTCTTCAGGACACTTTCTTCAATGAAACAGGAACAGAATTAAAGTCATCATAATGGCCACATACACACTGGGATTAACAGTTTAAGTTAAGTACTGCCATCATGCTAATTAGGGTGAATATCGAGCTGCAATCTAAACACTTAAAAATATTATTTGTGCAATTTTTTGCCAAAAAGTATTAACACTGATTTTTTTTTTAAAGATTAAGCATATAGAAAAGTAAGCAATATAAGTAATTAAGTTAGTGCTGGGCACAGATGAGACCCATAATTTAAAATTAGAAGGTGGCACAGTGTTGTTGGGCTGCCTCACAGCTCCAAGGATGGGGCTTCAGTTCCCTGGTCATAATGTGCTGGTTTCATGTTCTCCCTGTGTGGGCCTTCAGCACCTGCATTTTGTGAGGCGCGCTGTGCGAGAACAAAGTATTTTGTACAGTTGTATTTCCGAGGTGGCAATGATAGAGTGGCCATCTAGCACTGCAAAGAGGATTACTGGTGTTCAGTTTTGTGTATTGTATTTACCCCATATTCTGATACCCATTGTACACCCAACCTACCTGGAAAGGAGTCTCTCTCTTAATTGCCGTTCCCAAGATTTATTCCAGGTTTTTTGGAAGTTTTTTTCTTTATCTTATAGAGTCAAGGCTGGCTGGGGCTGTCAAAAACCTTGTTAGATCCTATTCAGGTATTTTCCTTGTGTGATGTTGGACTCTACAAGAGATAAATTATTGTTGGTGTTCCTCCCAGAATGCCCAGTGTATGTCCTATGTAAAGGATGGACGCCACATTCACCACTAATCCATACCTTCTCATTTGACCAAAGCATATGTGAATGACTGTGGCTCCCCATCACCATACAATTACATCAAGTGGCCTGAGAACTGGATGAACATCCAGACTTCCATTTTTTGTCAACTGACTGTAGTTCAACAGCAGCGTTAATGGATAAGTATTGTTAGGATCCATTTATAGTAATAATAATAATACATTTTATTTTTATAGCATCTTTCCCATGCTCAAGGCTCTTAACGCGAATTTTAACGAAAAGTGTTGATAACAGGGAAGAGCGGCAGCAACATGCGTGTGCCAGCGTCCATCTTTATATATATATAAGAATTGTGTAATTAGTCATTTGGAAAGTTTGTAATTTACTTGAGAATTTGTTACAGTTCGGTGAACGAGCACTTGGTAAAGAGTGCTATATAAAAATAAACTGAATTGAAAAAATAGGCAAGTAATGTGAGGGATGGCCAGAAACCTTATCTGGCCGGGATGCTCTGGGAGTGGAAGGACCAGGGGAGATAGCGTGCACAGGACATTGTCTCCCCCAGATTGTTAGATGGCAGGCTCCTGGGTTGCGGCAGTGCCATGGATTCACACAGGGCATCTTGGCAACTGGAGTTCTTTGGCTCAGCCACCTTGTGTTCCATGAGTGCCGTTGGGGGGTACTGTGGGAACTGGGGAGCAATACTTGGTTGGGCTCCTGCCTCACCCAGACAGGATTTTAGGACACTGCAAATTCTCCTGGGTTTTGTATAACGAGAGGTGCTCCACTTCATTCTGGGAGTCAGAGTTGGAAAGAGGAGGAGGTGGACGATGCTTGCAGGGAGGAGTGAAGGGGGCAGAGTGAAAGAGGGAAAAGACAGAGCACTATTCTAGTACTGAACCAATATTATATCTGTGCTTGGTGCTGTGTTAAACACTTACATGAAGAGTTTCCCACGAATAAATCTCTTGTTTGTGGCAAAAAATTGTCCAATTCCGTTTGTGTTGGGTGCTTGGGGAGCTGGAGTGTCTCTTGGTGACCACACCTGTCAACACTGGCCATAAGGCAGGAACACCGATTCCTGCTAGGGCACGCTCACAGAGTCAGTTCAGGGCTGACAATTAAATTAACGTTCTGGTTTGAGATGTGCGGGAAAACTAGCATGGAAAAATGGAGAACATAAACCCCAAACAAACAGCGACCAGCCCAGTTACTGAGCTTAGATATCTTGGCGGGTGAGGCAGCATTCCTATTCACTATGGCTTCATGCTCCCCAATGATCAAACCAGGAACTATCTACACAATGATGCCAAGGAGTTATTGAATGTCCAGGTATTTCCACTAAAACTTTAACTCTAGAAGATGTAAAACAGGATGAAGGTGAGAAAGACAATACCACAAAAGTCAATCTGAGAGCTGCACAGCAGTGTTGTCACTTTGCCGTGCCTTTGACCCCAGGCCGATTCCTGCTGTTCTGTGTGTTACTAGTGACACTCACTTGGCCAGTATGTGGGAGTGTAGCTTCGGCCATCTACAGGGTGGTCCATATCTAATTATGCAGATCCAGATTGTCTGGATGACTTTGATTTATGCGGGGATGATTCCAGATCAGCGTGAAGACAATTCTTCATGTCGTCAGTTCGCACACTTCTCGGTGGTCCAGGATTTTTCTGGTGATTTTCTATGTAATAAACTTAAGTTATAGCGTAATGAAAATTGCATAATTAGATCTGGACCACTCTAAACATTCCCTCTTATGTGCTGTTCCTGTGACACAGAGCACAAAAAAATCACCCCCAAGTTTCTGGGTTGGCAGTTCTGATATTTGCCGAATAGGCTGCCAGGCAGGCTGTGCTATCTATCAGCCAGAGTCATACCCACCATTACCAGGGCATATCTGAAATTTGTCACTCTGCAGTTAGCTGTACCATCTCTGCACCCTGGGCTTTACTTCTTTGGAGTAATTTTGATAACTATGAACTACTGGCTTATTGACATCACTGCAGCTCTTACTGAAGCGATGGCCGACGACAATGTCACAGAAAGAAACTGGAAACAGGGAAAAAAATGGAAGGGTCAGCTAGAAATCTGTGAAAATCAAAAAAAAAAACACAACAAAGTGCACAGAAAAAAATGAGTGAGAGGAGAAAATCCAAAAATTGTATTAAAAAAAACTAAGCAGTAGTTGAGGAACAAGAGAACAGCAGACGGTCATACTGTGAGTTCAGTAAAATGGTTGACAGTCCATTAGGAATCACTTTTAGTTTGGAAGAGCTGTGATGAAAGCTGCAATATGGCAGCTACAAAAGGATGTGACCTGACTTCAAGAACAGTGTGTGATATGTTTAGAGCATTGACACCAATGGCCAGTAATGAAAAACTTTGACCCATATACTTGAAGAGGAGGAAAGCATCTCAGGATGTTCCAGAGTCTTTAAATATAATGGTTTAGGGGGTTGTGGTGCAGTACCATCTGCAACCACTAGGTGGCCAGAGAATACAGAAGTGACCTCACAACAGCAACTACTGTAAGCTTACTTGCGCTTTCTGTTTAGTAACAGGAATGCAGTTATTTTAATACGTTTTTGATTATCATGTTGCTGGAGAGGCAACATGTTAGAATTCCAAAATGCTCTGTACATGTAACAATACCACCGTGTCTACAATATGTCCTTAAGACCCTCCACTGATGATCTGGGAGCTTGGAATTTGGGAAAGAGAATAGCCGCTTCTAGCTGTAACATGAGGCAGACCGGTAAGCAGGGCAGCCACATCTTTTCGCAGAGGTGGGCACACACAGGGAAAAAAAACCATTTAATTTTTTGATCCATTTTGTCCCACTGTGTAATGCCCTTTTCAGCTGTTGCGATGCCTGTTTGTGGTTGGCTCCTGATGAATGGCAGAAAAATAACTAAGAATTAGGTTTGTAAATTGACACAGACAGTTTGACTTTTGAAACTAAACTTCAAGTGTATTATATATACAGTATATATTTTGGTTTTATGCTATTACAGTATTAGTTTACAAAGAGTTTTACTTTCATGCTGAATGTTTGAGAACTTTCCATAAAAGGTCGACTATCCAGTGTTAGGCACTCTAGTGGCATATTTTACAGAATTTGGTTTTAGCTGTTGGAGACCCCCCCACCACCACCTCCCCCAACAAATACAAGAAACATTTTAAACTACAGTGAAATACAAATAACAATAGAAAAAACAAAAGCCTGACTGAATAGACAGGGTGATCGAAAGGTTACGCCACTTGTTCTCACGCATATCCAGTTGGTCTACAAATACGAAACAATGAAATTGGAAAACAAACATGGCCTTTACATTAAAGGATAAGTTCGATATCTTTCAAGTCAAACATGCTGTACAGTATATGCATTCGCCGTCCTGAAATTAAGTTCTTTGTATAACTGTCAAAAAATATTTTACCCACTTTGGTGCTTTACGATGGTGGGTATGAGGAAAGAAGGAAAAGCTTAACAACTTTCTGAATACGTCCAAGACAGCTGTTGATTTAAGCCATTTTTGTTTCCGATGCATGTTTGTGACAACAAAAAACATCTGGAAATACTCATTTTATCGCATAGTCCTGGTATTATTTTTCTCGTGGTAAGAATATGTTGTCTGTTCGCTTGTGCAAATTCTCCCATTAATTTATAAGTACAGTAAATTCATACAAAACCATCCACGTGGCATGAAAAGCGAACTGTGATTTGGTCTGTCGGGGGGCTGAAAGGTTAAGTGCTGAGCTGTCATGTACAGCTGGTCTTCTTTTCAAATAGCTGAATCTGTTAATATTGTTTTTTGTTAAAAATGACATGTTTAAGCTATTTTACAATGTGTGTGTAATCGCAAGATGTGGATCAATACTTGACAACTTTCATGGTTTCAAAAATGGATGTAATTGATACGTTTTGAAGCTTTTTCCTCCGTGTCCTATAAACTACAATGTAAAGTGCCAGAACATGCAAGATATTTGTTTTAATTTCTAGAAAGTGCTTAACATTAGAACACAATTTCATGTGTCAAATGCATACATATTTGTGCAGAAATAACTTTTCCCTTGAAAAATACCGAACTTAGAAATGTTAGAAATGTCAACTCGTGTTTAATTTCTATCCATCCATTTTCCAACCCGCTGAATCCGATGTTTAATTTCTATCCTTCCAAAAGGCTGAAGGTGGTTTTGGTACACTTTTGTGGATTCATTTATCGTATCTATAAACGCAGCCAGTTGATAACAAGAAGCCAACAGGCATCAGAACAATGTGTGCTCATTACACAGCACAACAATGACATCTCTGAAAGTTGAAAATCCATGAAGGTCTACTGCTAACTATACAAGTGTCTCCATTTTATAATAGAATGAACTTTTAGTGCTTTTTAAAATAGCCACATGTACATAAACTGATTAAATCATGTCATAAATGTACCATTATTATATTATGCATTTTGTCATATTGGTATCTACTCATCTTACTCTCATCCTTTATTTATGGGAAACAATTATAAACCAACATTGAAACTTTATTCACAGACAGGTTGCTTGATGAGCTGTGTGTTGAGGAGTATAAATATGATAACTTCAAGGAAGACTCCACCCAAAAATGATATTCTTTTAAAATGTTATTTTCCCAATGTAGTTTGTACTGATGGCAGAGAAAGAAATTTAATCTCATATTTTAATGAGCTAACAATGTGCTTTAGTAGAAGCAGGTGTAAAGCAACGGCAAACAACAGCAAACAATAACAAAACGTGCCTGATATATACTGTATAATCTAAGTCATCCAGTCATATACTGAAAATGTGCAAAATGCATACATTTTTTGCTAAAATATTGTTTTTATTTTTCAATACATTAAAAGACCTTCCAGGTTGTGGGTTACTTTTATTTTACCAGAGCAACTGATTTGGGAATAAAACTAGCCCTATGTTTACCTCAAAAACAGCCAATCTTTCATAAACATGTCTAATTTTTCTCTCAAAATCTTAGGCAACAAGAATCCACTTTGTTGTTAAGATAAAAAGAGAAGCATGGCCAGTGAAGTGACCAGATTAGTCATTTTTTGATTAATGCAGTTTACGAATTCAGAGTTGCCTGTCTGCCAAACTCCAGCATGAACGTCGTCATCATCCAGGAGTTTGTGCTTCTGCCTTCACTTCCCTTTACTAATAATATTTTTCCTTCTCAGTTCTATTCTGAAATCTCATAAACATCGGGAAGTTGCACTTTCTTTGTTGCCGAAGCTCCTGCCAAACCTGCCTCATGAATTCCCCTCTTGTTAACAGCAACCATCCAGCATTTTTCTTCATGTCGTCTCTGATCAGCCTGCTTACTTGACTCAGGGGTTACCAATGTCTCTTTAAATTATTCCTATTCCTGAGTTAATCTGAGCAAAATAGGACCTAATCCTCATGAGAACCTCATCATTATTTTTAATGGAATTACATGTGTGTTCTCATCACTGCACCTCCATCGAAGCTCCTACATTCAATAATATCTTGTCCCGTGTTGGTCTTTACTTGAACATCTTTGTGTATCCAATAGAAATGCACTAAATCTGAGCCATCGGTACAGGCCATGGTTTCAGAAAGTATCCCTTCACTACCTGCGCACTTTGTTGTTTTGTAGATTTCATTTTAAATTGATACATTCGCTATTTGTGCCCATCAACCTAACCTGAGTAACCCATAATGATAAAGTGAAAATGTGTTTTCAGAAAGGTTGCAAATTTATTAACAATCAAAACCTGAAATAACACACTCTTATAAGTATTCAGACCATTTGCTGTGGCACTCCAAATTGTGGACAGGTGTATCTTATTTGCCTTAATTATCCTTGAGAGAAGTTTCTTGAGAGGGAAGTCTGGGCCTCTCTGCTTAAGCTGCTACCCCTGCAACCCGACCCCGGATAAGCGGAAGAGGATGGATGGATGTTTCTAGAACTTGATTGGAGTTCACGTGTGGCAAAGTGAATTGATTGGATATCGTTTAGAAAAGGCGCTCACCGGTGTATATATAAGGTCCCATGACTCACATTGCATGTTAGGAGAAAAACTAAACCAAGGAGCTCTCTGTAGACCTCTGCAATCAAATTATGGTGAGACATAGATCAGGGCAAGGGTATAAAATCATGTCTAGAGCTTTGAGTGCTCCCAGGAGTGCAGTGGCCTCAATAATTGTGAAATGAAAGACTTTGGAACCACCAGAGCTCTTCCTAGAGTTGTCCGTCCAGCCAAACTAAGCAACCGGGCAAGAAGGGCTTTGGTCAGGGACGTGACCAAGAACCCAAAGATCACTCTAACAGAGCTTCAGAAGTCCTCCGCTGAGAATTGAGAAACTGTCAGAAAGACCGTCATCTCTGCAGTACTCCATCAATCAGGTATTTCCACGCTTGAGTGGAGTTTCCCAAATTTCATTTAAAGGAATCTAAGAGCATGAGGAAAACAATTATCTGCTCTGATGAGACAAAAATCGACCTTTTTGGGAAGAACTCCAAACGCTATGTCTGGTGAAGACCAGGCTCTGCTCTTCCTATGCCTAATGCCATCTCTACAGTGAAGTATGGTGGTGGCATCATATTCATCATGCTGGAGGGTGCTTTTTAGCAGCAGGGAAAGGAAAACTGAGCAGAACTGAGGGAAGGATGAATGTAGCCAAATAAAGAGAGGTCCTTGAAGAAAACCAGAAGACTTCAGACAGGGGCAACAGTTCACCTTTCAGCACAAAAGCATACGTCTAAGACAGTGCTGAAGTAGTGTTGGGCCAAGTGATTATCTTTGAGTGGCCCAGCCAAAGTCCAGACTTTATTTGTACACATAAAATATGTGTAGTGTAGATGTAGAGGGAGAGCAGGCATCCCAGCCATGAAGGAGAATAGTTTCTTACCCAAATGGAAGGCCAAACAGGTTGGCCAGCTGGATGAAGAAGCAACTTTATGTCCAGCTGGAATAATACAATGGATGTACCCGCAGGAGTCAGGGGCTGGGAACAGTTCCATCTCCCATACAAGCAGGTGGCAGTGATCCTCTGGAAGTGTCCAAGTTCGGACACCCACAGGGTTGCTTGGGAGTTGGAGTCCGGAAGCACAACCCTGTCTCCACAACTCCTGGGTGCCGGTACAGGGGGCTGTCAGTGGAGGACCTCCCTGCTTTCCATGTAACCCAGAAGTACTTCCAAGAAGACACACTGTGGCACCAGAAGCATTCCTGGGTTCGGCTTGAAAAGGAGCCCACTGCCTCATATCAGGGAGTCAGAGTCAGGAGGCAGTGGTCAACACTCAAAGGAGGAGCAGCAGGAGAGAAAAGAGGGACACTTGTGCTTGGTCACTACTGCTCATTTGGTAGGTTATTTATAATAAAGTATTTTATTTGAACCTGGGACTGTGTGGAGTACAATTGTGTTTGAGGTTCTGGGGCTCATTGGTGTCCCCTTGTGGTCACAGTGGATAAAACTGGAGATGGCATTTTACAGACGCTTCTCATCCAATTTAATGAAGCTTGAGAGGATCTGCCCAAATCCAGGGTGCAACGCTTGTAGGGACTTTCCCAAGAACATTCAAAGGAGTAAGTGCCAAAGGGGCTTCTACAAAGTACAGAATGGGTCTGAATAATTACATAAATGAGAGACTTCCGTTTTTGATTTTTAATAAATTGGAACACCTTTCTGAAACCATGTGTTCACTTTGTCATTACGGGTTATTGAGTGTAGATTAGATGGCCTAAAATGTCAAAGGTGTCAATTTAAAGTAAATCCAAATACACTCAGAATTAACTGTATTTCTGTGTTGCTTGCATAACATTTTGATCACCATTTAGACACCTACGGCTACAATGTGGTCTCCCGGAGACCTAAAATAAAGTCAGCATCCAGAAAAGCCCTTGAGCTGCATGTGGCCTCTGATGTCAGCAAGTCACACTGATCTAATCCTGAAGTGTCACATTTTGACGTAATTTGTGACAGTTTTGGTCCTGTGCAGCATTGTTTGCTTGTGCACTGCTTTGAGCATGGTAATTCGCATGACAGACTTTCATTGCTGTTGGAGTCCACATTAAATAATTGAATTTCCTGGGACACAAATTCAGGTTGCACAGTGACAGCATGAATGCCCACAGATTGAAAGCAGGCTCTTATTTTTCTTATCATGTCCAGATACGTTTCGGAGCAAATACACTTGACGTGCAGAGTAGCCACAGAGCGGTTTCCCACCAACTGCCAGACATGTAGTTCATGAATGCCTAAGACCCCTGAAATGCTGTACAAATCAGTTTCAAGCTTGGTAAGGTCCACGTGCCTGGGCACTGTCTGTAGAAGGATAAGTGTGGCTTCATGCATAGCAGGAAATATAGAATGAATCAAGATAAATACGTTGATGAGACATAACGTAGGGTCAACATACAGAGGCCAACAGACCCCTGACCTCGGTTTAGTCACCTCAGCTGTGACAGGGTGCTTATAGACCAAGTGGCAGTGTTCTGCTGTAGACACACAATTTTTGTAACAGATGCTTTCTTCTCCACAAAATGCATTGAACAGTAGAGAAGTGAAGACCACACTTAAGGACCCCAGAACATTCCTCACCCACGGAGAAATACCTCTTGGCTTGACAACAGCTGGTTTTGTCTTTACTTGGGGGGCAGTGTCTCCAGGGCAGGCTTGCTTGGTGGGTTGTTCATCAGAGGCTTGTGCATGACTGATCAAGGAGTCTGTGTATGGAAAGAGAAAAATGACTTCATTCATTTTATTTTCTCTTATTAATGATTTTTTGCAACAGTACTTAGAATTCCAAACTTAAGGAAGTGTAATTGATTCAGTTGAGAGGCAGAGTAACCTAGTGGCTAAGCCACACAGATGCCCGCTTAAGTACTGCTTACTACTGCCACTTGTAGAAATATACAGTATAACTAAGCAGTTGAACTAAAGTTTGGTACTTGTACAGTAACTTGGGATTGTGTTCACACCAGAAAAGCACTATCTAACATAGGGGTTTGTTATTTCTTGTTCTTGTACATTGGTCTTTATGAACAGAAAAAGCACAATAGGATTTATTAGAAGGAGGCACAGGTTCATACTCTTGGCTCACAACTCCAAAGACGGATAGCTTTCAGGCTGACCACTAACTGTATGAACTTTGTACTTTTTCATTTGGGATTTCCCTGGATTTTGTAATTTCATCATAAATCCAAAAGGTGTGTGTCATGTTTATTGGTAATTTGAATGTGAGTCCAGGATGGGTTCATGTCCCACAACAAATATCCAAAGTAAAGATTCTAGCTTTCTGAGAGCTGGTGAGTAATTTAGTAATACATTGTAAGAATGGATGGACTTATAGGGGCACATTGCAAATTGATTACTGATTCGTTTTACATATTCACCTTTTCATGAATTACAGTAAGCTTAAATCATAAATCACACAATTTTCCAGTTACAGAATTTGTTAATTCATTTCTACTCAGAAATCTAGTGTATTATTTCAGTTCATTAATTAATTGGTTAATGACAGGGAATTTCTATGCTTTCGTTATATAGGAATACAGTAAAGTGGTTAGCACTGTTGCCTTAAAGCTCTTGGGTTTGAATAATAAGCATGTCATTGTCCGTTCATGCTGTTCACGTGTTTGCCACAATGGCCTTTAAATTGGCTCTGTATGAGTTAATGCTGGTGTGTGTCAAAGTCTGCTTTGCTATGGACTAAAGCTTGGTTAGTGCCTTGTGTTCAGTGTGGCTGAGATTGGCTACAGTTTGTACAACCTTAAATTGGATAAGCTGATACAGAAAACGGCTAGACGTATAGGTAGCTAATTTCCACTTTACCTTTTATTCCTGTCTTAAATAAACTTGCACTTCATTCCTAGGGTGTACTTCTATGTGGTCAATTCAGAAATTTTCAAGTTATAGTCTTGCTGTCTCACAGCTCCAGCAAAATTAGTGACTGCCTTTGTGAAGTTCGAATGTTCTTCCCATGTTTTTCTACTAGTTCCTCTGCTTTTATTCTCACATGTCAAGAAAATGATTTTTCACTTAGACTATGAGTCTAAATTGTGAATGTGAGTGAATATGAGTGTGTGCAATGGGTTATAGTGAAATTCTTACTCGAATGTGGTATCAACACTCTGGATCCTACTATGTGCTGAATGTGGCCGCAATACGCTCTGGACTTTGTAACCCTGAACCAAATTAAGGAGTTTGGAAATGGATTGATAGATAAGTGCTACATGGGGGCAAAAGGAGCATCAGTTATAAATGAAAGTGGAGGGACACCATCCTCAAGTAAGCAACCTCTGAGAAGGACTTAGGTTTATGCTGACATAACATTCTCATTATCTAAGCAATACACAGAAGCGATTAAAAAGGCAACAAAATTTATGTTATATTATAAAAAACCTTTCAATGTGAATCCAGGGACTTTGTGCTTAAACTATATAATGCACTAATAAGACCACACCTGGAGTACTGTGTGCAGTTCTGGTCACCATGGTACAAGAAAGACATAGCAGCACTTGAGGCTGTGCAGAGAAGAGCAACCAGGAGCATCCCAGGACTTAAGGACATGTCCTACTGTGGCAGACTCACAGAATTAAACCTGATTAGTCTCGAGCAGAGGAGACTGCATGGGGACCTAATCCAGCTTATTGAAAATCCTTAAAGGTATCGATAAAGAAGATCTAGCAGAATTCTTTCAACTTAAAGATGAATCTCATACTTGAGGACATCAGTGGAAATTAAGGGGAAGTGCATTTAGGGCTGAAGCCAGGAAGCAAAGAGAGTTTTAGGGATTTGCAACAAACTACTTACTAGTCATGTGGTTGAAGCAGAAATCTTGACAAACTTTTACAAGTGTCTGGATGAGATATCAGGGCATAGATATTAAATATTAGCTAAACAAACACGCTTGGTCTCCTCTCAATTGTCAAATTACTTATGTTCTATGTTCTTACGTAAATCTTTAAATTATTACATACAGTATTTTACAATTGATCTTTAGCTTAACTTCATTTGCAGACATTGCTTTCTTACTCTAAATTAGGGTTTAACTGAATTCCTCTCCCAACTCCATCCATCTTTATCAAACATCTGTAACCTAATTCTAGGCTGAAGCTGTCCTAGGTAATATTTTATAATTCTTAAATAAAAGAAATGCTCTGTGTACCCATTTATCTGCTGAATCCTTACATGTACCCCAGTGCACAATCTCCCAGTCATTTTGTGAGCAGCAGCCTGAGCAACGCTGAGTCACAGTGGTCATGTAATGGTTGATTCTTATTTTAATAATGTCTCTCATAGATAGCCAGAAAGATAGATAAATACTTTATTAATCCCAAGGGGAAATTCACATACTCCAGCAGCATACTGATAAAAAACAATATTAAATTAAAAAGTGATAAAAATGAAGGTATAACAGACAACAACTTTGTATAATGTTAACGTTTAAAAAAACCCCAGGGGGTAGAATTAAAGAGTCGCATAGTGTGGGGGAGGAACGATCTCCTCAGTCTGTCAGTGGAGCTGGCCAGTGACAACAGTCTGTCGCTGACGCTGCTCCTCTTTCTGGAGATGATACTGTTCAGTGAATGCAGTGGATTTTCCATGATTGACAGGAGCCTGCTTAGTGCCTGTCGCTCTGCCACAGATGTGAAACTGTCCAGCTCCGTGCCTACAATAGAACCTGCCTTCCTCACCAGTTTGTCCAGGCGTGAGGCGTCCCTCTTCTTTATGTTGCCTCCTCAGCACACCACTGTGTAGAAGAGACTGCTCGCCACAACCGTCTGATAGAACATCTGCAGCATCTTATTGCAGATGTTGAAGGACACAAGCCTTCTAAGGAAGTATAGTCGGTTCAGTATTGGCAGTCCTGTCCAATTTATCATTCAGCTGCACTCCCAGGTATTTATGGGTCTGCACCCTCTGCACACAGTCACCTCTGATGATCACGGGGTCCATGAGGGGCCTGGTCCTCCTAAAATCCACCACTAGCTCCTTGGTATTGCTGGTGTTCAGTTGTAGGTGGTTTGAGTCGCATCATTTAACAAAGTATAAATAAAGTATACGCACTGCAGAAAGTAATCCATCCACTTACTGAACACACTTCAATTTAAGAGTTGTGGATGCTATTCCGTCAATATTGGACACACAAAATAACCATACCCTGATTGCGGGTGTGGTGATCCATTGAGAACATAAGTATTTCATAAAAATGGTTACTCAAATATAAGCCTATCAACTAATTAACTAGCCAAACTTGATAATGGATGCATGAAAATATATCATTTATAAACTGTGTGATCAATTACAGCAACATTTCTATATGTGTGAAAAGAGCGAGGATTTGGAGCTACACTATGGCATTTGGCCCAGGGAATACAACAAAACCATTTTTCACCTCTGCATGCTCTGAAGGGCTGTCGTAAACCAATTATGAAAAAAAACCTCTGTGTGGGCCTGCTGCTGCTGCTGCTGTTCAATGCCTTAGGCTTCTGAGGGTCTTGTTGTTTGTTTCTGAACACGTTTGGCAGAAGCTTAAATCAAATTCTGTGCATGACCTGGCACCATGCCAGCCTGTGAAAAACGTTACATTGGCAGCAGCAGAGTGGTGTTTGAAATCACACGGTGAGATAAGGATAATTGGACCGTGCACAGCTCTCAAGGTAGGATAGCGGCAGCCAAGTTGTCCTTTACAAAAAACCAGAAAGACTTGTTCACAGACAGTAAAGTGGGACACAGGAGACACTGATACTCTGAATACAAGATACAGGAACAGCCAAGAAAAAAGAAAGAAAGAAGTTAAGAAACAGATAAAGAAAGACCAACCTTGTAGCCCATGTTCCCTGTCCTGCTTGTCCATCGTTGCTGTGTCCCGTCTAGCACTTCTTAGCGATCTTTCTATCTTGGAACTTTGTGAATCACTCCAGTACATCAGTAGGCAAATCAGGGTCATTATAAGACCCATACTTCCTGCCAACAGCAGAGCCAAGGGTCGTCCAAGTGGGCTCGGCTTCATGAATCGGTTTAAGGCTTCCAAAGTAATTATGAAACACAGAGTTGTAATGAACACAGCATTCACCAGCTTCCCCATCACCTCTGCCCGGGCCCATCCAAAGGTATTCCGGTTTCTGACAGAAGAATGTCTCATTGAAGCTACCAGGGAATTCAGCACACTTGTTGCCATAGCCATGGCATCAGCTAAGATGTGAAAAGAACTCCCCAACAGGGCCATTGAGCCACTTAGTCGACTAACCGCTGCCTGGCCTACAAACACCAGAAACGTCAGCAGCAGTTTGAAAAGCAGCTGCTTACCTCTACGATTCATTTAGCCTGCTACAGAAAGGCAGACCACCGTAGCTCTCCAGTCTCTGTCGGATACAAACGAACGGCTTTTTCATATACAGTAACAATGAACTCTGTACAAGTGAGCTGAAGCTGGCAGATCGCCTTTATGGCTTTTGCACTGGTTGCACAAGTTTGCACACAGTGTGCTATATTCACATTTGATGCACACAGCCCTTCTTTGTCATTGTTTTTTTTTTTCTTTTCTTTTTTTTTGTTTCACCCACACAACAGCCGGCGGTGACCCTAATCCACAATTCACTGTTAAAGATACAGCGTAGTTCTGTCTGTTTATGACTGAAAGAAAGAAAGAAAGAAAGAAAGAAAGAAAGAAAGAAAGAAAGAAAGAAAGAAAGAAAGAAAGAAAGAAAGAGAACATTTTCTTCATTGTTGCAGTGTGGATCTAGTGCTCACATTTGTACTGACTATGTTATGAATATCAGGGTGGAACTTTTCAGTCTTTTTAAAAGAAGACATCCCACCAATACCACATAAATTCCTTCATTTTATCGACTTAATGTTTGTATTACATGGAGATGGAGCCTATCTTGGTAACTTTCAGCATAAGGCAGGAACCAGCATTGGATGAGTCAGTTCAGAATCTACAGTTAACCTAACAGGCATATTTTGTAGTAGCAAATAGTTTATCAAGTTGAAGCTTTAATCACTTTGCCTCTAAGTCACTCATGAACACGGCAAGGTTTAAAATTAATTTACATTTATTATTGCAAGTCTGATTTATTGCAGAAAAGTCAAACCACACTCAATTGCGGTAAATGCAATATACTTGTGCTTTGTCATGCATGATGACTTGAGGCGTGTTGGACAGCCACATTGCAACACTGCCATCTTCAATTTGACTGGGACTGCCTATGATTGAAATATGTTTGGTATCTTCAGCTAGCTTTGTAACACATCTGTTCATTTTTTCTGGCAACCTATAGAGATGGCATATATAAGCTGTACACCAGCACCATGATATTTATTCAGCTTATATGTGAGAAAAAACAAACACTGTGAGAAACACAGTACGTGCATGTCTACTTGTACGCAAACTTCTGCATATGCACAGTAGGAAACTGGGTTTAAAATGAAATAAAGTGTGGAAAAATGATATCACATTATAGATAAGAACAATTCATTAATCTTTATAGCATCTTTCACAGCTAAAACCATCATAGATGCAGCAAGATTTGTAATGTTCCATTCAGGTTTTTGTAAAATTAAATGCATGTTTTTCTATTCTGTATTCTCTAGGTTTTGCCTCATTGACTACAGTCGTATAATACATTTATTTCTGAGAATTGATACATACAGTAATGGGGCATCATGTTGGCACAGGGATTATTGTGGATATCTCTCAGTACCATAGTTTGATACCCACTGTTTATATGGATTTTTCCTCCTGTCTCTGTGGAAGTTTCTTTTGAGACTAAAATAGGTATTTTAGCATATTAAGTGACTTGGTATGTAAGAGAAAGTGCCATGCATTAAACTGGCATTCCGTCCAAGGTTGGTAACTGTTTTATCTGACTGCAACCACATCCCATTTATCCCTTTCTCTATCTCTCTCTCTTCAGATCCTTATTTGTTCTCCGGTTGGTTCACCGTCATCACCACCTTATTCTGCACTCACTGATCATTTCTTGCACTGAGGTGGCTTAAAATGCCATGCAAGGGTTACTTCTGATCAAGCCCCAGAAATCATATTCAGGGGACATCAACAGTCTAGTATTTGTGCCTGGGTTACCAGACTAAAACTATCTCCATAAATCCTGGTGTTTCGGCACCCGAACATTACAGTGATATGATGTCATGTGAAAAAGTAAGTACATCCCATGAAATGTTTTTATTTTTAACATATGGAGACACTTTGAATGCCATCATGAAAAAATCTCCTCCATCCCCTCTAGGAGGTGCTCTCTTGGCGCACTTTTAGCCACAGGCTCATTCCACCACAGTGTGCTAAGAAGGGCCTTGGGGTCTTTTCTGCCCATTGCTATTAAGAAATTCAATGCTTCCACCTGATGTATGTGTTAAGTTTATTTTTATTAATTTATTTATTGGTCGATTGATTGACTGGCTGTATTATCTGTCCTGTGAGTGTTTATCCTTGGTTTTTTTTGGTGTTTCTGCTGCTGAATGCATCTGAATTTCCCTGTTGGATTAATAAAGTTTACCTAATCTAATCTAATATCAAGATTTGATCATTATTTAGACAGTATCTATAGATAAAGGAGATAAAATATTTCAGAAGCATCACTGGGATCACATATTTCTCCCGGTTTCAATGGCTGACTATCTCTTTAATCTTTTCCTTCCTCTTCTCAAATAGCAACAATTCCATACCTAATCTCACCTTTTCTCACCTGCTCATTGCTTCCCCTCCTGTATATGTTACCTACTTTTCCTTTATAGCTCAAACTGTGTCTTTAACATTCTTTTCTTTCCAGCAATGAAATAACCTTGAAACTTTTTTCTTTTGCTGATGCATGCCAACACAGCCCTAAACTAACTCCTAAAAACATCATTCCACCTTTACATTTTGTAGTCCATTGTATAATTTAAGTCACCATAACTGCAAACTTCACATGTGAAAGAAGGAAGTACAACTGTACATTTATCACTACCTCAAATATCTAAAATTAGAATCAAGTGTACCAGATCAGGTGCTAATCATTAGAACATCATTAGCAAGGATCTTGTCTGAATCTGTCTTATTTAAACCTCAGGCATTTAGTTTACTTTTTTATTGTTGAAGTGTGTATTATCACTATGACTAGATCAAAGGAGCTCTCTGAGACCTTAGAGAGACAGTAATAGATGCTATTGAGTCTGGGAAGGGATATACTGTATAAAAGATCTGCAAACAGTTGGAAATCTGCCACAGCAAGTTCTGCCAGAAAGCAAAACACTAGATGTTGAAATAAGTCTCTAAGAGCCCCATAATTTCATCACCTACCAATAGCATTTGGCTCTGTTGATGTCAAGCAGTGCTCATTTAAGATAAGAAAGAGGCAGAACAAATTGGATCTTCAATGGAGGTGAACAAGGAGGAATCATTTGTTGTCCAGAAAGAACATTATGGCAAGGCTAAAGTTTGTTCAGGAACTCTCAGCAAAGACCAGGACTTAATGAAACAATGTGCTCTGGACAGAGGAGGCAAAGATGAGAGTTATTTGGCCACAGTACAAGCAGACATGTTTGGCAAAATCCAAAGAAAGCAGTTACCGAGAAACACTTGATACAAAGCATGGTGGTGAAAATGGTATGGTTTGGGGCTGCTTTGCTGCATCAGGTCCTGGACAGCTCATCATCCTAGAATCCACTATAAATGTTTCACCGTACCAGAGGCTGGTGGGGGATTATGTAAGACTATCTGTCATAAGATTAAAACTTAAGTGAAAGCAGACCAAACATTGCACAGCTGAAAGAATTTTGCATGGAGGAGTGGGAAAAACTTTCTCTCAGTCAATGTCAGATACTGGTAGACAATTATAAAAATACCTGCTTGAGGTTGCTTCTGCCAAAGGGGGACATGCCAGCTATTAGCATCAAGGGTGTACTTACTTTTTCCATGGAATAAAATGCCTTCGTGTTCTTAGGACACAACTCTTGGCCCATGAATGAGGAGGAGTGGTGGATCTTCAATTTAAAAGACATGAACGTTGCTTGAGATTTAGTTTTCTGTTTATAATGTGCTCTGATTTTCTGTATACATCTTAACAATATTTTAGCAAAAAGCATGTGTTTTGAACATTTTGAGTATATGACTGGATAACTGACATGTGGTTTATATGACAAGAGTAACATGACATTTTTCCTTCTTTTTTTTCCATGGACATTTATCACATTGTTTGTCCTTATGCAGGACTGTTCACTATTAGTTTGTATTATAGCGTATGTTTTTTTTCACTCCATTCTTCCTGAAAACATGAGATTAAAAGTTTTTCACAGCCATCAATACAAAATATATGGGGTGGGTATCAAATAAAAAAACAAAATATTTTGTGCAAAGTATTACTTTAACCTCTCTTTGTCCAGAGGGACAGACACCCATGCAAACTGTCCAATGTTAGCAGATAATTGTGTTTTACAGAGAGCTGGCTTAAATCTGATACACCAAATGCTATTTTAATGCTAGACGGATTTTATCATAATTGAGCAGACAGAATCCCAGTGAGGTGTGGAAAAAAGACAGGAGGGGGACTGGTCATCCATGTAAATGAGGAATAATGTAGAAGGGAGCATGTTATAGTTAAAACTACTTTTTGTGATTCAGACATTGAAACTCTTGCTGTCGGACTTTGTCCTCTTGACTAGGGAGATATGTTACATTATCCTTATTAAGGTTTATATTCCTCACACTGAAAATGGGGGCTCAACAATGGAAATGATTCACTCTGTTACCAACACTTTAATGATGACTCACTCTAACTTTGCAGTTATAATATGTGGTGACCTCAACCATGTTACTTTAGAAGGAACTATGACAAAGTTCTATCAGTGTGTGTCTTCTTCTGCTCGAGGAAATAAAAAAACTGGACCTGCTATTAAACATGTCTATAAATGTAAACTACTGGAACCTTTAGTCAGATCTGACCACAACCTGATTCATCTTATTCTCAGCTACAAGCCTGTTATTAGACGGCAACCTGTTGCCACCAGAATAGTGAGGAAGAGGAGCCTGGAGTCTAAAATGGCTCTGAATGAGTGCTTCCAAATGACAGACTGGGAAATGATGTGTGGGTCACATGGGTTTGATAATGAGTGACATAGTCACTGCATCATCAACTATATTAACTTTTGCATCAACACTGTGGTACCATCAAAGACAATGTGTAGCTTTTTAAACAAAAAGGCCTAGAGTACTAAGGAGCTAAAAGGTTTCCTGAATGAGAAAAAGAGAGCATTCAAATCCCACAAATGAAGGATGCACAGCGAGTATGGATGAAAAAATCTGAGTGAAGGAAAGGAAACCTACAAAACTAAAAAAAGAAAACAAACTCTTTCAGAATAACGAAAGATCTCTGGAAAGGACTGGGCATAATTACTGGACTCAAGCAGGGCTAGGGCGCTAGAAGGGGATGTGGACAAGCTAACACCCTAAACCATTTTTTAATAGATTTTTCTCCCACTGCTACCTTCTTCCAAAGACCAGTCCCTCCATACCATCCCTACTACATCAACAACTCCCACCATGTCAACAGGAATGGCCAGTGACGAGTCCACCATTGATCATCAGTATGGATTGTCTATAACTGAAGACCCAATAAGGAGACAACTGAAGAAGCTACACATAGGAAAAGCCATGGGACCAGATGGAGTCAGTACTCGACTTTTTAAGGCATGTGCTAACCAAATTTGTGGTATCCTCTATCACCTTTCAGTCTATGCCTTAGGATCCAGAAAATGCCACTGCTGTTGAAAACATAAAGCAATGTTCCTGTTGTAAATAAGGTAGCCATTTCTTCACATAATGACTACAGGCCAATGACACTTTCGTCTCACATCATGAAGACCTTTAAGAGGCTGGTATAGGATGATTATGAGTCATCTTGTGATAGACAACCTCCACCTAGTGTGGTTTACCTATCAGAAAAAAGATTGGAGTGGGTGACGCAATTATCTGTCTGCTCCACAAATCTTATTTTTACTTGGCCAATGCTGGCAGCACTGTGAGGATTATGTTTTTTGAGATTCCCAGTGCCTTCAATGCTATCCAGCCATACCTGTTAAGGGGTAAGCTCAGGGATTGCAGATGGAGGAGCCTCTGGTGTCCTGGATAATCGACTATCTGTCCTTCAGACCATAGGTTGTGAGACTCAAGGACTGTGTTTCAAATATGGATGTGAACACCACAGGAACACCACAAGAACAGTCCTGTCTCCTTTTCACTTCACTGTTTACACCTCATCCTATAAATATAACACAAGGTCATGTCACTTGCAGAAATTCTCAGATGATTTCTGCCCTTATAGAGTGCATTGATAACGGGGGAGAGACAGAGTATGGCAGCCAGGTGGAGAACTTTGTTTTTGGTGCAGAAAGAATTATCTACAACTTGACATCAACAAAACCAAGGAACTGGTTATTGACTTTCTCTACACCGAAAAGCCTGTATGTCCGGTCATTATTCAGGTGATCAATGTGGAGATGGTACACTTGGGAGACCACATCACTGACAGGTAGACTGGTCTCATAACACAGAGGAACAATATAAGAAAGGGCAGATGGCATTTCTTAAATCTGAGTAGTGACTTCCTCCACCTCTTCTATAACTCTTCCAGTGCCATTTTTTACACTGTGGTGTACTGGGTTGATAGCATTACTTCGATAGAGGCCAACTGAATTAAAAAACTAGTTGAAAAGGCAGTTTTAGTTACTGGACACACTCTGGGCCCACTTGAGGTAGTACCAAAGTGCCATTATGAACAATGCAGTATATCCTCTCTCTGAGACACTAACACAGTAGTTTCAGCTAATAAATTATTTAGCAGGAGTGTGTTAGGAAATATACCAAAAGCCATACACCTGACTGTGACTGTTAGCGAGACGTTTTCTTTCTTTTTAAATTTCTTTCTCTTTTAGTCATTCTGGTGTGTGTTCAGGCAATAGTGCGTGTGTGTCTATCTATCGAGCTTCTGTAAAAAGCCAAGTTTCCCTCTGGGGACAAAAAAAGCTTTTTTGCTTGATCGGTCTGTATGTCTGTCTGTCAGTCAATCAATCAATTAATCAGTCAGTCATCCAGGAACAGCAATGCACCAATACTGCTCAAGCCAACACTCACCTTTGCTTTGGATTGCTGAAATATTTATTTTAGGAACAGACAGTGCATACAGTATGAAGAGCTTACCATCTCCTTACACTGGCATCTGTAGGAACATTTCATGTAATGCCCTGTGTCATCGTGGTAATGTCCTTACACCTGTCAATGTCTACCCAGTTGTGCACCCCTTTAATAAAAGGTGGTATAATCTGACTTGCTCATCCTGAATCTGTTAAGGATACAACAAATATTGCTGATTTATTTTATAAACACCTTGAAAAAAATTATACGTATTACGTTTGGCTATAAAAAAGGTTTTCTCTGACTTTGTTGTGATGGGTATTTTTATTGGTTTGTCAGTCTGTGCCGAAAGAGAAATTAACAAGGTTTACTAAGAATGGACTCTTCTAGACATTAAGAATGCTTTCCTGGTTTGAATCAATCCCAGAAGAAAATAGTGCTACTGTTAGTAAGGAATTAAATAGTTGTATGTTAACAGTTGACAAAAAAGGGTAACGTTCAGGGGATACAATAGCAGGCCCAATGCGGTCAAATATATTCGTTACTTGTACGGGCTTTTAGTCTCCTACAGTTCAGAATTTACATACATAAATTTAATACGTTTATAAAATCAGTACTGTATTCTATTGAAGGAACTGAATAAAAAACTCATTATGAACCTGACAAGCTGTCCTCGTTTAAGAAGGTAGGAATATTTTCTTAGGTGTCGCTGTCTTTTCAGAGGTTCTTTCTGTCATTTTTGTCTAGCGTCCGTTCCCAGCTGCATTGTTATTAAGAAGAGGAGTGTCGTTTTATTTCAAAGTGTAGCTTCAAGGACAACAAACCCTGAGGCGGCCCCCTCCTTTGTCCGGCTCTACATCTGAGGGAGTCGACATCGGCTTTCGCGTTTTAATTTACGCAGAATGTGCCTCCGTGCTTTCCGTAGTTCGCGCAGTGTTCATCCTCCATGTGAAACTGAAAACACAAGCTCGTGAGTCGGCGATTGTATGCGCGTTAATATATCGATGTTAGAATCTTTTGGGGTTTAGCGCTAGGTGCCATCGTAATACATACCGGCAAGTTGGTGAAGTGAGTCACGAGGAAGTTGACGGCTGTGGTCAGAGGCTTGTTTTTGCCGAGCGAGTAAGGTAGAGGAATCGGTACATCTTCTACTTCTTGTCAAATGTGGCTAGTGTGCGGGAGTCGACGCGGCAGTTTGTTTAAACGTGAACTTAAACAATTGCCTGTGATTCTTTTCTTTCTGATTCGCCCTTAAAGCGATTGGAATGTATTTCCACTTAGTCAGATGCATTCACAGCTCGTTATTCCATATTAATCCGATCCGAAGGACGTCTATTGAACCGAATCCTTACCTCCTTTTCAATTAAACAGAAATATTGTTCCAGTGTGAATTTGGGATACTTGGACAGAAGGCTGTCAAAGTAGAATCTGGATGAGAGGATGAGGTGACTCCAACTTGGAGATCGATTAGTTAAGTAAGGAGAGAGTCACGTCGTTCTCTCATGCAGATGATTTTAAACCACAAAGGGATGCATACTAAGTTAAAGCTTTTAATTAATTTTATTCATAACGATCTCTGATATGGATAACACCGTAATATACCATTTTTAATCTGTGTGATAATCACTCCTTATGTTTTTCAATACATTCAGTTTTCCCATTAAATGATACATTTGTCTTTCTTTGAAGAGTTGTGATTGTTGTATTAAAGCACAGAGCTTAACAGCCCAGTTTCTGAAGAAGATCTTGTACTTGTCTTGAATTTGGCCTTCTACATGTTCAGTTGACTTCTAGTTAGTGAAATAAAAAGGGTTTCTTTTTAAACACTGTTCAAGCATCCAGAACTCTCCAATGGCCTTATCTTTAGATTATTCATTCAGTTTGAAATCAGAGTACATCTTGCCTGAAGAAGGGGCCTGAGTTGCCTCGAAAGCTTGCATATTGTATTGTAATTTTTTTAGTTAGCCAATAAAAGGTGTCATTTTGCTTGGCTTTTCTCTACATTCATAATGGCTAACACGATACAACACCCTAGTACTATAGTTTGAAATCAGTAATGTTCAAATTACTAATAAAGATTTGAAAAATGTTGTGATACTCACCTACTCTTTGAATAAATGGTTTATTTGTCCTTTTATAAATGCTGAAACCTCAGTATCTTAATAGAATATAAATCCCATAAAGGTTTGTGTAGGCTACTTGAATTTCATCATGATGTCTAATTTGATTTTGTGTTATATGAGAAACTATTAAATTCAACATAATTTTCTCAAGAGCTTTAAAAACTACAGCAGTGTTATATACATTTATTATAACCTTATTAGTAAAATACACTCCAGCAATGAAAGGAAAATAGCCTGTTTTATGTGCAAATAATATATTTAGCTCCAAGCATTAGTTGACATTGGATTAAAGGATTTGTTTAAATTAACTGTAATGATGGTGTCCATTACTTCATCACTGTAGCAATGAAACTTGTGTTTTTCTCTTTTCAGTCTATCTTTTCTCATATGGAATATTCACTTGTGTAAGCGGATAGCATCATGTAGTAAAATGTTTTCTGTGGAGGAAATATATAATCCTAAATTAATCAAAATGTTTTTCTCCTAGTTTTTCTCCACCTGTCAGAGAGGTCAACACAATGGCTGAATGCACAGTTCTGGAAAGTTTGCTAGAGATGGGTTTTAATAAGAACCGAGCGTAAGTCAATAAAATCGTTGACTTTATTATGTATATTGCTGTGGATAACAAACGGTATTGTGGAGTACTTTTATAACCCATATCATAGTATTATAGCAGATAATAAAGCTTAGTAGAATTTACATGCTTTGTTTTATTTTGCAGTTTAATCTATAAGAAGACATAAAATGTCAAGATAGGTGTTCCACTTAATACCATTTAATCACTACACTGAAGTCTCCTTCATTTACAAGGGATACATGTTTTTAAATTAGTGTTTTATTAAAATATATGTAAATGTGGTGGTAATTTAATTAACAACCCTCTCTCTTGCTCTCTACTTGTTAAAAATATTAAACTTTTTTTTTTTTTTTTAAAGTGAAAAAGCTCTGGCATACACAGGGAACCAAGGGATTGAGAGGGCGATGGATTGGTGAGATTATTATTATTACTACTAAACCTTTACTGTTTAGTTACACATTCAGTTAACTTCCCATGGGATAAAATATTGAATGACAAAATTTGTCACTCGGAACAAAGGGAAAATACAAATCCTTTAACTAAGGTAAATTGTTATAGTGTGTCAACTGGCAGAGTCAGATGGAGAAGAGGACCCGGTGTTCATGTAAATCATGAAACTTAATAAAAGTTCCATTAGTGGTCGGTAAAGACTATTAGGATTCATGATCATCCAGTGTTTTTTAAGTAATGTCTCTTAAATGTAAAAAAAGTGTTCATATCTGAAAATTGTAATTTTCTGCTTATGTGCCACATATAGTGGATCCAAGTCTTGACTTCTTTTCAGCATGCATCTTAGGTGCGCTGAAGTCTCTTTTGGTACTGACATATTGTACTACAAATGACTTGTTACTGGTTAACAGTATGCCTTCTGCTTTAAAGAAAGTTATGAGAGTCAATTTCAGCAGCCATCTGAAAAATACAAAAAAAAGACACGATTGTAGGGTGTGTTTATGAATTGATTGCAGCTATGAGTTACACATACAGAGGAAGGAACACATTCGAGGACAATCGGCATAAGTTGTGCTTGTGAGGGTGAATTGAACAAGTTATATTGATCATCATACAAATGACGGGACTGCTGAAAAAGACTTGGAAAACAAGGATCTTTTGTAAATAAAGAAAAAACAAAAAAACACAGTCCTTAGTATTTCCAGTTTTAGAAAAAGAATAAAAACTTGCAATGACAATGCAAGAACCATGTTGTGGAACACTGACAGACTGATTGTGAATATTGGAGGCACCACAGACTGGAACATGCCACTAAGTAGATTATCATCACATGGTAACACATCTTGCATAGTGTAACAAAAACTGGGGAGTAATGTATTCTCCAACCCTTAATTATGTTACGCTGTAGGATAACAAATGTAGAAAACAGATTTACAAAAAAAAAAATGAACTCATAAGTTTTTATTGGGGATCTGCTTCTCTCTCTATATCCATCCATCCATTATCCAACCCGCTATATCCTGACTACAGGGTCACGGGGGTCTGCTGGAGCCAATCCCAGCCAACACAGAGCGCAAGGCAGGAAACAAACCCCAGGCAGGGCACCAGCCCACTGCAGTCTCTCTCTATTTATATCACATTAATCCAAAAGAATTCTTTATTAGCAGACTGTGTAAAACAGATGGTAATTCCGAAATTAACCAGTAAGAGATATAAACACCAAAAATAAAAGCACACTTTACTTCTTCTGTATGATGATAAATAAATATTTTGGGAAATGGAAAACAAGCAAAGAACTGAAAATATTTTTAATGATTATAATAGTTTACTTCTTACTTCTTGTTCAAATAAATTACAGAACATGAAGGAAATCAGTTCATGATAGAGCTAATATTATGTTCATACAGAAGACAAACAAAACAAAACAAAAAAAAAAAAACAGACTCCCCATAGGTCTAAGCTGAGCTAGTGTGTGTGTGTGTGTGTGTGTGTGTGTGTGTGTATATACTGTATATACATATACATGCTCTGTAATAATCTGATGTCCCATCCAGGCTTGTTTCCTAATTTGACCCTGATAGTGCTGGGATACCCACTGGCAGTGGATAGGCAGGTTAGAAGCTGCATCGACAGACGCACTAAAATAACCGGGTTTCTTTAAATTTTGCTTGGCCTCTTACACTAAAAAACATTTGAGATGGTATAAGTGAATAGAGTTTAAAGATTCAAAAAGTTAACTTATTATATTTTTATAGTATATGCATTATTTTATTTTAACAAATATTTTATGACTTATTTTGCTTTTACAGTAATGATGTAGTTATTCTTTTACTTTACTTTTTACTATATGAGAGATGCTAAAGGGAAAAAGCTTGTGTATGTGTCCCAAAACATTTTTTGCTATATTTTTGTTTTGTAAAGAATATATAGAGGTCTGCTGAATATCCATTAATCTTAATGAATGACATTTACCTAACTTTATGTTGTAATTGATTGATAGGGAATAGGGAGAAGACAGGGCTAATTCTGGTTTACTGGCTTTGTTTTTTAATAATTGCTGCTCCTGGACCATGTATTGCTGTTGGGATTCAGTAAATTATGACATTTGTTAGTTGTGTGTACAATTTATTTGGTCATTCTGAATTGGCCCTGTGTGAACATCAGTATGTATGTGTGCAAATATGGTCTGGTCTGGTGTCCGTTCCAAGTCTGGTTTCTTCCTTCTCCCTAACTGTGTGTGGATTGGCTTTGGAACCCTGTGTATTAAAAAAAAAGCCAAATTAATATAACTTGTACATTGTGAGTGCTTACAAAGATGAATAATCGTAAAAGATTTTCCAGTTAGCTTTTATTCTTTAGGAGCTTTGAATAAATTGTACATATAGTCCCCTCCACAATTATTGGCACCCCAGGGAAAGATGAGTAAAAGGGTTTATAAAAAAAAAATCACCTTTTTATGAATTAACTTAATCTCACACTGAAAAAAATGAGATAAATCTAACCTTGAAGTAAATTTACTCAAAGAAAAAAGAATTCCTCATCAAGAAATAATTATTTTTAACAAAAAATGCCACAGTTATTTTTACCATAAGGTTGGAGAATACATAACAGACAATCTGAGACCATTCCTCTTTATTGAGTCTCTCCGGATCATCCAGGGTCCCCTTTCTTTGGCTCACCCCACAGGATATCAGTGGTGTTTAGGTCCAGGGCCTGAGATGGCCATTGCAAAAGCTTGATATTTTGTTCCTTTAGCCATTTTTGTGTTGATTTAGACGTACTGTATGTTTTATCGTCTTGCTGGAAGATCCAATGATTACTCAGTTTTAGTTTCTTGGCAGAGGCAGCCAGATTTGTATTTAAAATCCATGATGACATGTACCTAACAAGGCTCCTAGGGTATTTAGAAAAAAAAAACAGCCTTATAAGTCACAGACACTCCACCATACTTGATCATTTGGGATCAGGTTGTTTTCAGTATAACCATCCTTCCTTTTATGTCAAATCCACCATGAGCATTTGTTGCCAAAAAGCTCAATTTTCACTTTGTCTGAACAAAGAACATGGCTGTAGTCAATGTTTCGGTAGCATTTAGCAAACTCCAGGTACTGACATCGGTGGTTAAATGCAAGACTTTTTACTGTCATTCCTTCCAAATAATCTGTTGTCATGGAGGGTGGCATCTGATGGTAGTTTTAGAGATTTGGTGACCCCAAGATGTTATTGTTTTCTGAAAAACAAACTTGGGTCATCTTGGAGACAAGAAGTCATGGATTACTTCTTGAAAATTCTTTACACATAGTGATCAACTTACAAAAACTTAGATGCAGACAGAAGAAATGCTTCAGTTACACTCAATTCATAAGACTTTCTAGGAGTGCAATAACTGTGGCAAATGGGGTTTTATTAAAAATAATTATTTCTTTATGATGGAATTTTTGATGTAGTTTAACTGAAGGTTGGATTTCTCACATTTGTTCTGTGTGGGATTAAGGTAATTCTTCAAAAAGTGAATTTCTTATAACCCTTTTCACTCATATTTTCCAGGGGTGCCAATAATTGTGAAGGGGACTGTATTTCAAGTGGCTTGATTAAGAAGTAGGGCTAGAATTCATATTTTGAAAATACACATACTGTATACATTAATCTATGCATCCTTTGTGTTGTTAAAGGCTATGCACTCCCTAGATGCTTTGACTACTGTAGTAATTCCTAATATGTATTACACTCTCCATAAAATGGGCATA
Organism: Polypterus senegalus; assembly: GCF_016835505.1. NCBI lineage: Eukaryota > Metazoa > Chordata > Cladistia > Polypteriformes > Polypteridae > Polypterus > Polypterus senegalus. The sequence goes on from NC_053164.1 coordinate 98,246,709, forward strand.
TTCTGAGAAAAAATGACATATTCCCATGAAGATTTCTGTGTAATAAAATAGAAATTATTAGAACTTTAAAATACAGCGATATTTGCATACCGTACTTGTAACTGTTTAAAAAGAAAAAATACATCCTTCTTTTTGAATGTGTGCTCACTTTTTAACTCATTAATTTTCTTTCACTTTTTCTTTTTATATTTAGGTTAATGGAACATGAGAATGATCCTGATATTGATGAGCCATATGTACCACCACCAGAGAATGTTCTCAGTTCAGAGTCAAGTCCACATCCTGACTCCATGGACCCAATTGAAGGTGTGTGGCTTGAAGATTTTGTAACTGCTGGGCTTGGGAAAGTCAGGGATACCACTCTTATTTATTTGATCCGAGGCATACCAACTGATATATTTTATATACAACAAATGGGTCCCTGACCCCTCATTCTTATGTTCATCTGTACTCAAAACAAAGAATTCATCTTAGTTTTTGCTTATGGGCTACTTTGAGATCACTCTTAAGAGTTCCCACCGCTTGTTCACCTTGACTTGAGGCATTTTATATCTTCAGTCAATGGTATAAGGTGAAGAGGTAGTCTTAAATTCCTTCCTGGGCTGTGCTGGACACATTGTGTTTCCGCTTTCCCTTCCCTGGGTGTGTCCTGACAAAAGCAGTTCCAGCCTTCTTGTCTAGTGTGGAAGAGGTCAGTTACTTCTGTGTCTGGTGTTTTTAGCCCCTCAATTAGTTGTCTACCCCGTACGCAAAGGATGGATCAGGGCATAAAGATCAAATGAGCTGGGACAATATACAATTAGATACGTAATTTTTTGGTCAGTGACACAGTTTGCATAATTGTTGTTCTTTGTGCCACCACAGTATATTTAATATGACTCAATCAAGATTTGACCAGTTTTAGACGGGCAAACATTATTATACACAGCCCCCTTATTTTCAGGGACTCTAAAGTAATTTAAGAATTGACTGACAAGCTGTTCCGTGGCCAGGTGTGAGCAGTTCTCTCATTATTTGACTAACAACTCAGCAGGTAAAAGGTCTGGAGTTGACTGATACACAGTGTGGAATTTGCATGTGTAGACTGTTGCTGTGAACTGTCAATGTGAAGTCCAAAGAGCTGTCAGTGCAATGAAACTAGGCAATAATTTGGCTGAGAAATTGAAACAAAACCAGCAGAAAGAGAGTGCAGAATATTTAGTAGTGGTCAAATCAGCAGTTTGGTACATTGTGAGAAAGAAGGAATGCATTAGACAACTCAGCAACACCAAAAGGCCTGTATAGTCATGAAAAACAATTGTGATCACAGAATTATTTTCCTGGTGAATAAAAACCCCTTCACATTATCTAGCCAAGTCAAGAATTCTCTCCAGGATGTAGGTGTATTCATTGTCAAATTTTAAAATCAGACTTCAGGGAAGTAAATACAGAGGGTTTTCTACAACGTGCAAACTGCTTGGTATCCCTCAAGAACAGGAAGATCAGTTGGAGTTTGCCAGAAAATATCTAAAAAAAAAACCTGCCTTGTTGTGGGACAATGTTCTTTTGACAGATGAAACTTAAGTGCAATACAGTATACACTTTTCAGCCACAACACTAAAACCAATAATAGATAAATTGTGTAACATTGTTTCTCATTACAGTGACACCTGTCAAGGAGTGGGATATATTAGGCAGAAAGTGAACAGTCAGTTCTTGAAGCAGAGTTGTAGGAAGTTGCAAAAATAGGCACGCGTATGAATCTGAGCAACGTTGACAAGGGCCAAATTCATGTTCAGGTTTTTGTCATTCCAGTAGTACCTAAAATACAGTGGGATGAAATTGCATTCAACACCAGAAAATATGCAAAAAAGGAAAGGGGAAAAAAACACAAAAAAAGAAAACCAAGGCAGTGCTAAATTCACAAAGTCCAACCAATACTTACATAAAATAGTCAAATCTATGGCTAAAAATAATTAACTATGTGTATAAAAATTGGCTTGATATATGCATGTTACAGAGAATTTAGCAGTGTTTTTGCCTGGGGAAAGAAGCACATTCTGGCTGTTTTTGATTTTCTAGAGTGATATCTCTTGCCTTTTGGCAAGAGATTGAACAGTTCATGATAGCAGTGTGAGGAGTCTCTCATAATGCAGAGGCTTTCTTCTTGCACTGTCTTTAAAAGTGTTCCCAGTAGAGGGGAGAGAGAGACCCCAATAACCCTCTCAGCCATCCTCGCCACACGTTACAAAGTGTGATGATGCCGGTCCGCTACAGACTCCCTCTTCCAACTTGGGAGTCTGCGGAACCAACACCATCGATAGTTATGACCGAGATGAGCTGACAAATGAGGACAATTCTCTGATAATGCCAGAGGATGGTGGAAAAAGTGCTCAAATGCCTTTATTAAAAACCAGTCAAAACAAAAGTAAAACCAACAAAAGTATCAATTGTGCAGTGTTCAGAAAAGAAACAGTACATATATAAATCCATAAAAATCAGTAAAAAGTGGGAATAAAAAAGTTAAATGAACAAATCCGTGTTAATCACACACCGCAGGAAGCCAATGAAGCAATTGAGAATGATTGCATCTTCATGTGCAGGTGCAACTTGCTCCAACTACCTCATTAACTCCCTGCAGTCATGCAATCATGCCCATTGAGGAGCGACACGGCTCTATGGATTTGATACTGGTCCCTTTTTTTTTTTTTTTTGAATCCGCGGACCTGCTATACCACATACCTTCCCCCTTGACCCCCTACTGCACGGAAAGGTTTCACACCACTACTAACCCAGTGCAACTGGCAGCCCAGGTCTGCGGCTCAGCCACACTACCACTGCACTAAAACCACTAATAATGAAAGCACTAAAACAATCCCACACTAAAAACAACCCAAGCCCCCCTTTGTAAAAACAGGACATTAAAAGAAGAACGTTCAAAAGACAATAAAATAAGCAATAAATATGGCTTAAAAAAACTCAGTCCTTAAAAAATGTCCTCCTCTGGCTTGGGTCCATGGGTTCTTTAAATTCCAATCATCGGGCACCAATCCCACTGGCTCATTGGTCTTCTGCTGTTCGGTCCCCACTGCCAGCTCATCCCACCGCTGCCACCAAATTGTGACGATGCTGGTCCTCTCCAGACTCCCACTTCCAACATGGGAGTCTGCGGAACCAACACCGTCAATATTTATGACCGAGATGAGCTGACAAATGAGAACAATTCTCTGATGATGCCAGAAGACGGCGGAAAAAGTGCTTGAGTCCCTTTATTTAAAAACCAGTCAAAACAAAAGTAAAACCAACAAAAGTGTCAATTGTGCAGTGTTCAGAAAAGAAACATTACATATATAAATCCAAAAAAAAAAGCAGTTAAAATCAGAGGTTAAAAAATGCCGACTAACTTCTTCTGATCTCAGTCCACCTCCTTCTATTTTTCCCCGGCTCACCCATTGCTCACGTAGCCGGCAGAGACTCAGCAGCTACTTGCTCCTTTTGGCTGACCTCCGTCTTGGCTCCGAGGTCGGCTTTCTTCTTCCTGCTGACCCGTATATATACACGCACATCTCCGTGGGCACAGCACCTTAATCACATGCCGCAGGAAGCCAATGAAGCAATTGCAAACGATCGTGACTCGCTCCAACTACCTTATTAACTCCCTGTGTTCATGCAATTGCGCCCACGGAGAGCTACGCAGCTCCATGGATTTGAAACTGGCCCTTTTTTTTTTTGAAGCTGCGGACCCGCTATACCACACAGAGTCTTCCTGTCGGACACAATGTACTTTCTGAAACAGGATGTGATGCAGCTCTTCAGGACACTCAGTAGTGCCTTGATAGAACCTGTTGAGGTTGGGAGGAGATCTCCCTCACTTAAGCCTCCTGAGTAAGTGCAACATCTACTGAGCTTTCTTCACCTGGTGTGTGGTATTGAGAGCCCAGAAGATATCCTTGGTGATGTACATGCCCAAGAATTTTGTTCTGCTGTTCCTCTCTACAGGAAAGCCACTGGTATGCAGTGGGGGATATTCAGCCTTTGTCCAGATGTCCACAATCAACTCTTTTGTCTTATTGACATTTTTAGACATGATTTGTTGTCCCCACACTAGCTCACTGGTACACCTCTGCTATGTAAGATGCTTCATCTTTATTATTAATGAGTCCTATTACTGTTGTATCATCAACGAACGTAATAAGCTGATTTTTGCTGGATTTGGCAATACAGTCATGTGTTAGCAAAGTAAAGAGCAATTGTCTGATCACGCAGCCCTGAGGAGCCCCTGTGCTCAGTTTGATGGTGCACAATGTCTTAGTGCCAGCAAGTACTACTGTCTGTTGTCTTTCTGACAAGAAGTCCAAGATCCAGTTTCAAAGTGAGGTACTCAATCCGAGCATAGAATGTTTCACTATTAGCTGCTAATGATTTTATTAAAGGCTGAACTGAAGTCAATAAACAAAATCCTTTTTCTCCTGGTGGGTTAGTATTATGTATAGGACAAGTGTGAGCACATCATTTGTGGACCGACTGGCATGATACATGAACTGTAAGGGGTCCAGTGAACATGAGTGGCTAGCTTTTAATGTGACCCATGACTAGTCATTTGAAACATTTCATTATGACAGAGGTCGTGCCACAGGCAAATAGTTGGTAGTCTTTGAGGCAGATTACAATTGTTCTCTTGGGCACTGGAATGATAGCGCCAATCTTAAACTGTGCAGGTACGACAGCCTCTTGGAGAGAGATGTTGAAGTTGTCTGTAAAAACACTTGCTAATTCAGCAACACAGTCTTTTAAAACCTGACCAGGTATGTTACCAGGTCCCACAGCTTTATGTGGATTGTTGCTGCTCAGTGTCTTCCCCACATTAGCTGTACATAATGTTACGTGCATGCTCACCATCACCTGTGGTGTTATTGTATAGTCCATTATGGCCCATATCCCCTGCCACATGTGCCTTGTGTCTCTGGAGTCACAAAATATTACCCGAATTTTATCTGTGTACTCCATCTTAGCCTTCTTGATGGCTCAGAAGAGGTCAGTTCTTGCCAGCCTGTGGGCTGCTCTGTCCCCCAATCTGAAGGCAGCATTCCTGATTCTAAACCTTTTTCTGGACCTTTGATGTCATCCACAGCTTCTGATTCACCCAAGATGTGGAGGTTTTGATGACTGTGACATCACCTATGCATTTCTCTATATAGCCAAGAACAGAATCAGTGTACTTGTTGACATCAATGAGAAAATCGTTGTATATGGCAGCTTCTCTGAACATGCTCCAATTAGTGCTTGGAAAAAGTCCTGAAATACTGCAGTTGCACCCTCTGGCCAGACTGTGATCTGCTTCTGTACAGTTTCTGCATTTCAGTACTGTTTTGTATGCTGGAAAAAGCATAACAGAAATGTGATTCGCATCTCCAATGTGGGGACATGGAGCTGCTTTGTAAGCCTCTTTAACATTTGTGTCTAGTTGGAAAATGTATGTACTGGTGGAGTTTAGGCTGAACAGTTTTAAATTTGCAGTTTGAAATCTCCAGCCACCACAATAAAACTGTCTGAATGGGCAGTCCCTAGCTCACTGATGGCACAGTAGAGCTGCCACAGGGCCCCCTAGGTGTTCAAACTGGGAGGAATGTATACAGCCACCACCAGAGTGGCAGTGAATTCCTGTAGCTGGTAAAAGGGCAGACACATCACAATTAATTGAATATTGCACCAGATGTGAACAGTGAGTTTTAACGGCACATTGTTGATATACACGCATAGTCCTCCACCTTGGGTCTTACCGGAGCTTTCTGCCTTCCTATCAGCATGAAAGAATGTTAGCCCATCCAGCTGGATTGCCACGTTGGAGATGTTGTTGTGGAGCCAACAACACATCAGTCTCACACATATTGCTGCGTATGTAATTACGGCCATAGATAATCCATCTGATTTTCTAAGGAGCGAACATTAGCGAGTAAAAGTGGTCTGTTCATATTTGCTTTTAATCTTGCCCTCTTCCCCCACTTTCGTCTCTGTGCACACTGCTTCTTGCACATCCTACCCGTGTCCACTCTATCAAATTACTCCAGAGATCTCCACAGCAGTCCAGGGCTGTACAGCTCCTCTTTCAGTATGGGAAGTCTATAATCTTACCCAGGCTTTTCAAGATTGCATTTTATTGTCTGAAGCATCTCTCGATCATATCATAACATGAGAGATTCAAGACAAACATAGCAATAATGACAACATGCACTTTTTTAGGACCTTGAGACGCTGCTGCATCTACACGTGCCGCCATTTTCTTTATTGTGATTTTAATGTCTAGACATCTATGTCATGGCATCTCCAAAACAGTAGGTCTTGAGGGGTTTTCCCCAGTATGCATTGATATTAATACATACCAAAAATTATCAAAGGAACGACAAACGAAAAGGTGACAGGGTCATTGGTGCCCAAGGCTCATTAATATGCATGGGGAGTGAAGGCTAAACTGTCCTATCCGATCCCACAGAAGAGCTACTATAGCACATATTGCTGAAATACTGAATGCTGGCCATGACAGAAATGTGTCAGAACTCAGTTTATTGCAGCTTGCTGTGTATTGGACTATGAAGCCAGAGACCTGGTCAGAGTGCCCATGCAGACCCCACTCCACTACTGAAAGCACCTAAAATGGGCAAGTTAGTGCCAGAATTGGACCATGGAGCAGTGGAAGAAGATGGCCTGGTCTGATCAGTTACATTTTCTTTTAGATCACGTGGACAACTGGGTGCTTCGTTTACCTGGGGAAGAGATGACCACAGGATGCACAAAGGGAAGAAGGCAAGCCAGTAGAGGCAGTCTGACGTGCTGGGCAGTGTTCTTCTGGGAAACTTTGTAAACTGGCATTCATGTGAATGTAACTTTGACACATATTAGCTACCTAAAGATTGTTGCATACAACCTACACCCCTTCATGACAATGGCATTGGAAAACAAAATTCAATCCATGGAGGCCTCACCTTGCAACTTTCAGAACCTAAAGGATCTGCTGCTAACATCATAGTGCCAGATACCACAGGACACTTTCAAAGCTTTGTCTTGTGCAGTCCATACCTTGATGAGTCAGAGTTGTTTTGATGGCACATAGCAATCTTACACAATATTAGGCAGTTTATTTTAATGTTATGACTGATTGGTGTATACCAGAATAATAAGAAGGGAAGGAGTGGCTAATGATGTGAAGCATACCACATCATTCATGAAACTTGACAGAGGTATTATTATAACATGGGCATGTATGGCTGCTAGTGAAACTGGGTCACTAGTGTTGGATGATGATATGACTTCTGACAGGAGCAGCAGTATAGTGTATAAGGCTGTATTGTCTGCTCAGATTCAGCCAAATGCTGCAAAACTGACAGAACAGCACTTCACAGTACATATGGACAGTGACCCAAAACATACTACAGAAGAAACCCAAGTGCTTTTCAGGGCAAAGAAGTGCAATATTCTTCAATATCTGAGTCAGTCACCTGAGTTCAGCCCAGTAGTTGATGATGCATTTCACCTGCTGAAGGCAAAACTGAAGGTAGAAAGACAAATGAACTATATATGAACTGAATATATATATATATATATGGTGGGTTGGTGGCAGGATTGGCACTCCAGCCACCGTAAAAAAAGCTCCGAGACTACAGAAATGACTCCTTTTTGCTTTCCGCGGGAGTAGCTGAAGGCTGCTCGTATCATGAAGGGTATGGGGGAAAGCCCTCGGGAGCCCCATCCCCGGACGAATCGAAAACGTTGGAGAGCCAATAGGGTCGGGTCTGTTGGGGATCGGAACTGGTGTGGTGCTGAGGCATCGCCCGTTGCACAGCAGCACTCCGGTTCCAATTTGAGACGGCTCATATGGGTGGGCGCATTGGAACGTCTTGTCTCTCTGGCAAGATGATCATCTTCCTCTGCTGTCATAGGAGCTGTGTAAACTCTGCATTTCAGTGGCGTGAGGTGCGCAGACCGGGGACTGACAGATCTCTGTAGGTGGTACACCTTTTATTGGTCTGGTTGGTCTGATAGCTGTCATACTCATGGTTGTCTGATGTCACTCCTTTAAACAAGCATATTATGGGACTCATTACGGCACACCTTGGGTGCCTTATCTGTTGTCTTAGTGTATGCTCCGACCGTGGTCAGTGATGTCTCGACGAGGAAGACATTTTATTCGCAGCTTCTCTCGGTGGTTGATGGGTTCCCCACAGGGTGACACTCCTCTGGTCATGGGTGATTTCAATGCAGCCACTAGCACTGACAGGGCTGGCTATGATTGGAGCCAAGCGTGAATATCGCCAGAGTTTCTTTGATCGAGCTGCCCTGTGGGACATCCTTAGGGTTCGCAGGATCCCCTCGAGGTTGCTGGATATCATGGCCGGCCTGTACACTGGTACTGTGAGTGCTGTGCAGAGTGGAGGCAGGACCTCTGCGTTTTTCCCAGTTGATTGTGGGGTTCTTCAGGGGTGTATTCTGTGCAGTGCTTGTATGGACTGGGTGTTGGGCAAGGTCGTGGGGTCCAGCGGCTGTGGGACATCTGTTGGTGAAGAAAGATTCATGGATCTAGACTTTGCTGATGATGCTGTGATCTTCGCGGAGTCAATGGAGGCACTGGTCGTGGTGCTCGAGAGACTGAGTGAGGAGTCTGAGTGTCTGGGCTTGCGAGTGTCCTGGATAAAAACCAAGATCCAGGCCTTTAATGACCTCTTGGGCACAACCATCAGCACAGTGTCGACCTTGGCAGTGACATTCATGTCTCTGGTGACTCTTCCTATGAAGTCAGTAGATGGATTGGGAGAGCATGGGGGGTCACGAGGTTGCTGGAAAGGGGTGTATGGCGCTCCCGATATTTATGCAAAAAGACGAAAGTTCAAGTTTTTAGAGACCTGGTGCTTCCTGTCTTGCTATATGGTTGCGAGACATGGACGTTATCCAGTGACCTGAGACGAAGAACTGGAATCCTTTGGTATTGTGTCTCTCTGGAAAATCCTTGGGTACTGTTGGTTTGACTTTGTGTCGAATGAGCGGTTGCTCATGGAGTCCCGAATGAGGCATATTACCTGCATTGTGAAGGAGCGTCAGTTACTGAACTACGGCCATGTGGCGCGTTTACCCGAGGGTGATCTGGCTCGTAAGATCCTCATTGTTGGGGACCCGAGTGGCTGGACCATGCCAAGGGGATGCCTACATAACACCTGGCTGCGGCAGATAGAGGGTCATTTCCGGAGGGTGGGACTGGACCGCATGTCTGCCTGGGGGGTTGTTTTATTGTGTAGTGGATGTGGCAACACACTGTACCAGTGCATACTCCCCAACTTGACTTGAATTATATATATGATGATTTTAGTTTGGACATTTTAAAATTGGGGGACTATGTAAATAAGTATCAATCATTACTAAATGGCTTGTAAGATGCTTTTGTTAATCCCCTTGAATTAAAGCTGAAAGTTTACATTGCAATCACATCTTGATTAGTGTATTTCATTTGGCAGCACAAATACTTAAAATTAAGTTGGTTGTGCCTACTGTTCAAATACTTATGGATATAATGAAGTATATACATAGTTTTCGATCTTTGTGAATTTTGCAGTTTGGTTCTCATTGAGCATCTGATAATGCTGTCAAATTATTTTTCTTAGAAAAAAGATTGGTGACTTTGTTTGCTTTTTGTCATTTAAAAGATTCAACAAATTAATAAAAATGTCTTATCCATCAAGGGTCAATTGCTGAGGAAGGAGAGGAGGGAACAGCGCAACCTAAGCGTCCTCTGACAGAGGAAGAAAAACGAGAGCAAGTTAAAAGGTAGGCACAATATGAGAAGTCATTTTGCTGTTGGAATCACTAGATTAGACAGCTTTGTTTTGGTAAAGCATGGTTATTGAAACCATGGTAGGTATAATGGGTGTGTATAATGTAAAATGTGTATAGTTAATAAAAGCTGAAATTACTTGCATCTTTCTTATGTTTTTTACAGTAATAAAAATCCACTATATACATCAAGCTATTCATTTCAGTAATAATGCTTATATAGGCTGTGCTTCATATGAATTGCTTGAATTACTGAAATGAAGGCACAATTCATATTTGACAATCAAGATAATTACTAGAGTGCTAATGGATATGCAGAACAAAGCTGTTCAGAGTGTCTTATGAAATAGGAGGTAGATGTGTTTTCTGCCACACTTAGATGTTGAGTCATGGTCATGTATGTGGTCAACTGTTTTTTTTTTCTGTTTGTTTTTTTTTTCCCTATATGTACTTTGATTTTCTTCCAATTTGTAAAAAATCATGAATGTTAAGTTAAATGGCCCACTGTTGGCTCCTTGCATGTGTGTGTGAGAGAGAGAGAGTATGGGTGTGTGCATGTGTGTGTATACAGTAATATAAAATCCATTTTTGGTAAGCTTGATGAATAACAGGGCAGAATGGTGATGAATTGATCGGCGCTGCTGCCTCATGGACTCAGGGTTCCGGGTTTGAATCACACTTTTTCCTTGTCTGGTTCGATTTGCAACTTCTCATTACATCTTGTAGGTTTTTCTCCCAACACTTGCATATGTGGTAAGTTAATTGATGATTACAAATGGGCCCTGTGTGAAATTGAGTGTGGGTGGGTGTGAGAGTGGGCCTTGTAATGGGCCTAGCACCCTTGCTAGGGTGGTTCCTCCCACTTTATCAGATACACTGGGAAGTGAGCTTTGGCTAACCTGTGACATTTATGCATGTTTGAGAATGATATTCTGCATCACCAAAGAGATTATATGTTAGGTGTAATTACTAAGTTTTAGTTTCTTCTTCAACACTTGTAATATGTGTTTTGTATTTTCTCTGCTTGCAGGCTAGAGGAACTAATGCGGGTTAAACAACAGGAACGGGCAGAAAGGGAAAAAAAAGAAGAAATTGAACGGGAGAAACAGAGACGCCGTCAAGGACAGGAGTTGCTCCAAATCAAACAGAAACTGCAGGATGAGGAGATGAAAAAACTGGCAGATGAGCGACGGAGAGAAAAAATGGAAGAAAAGCTAGCCAAGTAATTCTAATTGATTATGTTACTGAAGAAAAATTAGGAAGCTCAATTTTTCTTGCATTACAAAATATTGTTAGTGAACAAGTCTCTTTGGCATTTGAACTCTGAGTTATTTCTTTTGTGCAGTTTCCTTTGTCTGGTGTTTCTGTGAGTTTCATGACAGGGTCCTCCTTTACAGTCTGAAGAAATGCTATCCCCTAGAAGGACTGGTGTGTCTTCTAGGTTTACCTTTTGCTATCAGGTTAACCACTGGCTACTTGCTAATTTCAGCAGGATAACTGGAAATATGCCCCCTAAGACAAGACCCCTCCTCCATGAGTTTTTTTTTTTTTTTTAAATAATTTCCTCATATGTGTTCCTGTATATATCACAGCTGAGTCAACATTTTTATTCAGTGGATTTAAACATTTGCGGAATCAATGAATATGATTTAATCACTTCTAGGGTGGTGTTTCTGTGTGTCTCTTTCATTGTGTCAGAATGGGTGACTATATAATTGTGATATAAGCAAAGGTAAAAATATTGTGATGGGATGAAAATTGCTAAATCAGTTTTATGTAAGGAAAGGTCACGTGTTGGTCACAAAACGTTTGTTATATTACATGAACATGTCTTTGCTTTACATTGTCTTTACTTACCTTCAGCTAAACTGTCTCTCTGCTTCTCCACTACAGGCAACGGGTTCGAGAAAAGATTGAGAGGGACAAAGCAGAAAGAGCCAAGAAGGTATGATTAAGTGTTTGATACGTGGCAACTCAAGCCAGTCTACATGACATCATTCATATTTGTCAGGTGACTAAAGAAGTTGTATGTACAACCCATATTCCAAAAGTTGGCATGCTGTGTAAAATGTAAATTAAAAAAATGCAATGATTAAACTGATAAAATGTACCATTTTAAGAAAAGAATAAGGTAATTTGGAATTGGATGACAGCAACATGTCTCAAAAATTTGGAACAGGGCCATGTTTACCACTGTGAAGCATCCCATCTTCTTTTAACAACAGTCCATCAACATCTGGGAACTGAGGAGACCAGTTGTGGGACTTTTGGGAGAGAAATGTTGTCCCATTCTTGTCTGATTTAGGATTAATTTTTGTCGTATTTTTCATTTCATGATGCATCAAATGTTTTCAGTTGGTGAAAGGTCTGGACTGCAGGCAGGCCAGTTCAGCATCTGGACTCTACTTTATAAAAAATAATAATATAACTTTATTTATTTAGCACCTTATCATACATTTACATGAAACTCGAGGTGCTTTCCACTGATTAATTAACAAAAATTGGAATATTATCATTAATTAATACTATGATCATTTCTAATAAATATAAGTATTCTATTACAAAACCATGCTGTTTTAATAGATGCAGTATGATGTTTATCATTGTCTTGCTGAAATATGCAAGGTCCTCCCAGAAAAAGACGTCTGGATGGGAGCACATGTTGCTCTAAAACCTGTATATACCTTCAGCATTGATGGTGCCTTTCCAGATGTGCAAGCTGCCAATGCAGGATTTTGAATTGAGTGCTGATAACAAGCCGGATGGCCCCTTTTCCTCTTTTGCTTGTTGGATGTGGTGTCCATGTTTTTCCAAAAAGAATTTTAAATTTCAATTCATCTGACCACAGAACAGTTTTCAAGTTGCCTCAGTCCATTTTAAATGAGCTTTGGCCCAGAGAAGATGGCAGCAATTCTGGATCATATTCACATATGGCTTCTTCTTTGCATGACAGCGCTTTAACCTGCATTTTTAGATGGCATGGTGAACTGTGTTCACAGAGAGTGGTTTCTGAAGTGTTCTTGCACTCATGCAGTGATTTCCTTGACAGAATTGTGTCTTTTTTAATGCAGTGCCACCTGATTTGATTTTCAGCCTTGTCCCTTGTTCACAGAGATTCCTCCAGATTCTCAGAATCTTTTGATGATATTATGTACTGTAGATGATGAGATATTCAAAGTCTTTACAATTTTATGTCGAGGAACATTATTCTGAAATTGTTCCACAAAAGACTGAATTTTTTGCAGATTGGTGAACCTCTGCCCATCATTACTTCTGAGAGACTCATAACACTCTTAGGCCGGAGTTATACTTCACGGGACGCAACGCATACTGCAGTGGACGCTGCTGCTACGCAGGCGTTGTAGTGTTTATACTTGCGTGCGTACTTTATGTTAATCTGGAGGAATCCACCAGGTGGCAGTGCGAGATACTATCACGATGAGAACATGTTCAGCGTCCGTGTGTTGTGAATTCCTGGAACACTCATTAAATTCTGATACCTGACACCTTACTGCAATATTTCTGAAAATTATGTTTATTGATTAAATCCATCAATCCAGGGATGTGTCCATTCCAGCAAGCATTGGGCACGAGTGAGAAACAATCCCTGGACGAGGCCTCAGCTCATCGCAAGGTGAATACTAGCACTCGCATACACTAGCGGCACCAAATCCCCAAATCTGCATATCTTTGGAAGGAAACCGGAGCACAGTGTGGAATACAAGCAGGAAATAGCAGCAACATAAGTCCCTGCGAGACAGCAGTGCTATCGCTCCACCACCGTGACACCCCCATGTGTGTAATTATTAACAGTATTCATTATTTAAACAAAATTATATGTAAAATGAAACATACACACTTCAATGCATTTCATCATGAAAGTGGTATCAAGTACAAATCTAAAGATTCTAAATGTGCAGAGAGTTGGAATATCATACATTTAATGTGTGGTGATCTATTGCTGCTTGCCACTGCTGTCAGGTCCAAGAAGCTCGTAGCGATTAAAAACTGGGATGACGTTTACGATGGTCTGCATTAATGATCAAGTAAACTACGAGGTTAAAGTGGACTATTTCAAAATTAAAGCTGAAATTTCACCTTTATTTTTTTTCTCAGTGGCTCAAATACAGCGCTATGCATCATGTAGCTGTTGTCAAGTTGCAAAAAAAAAAAAAGACGGCACAAAAGATGCTATGTGAGACTTTTAAAATGTATTTTGTCATTACGATTGGGAATATGCGACGCTTGAATATAAAAGTACCACGAATGCATCTGTATGTCAGCATTTTGCTTCACCACATCGAAGCATTCATCCCGTAGGATCTGCATAGAGGCTTTCTGTCACATGTAGATAGTAAACAGAGATACTAACGTCACGTTCCGACTTTTAGCACACTGCACCCCCCGACTTTTTGCTGGTACTGCAACTCGCGCACGCGTCGCGTTAATTTCTGAGGACCTGCTCAGAGGACGCGTGAAATGAACGCTGGGAACGCGTGGCAGCCATGATGCGGGCATGTATGCGTTCTGAGTGTGAAGTATAAATGAGCCCTAAGATGCACTTTTTATACCCAATCATGTTACTGACCTGTTGTCAATTAACCTAATTAGTTGCAAAATGCTCCTCCAGCTGTTTCTTTTTAGTACCACTTACTTTTCCAACCTTTTGTTGCCCTGTACCAACTTTTTGAGATGTGCTGCTGCCATCAAATTCAAAACAAACTAATAATATTTTTCATGAAATAGTAAAATGTCCCACTTTCAACATTTGATATGCTTTCTGTGTTCTATTGTGAAATAGCAAAATACCCGCGCTTCGCACCAGAGAATTAGTGTGTTAAAGAAGTTATGAAAAAGAAAAGGAAACATTTTAAAAATAACGTAACATGATTGTCAATGTAATTGTTTTGTCACTGTTATGAGTGTTGCTGTCATATATATATATATATATATATATATATATATATATATATATATATATATATACACACACACACACAGACCCACACATATACATATATACATATACACATATCTACACATACACATATCTATATGTATATATATATATATATATATAGACATCTACATATATATATATATATATATATATATATATATATACACATACACATATATATAGATCTACATATACACACACACACACACACATATATATATATATACACACATACATACATACATATATATCTACATATATATATGCTGTATATAGCAAAATCCCAGCACTTCGCAGCGACGAAGAACTGCTTTTAAATTTTTATTAAGAAGAAAAGAAAACCTTTTTAAACTGAGGGAAAATATACCAATAACTATCTGTTAAGGATCTCTTTGTATACCACGTTGTCAGTTCAGCACTCCGGTTGCAATATGACCAAGCTGTGCGCTGAGATTAATTTTGAGAATGCAACGTATAGTTTTGTCCAGGAGGAAAACAATGTTGCCTCAAATCAATGGCAACCTTTTGTGGGGTCTGTCCCTGAGACTTATTAATTGTCATCGCGAAGCAGAGCCTTACTGGAAATTTGAGGCATTTGAATTGAAATGGGAGATCAGAGGGTATAACGGTGATGCCAGGAATACATTCAGAGTGTGGCGCTCTGCTGTTTTTTTGTGTAGCTGCCTTCACACAGCTTCTCTGCTGCTTTATAAATGAACGCCATATAAGGCCATCGTTTCTCCTTGCTTCGCGGTTCTGTACTGTTTTATTGTTCGTTTATTACGATTCTTATAGTTATTCTGTGGCTATTCGAGACTTACTTTACTGTTCAGGTACCTATTTCTTTTATTTAATCTGTGGCTTGTACATTATTTTTGCTTGTTTATCACGATTATAGATATTTATTGATTCCCTTCTTTAGCTGACTGCCTGCTCATATAAGACGCTCCGCTGTTTTTTGTGAAACAGCCTTTACACAGCTTCTCCGCTGTTTTATAAACGAACGACATATAAAGCCATCACCTTGTCAATTGTGTAATGCGTTTTTTGAACAGGTTTGATGCATGGAAGTGATCACTGCATTCGCTCAGTCAGTTCACGTGAGCTGCTCTCTTGTGTGATGTTGCGATGTCCACGGCTTTATTTAATGTTAGCTAAGACCTGGCACTTAAAAGTTTCTCGCTACAGCAATTTTAACTCCGTTACAAAGTGATCCAAAGTCTCGTTTATACCTTGTGTCTTCTCATTAAACTTGTATCTCGTGAATAAAGTATTCAGCGTTTTTCTTCGGCGCTTTGGGAGCTCTTCCTTCTTTTCTACGTACTGCGGTCACAGTCAGTTCACGTGATTACGTGGGAGGCGTGATGATGTCACACGCAGCTCCGCCCCCACGGCCGTCGAGCTAACGTCCATTACAGTATATGGAGAAAAATAGGTTCCAGTTATGACCATTACGCGTAGAATTTCAAAATTAAACCTGCCCAACTTTTGTAAGTAAGCTGTAAGGAATGAGCCTGCCCAATTTCAGCCTTCTACCTACTTGGGAAGTTGGAGAATTAGTGATGAGTGAGTAAGTGAGTGAGTCAGTGAGGGCTTTGCCCTTTATTAGTATAGATAAAGATGGGTTTACAAGATTACATTCTGTTTTTATTTACATTTTACACAGTGTTCCAACTTTTGTTGAATTGGGGTTTGTGGTTTATTAAGATTGTATGTTTGTGTTTTTTGGTATTTTGGAGTTGCTGTAGTTGGAAGCTGAAAAGTAACAAAAACGTTTTGTGGGCGTTGTTCAATAAAGAAGTAAAGTAGAGTGGAGTGAGGCTTGTCAGCGTCAACTGTTACCAGAAATGAATCTGACGTTAGCGAAAGTCTTTGGAGCTCGGCATGGAGACGGCAGATAGAAACACACAGCAGCTAAGGCAACGGGACTCCTCTTTGAGTACTGTGCATAAAATTGGTGCGCAGTTTCTTGGTCAAACAGGGAAGAGACATTGTCATCGTTGCAACGGTAAAAACACAGACATACAATCTTAATACCCCACAGGGCTGTAGATATATTTTGCCTTTTTTATAGACAAATTCTAAACACGATTATTATCTTTAATGTTTTATACTGTAGAAGCCATAGTAAGAGAAGAGTATGTGATTATCTCTTCATAGGTGTGTTGCTGTCTGTTTTATACCTGTACTATTTGGACTGTGTAATTTTGGTGAAATTTTAGTGTAGCATGTATGCATAATTGGACTGGACTGCCAATACTGATGCTCTATGTAAGAAAGGCCAGAGCCGACTATACTTTCTGAGAAGGTTGGCATCCTTCAACACCTGCAATAAGATGCTGCAGATGTTCTACCAGACGGTTGTGGCGAGTGCCCTCTTCTACGCGGTGGTGTGCTGGGGAGGCAGCATAAAGATGAAAGACACCTCACGCCTGGACAAACTTGTTAAGAAGGCAGGCTGTATTGTAGGAGTAAAGTTGGACAGTTTAACATCTGGGACAGAGCGACGGGCATTAAGCAAACTCCTGTCAATCATGAAGAATCCACTGCATCCACTGAACAGTGTCATCTCCAGGCAGAGGAGTAGCTTCAGTGACAGACTTTTGTTACTGTCTTGCTCCACTGACAGACTTAGGAGATCGTTCCTCCCCCACACTATGCGACTCTTCAATCCCACTCGGGGGAGTAAATGCTAACATTACTCAAAAGTTATTGTCTGCTTTTTTATTTTTATTCATTTTTTTTACTATTTAATTCAATATTGTTTTTTTTGTATCCGTATACTGCTGCTGGATTATGTGAATTTCCCCTTGGTATTAATAAAGTATCTATCTATCTATCTATCTATCTATCTATCTATCTATCTATCTATCTATCTATCTATCTATCTATCTATCTATCTATCTATCTATCTATCTATCTATCTATCTATCTATCTATCTATCTATCTATCTATCTATCTATCTATCTATCTATCTATCTATCTATCTATCTATCTATCTATCTATCTATCTATCTATCTAATACTGTGTACTGTGAACATGAAAGGCAGTATGGACTGCCAGATCAATCTGCTTGATTTCTTTGAACAGGCTACTAGGATAGCTGACAAAAGTGAAGTATACAACACGATTTTTTTTGACTTCCCAAAGACCTTTGACCCACTGCCATGCCAAAGACTAATTTTAATTAAATTGCAAAATATAGTTTAACGCAAAAAAGTGTAAAGTGCTACATGTAGGCAAAAGGAACATCTATTATAGATACAACAGGGGAGACACTGTCCTACAGTAAACAACTTCAAAAAGGATTTAAGGGTTTATGTTGACACAACATTCTCATCATCTGAGCAATATGCAGAAACAATTAATAAAGCAAATAAAATGTTAGGTGAAATCGTACAAAACATAGATTATAAATTCACCAAGGCATCAATAAATTATTTTGACTAAATGGCTAATTGCGTATGTGAGGACACCAGTGGAAATTAAGGGGATAACTGAAGCAAGGAAATATTTCTTTATACAAAGTGTTATGGGAAACTGAAAAAAAACTACCAAGACCTGTAGGTGAAGGAGAAACTTTTAAGACAACCTTTAGACAACCTTTAAGAATTAACTGTATGAGATGTTGGGAGAGCCTAGCTATTAGCTAAACAAACAACCTTGATATACTGAACCTTTGGGGGTCAGAGCACAGGGTTAGCCATTGTACAGTGCCCAGGAGCAATTTTTGATGAATATTTTTGTTTTACATTGTTCTGATTGCTGTAGCATTAAAAACAGATTTAGCGGAGGACTTTCCTTAGATGGTTACAAATGCGGTGAATTTTGCAAATCTCCAAAACTTGCCATTACTTAGTAGATAGTATTGTTGAGTACTTGTCATGGTTTTTAGCCAGAAATGTTTTTGCCAAAAAAAATTTATTATTTGAGTATGTTCCTGGAAAAAATTTAATTTAGCTTCTTACCGAGAACCAAGGATTATGTGCATTTCATGTAATTTTGCGTATTTATTTAGCTTTTACCATGCTGAATATTTGAGGTACAGTTCAGCCACTTGAATTTTTCATCAAGTAAACTAACATACAAGTTATTAAAAATCTTGCAGTTACTTTGTGTGTCTTATATCTTCTAATTTTATAGTAATCTTTTTACTGTTCCAAGACTTGGCTGAAAAGTAAAAATAAGGTGACAACCTGTAATTTTCTCTCAGGTACTGGCCAGTACCATCTCTGGGCCATTTATTATCCCAATAATAATGACATATATATTTTTTTAGTTTGGTGGAGGTGGAACCCCTTCGTCATCTCCTGCTGATGTTGTTCCTGTCTCTGCTCCTGCAAGCCAAGGTCCTCCACCAGCAAAGCGCGAGTATGATGAGTGCCGGATACAGGTATCCTAATTTATCTGGAGACTGTACAAGCTAAGAGAACTTTCATAGCTTTTTGCAAAATAGTGACTAATCTAATCAAAAGGAATTCTTTGTTTAAGTTGTACAAATGAAGCATTTAGCAGATCCTGTAAAATATACGTGTGCATTTGTTATTACCTATAAGCAGGTGCCCAACAATGTTTACTTTGCAAGTTATCTCCTGGATTATTTTATTGACAGATTGTATACCTGCAGAAAGAGACTCTTTTGAGTCTACAGGTTTGCCACCTAGATGATTATATATATTTAGAAGTGCTTTTTTGGTATTCAACCCCCTAAATGATTCTAGACATATTATGTGTCCTGAAGAGGTTGAAGCACAATAAGACAGTCATAGAGATTTGTGTAGCAGGGACTGAGGGCAGAAGTTTTGCATATATCATTTGGGATTATTTTATATGTAAATATTTTTGGATTGAGAATGTACCACTATAAACAAAACATGTACAAGCTACAGTACTATTAAAATTTGTCATTTGGGAGAATCATCTTTTGCTTTAGTATATGTTTGTATACTGAATATCATTAGTAAGCAGTTGGGAATTCTTTGAGAGATCGGAGTGGACCTTCTAATTGTTTTTCAGATTCGGTTGTTGGATGGATCTGTAATGACAAGCACATTCAAGGCCAAGGAACAGCTGGCTGCAGTTAGAGTATACGTGCAAATGAATCAGACCTCTGGCATAGATGATTTTAACCTCATGACGACATTTCCTAGAAAGCTGTTTACAGAGGAAGATATGGAAAAACCTTTACAAGAACTTGGTATGTTTGTTATAAACTCTGTCTTAGAAAAATCTATACAGCTTGTATAATGTTGAAAAAGGTCTTTGGGAAAGGTGTCTTTTTGGTAGACAGCACTTTGCAAATACAAGAGGTGAACAAAAAGTGTTTAGAGAAAATTTAAGAGTAAAACCATAAAGGTTTTAATTTTTCTGCATTATTCTGTGGACAATTTACAAAGATTTTCCCATTTAAGCTAAATGCTTTGCTTGCAGAAACATTCTTTCTGTAGCCTATTTGACATCTTCATCATTGACATCCCACATCCCACATGGATAGCCCTTAATATTGGAGAATGGAAATAGTCACATGGAACCAGGTCTAGAGAATACAGTGGGGGAAATAAGTATTTGATCTCGGCTGAATTTGCAAGTTTGTACACTTACAAAGAAGCGAACAGTCTCTAATTTTTATGGTACTTTTATTTTAATGGAGAAAGACAGAATATCAACCCAAAATCCAGAAAAAACACATTACATAAAAGTTATAAATTGATGTGCATGTCATACTTTAATTTCCATAATCGCACCAACAGTTGTCACCTTCTCACCAAGCCTCTTGCTGGTGGTCAGGTAGCCCATTCCAGCTTTGTGCAGGTCCATAATCTTGCCCCTGATGTCCTTTGACAGCTCTTTGGACTTGCCCATGGTGGTAGAGAGGTTGGAATGGAGGAAATGGATTCTGTGGACAGTTGTGCTTTATACACGTAACAAGTTGAGATCAGGAGTATCTGTAACTGGTTGGCTGTGTGCCACAATCAATTAATTAATCAGACTGTGGGAGCCAGAATTCTGGCTGGGTTGTAGGGGATCAAATAGTTATTTCTCTCAATGACTTGCAAATCAATTTATGACTTTTATGTAGTGTGTGTTTTTTTTCTGGATTTTGGTTGATATTCTGTATCTCTCCATTTAAATTAAACTACCATAAAAATTAGAGACTATTCATTTCTTTGTATATACTTGTTTACCCCACTTGTAGGTTAGATGTTGTAGGTCTTTATAGTCACGGCTTCACAGAACAGCGTTTACATCCTCTGCAGTGTAAGCGAGAGCAATGTCCTAAAGCAGGAGGTGGGATGGTTAATAGGTTTCTCCAGCGCTTTTTTGTCTGAACACCTCAAATGCCAAAGCAAATAATCGTAATATTGTGGGCCTGTTAAGCCATAAAATCAGTACAGTCTACACTATGAACATCATGTATAGTGCTCACATAATCTGCTATCACTGACTAGGATCTTGAATTTCTTTGTTGTTGTGAAACGAGTGGCATAATGGCATATTAAATGTATAAAGCACTAAATGATGCCACAGGTTCAAGGTTATTTAAGTTGGTTTTAGTAAATTCAATTTTAAAATTGTTGAGGAAGAGTTATTTGGTTTTAATTTTTTCCCCAATTTAAGACTTCACTAGGAGAATATTTTTTTTCTTGTCAGCTTGTACTTTTAGGTAATTTGATCTTGAAGGTTTGACATGAAGTAGTGGCTTAAAGAATTCACTCTTATTTTTTAATATGTAGACCTGGTTTTAGATTACCAAAGTTTTTTCTTTTATTTTGAATGGTTACTGTGAATTCTGCATTAAGGTGTTAAAGAGTTTATTGTTTGTATTGTCTTTTGTGAATATCAATGCAAAATGAAAGTTTGGATCTTATATGGCATTTGTCTTCGGTGGCTAAGAAGTGTATATTAGGCATTTGTGTTTATAAACTTGAGTTTCATAGCATAACCTAGAATCAGTCATTTTACAGATCCAAGCTGTGTACCATATGAAAAGTCAAGACCCCACAATCCTTAGGAGATGCAGCCACTTGCAAAACATATTCGTCTGTGTTTAAGTCATAAACTATTTATTAGCCAATTCATTCAAGCACAAGAGTGTGAAAAATGAACAAGAAAAACAACCACACACACTGAAGCCTAAATGTTAAAATCATTTTCTGGATATAACTTTATTTTATTTACAAAAGGATAGTGTATATCTATTGTATAGATTTCCTCTATAAGTTCAATTTTACGTCTGCCTAAGTAACTATTTAAATCTAGCTACTATTTTAATATATCAGATAAAACGTCTGATAGTAAATTGAATACAGAATTAAAAGTCGAAAGTGATTCTTGAAGGCAAATGTTTGACAAATTGAAGAGATCTACATTGACTTTGTAACTTTTTCTCTTATCTAGGTCTGGTACCATCAGCAGTGTTGATAGTTGCAAAAAAGTGAAAAGAAGAAGAAAAAAAAGAAACCAACAAAAATCCCCAAAAAAAAAAACCCAACCCAAAGCACTGATTTCATCAGAATTAACTTTATGGAGACTTAACTAATGGACCTAAAAAGAAATTCAAGAGTTGAATGACCACACTGGAAATCAGTATGTGACACTTAAAAATTAATTTGATGATTAAAGAAGATTCTCCTTGAGCGTTACTGTTGTTGTCTCTATCTGATGAAAACAGACCCAATAAATGTTCTGAGGAACACAACTTTTAAAATACAATTAAGCCTGATATTCTGTCACGCCTAACTAACTACAAGATGTATATACTAGTATGAAGAAAGTTCTATAAATATTTCCCTTGGATAATATTTACCAATTACTAGAACATTATAAAACCTAAACCAGAGTCTCTGTGTTTCTACAATTGAGAAAAGAAATTATGTAAAATACAGTTTTGATTATATTACTTTGACTATGTTAAACATT
This sequence comes from Polypterus senegalus, assembly GCF_016835505.1. Lineage (NCBI taxonomy): Eukaryota > Metazoa > Chordata > Cladistia > Polypteriformes > Polypteridae > Polypterus > Polypterus senegalus. The sequence goes on from NC_053164.1 coordinate 98,269,386, forward strand.
CACAGTATCAGAAAAGCAAATGGAACAAGTGACTTTAAAAATACAAAGCCATTTATTTTGGAAATAGAGAAGATAAACCTTTCATACACATGTAAGAAGAAACATTTAACAGCATAATAGTGTGTAATTTAACAAGTCCATGAATACAATAGCATACAAATGACCTGTAAGAGTGTATTTTGTTTCATCCTTCCTTTGTCTGGACGTTTCTTCATAGACTGTCTTGTCTTTTACGCAGTTACAGGGCTAACTGTTTATATAGCCATATTGTATTCCTGTGTTTTTGATTTGCCCGTTAGCGTTCTTCTCCCTTATCTGAGCTTGGTGAGTTGCATTCTCAAATAAAGCTCAATCTCATTCTATTTTAAATGTTGGAATCTTTTTAATTCCATGAAAATGTACAATTGCAGCTTAATTGCATTTCTAATGTGCATATTTTCTAAGGCTCTTAGATGCATCATTTCTTAAATTTAAAAGAGTACAAATTTAACTGTTGATGGTGAAAACATACCTTCTGTTCACATCTGCAAAAATACTGTAGGCTCTAACTGTTCAGGATATTGAACGGAATGAAGTAAGGATGTAAAATGCATTGGAATTGCTTAATTCAGCGTGTTTGGGTCAATATTCTATCCTGAAGTAATCAGACGTAAGGCACCAGTTATGAAGTTATAAAATACACAAGCATTTTCAAAACAAGTATATAGCAAAGATGTATTATTGACAACCACTACCTTTAGACTACTTTATAGAAGTTCCTGGCACCGGTAGTTTGCATGTTTTGCGGGTACAATTTTTTTCCATTCAAACATCTTCCAACCCACTTAAGCCAATTTAGTGATGTAAAGGACACAACCTATCTTGACAATTGGGTATCATATCACTCCCTGCTTATTTTCGGCCTATAGACATCTTCATCACCCAAGTAAATCCTTCAGGCAACAAGAAGTTTAAACGGTTGAAAATGAATGGGCAGTTACTAGGAATTAGAAGTTCAAATGAAATGAGAAGGAGTACTCTGTAGTTTCTAGGTGATTCAAGTAAATTTGGTTAAATAATAGCACAGTCAAGCCATCACTCACCCTTTCCCACATATAGCTACATTTTCTTCTCATAAATATGTGGCTAAATAACATCCAGTTGGCAGATGTGATTCTGTTACGCAAATCCTGAATTAAGATGTTGCTGGATGATGCAAAAACTAAAAAAAGTACTCACCTTGACAGTTGTTGGATACAAGTTCAATATAACCGTCTGAATTATTCTTCAGAGCTAATTAAGTGTTTTTCTCCACTCATGACCAATAGTCTTCCCAGTTATCTTTTAAACTCGTGGATTATTTTGCAAGATTCTGTCTAGTTTCTTTACAAATTGACATTTTAAAATCATTACATGAAGTACAAAAGATTAAATAAGATTTATTTGCTGCTGAAATAATAATCATTTTCAATACGGCTCAAAGACTGTTGTCCTTTAAGTGTGAACCTGGTAAAATCTTTAATTTGTGCACACACGCATCATTGTCTTTTAATTAACAAGAGTTGTTTGACTTCAACTGCAGTTCATGTAATAGGGACTTTGACTAAATATATATATTTATAGACACTAAATATTTTAGAATGTCTTAAGTAGTATAAAAGAGGCATTATAAGACTAAAGTAAAAAATCTGGCACTGCATTGCTCAAGGAGTAAATACACTTGACCCATTCAATTAAAAAAAATTGCATAATTATTTTTACAGCATGACTGGTATTATTACAATGTAGAAGTATGTACTTGATGAAGAAAGCTAGAATGAACTCCTGTGTCTGGAATTGCATTACATAGTGAGATCAGGCTGGAGGTTTTTCATTCTTGCACTTCTTCTCTGGGTTTACAATGACGAATGTTCCTAGGGAGGCCAACCCTGAACAGAAAAAAATAAAGATGAATAAATCAAAGTCCTTAATTTCACAAATTTTAAAGTACATCTTGAATTGAGGTTCATATTGCACTACTGTTTTTACTGTTAACATATTTAAGATGCTGACTAAATTCTTTGAGAAAAATTAATTTGCATCAAAATGAAGATTTATGCCAGAAATGTACATCCTGCAATGGTAGCCATTCTCTTCTTCCCTCCACAGCAAAACTACATGATGCATATTAAAAGAATGGAGATGGTCTATAGGACTATATGAGGGAAACACAATTTGTTCACCATTGTAAAAATATTTTAAAATTATAGGTCATGTACTCTTATACTGTAATTAAAACTTTAGCTGAAGCCCCTACATACTCGATACAGGTCAATCCTAAATAAAGACCACCATCCAGCAAGTGTACTGTAAATGTAGTCCAGTGTTCTTAACAGAAACTAAACACGATGTTATGCTTCACCATTCCACAGAGCACTACAGCTTTATATTTTCATCAGACTTCTGCTTCCTTAGTTGCTGAAGATATTTCATGTTTATTACAGTCCATATATTCCTGTTAACTTAGAAAAGATTATGACGAAGAATCACTAATCAAAGCAGCAAAGAAAAGTGGGCTTATTGTAATGAATTGCAGTAAATGTGAAAATGAGCCCTTTTGAATTTGCAGTGCTAGGTAAATGAACATGTTATTTCCCAGTGTGTGCTTAACCTAAGCTATTCATGTCACTTTTGCGCAAGTCTTTCAAGCTTTTTTTGTTAACTATGTCTATTGTGATCATATTAAGAGTACCCATTTTGCACAAATGAATGATAAAAGGCAACAAAAATCTATTTAATACAAAATGAAACATTGCATTATTCAAGAAAGGTCTTGCACAAAGAATATGGTTAAGCAGAACTATAAAACTAACCAGAATAAAAACATAATACACAATAAACAAGTACGGTACTGTTTTGTTAAGTGGAAAATTTTTACTGATTAATACAGTATAAATAATGTTTGGGACAAAGACACATTTTTCCTTAAATTACTTTTCTGCTCCACAGTATAAAGTTACAAATCAAACAATTCAGACATACATTCGCTCACACCATGTAGACAACTTTTTTTTTTGTATATGGTTCCCCCCGTTTCAGGGCACCATAATGTTTAGGACAATTGCTGTTGCAGATGTGTTTCATTGCTTCACTAGTGCATGTACTTAGGCTTGATTATATCCTTTGTAGTCTGTAGTTGCAGTTGTTCAACATGTGGACAAGAGCAGTGAAAGTCAAAGAAGTCATTATGAGGCTACAAAACAAAGAATGAAACAATTGGAAGCATTGGTAGAACAATAGGAGTACCTAAATCAGCTGTTTGAAACATCATTAAGAAGAACACACTGTTAAGCTCAGTAATCACAAAGGCCAGGCAAGACCTTCACTGTTGATGACTGAAGAATCCTCACTAACCCTAACTCCTGTCTGACAGATCAGAAACAGTCTGCAGAAGACAGATGTGAATGTATCAAAGACTACTATCAGCGCAAAACTTCACAAACGTAAATACCGAGGCCACACTGCAAAATGCAAACCACAAGGTAGCAACAAAAACAGGTTGGCCAGGTTATAGCCTGCAAAAAAGTACTTAAAGTAGCCTGCAGAATGCTGGGCAGATGAGGCAAAGATGAACCTGTACAAGAATGATGGCAATAGCAAAGTGTGGCAACAAAAATGAACTGCCTAAGATCCAAAACATTCAAACTCATCTGTTAAACATGGTGGTGGGTGTGTTATGGCTGGGGTAAGTATGACTGCCACAGGGACTGGCAAACTTATCTGGCAGGGATGATGTAATTGCTGACGGTAGTTGCACAATTAATTCTGAGGTGTATTGAATCATAATATTTGCTCAAGTTCCAGGAAATGCCTCCAAACTCGCTGGATGCTGCTTCATTCTACAGTAAGATAATGAACCAAAACATAATACTAAGGCAACGAAGGAATTTTACCAAAGGTACAAAATGGTAAATTCTGGAATTACCAAGCCAGTCATCTGATTTCAGTCCAACTGAGTATGCCTTCCATATGCTGAAGAGAGAACCCTAAGCGGACAAGCCTCCGAAGCAAGCAGAAGCTAAAGAAGGCTGCATTAGTGGCTTGGTAGAGCATCACCAGTGAAGATACTCGGCACCTGGTGATGTCTACGAATCATGGATTTCAAGCAGTCTTTGCATGCAAGGGATATGCAATAAAATACTAAATATGACAGCTTTAATAGACCAATCATTGCTAACATTATGGTGCCTTGAGGGCGACACCATGTATAATAACTGCTGTTATTTATACATGATGCTACTGAAATGCATGCAAATACCTTTAAATTAAGGTCTGCAATGTGCACTTTAACCAAGTTTGAATTGTTTGATTTGGAATTTTAAACTGTGGAAAAGAGGGGTAAATCAAAGACAAAATGTGTCTTTATCCAAAACTGTGTATATATTGTATAATATATATTGTTATGGAGGCATGCAGGGGCTGACATCATGGCTGTGACTGAACAAGGATCCTTACCTCGCTGGGAGGCTAGTATATAATGGAAGGACACGGGAAGACAATTTATTTGATTTATTTTCTTTCCCAAAACACTAGGTGACAGCGTCCCTGGGTTATGGCACCTCTATGGATACCCACAGGGCCTGTTGGTAAGTATAGTTTCATGGAACAGCCCTGTTGGGTTAGGTGGGTGCCACCAGGGGACGCTGAATAGATTAATGGTCCCTATTTTGTGGGGCTTCAGCCCTATCTGGAAGTGCTTCCGAAGAACAATGTTGTGACACACACCGGAAGTACACTCGATTTCTGTATAAAAGAAGCAGTCCTACTTTGTTACGAGGATCCAGAGTGGGGTGGAAATGGACGAAGCTGGCTGGAAGGAGAACAGAAAAAGGAGACCGAGGAGTTGTATTGTGTTTGGTCTCTGCCCTTTTGAAACCTCTGTATAAGGTATTTATAAGAGTGAACCTTTTATTTATATTCAGACTTGTGTCTGTGCAATTGTGCCAAGTTTGGGGTACTGCAACACCTCCTTGTGGTCACAAGAGTGTGTATATATATGACACCAAAAAACAGAGTTTGGGGATTTGGTGTGGACAGGCTTAAGTAAAGCAAAAAAGAATTCAAATTCAGGAAGACCTGGACAAGCTTCAAAACTGGGTGAAAACCTGGAAAATTCAGTTCAATGTAGAAAAGTGCAAAGGGAAATACGTGGGCAAAAGCAGCCTCAATTATAAATACAAGAGGAGGAGACACTGTCATACAAGAAGCAACCTCTGAAAAGGATACAGTGGTACCTCTGGTCATGACCGTAATTCGTTCCCGAACTCTGGACGTGACACGATTTGGTCGCGACCCAAACATAATATTCCCATAAGATTGTATGTAAATACAATTAATCCGTTCCAGCCCAAACAAACTGTAAATAATTTTTTTAAAGATTTTTAAGCACAAAAATAGTTAATTATACCATAGAATGCACAGTGTAATAGTAAACAAAATGTAAAAACATTGAATAACAGAGAAAACTAATTTTGCAAGAGTTCGCGCTACACCCTTACAAACCACTCGCTGTAAACACTGCGCTGGTGGCGCGTACGAACCGGAAGGGAAACTGGCCACCAGTGTTTTTGTTCGCCACCAAAGTGTGTGGTTGTGAACAGATGCAAAAGTTTGGCAAACTTTTTGATCGTAACCCAATTTGTACGTGTTCGGAAACATTCGTAACCAGAGGTTCTACTGTATAGGGGTTTAAGTTGATACATTTTCATTGACTAAGCAATGTACAGAAGTAATTGAAAAGGTGAATGTTAGGTTTTGTCATAAAAACTGCTGAATTTAGGCCAAGGGACATTCTGCTCAAATTATGTACTGCAATACTAAGATCACATCTGGTATACTGTGTGCAATTCTGGTCAGCAATTAAGGCTGTGCAGAGGAGGGCAACCAGGTGCATTCCAGGACTTAAGGACATGTCCTACTCTGACAAACTCAAGAGAATGTAACCTGTTTAGTCTGTGTGGGGACTTAAAATTCTCATGACATCAAGCCGAGATTTTCAGCTTAAAGGTAAATCATGTACTCAAAGTGATCAGTGGAAATTAAGAGGAATTGCATTTAAGACCGAAACCAGGAAGCCCTTCTTTATGCAAAGAGTTGTGGGACTCTGGAACAAACTACTGAGGCATGTAGTTGAAGCAGATACGTTGACAACCTTTAAGAAGAGTCTGGATGGGACAGCTTAGATATTAGCTAAACAAACGGGCGTGATGGTCTGAATGTTCTCTTCTCGTTTGTCAAATTTCTTTTGCTCTAATGTAGTAGGAGCAATACCACTAGGTTTGACACATTATGTGAAAAGACGTGTAATTCACTACTACATGCATATCTAATGAGTTTTTTTATATCAAAAATAAAGCATTCCCACATTAAAATGTTTTTGAAGTTCTTATATCAGAGATATTCCCTGAGTATATTAAGCCCTAAATGTAGCCCTTTAAATTGTTTTTCAAAAATAAAATTGCATTTAAGGAGTTTGCACAATATCTACCTTTGTAAATATAATTTAGCTATGTTTCTTTACATATATTTTGAAGCATGTTAACTAATTATTTTTATTATAAAACAGCAACGTATTAAAATACAACATAAAGTTGTTTTTATTTACTTTGAATCCCAAATTGAAATCTAAGGTACTTTGGATATTAAATAATTTATTATAAAACTGCATATACAGTACACAAATATTTCACTATATCTTTCAATTACTGTACTTTTTACTTCTATGTCAAACAATCATTGAATATCTAAACCTCTTACAATCAGAAAATGTATACTGTTGATGTTTATTATCTATTTACCGTTTCATTTTGTTGTTCATTATGATGCCTTTTTTTAGTTAACTTAAACATATATTAAATATTGTAACTTTAGTGGAATTTATGTTTTTCCATGAGCTGTGGTTACCTAAACTATTTGCACCTTCTTTCATAAAAATACACGTTAAAGAAAAAAAAGCTTCTCCGAATTGTTCCGTAAAGATGAACGCCTTACGAAATGGTACAAGTGAAATCTGCCACAGTGAAACTCGTATTTCCTGTCGGGTACGGGACGTAGCACCTGAATGCAACATTCAAAACATTTGTAGTTTGCCTAATAACACGGAGCATTACAAGACTGAACCGCTGCTCGGCCTAAGCGGTTTACGAAGCTCGACTGTAGCCACGCTATTGGCTGGCTTTGTTGTTCATGGGGGCGTTACTTCATAATTCTTTACCGGTAAGAGAACGTAATAGGATGGTTGAATATTGAAAGAGAGCGTGGCTTTACGCAAAACTGACTGTGAACAATTCACCGGGAGTCTGTCAATGACAGTGGATCGTGTGAAAACTAGGCCTTTATTTAAGTACGCATACAAGATAATTAAAAAAAAAAATCATCAAATGAGGCATTTTTAGGTTAAAAAATGCACGCACAATAAAAAATAATTATTCAAACTTACTAGGTCACACAAGTATTTATGAAAGTAATTTTTAAAAATAACCCTGATCGAAATAAAACATTTTACGCACCCGCTGCGAATACCATCTGAGCGACGGTTCCAATGGTGGTGGATCCGCCACCCCTCAGATTGCGTCTGGCGGCCATGAAGACGTAACCGCTGGCTAGTAACATGCCCGAACCGGCAAGCATGCGGCAGCCCATGCAGTTCTTCATGCTTTTCTTGGGACATTCCCGTTTCGCCACGGGTCCGCAGGGAGATGGTGCTTTGTCGGTGACCTCGGACATTCTCGGACGGCGGTGCTGCAGGCTCACGGGAGGCGCTTTTGTGTTTTTCGGGCTCTGCTGCCAACTACTGTCCGAAGAGAAGCGTAGTTGAGGGAAACGACAAAAAGGATTTCTGTGTCATAAGTTAAAATCCTTGCGACTACGTCGGGGAATGACTGCCTACCTGACAATGACCAAGCATTTTAGAGGTGGTGAGTCCGCTGCCACACCTCTACAAACGTGTTTAATGTGGAGGCCGTGTTGACACCTTTGGAAGAAGTAACTTAGTCAAAAGTAAATAAAAAAGAAACGAGATTGTATTACTCTAAACACAAAATGTATCAAAGACAAGCTTTACTAAAATTTAAAGTGTGCTGTTTAACTAAGCTATTTATATCACTTAAGCCCAAGTATTTCGTTAACTGTGGCTATTGTGACAATATTTAGATTTCACATTTTGTTAAAACGAATGAAAAAAGCCCAAAAAATCTACATACTTTGTTTCACAAAAAGAAAATTACATTATTAAATAAAGCCTTGCACAAAGAATTTGGTTTAAAAACAATAATAGAATTGTCCAGAATGAAAACCTAAGACATGATAGACAGTTAACAAGTAAAGTTCCTTAACTCAGAGTATTATAAAACTAACACAATGAGTTTAAAGGTGAAGTTGTAGGTGAAGACGTTAAGCAAGCTCCAAAGTATGCCTACGCCTTGCAGTTGTAAGAAGGATGATATGGGTGGTAACTGGTTAAATGTTTCTGTATGTATAAATAAACACACCCATACATATATACAAGTCACAAGTCAATTATGCCAATATGCACTGAGCTTCCTCCACTTGTGACCCACACTTTGAGAAATTTACCTACATTAACTTTACAGCACGTCTCACTATATTCATTTACTCCCCCGGGTGGAATTGAAAAGTCGCATAGTGTGGGGGAGGAACGATCTCCTTAGTCTGTCAGTGGAGTAAGATAGATTACTGTGCCTTCTTATTTTGCTCACTGGTGGAGAATGACACTAAAACTGTTTCTGTGTTTCAGTATTAATGCTATTTACATGTGCATCCCTTCAAGTCTTTTGTTCACTGTCACTATTTGAATAAGTAAATTACAATTCATTACCAGTACTGTCACATACACAGAGAATACTGAAAAAGTGTAACACGTAAAAGACTGAAGTATTAAATGTAATGACAAAAGATTCCATTACATTCTCAAAAAAAGCTTACTTTAAATGTGCTTCTCGATTCTACATTTCCTACAACAACATAAATCAAACACTGAATTTGTGATTACTGAAAGACAAATTGAAAAGTAATGCTTAATTCAGAAATGTATGGAAGAAACAAACAACCGCTTTGGGTGGTTCCCTGGCCCAGGTTTACGTGCAGTGAAAACAGATGTGACCTAACTAGTGAAACTAATCCATGTTTCACTTTTCTCCACCTTCACCAATTTTACTAGTTTGTAGACTGTACAACAAGGAAAAACAGGATCCTGAACTTGTTATTTGTTAATTTTAAAGAGGCATTCAAGTCTGTTGCCTTTCCACCTTTATGCAGGTCTGACCATAACTTGGTACTGCTCATACTTGCATACTTGTCTAGCAACTGCCAGATGTCACTAGTACTGTGCAGGAATGGACAATGGAGGCTCTGGAGGCTCTGAAGGATACCTTTGAGAACACTGGCTGGAACATGCTTTGTGAGTCATTGAGGGACTCAGCCATTGTATCACAGACTACATCAGATTTTGTGTGGATAATACAGTCCCCACAAAGACAGTGTGCTGTTTTCTCAACAACAAACCATGGATCACAAAAAAACTGAAAGTCTCAGTGAATAAAAAGACAAGAGTCTTTCGGTCTGGAGATAAAAGATGAAATCAGGCAGGTGCAATCAGAACTCAGTAAGCAGCTCTGTGAGGGGGAAGCCTACTATAGAGACTACCTTGTGCACAAGTTCCAGCAGAACTGGATGAGGACTATCACTGGCTACAAGCAGGCTGTAAAACATGAAGAGGAAGGGAACAAGAACAGAGCTAATGAACTGAACTATTTCTTCAACAGGTCCAGAGGTATGACCAGAACATCATGTGTGGTGGGCATTTGGCTTGTCGAGGGGGCAAAAAATATCCATCCATCCATCCCCATTTTTGTAGGGGGGTCCTGTATTGAAGAAATTCCGCTTTTTTTAATTGGCTCAAAAGACCACATGCCTCTATGCAAATGTCAAAAGGGGCAGTATCAGCCTCTGCTACCTCTGAGAGAAGCCCCCTTATAGCTTCCTCATTGTTGACAATGGACTTTGTGACATCATAATGACTGGCCCATCGTAATTCTAGAAGTCTTTTCAGTGAGGGTGCATTGTATGTGTGTGAAACATAATGTCTGTGACAAAATGTGTTCAATGAATTTGACCAGTCAAAGAACTTCTTACCAGAGGTTCTGATTCCATTGCATGTATCACTGGTAAATGGAGCTGGTGGTTGTAGCAGTGTACATATGGAATGTACTTGTGACAAAGCCTGGACACCACGCCTTGCCCCAGACATGACAGAAGCACAATCAAAACACTGACACACTAAATTGTCTCGGCTGTAACCTAGCTTAGAGAGATATGACAGAATTTGGTTACAAATATATTCAGCATCAAGCTGATTCAGTTCAATTAAGCCAATCAGGTGTTCTTCAGGGATGGAGTTCTGGAGAAATCTAATCACAACAGACACATTCTCAATATTACAGTGATCCCTGGTACCATCACTTTTAATGCCACATCCAGGAGAGTCAGCTTTGTCATACTGTATTTGGTCCTGATATCTTTTACCACCATTTTGGCAAGAGTCACAATTATTTCAATTTGAATTACATTGGATATGTATTTTGAATTGTCTGGGGTGTATTTTACAATTTCTGTAAGTCTGGCATCTTTTTTGATTGTGTAATCAAAGAACTTAAGGAAAATTCCCTCCTCCTCACCTACGTGATTGTGACCACGCAGAGCCAATTCATTGACTGCAAGGAACTGAACGGCCTCCCCAGTGCTTTTCACATAATATCTGTTATTTTCTATCTGGGCTGGACCCAGTAGTTGAACTACGCTTTCACATGTCTCTGCCCGGCGCCGATACTTTTGCCATGTGTAGCGGCTTTTGAATGGCTGCTGATGCTTTAAGGGAAGACAGACACACCGATATTTGGATTCTGCCATAATTATATTACAAAACAAGCAGTAAAGGGCACAGTCAGCACACGCAGCGTCAGGCGCTTTCTCAGTCTCCTATAGCAAGCCAAACAATATGCTAATGAGGCTGGTTCTCCGTTAAACCAAACACTTTTAAAATCCATTTCTGCCGACTAAAATTGACAACAGAATCTCAAAATACATTAATAACCATTACGTGATGTTTCCATGCAGTTTCAGACAGAAAACACTAATTCAAAACTTGTCAGCTTACACGAGAGACGGAGAGTATTGAGAAGCGCCTTACCTGCAAAAGCGTCATTAAACTTTTGCCAGGAGTCTGCTGTACACTGCATGTGCGTCAAAAGGGTGTTACATTAATTAAAGCCTCCCCCCCTACAACAGGCAAACAGGGACTATATACAAAAGATACAATGATTGCATTTACATTAAACACAATTCACAATATTTAAAACAGAAGAATTTCAGTATGTAAAAAAATAGTTTTGAGAATGTTCACAATGCAGACATGGCTCTGACGTGCGGGATTTGTCTCTTTCTAGAGCTTTTTTCCATTTAGTGTAGCCGTGTTTGGTGAATATGTCTTCGCGGTCCGAACTGGAAACACTAAATTTGCGGCAGGCAAAGCATCATGGACAACAAAATATTCAAGCCATGGTCGAGACTGATACCAGCTTGCACTAAAAAATCTGAGTGTCTTTCCGAATGCACGCTTGGTATGATTAATTAAAATGGGCTATCTATATTTAAATCAGGCAGACCGGACTGTATATTTTGTTGAAGGCAGAGGTTTGGAGTACCCAACATGGGCGCAGAGCTGGAGGATTGTGTAGGTTTATCTAGTTCTTTTGGAGTTCCTGACGTGGGTGCGCTGTGCTCCGTGTTGGTAGCAGCGGTCCTGGGCTCAACCGTGGAGCCTGCAGCTTGCGGAGGGACAGAGGTCGAAGATGTCTACTTTTTAATAAGCCACATATGCATAGCGTTGGGTGTTAGCAACCAGAAAATAAAAGAAGAATGGAACGTATATGCTGTTTTAATTAAAGAATGCAGTCAACAGGTTCAAAACGTGCTGCAAAATGTGCGGCGAAGTGAACTGTGAGCAGCACGGTGCCTGACCTGTCTAATTGGAAAGCAACTCAGTTTTGAAAATCAAATGTTATTTTTCCCCAGAGTTTTCATTGGACAGACAGAGCATTTCGCAGGGTGGGCACGACTTGTCTTTGGAGGCCCCCGTGGTCACGCCACTGAACAGGTCTGACTCATTCTTGTCAGTTGACCCCTATCCCAACACTGCTAGCCTTCGTTTGCAAGTTGAGATGGTTCTGGAATCCCATCCACTATCTGTATCTTCCAAGACCTTCCCCCACAATGACATCACACCTGTGGTCTCCAGCTCCCTTCCACTTCCTGGGAAATCTGTCTCTGGTAATCAAATGAGTAGCAAGCTTGGAAAATTCTGTATGAACAAAGCTGCAGGGTTGGATGGAATCAGCCGTAGGATGCATATCATCCAGTTATGTTGGGTCCTTCATCACCTGTTCTCCCTTTCTCTGCGTTTGTAGAAGCCTATCCAGCTGTGAAAAACATCCGGTGTAGTTCTAGTGCCAAAGAAATGGCATTTCAATACTCCCAAGGACTTCAGACCAGTTGCTCTTACTTCATACATCATGAAGACCTTTGAGAGGCTGGTCCTGAAACAGCTCCAACCCCTGGTTTGGGAAAATCTGGATCTTCTGCAGTTTGTCCTTCAAACACATACAGGTATTGAGGATGTTCTGATCTATATGCTCCAAAGAGTCTACACCCATCTAGGCAAAACTGGCACCACAGTCAGGGTAATGATCTTTGATTTTTTACGTACCTTTAACTCCATTCTGCCCAATTGCCTGGGGGAAAAAAACTACTCAAGACTTTGCATCTTGATACCCCCACAACCTCCTGAATCATGGACTACCTAACCAGCAGACAGCTGTTTTTAAGGTTCAGGAATTTTGTGTTAGACATGGTGCTGTAAAATACTGGAGCACTGCAGTGAACTGTCCTTTTTCCGTTCCTGTTTACCCTCTACACAACAGACCTCCAGTGCAATACCAGCGCTTGCCACATAGGTAAAGTTTTAGATGACTCCCCTCCATCATAAGTTCTATTAATAATGGAGATGAATCGAAGTACAGGAAGGTTGTGGAGTACTTTGTCTTATGGTGCAGGAAGAACCACCTACAACTCAACATAAGTAGGACAAAAGAGCTGGTGATGTGTCGAAAGAGCCTCCGAGACCAGGCACCATCCCGGGGTTGTGAGACATGGAAGTAATGCAGAGCTACAAGTATCTTTGGGGTTCATATAAACCTCAAACTGGACTGTTGTGATAACACAGTGGCGCTGTGCAAGAAGGGCCAGAGTAGACTACTTCCTAAGTAGACTTGGGTCTTTTGATATATGCAGCAGGTTGCTGGAAATGTTCGGTCAGTCATGCCTCAGTCTCCTGGGCTCACTTTTGAGCTACTTGAGCTCAAAAGATGCACAATGCCTGAACAAACATATCAGGATAGCCAGTTCCATCACAGGGCTAACTCTGGACACACTAGAAGCTGTTAGATGGTGGACAGATTCAGATGCCATCATGAAAAGTCCCCTCCAGCCCCTCCAGGAGGCACTGCCTTAGAGCACTTTCAGCTACAGGTTCATTCCACCACGGTGTGCTAAGACGCGCCTTTGAGGACTTTTTCCGCCTACTGCTATCAGGCAATTCAATGCTTCCTCCCAAGTCCTGATGCCCAAAACTAAATGCTGATACTCTTTAAGTTCATTTTTTGCATAAATGCAAACAAAAAAAAGTTTTAGTGTTGATTTATTGTTTCCTGAAACTGTGGTTACCTAAATTGTTTGTAGCTTCCTTCATAAAAATGCAAGTTGAAGAAAAAGAAAAACATTTTTTTTAAGGAATTGTTCCACTATGATCTACCACTTAGAAAGGCGTTCAAGTGAAATCTGCCACTGTGAAACTGGTACTTCCTGTCTGTCCTGCAGCACCTGAATGCAACATATACCAATATAAAAGCCCAAAACATTTCTTGTTTGCCTTATAATGTAGACCAGTGAAAGGCAACCTTTTTCGAGTTGCGGCGCACTAAGTCCAAAAATGTTCTTTCGCGGCGCACCTGAGGGGGCTGCTCATAAATAAAGTCATGACGACACAATCTATGGACAATCGCCAATAAAAACAGCTAATTTTACAAGTTTGAAAGACATTTTATTAATAAAGGAATCAAAGGAATTAAATCTTAAATTTATTTAATGTGAACATTGAGATTGTTTTTCAGCACATATGAGATTGATGCGAGGATCAATTTTGGAAAGACAGACGCGCATTTCCTTGTCGATCATTTGAAATCTCTCGCATTTCTTAGACTTCATTTCCGTAAGTGTTCCGTTATCTGTTTTTCCAACATAAAATATATTTTTTTAAACATTACCTTTTTTAATCAACCAAAAGTTCAAAAACACTAGCAATCTTCTATATACTGTATATAATTCATTAAGGCAAGACACTCATGGAAAACACTGGAAGGGGCGTGGATTCACTAAGCCGCCGACAAGTAAGACACCTGTGGCGCACGCAGGAAGGAGCCACGCCCACCAACTCCAAGACCATTGGATACGACGACAACTCGCAGAGCCACGCCCACCAACTCGGACGCGACGACACAGAAAAAACGGCGTTATTTATATTCGTCTGTCATAGAGGCCACATGCACCTCCGAGCCACGTTGACTGTTCTTAGAGGCATGTTTCTCACGGAGGTGAATCGCCACATGCAGCGTGTAAAACGGTTTGCGAGGGGTATCCCATGGGATCCTTAAAACAATCCTTTACAACTGAGGTTAAAACACAATGAAGTAACCGAGTTTTCGGTTACGACGGACGACCACGTGAGTGTGTGTCTACCCGGCGCAGAGAGGCGTGGGTAAGCCGTTGAACTCCATTCGAGGTGCAAACCGTGTAATTCCCACTAAGTGCGACTCATACGCTCCCACTGATTACGTCCCTACCTTTTGTACACACCCCCCTCCCACCTCACTACTACCGTGGTCGGGTGTCTTGGTGGATTATATATAGAAAAACAGCCAAAACCTGCACATAGCAATGAAAGGTCTACGTGAGTCACAGGTGCATCTGGACTGTGCAAAGACGACAACGACTCAAGTGATGAGTTGGAGGTGTGCACATGAGCAGGCAGTGCATATCAAACGAGAAATCAGCAGACTAGCATGACGGAGGGAGCGGAGTGGACGGCCTTCTCCTCTCCTCCCGTTCCACCCTCCGCGCCTGAACTCCGTCCACCCCCATCCCTCCGTCTGGCAGGAGAAGACGTGATGGCAGTCCGCCAGTTTTCAGTCATGGACGATTGTGTGTTGGTTTGTTCTGTGCATTGTTACAATGTTGCTTTTCTTGATGATTTGTTACATTACCGATTTTTCAGATGTTAATTTTCTCCCGGTGCTTAAATCATTAAAAAACCGGCCTGATTATGCGGCGTATGGTACGCCGCGAGTTGGCTAGTTTTAAATATTTTACAAAAGTTTTCGCGGTGCCCCTAGAAAATTCCACGGCGTGTGCACCGGTTGCCCGACAATGATTGTAGACCATGAATGACTGAAACACAGGACATACTACAGGTTTATAAAGGCTAACTGCAGCCATGCTATTAGCCGTGTTTGTTGTTAAAGGGGGGTGTTAATTCTTAATTCTTTGTGAGTGAGACAACATAATAGGATTGTTGAATATTGAAAGAGAGTAAGGCTTTACATGAAATTGATGGAGTTCTACGCAAAGAGATTCCATCATGTGAAAATTATGTCTTTATTTAAATAAAGAGACGCATGCAGAATAAAAACAAATTAACCAGGCCTGACAAGTATTTCTAAAAATGACTTCCAAAAACAACCCCAGTGGAAATAAAACAGATTTTCTCAGGCACCTGCTGCAAATATCATTTGTGTGAAGTTGGTAATGGTGGTGGATCCTTTTTTATTATTAATGATTAATAACAACAATTAAAATACATTACAAACAAGAGCACATCACACAGACCAACCTCAAACAAAAACATTTCCAGGGATACACACTAAAGACAAATGCAGTTTATGAAAAAGTGTAAATGATAAATGATTTAAACAGGGATAAAGTCTGCATTACTTTCATCTTTTTATATTCTGAAATAGGTTGTAGATAAAAGATCATCCATTTTAAAATGTTGAAACTTAGTGTTTATTTCAGACCATTTCATTTTGTGTAAATACTAATATGCCAATATGATAATTAAATTAATCACAAATAGCATTTTTTTTAAATATTCTTCAGTGGGGTTATACATTAACATAATATCTATTTATTCAAAACCAATATCTACAATAATCTCTTTTTTTATTGTAAGTTTGTAACTCAATCTGGAAGATTTTACACTGGGACAAATTCAAAGTGAGTGTTGAATAGTTTCAAGAGTACTATTACAAAAAGTACATTTATCATCTGTATTAATTTTAAACCGTTGGACAACTAGTCAACAACTAGCTAAATCTGGCGTTGTGTTAGCTATACATGTGAGAAGAAAAGAAAAGCAGATTTAAAATATTAGAACAGAGCACAGTGACATATTAAACTTATATTCTGATTGCACGGAGCACCTCTGGTCTTTCCAGTTCAGAATTACAGAATAAATTTGATATATTATCTTATAAGTGACCGCCTTAACTATATTAATTATACTTATTGGGTACTGTCCACATTTTTTCCAGTCAATCAGTTTTCCAAATAAAGAATTCCAATATACTGTAACAGCAAGAATGTGGTCAACTTGTAATAAAGACCTTAAAAATTGATTTCTACATCCATAATTCAAAATATCTTTTCCATGAAAGTCAGTGCAAGCTGTAAAGTCTTCAAATGTTTACACTGGACTTTTCACCACAACTTCTCAGAAGAGTCAGTATTTCTCTAGGAACTGCATTTATTACAGCACAATATTCATCAAGGTTAACATAGATTTTATATTTGCTAATAAACCGCTTATGATTACATACTTCAGTATTTACTTAACCCAAATTGTACAATTTTAAACTCAATTTTCAAAAAACAAAGTTTTATTTCTAAAGTTAACATATCTACATTATTGTTTTAATTAGTAGATCAATGAGGGCAAAAGTTATGTTTGTACATAAGTGACCATGTAATGAGAACCTATTTATGGAAACAAGCAAGTTTCAAAGGAATTTTTCAAACGTCAATGTTGCACTTCAATTGAAATTACATACCACTGACTTTTTGAAATATTAGATTAGGAATTATATACCATATACTGTGCTTATTTTTCAAATAATTTTGAATCCATTTGACTTTAAAAATACCATTAGCAGTTTTAAAATCTATAACATTTGATCCCCTTTGTGCCAGTGGATGACAAATAATGTCCCTTTTAAGACATTGGGGTTTATTCCTCATTTGAAATTAAAAAGTTTAGAGTCAGTTTTGTGAGGTTGGTATGTCCAAAACAAGTAAGGCATAAATTATCCTTGACAAACAAACCCTCAGATAAAGGTATTCAACAACTTAAAGAGAGGGAGAGAAAATACGAGAAATATTTAAATTTGTCTAATATTTGAATCTTTGGAAATCCAGAATTTTGAAAATGGATAATGTGTTACATTTCCCAAGAGCCATCAGTTCAGACTTGTTAATATTTAAAGATACATGTAAACATTGAATTGCCTTCTTATCTTCCATTTGATTCCTTAAAAAAGTGTCATGTCATCAGCTGTGATCATTTAATTTCTTTATCCTGTATTTAAATACTCTGAAACTTCTCTCTTTTAATATGTGTAGCCATAACTTAGGCAAACAGTAAGAACAAAAGTGGGCTTATGATATTAAATCTATAGGAGGTTCCATGAGCTGATTTAACTGAACTGTTCATTTTATTATACAATGTTCTTATTTGTTTTTTGAAAACTGTCACCAAAACCAATTAAATTGAGACCCTCGAAAATAAAAGAATACTCAACTATGTCAAAAGCTTTATGAAAGTCCAAAAATGAAATGAAGTTATCCTGACCCAAAAGCCTCAAATTCCCTGTGATCTATAAGATCTAACGCCAATCGAATATTGTTGCATATATGTTTTACTTTTATTAAACCCGTCTGTGACTTGTCAATAGTAGAGTCAAGGTCTGTTTTCAGTCTCTCTGCAAAAACAGATACAAGAAATTTACCATCATTATTAATCAAAATAATAAGTTGCCAGTTGTCCGTTAATAAATTGTCTTTATTTGGTTATCAGATTACAGTTATTAAACCCCTGAGTCATTGAAGTTGGTGAGGCTCCCTTATCGATTGATTCCTTGAAAACCAAAAGAAGAAATTCAATCAATTCATCTTGAAAGGTTTTATAAAAGTCAGCAGTGAAGGCCATCATTTCTAGGAGATTTGTTAGCTTTAAGATTACTTGTAATTTCCTTAATTTCAAGAATGTTTAAATCTTTTTCATAGACTCAAACTCATTATCTACAATTTTCATGTTATTGTTTAAAGATCTTTAAAATTCACACATTTTTTTCTTTAGAACATGCATTATTGGTGTATAATGTAGCATTAAAATTTGATTTGTATTTTAAAATTATTATACAATTCTGAGTTTCCTTTCCATTTATGCTAAGTTAATTGAGACTTGTATATTCTCCATTTTATTTTTCAGATTATAAAAGTATTTTTACCTTCTTCTAACCATTTTTCCTAGACGTAACAAAATCTTATTTTGCTTTTTCTGCATATAACATATCCAATTCAGATTTAAATGTGGCTAATTTACCAGCAGCTACTTGATCTGTATTGTTTTATCAGTAAAAATTATGAATTGTCTTAATAATTTCTTCTTCCTTTATTCTATTAGCTTTTGCAACTTCTTTGCTACATTTTTTTTTTGCAGGCTGAACTTATCTTATTCTTTCATGATGTTCCAATTTTGATTATATGAAATTAATAACTGGGGTTGTTTCTAGCATATTTGTATAATTTCTTTGACTTTCCTATTAAAGTCTTCCTTTTTCAATACCCTGTTATTAA
The DNA here is from genome assembly GCF_016835505.1 of Polypterus senegalus. NCBI lineage: Eukaryota > Metazoa > Chordata > Cladistia > Polypteriformes > Polypteridae > Polypterus > Polypterus senegalus. The sequence goes on from NC_053164.1 coordinate 98,288,442, forward strand.
GCTTCCAATCAGCTTTATGGACTTTTATATATCCATCTTTACTCAAATTAATTGAAAGATTTAATTGCTTTGTGAACTGGTGTGATCCATTAATTGTTCAACAGTAACCATATTAATTTGTACTTCTACTGATTTTGAAATTAGCCAAAAATCAATTCTTGATTGTTTAGACCTGATCTTATTGCACCATGTAAACTCCTTTAACCCTGGGTGACTAATTCGCCGTATATCAATAATTTCCAAATTTTGGCATAATCTGTAATGTGCCATATCAGAAGGAGGGCTTCTGGTAGATATGGGGAATCTATGAATTGTAACATCAAAGACTAAATTAAAATCCATCCATCCATCATCCAACCCACTACATCCTAACTACAGGGTCACGGGGGTGTGCCGGAGCCAATCCCAGCCAACACAGGGCGCAAGGCAGGAAACAAACCCCGGGCAGGGCACCAGCCCACCACAGGGCACTCACACACCCACACACCAGGGACAATTCAGAATCGCCAATACACCTAATCTGCGTGTCTTTGGACTGTGAGAGGAAACCGGAGCACCCGGAGGAAACCCACGCAGACACGGGAAGAACATGCAAACTCCACGCAGGGAGGACCTGGGAAGCGAACCCGGGTCCCCTAACTGCGAGGCAGCAGCGCTACCACTGCGCCACAATGCCGCCCTAAATTAAAATCACCCCCCCCCCCAAAATAATTTCATTATCTTGAAACTTGTCCTTCACCTTATTAACTTCAAATTCCAGAAATACCTTCTGATTATATTGATTGTTATTTGAGGCATATACAGTATATTTCCTAATAAGGATATTTACCATAAAGTGCCACCATAATTGCAGTGGGCTGGTGCTCTGCCCGGGGTTTGTTTCCTGCCTTGTGCCCTGTGTTGGCTGGTATTGGCTCCAGCAGACCCCCGTGACCCAGTAGTTAGGATATAGCAGGTTGGATAATGGGTGGGTGGATGGATGGATGGATGCCACCATAGTAATTATCCATCTACCTAAATTATGAAATTTACTATTAATAAATTTACTTTTAACTGTAACTTTTAATACCTGCAGAATGCTTACTACCAAATGACAACCAAATATCACCATTTTACTGATTGTTCAAGAACTGAAAATCCGAAGAGCAAGCATAAAAATCCGCATTAAACCTCTTACAAAAAGAAAAAGATCTTTTCTTTTTGTTGAATCACAAATACCCTTTACAGTTAATAGAACAAAGTGATAAAAGACATAAAAGAAATATTAACAAAAAAAGAAAATCCCTGAAATATATGTTGCTCGGGGGTCCTTATCTACTATATAATCCTTCTATATAAAAGCGGTCGGGTGTCCTTCCGTCCCGTGAGTGCTACGCAGGCGTGGAGTTTCACACACGCCCCCTCCATTTTGCAATGCACGATGGGATTTGTAGTTTCGTTTTTCCAGGTAAAAGATGATTTTCTACTCCAGACTGTGCGATATCTTCTTCTTCTTTCTTACTATATAAAACCGGTCGGGATTGTCCTTCCGTCCCGTGAGTGGAAAGCGTAGCGGTATTCCGCTTATCACAGACTTACTACTTGCAGCTTGCGGTACGAAGCGACATGATGTGAGCAGAGTTTGGGTGCTCCCATCATTCCCTTGCTTTTGTGCGCGATGCGCTGGAAAAATAGACAAAATTATGTCTCTGGAAATAATTAATGTTGATGGAGTACAAATGCCTCACCGCGTAGTAAATATCAGGGAGGTTCAAAAGGGCGACCTCAATATAGAAAAAAAGTTTAAATTTCATCACAAAAATAACAGAAACAGTAATACCGCTCAAATGCAATATAACCAAATTAATGAGTTTGTAAAAAATATCAAATTGATCTACATATTGATTTGCCTTAAGAAGTGGTCAACTTAAAAGTCGGTCGCCTTAAAAGGCAGGTCAGCCTAGTAAAACACTAAAGTCTGTGTGTCCAGTCCCTCTGAGTAATCTGATTGGTCAGTTTGGCTTTGGTGATGCAACGAGAGGAAGAGTAAGAGTCAGACACACAAGGAGGAGACACAGCATGGGAGGCATGTGGAGAGTAAGTATCAAAGACAGCAAAGGATAAAAGCTGACACGATGCGAGAAAGCTACCTTGAAAATAATGACAAAGTCTGAGAAGCAGGCTTTACAGGAATGTACACAAGTGAGGGAGTGTCGGTTCACAGAGGCTGAAATAAATTTTGCTACATTTTCCTTATTTATGATTTTAGTTTGGTGCACGGCTTTGACAATACTTTTGGTTCTAACCTCAGTGAAAAATTCTAACTATTATTCTGTCAGACCAAGGTGCATTATCAGTCTCTTTCTTTTTTTATTATGCTCTTAATAAATGCCATGAGCACCAGCTACTAATATAGCGCCTATCTTTCTTTAAAATGTGCTAATTGATCTTTAAGAAATGCAGTACTTTCTTTCATCAAAACATGCTCTGGAAATTCAAGCTATTCTGCAATATTAAGTTTATTCATAAATTTCCAGTTTAATAAAATGGCTTTTTTAGCCAGATGAATGAGAATATAGTTGGAAGACAGTGAGTTAAATACTGAAAGAACACTAAAAACGCACAAACCTGGAGACAGAAGTGTAGCGGAATTCAGAAACAGCCCCTTTTTATTTATAGCCAGCTGAAGTACCTGGCCCTGCTGGTATCGCTAGCTGTCCCATTATACTGTCTCTCTTTAAATGGCTCTGCTCTCGAGTCCAGAATTTGTTCTTTTTGGTCCGTTTGGACTCCATAGTTGCGGTAACTCCTTGCTGGGTTGTAACCATGAACACTGTCATGTCTGACTCCTCCTCATAGCTCATGTGGACTGGGTTTAGTGCATAAAATATGAAGAAAAGCTGGCAAAGTAGGAGTTAAACAGTAACACTTCAATTCTCAAATGTGTTAAGCTGTATTTGTACTCTTGATCAAGCCTCACCCAACACCCCACTGCAAAAGTGCACCGTACTCTAGTTTATATTACAATAGATAGAAGCACAAACTGGCATTTACCAGGTAAGAAATGATAAGCTCTGGTCATTTTGTCCATTAGTCTGTCTTCAGTCTGTTTGGATGTTTCACTTGCTCTGAGCCAATAGGTGGCACATAGGCAAAAAAACACTGGGACCTCCAGGGTCAAACGTTTGTGTTCAAATGAAGTCTATGTTGTTCATATTGTCCTAAATAGCAACTATAACAACAACAACAACATTTATTTATATAGCACATTTTCATACAAACAGTAGCTCAAAGTGCTTTACATAATAAAGAATAGAAAAAAGACACAATAAGAAAACAAAATAAATCAACATTAATTAACATCGAATAAGAGTAAGGTTCAATGGCCAGGGGGGACAGAAAAACAAAAAAACTCCAGACGGCTGGAGAAAAAAATAAAATCTGTAGGGATTCCAGACCATGAGACCGCCCAGTCCCCTCTGGGCATTCTACCTAACATAAATGAAACAGTCCTCTTTGGATTTAGGATTCTCACAGAAGGACTTGATGATGATGGTCACGTAGACTTCTGCCTTTATAGGGAACAGACAGACAGACATTCTGTTTTATATACAGTATATATATGTAAGACAGGCATAACCAAAAGGTGTAGGAATAAACCTCTGGCATGTTCATTTCACAATGTGTGCATTTGTCTATACCAGAAAGTCCTATTTTATGTACTTAAGTTTATACTGGCGGGCGGCACGGTGGCGCAGTGGTAGCGATGCTGCCTCGCAGTTAGGAGACCCGGGTGCGCTTCCCGGGTACTCCCTGCGTGGAGTTTGCATGTTCTCCCGTGTCTGCGTGGGTTTCCTCCGGGTGCTCCGGTTTCCTCCCACAGTCCAAAGACATGCAGGTTAGGTGGATTGGCAAATCTAAATTGGCCCTAGTGTGTGCTTGGTGTGTGGGTGTGTTTGTGTGTGTCCTGCGGTGGGTTGGCACCCTGCCCAGGATTGGTTCCTGCCTTGTGCCCTGTGTTGCCTGGGATTGGCTCCAGCAGACCCCCGTGACCCTGTATTCGGATTCAGTGGGTTAGAAAATGGATGGATGGATGGATGGAAGTTTATACTGTTCAAAGTGAACTCTTGTTGTTTTTGCACTGAACTGATTGTATGTTTGTTTGACTAGTTAAAGAAAATGGATTTTTGCAAACTACTAGAAATAAGTTAATAACATATTGAAAGTAGTTTTTTTATTTAGAACATGTGCTAGTGAAACGTACGGTTTTTAGACAATTAAAAGGATCAGCTGAGTTTAATAGTATGTCATCTCCATGTAATCTGATTTTATGATGATCAATAAGATTGTGAAATCCCCTTGGTATTACATGTTCTTCCTGTATTGTTTCTGCCACAGGTTCAGTGTGTAAGTCAACTACAGAAGGTGACAGCTGGCATCCATGTTTGGTCCCTGTATATAATGTGGATGGCTATGAGATCAGCAGATTTGTAAAGTCTGCAGCTATAGGTGAGTTGTAAGGAACATTAATCTAGTGACTGACATTATCCAGCAATAGCGCAAATAAACATTTCCAGTTTACCCAATCAAAAGCCTTTTATGGATTCAATAACATAATTACTGTAGAATTAATTTATTTTGACATGCATATTAGCTGAAATAGTCTATGTATGTTAAAAGATATATGTCTTCCTTTAATTCAACCTGTGTGATTGGAATGTATTATGTGTTGAGACAAAATGAAATAACATTTCTACAGGGAAGCAATCTGGTTCTGGTGCTTTATTAACTGGTAACTTGTTTAATGCAATACAGAACTATATATTGATTTTGGGTGTATCCAATATTTGTTTGTTCTCTAGTTACTTTTGGATTCATATTGTTTAAGAGATCATCAATATAATTTAAAGTAGGATCTTGGCCTGATGCATTTGACTTATTATAAAACTACCAGAATATATTACATTATTTATGTTATTATTAAATTCTATATTTTAGTTTTCATACTAATAATGAATTTTTCTTGGCTGTAACCGTATTGTCCAATGTAGTCACATTTTAACCATCCTTTTTCCACACAATAAATATTGGAATGGTAAGGCAACTTTTCATTTTACAGAATACAAAGGTTAGTTTATGCAGTTATTTCAATTAGAATAGAATAGTTCTAAAGCTTTACTTACAGGGTGTTACTTTTGCCATCTTGCAGTCACTTCAAAATGCTGATATTGCACAACACTACAAAGTTTGACTTTGTAAACTTCTGTTTTTTAACTGTTGTTTAAGGCAGATTTATGTTTCCTACTTCAGCAAAGTAAAACTGTAAATTAATTTGACCTGCTTTACTAAAATAACTGAGAGCCTACATTAAAGTGATAAGTTAGGGGGCTTCCTTGGAAGCCAGGAATAAATTGATTTTATTATAGGAGACAGAACTTTGCAGTGCTCCCAATGTTTGGAATGATCTGCTTGCGAATGATCAGTCTTGGTATTGAAGTCTATGCAGGAGGCCCATTTATTTGCTGTCACATACTTGTACCCTTGTAAAAATTGCAAGTTTAGGCATTCATACTGCAAGGACATTGATTAGTCAAAGTAACAGTCTCATACTTCCTCCGTCCAACTGCAGGGCAGCTACATGTATAGAACCAACTGTAGATGGGGTGCCAGTTCATCAGAGGAACCTGCAAGTACACACACATACTCCTAACACTCACACAGAGCTAATTCCGATGTATGTAACATGATGCAAGATGTATGTATACAATTTCCTCACAATAAATGCTGTGTTTATGCTTATTTTAGCAAAGTTATATCTCGAGCAAGAAACCATTAAAAGTTTGAGATATATTAAACAAGTGACTTAAAATGCAGGTAGGCACCATGAATTCGTCTTTCCTTTTAAGTGTTTGAAGGGACAAGTTTTAAATAAATTAACGTGTTACTCATAAAACCTAGCCTACACTTGCCCCAAAAACCACAACTTATTTTTTGACTCAATAGATCTGCATGGCACTCACACAAACATAAAATGTTGGAGGCTTTAGTCACTCCAAAATACTACAAATCTGTGAAGTGCCTTTTTATAATTGTATACACCGTTTAAGTTTTTTGTAGATTTTTTTTTAGCCTATCACTCTAAATCAAGACTAGTTAAATTGAATTATCTTACCTGTGTTGATACTTTCTAACACAATTGCCAAGTGATAAGAACTGGAACCAAAACCTAGAAAAAAAAACGGGCTGGTGTAGCCACCCAACCAATTTCACAATCTGCGAGTCATTCCTAATTTTAATTGATCTCATGTTTAAATATCTGGTCTTATTCTGTGTTCAGAAAGGTCACAGTAGTGTCAGATTTATATTTATAAAAAAAAAAATGAGAAAGATTTGTATTTATTGCCGTAGCTTTAGATAAATACAAGTGGCGTTTGTCATTCTCTTATTTGTAATTTTTTTTTCCTTTTTTGCCTGTAGAGATTGTGCCCTTTATAGTACTCACAAATAACAAAGCCTGGCCCAGACACAAATGCAAATCAATAGCTAAAATAAAGTACATTGGGTCTATTGAATCACTATGTCAGAATGAATTTGCAAAAGGAGGGGAATAAAAGGTGAAGGCTATTTTCATGCTGCAAAAACTAGAAATGATGATCTTATCACCTACTATTGTCTTTCACTTCCACTGGCTTTGTTTCCTTCTTCCTGACCTGTATATGTAACTTGTAACACCTAATAAAGGGTACACAGCTGAAGCATCCCGCCTCTAACCTTCTTGCCTATTTTTTCAGCATTGGAGTAACCTTATATTTTTTCCTAATTATTTAAGCTACTAAAAGCAAAATCTTCAGAAGTAAAATATGGAATTTGTCTTCATGTAATACATATGCCTACTACATTCCTAGAAAAATGGTTATTTTTTTTTCAGGTCATTTCAAGATAGGCATAACATTGTAGATACTGTGAAGTAAAAACGTTTATTAATATTAAGCATAGTTGAAATCAGCAATTGGTTGGAATGGAGTTGCAGAGGTCCCGCAAGATGGAACTTGGGAACTATTGCATTACTGTATGATGCCACAACATCATACTGACAGAAAATAATCCTGAATGGGACACAATTCACTTGGCACATAGGAGAAGACCGCACAAACACACACAAAAACAAAAACATGAACACAGGGAGAACATAACTAATTCTTACAGTAACCGGAATGGGAAACTTAACACAGGTTCCTGGGGCTTTAAGTGTTATAATATGGGCATTATGGTGAAACACATATTACCTCAAGTCCTTGAGCCATAGCTGGTTTATCAGCTAAGGTACCTAAAAAGAGTCTTTTTTTCATTTGTATGGGTATCCACTGATCATGGGCAAATCAAGCTGATGGATATATATGTGGCTATCTGAATGACTTTTATTTAGGCATAATGGAGGAAGACATAATTCTGTATAAACAAATGAAAACATGTTCTATTATATGAAATGTATGGGGTGTAGGGATAAAAACATTTTTTTTTCTTTTTAGTGCATAAAGTCTTAACTCAACAGCCAAAAAACAATTGACTGGATTTAGTAAGAGGTCCCTTTAGCCAGCAACTGTATGTACTAACAATGTTTAATGACTCTGAACTTTTGATTAATGACGTTTTGTTTTAATATGCACAGTGTATTATTTAAAAAAAAAAAAGTTTTTTTTGTCTCTGCTGCATACCCATTATGTTTGTATTACACTTCAACCCTTTGTCTATTCATCTATACACTGCTTTATACCAATGATCAACCATCAATTTCCTAACCTGCTTATCCATTATAGGGTCACAAGGAGCCAGTGATTATCCTGGCAGCATTATGCACAAGGTTGTAAGCAATCATGGACAATATACTAGTCCATCGAAGGGCACATACCCACACTTGTAAATGGTCAACTCATGTGTGTAAAGCTCCACTTCAGCCAATACTTTGTGATGGAATGCTTGGCAAAAGGCAGTATATAAAACAGTTTTTGTCCCTGGAATCTGACGGAGTCACATGGTGAAAAAACATAATGTTACAGTATTCATTGTAGACTTTACATTGTCTCAGTATGAGTAGGGTTAGTGGTCTGTCTCACTGTGGGCTGGAGTCTAGTCCAGGACTGGTTCATACCTCGCACCCTTCACTCACTGCCCACATAGGCTCCCTGTGGCCTTAAAGAGAAAAATGGCAGAAAACAGATGGATGGATGAACATATATTGTGGCAAAACAAGGCTTTCCTTAGACGCATCCAGCCATCCATCCATTTTCTAACCCGCTGAATCCGAATACAGGGTCATGGGGGTCTGCTGGAGCCAATCCCAGCCAACACAGGGCACAAGGCAGGAACCAATCCTGGGCAGGGTGCCAACCCACCGCAGCTTAGACGCATCATGTTTTTTCATTTGTATACATTTAATATTTTACATGTCTCACGTCATTCCCTCAGGAACTATTATTTTGATTATTAGGCATGTCCAGGCCTCACTAGTACTTGGAAGGGAGACCATTTAGGAAAAAGCTTGGGGTGCTGCTGGAAGAGGTCTTGGTGAGGCCAGCAGGGGGCACTTACCTTGTGGACTGAACATGGATGCCAATGCCCCAGTGCAGTAAAAATGGTGCCGTCCTTTGGATGAGGCATAAAACCGAGTCCTGACTTTCTGTGGTCATAGAGGATCCCTGTGCATCCTTTGTAAAGAGTTGGATGTATTCTAATGTCCAGGATAAATTGCCCACCATGGCCTAGTCATTCTGGCCCCTAATCATCCCCTGTCTCTAATTGGCTCTCTCTCTCACCACTTCACCATCTGATAGCTAATGTGTGGTAAGCGTTGGTGCAAAAATGGCTGCTGTTGCATCATCCAGGTGGATGCTACACATTAGTGGTGGCTGAAGTGGTTCCCCACTCACTGAAGTGCTTTGACTAGTGAGAAAACTGCTATATAAATGTAAAAAATGATTATTATTTGAATCAAGCCACTTGAGATATTCTAAAGTGCGGTCACTTCAAAAATATTTAAGTATTGGGAAATATTTGAAAATACAAGCTCAACCAGTTCAACTTTTGCTAATGTGCAATAAGATAACGGTGGGGACAAAAGCACTTTGTAATTCTCTTTTCATTTTTAATGCCCTGAAAATCTTTACATTTACTGACAAATGACAGAGTAAAAAAACGCAGGTATGGTGACTATCATATTTTTTTCAATCATTTAACAATTTCTAACCAAGTCATCCTTAAAACTCCATCAAAAACAAATGTGATACTCCAAAATGATTTTGCCTGGTTTATATTTCTTTTCTGCTCAAGGTGCTACTGAAGAATGAAGGGCCAGAAAGTCAGAGGACGGGCACAAACTAAATGTCTTTGAAAGGAAGGTCTTATTTGCCAAGATTCCTTGCAATGTTCTCATCAGTTTCTGCTGCCTTTTTCAGTATCTGGAACTGGACGCCATTCCAAGGTTTGGTCTGCTCCATCTGTGATGAACTGGGTAGGTGCTACAGGAAATACAAAGAAAAGAAGTCAAGTTCGCAAGCGCTTCTGTTCTTTATTTCATTTTGTTCAAACACAAGGCTACATCTTAAACGTATGACAGTCATTCATATATATTAAGACTACTGTGCTCATTGTTTGTATTCTGCTGAACCTATAACAACAGGTTATACATTTATTCCCAGTTATTATTTATTCATAGTTCTTGTATTTTCAAGATAATCTAAAGAATGACTTTACATTATTATCTTTGAATTTTAAAAACAAAAAAATCAATAGTCAGTGCATACAATATTAAACAAATATAAAAATAATAAAATGCATAAAAAGTGCATATCAGTGTGTAGAATGGCACTTGTAGATAACATATATTATTGATTGAGTAAAGTGAGCGCATAAAATATAAAATGTTGCATTAAATCAACATTCAATAAATAGCTACCTAAAATTAAGCAATACATTTTCATTCCCAAGATGATATTTTCATTTTTAAAATTCCCAACATGAATGTCATTTCAACAGATGAAATTATTTGGTTAATTTTATGCATTTTATGATGTTTTACACCATACCTTTTAGAAAGCAATTTCAGACATGTTCTAGGTTTATTTTGTGTATTAATATTTTGTTAATTTAACATACTTATTTACAGTAATTTCATTTTTACATGAATATTAGAGGGCTTTTTATTTTGTACTCACTTTTAGAAATTAAATTCATGCACCCATTTTTTATTATTTAATCCACTTTTTAATATTAATTTCATGCACCATTTCTTTGCAGTGATTTCTAATTATATCCTCTGTTATACATGCAAGTGCAAGCAAGGTATTTTTTTTTTAATTTATAAAAAAAAATGCTTTACTTTAGTATGCAACTATAATATATATCATGATTGTGAAGAAGTAACTTTGATTTGAAAAATACTGAACTGACCTAGTATAATAAAGATGTGATTATGCCATTGTTTCTTATTAGACAAATTTAGACACCTTCTTAGCTGAGTGCCACTAGATGGCAGTGATGAAATCTCACACATTTCAATATACCGATTTTAAAATAACCACTCAATGTGTGTCCTAAACTGTGAATCAAAAGAGTCATGATGAACGCAGTTTTGCAAATTTATTAAAAATAAAAAAACTGAGAAATCACATGTACATAAGTATTCACAGCCTTTGCTTAATACTTTGTCGATGCACCTTTGGGAGCAATTACAGCCTTAAGTCTTTTTGAATATGATGCCACAAGCTTGGCACACCTATCCTTGGCCAGTTTCGCCCATTCCTCTTTGGAGCACTTCTCAAGCTCCATCAGGTTGGATGGGAAGCGTCGGTGCACAGCCATTTTAAGATCTCTCCAGAGATGTTCAATCGGATTCAAGTCTGGGCTCTGGCTGGGCCACTCAAGGACATTCACAGAGTTGTCCTCAAGCCACTCCTTTGATATCTTGGCTATGTGCTTAGGGTCGTTGTCCTGCTGAAAGATGAACCGTCACCCCAGTCAGTGGTCAAGAGCGCTCTGGAGCAGGTTTTCATCCAGGATGTCTCTGTATATTGCTGCAGTCATCTTTCCCTTTATCCTGACTAGTTTCCCAGCTCCTGCCGCTGCCCCACAACATGATGCTGCCACCACCATGCTTCACTGTAGGGATGGTATTGGCCTGGTGATGAGCGGTGCCTGGTTTCCTCCAAATGTGATGCCTGGCATTCGCACCAAAGAGTTCAATCTTTGTCTCATCAGACCAGAGAATTTTGTTTCTCATGGTCTGAGAGTCCTTCAGGTGCCTTTTGGCAAACTCCCCAGATCGCTCAGTTTAGATGGCCGGCCAGCTCTTGGAAGAGTCCTGGTGGTTTCAAACTTCTTCCACTTACGGATGATGGAGGCCACTGTGCTCATTGGGACCTTCAAAGCAGCAGAAATTTTTCTGTAACCTTCCCCAGATTTGTGCCTGGAGACAATCCTGTCTCGGAGGTCTACAGACAATTCCTTTGACTTCATGCTTGGTTTGTGCTCTGCCATGAACTGTCAACTGTGGGACCTTATATAGACAGATGTGTGCTTTTCCAAATCATGTCCAATCAACTGAATTTACCACAGGTGGACTCCAAGTAAACTGCAGAAACATCTCAAGGATGATCAGGGGAAACAGGATGCGCCTGAGCTCAATTTTGAGCTTCATGGCAAAGGCTGTGAATACTTATGTACATGTGCTTTCTCAATTTTTTTATTTTTAATAAATTTGCAAAAACCTCAAGTAAACTTTTTTCATGTTGTCATTATGAGGTGTTGTACGTAGAATTCAGAGGAAAAAAAATTATTTAATCCATTTTGGAATAAGGCTGTAACATAACAAAATATGGAAAAAGTGATGCGCTGTGAATACTTTCCGGATGCACTGTATACAGATGTATTTTTTTCTTCAGTGTATCAAATAGATATTCGTAATTCTTGCGGTGTATTTATAAAATATTCAGTAGTACTTGTTTCTTACCAAAACTTATGCTGTATGTTTTTTTTTTTTACTAAGCAGCAACTTTAAAATCGTCACATTTCAATGGTGGCTGATCAATCGGAGCATCCCTATTATTATGCTCATTAGTCAAATGCTGTGGAAATGGTTCAAGTAGGTTGTAGTTTATCACTACAATACTCTATTGATCTGTTAGCTTGTCAACCCCAAGAACTGGTACTTTGTTTTCCTTTCTTCACATTTATGAATAATAATAATAATATGGACTGCCAATAGTGAAGCAACTGACAATATTATTAATTAATACAAGAAAAACCGCTGAAATTGAATACAGCATGCAGGGCCTGACAATGGAAACATTTGAATTCTAACTGTGCTGCCCTGTTAGACTGATGCCTGCTAGGCTTATCCCTTTGACCTGAGGCTGGAAAAGGGTCATTGTTCCTCTGTGTATTGTAAAAGGTCAATAAGGGAAGTTGATATCACAAAGGTCATCCACAAAAATAAATGCATTTAAAAAGCACAGATGGAGTACACTCCAAGTATCCATACACCATAGTACACCATAGTTGGGAACCCATTTCATGTCAGCAGTAAACTAGTTGCTGTATGGGATGAGTGTTTTGGGAAGAAAAGAGACACTTAGAAAGAAATGGTATGTAGGGCAGAATGCAAGGGTGAGGATTTAAAATGTAGGTAGATAGGAAATCTTAGTGAAATGGATTGGGTGCTGCATTCAAGAAGAACATGGAAAAGGAAGAGTACAAAAATATACAATAAGAATGGCACAAGATACATATTTTCCTGAAGGGGAGGCAACAGTTAATGCAAGGACTGGCAACTAAAAAATGGTTGAAAAAAGTGAAGAAGGTGATAATAAGGTGTTTTAATTTTCAAGATTTCTGTTAGAGAATAACGGAGGAAGAAATCCAAGTCTTAGCACCACAAATTGGTCAAGGTAATGAAGAGGAAGATAGCTTTTTTTCTACAGACTGCTGTTGACAAAGACCTCAGTTTCTATAGGGGTGAAGCAAAGAGTAGTAGAAAAGAGTTGTTCTGTCAAAAGGATGATTTATGCAGTATAATTTTTGTTTAAATGATGCAACGCTTCAGTATAAGCATAAGGATAAGGTAGTTTTATTTATTAAAAAAGTTTTTTTATTGCAAACGATACACCTTTAAATAACAAATAGCTAAAAAGTCACAAGTAGAAATGATAGGTCAACAATGAGGAAGCAGATAACATAAACTGAGCAGTACTACTGGGGTGAATATATTTTAGGTGTGCCTGCAAATTGCTTATATTTGACAATTTGGATAGAAAATGGATAGATAACAACAACAACATTTATTTATATAGCACATTTTCATACAAACAGTAGCTCAAAGTGCTTTACATAATAAAGAATAGAAAAATAAAAGCCACAATAAGAAAACAAAATAAATCAACATTAATTAACATCCAATAGGAGTAAGGTTCAATGGCCAGGGGGGACAGAAAAAACAAAAAACTCCAGACGGCTGGAGAAAAAATAAAATCTGTAGGACCATGAGACCGTCCAGTCCCCTCTGGGCATTCTACCTAACATAAATGAAACAGTCCTCTTTGGATTTAGGGTGGACATTTGCTCCTATGTTCATTACATCCAGAGAATATATACAAAGACTTATATACAGACTTAACTGGACTTTGTAAGAGATTTTTAATAAGCAAGTCATCCGGCTCTCTATATCTAATTCAAACTCCTTCACTGAACTGTACGAAGCTACAAGTTAAAACAGTCACCACGCAGATTATTGATCTCATTATTGCACAAATCATTTGTTTTTACTTCTGGATCACATCATAATAGTAGAAAAGAGCAAGAGCAAGCCTTATTAAGTTAAAACAAGCAGGATTTCTATATATATATTTTGAGAATGAGGTAAAATGTTTTGAAATATTGTTCACTTTCATGAGCTGAACAGGATACTGACGTGGAAAGATGGTATGCAGGAAAGCTCTGAAAAAAAGAAGTTGATGGCTGGGAACAAAATCATTATTCAAGTGTGGTAGCAGTGTGAGAAGGTTGTAAATGTGACCTTTGCCATGTAGTAGCTGTATAGTTATATGCTGCTAATTGGGTTGTTTTTGGAGAAAGCACAGATGTTCTGATGAATATGGATGGAAGTGAAGAATCCATGGTGGTAGTAAGGTTGAGATACTGTATGTATGAAAATACTTGTGGAAGCTGTCCTCCATTTTGAATTCTAAAAGAATATCCATGGCATGAAGAAAAAAAAGTTTTCTCTGTATCCAATCTTATGGGAGTAAGTCCTAATAGTCAGACTTCAGAGAAAGGAGACATATGCAAGCTGGTTTAGATTTGTGGAAGCAAAGATCTTGCATGACTGGGTGAAAATGTGGAGAGAGAATGAGGCCAGGAGGGATCCATAAGATCACATAAATGAATCAGTAGTAGGCAGTATGCCCAAAAATCCATATCATGGTAGGATTAAAGATTCACATGATTTCAACAGATACAGGTTTTTGTATCTATATATTTGAGATGCTCTAATCAATTGCCTGCCGATCTAAATCGTTCAATTTTCACTACAAAAGACTATTGGTGAATTGGCTGATCACAAAAAAACGATCTATTTAGCCACTACTTTTCTAAGCTTTATGGTAATTAGCTGCACTGCTCCTTTATGCAAGGTAATACAGTAGTTGAGCCAGCAGGCATCTTTTTTTTCTTTGAACTTCCTGTAGTGTAAACAAAGAGCAGTTAGTTGAAACATGTTTTTCAAGAGAGCAAGGGATGATTGGAATATTAACCTTTATGTTAAAGAAAGTGAAGTAACAAACTGAGAAAAAGAAATCAGAAATGTTGTCCTGTGCAGTGAGACAAATGGCTACTTGAATTAATTCAGACCTTTTTATTTTGTCCTTTAATTAAAATGGGAAACCATTTGTTTTAGTTTGGATTGCTTCTGGTAAACAACAGGCTTGTTAGCTTAACAGCAAAACGTGTCTTTTACTTACGCAAGCAAGGCGCGCGTGAGAGACTGACACACAGAGCACACAGGCGCGCGAGATACACACACAGAGCACACAGGCGTGCGAGAGAGACAGACAGACAGACACACACAGGCGCGCGAGAGAGATACACACAGGCGTGTGGGAGAGAGAGACACACACACAGGTGCGCGAGAGAGAGACACACACAGCCGCGCGTGTGCATTATTGCAATGTTACTTTTCTTGGTTATTTATTTAATTACGGATTTTTCAAATGTTTATTTTTTTCCCTGTGCTTAAAATTCATTCAAAAAAGTGTTTTCAGTGAGCGTGTGTGTTGTAGTGTTAGTTTTCTCTGTTGTTCAAGGTTTTCTCAGTGTTATTCAATGTTTTTACATTTAGTTTACTATTACGCTGTGCATTCTGTGGTATAATTAACTATATTTGTGCTTAAAAACTTAAAAAAAATATATTTACATACAGTTCGTACAGTCTGGAACGGATTAATTGTGTTTACATATAATCCTATGGGGGAAATTACTTCTGTTCACGACCAAATCGGTTTACGACCAGAGTTTTGGAACGCATTATGGTTGTGAACCGAGGTTCCACTGTATATATAATCGACCAAGTCGTCCGACCATGGGGTACGCACGACAGAGCCCCGACCGCCCACTCTAACCCTCCTGCCACGTCATGGGGAATGCACGACAGAGCCCCGCCCGCCAACTCTCACCCTCCTCCCGCGTCCACCCTTGCTCTCAAGGCATGCACACTGCTTGCTCATGTGCCCGCCCCCAACACTTCACCAAACACATCCTCACTAGCTGTGAGCCACATTGACTGTTCACGTTGATAATGATGAGGTGTATGCTACGCCGCGGGTTGGCTAGTATCAATTAATTTGTTTTGTGTATATACATATTTCTTGTTTTTTTTGTTAGAGAAATGGAGAGCACTACTTTTTTAATTAAACTTTATTTCAGATAGATAAATTATAGAAAAAAAAACAATATGACAGCTTGCAATTATGAGAAGCATTTTATTTTCTTTTATGCCTTACATATTATGTATAAATATTTTTATACATATTTTTAGTTAAAGTATGTATTTTAATTAAATTGTATTTCTTTTAGTATTTTTATACTGACTGAAAAAATAGCCTGTAGAAAGTAATTTTTTAAATAAAAAAATGAACAGTTAATGCAGTACTTGTCTATATTTATAGAAATACCAAAGTTAACACTTTAATATAGGACATAAGGCTTCTATGCGCCTGATTATGGAACAGCCTAGTGTAAGCTTTTTTAAAGGGATAAAGAAAAAAAAATATCTGAATCAGTATTGGAATTGGCTGATCCAGTAACGTGAAATCTGTGATTGGTATCAGCCTTAAAAACCCTGATGAGAGTGTCCCTATATTATATACATAAACAAATATATATATACACACACGCACATATATACATATGCATATACAGTACATACACACATAGTATACACTTTTCAGACTGAAATGTATTTTTTAATAAATAAAACATGAATAATTAACTGTGCACACTGATGCGCCTCTTATCTGTCAAAACAGCTGTTAAAGCTCTTGTACTCAAATGGATTTGATAGTAGGCATTCACCTCGCCAGCTTGAACCGATAAAAGTTTTCTACTCACAGCGCTGTTAAGCAAATACAGAACAAGGCACAGCTTTTTCCTATTCTCCCTCCGTGTTCAAAATTGCTGACATTAAACACACATTACATTGTCAAATGCACATAGACCGAGCTAGCTTTGACTCTCTAATCAGGTTGAACTCCACATTACTCTGGGAAATATTCTTAAAGGGCTAGGCTCACTAGTTACACATGGTTAACATACAAGCCCAACCAGAAATACATTACCTTTAAGACACCAATACACTAACAAAAAATCATATTTTCTATTTGCATGCTCAGACTTGCACACCTTGTGCATGATATGTTTTATGGTTAAATATGTTTTCACTAATTTTAGTATGAAAGTAAAACATTTATTTTGAAGTCCATAAAAGAAGATGAATTTATTCTGGATCAATCGTTTTAACGCATTTCAAGGGATGCCACAAGACTGTGTCAAGTGATCCACTGTACCTTGCAAAAACAATTTATATGTTGCTTCAGTTTCAGCTTTTCATGCTCAAAAAGTGAAAAAAACAAGTATGTAATATCTTAATTCATTTCAGAGTTGTACACAGCTTGGCTCACTCGTATAGGGCCAGTAAAATAGATTACTTGTAAAAGTAACAGACCCCACAGATTAATATTTGGTTACTTGGTTCCAGCCCCATCCTTGGTTTTGATGTACATTATTTTGATGCAATGACTATCATCTGAATAAAAACTGCAGCCATCTGCCCTTCTTGAACTGCCTACAGCAAAACCAAATTGGCCAAGAGGAAGTTGCATTTAATACAAGTTGTCTCCATACACATGCTTAAGGGTTAATAAGTCTCTAGCTGAGCTTATAATATACTGGTTTGCTGAACAGTCTACAAAATGGACAGCAATTTAGAGTGTATCAATTGAGAAGCTTTTAACGGGCCTTTAACAAGTAGGCAGATTGATAAAAGAAACATGGGCCTGTCTGAGAAAAGTCGCTCAGGGGAGACAATGTGTCACTAGACAGCAGTAATGACAAAGCCATACAATGACAGATGAAAAGCTTCAAGTTGATGAACACTTGTTGTAAATGTGTTATTCCTTACTTTTATTTCTGTTGTCACCCAGTCACAGAACACAGCCAGTAACTTGCAAGAAGTACAGCAGAAGAAGTATGGTGAGTGACAGCGGCTGAGCTAATTATTTGAATGTATTTTTCACAAATAGGTTTAGATTAGTTTATTATCATTCTTGATTGCTAGTTATGAACCAATTCATTACCAGATAGTGCTGCAATAGCTATAAGCCACTGGGGAATGTCTGGCTGGCAAAAATGCCACATTTAATTCAGCCAACATCATTAGAGGTAGCATGCAAGAGTCAGAAGTCTCCAGAGAAAAACCACAATGAAAATGCAATCAATATGTTCAAACGGTAGCTCTGAGACTTTTTTTTTTTTAATGAACATGTTTGTTTCTGACGAAAATACAAAGCACTGATTTACTTGGCATGATGGATAAGTCATTAATTAAAGGCGGCTAAGTGTTCCCTGTCTATTTGCATAAATTTACATGCAACCTCTGAGCAAATAATTAACAGTGGTTGTAATGCACATCTTTTTATGATAATGAACAGCCAGATGTGGCTGATGCCTTCAATCATAACCATTCACTGAACACACAAACAAGTGTTGATATAAATAAGACTAAAGCAATAAAAATGCATACAGTGCTACCATTTATGGATAGGTTTGATGCTAATGGCACAGAGTTTGTTCTTCTTTGATTTTGAGCTACCACCATCATGCCAGCAGCGTCATTTATGATGTAATCATGGTCCCTGTTGTATGCAGGAATTCCAGATATGGAAAAAGAGTGTAAGGCCTCCAAAATAAGTCATAAATGCAAGTGAGAACCTTCAATGGCCAGCACAGAAGTAGCTCACCCCAAAACAGCCTGTCCCCAACTATTACCTGATGGTTTTGGCCTACACTGGCCCTAAAAATGGGGAACTGATTTAAAAAGTTCATAATACAAAGAAAGTCCCAAACATAAAAAAAACATTCTTGCAAGGGAGAGAAACTGTAAAATCTCTAGTTTTTAGAGACTACCCAAACAAAGAATCTTTTTAAAGTTAGAGTTTATGTTCTAAAAATGAGAAAAGAGCAAAACATGTAAAAAAAGGTCAAATAAAGATTTGCCTAAAAGGCAATCCAAAGCAAACAATATGATGGCAAATCTAAGCAAGAAAAAAATCAAATAACCAGAAGGATCAAAGCAATACTTACAATAACTCCAGACAACTTTCAACTGACAACCCGAGGGAAAATGCACAATAACATAAAAGTGGGAAGTGGTCCCCCAGGTGTGATGTCACAGTAGCCCACAGAACATAAGGCACATATATAAACTTAAAGACACAGTACATAAATACTAAATAATGAAAAACAGAAATTGCATAAAAACATGAAAAATAATCTAAAAATAACGAAAACAGATATAAGGCAGTATCACTGTTCTAAAAGATTAGCCTCCATATTATTGGTCCATGCATGCTCAACCACACCAGGTCTATAGATGGCACATTTAACAGTGCCACCAACTGTTCCAGTGGCAAGTGATGCTCAATTCAGAATCAGTTCAACTATTTTAAAAATAAAAGGTTTTAACTGCATTTTTTTCATAAAGCTAAGCAAAGAGACTTTGCTTAAAATTAGTTATGCTGTAAAATTTCTTTTGCTTAGACTTAAAACGTAATTTACTATATGCCACTTTTCTAAACTAAACAGGAACACACTAAAGTCAGCATTTGTAACTTAAAGCATTATCAATAGGTTGTATTCAAATATCCATCCATCTTCTAAACAACTTCCTTAACACAATTTAGGGTTGGGAGGGGCCAGAGCGAATCCCCAAAACACCTGGAGGCAATTCAGGAGCTAAACTGATGGAATGCAAGTCCAATACTTAGAATTTGGGCCACTTAAGTTGACATGTAGTATCTAGAGACAAAACCTGTCCAGAAATGGGATAAATATATAAATGCCATGAATACAATGGCAAAGTATGGGATTAAAACTTACAATGCTGACTTTGTGAGACAGCGGTGCTAACATTTGCATATCATTTTACACTACTTTGCAAATGTATTCCAAAAATAGATTTTTTTTCAGCAATATCTAACTTACTTGCAACATTGCATAACCTCCACACAGTTAATAATGGCAGGTAGAGAATGCACAATCAATCTCTTTCCTTCTAAAGGATCAATTGCTTCATAAAAAATCTTCTCTCTTGCACAGCTAACAATGTCAAAGGTATATTTGCTCTGCAAGAAGACTACAAAAATTGCCTAATTAACAGAGATTCACTGGATATATAAAAAAATCACCTTAGGCTTTTTATTGCAACATAAGTACAGCAGACTTCCCAACTTTATGCAAAATTAAATAAAAGGCAATATGGCGAGTCTGCTGTCACTACAATAAACTACACGAAGAGGTCAAAGTATGCACTGGAGCAGTGTAGACTTCAATAGGCAGAATTAGGGATATTATTTTCCAAGTCTAATATTAGAATTAATAAAATGATCTACGAGTTTATCGGTGTTTCCTGTTTGATGCTTTTTAGCTAATAAACTAGACTATGAAGAGAAACGTATGTCACTAAGAACATCAGTGACACTTCGATTAGATTATACTTTTTGTCCCAAAGGGAAATTGAAATTTGACTTAAGTGGCACTGCTATCCATTTAAACTGTCAATATCTCAATTTATATACATATATTTATGCAGGGTCTACTCTAAGAAATCTTGTGCGTCTAGATCTGGGTTTGAAAGTAATTTAAAGACATCCTTAAAAATGTAACTTTCAAAAGATCAACATCACTAGCATGGTTGATTAAGCGACATCTCATTTTGAGACTGGCCAACTCCTGTTGAGATGGACCAGGATCCCAGAGAATCGATTAAAAAATCAATTTAAATTAAAGCCAAGAAAGTTGCTAGAATGAAAATGAAAGTCTGTAGCCACTGTTCCCCTCCAGCATCCGAACGTGACACCCCTGAGGGCAACAATAGATGGTGATGTAACTAGGAGGAGGAGAAACCCATTTGCAGAAGCTGGTCCCAAACAGAATCACCTGTCACTGCTGTCCCAAGGCCTGTGGTTTGAGGACAGGCCAACTAAGGTCACACATATAATGCATCACCTTGATTCTGTGTGACTGTTGAAAGAAAGAGTGAGGTCTCGCTAAACTGGATGTAAATCAATACATATAAAGCACAGCAATGAAGCACATTGGATTTTAATAAGCTATGGCTAATATATATTCAGGTATGGCAGCAAACTAAAACCTTGCTGTGGTGTGTGGTTTTAGTCCTTAAATCTATGATCATGGCAGCACTGTGGCTCATCACTAAAGCTACCTACTAGAAGCCAGACAATGTATTTTGTAAAATTATGCTTAAGTCTATTAAAATATTCATAGAGACAAAAATGTCTGATCCTAACAAAGTGAGACAAGTCTTGTCTGTACACAGCAGGGCTCCTGAACATGGTGAATTTATAATGAAGCACATCTTCCTACATCCCTGTACTTGCACTAGAACACCTTTAGTATAAAAGAAGAGTTTTTGCAAAAGAATCTTATAGTATAGAAAGAATTATCCTCATTCTGAGGCAGGATATATATGTTGGCCATTTTTAATGAGGATTTAAGAAAATATAAAGTAGCTGAATTAAATATCAGTTGCAGTTTGCTTCATTTGATTTGGACATTGTGATACAAAAATAAACAGGGTAAACTCTTAAGAAAAAACTGGGACAAGCAGCTATTTTACATATGTCCTTATGGCTCACTGCCAGCTTTTGTATGGAGGTTAATGGAGAAGGAAAATCTTTTAGAATAAAAATGAACACTGTGGACTCTAAACCAAGTAGAAGGCATGTGCATTATGCAGTAAGTACAAGTAAACAGACAGGGGAAAACAAAGGGAGAATAAAAAAGTAGAGGACAAAAAGCAAAATGTTAACTCTCCACTGGGCCTCTTCTAAAAGACAGTGTTGTCCTTGTGTATTGAGTGGGTGCCCTGCCCACCTCTCATCAGTACTCATCCGCTATTTGCCAAGTTTATTTCACTCTCTCCTTAACAGCTTTGGCCTTCTTTCCTACTTGCCCCTCCCATGTCCTTGTCCTAACTCACTTCCCAACTCTGGCTCAGTTTGCTACAAGAAGGACATGACACTTTAAACCCACCATGGAGCTATTCTGGATGCTATTTCTGTGATCAATGCTTGGTACATGCCCTGGGGCCACCTAGTCACAATACCCTCTGGCCATGCATCCGTGATAGTTTCTACACCACCTGCCCTCCATCCGTAGTGTTTGGTAAATGCCAACTGGCATACCAGGAAACTAATGTATGCATCCTCCTGATCGGCCATGGTTCCTCTGGGGAACCCTTCATAGTGTCAAGGCTTACAACTCACTGGAAACCCATTTCCTCCATCTGGCCTTTATTGGAATTCTCAACACCTCAACTGTGAGTTTTCTCATTTTCTGTAAGGCCGGCTCTCCCCTGTCCTTTAGTGCCAGAATCCACAAGAGCTGTAATTATGGACAGCACAATGGTAGTGTTTAGTGCTTCTACTTCTCAGAGTTTTGGATTAAAATTATTGCCTGACCATTGTCTGTATGCAGCTTCCACATTCTCTCCAATTGGATGTGGGTTTTCTGGGTGTTGCAGTTTCTCCCCACATCTTAAAGATAAGCTGGTTAACTTGATTCGTGACTGAACTGATCGCATGCAAATATGCAGCAGTTGGGACCCTTCTTTTGCTCATTTACTTCCATGATAGGCACTGGCTAATCACAAATTTGTATTGGATTAAGAGGGTTTGATGTTTTGGGGATGGGGATGTGAGAGAAAGAGAGCTTACTGCTGTTTAATAAAGCACCGCCCCAGTCGCAGTTCATAAGTCAGAAGCCCAGTTGTTCACTTGAAGGGAGAAAAAAAAAACTCACTTTAGCTGAACTAAATGTGCTGCCGCCTACTGATGTGGAGGCACCATATTCCCAACTGGACTCTTTGTATGACAACATGAAATGGATGGGGTTGCATTCTGAGTGATTTCTTCTCAGTGACAGATGTTATTTCCTTTTCATCAAAACTAAAGCATTTGTATCTGAATATGATAATGGTCAGAGAGAAATGTGATTATGAAATTTAAGCTATAAAATTAAATGTGTGCCCATCTTTTTAAAACAATCTTTATACAGCAGTGGGTCTCTCTGTCAAGACCCAGGTGACACGCTGTAGCTGCTAGTTTTAATTCTAACCACTTTTTCTGATGGAGCTAACGGATTACTTAACCTTTTCCACTCCTACAGTGCTGCCACAAATGCAAAAAGTGCAATGCACATTGTAGTATAAAACATATTTTAAAAAGATCTGTACAGTTCCTTTAGAGTTCACACCCATTGACATTGTTAATTATCTTCCAAATAATTCTCCTACTCAAAGTGTTTGTTAATCTGTACTATGCAAGTTTGTATTTATTAATTTGGTTTATTTTTTCGTATTTAATTGTATTTATTATTTTGATTACACTTTTGATTAACTTTGTAATTATTTTAAAATTTTAATGATCTTTTATATGTAGCACTTTGAGCTACATATTTAATATAAAAGTCTGCTATTGAAATAAATGTTGTTGACTTTTAGCGTTTGCAATTTAAATAGAAATCAAGAGTGAGCTGACAGAGGTGCATGTGACATTGAATGTAAAAGAAGTACTGATCCAGCATTGCAAAGCAGTTGCTTTAACTAAATAATGAATGACTGATGAACGATTAAGTAACTGTCAAATACTTATACTACAAATTTTCTGATGGATTAGGCTCACACAATAACTGCAGATACCCTCCATGAGGTGCTCTGTTGGTGCACTTTTAGCCACAGGCTTTTCTGCGCACTGCTATCAGGCAATTCAGTGCTTCCTCCTGATGTACTCATTAAGTTCCTTTTGAAATAACTGCACAATATACATCTATTTATTTATCGATTGGTTGGCTGTATTATTTATCCTACGAATATGTACTTTTTTATGTTTAACATTATGTTTAATGTTATGCTGCTGTATGCATCTGAATTTCCTAATGGGATCATAAAGTGATCTATCTAATCTAGATTGTTAATTATTGTGGTGGTTCAATTAAAAACATGAATTGAAATCCGACTAGTGAGCTGGAAGGAATTAAATCTCCAGTCTGTGTTGTGATCTAGTAATCCAAGGAGTGTTCTTGCACAACTTGGGAAACATTTCACTTGCGCTATTTTTTGCCACGGCAGATGGCAGCAAAGACTTTATATAATATGTTTATGCAGCCTGTAATCTTTCAAAACAAAAGCAGTTTAGCACAAGGAGTGTTGTAAAGTACAGAAGCCCGTGCTTTTAAGCAGCAGGAACGGGTGTTGACTTATTATTTTTTTAATCACTGAAGCGCATGAAAAGACACATGGTTGTTGACCAGATTCTGGACCATTGCATGGAAAAAATCTGCACGCCGTGCTTTTGACTGGTCGATTTATAGTGCATAAAGCTACCAAAGTCATACCCTACATAACACGCTTTTGGTAACGTCACACACCACAGCTATCTGAAAGAAAACAACCCGGACGCCGCCTGCATGTATCGTTTCATAAAAAGCAGCTGCGTGCAAAATCGGTCAAATGCGGGCGCTAACCTTCATAATGTTCTTTCTGCGCTCCTCGCCGGAGTCACTAATCATCCAGAAGCCTGCCACAACCCCGGCGGCGCCCAGAATGATACCGACTTGAAAAATCCAGCGACTTCTCATAGCATCAGCATGGAACGAGCATCAAACACCTGCAAAAAATAAAACGAAAGCCGCACGCTGTCACCGACTCCTCTTGTGCTCATGCGCAACTGACCCAACGTTGATGTGGTTTCCGTTTCGTACTTTGTGGTGTATTACCGCCCTCTACAGTTTGGAGGGTGACAAAGTCTTCGTGAAAATATCTTGTGGACCCATTTGGTCATGTGAACTGTGCCAGTCCCGCTGATACAGTACAGCGATGTTAGAAACTTTACGGGCCCTTTCGCCAGGTTTAAGGTGCGTTGAGAGCGCGAGGATTGTGTTTGATTATGGGTTGCTGAACGTCCTGAAAGCAGCGAGAACATATGTAAGGTAAAATGTGAGCAGCTATGTTGTCTGAGGTCTGAACGTAAGTCTGTTTTCTGACATTTTATTATTATTATTTTACAGAGGATGATTGATTACATAGTAGGCTTTTCTCCAAACCCCCAACACTTTCCAATTCACCCTTTTATTTTACACGTTATTTTAGAAAAGGTCACAAACGATGCCCTGTTCATTTTGTACTTTTCTCCAGACAGCTGTAGCTGAACTGAAATTTCAACTTTCATTGCATGAATAAAAATGAATGACAATAATATAACCAGTGCAGCAACAAAAACAGAAAAATGACACAAACTGTAAACATTAATAACACACACACACAATCTTTCAGTATCTTGAGTGAACCTCCATCACATCACCTTGACATATCATCAAAGAACCTCTAAATCTGTAGTAGTCAAGTGTTATCCTATTCCAACAGAAGGGCCTGGTGTAGCTGCTGGACATTGGCAGGTAGAGGGTCATGTCTCTGGATTTGTGATGCCAGCCAAACCAAGGTCAGGAGAAAAGGCATGCCATAGTGGCTCTAGCACACCAACATTAATTTCTTAGGACAGATACGACCACAAAGTTACGTGTCTGGCCAGACATTGTTCTGCTTCTTTCGGTCAGGTGTCTAGGAGGTGTGAGATCAAAGTTTCTGACAGACTGCTTTGTCCCTCATTGCCTGTCACTGGTGTGAGTGTTAGTTGTTTGAACAACAGTACAGGTAGCAGATTTGGAATGATCTCTAAGATGGTGTGCTTTTGTTACAGAGAAGTGCTGTCACATGACATGTCCACCTGCAGCAGGGATAAAGCTATAGTTCTAGGGGGGCAGCCCCCATTCAGAAGCCTGGCACACCCAAATAATGCTTAAATGATTAGATATTGCAGTCAATGTACAGAAAACCCACAGATAAATAATTGTGCCAAGTGCTGGACTGGTCATGTTGTTGGTGTTACTATTTTATGCCCATCTTTCAATTACGCAAGCTTATTTGGCAGTCTACTTTCAATGCTCTGGAGTAACTTCCATTCAACACATTCGTGCCATACTAAATTCTATTCTAGGTAATTTAGGAAACCCACTATTATTGGCAAATCAAAATACAATTAAGACATTTTTTATATTGAAACCTAAATTTGTTGAAGCAAGCCTTACCGGGTATCTTGAGCCTAAGGTACTAGAAAAAAGAGAGTCAGACTCCTCACTGACAGCAGAAACATCATAAACTTGATGTGAATCTCCAGAAAAGGCAGTTAGTGCAAGTCCTCCGTCCAGTGTGTCAAGGTTGGATGACCAAGCCACTCAGCCAAGGTTGGTAAGATTTCCCATTACTACAATATTCTGGAAATCATGCTGGTATGCTAAGTATAACTGTCTGGAATACGGAATGCCTAGAGATTCAGTATTTTGTAAAATGTGTAGATATTTTCCTAAGATCCACAGAGGTGTGCAGACTACATTCATGAAGAATGGATTCTTAGACTGGAAGCATTTCATTTGAGTCTGTTTTAAGTACCAGGTTAGTAATTAGGACATAAATGTACAAGGAAGATTTGATGCTTACAGGCAGCTTCATAAAAATCAAGAAAACAGAACAATTTAAAGTCAACTAACAGACAATTAATGGAACTGAAATGCCTAAATAATATATTAATTTTTTTCTGTTAATTTCCCTATTATAAAATTGTGCTGAATTTTTGTCAGCCTGTTCATACTGAGAAGCAGTGGTTCACTATATTTATAGGTCAGGTCACATGAAGAAACAGCTCGGGATCCTGGTTGGCAATCCCCCTAGGCAGACACGTAGTCCAGTTCCACCCCCTGGATATGACCGTCTATCTGACGTAGCCAGGTGTTATGTGGGCATCCCCTTGGCCTTTTCCAGCCACTCAGGTCCTCAACAATGAGAGGTATCACGCCACATGGCTGTAGTGCTGTAACTGACGCTCCCTCACAATTTAGGACTCCATGAGCAACTGCTCATTTGACACAAATTAAAACCAGTGGTACCCAAGGATACTCCGAAGAGACACAGTACCAATGAAGTCCTGTCTTTGTCTCAAGTCACTGGATAGCTCCTGTGTCTTGCAACCATATAGCAAAACCGGAAGCACCAGGACTCTAACTACCTGCTTTTAATGAAAGTTCTACAAATGTAATGGACTTTTCTGTGGTCTAGGCTTATGGCTTGGCCACTCAACTGATTCCAGGAACAACAACACCCAATTTGCATTTTTTGATTTCACCTCTGGACTGCAGCATGCCAATGGCCCAATTCTTTCCTTCAGGTGACACTTGACACCTTATTGGATGCACACAAAATTGCCTAAGTTTGGCCTTTCTCATTATTTCGTAATTAAATAATTTCCATTTACAATGCTTAAAGTTTGGCTCGGAAGAAAATAATCCAACTGTCGCCAGTAGTTACTTTTTCATATGCAATATCAGAGGTTAATTTGATGCTCTTTATAAAAAAACCTGATTATTTTCTGTGTGAAGTCCATATGTTGTAATGGAAGTTCTCCAGGTACTCTAAAGTCATATGTCATCTTTTCTGAGAACTCTGATATAGCCTAGTGGGTTCATAAATACAGTATATATATGATGTAAACAGTATACTGTATACTGTCAAATAAAACCTCTTAGGCATAATGTTTGCTTACATACTGTAAAGGCAAATCAAAAGCAAATTATTTAATTATTTTTATTGTTATATTTATTTTTCACTTGACACTTTTTCAGTGCACATTCATAAGGATTGTTCTCAGTTGAAAAGGAGTGTTTTGGCTTGTTCAAACTATCTCAGCATTTCAAATATCATTATGGTCTCAAAATTTGTTCTGTTGAGTTCATTTTAGTGGCTTTTTTACATTCCAGATTAGGGTTTCATGTTTATTTTATGTTTATTTGTTTTTCCATTATGTTATCTGTTCTTGGTACTTATAAAAAATTATGTAATGCAATTTCAAGACTGTTTTATACTTTATTTATTTTCATATTTTATTGTAGTGACTTAATTTTTTCCATTTTGTGTTGCGATTTGTATGGGTGCCACCAATTTGTGTGTCTGCTTAATGTAATGTTTTATTGTTGTGAGGCACATAATGCACATGCTACTGTCATTAACATTAACACACACATTAATAATTGTTTTTTGCTATTTTTGCACTATTCATTTTTAAAAATATTTTAATGTTATTCTGTTTATGTCATTTTATATGCATATTACATATTTATTTCACACGGGCAAAGCCATTTTGCATATTTGTTTGTATGAGTGCAGCTGTTTGTGTATATTATTATAATACTGCATTTTTGCTGGGCATATGATGATTATGTTGTGCCACCAATGGCAGAAATGAAATAAAAAATGCTGTTTGCATTAACCAGTGCTCACACATTAGGCAGTGTGCCCACAAGGGGTGCCAGGGAGCCCCAAACCCAAGACACAGTATAGCACCAGGCGTTTTAGAATAAAATAAAATGATTTTTATTTATTCTTCACTAGCACTGGTTTACATTCCTCCAATAATCTGCCTCAGTAACAATACAAATAAATTCACCATTTTTTCCTCCTCTCTACCTTCTGCTGAGTGTTGCCCACTGCATCACTTGAAGGGTGTCAGAGTCAGGAGGCCCCTTTTTAAACCAGACCTGGGAACTGCTTCCTGTCTGTTATGAAGGTCACCGAGGGAAACCAGGAAGTCCTCCTTTGGCAGTTCCCTCTGGCGTTACCCAAAGACCCCAACATGGCTGCATTTCTAGAGCCCAACCAAGCAGAGGTTTTGAATACTTGTTGAAAGCTATTGTGGACTAATTTGAAGGTTTTCTTTTTTATTTATGTTTTATTGGAAATGTTTATCCTATTTGGAAAAATAAAAAGATTGAATGTGAATTCATTGCTTGAAATTAGTATTTGTTGTGCTTCATTTTTCATAAAACAAAAAAAGCACAATAATAATGATATTTAACAATATATAATATTATATTTAATAATATACAGGTGCTGGTCATAAAATTAGAATATCATGACAAAGTTGATTTATTTCAGTAATTCCATTCAGAAAGTGAAACTTGTATATTAGATTCATTCATTACACACAGACTGATGTATTTCAAATGTTTATTTCTTTTAATTTTGATGATTATAACTGACAACTAATGAAAGTCCCAAATTCAGTATCTCAGAAAATAAGAATATTGTGGACACCTGGTGCCACACTCTAATCAGATAATTAACTCAAAACACCTGCAAAAGCCTTTAAATGGTCTTTCAGTCTAGTTCTGTAGGCTACACAATCATGGGGAAGACTGCTGACTTGACAGTTGTCCAAAAGACGACCATTGACACCTTGCACAAAGAGGGCAAGACACAAAAGGTCATTGCTAAAGAGGCTGGCTGTTCACAGAGCTCTGTGTCTAAGCACATTAATAGAGAGGCAAAGAGAAGGACAAGATGTGGTAAAAAAAAGTGCACAAGCAATAGGGATAACTGCACCCTGGAGAGGATTGTGAAACAAAACCCATTCAAAACTGTGGGGGAGATTCCCCAAGAGTGGACTGCAGCTGGAGTCAGTACTTCAACAACCACCACGCACAGACGTATGCAAGACATGGGTTTCAGCTGTCGCATTCCTTGTGTCAAGCCACTCTTGAACAAGAGACAGCATCAGAAGCGTCTTGCCTGGGCTAAAGACAAAAAGGACTGGACTGTTGCTTAGTTATGTTCTCTGATGAAAGTAAATTTTGCATTTCCTTTGGAAATCAAGGTCCCAGAGTCTGGAGGAAGAGAGGAGAGGCACAGAATCCACGTTGCTTGAGGTCCAGTGTAAAGTTTCAACAGTCAGTGATAGTTTGGGGTGCCATGTCATCTGCTGGTGTTGGTCCATTGTGTTTTCTGAGGTCCAAGGTCAACGCAGCCGTCTACCAGGAAGTTTAATAGTACTTCATGCTTCCTGCTGCTGACGAACTTTATGGAGATGGAGATTTCATTTTCCAACAGGACCTGGCACCTGCACACAGTGCCAAAGCTACCAGTACCCGGTTTAAGGACCATGGTATCCCTGTTCTTGATTGGCCAGCAAACTCACCTGACCTTAACCCCATAGAAAATCTATGGGGTATTGTGAAGAGGAAGATGCAATATGCCAGACCCAACAGTTCAGAAGAGTTGAAGGCCACTATCAGAGCAACATGGGCTCTCATAACACCTGAGCAGTGCCATAGACTGATCGACTCCATGCCACGCCGCATTGCTTCAGTAATCCAGGCCAAATGAGCCCCAACTAAATATTGAGTGCTGTACATGCTCATACTTTTCATGTTCATACCTTTCAGTTGGCCAACATTTCTAAAAATCCTATTTTTGCATTGGTCTTAATTGATATTCTAATTTTCCGCGATACTGAATTTGGGACTTTCATTAGTTGTCAGTTATAATTATCAAAATTAAAAGAAATAAAAATTTGAAATACATCAGTCTGTGTGCAATGAATGAATCTAATATACAAGTTTCACTTTTTGAATGGAATTATCTAATTTTATGACCAGCACCTGTAATGAGAATAATCCTGCAAGTGGAGCTGCATAGGAAATATAGACATGGCAAAATAAAACATAACAATGATCATGACTACAACAGTAGGCTTTGAATTCATTTAGAAAGAATGATTTAATTCAAAGGAAGATATAAAAGTCTCCCAGATGAGCTTACATTAAGGTTTGGTAAATACCATCCTGTGTTGTTCACTGCAATCTATGAATTGATCTGTCACACTCTTCATGTTCGCTACTGGCTCTCTGAAGAGTTCTCTGTGGTTGGCTTCTCAATTAGAAAAACTCTCTGACGTGCATTGAGCAGATGCTACGTGCTAACAGTAAACACGAATCACAGGTCATTTAAGGTGATTATTGCATTTTCATAGCATCAAATTTTGTGATTATATTAGGCTAGTTGATTTACTTTAGTGACCTAAATTAAACTTCTATGTGTATAGTTTATGGGGCTGCTTTGGTAAGATTATGAACCATAAACTGCTGATTAGGTTTATGGCTCAAGTACAGATCTGCCTTTATAAGTTGACTCGAGCAACATAGATGCGACCTATGACTGTGTGTGTCCATAAATAATTTACTGTAAAGTATTTTCTTAGAAGAGCTTTGAACCTTGCTCGTTATACTCAGGAGATGTTTTCACTGCAGCTTTGGACTAATTCTGTAAGGGTTTTCAGCAATTTGTTTTATAGAACTAAATTCTAGCAGCTACAATCTTGTACTGTTAAGCATAAGACTACATCTGACTCACTGTGCAAATCTTATTAAATTACGTAACAAGCACATGTTACGACTTTCAAAATTTTGCCAACAGCTCATACCTTGCATTTGATGCTGCTCAGAATAAAACCTTCTTCAGTCCTAAAGTGGATTAAATGAATTTGATTATAGATGAATGAATATGACATTATCCACTTCTGATTTATACTGTAAGTCTCTGAATAAATGTGCCTGTTAAATAAATACAGTATATATATTCAGCAAAAGGAAAAGAGTTTTGGGGTGAACCTCTACTCTGATGTTTCTTTTCATAAGCCCAAGTGGGGTAAATACACCACTGCCTCACATACGTATTAAGTTGCACTACTGGATATCTGGTAACGCTGAGCCACATTATTAATATTTGGTGAAAAGTTTAAAACATTGCTCTGAAGATCTCATTATGTCAGTTGCCATCTTCACAATAAACACAAAGCTACCCTCTAGTGGACATACACAAAACCGTGCCACTCTAGTGGGTATTTTGACTTGGTGGTGTTCCAATCTCCTGTGGGTCTCACACCAGGGTTTTGTTGTTGCTACATTTGTGTCTTCCTTGGGATGGTCTATTTAGTTTTTGTTTTTTTTCTTTTTTTTAGTTATTTTTTAGTTATTAATTATTTTCTTTTAAAAAATATATTTTCATTGTGTTCTGTTAATTATGTCATAAAATATTTAAATGTGTTTGATGAGGGTAAAGCCGAATATTCTTTAATCAGTCTCATGGCCGCACTTTGCTTCTTTCTGCCATTGCAGTTTCACAGTGGCATTAGTATACTCATAATAGTGTTTTATTCCTCATGTACTTAGGTTTGTTAAATTGTGTGGTCTTCTGGCCATTTTCGTTTTATAGGTATTTCACCTTTGACTTTTAGTTTAGGATTTTGAATTAGGATTGCAGATATTGGCTCAGGTTAATAAATTAATGTGTTTTTTGCATTAATTTCTTTTGGATTCTGGATTGTGCCTCATTTGTCTTGGTAATGAATCATTTGTTTTCCTTGTTCATTCCTGTTATAGTTAGACATTTTAGAATTTAGATTTTGAGTTTTGCATTGGGTGGCGAGATGGCACAGTGCTAGTGCCACATACTAGTATCCTATGCTGAGTTTGCATGTTCTCCCCCTGTTCTTGTGGGTTCCCCTGGGTTCCCCTGGGTGCTCTGGTTTTCTCCCATAGTCCAAAGACATGCACTGTTAGGAGAACTGACATTGCTAGTGTGTATGTTTAGTCTCCAATGAGCTGGCACTCTCTCCAGAGATTGTTCTTGCCTTGAGCCATGCGTTTGTTGGGGAAAGGCTCTGCTTTTGTTAAACAGATTTGGGAGATGGATGGATAGGTGGATAGAGTTTTGAATTTATGTATTTTTAATTTTCTGAATTTTTATTCCTGATTATTCCTAGTTAATTTTTTGTATGTTGATCTTTTCTTTAATTTGTTATATAAATGTGCTTAATTATTGTAACTAAGTGTCTAATGTTTGGTCAGAGGTTTTTTGATTGTCTCACTTTACTTTTGGTGTTTGTTTGGGACTTTCAGAAATGGTGGGAAAACTTTTCCCCAGCATTTTATTGCCCCATAAGAGACTCTTTTTTGAGGCAGAAGGTTATTTTCTAACTGCTTTGACTACACCTGGAATCTAAGCATGATGGTGCACAGTAATCCTGTCCTTTATAGCCTAAGCTATATACTTATTTTCAGGATAAAATTAATCAGAGACATTGTGTCATTCCTATGATAATATTCAATGAAAGCTGAATGCACTGTGTACATGTTTGCTAGCTGATTGTACATTTTCAAGCAGTGAACATAAAGGCCTTTGTAATAATAAATAGATTTACTATATTGCATACATATCTTTCAGCACTTCTGCCCCTAAATTAATAATAATATCCTGAGCTGCATTTCCTCCTTTTTTCACAAATGAGCCCTCTGAGTTAATGCACATTAGCTCTACTGCATAACAGAATGTAATTCATCAGACTTTGAGGGCTTCCGTATCTTCTGCTTTTCATTTAAACTTTAAACTCTCAATTAACTTAACTGATCTAATTTGTTCATTTGGACATACAGATTATTTTTAGCAGCACGTAATTTAAAAAAAAAGCACAGCTGATTCAAATAACCTTACAATATCTGGAGCCCACAGGCGTGTAAAATGTGTCTAATTATTCAGCAAATTAAACCAATTAAGTGATTTAAAAGACTCCTAGAAGGAAGGCCAGAGAACCTTGTGATTCTTGATGACTAGAATTGCTCATCCTTGTTATAGTCAGTGAGGGTATTTATATTGCTGCTTCAATTCACCTTTAACTGTAATGGTGTAGTTTTATTGTTGCTCCAGCAGGTGGCTATATGAGACTACTGAACCCTCTCCAAGCACCGGATGCCAAAGTAGACATCCCAGTGATACTCAGTTATTAACATGTTGCCTAGTATTAATATTTCGTCTGTGCTTTGCATTAAGTAATATAATAGCCTGCCATGTGACTGTTTTTCTCCAACAAGACCCTGCCTTGGATGCCCCAGACGGTGAGTGAAATGATCATTTTTATACAGTATGATGCTTGTTTTTTTCTCTTATTCATCTTTGACGTGATGTTTTTACTGAGCAGTTATTGGATGTCATTAATACTACAGCAGATATTGACAGCAGCTAAACAATCTGCTCAAGAAAAATATCATCAGTAGTCCTTTGAGTTGTGTGAATGTTTCTTTACAGTGTTGATCTGAAACACTAAGTAGTGGAGGTGAAAGTGATGAGGTTAATCTGCGTTTAGGGCTGTGTCCGCCATACAGGTTGGGGGGGCTAAAAGTGATAAGTTTACACTGAATTCAAGACTGAGCCTTCTGCAAAGGCAGAGTTCAAATCTAGTCCTATCAGGCAGGTGAGGAAGATGAAGGTAAAGAGCTTGATTTGTGTTTAACACTATATTTACTTTAAAGGTGGATGAGCTAAAAGAGGTGAGTGTAGCCAGGGTTCAAGTTCAGGAGTGGTGTAAGAGGAGCAAGTAATGAAAATATGCTGAGTTTAAGCATGGGCCTATCTGTAGAGGTGGGGATCTAAAAGTGGTAGGGATAGTGCTCCCACCATTCAATATGTTGTTAGAACTTTTATTTACTCTCTAGTCAAGTTTGATTATCTTCTAGGTGTTCTGGCAGATCTGCAGCAATTGCAGCAGGGCCATTCTGAGGACCTCATTAAACCATCCAATCAATTGTAGCATGGAGTAGAGTGAAACCTAATCAGTGTGAGCTTTATCACTTACACTTACTGGCAATTCCTTGCTCGTGGGAAACAATTGCAAGCCCTGATCACCATCGTGAATAGGATTCAGTGGCTTATCCATTCCTCTCAGTGTCAGAACGAAAACAATTGGACTCATTCAGTATAGCATGTTTACAACCGTGGACATCTAAGGGCTTCAAAGATCTATTATTGCTCATTATCACGTCACTCATGTTTGATAGTCCTCTTTTAAATTATGTTTCTGCTGTTCATGGCCACAAATAGGTGCGAGTAAACCATGGGTGTTACTATGTGGGTTATACTTTTACAATAGCAGATAAGTGAATCTGTGGGAACAAAACCCACTGTGACTGTGACTGCAGCTTGATGCAGTCACATTTATCTTAATGGTTGTATCCCATTTCAGTGGGGAGGGCGCTACCAGGATAGGCACACAGGTTTCCTTCACTTTACAAATGAGGAAATCTATTCTTGAAACTCTCTTTGTAAAGTGAACTTTTGTAACGTGAACACTTAATTACAAATAATTTAAATGGAAAACATTTTAAAGTATTCCCTGACCCCAAAAATGACCCCTATTTTTGTTCAAACGCCTCCAAACTATAGAAAATTTGACAGAATTATTTGAATAATAACATTAACAATCAGAACCAACCTTAATAAGACATTGTCCTTCATTAAATGTTGATTAATAGATCCCTTTATGTAGACTTTTATCACTTCTAGTTTCATATTCAAAGGAATGGCCTTCCATTTATCTTGGGCTTTTCCAACTAGTTCACAATATGTTTTGGAGATGTGATGCTTAGAATAATATAAGAACACAAGTGAACAACACACATGACAAGGTGAATGACCCACTGCACCTGTGTACATGAATGCACAAGTATAATCTACATACAGCCTGTAGGCCGGCCCTACTTCACTTGACAGTTTGTAAAGGCAGCAATATCAACTGTGGAAATAAGTGAGACTAGGATTGTGGGTTTCTAACATCCAGCCCCTTCCTGTTCCTTAGACTGCAGCAAGGTGTACTTGAAATGACTGTATAGGTGGTCAGGCGTTAGTGCCAGAAGCATGCATTTGAAAATCATCTGGATTCTTCATGTAGGCAAATTTTGGTAGAGCGGGGAAGACTGCATTTTGGATAATTGACTAAGTAAAGCATTGTACCTATTTGTGTAGCCTGTTTATTTTCTGGTTTATTATTTCAGTAAAACGTGTCTAACAACATATATCTGACTAAAAGTAGCTATTTGCATTTGAAAATGTAGTGAAGCAAAAGTAGATTAGATAGGAAATTTTATAGTAAAGTAGAAATATTCTCAAAACATACTCAAATACATTACTATACAATCCTGCTACCAATGTTGTTCCATGATCTTATATTACAGATACTATTTTGACCATATAAATATGTCCATGAAATCCTCATGATTAGTTTAATATGGTATTATTTCATATTATTGTGACTGTATAGACTTGTCCATTATATAGGTCAATCTAATGTGGTATTATTATCATATATGTGATGTTTGGCCAACTTATACCGAAAAACAAACAAGGACCAATAAACTAAACAACCATATTAAATTGCCAAGACTTAAAATATAAAACAAAACTTAAAGTCATTAGATGGTCCTATCTCAGCTTCCTGTAATTGTTTTTTTTTATTTAAGCCCCAAAAATCCATCCATCCATCCATCCATTGTACATTTTCTAAGCCCAAAGCAGGGTCACAACAACCTTTTAAATATAGCTTTCTTTTTCAACAAAGATATGTAGTGTTTGCGCTTAAATAAGGTTGTTGTGACGGTATCACCTGCCCATATGTGCCCTCTTGAGCCCAACCAAGGTGAACCTGTCCTCAGCATCAACTATTAAGGACATGAAAGGAGCTGATGTTATAATAGAAGAATGAAACGTGAATAAAGAAATAATTAAAATTAATTTTAGCAGCTCATAAGGAAACAATTAAAGCAACTGCACGACAAGAGAATTACATATTTCTGGAACCTAACAAGTAAGAACAACAATGTCAAACTGGAAATGACTTAGATCAAAATAACTTTAGGAGGAGTGCCTTAGTCTCTATACTGACCTAATTTTTTTGTCAAAAATCTCTTTCCCTGGCCTATTCACAACTACGCTATCACAGATATGTTGCAGGGGCTAAGCATCTGATTTTGTTAGGGGTCTACACAGTATATCACTTAAAAGGCAGTGGAAAGGCTTGTCTGCACAGTACAGATAATTTGGCTGTATTGTATGTTAAGTATTACTTAAGTTACGCATTACTCACAAAAGTGAAGGCCAAAATTTGCAAAACCTTTCCAAAATCAATTTTATTATTTAATTGAATTAATTAAAGAATATGTGAAATTCAAAGTGGAAGATTCACAGAACTGAAAATTCAAAAGATCAATAATAAATAAAAGAATAAAGAAAACTAAATACTTAAATTAACATTTTTATAGATGTAACAAGAAACTACTTGAAGAAAAATAATAAGATACTAAACTAGAAGAAACTAAAACTAAATGGGAAATCCAAAATTTTAAAAATCAAACTTAACAAAAGACTAATCATAATAAATGTGAAAGGAGAAAACAAAACGCTCAGTTATGTGTTATATTTTTGACCACAGGCCTTGAAAAACTGTTTATTTGATTTAAACTTACTTTATATGTTAAGAAAGTTAATTTTCTATAGGTATGATGTTGCATTTATCAATTAGATTTTTACATTCATTGAATTAAAAAGTTCAATGACTTTATTTTTTACTGACATATTAATCCAGCCTTGGGTATCAGGGGAATATGCTAAATACAAAAAAAAATGTAAATGGAACAAGACACAACAATCTTAACAGTTTTTCATGAATCCATTCTCACCTGTCCTAGGCTTCCTAATGCTTGCAAAACTACTTACAAATTTAAGGACTGTTTTAATCATTTCAGATTATTGTTTTATAACTTTACTGTGATTTGACTGTCTAACAGTGAGTGAGGCAGGAAAATGAGAGAAAGACTAGCAGAATGGTATACAAGTTGTCCGAATAGAGTCATTGGAGGAATACAGCAAAACACACAATTGACTAATGTTTTTAACTGATTTTCAGGATAGATAGATAGATAGATAGATAGATAGATAGATAGATAGATAGATAGATAGATAGATAGATAGATAGACACCTCTGTGTGGTATCCAATTTGAATCTAGACTCTTGTCATGTGTAGCTCCTGGCTGGTGAAACAATCTCCCCACTTCCATTTGAGACTCTGACTCCCTCAATGTGTTTAAGAAGTGTTTGAAGACTCATGTTTGGTGAATTTCTGTTTATTTAGGTTTTGTAAAAGTGGGAATTGTAAATAGCATATATTTTGTTTTGACCTTTTCACTTGTAGCAATAAATTTTGTTCTCTTGATCTGTAACACTTGCTCCCTCAGACTGAAATTACTTGATTTTGTTGACCTCTTTTATAAGTCGTTTTGGATAAAAGCTTCTGCTAAGGAAATAAATGTAAATGTAACAGATAAATAGATAGACTGCAGATGCGCAAGCAGCATATGAGTGAGTGCTTTCATTTCTAACTGGTGTAGCCCCCCCCAACACACACACACAACTCTCATCGTGCTGCGTTCCTACAGCTCACTCACTCTCCACAGTAATTTACTGTCATTACTGCCTGCCAAAGAGACTGAAGTGCCTTAGCAGACAGAGCTGTAATTGTTGCCATTATCAGAATTAATGACGGTGTGTGCTTTGAGAGTGCAAGTACATGTGTGTGTGTGTATAAGCTTGCTGTGGACATGTGTGTATATGTAAATAGTTTGTTGAGAGATAGAAACACTTAAGATTGTACAGGAGACTACTGTATGTACATGCACACACTTAGAAGAGAAAAAGCTGGAGAAATATCAAGATTAGTCATTGATTTTGTGCTAAAATATGCAGGCAACTGTGCCTTGTGTGAACTATTCCTATTAGGGTTTGCATATGGGAACATGCACATTGAGTTCAGGCTACCATTTAGGAAACAACACATGCAAAGGGAATATAGGCTGCTTTGACTGTCAGTGTGCACTTTTTAGCTCAATCGACAGCATGAAAATTAGCTGGAAAAACAATGCCTTGAGTTTTCTGAGTTCATCTTTTGTGTCTGATCTAGCCATCAGCAGGAGTTTAGAAGGTCAAGCTTTTTAAATTACATGGATAACAATCCTGCAGAGAATGGCAGCTTGGCACGTCATTCCCTCCATGGGGG
This sequence comes from Polypterus senegalus, assembly GCF_016835505.1. Lineage (NCBI taxonomy): Eukaryota > Metazoa > Chordata > Cladistia > Polypteriformes > Polypteridae > Polypterus > Polypterus senegalus. The sequence goes on from NC_053164.1 coordinate 98,327,079, forward strand.
GTTGCCCTGCTACAGTTTTTGGCTGCCATGACTAAAATCCAGGAAATGTGACAAATGGCATTCATTTGTAGCAGAATTTGGTCTATCTGTTGAGCAGGCAGTCTGTTTGACTTGGAACCACAAGATGGCAGGTTTAGTGTTCACTACCACCACACTGTGTGACCTTGAGCAGGCCATTTCATCTGCCTTCAATTTAATTCCATGTATCATAGTTAGAAATTGTGCTGAAAAGTGTTTTGGCACATGGTTCACTTAGAAAGGTGCTATACATAATGAAAACTGTGAAATTGCCTATGCAACCAAATTCTGTCTAGGCATTCACTTTCTAATATTAGAGAAGCTTTATAGAAATGGTGGTCTGCTTTGGGTTTTCTGTAATCCCTGTCACTGCAAGGCCAGAAAACTGCACTTTATAACCTTTTGATACACTGTAGTGCCCTGCTACTCTACATCTGATATTCAGAAGTCTGCACATTATAATGATGAATAATGTTCTAAAACATAAAACATTGTAATGGCAGAGCAGGCTGTTAAGTTTGTCAAGGACTGTCAATTTCCTATTAAACTAAGTGATTGTGCAACACATGGGTTGCCAAGATTATTATGTCTAGTGATCACTCAGAGCTCTTGTCAGGTCTCGGCTCTTTAATTCATGCTGAAAATTTATTTTCAAAGGAGCTCACATGGTGTTTGTTTTTGAAACATTTTGAAACAATAGTGACAGTAATCTGTAATATATACCAAGAAGTAATGTGAACACTTTTTTCACCACCTTTCCTTTAACTATAATTTGAAAGTTATTTTTTTTAAATAAATAATCTGTAACAAATACATTTTAACATTATCACTCTGCACATGGCATTTAGGAATAGCTGGATTTAGATCAATACCTATGGCATAGACATCTACCTGTATAATTCACTTAAAGTAGCTATTAGTCATTTTAAAAATTGATTAAATAAAATGTTAATTACTTGAAAATATCTTTAAAGTAGTCAAATATAATTTTGAAGATACCTTTAAATGATTTAAAGATATATTTAAATTGTAATTATTTCAAAATATCTTTAAATTATTTTAAGATATATTCAAACATTAGAAAACATTTGAGCATGGGCTCGATCTCTCCAAAATGACGTCAAGTTGAGTTTTGAAGATTCCTAAAACAAAATTATACAAATAGTTTCTGCATAGAACAATAAACAGATAGATAGATAGATAGATAGATAGATAGATAGATAGATAGATAGATAGATAGATACTTTATTAATCCCAAGGGGAAATTCACATAATCCAGCAGCAGTATACTGATACAAAGAAACAATATTGAATTAAATAGTAATAAAAATGAAAAAAAATTAAAATAAAATTAATGTTCGCATTTACTCCCCCGGGTGGAATTGAAGAGTCGCATAGTGCGGGGGAGGAACGATCTCTTTAGTCTGTCAGTGGAGCAGGACAGTGACAAAAGTCTGTCACTGAAGCTACTCCTCTGCCTGGAGATGACACTGTTAAGTGGATGCAGTGGATTATTTATGATTGACAGGAGTTTGCTTAATGCCCGTCGCTCTGCCACAGATGTTAAACTGTCCAACTTTACTCCTACAATAGAGCCTGCCTTCTTAACAAGTTTGTCCAGGCGTGAGGCGTCTTTCATCTTTATACTGCCACCCCAGCACACCACCGCGTAGAAGAGGGCACTCGCCACAACCGTCTGGTAGAACATCTGCAGCATCTTAGATAAACACAGGATATACAAAAGCATTAAATAGAATAAAAGAATGAATAAACCAAAGTATAATACTGAATTCAATGGTAAAAGAAATGCCTAAACAAATCAATTAATTAATGATATAACTCACAGACAGAGAGGTAAACTGAAAGAATGGGCAGAGTTTTATGTTAAGGAAGAAGCCTTCCAGAACAGATGAGTTTTAAGTTGTTTTTTAAAAGAATGAATGGAGTCAGCTGATGTAATTAAATTTGGGGTGTCATTCCAAAGTCTGGGCACTATACAAGTGAAGGCCATGGCGTCACCCTTAGAGTGCAGGTTAGTGTAGGGCACAACAAGATTGCCAGAATCAGAGGACCTTAGTGGGCGAACAGGAGCATAACAAAGGAGAAAGTCACTGATGTAGTCCGGTGCAAGGCTATTTAATGCTTTGTAGGTTAATAATAGAATTTCATATTCAATTCTGTAAGACAAAGGAAGGCAGTGGAGGTGAAGTGGGATGGGTGTGATGTGCTTGCTTTTGCTGGTAAAGACTCTTGCAGCAGAGTTTTGAATTACCTGGAGGTGTGATATAAGATTTGAAGCAGCACCTGCCAGTAAGGAGTTATGAATAACCGATGCGGGATGTGATAGAAACATGGACAAGTTTCTCAGCATTAGAAAAGGAGAGGAAAGAGTGAACATGTGCTATGTTACAGAGGTGGAAGTAAGAAAGTTTCTTAATGTGGTTTATGTGGGTGGAATAAGAAATTGAGGAATCAGAAATGACACCAAGATTCCTTGTATTAGAATAAGGTTTAATGAGATAACCATCAAAAGTGATTGAGAAATAGCTCATTTTCTTAGGTTGTGATTTAGTGCCAGTTTGCAGGAGATCAGTTTTGTTGCAATTTAATTTTAAAGAGTTCTCCTCCATCCAGGTTTTAATTTCACTGAGGGAAATTGTGAGCTGAGAAAGCTCTGATGAAGTTTCGCTTTTAACATTAAAACAGAGTTGAGTATCATCTGCATAATAATGATAACCCACTCCAAAGCTATGAATAATATGGCCAAGGGGAAGCATATGTCCACTCTTATTTTTCTTTTTGCTTAAACTGAAAAGTTTCAGCTCATTCAGTCTTTTCTTATAACTCATACCTTGCAGTCCTTGAATCAGCCTAGTTGCTCTCCTGTGGACTTTCTCGAGCAATGCTATGTATTTGTTGCAATGTGGACACTAAAACGGCATGGAGTGCTCCTTTAACTTGTAAATACCTTGAAATTAATCTCTTGAAATTACCCTGAAATTGAAGATAGCTTGAAATTAACTATAGATATCTTTTTTAATGATGCACTTAAAGATACTGTTAAAATATTTAGAGATATCATGAACCTTTTTCTAAGATATCTTCATAAGATTTAGAGATGTGTTCACTTCATTTTCTAATGTGTTGATCTGAAGATATCTGTAAATGATTTGGGGGTATCTTTAAATATTTCAAGATATCTTTAAGTCATTTAATGGCATCTTTAATGTAGGAAAGTGGGCTAATGCCCTTAGGAGATGTAGGAGACCTGGAATTGTCAATGTATTGGTGTCATGGGTCACACAGGTACAACTCATTTCTTTCTAAATATGTACTGACATTAAACCCCAAAAGTGTTAGTTTGATGGCAGAAAAAGAAGTGAAAAGTTTTGCAATACAAATGAAGATCAATGATTTGGCAGGGAGTAGTATAACAGATACCTGCTGTCATATCTGATTCTGACTGACTAAGAGATCTGATTAGCTTATAACACCACTAAGGAGGAAAGCTTAGCCATTCATTACAATTTCTCCCATCCACTAAGCCTTTCTACATTTTTATGGCTTTTTCCTATTAGTACTCATTTTTAAAAAGTACAGTATATAAGCAGAACTTGTGAGCCCAGATGCTGGTATACAAAGGTTTGAGGCACATATAAAAAAATTCTGTAAAATAAAGATGCTTGTAAAAATAATTAAAAACTTCTAATTGTCAAGAAGTACTGTACAATTAAGACCAGTGAACAGTAAAATCTAAATCAGTTAAAAATTTGGTGTGAACGCCCCATGCCTTTAAAACTGTATCAGTTCTCCTAGGTCCACTGTCATGTAGTTTTTTAAGAAATCAGCAGAATTTGGCTGCCCTGCTTGCTTCTCTCTTTCTAGGTGTCAGATTTAAAAAACCTGAGTAAGCACAAAAAGAGACTTGAAATGTGCGTATGGAATTTCCCACACAAACATTGGCATTTATAGAAGAAAGCTTTACAGGGAATGTGCATACAGTATATTTATGGCAACTTTGACCCTGGGAAAGTGGGAAATAGCAGCACCTCAATCAAGTAATGAAATGTAGCCAAACTAGGTAAACGATGGCTCATGTGTATAATAATTCATATCACTAAGCCGTTATTATAATGTGTATTGACATGAGAAACATATTAAACTTCAAAAGTTATGAATATGATGCATAGACGCTATTTTAGATCCCTTTTAAGAGGTACAAAATAGAGCAATGCTATTTCTGTTTTATGCCGTATACCCCAATAACCGTTAGTGACAACAAAACAAAATGCTCCATAGCTGTATCACTTGTCAATAATATGAAATCTATGTCAAAGCTATCACATGTACAATTTACTACCTTAACCTAAGACTACAAAATGTCAACAAATGTTCAGAAGAAGTATTTCCATAATCAAATAGTGAACTTTGTGAGTTGGAATGTCAAGGGTCTCAATCATGAATTAAAGAGAAAGAAAGTATTCTCATACTTAACAAGACTAAATGCCAAGATAGTATTTTTACAGGAGACTCACCTATTAAAGCAAGGACTGGTTTCAGTTGCAAAGAGAGTGATCTGGCCAAATTTGTAACTCTAGCTATACAAAGAAAACCAGGGGTTTGGGAATCTTAATACACACAACTATCCCATTTGTAGTGTCAGATGCAATATCTGATTCTGAAGGGCGATATGTCATGGTGATGGGCAATTTATCTAATACTAAATTGATTTTGATTAATATCTATGCACCTAACATGAAGGATACAGCTTTCTTCCAAAATGTATTTGCATCTATCCCTACTGTAAACACTCACAAAATTATAATGGCCAGAGATTTTAATTGTGTTTTAAATCCAGACCTTACTAGACCCCAGATACAACTGCGATAACATCTAATATGGCAAAGATAATTACACGGTTTGTAATGAATCATAACTTATCCAACCCATGGAGGTTCTTAAATTCTAACCTAAGAGCATACTCTTTCTTCTCACCCGTACATCATTGTTACTCAAGAATTGATTATTTCCTTGTAGAGATTAATTTTTTTGCCCACTATCAAATCTTGTAAGTATGACAGTATCTTTATATCTGACCATGCCCTTCTGATCATGGAGCTTAAATTATTGCATCCTACACACTTATCTTGTAACCAATGTCTTAACCCCCTGTCATTAGCTGATGAAAACTGTACACAATTCATATCCAAGCAAACTGATTATTTTCTTCAGACAAATGCATCCTCAGAGTTCTCAGCAGGTATACTCTGGGAATCTCTGAAAGCACTTTTAAGCGTACAGATTATTTCATATCTTTCTCACAAAAATAAACTGGAAACCATGAAGGTGTCTGAGTTAATCAGTGAAATTACAAGAACAGATCTAGAATATGCCAGGTCTCCAAATGAGGCACTCTATAGGAAAAGACAGGTTTTGTAATCACAGTTTAATCTCTGTTCCATTTCTTTAGTAGTCAAGCTTATATTGAAATCGCAACATCATTATTATGAACACAGAGGAAAGGCCAATGAGATCTTAGCCCAACAAATCCACAAGCAGGAAGTCTGAAATTCAATAACAGCAATTAACAATACAGATGGAAATAAAATTATTGACCATAAAAATATAACTTACACATTTAGAGAATACTTTAAGCCCTTATATTCTACTCAGGTTAAATAAGTTAAGACACAATCTAATGTGTTTCTTGATCCATTAGAGATACCACAGGTAGATACTCTTAATGCTGCAGAACTCGAAACATTTCTGACACTTTCAGAATTACTAGATGCAGTAAACTCACTTAAAAGTGGCAAAACAGCCAGGCCTGATGGCTATGCAGTGGAATTTTATAAAATATTCTCACATATGTTAGCTCCATTATTATTAGCAACATTTATAGAAGCTAAAGACAAAAAATGTTCTACCTCAAACTTTTCACCAAGCATTAATTACCATGTTTCCTAAGAAGAACAAAGACCTACTACAATATACATTATACAGACCAATCTCTCTTCTGAATAATGATGTTAAGATGCTCTCCAAAGTCCTAGCTAGAAGGATCGAGGAAGTGCTTCTTTCTCTAATTCTGGGTGTGCACCAAATGAACAACATTTTGGGCAAAAATATTTGACAGCCTTGGTGTCGCAATTACTCCTAACCTATTAACAGCTGTGTTTGGTGTACTCCCAGATGACCTTAAAGTGGAGAAGGAAAAACAAACTGTAATTTCCTTTACTACACTACTAGCACATAGATCTTGCTTATTTCACCTGACCACTATTAATTCAGTTGGTAACCGATGTTTTATACTACTTGAAATTGGAAAAAAATCTAATTCTCATTTAGAGGATCTGTTCAAAACTTTTAAAATATGGCAGGATCTAATCAATAATATTTTATAGTAAGCTTCCATTTTGGGAAAAAGGATGCCCTTCTTTTCTTGCTCATTTTATAGAGTACTTTTCTGCTGGTGGCTCCTCTCTCTTTCTCTTGGGTGAGGGTTGAATTTGTTAAATTTGACTTGACTGTATGGAATGTTATGTGTTTCTAATTAAAATCAATAAAATATAAAAAAGAAGATTGTATGTGGCTTCAGCTTCTTTAATGTCTACAATATACTCTAAAGCAGTGGTTGCCAAGCTCACTATTGTGGAGTCCCTGTTGCTGTGGGGTTTTATTCCAACTGATTTTACAATCAGGGTGTTATTCTTACTTTTAATTGTTCTCATTAATTAACAAGCTGTCCTTTTTGTTTTTTATTTTAATACATTCTGAAATATTTGCATTTTTGCCAAAACCTGAAATGCTTATTTCTCAGTTTCTTTTTAAATTTACATCTTTAATTTTATCCAAATTCTGACAACATTAAAAGCTAAATGGGAGCAATAACCTCAATTCAAAATTCACTTGTTTGATCATTTGTTAAGAAATGTTTCTGAATGGGCAAAATGAACAAACCAGTGTAGTTAACTTTCCCATTTTAGCAGTCCATGTTGTTTGTAGTTGTATCTGCATTGCTCATTTCTATTCATCAGCATTTAGATACAATTAAGAGAGAAAACATTACAGAAAAGAGTCAATTAAAATGAAAAAACAAATATTTCAGGTTATTCCATGAGTTTTTTTTATATTTTTAGGACAAGTAAATAAACAGTGACATCAATTAAAATAAGAATGATACACTGATTTTAAAACTGGTTGGAATAAAAAAACACAGCTACACAAATCCAAGGACTGAACTTGGGGACCACTACTCTGTATAGTATATATACTTACTTACTTACTTATGCCCTCCACCCCTTCCGGGGTATGGGCCGCCAAAGGAGATGGGTAGATCTCCAGAGATTTCTGTCCTGGGCCATTCTTTCTAGTTGACTCCAGGTGTAGCCCATCCTTGTGATGTCTGCCTCGAGGTTGCGTCACCAGGTGTTGCAGCTCGGTGGTTTCCTTTCGGCTTTCACCATCTAGCGTCATGCGTCTCCGAGTTGTCGGAGATCCTTCATCTTCCAGGAAGTTAGTCTCTGTTTCTCTTTTTGCCGTTTCTATAGCGTTGGGGTTTTACGAGGTGGGGTTGCTAGCCCATCGCCCAACTTTCCTCCTTTTTCATCCGGGCTTGGGACTGGCAATGGCGGAGTTTTAGTATATATAGTGTATACTATTACAGGCTTCCCCTGCTTTGCAAAGCTAATCTGTTACTGTACATGAATAACATGAATACATAATTACCAGTAATTTTAAAATGAATACAATTTAAAGTGTTCACTGGCCCCAAGAAATTACCCCCATATTTGTTCAAATAACAGCAAAATACATGAATATTGAAAGAATTAGTTTTGTAACGACATTAAAACAGACCCTTATAAGACATTTTCTCTTTATTAAATACTAGTCTTAATAAGACTGTTTACAATATGGAATAATAAAATATGCAAATCTAATGTTGCACTCAGCTCAGCATTTACCACAAAGCTAAACACTTACCGTTTTATCCCAGTGAACCCTTAATAGAGATGTTGATGCAGCCTTTCAGATTGCATAATAGTCTGTCCATTCCCATTTTTTCACTTCTTTCTGTCTTTCTAATTTCCTGCAGTGAAATCGTCCAAGCAGTCCCTTGTGGCTTTGAAATAAAGCCTCAGATCACTCAAGGATTTAACTATAGACAGGCTGCTGGCTGCCGGACCTCTGACCATTATCATTTCACTTTACAAATCCTGTTGGGTGAATTCTGCCCATAAAATTCTCCCACGTGAAATAATTGAAAACAATCATTACAAGAAAGAGGGTTACATCTATTTTTAAAATTATAATTTTAAAATTATATTAAAAAAATAAATGCATATAACCCTCAACAAACACATACATACTCATGCAAACAAATCATATATAGGTATTTTATGACATTATTATTAATCCTTTCTTCAATTTTCATATCCACTTACTTCACTTATGGGACTGTGGGGGTTCAGAGCTTATCCAAGCAGTACAGTATTTGTGTTTAGCAGACACTAGGCAAGAATCAATGCTTGATGCAGTCCTATGGCATGACAGGCCACTTTTACGCACGCACACGCACGCACACACACACACACACACACACACACACACACACACACACACACACACACACTTTTACCTGGCCATTTTAGAGATTAATCTAATGTACCCGCCATTGGGATGTCAGAACAAAACTGAACATCTTGTAGTGAACCTCAAGCAGGTATGGGAGAATGTGTACTCTGCATAGCCCATGACTAGGGTGGGAGTCTAACCCAGTTTCCTTGTTTAAGACATTTTTTTTTTGTTCAACTGAATCACTGTAACTATTTTACTGTGAGTTCTTATTACAACATCCGTGGTTTATGAATAAATACTTTACATGAAATCCTATCATAAATCACGTTTGTTATTTCCAAAGATGCTAAGTAGAAAGAAATGATTTAATTAATGACAAAATATTAAATATGGTAAAACCTTCTTTAATGCTTCTTTTTTTATCAGCAGTTTTAACTGTGAGGCTGTATTTCCTTTGCACTTGGTAAACAGTTACTCAGAAGAGCTGGAGATAAGTGTATCTTTTATTTATTGTCTAATTTGGGGACCATATTTTGCAAAGCTTATTTCATCAACAGTGAAGCCTAGGCAGGGTGGTTACATTATATACTATAATAAGTACCCTTTCTTTCTGAGGGAGGTGTTTAAAAATTAATTAGGGTCTCAAATACATTTTTGGGGGCAGACAGCCCTACTTCTTTACTTCATGCGGTGAAAGGAGCTACAGTACATGCAGAATGCTGAGCTCAGTGTTTGTCCAGTACACCTGTTCTTATACTTGTTTAGGAACAGGCTGAGTTTGGGATGCAGTTTAATTAATCAAAACATTTCTTGATAAGAATTGCTAACTTAGCATTTAGCTCTTGACTGAGTTTGAGAAAATGTTCTCAGAATTTACCCAAAATGGAAGACACACTCTCCTGATATTAATGATGATTTTTAGTACCATAGGATGAATTAAGGTCTATTTGTCTTTTTTATTCATTACTGTTGTGCTTTCTTTCTGCAAAGACAACAAAGTCACATATGTTTGACAGGTTGATTAAACTTATCCTCCTGGTTGATATGTGGCCTTGAAAGAGATCTCACTTGGACAGATTGGACACTATAGCACAGAAGAAAGATCAGGTAGCCTCAAAGTAGCTTTACAAGCTGAGGCCTTCAAAATACTGCTCAGAATTCAGTGGCAAATTTTCAGTTTTCACATTGCTAATCAATGCTGGTAAAATATTTACCTAAATGCCTTTTTTAAAACTAAAAAGCCACTATCTGAAAAGATTCTCTATCATCCTGAATGCTTTGTTTAATGCACAACTATAGGGTTTCCAACTACAGAAATTCACCACTTTTTATTCAACCAAAAAAGCACAGCAAATTCATATGATTTTGAATTCTTATTTATTATAATCAAAAGAAATGTCTTATAACTGTGAAAACAAGACACCAGGGATCGTCAAGCTAATTTAAACATATTTTCAATAAAGTAAAACGGTTGAGAGGTTGAGAGTTTTTATATCTTCCAATAAGTTAGAATTAAAAACTATCTGTAATGAGAAGTCAAACAAAATGACACATTTTATTGGCTAACCGAGCAGATTACGATATGCAAGCTTTCGAGACAGCTCAGGCCCCTTTTTTAGGCAATTGTAGAACAGAAACTTGAGTTTCCTGTGTTTATATAGACACTAGGACAGAGACAGCAATGGAAAACCTTTTAGTGGATCATCATCAATGTCAAAATTTAACAGAGCTTTCCAGCCTAAGATTCATTTACTAGGAGTGGAAAGCAATGTATCATCAAGATGTTTTGGTAACATAACTTTCCAACTGTTTTCCATACAATGTGGATCTGTAGTCAGATCGACTGGGACAGTCAGAGAGATGTGAATAGTCCTCATATCTGGTAATAAAACTCTTGTCTCTATTTAAACCATGTTGTATGGTAAAATACACTCTAGTACATAGTTCCTGAAATGTCCATAGGCTCAAGTGCAGAAAGACAATGACATAGGCCATGAGGGAATCAGCAATAGAAACTACACCAGTTGGAAGAGAAAAAATATTAAATTGGAATGGCGAGTGAGGTTGGGTGAGTTGATTACTCCATTTAGTATTCTGCCCATTTTTCTGTTAAATGCTATCATGTGGTGGGTGCGGCAATGCGCTGTATCAGTGCATGCTCCTAACCTCTCTCTCTCTCTCTATCTATATTGAACAGCATAAAAGATAATAAGGCCAAAATAATGTTTGCAGTTTTTAATAGAAGGATTAGCAAATAAAATCTTGGTTAGAGGGAACAGAGTCACAAGAATGGATTCCAAAGGAACCAAGTAAGGTTGTAGGATCTGGAATTCTAAAATGACCAGTGGTAATATATCAGTATTTAAGTCATAATCTTGTTTATGCAGTTTAATCAAAACCTTTCTTGATAAGAATTGCTAATTGATTTATTTAGAAATAAAAGTTTAATGTTTGGCCAGAATTAAAGGAGTTGAGAGAGAAATCATAGAACTCATCAAATATTCATTTTAAAGGTGGCCACCTAGGTTGGAAGAGAGTGGTTCAGTTTAGAAATTCAGGAAATTATTGGTGTTTTTTTAAGGGCAGAGTGATAGTTGTAAGATACTATTAAATTTAAATTGGTGCAGATTTCTATGCCTAAGTAAAGAAAATATGATTTAATGGGTAAGATCTAATGGGGGGATGGTGGATGAGTATTTACTTTGGAAAATGCATATGAAGTTGTCTACAGAGCCTATCTGATATAAAACCAGTTCAGTTTGTCAGATATCTTTTTCGTATCAAGCAATAAATGGTTAGCTAGCTGGTGATTAAAAACCAGAAACAGCACCAATAATATGATGCTTGTTAATGGTGTATGAATCCAGTTTGGACTGAGTGTATTAATAACAGAATAACGGAACTTTAAAAAAATTACATCTATATAAATTAAAGTCATACATTAGTAATTCTGACAGTAAGAAGGATCTTTAGTTTAACTTGAACAGTAGCATGATCACAAATGTGTTAAGAAGGCACAAAGATTTGCGTTGGTTAAGCAAACAAAATGCTTACCATAGACGAGAGGGTCAAGTAATGATTCGCCAAAGTATTGTATTTCTTTTGGAAGAATGGCTTCAGTTCTGGGGATTCTGCCTTTACTGCAGGGTCATCTGACAGATTTTTGATTATTAATTGGGACCTTTAAGATTTTGGGGTCCTGCTTTGGCAGTGACAGCAATTTGATTGTGTTTAAAATATACAGTTTAATTCAACTCTGACAGAATAAATGTGGCTAGGATGTTGACAAAATTGTGCTGGAGGCTAAGATTGTTCCAGTTTGAGTAATTCACATTTTGAGAATTTTTTGTGATCTTTCCTTGGCCAATTTAGCAGCCATGTGGCGGTTTATGAAAATAAATTCTTGTAGCGTGGTTTTCAGTTCAGTGCAAAACTGTCTTTTATTTAATAGGATAGTACTGAAACGCCACCATGGACAGTGCAAATTCAAGATAAGTTTTTTTTCTTTATTAGAGCTATGATCAGGAATTATTGATGGCACAGTAGAAAAGTTAAGCGATGTGTTTTTAACTCTATGAAATAAAGATATAGTCTATCCGATAAAGAGACTTATGGTTATTAGACTGAAAGATAAAATGCCTGGATGAAAGTTTAAGCAAATGATAATAGTACATTGTGGGAGGTCAGCACAGAACGACTTGCACAATGACTTAATAGAAGATTTTTTGTGAGGTACAGGAGAGGTCCAGACTGAGATCTGAAACAGCATTAGCAATGATGCCAAGCTGGAAAAGTTGAGTAACATATTTAGTAATGAGGATCAGAATCAAGCACTACAAAAAGTAGGTGAGTGCATATAATTTCAACTTATAAGATCCACGTTCACTCAAGGCAAAGGCAAAACAGCATGCATCATCATTAAAGCATGTAGAGTATTTTGAAATGGAGTTTAAAACTTACCAAGATGAACATGTGATAGATTTTGCTAGGCACTGATGAAGATGCAAGTAGCTGGTAGTGTTTATTTGAACACCATCCTACTTATTATTTGTTTAGGTGGGTTTTATTATGGTACAGAGTATCTAAACACTAGGCTCTATGCTGTGGGGAATTGAGGCAGTGCAGGTTTATATAAATAACATTTAGGTTACTTAAGTAGTAATAAAGTAGTAAATAAAGGGATTCGACATATTACCACAAAGAAAGAAAACAAAACTGATTCCCTAACCATGTTTAAGCTTGCTGCAAGGTAAAACCTCTCCACTGTTCCAAATAAACTCCACATTAAACCTAACCCAAAAGTCCCACTCTACTCACTAAATTAATTAAAGCTAATTAAAAAAAACAATATATACAAAACAGTACAGACTCCAAACCCACACAGAGGAGGAAGAAATGATCCCTGCAAACCTGAAATCATGGAGATCATGCCTCCTGAGTCGCACCAAAAGCCAAAGCATGCAGTCTGTTTGAAAAGAATCAGCTTTAAGAATATATATGAAATATGAGAACAAATTAGCATTACTTAGGCAAGTTCAGTATTAAAATGCAGGAGAAGTTAAACAGCATGAAATATACACTCCATTATAAAGTCAAAGATCAAGAAATTACAAGTTACTAACTGAATTTACCTTTTGAGAATAATAATAATAATACTGTATCTATGCAATAATAATGCTTTACACAAAGAAAGCAGGGCAGATATAACAAGACTACCTGAACAGCAGATACTACTTACATTCTTATTAATAAGAGAAAACAAAACAGTCGGCCTTGAAATTAAGTATACAGTTTCCCCAAAGAATTATATTCAGTGGCATTAACACTAGAATACCTGTAGCCTACGAAAAAATTCGTAATCCCGACCCACCTTAAATCCTTTTGCACCTCTTCATCATTGTCTTTTGTTTTGTAAATGCGTCGATCAGCGCATGCATCAAGCAGCCTGCTTGAACCCAAGACCTTTGGGTTATACTGTATATATATATTCTGAAAAGCTCACAGTATACATGCTTTGTCAGTAAATTTAAGGAGCTTCTTTAGAAAGAAAGACCACTGGGACTGTAGACCCTGTGAGCCCTCATGACGTCAGTGTGAACTGGCACTGTCACTGGGAACGACTTCAAGAGGCCATTTTTAATAAATACCATGGGATTATATCCTTCACTACCTTCAGGCAGGCCAGTAACATGCGTGTTATCTTATCTAGAATTAGTTGGTTAATTTTACTTTCCTTACTTATTTCGGATGTGTCAGGAAACTGGAATACCACCAACTCTGACAAAGAGGCAATGTGCACAATCTAGAAGTTACAGAAAATGGTATTTTTTTTAAGGATTTTGTCAGTTCATGTCAGATTAAATGAAGTTAGTATATTTATAGGGGATTCATTAATATCAATATTTTAGTGTAACAATTGTGCAGTAGTTTATTTTTGTAATATATATACTGTGAAAGGCACTATATAGCGCCTGACCCGACACAGATTGGACACGGGAGGCACGTGTAAAATAAAAGGATTTTTATTATTCTTCAGCTGGAGGGCACGTCTTCCCCGTACTCCCCCCAGCCACAACACAGTCCCAAATACCAGTACAGCACAAACACTCTTCTCTTCAACTGGCACCACCACTCCTCCCTCGCAACCTTGTCCTCCTCCACCCGACTCTGGCCGATGAGTGGTGGTTGCTGGCTCCCTTTTATAGGTCACCTGGAAGTGCTCCAGGTGTTTGATCACCAAGATCCGGCGGCACTTGCAGGTGTGATGAAGCTGTTGCCCACACGGGCTCAGGAGTCCCAAACACAGCACCCCCTGGCAGTACCTGTGGGACCCAACAGGGCTGCCCCCAACTCCAATTCCCAGGGAGCCCTGTGGGAAACCGAGGCACTACTCCAGCCCAGGGGGGCGGCCATCTAGCGTCCAGGGGGAGGTATTGCACTGTCCAGGGCTGCTCCTCCTGAATACAATGTGCAGGGGCGTCCCGGCTGGGCATGGACGCCAGGTGCCTGTCACAATACCTTCAAAACTAAAATACACTTTAACTTTGTTTTTAATTTGCTAAAATGTCTCTCTAACAGCATTAATAAATAACATGACATTCATCGCATTCTCTTTAAGAATAATTGCTTATTGAAAAAACAGCCCTCTCATCTCCAAGTATTTAAACATAGTTAACACATGCACTTATATTTCTTGCATTCCTCTTTGAAACTGGAACTTGCTCAGCAGCTGACTAAAAGTTCCAAATGTTAGCTTTCTTACTCACAATTCATCAACTGTTTAAAAAGTGGCATACTACTGGTTCTGTGAGCAAAGCTCTGAAACCAAGAAACTCTTCTGTTTGTACCCACAGAGGCTGTTGATGACATTGTGAGTTGTATGGAAAGAAGACCCTACAAGTGAATGTGCTGGTTATTTCAATGACAGATGTGTCATGAAGGTCATTTCAGTTTGAACTATGTGACTTGTGGGTAACGTTTTCATGTACCAACCTGTATTTAATTTTAATGCATTCCACACGTATGACTGGAAAATACAGGTTAAGTAGCTCTTCTTCTATAACATTTCCATCAGTAGAGTTCACTTCCACATAGCATAGCTTGAAGAAATGATTTTATTGGCCAATTTCTATGTCAGTCTAAAACTAGAACTGGAATAATACTGCCATCTAGTATTCATATAAACCTAAACCTTTAGCTCAGAACTATGTCTGTCATGCCAGGTCAGGTATGCAAGGTGAACTGATAATGCATATGCAACTGAGCACTGGAGGAGAAAACCAAAACTATGTAAAAATACATTTAAAATGAATATTTTTTTTAGTATCTATGTATTTCAGGCACCTGCTTATTGCTCACCTTTTCGACAGGGATGAGTGGGTGGATTAATGGATGGATTGGAGCTTAGAACAGTTAAATGGCCTCAAATAATATGCTGAGTATATACAGTACCTCTTTTTGCCTCTTTCATGAATCCATTCCTCTTTAAAGCTGTCTCCCTGCAATTATGCCCCACTGACAGGGCCGAAGACCTCCGTAAATTGCATTAGACACACACACACACACACACAATGAAGAGAATGAGTGATGCAACAAATGGGGCTGTGATAGGGGGAGACAAAGTATTGTTAAAGTAAAAAAAAAAGATTTCTTTCATAAGAAGCTGCACTTTGGTTAAATTCACTTATAAAGTAAGATGACACAAATGATCACAAAGACACCAGTGTGCCCATTGTCCTTTGAGTACAGTGACATACTCTATGTTACAGTATTCTCCACACCCTCCCTTATCATTTCTGTTGCATAGCAACACAGCAGTCTTACTAGGATGAACAATAAACACAGTAAATTAAAAACAGTGCAGGGATTTATAGCTGCAGTGGTGGTAATGAAAAATAAAAGGGGAATCTCATGAAAGCTCTCCGCTTTGGGGTATTTTTCTTTGTTTTAGAATTCAGTAGTGCATGATTTGTTTTACTTTCTCAACAGGTTTTATGTGGTCATCATATGTTTTAAAGATTATTGAAAACTGAAAGCAACAGGGTGCCTTTGCTCTAAAGTGTAGAAACCATTAATAAAATGCTTATAGTGTAAATTATGAATATTTGCTATGAATATTAATAAATATTGATTACGTTTTTTACTAATGCACTATTTTATCCAATATATGTTTGTATAATACAGTTTTCCTAGTCCTTTCACATCATGCACAATTATTAAGATCAGGCCCATCTGCTCTGGCTGATCTAAAGCTTTTATTTCAGCAAATTTACATACTGTTCATAAAGCAACCTCACTGAATTTTAAATAGGTATATGTCTTTTCATACTTTCATTTAATGTTTTGGGTCACTGCTTATCTAGCTGTGTTACTTCATATCTTAATCCACGTAATGCTAAAAGTATCAAGCCATCAGACTCATTTACCATATCACAGCATAGTTTAGTATTGTTGTTAGCTGTGGGTTATGTTGCATCAGTTTACAACAGCAAGGCTAAACAGGAGGGTTTCAGCAATGTTGTACTTGATATCACCTGGGGGTTGAACAGAAAACCTGACACTTGGAGCAGGCTTAGACAACCTACCCAGGTCAGCCAAAGAACTCTGTCATTGTCTGTGCTGCAAAAGGATCAATCATTGAACACCTTCTAAGCTTCTGTTAAGGTTTTTCTCTTCCATTTGATATGTCTTTCCTTTTAAGACCTTTCTTCTTCTTTGTTTTTGCTTTGGTCTCCCCTTCTAGTGAACCTGTAACTCTTTCATATTCTCTGTGTGGTAACCTGCCAGGCTTAACTACAATAAATTGCCAGATATTCTCAACAAAAATTTGAACTAATAATGCATTCACATGGTGATTTTCAATGTTGCCACTTGTAGCATTTTACCTTCCTTCTTTTTTGCATTCACATTAAATATGAGGTTCACTGTTGACTTGATACTTAATTTATACAATAACTATTTTATTGTAAATCAAAATTAATCTAAATGTTTTAAATGTGTATTGCAACACTCCAAATATAATTTAATGACAAAAATATTATTTTTTGCCAACCTTGTTATTATTTTTTGATGATTTGCTTTACATCAATAGATAATTTCTTACACCTATCTTTATGGATGTAGCTGTGGCTGGAAGGAGAGGTAATTGGGCAGTGCCCAACCTTCTCAGAGTGTTTCGACCTTTAACCACTATCCTGGTGTCAGGTCAGCAGTGGTGGCCAAGTAACTATCATTTTACTCCAGGCTTCTAACTACTGTCCTTCCTATTATTGCAGAAAAGGAGGCCCTTTCTGGCACTTCTTGCAATCTTTGGATAGCTATTTTCCTCTTATGGCCTCTCATTCTAACTTTTGTCAGTACATTCCACAAAAATTGGGCTGAGTATCCTCAACATCCCACTTCCACTGCAGATAGCTATGTTTTCCATTGTTTGTCTGAACCGTCCTGGACAAACTGTTGGTAGTTGATTTTATTTTTCCGACATTTCCTCACAGCCCTTCTCCCATGGGACTGTTAATTCCAGCAAAGTGATGTTCTTTCTTTGAGGAGACCACATGATGACATCTGGTCTTAGAGTTTTTGACTGTACCACCTTTGGAAACTGAAGCTTACTCCCAAGGTGAACCATCTTTTGCCATCCCTGGATGACCTACCTCTGAATCTCTTTTACAAAGGTAATGGTGCTCAGAAGTGGTTTTGTTTTGCCTGGCTATTATTTTCTCCTTTCATGCTCCAAGATGTCTGCGAGCATTATCAACATGTTGTCATGATGCTATGTTTATCTCCCTTGACAGGATGTGTGTATTGGTTCCTCTATCCCCACATGGCTTGCAGATAGGGTCCTTCCTCTTTCTCTACCTGTGCAAGTTGAGTGGAGTTGGGAGGGTGTCATACACCTCTGTGAGCAAAAAGGATATACAAAAAGGCTCCAGCAGCCACAACTCAGTAATGGTTCTCTCAGGGAGATACCATCATGTTCTGGCACCTTGAGTTCTGAGCTCAATGTATGTAGCTCTTCTTCCTTCCTCCTAGATCATGGTACTGTTTTCCCTAAAAGTGGACTGTGACTGCTATTAGAGATGTGTAGTTCCTTGGCTTTATTTTTGAATGCAATGGCTTTCAATGAATCTCTGTCTTGAGAGAACATTCTACCTGATTGCAATGCTGGTGGCCCACTTCTGCCTCGATCTTATTCTTATACTACCTTCTCGGAGGAGTTGGTTTTAGGAGTCCCTATGGTCAACCACAGTTTGCAGTTGGCAACTTTGAACTCATCTACAACTAAAGACAATGAGAGGTGGAACTGTCGATACCTTATGTAGAGCCCAATGGATGTAAAACTCAGACGTATTCCCAGCCTTCAATCATACCACTTTCCAAGGCATACAGTATAATTTTATATTATTGAATGAGGTTCGATGTTGTGTCACAGCCTGGGTAATTTGACTAGCATCATTTTCTTCAAATAGGCCCACTGGTAGCTCCCACTTCAAAAAGCATTCCAATGAAATTTCTTAGAGGAAAACTCATGTTTCCTGTCTATCCCATAGCACATGAGTACAACATCCTACTACTAAATAGTTTTAAACACTGACAAGAGAAAAAAATTTAACTCTAACTTTTTGTGTTGTGAAACAGCTGTGAGATCAGCCAGGCTTGTCTTGAGACCCCTGGTTTATAGATTTGTAATTTCTGTTTTGCGAGATGCAGGTAGTTCTCTCAGGAAATATGAAGGAATAAACAGCCAAATGATGGGGAATGTTAGTAATAAAATAACAGCACTCTATGTTCTTTCCCTTTAAACAAAACTATTTTATTCACAAAGCAGCTATAAAATAAAAAAATGCATAATACAGAAAATACAGCTCACTTTTTAAATTTAGCACTTTGTTTAATTGCATTTTAATAATAATAATAGAAATGAGTACAGAGCATGGTTTATGCAAAATACAGTTCATAATTTATTAACCCGTTTTACTTTTTAATTAACACTGAATTATAATTCTTAGGCCTTTTTTAGGCGTTGCATTTATGGGCTACAATGTTTAGGGGACCCACTAAAAACCTTAACCAAAAAATATAGAATTGAACAGAGTCTTTTCAAGCTGTATATTTTCCCTGAATCACTCAACCATGAAAAAAAAGAAAAAAGAAAAATATAAAAGTTAATAGAAATTTACTTAGTAATGTGCAAAGGTTTAATAGACCTTTAGTAGACAGCCCAGCCCTTGGTACAATATTTTCTCTAAATTTCTAAACCATTTTTATGGCCAACATGTTGTTTTTAAAATCCTCCTCTAAGAGGTGAAAGAAGTGGCAATTAATTAGTAGTACTGTCAGGTCGTTATTTGTCTGACTTCCTTCCGACCATAAGTAATAAGCACCATTTTTTTACATTTAATATTGACCAGTAAACTCGCCCTTTTTTTTTTATACCGAGTGTTCAAATGAGGTGCACCCCTGATATGCTCACTGTCTGTGTGGCCTTCTTTCACTTTCCAGAAATGTGCAGGCCAAGTTGATTGGCAATACTAAACTGGGCCTGTGTGAGCATGTTCATATTCAACTGGCTTTGGCTCCTTTCGCCCTGTTGTAGAACACATGGGGTCAGAAAATGTGGGATGTCCTTCCTTCCTTCCTTTTCATTTTTTCCAACTTCTATGTGGTGTTGATGTGCTTGATCACATTATTACTATATGTATGTAAATATATTTATATACCTATTGCAACAGTGTTATAAAGCATTTCCAGGATGGATAGGTTTTTATTCTGAGCAATGAGTGTGTCCAGCTGTGTCTCCTAAGAACAATTGTAAACTGTATGCTCTGCCTGGAAATTACAGGCTTTGCGTTATTGCTTTCCTCATATATTGCTTAACTCAAAATAAATTACAGCTTTGGAGCCTTTTAAAATTTCTTTCTCTCTCAGGATGATGTATGTGTTGCAACTGACAGCTGTCTTTGCTGTTTTTTGCCAACTTGTCCATATCTTTTTTAGGTAACACCAAATTCATATACTGTAAATATTCTCCATATTTCCATGAAACTGGGTGTGTTTCAATGTGGGATTTCCATTCATCATTATCACCATGTATTCTGTTGTAGATTTGTGTTCATGCTGCTGATATATTTGAGTGCTTTTGGTTACACTA
Organism: Polypterus senegalus; assembly: GCF_016835505.1. Lineage (NCBI taxonomy): Eukaryota > Metazoa > Chordata > Cladistia > Polypteriformes > Polypteridae > Polypterus > Polypterus senegalus. The sequence goes on from NC_053164.1 coordinate 98,347,324, forward strand.
AACAGCATCAGCATATTAAGACATATTCAAAATTTTGAAATCCACAAATCAGTTGGTTTTATTAATGATGTATACACTCACCTAAAGGATTATTAGGAACACCATACTAATACGATGTTTGACCCCCTTTCACCTTCAGAACTGCCTTAATTCTACGTGGCATTGATTCAACAAGGTGCTGAAAGCATTCTTTAGAAATGTTGGCCCATATTGATAGGATAGCATCTTGCAGTTGATGGAGATTTGTGGGATGCACATCCAGGGCATGAAGCTCCCGTTCCACCACATCCCAAAGATGCTCTATTGAGTTGAGATCTGGTGACTGTGGGGGCCATTTTAGTACAGTGAACTCATTGTCATGTTCAAGAAACCAATTTGAAATGATTCAAGCTTTGTGACATGGTGCATTATCCTGCTGGAAGTAGCCATCAGAGGATGGGTACATGGTGGTCATGAAGGGATGGACATGGTCAGAAACAATGCTCAGGTAGCCCGTGGCATTTAAACAATGCCCAATTGGCACTAAGGGGCCTAAAGTGTGCCAAGAAAACAACCCCCACACCATTACACCACCACCACCAGCCTGCACAGTGGTAACAAGGCATGATGGATCCATGTTCTCATTCTGTTTACGCCAAATTCTGACTCTACCATTTGAATGTCTCAACAGAAATCAAGACTCATCAGACCAGGCAACATTTTTCCAGTCTTCAACTGTCCAATTTTGGTGAGCTCGTGCAAATTGTAGCCTCTTTTTCCTATTTGTAGTGGAGATGAGTGGTACCCATTGGGGTCTTCTGCTGTTGTAGCCCATCCGCCTCAAGGTTGTGCGTGTTGTGGCTTCACAAATGCTTTGCTGCATACCTCGGTTGTAACGAGTGGTTATTTCAGTCAAAGTTGCTCTTCTGTCAGCTTGAATCAGTCGGCCCATTCTCCTCTGACCTCTAGCATCAACAAGGCATTTTCGCCCACAGGACTGCCGCATACTGGATGTTTTTCCCTTTTCACACCATTCTTTGTAAACCCTAGAAATGGTTGTGCGTGAAAATCCCAGTAACTGAGCAGATTGTGAAATACTCAGACCGGCCCGTCTGGCACCAAGAACCATGCCACGCTCAAAATTGCTTAAATCACCTTTCTTTCCCATTCTGACATTCAGTTTGGAGTTCAGGAGATTGTCTTGACCAGGACCACACCCCTAAATGCATTGAAGCAACTGCCATGTGATTGGTTGATTAGATAGTTGCATTAATGAGAAATTGAACAGGTGTTCCTAATAATCCTTTAGGTGAGTGTATATGTCTACATTTCAATTAAGGACATTAACATAGTTGATGCCTACCACTTGACCAACCAAGATCTATTGATCTATATGAATAAAATCATAATATGTTCTGTCTAACTTTTTAATTTATAAGCATCATTTTATGTTGTTGATGCATTTTACACAATAAGGACCTCATTTGAAATTTGTTTTTGACCAATTACACTGAGCTGATTTTCATTAAATTTTGCATGTAGGTTGCCATTGGTCCAGCTCAATGTGTAGATTACAAGGCATTTCAAAAGTGTTATTGGGTAGGGAGGTTGTAATGTGGGCAAAATTAAAACTGCATTATCATTGCAAAATGATTTAGCTGATGGTCAGGAATTTGACATATTATTATTGGCACATATATAAATATAGGCTCAATCCTACTTATAGTGGAGGCTACATTCCACTGCAGTTAATTAATGGAATCACCAGGGGTGGATAGGTATGCTGTGATGGGGGGAACACAAAAATTGCTCATCACTCAAAAATGGCCATTTCTACTTTTGTGAAATTGTGTATTTAAATGATTGTTTATGCAATTTAAAATATAGGCTTTATGGAGTTTCAAGAATTTCATTAGGGAGTTGTAATGGGAGAGCCAACAGCACAAAACCATGCATTACTACAAAACAGCTGAGAGAATGTACATGACATGTATTTGTGGAACACACAGTAAACAAGGAATACAATGAAGTAGTGTCTGTAGTTCCATCACAGAAATAAATAAAACCAATTAATGGAATTCAATCATACAGAAAAAGAAAAATTCTTTACTAATGACAGCAGACAAATTGGTAGCTTTTAGATAGGTAGTATAGATGATGGAAGTGACTCTAGCATTTAAGTCAGCAATGCAGAAGGGTCAATCTTTAAAAAGCACATAAATATTTACTTTCATAACTTAACCCATTATTAAAAATATGCCAATACACCAGACCATGCCAAATACTTCCACTGGTATATTATAGGCCTTAAAGTACAGTATTCTTCTTAGGTGACTTCAAAATTGAAGTTAGTGCTTTGATGAAGCATCACCAGATAAATTGTCACAACAGCAGTTTTCACTGTAAGACAGATACTATAGGAGAAATGTGCAAATGCTGTGTTGCAAGCTTCCATTAAAAAATCTGTTTTCACATCATAATATATTTCATCAGGCTTTGTAAATTTCTATAAAAAGTCATAGTTACTGAAAAATGAGACAATATCAAGAATAAAGCAAATTATGCTGATATTGGTTGGCATGGTGGCACAGTGGCAATGGCTGCTTAAATATACAATGCCCTGGGTAAAGTCCTGCACCAGCATATTGTTTGGGTGAGTAGCCTACATATTCTCTCTTTGTCTGCCACGAAGCTCTGAAATAAGCTAGAAACACCGAAAAGTGATGTACAAAGAAGAACCAATTATCCTATCAAACTATTACAAAGTTGTGAACAAGGAAGTAGCCAGAGACAATATCAGACTTCAGAATAATTCATAAACTCAAGTTAGAACATTAAAATGTGAAATGAACAGTGATTGATAAAACCTAAGGGATAGTAATTTGAAAAAGTGAAAGTTTGATGCAAATGTGAGGGTCAGGATGGAAGGAGTCTCATGAGCAAACCTAGCAAGAGGTTTCCTCAGTACAAGAGCCTCCAAACTCAATTTCAGTTGCCTGCCCTCCAACCTAAAAACACTTTTATTGGGTTTACTTTCTGACCTCTGATCACCTCAAGGAACTCAGTGGCTTGTTTCTAGTCTGCAGTTTCTGCTAACTCATTCATATACTGATGTTTGGTACATTTATATGGCTCACTACCTACTTTGTAACCCCCTGTATACCCAAAAATGGCTCATAGAGTAACGCTGTTATGATAGGATTTTCTCTTTTTATAAGCTCCATGTTAAAACACAATGATAAATTTCATTACTGCGAGTGGCTTGAATTGATTTTCCCTGCCAGTGTTCTCGTCTGTGTAAAGAGATGCATTAGTGATGTTCCTTTTTATAAATAACAGTAAATGATCTCTTAGTTCTAATTAGTTTATCTTAGATATGGGTGGCATAGATGTGCTGTGGATAGTGCTAAAACCTCACAGCACCTGGACTCTAGTCTGATTCCTAGCTGAGTTTCCTTCTGTGTAGATTTTGCATCATCTCTTTGTGTTCTTTTTGGTTTGTTTGAAAGATTCCAATTTTCCCAAGCAGTCAAAACATAACTGTAAATTAATGAAAGAATGTGTTCCTGAGTGAAATCTCATTCAAGTTTGGCTTCTGCATTGCTCACAGCATTGACTTTGGTTTCCCACAACCCTGTACTGGATAAAGTGAGTTCAGAAAATGGAGTGATAGATAAATAATCTTTGTGCTTTGTTTAAAAGTTGACTACTTTTTAAAAGTCAAACGTAAGCCATCTGAGCATGCATCCCATGAGCATATACTGTAGTAATCTGTTAATGAAGACCGTCTTCTTCAATTGATGGTCTGTCCTCAAGGACTTGGCTGGCCAGCACCTGCTAATGTAGTGGGGGAGCAGGTATCAGATTAGCTATTCGGATTTCCCCTTCAGTCCTCTTTGCAAACAGGCTGAATATCACAGTGATTACAGAAAAGCAGGCATGCGGAATGAAAACTAATTACAGGTTTTCAGCAAACAGAACAATAGGGTAAAAGGAATAGAGAAAGGCTACATTCTTTATAATAATGACATGAAGATAAAAAGCTGTTATGAAAAAAAAAATCCTCACAATCCAGCAAATTTTAGGTAGCTGCTAATTTTCTGTCAGCCTACCAAAGTGCACATTTACTGCTTTATTACAGCCTAACTTAGTTTGTAATAGTCATTCTTTATGCTTGTATTTGTGTGGTGCCTGAAGCTCTCTTACTGGATCAAGAAATAAGACTGCTTCCCAAATTTCTTGGTCAACAAACTACGCTAGGGGGAACCTTTTTCATCTTGATGTTGCTGATAATTATTGATCAGTATGTTACGTAAGCTTATGTGCTTTTCTTGCTGGGCCTGTTTTCTGTAACCACTGCATTATTTTATTTTGAATTTATATACAGTAAGTCCCTTCTGTTTTCAACTTGCTGTTTAAGAACATAGAAGTGCTGACCAATGGGCTGATGCTATTCAATCAATATTGCCCCATATTTTTAACTTCTAGCTAAAGCATTCAAACTTCTCATCAAGCTGGTTATTAAAAAGTAACTAAATATGTTCTGCAACCGCATAAAACATCACTTTAGTCTGAAATTCCATTCCCCTCCGTAAAGAAGTACTTCCTAGTGTGTGTCTTCCACAAATCTCCCCTGATTTTCTATTGATGTGCTTTTCTATAGAGGTCAGATTCTGAACACCTTGGTTTGGGTCCAACATGAGGATGAGATCCCTGATTTCTGTTGATGTGTTATCCTTTCATGTACTATAGAGTATTACCTGGATAAGGTGTGCTGCAGGCTGGGTATGGAGAATACTGATTAAGGATATGCTGCAGGTTAGGTGTAAATACCAAATAACTTTGCACTCAGAGGCAAGCAACACTAGTTGTCACTAGACAACTAGAGTCACGATTGAGTACCACTTTGGACACTTCTAAGCAACTCTAGTAGGTTTAATTTTTATGTAATAATTAGATATATACTGTTATAACACATGTCTGATTCACAATGAGTGTTTAAAAAGCCATCCTACTCTAGGATTTCCATAGACATTTTACTTCTTTATAAAATAACTATTACTATCTCCTTCAGCTCTTTGTCATGGACACACATATCAGTTGGGCTTAAGTGGAATGATGCAGGTAGAAAAAAAAAGTTTGACATTGCGTTACTGGTTAGGCAAGTATACAGCCAAAAACGTGTTGTGTAAGAAAAGTAAAGATTCTGTAAACAGAATAAAATTGCTGAAAAGATTAAGTGAGATACAAAATGGTAAATTTCACCAGTAGAAAATAGTGATCATGAAGCAGATGATGCGTGGTCAAGTGTGGTGCAAACTTTGCTCAGCAGTTTTGTTTTTATTGGTTGGGATGAAGAGTATCTAATTTCTACATTCCATTTTCTGACACTTTTTATACAACAAACTTTATAAAACAATGAGCTTCCACACAAATCAATAGTTAGTCATAGACTTTTACGTGTCATCATCCACATCTGTAATAATTGGTTCATTCACATCAACAAAGTAGATTATGAGTATGTAATTATGAAGATAACCCTTTCAGTGCTTTTTTCACTGGTGATGTGTTAGTCTGTACACACGACAATAAACCAGAACTTGAATTTGAAAGACTGTCTGGAGTAAATGACAATTCCCTAGGATGAATATTCCTACAGATGTGTCTAATAGATCAGGAAATAAAATTCACGAGTGGTTTGATTTTCAGAATTGAAGACATTTCAATTCAGGTTTCTCTCTCTTACTATTTGTTTCCTATAATGGTCTTGCAAGGCGAAGTTCCTGAATTGCAAAGAAGTACACTGTTTGTTTGGTGTATTCATAATATACTTATCAGTTAAGATGTAGGTGGACCTTTTAAAAACAGATGCTCTTAAAACATGACTAATTGATAATACAAAAAGAAGAAAGCAAGCAATTCTTTCTTTATAGATGTGTGATTCTTTTCATGAAAACTAGGCTCCATTAAGGACCCCCATTACATCTATGGATGCCAAAATGAACACACAAAATCAAATATGTGTAACGTTTGATTTAAGAAGAATAAAAATATTTTTAATGGTTCTAGAAGTATAATGAACCTGAAATCCTCTGGCTGCTCTGTTATAAATAAGCTGTCCTGCTTTCCTGCTTTGGCCACGGCAGGATGAGTGAGGGTCAATGTCATGATTTAATCTACTTTCTGTCTTTATTAATATTTTTAATTATTTTTCTATTTTATCTTTTCTTTTGGTTTATCTGTTTTATTTAATGTTTTGCATTTACCCCCAATCTCTTACCCTCATTAGTGTCAGTCATTGCTGTCAGGTGCTGCTGTAATTATAACTGCTGTTACCTCAGGAGTCTATTTAAGACTCCTCCTCATATGCAACCTGCTGTAGAATTTGTTAGCATAAGCTACTTTTTTGTTCTTTGATCTGTTTTCTTCACTATTTCCCTTTATATTTTTGGATACAATTTTTGATGACCTGTTTCTTTGTATTTTGCAAAATTATGGCATTTTGTTTCTGTCTCTTAACAGACTTCAATGAAAATATTATTGGGATCTTTCTTAGAGAAGCTGAGTAAAGATAATGTGTTCCTTTATGGAGATTTTGAGTTTTGAGTGTAACAATTTTGGCTTTATGAACTTATTTAGTTTAATTATAACTTCTTATCTAATTTTTAAAAATGTATTTTCTTCATTAAGGCTAGTACTAATTTAATTTCTTATTTTTCCTGCATGATTTCAATTATATGTTTAATAAAGGGTTTTTTTAGTAGTTCATCAATAAATTAAATTACCTTTTTCTTGTGGCTTATTATGCCTGGGAAATTTTTCAGTTTTATTTTATATCCTGCTTTGAAATATTTTCATAACAGTTAAAGCAAATCCATCCAAAATGGGCAGAGACGTAAATCTGTCTTGGTTGGGATACCAGCTGAGTAGTTAGTTTGAGATATCTTTTTTAGTTTTGGTTAAAAAGGAAACTTCATTGTAAATAACTTTGGAAATAATAGAAAATATGGCAATAAGAAAAAGGCTATCCAGATTCTTACACCCTACGTTAAAGCAAACTTTGGGAAGATGAGCATATCAGTTTTGAGACGCAATTCAGTGAAATATAACAAATTATTTCTTTTCATCAATTATTTCCATTTTTTCCAGTTCTTTATTTGCTAAATCATTTCACGTATCCAAGAAAATGAATAATTATCATAAGGAAGAAAAAATATTTCCCTTGCGCAAATGATCCTCCCTTTTTCAAAGCCTGCTGCATTAAATTTAGGGGACCTGGAGGGCTGCCTCACCAGCAAATGGATCAAATTAAGAACATATCCACTCAGGAGTCTTATTTTAGACAGAAAGTGTGTTGGGAATGTGGGAATAAAATAGAGTATCCTTTGGAAATCAGAACACAGATGTCCTACCCCAGATTCAAACCTGTGACCTATGTACGTTGAAGCAGAAATATTTCACAATGATCCCTTATGCTGCTCTCTCCAGTTAATTTCTTCATTACTTGGAAATAAATAGAAACATTAGAAATGTACAATTTGGCCAGATTATTCTGGCACATATCTATTTATTCTACCTGCTATCATCACCATTTTTCACCCTCACCTGTTCAGTCAGTGGCTCAGTGAAGAATGAAAACAAAAGAGCTGTTTCAGGCAATTATTAACACAAATAGTACCTCAGCAAGGATTAATGACTGTTTTTAAGTTAACCGCTGCTTTAGACCACAGCTCAAAAGAGCTATTGTTAATCATTACTGTGGACAGTTCCTGGAGGAATAAATTATGCGGAGCAAGAAGCCAGTGCTGGAAGTTGACAAGCCTGGGAATGACTACTATACCAGGAAGCTTGAAATGGCAAGAATAAAGACATAGATCATTCCTATTGAACACAAAAAATCTATTTGACCCAGTGGTCTCACCATGTGTATGTCATATACCCAATACCCACACACATATCGAAAAGTATATAACCCAAAAATTTTGTGAGCTGTAAGGCATTTAATTTAGAACCCACCCTACTCTTAGTTTGTGGACTGAAGCTCATGTCATTTATGAATCTTGCTTCTGTAAAGTGAACCTTGTTGTGTAGCCTCCTAGTTCAGTGAAGTGTGTTATGGCTAACACGGAAAACTTGCAAGTCTTGAGCACACAAATTCTGTTTATTTTAAGAAAACAGAGATCGCTCTATAGGGGCATATTCAAAACAAAAGCCCTGTTTTGAAGTTCATTTAAGAAAGCCAAATGTCCTAATTCTAAACGTATTTCCTTTCCCACACTACTCTATCAAAATTGTTGCTTATTTAGAAAATTCAAACCGTGAGTATAGATCTGTGCATGCTGGCATCTTTTACATTGGTAGCACAATGACATCATGTCAGGCTGTTGACAAGTCATGTGAATGGCAATGTCTGTCATTCCCTACAGTATTAGGGCTGAACCAATGAAAATAACCCAGAAAATGGTTGCTGTTCATAGAGAAACTAACAAAAAAATTATGATGTGGTTATATCCCAAATAATAGCAATAAAAATAAATTAAAATCAAAATAACCACAATACTGTAAAAAAAAAAATCCTTGTGAAGAAGGAGATGTATGACAATGTCACCATTTTGACTCCTGGATGATGTTCCTGTTCCTTCTTCCCTTGGATGGCCTTGTACTTATAACCTGACCCAGAGCCAACAAAATGATACTCTGTAGAAGTGCATAGATCAGCAGCAGTGTTCAGCCAATTCATGTAATGTGAGCCAATGTTTTTGAATACAAAGCACAATTATTTTAATATAGACATAATGTGGCCAGTTTCTTATTTTAATCACGTAGGGATGAAGCAATAATTTGGAAAATACTATGCTGATGTTAGTACTCCTTTGGGCTGAAGCATTTATCTAATAGTTATTGGTTACTCTGACCTGGGGAGCAGTCAGGAGTTTGGTTTCAATTATAGTGCTGCCTTAATATCCAGTTTCGGCTATTTGCATTGTTTCTTCAGATAAGTTGGTAGGTATGATTTATTTTGCTGTTAACTTACCTTCTGAAGCAATAGTCCTGATGCTTTATTGATTAATGGTTACCTAGCACTTTTGTGGTTTTCTGAATTTTCATTAAAAGAGGAAAACAAATCTTAGTTTTTGCATTTATGTCTCAGTTCACAAGGCTTATGTTATTTCAGCTCTTTATACAGTGCATAAAAGAACTGATTTTTATACTTTGCATATGAAACAGAGCTTTCAGACATCTAGAATATTTAAAACTAGCCGACGCCGCTGTAGCATATGGCGGTGTAAGAATAGGAACGGAAAATATTGAGAAAGGAATTCAGAAATCAAGAAGAAAGAAATACTTCTTGAAAGACGTAGTTGTGAGTAGGTGTTTGGTAGTCCGAAGGAGGAATAGGAATCGAGAAAAGCGGCGTGGAGGTGTTTGGAAGGCCGCAGGCAGCGTGGGGAAGGGTTTGGAAGAGGACGAATAGGAATCGAGAAATGCCGTGTCGGCTGCGTGTGGGCGGGACCGGTTTTGAAGAGGAAGCAGAACGAACCAAGGAGTGGGGAATGCGTAATTTGAGGGAGGAATAGGAATCGAGAAAAGTGGCATGGGCATAGACATATATAGGTAGATGCCGCATTCACTGTGTTGCCCAGTCAACACGATACGTCAGCGCGTCTGCCCTATTGCGAGTGGCAAGAGTGCCATTTAAACTAATACAGGTAGACGTGGAATCCGGGTTTTCTGATGAAAAAACAATAACGTTTAAAACAGTATTGTTTACATGCAACAGATTTTGGCAAATTATTTACATGCAATTATTTATATCCATTTATATACTAATAAGTACCATTTATTATTATTAAATAATTCCTCCCATATAAGTAACATTTCCCGGACTGCCTTCTTCCATCTCCGAAACATTTCTAGACTTTGTCCTGTTCTTACGCAACACAGTACTGAAGTATTGGTTAATGCCCGAGTCACCTCATGTATAGATTACTGTAATGCTATTCTATCTGGCATCCCACAAAAACATATCCATCACTTACAACTTATTCAAAATTCTGCTGCCAGGATAATAACCTGCTGTTCTAAATCCACTGAACATATTATACCTACTCTCTCTCAACTTCACTGGCTCCCTGTTAACTACAGAATACAATACTAAATACTGCTCTGAACATTTAAAGCTCTTCACAATCTCACTGATCTCCTACAGACTTGCACTCCTCTCGCTCACTCAGATCCTCATCTGCAGCTCTACTTTCTGTACCACACATCAGACTCAGTGCTATGGGAGCACAAGCGTCTCTCATAGTGCTGCTCAACTCAGGAATTCTCTTCTATCTCATATACATCAGCTCGATTCAATAACACATTTTAAAACTGCCCTCAAAACTTATCTTTTCAAACTGGCATACCAATTGTGAATTTTGCACTGTTACTGCCAGTTATCTTTGTTTGTTTGCTAATTATTACTTTTTGATTTATCATTTTCTTGTTTTAATTTTACTAATGTTGTTTAATTTTATTGTAAGGTGACCTTGAGTGCTAAGATTATAAAACGGGATTTTCTAAAGGCCAAATATAACCAAAGCATTTGTTCAGCCTTACCTATGAAATGTAATCCCCTGGGATCTGGTTTGGAGTGTACAGCAGTTTGTACAATCCCAAGCAGCACATGCATGAGGCATCTTTATCCATTACTTCACTCCACAGCAGTGCCACTCGCAATATGGCAGCAACATTGACGTATGATGCTGCTGGTCATGCGGCGTCTAGTATTTCTATGTCTATGGGAGTGGGGGTGTATGGGAGGCCGCAGGCAGTGTGGGGAAGGGTTTGGAAGAGGATGAATAGGAATCAAGAAATGCCGTATCGGCTGCATGTGGGCGGGACCGGTTTTGAAGCAGGACGAACCAGAAGAGAAATATATAAGAGACTAGCAAAATACCTGAGCTTCACAGCGGTGAAGTAGTGAGGTAAAGAAGTTATGAAAAAGAAAAGGAAACATTTTAAAAATAACGTAACATGATTGTCAATGTAATTGTTTTGTCACTGTTATGAGTGTTGCTGTCATATATATATATATATATATATATATACACACACAAACACACACACAGACACACACACATATAAACATATATACATATACATATAAACATATCTACATATACACATATGTACACATACACATATCTATATATATATATATATATACATATACACATCTACATATATACTCAGCAAAAAAAGAAACGTCCCTTTTTCAGGACTGTGTATTTCAACAATAATGTTTTAAAAATCCAAATAACTTTACAGATCTTCATTGTAAAGGGTTTAAACAATGTTTTCCATGCATGTTCAATTAACCATAATCAATTAATTAACATGCACCTGTGGAATGGTCGTTAAGACCTTAACAGCTTACAGAAAGTAGGCATTTAAGGTCACAGTTCTAAAAACACAGGACACTAAAGAGACTTGTCTACCGACTGTGAAAAACACCCAAAGAAAGATGCCCAGGGTCCCTGCTCATCTGTGTGAACGTGCATTAGGCATGCTGCAGGGAGGCATGAGGACTGCTGATGTGGCTAGGGCAATAAATTGCCATGTCCGCACTGTGAGACAGGAAGGACAGCTGATCATCCTTGCAGTGGAAGAGCCCGGATCTCAATCCCATTGAGCACGTCTGGGACCTGTTGGATCGCAGGGTGAGGGCTAGGGCCATTCCCCCCAGAAATGTCCAGGAACTTGCAGGTGCCTTGGTGGAAGAGTGAGGTAACATCTCACAGCAAGAACTGACAAATCTGGTCCAGTACATGAGGAGGAGATGCACTGCAGTACTTCAAGCAGCTGGTGGCCACACCAGATACTGAATGGTACTTTTGATTTTGAGCCTCCCTTCATTCAGGGACACATTGTGAAACATTTTTAGTTTATGTCTTATGGTGTTGACTCTTTTAGTGTTCATACAAATATTTACACATTAAGTTTACTGAAAGTAAAAACAGTTGAAAGTCAGAGGACGTTTCTTTTTTTGCTGAGTATATATACACATACTAGCAAAATACCCACGCTTCGCAGCGGCGAAGTACTGCCTTAAAATTTTTATTAAGAAGAAAATTAAACCTTTTTAAACTGAGAGAAAATATACCAATAATTATTTGTTAAGGATCTCTTTGTATACCACGTTGTCAGTTCGGCCCTCCGGTTGTAATATGACCAAGCTGTGCGCTGAGCTTACTTTTGAGCATGCAACGTACAGTTGGCCATGTGAAAAGTAATCTTGTTTCAAATCTCACAGCTTGGATTGCTGCTGTCATAATCGGTTTGAGTTTCATGGCTTGCTTCAATTACGACAGTATTTGCAGAAATTGTGTTGAAGTGACATTCGGCAACTGTCAAGCGTTGTAAGCATAAAATTGGTTTCATCGATAACTTCACATCCAGCTTTTGATAGTTTAAGCATTCATAAACATCAAAGTGTCCACTACTCAAATCGTCACCTGAGAATCTAAGATGTTCAAGAGGCATTGGTGGTTGTCGAAAGGTGTAAAATATTTGGCCATTTCGGTACACTTGAAAGCGACAACCGAACAATTCAGCGGCAGCCATCAACTCACATGCAGAACCATAGGTGAAGGGCTTAAGCATTTCACTCTTATAGTGCTCCTGTGTAGTATAATTATCTCCTGTACCATCATCAGTCCACACCTTGAACCTGTCCCAGTCATTCAATACATAAGACACAATGTTCCTCCAGATATCAAGAGTGAGCCCGATATGGCCGCGCGATATGTAACAAAGAGAATGGAAAAGGCAGGTGCCATCTCCGGGCATGGAAACCACTCGGTAAGTGACAATTCTTTGATCAATGGTGATCACCTCGATAGACATGTTGATGGGGGTACGGTTGGAACGATAAAAGAAATGGGTACCTGAACAATGTAAAGTAAGTCTAAAATACCTACACAATAACTATAATCGTAATAAACGAACAATAAAACAGCGGAGAAGCCTTATATAGGCAGGCAGCCAACAACGTGGGAGGCGTTGGGATGAGGGACCCAACGCCGCCTCACATGGTGACCGAGCTGCAGGCTATGGACATATATATGTATGTAAGTAGGATTCAGTTAGCGTTTGGAACCCGCGTACCAAATTTCTTTAAGATGGGCCCATAAGTAACAAAGGCCATTGGAAAGTTCAATATGGCGGTCGACAGTGGCGTCATACCACCGAAATAAGTACGTACATCGGTTTTGGTTAGCGCAGGGAAGCCGCCTACCAAATTTTGTGAAGATGGGGCCATATATAAGAAAGTTCAACATGGCGGACGTTGTCAACCGTTATGACCGTTATGCGTATAATTTCGAAATGAAACCTGCTTAACCTTTGTAAGTAAGCTGTAAGGAATAAGCCTGCCAAATTTCATCCTTCTGAAGTTGGAAAGTTCAATATGACGGCCAACAGTGGCATCATACCACTGAAATAAGTACATACATCGGTTTCAGTTAGCGCAGGGAAGCTGCCTACCAAATTTCGTGAAGATTGGGCCATAAATGAGAAAGTTCAACATGGCGGACGCTGTCGACCGTTATGACCGTTTCGTGTAGAATTTCTAAATGAAACCTGCTTAACTTTTGTAAGTAAGCTGTAAGGAATGAGCCTGCCAAATTTCCGCCTTCTACCTACATGAGAATTTGGAGAATTAGTGACGTTGGAAAGTTCAATATGGTGGCCGACAGTGGCGTCATACCACCGAAATAAAATACGTACGTCGGTTTCGGTTAGCGCAGGGAAGCCACCTACCAAATTTCATTTCAAAGTGAGTGAGGGTTTTGCCTTTTATTAGTATAGATATATACACATATCAACATATATACTGTATATATACACATACATATACATACATACATACACACACATATATATACAGTATATATATATACACACAGACACATATATACATATATATACATATCTACATATATATACATATCTACATATATACACACATATATATATATATATACATACCCACATATATATATACATATCTACATATATACAGTATATACACATACATACATACATACATATATATATATCTACATATATAAAATCCCCGCACTTCGCAGCGACGAAGAACTGCTTTTAAATTTTTATTAAGTATAGATATATACACACACACACACATATACAGTAAACATAAATATACATATATACATATCTACATATACACATATCTATACTAATAAAAGGCAAAACCCTCACTCACTCACTCATCACTAATTCTCCAACTTCCCATGTAGGTAGAAGGCTGAAATTTGGCAGGCTCATTCCTTACAGCTTACTTACAAAAGTTGGGCAGGTTTCATTTCGAAATTCTACGCGTAATGGTCATAACTGGAACCTATTTTTTCGTCCATATACTATAATAGACTTCTGCTCGATGGCCGTGGGAGGCGGAGTTACGATGGCCGTGGGAGGCGGAGTAATTTAGTGCCTGCCCATATAAGGCCGTCCGTCAGCGGCAATCCAATAGAAACACTGCCGCTAAATATTCACGGGTGAGGGACTGTGCTTATGCAGACGAAGATGAGATGGTCAGGGTGGTGTTTGACACAAACTCAGCGAAACTGCGAGAGAAACTTTTAAGTGCCAGGTCTTAGCTAACATTAAATACAGCCGTGGACATTGCACGAGATGGCACCAGCACAGCTGGGAACCTTCAATGCATGTACACCGAGCAGCTCACGTGAACTGACGCAGTGCACAGACAAAAAGCCACAGTTCCAAACAGTGCTGAACAAAAACCGAATTACACAATTGAGAAGGCATCAAAAAAATATGAAGCGTGTGACACATACAAGCATATTCATAACTACAGCTACTGCGGAACCAAAGTACACGGTGGAAAAAGTTAATATCCCGTTAAAGGAAGACAGTGTAAAAAAAAAACCCGTGCATGCATTGTGTCACGTCTCAGATAAAGAGGAAGACGAGCTGTTTATTGATGCAGTAAGAAACGAATCGATGAATGAAACCTGTTATCTTTACAATGATTGACAAACACTGAATGTAACTTGAACACAACACATCCTACAAATATGAACCTGATTGAAAGAAATAATGATAATAAAATCCTTGATGACAGCAACACTCATAATACTCACAAAATAATTACTGTACATTGGCAATCATGTTACGCTATTTTTAAAATGTTCCCTTTTCTTTTTCATAACTTCTTTAACACACTACTTCATGCGGCTGGTATATATATATATATATATATATATATATATATCCCGATCTACATACTCTCCATACATCTACATACTCCTTGAAAAATTTAGACCCATCTCTAACCTGCCTTTCTTAAGTAAAGTTCTGGAGAAGGCAGTCATTATGCAGTTAAATGACCACCTCAATAAACATGCTATTCTTGATAAATTTCAGTCGGGTTTTAGAACAAATCACAGCACAGAAACTGCACTCGTTAAAGTAGTAAATGATTTGCAGTTGAATGCAGACAGAGGCCATTTATCTGTTCTCATCCTCTTAGATCTGAGTGCTGCATTTGACACCATTGATCATAATATTCTTAGAAATCGCCTTAGTCAATGGGTGGGCCTCTCTGGCAGTGTCTTAAATTGGTTTGAATCCTACCTGACAGGGAGAAAATTTTTTGTTAGTTGTGGGAATTACAACTCAAAGACACATGATATCCAATATGGTGTTCCACAAGGCTCTATTCTGGGTCCGCTGCTCTTCTCAATCTATATGCTTCCGTTAGGTCAGATTATCTCAGGGCACAACGTGAGCTACCACAGCTATGCTGATGACACACAGCTGTACTTATCAATAGCACCTGATGACCCCGATTCTATTGATTCACTAACACAATGTCTGACTTGTATCTCAGAATGGATGAATAGTAACTTTCTCAAGTTAAATAAAGAGAAAACTGAAATCTTAGTGATTAGCAATAATGGATACAATGAGACTATTAGAAATAAACTGGATACATTAGGATTAAAAGTCAAAACGGAGGTAAAAAGCTTAGGGGTAATTGTTGACTGTAATCTGAATTTTAAATCGCATATTAATCAGATCATTAGGACAGCATTTTTCACTTAAGAAACATAAGTAAAGTTAGACCTCTTATATCACTGAAAGATGCTGAGAAATTAGTTCACGCGTTTGTTTTCAGTCGACTAGATTACTGTAACGCACTCCTCTCAGGACTACCCAAAAAAGACATAAATTGTTTGCAACTAGTGCAGAATGCAGCTGCTAGAATCCTAACTATGAAAAGAAAATCCGAACACATTTCTCCAGTTTTAATGTCACTACACTGGTTACCTGTGTCATTCAGGATTGACTTTAAAATTCTGCTTATGGTTTATAAAGCCTTAAATAATCGCACTCCATCTTACATAATCGGAATGTCTGACACCCTATATTCCAAATCGTAACCTTAGATCCTCAAATGAGTGTCTCCTTAGAATTCCAAGAACAAAACTTAAAAGAAGTGGTGAGGCGGCCTTCTGCTGCTATGCACCTAAAATCTGGAATAGCCTGCCAATAGGAATTTGCCAGGCTGATACAGTAGAGCAATTTAAAACACTGCTGAAAACATATTACTTTAACATGGCCTTTCTATAACTTCAATTTAACTTAATTTAACTTAATCCTGATACTCTATATGTTCAATTCATCATAATAACTATTCATGGTGGCTCTAAAATCTGTACTGACCCCTACTCTCTTTTCTGTTTCTTTTTCCGGTTTCTTTGTGGTCACCTCCACCTACTCAAAGCTTCATGATGCTCCAACAATGATGGGTGGATTAAAAGGCAGAACTCTGCGTGACCATCATCATCAAGCCCTTCCATGAGAACCCTAAATCCAAAGAGGACTGTTTGATTTATGTTAGGTAGAATGCCCGGAGGGGACTGGGTGGTCTCATGGTCTGGAATCCCTGCAGATTTTATTTTTTCTCCAGCCGTCTGGAGTTTTTTTGTTTTTTCTGTCCCCCCTGGCCATTGAACCTTACTCTTATTCGATATTAATTAATGTTGATTTATTTTGTTTTCTTATTGTGTCTTTTATTTTTCTATTCTTTATTATGTAAAGCACTTTGAGCTACTGTTTGTATGAAAATGTGCTATATAAATAAATGTTGTTGTTGTTGTTGTTGTCCTGACCCGGAAGTGTTCCTAATCCCCAGTCCATGTGACTCTCAATCACTTCCGGGTCAGGTACAAGTTCTTTTCTTCACCCCGGAAGCATGTCATTCCTCTTGTCCACGTGTGCTTCCGGGGCGTAGGGAAAATAGCCATTATTCCTCCCTGCAGCATCCCCTAGTGGCCCCCACGGCATCCAGCAGGGCTGTGCATAAAAACTACATTGTCCATGATGCCCTGCTGGTCTTCTGGGGACCTCCATACTGCAAGGAGGGCTCCACCTGGCGGCTTGGGGGTATTGGCTGGGATAATGGCTCGGCCATTCACCACAACATATATACATACTGTATACACATACATACATACACATAAATATATATATATATATATATATATATACTGTGAACTTGGCCCGGACACAGATAGGCGGACATGTTGTTTAAAACCACCACACGTTTATTAAACACAATTATTTACAATAAAGGTCACTCAGACCCAGTCCAATGGTCACACAGACCTTAGTCACGTGCACAAAATGAACCCTAAACAGTCACAATCCTGGCCACAATGCCTTTCTTCGGGCCGCCTCCACAGTTCCTCTTGCCTCGTCCTCCTTCCACCAGACTCTAGCCTCGAATGAATGGAGACGGCCCCTTTTATAGAGGACCCGGATGAGCCCCAGGTGTTCCCGGCATTCCTCCGTTGGCCACGCCCCAGCGTGGCGTAAGTGCCGGCTGTCCTCCTGGCTGCTCTCCGGGCGCCGTCATAAATCTTCCCCCCAGCACTTCCTGGTGTGGCGGAAGTGCTGGGGCAACAAGTCTCCAAGACATCGGGGCGCCTCCTGGCGGTGACCACGGGCCCCTACAGGGAAAGGCTTCCATGCCCTTGACCCGTGGCCCCCAAAGCAACCCGGAAGGCAAACCCCACGTGATCCAGGCAGGGCTCTGACCCTCTTCCGGTCCCTCCTGGCGTCCCGGCCGGGTCATGGCCCCTGGCATCCCTGACAGTGCCCCACAGCCAGCGAAGACCACCCGTGGGAAAGAGCGACCCGTCCCGCGAGGGCAGCAGAGTCCCGAAAAGGGTCCTACTTGAGGATAGCCGGGGTCCGTCCCTGATCGGCACCCTCTCCGCGGCTTCCATGTCCCTCTCGATAGTGGAACCGTCGGCACCGCCTGCTCTCTCTCCGCCGGCCTCAGGGATTCCCTGTATTGGAGGAGGCGGCACCCAGCCGCTTAATCCTCCCTTCACTCTCGGACGCCTTGACGGTATGCGACTCTGTATTAACCAACACGAGCCCCTTTCCCGTCTGCGTCCCCAACATATCGGAGGAATCGGCACCCAGCCTCTTATTCCTCCGTTCACTCTGGGACGCCATGACGGTTTGAGACTCCTTATGGAAAAGAAGGCGCCTCTTTCCCGTCTGCGTCCCTATAGTGCGGTGCAAGACCGCAGCCGACTCGAGGCGGAGGGCGCTAGGACCCGGGGCACTTAGCAGCCCGTGTCCATTCAGCGTCCTCTCGGACTCCCCCCTCGCCGCGCATACAGCCCGCGGTGCCGCACCTCCTGTCAGAGGGCTGCTTACTCGGAACTGATCCTTAACATCACAGCCTTTTTCAACAGACCCTCCCGCATGCTGTACGGAGTCGGCTGTACTCACCGTCTCCGCCGTACCTCTCCGGCTGGAGATTCCAGCGTCGCGCCATCCCGTTATCGATCGAAACGTTTTCAGCGCCGCGAGCGCCTTCCTCTCCAGTTCCAGCACCTCAGCCCGGAGGGCACGTAGCATCTGTAATACACGCTGCTCCACGGGCTGAAGGGACGCCTCCTGCTCCGCCAGAGCAGCTGGCAAAGACAGAAAGTTAACCGACGCGGAGCCTACCTGTCTGTCAGCCTCAAACGTCGGCCCGGCCACTTCCTGTGGGCCTTCTCCTCCGGCCCAATCGGGCCTTCCCCCTGACCGTGATGGACATTCCTTGGTCCTGCCTCTCTACAGTCATCGGCGGGCACACAAGACACACCGTCCAATCGCGTGCCTTTCAGGGGGAGGGACTTCTGGTCCGCGGCCATCTTGCCTCCCCTTCTGCGGTGTCGGCGTGCCTGCGGCAGCCTTGCTGTTGCCAGCGCCTCTCGAGCTGCAGCGTCTCCTCCTCCGCAGCCCTTGCGGCTGCCGCCGTGCTGCCGGAGACCCGCAGACCAGCATGCGCCTGCCACTGACGTGGATCCGGGAAGTCCCTGTCTGCAAAAAAGAAAACATGCGGGCCGGCTGTAGCTAGGCAGGGAACTCACCTCCCTGGACTCGTCAAACCGAGGACACCTCCTCGGCGTGGCCTTTCTTGACGCCATGCCGTCCCGGGCGCCTCCAGCGGCGGCGCGCTCGTTGGAGACCGCTGCACTCGTTGTAGGCACGCCACCCTCCCGCATCAGGGAAATATGGCCTTCCTGCGGACCTCTGGCGGTCCGTGGGCCGGGCCGTCCACAACAAATTTGTTGATAACAGGTCCCCGCCTTGTAACAGGCGGAGCATCCTGCCGGCTACGCCAGATGTGAACTTGGCCCGGACACAGACAGGCGGACATGTTGTTTAAAACCACCACACGTTTATTAAACACAATTATTTACAATAAAGGTCACTCAGACTCAGTCCAATGGTCACACAGACCTTAGTCACGTGCACAAAACGAACCCCAAACAGTCACAATCCTGGCCACAATGCCTTTCTTCGGGCGCTGTCATAAATCTTCCCCCCAGCACTTCCTGGTGTGGCGGAAGTGCTGGAGCAACAAGTCTCCAAGACATCGGGGCGCCTCCTGGCGGTGACCACAGGCCCCTACAGGGAAAGGCTTCCATGCCCTTGACCCATGGCCCCCAAAGCAACCCGGAAGGCAAACCCCACGTGATCCAGGTAGGGCTCTGACCCTCTTCCGGTCCCTCCTGGCGTCCCGGCCGGGTCATGGCCCCTGGCATCCCTGACAATACACACATACATACATACACACACACACACACACAAACACACACATATATATATATATACTAGCAGAATACCCGCGCTTCACAGCGGAGAAGTAGTGTGTTGAAGAAGGTACGAAAAAGAAAAGGAAAAATTTTTAAAATAACGTAACATGGTTGTTAATGTAATTGTTTTGTCATTGATATGAGTGTTGTTCTCATATCTATCTATCAATATATATATATATATATATATATATATATATCTATGTATCTATATATATATATATGTTGTTCTCATATCTATCTATATATATATATCTCTATCTATCTATATATATATATATATATCTGTCTATCTATATATACAGTGGTGTGAAAAACTATTTGCCCCCTTCCTGATTTCTTATTCTTTTGCATGTTTGTCACACAAAATGTTTCTGATCATCAAACACATTTAACCATTAGTCAAAAATAACACAAGTAAACACAAAATGCAGTTTTTAAATGATGGTTTTTATTATTTAGGGAGAAAAAATCCAAACCTACATGGCCCTGTGTGAAAAAGTAATTGCCCCTGAACCTAATAACTGGTTGGGCCACCCTTAGCAGCAATAACTGCAATCAAGCGTTTGCGATAACTTGCAATGAGTCTTTTACAGCTCTGGAGGAATTTTGGCCCACTCATCTTGGCAGAATTGTTGTAATTCAGCTTTATTTGAGGGTTTTCTAGCATGAACCGCCTTTTTAAGGTCATGCCATAGCATCTCGATTGGATTCAGGTCAGGACTTTGACTAGGCCACTCCAAAGTCTTCATTTTGTTTTTCTTCAGCCATTCAGAGGTGGATTTGCTGGTGTGTTTTGGGTCATTGTCCTGTTGCAGCACCCAAGATCGCTTCAGCTTGAGTTGACGAACAGATGGCCGGACATTCTCCTTCAGGATTTTTTGGTAGACAGTAGAATTCATGGTTCCATCTATCACAGCAAGCCTTCCAGGTCCTGAAGCAGCAAAACAACCCCAGACCATCACACTACCACCACCATATTTTACTGTTGGTATGATGTTCTTTTTCTGAAATGCTGTGTTCCTTTTACGCCAGATGTAACGGGACATTTGCCTTTCAAAACGTTCAACTTTTGTCTCATCAGTCCACAAGGTATTTTCCCAAAAGTCTTGGCAATCATTGAGATGTTTCTTAGGAAAATTGAGACGAGCCCTAATGTTCTTTTTGCTTAGCAGTGGTTTGTGTCTTGGAAATCTGCCATGCAGGCCATTTTTGCCCGGTCTCTTTCTTATGGTGGAGTCGTGAACACTGACCTTAATTGAGGAAAGTCAGGCCTGCAGTTCTTTAGATGTTGTCCTGGGGTCTTTTGTGACCTCTCGGACGAGTCGTCTCTGCGCTCTTGGGGTAATTTTGGTCAGCCAGCCACTCCTGGGAAGGTTCACCACTGTTCCATGTTTTGCCATTTGTGGATAATGGCTCTCACTGTGGTTTGCTGGAGTCCCAAAGCTTTAGAAATGGCTTTATAACCTTTACCAGACTGAGAGATCTCAATTACTTCTGTTCTCATTTGTTCCTGAATTTCTTTGGATCTTGGCATGATGTCTAGCTTTTGAGGTGCTTTTGGTCTACTTCTCTGTGTCAGGCAGCTCCTATTTAAGTGATTTCTTGATTGAAACAGGTGTGGCAGTAATCAGGCCTGGGGGTGGCTACGGAAATTGAACTCAGGTGTGATACACCATAGTTAGGTTATTTTTTAACAAAACTGCATTTTGTGTTTACTTGTGTTATATTTGACTAATGGTTAAATGTGTTTGATGATCAGAAACATTTTGTGTGACAAACATGCAAAAGAATAAGAAATCAGGAAGGGGGCAAATAGTTTTTCACACCACTGTATATATATGAGTGTCGCTGTGATATATATATATAGCAAAATACCCGCGCTTCACAGCGATGTCATGTGTTAAAGAAGTTATGAAAAAGAAAAGGAAACATTTTAAAAATAATGTAACATGATTGTCAAAGTAATTGTTTTGTGTATTTGGCGGCAGCGTCACGAAGTTGTTTTCGGCAGTTGCATCAGAAAATGTACCACGACGTCTGGCACGCCTCCTTTTTACTGTTTTCTCACAGCTTGGATTGCTGCTGTCATATATACACACACACACACACACACACACACACACACACACACACACACACACACACACATACATACATACATACATATATATATATATACACTTATATACACATACATATCTTCATATCTACATATCTATATATATATACAGTATATATATATATATATATATATATACATACCTATCTACATCATATATACACACACATACATACATACACACACACAAATTATATATATGTATGTATGTATATGTGTGTGTGTGTGGGTATATATATACACATACATATACTTGTGTGTATGTTTGTATGTGTCTATATGTGTGTGTATAGGTTTGGTCACTGAGTGCAAGGGAAAAATAATAAATTATAGTCTATAAGTTATTAAACAGTAAAACATTAACGTTTTAAGAAGTACAGGTACATTGAAATTACATTTTCAATGTGAACGTTCAAATTTGTGCCTCTGGTAATGTGCCTTACCGGCATTTAAAGAAAATTAGTTTTGTGTCCTCTGCAGTGTTAAGAGAGAAAGGCTTTGGTTTGGAATAAAAGGAAAAAAGGTGTAAAGAAACTAAAGTTGCCTTTTTCTTTTATATAGTATAGAGAGATGTGTTCGCTGACGTTATGATCGCCTTTTGGGGACAGTCGTGGTGGGTCTTGTGTAGACTGGTGAGGCGTCCCGCCATTAATCGGCTGTGATGGCACTGTCAGCCCTCCACTCCTGTGCGTCTTCATAATCCGAGCTGAGGATCTTATAATCGATATCGTGCAAAAGAAAGTGTGAATCGCCTTAATATTATTTTGCCGTGGTGTAGAAAAGGGGTCCGTGTTTGCACTTGTCTGGGCTATAGCGCGGGGAGGATGAAAAAATTAAAAGTGCTCACTTTGACTTAAGGCAGAAGCGCAGTCAGCGTCTCAAAGGCGGCACAGCTATGCGCGCTGGCTGCTCGACTTTTGCTGGGCAGGAGACCCCAGTTTTGCAGACACGTTCATGATATCAAAAGTCTCAGCGCTCTTTGGAGGTCATTCATATATATATTGTAGCGTTCTGTTCTTTATTGTAGAGTTCTGTTTTGCAGTTTGTGTTCTGTGATTTGCATCCCTCTCAGTTATTTATTCTGTTGTCCCTGTTATTTCTCATGGACTGTAATAGAGTGGAAAGTAAAGGAGGTTTCCGGAGGGATGGGGTGGAGCCGAGGCGGGGGGCGCTGGGTTGGAAGGAGGAGGGTGGAGACAGGAGAGAGGTTCGGTCATGTCTCTCGCTGTGAGATTGTTTTTGAGTTCTGCCTGTTCGGCGTGGTTGCGGCCAACAGCAACCGTTTTTTTATTAATAAAGAAGAGACTAACCAAGTGACCGTCTCGGATCGTCATTACGTCTGGGAAGATGCTATAATATATAGCAAAATACCAGCGCTACTAGCGGAGAAGTAGTGTGTTAAAAAGTAATGAAAAAGAAAAGGAAACATTTTAATAATAACGTAACATGATTGACATTGTCATGAGTGTTGCTGTCATATATATGCCTGCCTAAATAAGTCACCCTCGCTTTGCTCTTACTTTATTTACCGTTCATTTAATCATGGCTATTGGCGGAAAAATAATAAAATGGAAGGAGGATGGCTTTACCAAAACAATTATTGATGGCGAATCTATTATTCATAAAGCTTGAATTGGTGATCTGTTTTTCTGTGTTAACCTCATATTTTTCATACTTCTTCTCAAACTAAGGTGGTGTGAGGGTAAAATGAATCGGGATGCTGATCAATGTAATCGGTGTACCAGGAAATCATGCATTGACAAAAGCTCCCCTTTGCTTGTAATGCAAAGTGTGATTAAATGCATTATTTTTTAACACGTTATGGAGCACATGCATCGAAGCTTCTCAGCTGTGCTTGTGCTAAGAAAAGGAAAGATTTTAAAAATAACGTAACACGATTGTCAATGTAACCTTTTGTAAGTAGTGCCTGGAGGATTCAGTGTGTAGAAACTCTAGAGATAGCATGTGTATTAATTTGTGGATTTTTCTGTGAGTATTTGGTGGCAGTCTGAGGAAGTTGCTTCGGAAGACAGCGTTAGCCGCGCAGCTCAGCTCAGAGCGAAATGAGGTAAATGGGAGGGAGATGATGGCGTGACTCCCCCACCCCTTTAACTGTCAATCCCCACAAACACAGTCTCTCGGAATTTGCATAAGCACACCCCTTCACCTACAATTTTAACTTAGTTACAAAGTGATCAAAACTCTCGTTTATATCCTGCGTCCTCTCATTAAACTTGTATCCCGCATTACCTGTGGGCATGTGAAACGCCAGCGATAGCCTGTCTATGAACTTAATTTAAAGTTTAGGTTTACACCTTGCTTTCTTTCCGAGGTAGCAGCACTCATGAATATGGTAGTATATGTCACTTGCTCGCTTCTTATTGTTTCGCTGCCTTCTCAATTATATAATGCATGTTTTCTTAAGCGCTTTTTGGAGGTCTTCCTGGTTTTCTACGTAGTGCGTTGACAGTCAGTTCACGTGATTACGTGGGAGGCGTGATGATGTCACACGAAACTCCGCCCCCCCACGTCATTCCAGCTCAACTCCATTACAGTTAATGGAGAAAATACCTGCCAGTTATGACCATTAGGCGTAGAATTTCGAAATGAAACCTGCCCAACTTTTGTAAGTAAGCTGTAAGGAATGAGCCTTCCAAATTTCAGCCTTCTACCTACACGGGAAGTTAGAGAATTAGTGATGAGTGAGTGAGTGAGTGAGTGAGTGAGTGAGTTAGGGCTTTGCCTTTTATTAGTATAGATACACACAGACACATATACAGTATATACATATCTACACATATACACATATATACATATCTACATATATATACACATATATATATACATACATACATATATATATATACACTAGCAAAATTCCCGTGCTTCGCAGCAGAGAAGTAGTGTGTTAAAGAAGTAATGTAAAAGAAAAGGAAACATTTTGAAAATAACGTAACATGATTGTCAATGTAATTGTTTTGTCACTGTTGTGAGTGATGAGTGTTGCTGTCATATATATATATATATATATATATATATATATATATATATATATATGTATACACACACATATAAACACATATATATATACATATCTATTCATATATACACATACACATATACACATATTATATATACACACACACATATATACATACATATATATATACATACATATATACACATACATACACACACATACATATCTACATATATACATTGACACACACACACACGTGGATATTATGAACTATCGTTTCTGTTCAAGTTCTATTTAAATTTTAAATAGAAGGAATTTTTATTTAGTCGACAGAATATTATTCCGGAATAAATCAACTCAAACCTTAAATAACTTATAATATTTTGCTATCCATAAAAATATATCCTGTCTAAATTATACAAGTTAGAAATAAAGTAAACGTTAAAAGAACAAATATTAAAATTTCTTTACTCTTATGTAATTTTATATAAAAAACAAACTTAAATTTTAAATATCCTAAAAGATTTTGCTCTCCATAAAAATATATCCTGTCAAAATTATACAAATTCAAATATGAACATGGTGCATAACAAAACCTGGAAATATAAATAAAATTTGTTCTTTTCAGCAATAACAAATCAAATCATTCAGTTGTCTTTGCTCCTATGTCATTTTATCAGAGCTGGATGCCTGGCATCTTTTTTTGGCAACAAGTTCGTTTATGTTTGGTGTGAGGTTCTGTGTTGTGGAGATTCTCAGGATGGACTGCAGGTGCTCATCAGTGAGACGACTCCTGTGTGCTATTTTGTTAGTCTTCATCACTGAGAAGAGCTTCTCACACAGATATGTGCTACCAAACATGCACAAGGTTCGAGCCACATGTAGATGGAACTGGAGCATTTCTGCGGGAATGGAGTGAATAAACTGTGCGGGCCCTGCAGTATCGTACTTTGCCTTCAGTGTGCCATTACACTGCAGCTCAATCACCTCCATCTGAATCTGCACAGGTGGAGTTTCCACATAAACGGCAAATGGGTTGCGAAACAACTCAAAATTCTTTTTTTGTTCTTCAAAGTCACCAAACGCCGTGCGAACTCAGTGCGCAGTGCACTCAGTTTATCAGCAAAGTGCGTATTTAGGAACACCGTTGTGCCGACTTGGTTCAACATTACTTGGCAACAGGGAAAGTGGGGCAAGTTGCACTGGTGCATTTGTGTCTCCCATAAAGTAGCTTCACTTGAAATCACTTTGTGATTTTGCACGGGTAAAAATGTCTGCTGAAGTGTCAGATTCTTCTTTAACTCTTCTGCTTTCTGTATCTTGTGCATTGCATTCAGGTCTTTCAGGTTATCTTGATGTTTTGTCTCATAGTGCCGTCTTAGATTAAATTCTGTAATTACAGCCACATTAGCTCCACTAATGACACACACGGGTTTACCGGCAATGTCAGTAAACATATACCTCCCATCGGTTTTTAAAGGCTCTATGTTCAGAATCACCTTTTCTCTTCGGCATCGTGTGGGCTAGCTTTGCAATAACTTGCAGCATCATAAGCTAGACTTGATTAACGCGGTAAGTGTTCGGCAAGGCAGCTGAAGCGCTGCATTATGGGATCTGTAGTTTATTGTGTTACCAGTGCTTTATATTCCCTGGGCCATTAATAACAGTAATACAGTATATAAAATGATCTTGCGGGCCGGATATAATTACACGCCGGGCCAGATGTGGCCCATGGGCCTTGAGTTTGACACATACGGACTAAAAAGAACTTCAAAAGAAATATTTTTTCGAATGTGATCGCGCAATTCAGATCGAGTTGACGCGCACTACAGTACATCGAGCCCGTTTGCTATTGTGGTTTTACCTGTGTGCCTCAATAAGTTCCCCTCCCCTCGCTCTTACTTTTTTACCGTTCATCTAATGAATACACTGAGTATGGCTTTACCAAAACAATCATTGATCCCAAATAAAGTATCCATTATTCATAAAGCTTCAATTGGTGATCTGTCTTTCTGCGTTAATCGCATATTTTTTCATACGTCTCAAACGAAGGTGATGCGGGGGTAAAATGAATCGGGAAGCGCTGATATATATGTATGTGTGTGTATATATGTATATATATTGAAATAATGCAGAGTACGCGACACGTGTTTCGCCGTAATTTTGGGGTCATCAGGTGTACATACTCAGTGCACCCCCTCTCGGGAATCGAACCTCGGATGTCAGCGCTAGAGGCGAAGCCTCTTCCATTGCACCACGGCGTGTGGTTTGTCTATTTGAGAGTATGTA
Source organism: Polypterus senegalus (assembly GCF_016835505.1). Taxonomy (NCBI): domain Eukaryota; kingdom Metazoa; phylum Chordata; class Cladistia; order Polypteriformes; family Polypteridae; genus Polypterus; species Polypterus senegalus. Next base: position 98,374,898 of record NC_053164.1, read on the forward strand.
GATCGGGGTATATATATATACTAGACATTAAGCCCGTTACAATAACGGGCGCTAGAACAGTAGTGCATAAACATTAGTAGGAGCAGTCTATATTAAATGGCAAGGGACCTTGTATGTAGCTGTAATATACGTCACTGTATTGTGTGCCTTTAATTTTCTCTCTCAGTAATACTGGTTTGTATTTCCGTAAAATGCCTGTAATTTTGTATGACAGTAATACAGTGGAACCTCGGCTCACGACCATAATTCGTTCCAAAACTCTGGTTCTAATCCGATTTGGTCGTGAACCGAAGTAATTTCCCCCATAGGAATGTATATAAATACAATTAATCCATTCCAGACCGTATGAACTGTATATAAATATATATTTTTTAACGTTTTTAAGCACAAATATAGTTAATTATACCACTGAATGCACAGCGTAATAGTAAACTAAATGTAAAAACATTGAATAACACTAAGAAAAACTTGAACAACTGAGAAAACTAAGACTGGAAGAGTTTGCGCTATAGCCTTACGCCCCGCTCGCTAAAATCCCTTATTTTTAATGAGTTTTAAGCACAGGGAAAAAATTGAACATTTGAAAATTTAATAAACAACCGAGAAAAGTAACATTGCAGCAATGCACGCGCACACCTGTGCGTGCATCTTGTGCGTGCCTGTGTGTGTGTCCCGCGCGCGCCTGTGTGTGTGTGTGTGCGTCCTGTGCGCGCCTGTGTGTGTGTGCGTGCATCCTGCGCGCGCGTGTGTGTATGTGTGTGTGTGTGTCCCGTGTGTGTGCGTGTGTCTGTCATGTGGGCGCCTTTGTGTGTGCGTGTGTCTGTCGTGCACGCGCCTGTGTGTGCGTGTCTGTTTCTCATGCGCCTGTGTGTGTGTGTCTGCACAGGGAATGCACAGGAAGAGACTGAACACGTGCTGTGTGACCCTGGGCATGTGCACTTCACCAGAGGACACACACACATGGACACCTGGATGCACATAGGGGTTTTATTAAAGAGGATGATATATATATATATATATATATATACAATTATTAGGCAAGTTGTATTTTTGAGGATTAATTTTAATATGGAACAGACACAGTGCTATGCTAATAAGCATTCAAGTTAATACAGCTTGGAGTTGGAATATACGCATTAAAAATGATGATATGGTCAAAATACTCACTTGCCTAATAATTGTGCACACAGTGTATATATATATATATATATATATATATATATATATATATATATATATATATATATATATATATATATACCCGCGCAGCGGAGAAGTAGTGTATTAAAGAAGTGATGAAAAAGAAAAGGGAACATTTTAAAAATAACGTAACATCCATCCATCCATCCATTTTCTAACCCGCTGAATCCGAACAGGGTCACGGGGGTCTGCTGGAGCCAATCCCAGCCAACACAGGGCACAAGGCAGGAACCAATCCCGGGCAGGGTGCCAACCCACCGCAGGACACACCATGATTGTCAATATACAGTAATTGTTTTGTGAGTGTTATGAGTGTTGCTGTCATCAAGGATTTGATTATCATTATTTCTTTCAATCAGGTTCGTATTTGTAGGATGTGTTGTGGTCAAGTTACATTCAATGTTTGTCAATCATTGTAAAGATAACAGGTTTCATTCATCGATTCGTTTCTTACTGCATCAATAAACATCTCGTCTTCCTCTTTATCTGAGACGTGACACACTGCATGCACGGGTTTTTTTTTACACTGTCTTCCTTTAGCTGGACATTGACTTTTTCCACCGTGTACTTTGTTTCCGCAGTAGCTGCAGTTATGAATATGCTTGTATGTGTCACACGCTTCATATTTTTTTGATGCCTTCTCAATTGTGTAATTCATTTTTTGTTCAGGAACTGTTGCTTTTTGTCTGTGCACTGCGTCAGTTCACGTGAGCCGCTCGGTGTACATGTATCGAAGGTTCCCAGCTGTGCTGGTGCCATCTCGTGCTATGTCCACGGCTGTATTTAATGTTAGCTAAGACCTGGCACTTAAAAGTTTCTCTCACAGTTTCGCTGAGTTTGTGCCAAACACCACCCTGACCATCTCATCTTCGTCTGCATAAGCACAGTCCTTCATCCGTAAATATTTAGCGGCAGTGTTTCTATTGGATTGCCGCTGACGGACGACCTTATATGGGCAGGCACTAAATTACGTGGGAGGCATAACTCTGCCTCCCACGGCCATCGAGCAGAAGTCTATTATAGTATATCGACGAAAAAATAGGTTCCAGTTATGACCATTACGCATAGAATTTCGAGATGAAACCTGCCCAATTTTTGTAAGTAAGCTATAAGGAATGAGCCTGCCAAATTTCAGCCTTCTACCTACACGGGAAGTTGGAGAATTAGTTATGAGTGAGTGAGTCAGTGAGTGAGTGAGTGAGTGAGTGAGTCAGTGAGGGCTTTTCCTTGTATTAGTATAGATTATTGTAAATGTTAATTTACTGCTTATAAACATTACATTTAAGGAATGTTTGTAAATAGCAGACTGTTCCATTCTGGACTGGATGGTGGATGATAAAAATTAACTCTATTCCATAAGGTAATGGCACTTTCGGTACAAGAAGTCGTGTTCTTTTTAATGCATCCCCAGTCGAGAAATGGCTGTCATCAGGTAGGCATGCCATTTATTATACTGTATAATTTTAGTTTATTGTTGTATGACTTGTAAAATTATTATTTATAAATCTTCCACAGCATTTTAAAATTCACATGTAAATATTTTTGTTATTTTTATAAAGTATAATAATTTGGGTAGAAGTGCAGTACTATATTGGAAATCAGTCACAAAGTTTAAAATGCATTGTTCAACATTGTTAAAAATAGTGATTTTATATTGTAGAATATGATGTTACCTTTCAAGACTGTTTTGTCTTCTGTCAGATACATATTCCGTTCTTTAATGTTACTGCTTTATGTTAGTTGCCTAGTCCAGAGATGGTTGCGGTCAGGATATGCTGTTAGCTGTTGAGGAACAACAAAACAAAGATGTAAGAAGACATCTAGAATCACAAAAGCATGCCAAACCTTCACTACCCTGAAATCAGTATTGCACTCAAGAATCTCAGCTAAGATACTAAACTGAGAGTGTTCAACATCAATATAAAGTCCATGCTGCTGTATGGAAGTGAGATGTGGAAACAGACATGAATCTTGACCTTACGCTGCAAAACTTTATCAACACCTTTCTTTGCCAGATCCTACACATCTGCTGGCCAGATGGGAATTTTAAAAAAGATGCTTTGGCAGTGAACCAGGCAGCAATCCATCATAAGTACCATTTAGAACAAAAAAGTAGAGATGGATGAGACACACAATTCACAGGCCACAGGCCAGCATTACACTTCATTTCTTTGTTTGGAATCGCCAAGGAAAACAAATGAGAAGAAGACAAATTCTGATGCAGAGAACAACCCTAGAGTCTGAGCTGAAGATCATCGGGGTGTCCTGGGTAAAGTCAAAATGGTCAGCCCAAGACAGAAAACAATGCAGACTTGTAGTACTAGCCCTATGCTTCAATTGGAATGAAAGTAGCTGTTTCCTTTAGGGGGCGATATAACTCCCTAATTGGAATAAGTTCTTTTATAATTGTGGCGTTTTAAGTAACCGAAAAATATAGAAATATGATATTAAAAGGCGTTATCCCTCCCATAGTGATGCAGCGGTAAAAATCACATAAGAGAAAATAACTTAGCTTTCTTTACTGACGATTTACATGGCATTACAGACGGAGGAAGCTATAGCATGACAATACCAAGGTGGGAGCTTGATGTATACAGTCTGCCATTTTACGTTGCTGCACTGAAAGGATTTTCGGAACGAATTACGACATCAATCATTTGTCCGTCAGCTTCGAAGTGTTTGGCTTCTGCCCAAGTATTTATACTGTCTTCTTCACATGTAGGCCCTTCCTTGCTTTCCAAACAAGGAAATGAAAGGATTCAATTTCATCTTTAACAGTGGACAAAATAGCATGCACCTGTCTTTAGGCTGACTATGCATTCCTCAAGCTGTCTCCGTCCATCTTGTCCTATGCTTGGCTAAGCACTTCTAAATGCTGAGAGCCTCTTTTGGCCTGGCTTGTACATGTGAATGGATTTATAAAATAATTCTCTGTACAGAGCACAGTGACATTAAACTTAAATTCTTGTTACAGCAGCAAGACTGTTCTGTTTTCTAACAGCTGGCAAATTGACAGCATGTGGCAAAATCTTTTGTGGCCTCTGCTATCATAAAATCTAAATGCAGACCTTTTTTCACAAATTCATAAAGTAATGTTTCGTTTTGCCATTCCATGGTATTGAGTGTTGTTTATTGAGGGAAAAAAATAATTTAAATAATTTTAGCATAATGCTGAATCACAAACGAATACTTTCTGAAGGCACTGGAAAATCAAGATCAGAGGTGCCACCCTAGCACTGCCACTTGAGAGATGTTATATAAATACTGTAATTAGTATTGGGAATGATGTACTTTTGCTGATTAACTATGCTAAAAAAGACATATTGACTTTGTTTACTTTAAAACTGCTATTTTATCCTGCGAACAGAAAACAAACTAAACATCTGTTCAGGTATTATTCAAATAATATTTTCCAGTTTCAAGAGAATGGACACTATAATATATTTGTTATTGGCACTGGAAGACATAGTAACAGGGTGCAGACATTTTATTGACAAAGGCCATCATTTTGGCCAAACCAATATGCAGATTTCTGTTCAAAATTGTTTAGAATTACATGTCATTTGTTCTCATTCCTATTTTTATGGAATGATTACAATAAAATCAATAAAATTAAAATAAAAAACTTTAAAAAAAGAATTACATGCATGAACAATGTATACAGTGATATTGTTATTCATCTTCAAAAGTCTGGACAAAAAACTGAATATAATTTTGTTACTGTAAATCGGACCTGCTGATTGTAGCATTTGTTGCTTCACCGTCAAAGAAATAATATACTTATCATTTTAATGATTATATCATTTTTGTTGTGCTCATATCCTCACGCCCACGCCCTACCAGCTCCTCTCGCCACTTGCCACATCTGTGTGTTAGAGCCTGATTTGAAGTAGCAGTGTGTTAGTATTATTTCATGTCCTTGGACACTCCTTCTTTCGCTCAAAGCTTGTGTAATTTTTCTCTGGTTTCTGGCTCCATCATTTATCCTATGGTCATACTCATATACTGTATTTATGCAAGCTTCTTGTCACTCTTATTTTAAGCCTCTTCGAATGCATACTCCTTGCTTTGCCTTCTAAAAACAGTTTCAGTATTCTTTATTGCAAATTTTTCAGTTTTCCTCAGTTTCACTTGTTCTGTGCGTATTTATTTCTGATACAGTAGCCTCATGAAGACAATTATTATTATTACTTGTACTGTGCCAGTTGTCAGCATGGTCGTGCATCCTCCAGTGATTTTTGACTCACAATAATACATTCAGCCATTAAAACAGACTCTGCCCGCATTTGTCTCAATTTGTTCACCCTTTGTACTGTCCCATTAAGTTGTCTTCTAGGCTTGGCAGATTTTCCAGCTGCACAGAAGGGGACCCAGCATGTGGTTTGGTGTCTATTTTCTGTTTTCTGGAAGTTGGAGCTTTATTTTTCCTCCCTATGCAGCAACTGCTGTGTGGATTGCCTCAGTTTTATCTTCCAAAAGAACTTTTGCCTAAGTGACATCCTGAATGTAACTCAGGCTGCAAGACTTAGAGGCATATAAAATAGCTTTCATTCAAATATATAAAGCATATAACATATAAAGCAGAGAAAACACTCCAGTTTATCCAGCTGCTGGAGTCGGTGTACCTGTTTTTTAATTTGTAAAAATAAAATTAACCCAGTGTAAGCAGACTGCAACTTCACAGTTGCATATCTATATTATATATATATATATATATATATATATATATATATATATATATATTGTGACAGATAGGGGGCGCTATCACTCCCTTGAACCCCTGTCCATGACTCCAGACACCAGGTAAAAGTCCAATAGTTGACTTTATTAAATCGCCACAGTGCACAAAGCACCCTCTCCTCCACTATACTCATACAATCACAATTAACAAATACAATAAATCAATCCTCCAACTCCCAAACGCATTGCCACCCTTCCACCCAGCTCAGCTCTCCGTCTGGGAGCTCTCATAGTCCTTTTATATATCCTGACCCGGAAGTGTTCCAATCCCCAGTCCATGTGACTCTCAATCACTTCCGGGTCAGATAAAAAGTCCTTTTCTTCATCCCGGAAGCACGTCGCTCTTCTTCTGACGCACTTCCGGGTTATAGGGCACAAAGAAATCTTCAGTCCTCCCTGCAGCTCCCTCTTGCGCCCCCTGTGGTATCCAGCAGGGTCTTGTATAAAAACTACATATCCCATGACTCCCTGCTGGTCTTCGGGGCATCTCCATACTGCAGGGAGGGCTCCATCTGGTGGCCTGGGGGTATTGGCCGGGATTATAATAAAATGTATATATGTATATATATATATACTCTCAAAACCATTTTATTAGGTACACCTATTTAGTACAGGGTTGGACCCCCTTTTGCCTTCAGAATTGCCGTAATTCTTTGGGACATGGATTCAGCAATATGTGTGCTGGAAACATTCTTCAGGGATTTTGGTCCATATTGTCATAATAGCATCACACAGTTGCTGCAGATTTGTTGGCTGCACATCCACAATGTGAATCTCCCATTCCACCAAATCCCAAATGTAGTCTATTGGATTGAGATCTGGTGACTGTGGAGGCCATTTGAGTACAGTGAACACATTGTCATTTTCAAGAAACCAGTTTTAGATGATTTGAGATTTGTGACATGGTGCATTATCCTGCTGGAATTAGCCATCAGAAGATGGGTACACTGTGGTCGTAAAGGGATGGCCAAGTTCAACAACAATACCCAGGTATGCTGTGGCATTTACATGATGCTAGAAAATATCTCCCACACCATTATACCAGCCTGAACCGTGATACAAGGCAGGATGGATCCATGCTTCATGTGATTGATGATAAATTTTGACCTTACCATCCGAATGTTGCAGCTGAAATCGAGACTTATCAGATCAGGCAATGTTTATCCAATCTTCAGTTGTGAATTGTAACCTCAGTTGCCTGTTCTTAGCTGACAGGAGTGACACCCAATGTGGTCTCCTGCTGCTGTAGCCTATCTGCTCCAAGGTTCAACGGGGAAGGCCTCTTCCTCCCATCTCTGTTTCAGAATATCCAGTAATGCATAGGTATGACGCCCATACAGTAATTCAGATGGTGAGAATTCATCACAGGCTGCATCCATGGACTCAATGGTCATAGACGGTCATAAACCATCCACTGCCATACTGAAAAAAATCCTGAGAAATGGGGAGTATGGTGTAAGACACACCACTGATATCTTTGGATGGGCTTGAGACCACTCCTGAACAGCTGTGCTGTGATGGATTCTCACATTGTCCTGTATAATGACACAGTTGTCCAACATTTGATCCTTCATTGTATCTACCACCATTAATCGCTCGGCAAGTACAACATTAGATGAGCTTCATTATAGCCCCCTCAACTACAGCATGATCGTGTATGACCTCATTTTGTTCTATGGCTGCACACATTGTGATATTTCTACCTCATTTCCATTGGACTTCTATTGTAGCTTGGTGACCAGTCAAATTTAAGCCATGTTTCCTTATCTTGGTCTGCTATATCCACAAACACATAACAGCAAACTGTCTTTACCCTCATGCTGTGGTAAATGATACAGTAAGTCATTATTAATTAGAAAGTGTGGGCCTGGTGGTATGGGATAAGTCATGCGTTGGCCGTTATTGAGGACCACCGCACTCTTGGCAAACTTAAGGTAATTGTCATTCCACTGTTCTAGGCTGAAGTTTGCCTAAATTGAAAATGGAAGTCAGCGAGTGGATTCAGAGTGATCTCTGTGGGTGGAGTAATACTATGTGATGTCTCACTGTCTGCACAAGATGGTGCAAGAAATGATGTTACATTGCCCACATCATACTGGGTTCCATGTGATCAAGCTATGCCAACGGCTGATGATGTGGTGTGGAGACAGCTTGAGACAGAAATTCAATGTCAATAATAAGGCCCAGAGGTGTACCCAAGGTGGTTTATGTATATCCGACTTTAAAGTGTGACCAGTCTTGCCCTAGTACTACTGGATAAGATGGGCTGCTAAGTTTCTGGGTTATCCAATGGTATATTATGATACAAGAGGCGGACCTGTACCACTGACTTTCCCCATTAATACGTGTCAGACTGGTCACTCTGGACTCGCGTGACGGTGAACAACAATTGACGTGTTACTGCCGGAATCAATAAGTGCAGTAATCTTGTCCCATTAACAACAACCATCTTATTGAATAGAAGTAAAAGAGGATTTGCTATAAAACAGTAACTTTCTACTCACGCCCGACTGCAATCCATTGACTCATCAAAGCTGTGCCAGTATGGGATGGTGTGGCCCACCTTCCTGTACTTCTAGCAGCGGGTAGGGGTATCGTGCCTCTCTTGGAGTCTGACCACCAATTCCATCTTGTGTTAGGTAGGCTCAGGGGTGGCAACATGCCCTATCTAGAATTTTCGGTGATCAGCAGGCTTTTCTGAACACTTAATTTGTGAGGCTGCTCAGTGTCATTCTAGGGTTGTGATAATGCCGTCCATGGTTTTAATTTAATTCCTTGCCTATGGAGCGGCCAGGTGAGAAAATGGGGAGGCTGTTCATCAAGGAGTCACAGACCACCTTTCTATGATTTTCTTAGGCCTTCTGTCTTCTGGTTTCAACCAGCACCCAACTCTGCCCCATAATTCATAGGCTTGGGAGTGGGTTGGCGTGCTTATGGTCAAATCTCCACTCCTGGCACACTCTTGCCTGCTGGTCTGGGCTGACAGTATATCTCAACAACACCTCAGATTTTAGTTGATCACACTTGGTGGCAGCTTGCTCATCAATGTCATAATAGGCTTATTGTGCCACTCCCCTCAACAATGACACCAGTATGTGTGCCAACTCTGCTACCAGTGATGATGGGTAGTGGTATGCTCAAATACTAGAAAAAAATTCTCAACATTATCATTGGTGTGAAACAGTAGTAATATCTGGGATGGTCGTAAGGGTTGTTCTCGCTTGCGTGCAGCACGAGTCTGGTTGTGTACCTCAGCAAGCTGAGTCCATTGCTCCAATACATGAACTTTCAATGCCCGGATTTCTGCCATTAAGGTGTTTGTGCTGGCCATGGTGTGCTGTTACTCTATCATCTAGCAACATTTGAAAAATCCTTCCAAAAAAAGCATTTTAAAGACTCTATATGTCCAGACTTTCCTATCCACATTTTCATTTATGCTTCTCTCTACTGGTATTATTGCTCTTTAATATTAAATACCACATCACTTTTAACTTTCTATACTTTGTTTTCGTGTCTAGAGTGATACAAGTAATAAAGTACATTTCTTAGTGCACGTGGAGCATTGAGGAAGTGCCATATGATCCAATCTGCAAGGTTTATTGAGCTGAGGACGCAGAGCTCTGTCCAATAATGAACAATGCATTAAAGTAAAACATTCACTGGTTGATAAATGACCTATAGCCAGGGATGTTGAATCTTTGTATGACTGAAGATACTCTATATGTAGACTAAAGCTAATATTTAGATCTGAGACATTGTATGTTGTTTATGCCTAGTCTCTTGGAGTACTAAGGAAAGTGGATTGTGCATGTGTTATTCATGCGGTACTTGTGTGGGTTAAAGTGCTAGGGAATAATGTGCATGTGTACACATCCTTCACACAGTACTTTTGTGGTTAGGGTCTGGGTGTATGCGTATACTGTATTTATGTATGTGTGTGTGTTAATCTTAAGGTGCGACAATAGACCAACCTGGTAATGAATCCGATGATGAGTACACTTATCCCTAAAGAAAGTAGGTAAAGGGTAAGAAGAGGAAAATATCATGATAATACAAGCAATAAGCCAGTACCTTCGGCTTTGGGGTGTAAATACAATATGCAAAATTTATTCAGCTATACAGGTGAATGTGCACTGTAGTGTACATAATGAGGAAGTGCAGTGTGAAATATTCCCATAGGAAAGTGAAGGAAAACCAGTAATGCTCACTCCCATAATAAGGTCAGATATACAGTATTAAAGTCGTTCCTGATGTCCTGCTTGGATGTCTGTCCATTCTGTGCGCCCGCTTCCCAAATCTGACACAGACACATGCAGATACAAGTTCCAGCACAACACAGATTTTTATTCTGCTGTGGGAAGCACTTCCAAAATTGTTTCCCACTTGCATAGCACACTACAAAGCACTATCAGCACATTTATAAAGCACAAAGCATTTTTACTTTTTTGGCTTCTCTCTGTCTTTGTCTCTCTCTCTCTGCTTCTGCCTCCACTCCTCCTCCAGCAAGCTTCGTTCCTCTTTTTCCTGACTATGGCCCTTGGAGAAGTTGCAGTCCAGTCCTTTTAAGTAATCTCCAGAAGTACTTCTGGTGTTCCTAAGGCTTGGTCTGGGAGCACTACCCCCTGGTGGCACCCATGGCACCAAACAGGGCTGAGTCACAGAACTCTAATTCCCATGATGCCCTTTGGAAAACTGGGGTGCTGCTGCAACCCAGGGAGGCTGCCATGTAGCACTCTGGGGGGGATAATGCCCTGTGCACATTCTGTCCCCGAGTCCTTCCATCTCCTGGGCATCCCTGCTGTCCCTTACAATATGTATATATTTTTAATGCACTGTTTATATTATTTATCTAACTGCTTGGGTGTTTTCTTTTTCTTATATCGTGTCATTGATTTTCATTTGTTCATGAATGATTGCAATTGAATAATGCTAAGAATAAAGTAATTGATTAATGAGTAAAATCAGAAACAAAGGTGCAAAGAAACAGTTTACTGATGGTTGAGTTAATAAACAAAGAAAAGAGTGTAGTGCTAGTCATGAACTGTCCCTTTTGACAAATGTGAAATTATTGTTAAGACTGCTGTTTTATTGTATTTAAGTCTCTAATATTTTTGACATATACTGTTTTGTAAATATCAATCAGTTAAACTTTTGGTATGGAGAGACACAACCTGCTTCTTTAAGAATTACATTTTTTTGTTTTCCAGCTGCTTTATTTTATAGTGGCTGGCATAGTGGTGCTACAGATTGAGTTGCTGCCCTTCTAAGGTTTGATCCTGGTTATATTCCTGGCTAATGGCCATCTATTTGAAGTGTTTCACTTTTTTTGCCGTCTTCACAGGTGTTTCCACACAGACTTCCATTTAGTTCAAAGCAAGCTATTAGAATGACTGGCAGCTCTAAATTGGTTTTGTGTTAGTTATAACACACTCAGCCCTGTGACTAATGAGATGACCTGCTACACTTCTATAAGTTCTAATAATTAAATCAGTACCACTGGAAAAGTATTGGGACAGGCCAATATGAAACCCTATAGTAAAACATATTCTTCAAACACTTTCAGGAAAAAAGGATCCGAAAAAAGAGAAAACATGACGTGAAGTGCTTATGTAAAATGCAGGATGTGTTTCACAAAAAAAGATCTGATTTGAAGACATCAAATAATGTGAAGAGCAGTGCAGTCACCTTAAACAAATAAAAAAACTAATGTAAATTAAGCAACAAAAGGATATGAAACATTTGATATTTATGAACATGATACATATGCACAGCAAAGCCCAGTAAGAAACACATAAACACATAAAGAACTGCACTATATACCACTGGATTTTTGTTTCTGCCCTGACCATTGACACTCTGAGTGACCCTGGCTAAGTCACTTAACATTCTTGTGCACGACATGTACAATAAAATACACAGCTATACTATGTGTCCTTGTAAACTACCATAGGATCATTTCTGCTATAGTATATAAAGGTGCTATATACAATATAAGTTGCTTGTCAATTTAGGCTTTCACGGTCTCTCAGATTTGTCTAAGAATGATATGCAGTGGATAATTTTTTTCATACAAACAGTTCTTCATTAAGATGTGACAGTTTAGGGTTTTCTCGCACCCTTGTACCCTCAGACCACACGTCAGACACCCGGTAAAAGTCCAAAAGATGAATATTTATTATAATAATAAGTGCACAAAGCACGCTCCTCTCCACAATTCTCAAATAAACAATACAATAATCCAATAACCAATCCTCCACTCCCAGATGCTTAGCCACCCTGCCTCCCAACTCAGCTCGTCCGTCTGGGATTTCCCACAGTCCTTTATACTGCTTAACCCGGAAGTGTTTCACCCTCTCTGTCCATGTGACCTGGAACACTTCCGGGTCAGATAAAAAATCTTTTTTTCTTCACCCAGGAAGCACATCGTTCTCTTTGTCCATGTGACTATGACGTACTTCCTGGGCGTAAGGTAAATAGTCTCTGGGCCTCCCTGCATTGACTCCTGGGGGCCCCCATGGTCTTCGGGGCTTCTCCATACTGCAGGGAGGGCTCCACCTGGCGGCGTGGGGGTATTGGCCGGGATAAACAGCTGGTCATACATCACAAAGAGTACTTGTAATGTCTGGAACCAATTCTGATGAGATATACTTTTGCATCCCCTTAGGGAACAATATTCTAGAGTTTTGTTTCACACTTTAAGGTAAATAGCATCACTCATTTCCAGAAGTAAACCACAACTGTCATCTAGACGGCCTTCTGCATTGAACTGTAAGATAACTGGACCTTTTGATCACCTTCCAACATTTCCTATAGTTCAAAACAGTCTTTAACTTAGAAATCCGGTTGTTTTACTGTTGTAGGTTGTCTAGCTGTTGACAGGTCTTGCATGTTTTCATATGGGTCTAGACATCTCTCATAAGAATGGCAACCAAGCTTCCTGTAAGATCTTAAGCTGAGTCTTCATCCTCCCAAAGTTGTCACTAGTGATGATTAAAACGTTTTGTGTAAAATTGAATTCACAGTGAAATTCAGTGTTTGACTCTGCAAAAATATTTGTGGAATAAATTGCATTTTTCTTTCAGCAAAATTCATGCTATCCACATAAAAAGAAATGTGTTTAGCTCATGTCTGGAAGAGTTTTGCACGCATTTAGTGTCTGTCTGTCTTTTAACATTTAAATAAAGATCACTCATAAGCAAAAAAAAATCACAGTTAGTGTGCATATCCTCAGCTAGGATAAGGCAGCTACAAGGTAATGGCCGGGCTTGGTACAATACAATACAATAATACAGTTTATTTTTGTATAGCCCAAAATCACACAGGAAGTGCCGCAATTGGCTTTAACAGGCCCTGCCTTTTGACAGCCCCCCAGCCTTGACTCTCTGAGAAGACAAGGAAAAACTCCCAATAAAACCTTGTAGGAAAATGGAAGAAACCTCGGAAAGGCAGTTCAAAGAGAGGCCCCTTTTCAGGTAGGTTGGGCGTGCAGTGGGTGTCAAAGGTAGGGGGTCAATACAATACAATACACAGAACAGAACAATTCCTTAATACAGCATAATAATAAAAATTTTAGGAATACGGTTTAACAGTAGATGATATTACATAATTAGGTTTGGATATTTTTAGAGTCCTGGAGACCTCATCCATCTAGCTGCCTCCCCATTTGGCCATGCCACGGCTGAAACGTTGCTCATGAAAGGACCCTCTTTCCCATGATTCCTGTGATCCTCCATCAGGGATGACTTTACCATAGGCAGGCAAACAACTTGGCAGGTGGGCGTGGCACCAATGCCACATTTGGGTACCGAGAAAAGAAACAGAATAGGTGAGGGTTAGTATTCAATTATAATTATCATGTTACTTATGTTTTAGTGCTAATGACTAACAACAGAGATGCAGTATGTACAGTAAATCAGCAGCTCTAGTCAGGATATGCTAAACTGAAGTAATGAGTCTTCAGCCGGGATTTAAAGGCTGAGACCGAGGGGCATCTCTTATGGAAGCAGGAAGACCATTCCACAGTTTAGGGGCCCTGTAACTAAAAGCTCGACCTCCCACTGTTATTTTATTAATCCTTGGAATCCTAAGCAGACCGGCATCTTGAGATCTTAATGTGCGCTCAGGTTTGTAAGTCATGATAAGTTCAGACAAGTAAGCGGACCTTGGCCATTTAATGCTTTATATGTTAAAAGGAGGATTTTGAAATCTGCCCTAAACTTAACTGGGAGCCAGTGTAAAGATTTAAGAACTGGAGTTATGTGTTCATATTTTCTTGTTCTTGTAATAATTCTTGCAGCGCATTTTGGATTAACTGGAGGCTGTATAGAGAACAGTTTGAACAGCCAGTGAACACCGCATTGCAGTAGTCAATCCTACTAGAGATAAATGCATGAATTAATTTCTCACAATCCTGTTTATTTAGAAAGCCTTAATTTCCTAACATTTTTAAGATGGAAAAACATGTTTTGGACGACTTTGTAATATGTGCTTTAAATGACATGCTAGAGTCAAAGATAACTCCTAGATTGCGGGCTGATTCAGTAAAATTAATTGGGATTCCAACTGAGTTAAATGACGACAAAATATTGCTGTGATCAGCGCCATTCCCTCCAACAATTAACATCTCTGTTTTATCTGTATTTAAAGACAAGTAGTTCTCATTCATCCATTCCTTTAATTCACTAACACAACTAATTAAAGACAACATCGGAGAAACTTCATTTGATTTAAATGAAAGGTATAACTGGGTGTCATCTGCATACGAGTGAAAATTAACATTATGTTTCCTAATGAGAGATCCCAGTGGAAGCATGTAAAGTGAAAACAGTAAAGGTCCAGTACTGAGCCCTGCGGACACCATATTGAACTTCTGTGTATAATGATGGAGTACTGTCTGCACATTTCTGTACATACTGGAATCGATTTGATAAATAAGAACTGAACCAAGCGAGCACGGGCCTGTAAGCCCAACATCGCTTTCTAGCCTGTGCAGTAAAATAGAATGGTCAATGGTGTCAAATGCTGCACTTAAGTCCAACAACATAATTACAGTGGAGTTTCCTTCATCAGAGGATATCAGAATGTCATTTACAACCCGTGTTAGTGCCGTTTCTGTACTATGACCAGTGCGAAAGCCAGACTGGAATTTCTCAAATAAATTGTAATGCGTAAGGTGTGACTGAAGCTGACTGGCGACTACTTTTCTAGTATTTTAGAGAGAAATGGTAAATTTGAAATAGGCCTATAGTTATTTAGTATGTGTGGGTCTAGGTCTGACTTTTTAAGTAAAGGTTTAATGACTGACACTTTTAGTGCATCAGGTACGTGCCATGCAGTAATGAACTATTGATAACGGTTAGAATAGGGCTGCAAGAACATCCATTGCACTTTTACTAGTTTTGTTGGCACTGGATCTAGGGAACAAGTAGTGGGCTTCATTTTAGTAATTAAAGTTAAGACTTCCTGGTGAGTTACAGGATTAAAATTACTAAAGTGCTGAATGCAATGTGCAGGGTCTGCTAAGCTAGTATTTGGTTTGTACTGTGATGCTGAGATCTGGGATCTTATATTTTTAATTTTCTCATTGAAGAAGTTCATAAAGTCTGTACTGCTAATATCTGTTGGTATTTTGCACTGTTGATCTGAATTCCATTTGTTAATTTAGCCACTGTTCTAAAAGTACCCTAGGATTTTTATTATTGCTATCTATTAATGTAGAATAGTATTCTGAGCGAGCTTTAAAGAGGGCTTTTTTATATTTATTTACACTCTCTGTCCATGCAATTTGAAAGACATGTAGCTTTGTTGTTCTCCATCTGCGCTCCAGTTTTCGACACTCTAATTTAAGAGCTCGAGTATTTTCATTAAACCAGGGAGAGTTTCTATGTGCTTTGATCACTTTTGTTTTAAGGGGAGCCACTGTGTCCAGAGCATCTCTCAAGGTCACATTATAATGTGATATTAGCTGATCTAAATTGTTTTCCATGTTTACATCTGATGTAAACTGATCTAAACGGTTTTCCACAATTACACTCGACTTACTCAAGGTATCTATAAATTTTGAAGCAGAATTACAATCTAGATGTCGCACTGTCTTTGTTTTAATCTGTGAGTGCGTTGGCATGGGCAGAACTAAATCAAATGTAATTAAGAAGTGATCGGAAATAACTACATTTAATGGAGTAATATTTAAA
Source organism: Polypterus senegalus (assembly GCF_016835505.1). Lineage (NCBI taxonomy): Eukaryota > Metazoa > Chordata > Cladistia > Polypteriformes > Polypteridae > Polypterus > Polypterus senegalus. Next base: position 98,391,031 of record NC_053164.1, read on the forward strand.
TTTTGAATTTCAACTTTGTAAGTTATAATTAAATCTAATGTGTGGTTATGATTATGAGTTGGACCTTTGACAATCTGACAAAATCCTACTGAATTTAACAAATAAGTAAAACATTTGCTAAAAGTGTCAGTTTCATATTAGCTGATGAGACTTCTTTTTGCACAGAGCCATGACCGGAATTTATTTTCACATACTGTAAATTTGCACAATGACACTTCTATTTCCAGGGCCACGAATAGGATGGCGTATTCCTGAGCAAATACTGCCTGTGATCTTTTCATTCGCAGCCCGGCGGTGGTGGCGATCTGACCCATGATGTACATATTTCAGGCGCCGCAAAACACTGGTGTCTTTTAGAATATTCCAGTCAGACCATTTGCTCTGGACAAACTGTTTAATATGAAGGAGTTTGTCACGAGAGTATTTTAGCATGATACTGAGCAATACTTATCTGATAGCAGTGGAGAAGCAGCACAGCACAGCGGAGCTGGTGAGAGGGGCGGGTGCGGTGGCGGCGATGAGCAACGATACCAAAGCAGCAGAAAGCATAGCAGGAGGAGGTAGCAGGATTTGGAGGTTCCAACATACAGCCGCAAGCAAGTAAGTAACACTGGGTATTACAGGCATGATCATCCCAGAGACACAAGCCAGGTGGGTGTAAACATCAAACCAGTTTTTAATCATAAAGCACAATAAAATTAATCAAGAGCAGACCAGCATAGCAACTATAATCAAGGAGACAGATCATCCCAGGTTCCTAGATCGCCAGGTACAAAGAAATGTTCATAGGTCTTGTCCTGTGATCCACAGATTCAGTTGTTCCCAGTCAAGGTAAAGTCCATAAAGTCCATAAAAATTTAAATCAAATCCATACAATTCGAGTCAGCTGCATCCACGAACTACATGTATAATAAAGAAATAAAACAAGAGCAAAAAAGTGCAGGGCGAATTTTACGAAAAGTGTTGTTAACATTGGAGGAGTGGCAACAGCATCCCAGCGTCCCCTCCTCAGTAATTGACTGCACATTCTATTATTCATTTCCCTCGTTTTTCTTCTCAATTGAGCACAGGAGGGCAGGGCTTCCTGTCATCTCAGGTGAGTTGTCGCTATGGCAGCCACTTGAGGCTGCCTTGTTTAAGGGTTTCTGGGGCTTCCCCATAGGGTTGGGCCATTAGGTTTCAGTGTCTTGTCTGGAGGGCTCCTGCACCTAAATAGGTCCTTCCATTTCATGTTATTAGACGTTTCATTTCTTAGAGATTTAGTTTGCTTATTCTTGCTTATTCTGGAGTTCCCCCTTTTTCATTTTGAATATCTTATCAGACAGAAGGTTGCTAAATTCAGTCATGAACAATGAATATGGCCCTGGTGGTCTGTAGACTAGCACTATAATTGTGTTGGAATCTGTTTTAATATTTAAAATTAATGCCTCAAAGGATGTAAAGTTGCCTAAATTTTTAGGAGTGATTTGCATTTTGTTACAATGAATTATTCCAAGGCCTCCTCCTTGACCAGAATCTCTAGACTTATGAAGGAACAAGTATCCATCTGGTGATGCCTCAGCTAGGGGAACAGTGTCACATTTACTAAGCCAGGTTTCAGTAAGAAGACACAGATCAGATTTTGTACTTAAAATGATATCATTTACCAAAACAGCTTTAGTGCCAAGAGAGCGAATGTTCAATAAACAGCATTTAAAACTGCATGGTTCTTTCTGAACTGCTGATATATTTTTTGTTTTAATTTGTTTTAAATTGAATTTTAATTTCTATTACAGATGCCCCTGGTGGAGGGTCTGGCTTTATCCCTTGGTCTAATTATACACCTTATTTTTTGGTTATCAATTAATTTAAGGTTTGTATCAAGACTAAATTTACTGGATGCCCCACAACAGGGATTATGGGTAACAGCTTCAGGAAAATAACAGGTGGGATAAAGAACAGCCTGTGATTTAAGATCACATGGCTGCGGCCTGGATGGTGCTCTGATCAGTCAACCAGGCAGTTTTGCTGCCATATTTTGGGATAATACATAAGATCCCTCCAGTTAGGATGAAGACCATCTCTTCTGAAAAATCCAGGCCTTTCCCAAAAATCATCCCAATTGTTCACAAATGCTATGCTTTTATTTGCACACCAGGTTTCTAGCCAGCAGTGAAAGGAATGCAATCTGCTATAAATCACATCCCCTCTATATAATCTTGGTAAGGGACCAGATACAATTAAATTCCGACATTTTGTTTTAGCTTTGGTGCATAGAGATGAAGTTCGCTTTAATACCTCAGATTTCTGTAAATAAATATCATTAGTGCCGACATGCAGCAATAAGGTAGATACTTCATCGTCGGCAACACGGTCCAATAGGCCTTTATGCCAGAAATCTTGGCCCCTGCAAGGCACTTAACATTAACTGCTGGTTTAACATAGTTTGGAATTCTAACATTCCGCACTATGGAATCACCAATTATGAGCACTTTATTATTCTCAGTTTCCACAGGCGCGCTGCAAAGAGCTGAGAACCTGTTCTGGGTCCGAATTGGTGACCTGGGTGCTGGGGGACTAAATTTTGGATTCTTAGACCCCCGTCTTACTGTTACCCACTCGCCCTGTGGCTGAATTGGTGCTGCTGATTTCGGCGCACTGACTACAGTGGGACCTGGAGAGACTGAAGCCGAATTAGAGGTAGCCGAATTGTCTAAACAAACCGAGTCGATCCAATTTTCGGTTTGCCTAATCGCTATCAGATTCCTAACGCGGTCCTCCAATTCGCGTATTTTCCCAACCAACTCTAAATTAACTAAACATTTTTGGCAGGTGAAGCTATCTGCACTGTCGGCCTGAAAACCTGAGCCGTACATAGTGCAGGACACACAACATATAAACGTGCCCTCGATGGGCAGAGAGCAGATAGAACTTACATTAAGTGTTGAAGTCATCTTTGCCGTTTTTATAGGTGCTTCGGCGCTTTCCGTGTTCGGCTGAATCACCGTCGCTTTAGGTTTCCACCACCCGCTGAGCGATCGACTTTAATTTCTCACTGCCGGTTATTTCTACTGGTCAGCTGCCGGCTTTACCTCAGGTAAACTTGCTTGGGGGTGCTTTCGAAGGGCTACGTGCCTGTGGGAGACGCCGCTCTCTGCTTCCGCTCGCTGATCCGCTCTCTGCTTCCGCTCGCTCATCCGCTCTCTGCTTCCGCTCGCTCATCCGCTCTCTGCTTCCGCTCGCTCATCCGCTGTCTGCTTCCGCTCGCTCATCCGCTCTCTGCTTCCGCTCGCTCATCCGCTCTCTGCTTCCGCTCGCTCATCCGCTCTCTGCTTCCGCCGCTCATCCGCTCGCTGATCCGCTTGGTAGTGGTGAATATCTGTGTACTGAGATTCCCTGTGGATTAACCATAGTAATGTGCACAATGGTGTTTTAGTGTGTCTTTGTGTGGAAAATACACCATGTCACATATTTAAAAAAATATACTGCACTCCTCTGAGGTGACATGAATGACAGATATAAATAGAATTGATTTTACTGGTGAGGTATGGATTACATGCTTTACACAGCAGTAGCAGAAATAACATAGGTAGGGAGCAATATTCCTTGTTTTCTACTGTGGCAGATGGCTGGGGTCCATGCCTGGCCGGGACGCCCCTTCACTGTATATTCAGGGGGAGCAGCCCTGGACGGTGCAATACCTGCCCCTGGATGCTGGATGGCCACCCCCCTGGGTTGGAACAGTGCCTTGGTTTCCCGCAGGACACCATAGGAATTGGAATTGGGTGCAGCCCTGTTGGGTCCCACAGGGCCGCCAGTGGGTGCTGCAGCTGTGACTCCTGACCTCGTCTGGGCAGCATATTCGCCACACCCGAAAGTGCAGCTGGATGTCGGCAATCAAGCACCTGGAGCACTTCCGGGTGCTTAATAAAAGGAGCCAGCAACTGCCACTCAGCAGCCAGAGTCGGGTGGTGGGGGACAAGGTTGCCTAGGGGGAGTGGTGGTGGAAGAAAGAGAGGAGTGTGGTGTTTTGGTGGTGCTTTTTCACACTTGAGACTGTGTTGTGCCTGTGGGGATTACGGGGAAGACGTGCCCCACAGGTGAAGAAAAATAAAAGTTTGTTTATTTTATATGTGTGCCAACATGTCCAATCTGTGTCGGGTCGGGCACATATATAGCGCCTTTGTTACAGTACCTAGAAAGAAACTTTTTTAAAACCTCAAACAACCTTTTAGTGAATTTTGAATTTTGCAATTGTACGGAATCTGGTAGCTGTCAAGCAAAAAAAAAAAAATTTAAATTGATTATTTTTTTTTGCCTGATACCTATTACAATTACTGTGAAGCAAATGCTAGTGTCAATCTTGCGAAACTTGCCTGTTTCATTCATTGCTAGTGCTCACCAATAGAAAGTTAATGGCTGCACTTGAGGAACTCAGGCACATAATGATTGTCAATATTAAACTATGTTTTCAATATATAAGAGGGGGTATTTCATACTGAACTCTCTGTTCATGTAAATTTCCACAGTGTGTAGGGGTGAAGTGCTAATATTGATTTGATATGCAATGTAAATGTATAAGAAGTGGTATTGATTGTACTGCATCATTGATGGTCTGTGTTTCGTTTATGGTAATGTGACTTCTAAAATCAATTAAAAACAAAACGTATTTGACAAGTGTTCATCTAGTTTAGAAGTATTTTGAATTACCTTTGTTGTATCCTCAGTATTCACTGTCCCTTTTGGTTTGTTTGTCATCTGCAAATTAAAAAAAGAAAATTAGGTACAGTATATCACAATCTACAGTATGTTATTAACAGTAAGTAACATTTATTTATAAAGTGCCTTTCATAGAAATTAGAAATTCCAAAGCCTTGGCGCAATGGACTGAAAAGCATAATCCCCATGTTGATTTACCTGGGTACAAGGGATGACAAAGAGGCCCTGTTACCCAGACCTAAGTGCCCAACAGGCTCTATGGCAAAGCAGGAGGCCAGTAATATACTTGGGCTTGTCTGCAGAGAGCTCTATATGTAAGCACCAAAATTTTAAAATGAATTCTGTAATAAACCGGAAGCCATTTGGTTATTTTATTATTTTAAATGCATTTTTAAAAATTTTCTTTCCCTTCCCCATTGCATTTTGGCAAATAGGAGAGGGCGTGAAATCTTTAGTTGCCCCCGGGCGCTGAAAACCCTAGCTATGCCTCTAGGAAGAAATACATGAATGAATTCCAAGTTCCAGCTTACTTCATATCCCCTATTAGCACAATGCCAGCAACAAATTAATAAATGTAACATAGGCGATAAATACAACATCATACATTAAATGCAACATCAGATAAAATACACAAGAAACAATTATGCAGTCCTCAGTATGAATGGCTACTGGGTAGGATTACAACTTCTGGATCAAAATGTATTTATGTCCTGAACAAAAGGAAGCTTTTGGTATGTTCTGTAATAATGTTTACAAGGAGTGATCAAAAGGTTTTAAGCCAAAAAAGTGGTCAATGGCGCTAATTTTGAATGTGGCCAAAAATGAACACTGGTGGACTAAAGTATGTCAATTTCAAGCTTTTAGAAATTGTAGGTTAGAGAGTATTCTTCATCAATGATGCTGAAAGCCCCAAAGTAAGTACTGTGCTATTATTACATTTCTAACACTGGAAAACAATACACCATTGGAGATTTATTCTCACCTAGTCAATGAGTACCTGAAAACGTTCTCTTCATATGCCACAATCAAGAGATAGGCAGATATGGTACAGAATTCAGTCAGGACATCGACAACTGAAGAAAATGTTGTCACTGTAGAACAAATCATAATGGAGAATGGAAGAGTAATGGAGTGTCAGATAGCAGATACTACACAGATTAGCTATGGGTCAGTTGAACCCGTTCTTCACAAGCAAATTAAACATGAGGTAGGACTTTGTATGTTGGAGGCTATTAAAGTTGACTGCTGTTAGTACGGCATCCTATGTTGCAAAGAGAATCTTGAGTCTTCTTCACCAGCTTGTCCAGCCTCTTCGAATTCTTATCTGTCATACTGCTTCCCTAACACACAGCAGCAAAGAAGAGGACACTGGCAACAACTGTCTGATAGAATAGACAGCATTTCACTACCTCATATATTGAATGATCAGAGTCTTCTGAGGAAAAGCAGCCTGCTTTGCATCTTTCTGTAGAGGACATCTGTGTTCACAGACCAGTCCAGTCTGTCATCAAGGTGGACACTTAGATAATTACAAGTCTGCACCAGCTCAATAAATAATAATAATAATAATAATAATAAAATAATAATACATTTTATTTCAAGGCGCCTTTCTAAACACCCAAGGGCACCATACAGATAATAAAATCATAAAACCAACAATAACATGAATGTACACATACACATACATATGTCTATATTTATGGAACTGAAAATACAACAATAAGACAACAGCAATAAGCAATAAGAAAATACAGCAATGTCCTCCCCTCGGATGTTAACAGGCTGGAGGAGGAACTTAGACCTGTGGAAATCCACAATCATCTCCTTGGTCTTCATTGTTTTCAGAACCAGACAGTTCTTACTGCTCTAGTCACTGACAGCTCCAATTAGATCTCTATATTCCCCTTCCAGACCATTCCTTATGCACACCACAATAGCTGTATCATCAGAGAACTTCTGAATGTGGTAAAAGTCTTATATCTAAAGTCTACTGTGTATAATGTTCAATAGGAATGCAGCCAGAACAGTCCCTTGTGGACCCCCAACGTTGTTTCTCTCAACAGGTCAATGCTCAAAAGCTTCTGCTCGCCTGTAATATTTACTCATATGGCCTGCACAAAATGATCCTTGAATAGTACAGAAGCAGCATTTGAAATTTCTTCTCAACTGCTGCAAATTTGATGTTTCATTTCCCTTAGATGAGCTTTTAGGGACAACTTTGGGCTAGGATTGAACCTGTAGCCTTCATTGTTTGCCATGCATGGGTAAAGTTGGCAGTTTCGTAAGCATCACTGTCAGGCACTGTAGTAATGCACACACACATACTCATACTGAGTTCACAGAACTGGCTGTAATGGAGAATTCCAATCTTGGTAGAGCAGTGCAATTTCACCCTCTCTGTTAAATTAACAGCCTAACTTAGATCTTGGAGGAAAGCGTGAACCCTCAGAGAAAAGGCAGATAAAATACAGAAACCCAACACAGTTTTTTTTTTTATTTTTTATAATTACTTGCATGTATTTTCTATTCAACATTAATCAATATGCTAGGTTGTAACTGTGGCCCACAGTGATTTATCAATCAGACTTTTTTCCAGCTGTCATCTTCTTTCTCACACATGTTTGCTTTTCCAGTGTTTCGCTTCTCTGGTGAAGTCAACACCTCTGCATGATATTTTTTTTCACTTATATTCCAGCTGAAAAGCTTTAAAGTCAGCTGGAGATTTGATTATCATGTACTGTAGGTGCGGGTGTAGAAAAAAAGCAGGAAATGTAGTGATGAATGACTGGCTAAATGGATACACATCAGATATGCTGTATTCAAATGTTATTTACAAATGTATTATCCTCAAGGGGAAAATAAAGTGACATGATTAGAGCTACCTCATAGAGAATCTGGATTTTGTGAGGCTAGCATGGCTATAATCAAGTGCTGTAATACACATCATAAGACAAGGTCCACTTAATTTGAGAATCTCTGCTAAGTAGTTTGCCTCCATCAAATCAGACTGTTTTCTTTACATTGTTAGCATAACGGAACTTAGAGCTCTGCGGTGCATTTCTCTGGAAATAAAGTAGTTGATCTGTATACATTTTGAAAGTCTCATTTAACTGCATGCTGAGCCCATCTTCTTTAAAAGGTATTCTTCCGGCTTTGACTAAATTCAAATTTGCATCAATTTCAGCAGCATGTTAGCCTAATGATAGTTAGCCTGTCGCAACATTGCTTATGAACAATGACTCAGCTGTCATGGCTTACCTCCTACAGGACTCAGCACCCCGCATATATGTCGGTTACAACTGATGTTGTATTCTTTATTCTTTACTTTCATAAGTCTATTTATATGGGATATTAGTTCCACATAAAACAGATGTGTTATAGGCACCGTGAACTTGAAAGAAAGTTACTTTAAAATAAGTGCAGCAGTTTTTTACAATGGGTGGCCTACGTACTTCACCCTGAAATTCTCCCCAATTATACTTTGTCAAACTCCATACTTTCCACTCTTTTGTCCTCCTCTCCTATCTTTAAGCTCCTCTTCTTCCTTCAAGGGAATGTCACTTATACCATCCATCTGTCCGTCAATTTTCTAACCCACTTATGAAGTTCAGGACTCGAGGATGCCAGTGCTTTTCCTGGGAACACTGAGGATATGGCAGGAAGCAGCCCTGGATGGCAGACCATTTTAGGGCACACTCATACATATATAGCCATTCTCATGCATACTGGGTCAAGTTAAAAGTAAAAATTAAAAGTGGAAATAAGACCTGAGTACCTGGAGGAATATCCATGCAGATATAGGGAGAATGTGCAAACTATTTACAGACAGGAACTGGGCTGGGATTTCAGCCCTCTGGCTGAGTGGCACCAATGCTAACCAGTGTACCGCTGTGTCGTCTACCACATATACCAGACAGTATGAACAGCCATAAATAAATGATAGCAGGAATTTAAATGTTTTTGCACTCTAAAACCCCTTGTCTGTGTGTCCCAGTGCTTACAGTTTTATTCTTGGTGACACCTTCCAATCTTCCTCAACTCCCCAGCTGCCATAACAACATGGAATGAAGGATGTCTCTGTGCTACACAGTCTAGTGCAATATACTTCATCCAAACTCTACTGGAAAATTAACAGTATATAGGTAGGCCACAGCTATGTTATGGTATGTCACGATATTACAGGCTAAACCATAAAATTCTCTCAAACACAAAGCCAGATATTTGGACTAATGCATTTATTTAAAAATTTAACTTAGCAAGAAGAAATAAAAGGTTAAATCGACTAAAATGAAATAATGTAAAAGAAAACTTTTCAAAGTAAAGCTCAACAGAAACAAAAGAATAAATGACCTAGATAAAAAAAATGCAGGTAAACAAGTGAGAAAGCAGAAATCAAATACAAATTCCTGCAAAAAAAGCTTGGAATAATTTTAGTTAGCCTGAGCTATGTAAACTACAGATTTAAAACTCATCCTCTTAAATACCAAACCATAAGTCAAAACCGTGAAAGCCCTATTGGTGAAGGTCTTCAGAAGAGAACACGATTAAGTCTCTAAAAGGACATGCATAGAGCAAAATATCCAGCATTAGAGTGGGGCACGGGAGCTTAAACTATTTAATGAAACAGTAAATAGGTGCTGCTAACTGGGGTCTTTTATAGTCCTATCAGGTAACTAGGACTCTAATTATTGCTTCTGTGGTAGCCCTGAGTTTTGTTGTCCATGCATGTATAATTCACATTTATTTATGCTGATGTTTCTATTTTTGTTGTCATTATTCCTGTGATAACATTACAGTATACAGTATGCACTATTTTTGGATGGTGTTTCCATTTTGTAACAGTCTTTTTATGGCCACAACTGCACTGTTTATAATCATTGTGGCTGTTGCCACTCATGTGACATGGGGATTACATGACATGTTGTTTCACCACATCCTACCATGTAAGATGGTGGTTTGTTACTGCAAAACATCCAAGCTTTGGATCCTTCACCATATTTTTGCATTTTTATTATGTCAGTGGAAGGTAAACGGTTCTTCTGGAAAGACTTCATCGTTAGGATTCTTTTGCTCTTAATTTACTTCTTTTCTAGTGTTACATTTTGGATTAGTTTGTTTGCTTTTTCGTGCATCTCTTCTGGTATTCAGACCCATATCTGTTTATTAAATGTTTATTACCTGTTTCTTTTGTTCATTTTTCCTTTAATTTTGTTATATTGGACATTCACCTCTAATATTTATCCATAAGAACAACACCTAAAAATACAATTTCAGGGGGAGAGTTCACCAGTTAACAGCACAAGAGAAAATGAAAGTGCGGACCAGGGAAGATTAAAAGTTGTAACAAGAAAACCCCAAAGACATTGGGAAGGTTTGGGGCAGCCACCCGTATAATATTTCCCGGCTGCAAAATCTGTCCAAATTCAAAGACGTGTTCACACATTCGAGTCCAAAACAGAACTGAGTATCATCTTAAGATGGCGGCTTTAAAACCCTTGCATGGGAAGTGATGTTATTCGTGCTGGAACCGGAAGTGATGTCATTGGTTGCCCCAGAACAGGGCGGGATTTCCCGAGTTGAAAGAGAGAATTAGCGCACTTCGCCACCCCATGGTCCAGCATGGAACTACATTTATTCAGGCTCTTTGGTTGTCCCCTAACATGCGTGTGTGACAAAGTATTAAACAATAGTAAAACAGAGTAGAAGCACCACTGGCACTGCAACACCCCGTGGCCTGCTTTTTTTTGATTCACACCAACTTTTTTGCTAGTACATGTGTTTCTTGAGCCATTGGATTTTTGAGGCTCAGGGTCTAGATTCCCAATGTGAAGTTTCATTCAGTTGTACTGTGAATAAGATGCCTGCACATATCAATCTCCAGAACTTTGTGGTTTTTCTGATTTAAGGAAAGACCATGTCATATTTCAGGGACTTATTGCTGCTTTGCTCTACATAAGGTTTAAAACATATTGTATCTTATACATACCTGTGGTTAAATCCTCATTGGGTGGGTATACATTCTAGAATGGCTAGAGGTAGTGTTTAGGTTAATAAACTGGTTAAGCAAACATGGTCAACACAAGAATAGACATGAACATTGTCATCAACTAACAGGAATGCAAGAGTCCAAATGAAAAGTTTACTGAAATAATAAGATAAAATAACAGGTGCAGGATGGCACTTTAAGGAACAGAAAGTGCAGTCAGCTGTCGGCTAGAGCAACTATGCTCTATTATAGCTGTCAGGCTTCAGAGTTGGAGCTCCATCTGGTCGATTGCTCATCTCCTAAATGTGACGTCTCCTTCCAGGAGCACCCTGCTCTTTTAGCTTGTGGACCAGAAGGGGTGGGGTCATTTGCCCTCTTTGGGTGTTTTCTCTGAGCTGTAAGTGGAAAAAAAGACAAAACAGTCAGCGATCATGCCCCCTGGTGTCCCGGGGTGGTGGAGCTTACCTCTGACAAGCATGGAAGGTGACCCTCTGATGCTCATGTGTGACAACAGGTAAGTGGAACAGGCAAGGATAAGGCTGAGTTGAGGTGAAATAGGTCGAAGCACATGTTGAGGAAAAAATAATGATAGTGAAGTCTAATGAAAAATGTACAGCTGCGGTCAAAGGTTTTGAGAATGATACAAATATTGGTTTTCACAAAGTCTGCTGCTTCAGTGTTTTTAGATCTTTTTGTCAGATGTTTCTGTGGTATACTGAAGTATAATTACAAGCATTTCATAAGTTTCAAAGGCTTTTATTGACAATTACATTAAGTTTATGCAAAGTGTCAATATTTGCAGTGTTGGCCCTTCTTTTTCAGGACCTCTGCAATTTGCCCTGGCATGCTGTCAATCAACCTCCTGGCCAAATCCTGACTGATGGCAGCCCATTCTTCCATAATCAATGCTTGAAGTTTGTCATCATTTTTGGGTTTTTGTTTGTCAACCTGCCTCTTGAGGATTGAGGACATGTACTCAATGGGGTTAAGGTCTGGGGAGTTTCCTGGCCATGGACACAACATTTTCGATGTTTTGTTCCTTGAGCCACTTAGTTATCACTTTTGGATTATGGCACAATTCTCCATCATGCTGGAACAGGCATTGTTTGTCACCAAACTGTTCTTGGATGCTTGGGAGAAATTGCTCTCAGAGGATGTTTTGGTACCATTCTTTATTCATGGCCATGTTTTTAGGCAAAATTGTGAGTGAACCTACTCCCCTTGGCTGAGAAGCAGTCCCACAAATGAATTGTCTCAGGATGCTTTACTGTTGGCATGACACAAGACTGATGGTAGCGCTCACCTTTTCTTCTCTGGACAATCTTTTTTCCCGATGTCCCAAACAATTGGAAAGGGGTTCATCTATGAAAATGACTTTACCCCAGTCCTCAGCAGTCCAATCTCTGTACTTTCTGCAGAATATCAGTTTGTCCCTAATGTTTTTTTTTGGAGAGAAGTGGCTTCTTTGCTGCCCTTCTTGACACCAGGCCATCATCCAAAAGTCTTCACCTCACTGTGCGTTCAGATGCACTCACACTTGCCTGCTGCCATTCCTGAACAAGCTCTGCACTGCTGGTACCCTGATCCCACAGGTGAATCAACTTTAGGAGATGGTCCTGTTGCTTGCTGGAATTTCTTGGGCACCCTGAAGCCTTTGTCACAACAGTAGCGGAAATGTTTTTTTTGGGATTAAGTTCATTTTCATGGCAAAGAGGGACTTTCTAATTAATTACAGTTCATTTGATCACTCTTCATAACATTCTGGAGTATATGCAAATTGCCATCATAAAAACTGGGAACTTTGTGAAAATTAATATTTGTGTCATTCTCAAAACTTTTGGCCTCAACTGTAAATGGTCCAGAATGTGATGGAAATGACTAACAACGCAATTACTAACTAATAGAAATTAAGGATATATATTCACAAAATGCTGCAGTGGGCTGGTGCCCCGCCCGGGGTTTGTTTCCTGCCTTGTGCCCTGTGTTGGCTGGGATTGGCTCCAGCAGACCCCCGTGACCCTGTAGTTAGGATATAGCGGGTTGGATAATGGATGGATGGATATTCACAAAATGAGTAATTGAATTGAATTTGATAGCAAATTAGGCTGACATGGTCTCAGATGATGTGATTAACATTTGTCTAATGAACCACCAGGGGCGTTGCAGTGCCTTAACATCAGACACAACCACAGAAACAAATAAAAGTGGGTTCAAATAAAAGTGTGTTATTGTCAGCTTTACCTTCCACAAAGGTTACAACAGCGCCATAAACACTATTCTCTTCAATTTCCTTCTCTGTTTCTCTTCCTCTGCACCTCCCAGGTGAGCTTTGTATACTTACACCCGACTAGGACTCTCCTGACTCTCTTTTATCTTAGATCCAGAATTACTTCTGGTGCTAGGACATAACTGGATGAAAGTAATTCCGGGTCAATCAGAAGTTCCACAGTATATGAATCGTTAATCCCTTCTGCTCCACCTGGCTGCCCCTACAGAACACCACAGGGCTGTATCAAGGAATTACAGGTTCCAGCATGCTCTGAAGGAGTCTGTGTGGGAACTTTAAACCAGGAAGGTTGCAAAATAACATCCTGGGGGAGCAAATGTATTGGATCAATTCTCCTCCCCAGTCCTTCCATTTTACAGGCCTTCCGGTTGAGCATCACTCCTGGATCCAACCCAACCGGGACGCTGGTGTATTTGTTCTGGCATCGGCATGCCCTGTCTGTCTTCTAGGTTAGATAGGATTTTCTTTGCCCCGTTTCTTCTTGGACTGATATCGAGATGGCCTCCTGTCTGGTTAAGGAACCACCTTACCTCCTGGCCATGACACCTACCCATGCATATCATCCATCACACTCTATAATAACAAAAGGGAGGTGTGGCCAAATGCAAGATGTGACTTCAATTGCCTAAATGATAAAGAGCTCAATCAGTTCCTGAAGCACACTGTTTTATTGAAATAATTTATATCACTTGCTGGAATATTGACACAAATCTAGGCTCTCAGATCTAACTCGCCCACAATTTTAAAACTATAATCCTGATCTTATCATATATCTTATATCTTATGCGGCTGACCCTGTGAGAGCTGTTCTGCTTTATTAACTCTGCATCTCCTCCTGTCATTTCACAGAGATCTACTGTCTTATAGACCCAAAGAATCACGACTCTGGACTGGAGTCAAAATACTGCATTCACGGTGGACAAGTTTGAATCATATGCCCTCAGAATTCCATTACCTTATGTTTCTCACTGACTCAGATTCTAATCACATTAGATTTTGGAGTTTTTAAAATGGAACTGATGATTCTAGCTTGCTGGTTTGAAACTTCATGTTGTCAGGCTTGGGGTTCTTCTGTCATTTTTAATTTTGTAATGAATTCCTGGCAGCCAAAATAAGAAGTATAACATTTGTTGATATAGCACATTTATATTCAAAACTAGTAGAATACCCGCGCTTTGCAGCGGAGAAGTAGTATGTTAAAGAAGTTATGAAAAAGAAAAGGAAAAATTTTAAAAATAACGTAACATGATTGTTAATGTAATTGTTTTGTCATTGATATGAGTGTTGTTCTTATATCTATATATATATATATATATATATATATATATAGCAAAATACCCAGCAGCAGCAGAGAAGTAAAAGAAAAGGAAACATTTTAATAATAACGTAACATGATTGACAATGTAATTGTTTTGTCATTGTCATGAATGTTGCTGGCATATATATTTATATATATATATATATATATATACTGTATTTATATATATATATATATATATATATATATATATATATATATATATACATACATGTGTACATATATACACACACACATATACTATGGGGTGCCAAACAGGCAAATAAATTGATTTTGTGAATATATAAAGTCAGCGTCGGTATATATAAAGTCAAAACTTGAATATATAAAGTCAGCGTCGGTATACATAAAGTCAAAACCTGAATATATAAAGTCAGCTTCGGAATTTATAAAGTCATTCCTGATTATATAAAGTCAACATCGGAGTATATAAACTCATATCTGAATATATAAAGTCAAAGTCAAAATATATTGATTGAAACGACTCAGGCACATTTTTAGTAAAACTGAACTAAGTGAACAAAAACGTATTCAGAAAAATAAATTAAAAAAAACACTGTTCGGTTAATGTTTTGAAAATGATGCATGTGCCCTGCCCAGGATTGGTTCCTGCCTTGCGCCCAGTGTTGGCTGGGATTGGCTCCAGCAGACCCCAGTGACCCTGTGGTCGGATTCAATGGGTTGGGAAATGGATGGATATTCCAGCGCTGACTTTGTATATTCCGACGCTGACTTTATATATTGAAGTTTTGACTTTATATATTCCAGCGCTTACTTTATATATTCAACATTTGACTTTATATATTCCAACGCTGACTTTATATATTCAAGTTTTGACTTTATATATACCAACGCTGACTTTATATATTCAAGTTTTGACTTTATTTATTCCGACAGTGACTTTATATAATCAAGTTTTGACTTTATATAGTTAAATGTAGTCATCATTGCATAACTTTTTCTTTACCATAGAAATTTAAAGACTAAATTCAACTTCCATTCCTAACAAAGATATTTCTGGCAACTAAATAGAACCTACTTATATCCAAATTCAAGCTATTGAGCTGTTGCCTACCTGCCTGAATAAGTCACCCTCGCTTCACTCTTACTTTTTTACCTTTCATTTAATCATGGCTAGTGGAGGAAAAATTATAAAATGGAAGGAGGATTACACTGAGTATGGCTTTGCCAAAACAATTATTGATAGCGAATCGATTATTCATAAAGCTTCAATTGGTGATCTGTTTTTCTGTGTTAACCTCATATTTTTTCATACTTCTTCTCAAACCAAGGGGGGGGTGCGAGGGTAAAATGAATCGGGAAGTGCTGATCAATGTAATCGGTGTACCATGAAATCATGCATTGACATAAGTTCCCCTTTGCTTGTATTGCAAAGTGTGATTAAATGCATGATTTTTTAACGCGTTATGGAGCACATGCATCAAAGCTTCTCAGCTGTGCTTGTCCTAAGAAAAGGAAACATTTTAAAAATAACGTAACACGATTGTCAATGTAATCTTTTGTAAGTAGTGCCTGGAGGATTCAGTGTGGAGAAACTGTAGAGACAGCGTGTGTATTAACTTGTGGATTTTTCTGTGAGTATTTGGTGGCCTACTGGAGTCACAAAGTCGCTTCTGTAACACTGCGTGCGTTAGCTGTGGAGCTCAGCTCAGAGCGAAATGAGGTGAATGGGAGGGGAGATGATGACGTGACTCCCCAACCCGCCTTAACTGTCAATCCCCCACAAATACAGTCTCTCGGAATTTGCATAAGCACAGCCCTTCACATGAAATTTTAACTTAGTTACAAAGTGATCAAAACTCTCGTTTATATCCTGCGTCCTCTCATTAAACTTGTATCCCGCATTACCCGTGGGCATAACAAATGCCAGCGGCAGCCTGTCTATGAACTTAATTTAAACTTTCGGTTTACACCGTGCTTTGTTTCCGAAGTAGCAGCACTCATGAATATGTTTGTATATGTAATTCGCTCGCTTCTTATTGTTTCGCTGCCTTCTCAATTGTATTGCTTTTTGGAGATCTTCCTGGTTTTCTACGCACTGTGTTGACAGTCAGTTCACGTGATTACGTGGGAGGTGTGATGATGTCACACGAAACTCTGCCCCCCACAGCTTTCGAACTCAACTCCATTACAGTAAATTGAGAAAAATAGCTTCCAGTTATGACCATTACGCGTAGAATTTCGAAATGAAACCTGCCCAACTTTTGTAAGGAAGCTGTAAGGAATGAGCCTGCCAAATTTCAGCCTTCTACCCACACGGGAATTAGTGATGAGTCAGTGAGTGAGTCAGTGAGTCAGTAAGTCAGTCAGTCAGTGAGGGCATTGCCTTTTATTAGTATAGATTATATTTGAAAAAGCTTTATAAATAGTAAAAGGAATTTTTAAATTACAAAAACAAATTGAAGTAAGAATGAAATAATTCCTAATGGAGGTGAATGTAAATTGAATTATATTTTATTTATTAATTATTTTGGTTCAAATGGTAAAGGTCAGTTTGTAGTAGAAGCAAAGAATGTTGTCCTTGGCTTTCTCTGAAAAATGTACAAACATATTGGTGATAGGTCTTCAGCAATTTGTGTTGTTGGGGTTGGGGATGAAGGTAGGAAGAGGCATTATTAGCCCATCACTGGAATGCTGTGTTATATGACCAAAGAATCAATGCAAGAGTGAAGGGTAACGTGCATAAAACAGTGGTCAGACCAGCAGCGTGGCGTGGATCAGAAACCTGGGACCTTAAAAAGATGCATAAAAAGAAACTGGATGGTACAGAATTAAGGATGTTGAGATGGACGTGTGGAGTAACCAAGCTTGATAAGATCGGGAAAGAGAGAATCAGAGGTGCACTTAATGTGCAGTTAAATTCTCAAAGAAAATACAGGAAAGAAGGTTTAATGTGGTATGGGCCTGTCAAGAGAGGAGAGGTAAATAATTTCAGGAGAAGAATCACAGATATGGATATATAAAGGAGAAGAGGATGACGAAAGAGAAAGGAAAGGAAGAGTACAGCAGGTGAGTGGAGTGGCCAGTACAGGATAGCGACCCCAACATGTAAGTGAGAAAAGCTTTAGGAGAAGAAGCAGAAGAAGTAGTTTTGGTTCTGAAGTCATGTCCCACTGATTACCATACTACACAATGCAGTATCAAAGAAAAAAAAATACTGCAAGAAGGAATTTTATAAAGTGGATAGAATTCCCTATATTTTTAGCCAAAAGTGTGCATTTAAACTAAAAACAACAAAATTGGCCAAACACCTTGCATTGTCAGTTGTCTACTTTAAAACAAATATTCTTTACTAAATATCACACCTCTGTGGGGTGCAAGGTGGTCCAGTGGTTAGTACTATTCCTTGCAACTTCAGATGTATGTGTTTGAATTTGTGTGTCTGCTGTCTGTGCAGTAGTTGCATGTTTCCTGTTTGTCTATGGAGGTTTCTTTACACATTCAAAATATGAGTTATAATTAATTGGTGACTTTAACATGACCCACTTTGAATTAGAATGGGCATCTGCCATTGTGATGTATAATGGACTGCTGAATTATCTAGAAATGGTGTTGTGGGTATAAGGAATCAGCCCTCCATTACCCTAAACCAAATAATTGGGCTAAAAAATGGATGATAGAAGATCATCATCTTTGCATTTTTAGATGAATAGTAACATTGCTTATTTATTTTTCATAACGGTTGAGTTGGCAGTTTAAGTAATTACCACAAAGAGGACCTTGTCATTTTCAAAAGCAGTGCCTTTACCCCATTAGGCCTTTCTTCTTGAATATGACAAAAAAGCAAATGCTGAATATGAACAAGTTCTAATACTACCCTGCCATCTTGACTTCTCACACGAAAAGTGAAATCAAGGCTATGCTGTTACTGGGCATTAAAGAAATGACAAACCTGCATAGACAGCAAAACTCTGTTTATCCCCTAAGTAAAGTCAATGCAGGAGGTTGTACTGTGTCTTTCCAGTGTGGCATTGCCTATATCTCTTACATAAGCCTGCAGGTGTCATCTTCTCTCTGCAAATGAAATACTATGGCACTTACCTCCAAGGTTTAGACCTGGAAATTGTGCTGATTTAGTAACAAAGCAGGCCATGAATCCTGTTAATATTTTCCATAATCCCACCCCGGCCATTCATTCTTACTGCGTGTTATTGCAGGTCTCTCAAGCAAATGGCAGTGCTTTGATATTAAAGGGTGATTAGTGCCAGAAGGAAGTTCCATAAGAAATAAATACATGCATTCAGTGCTGCTGCTATTAAGGGCAAGAGCTGCCTCATATTCCTCTATTGCTAATGGGCTTTTAGCAGGACAAAGTTATTATCCCTGCCTAATAGAAACAATGTTGTTGACAGCTGTTGCTCTCTGAGTTCAAAGAGATGCCAATTAGTCTTACGAGCCTAATCTCATTAATGGGAAAGAAAGAAAGAAAGAAAGAAAGAAAGAGAGGCTCTACATACTGATGTTCATGTCTTGGATATGACAGGTGATTCAGTGAGGTCCTTAGTAGCGTGTGTGCACAGAAGCCATAATGAAAAAAGGAAATCTACTCAATTAAAATTGGAGTCCAGTAAATTCTTTTGAGTAAGATGTGGCACAAAGCAAAGTAGTGAAGTGAAGCCCCAAAGGGCTGCATAGCTTTTTTTGCCTCTTATAATTTCTACTAAAGAACTGATTATAATCTACATAGATGTATAGTGGTCTGGTTTAACAGTCCAAGGAGGCTGGGTTTGACTTCCAGCCTCATGACTGCACGGAGTTTACACATTCAGCCCAATGTCCGTTTTAATACTCCAGATACTCCTGCTTTCAATTCACACACTGAAGACCTGTGTGTTAGGTGGACTGGTGAGTCTAAAACTGTTAAGAGGATTGGAAATACAAACTATGACTGAGTGAGAGTGTGTCCTCTGATAACCTGGCATACCATTCAGTGCTCACTTCTGCCTTGCACCTAATACTGCTGGGATGGGCTCCTTTGACCCTGAAATGGTAAAAGCAGGTTCCATTAAATAAATAGGTTAATGAAAGTCAGTGAATAATGTGTCTTTAACAACAAAGAACGGTGAGCCCATGTGGCCATTGAGATAGCCGCATAATGTTGCTATCTAATCATAATTAGACTTTTCATTCAATATCTAGTTGCAAAAGGCAATTTACAAATGGGTCTCAGTACTTGTCAAAGATAACAATTTATTTATTTACAAGGCTTATGCTGATAGACTGATTTCACTAGCAATGAAGATTTTGCTTCCTGAACACTTTTGGGTGGATGGCCTGCTGATCACAACAGTGACGTTTCAGTTTCCTATTATGTATCATTTTATTGCAATGACCTACTTGCACTGTATCTGTATAGTGATTTCCTTTTATGTTATAAGGATACATATATAGTACAGCAGCTACAACTGGAGCATTTGTGGTGATCTAAAATTAGTGGCACTGCTAATAGAAATGTGCTCAGATATACTGTACCAAGTATTGTGAATTGGACAGCCATGCCAAAGAGTCTCACTGCATTAAAAAGAACTGGCTGCTCCATAAACATCTGGACCCAGGGAAAAAAAGTGTGGCACATAAATCACGTGTCAGGTCAATGAATATATTTTTGCCCCCTTTTCTTATGAAACTTGGACTGCTGCATAATCTTTGTGAATGCGATGGCCAAGGAAAGTGAAGGATTTCAACATTTGAGACAGATGTTTCCATGAGTATTTGATGCCAAGATTTTTGTTGGTCCACAAATCAGACAGGTCATCAATGACAAATAGTTTGAAGATCTGTGAGTGGAGATGGAGGAAATCACCTGGGAAGGCATTCAAAGAAGTTGTTGAGAATTTTCTTGACATCTCTAGAACACCAAACTAAACACAGCTTTCCTACTAATTTTGATTTAGTCAGTGATGAATGTGGTGTAAGGTTTCATCAGGACATTGCAACAATGGAAAAGTGATATTAGGGAAATGCTGGCAGACTATTGTTGGACACTGAAATTTGAAGCATTAGATGCTGAAATCAAACACAATTCCTCAGCAATATTATTATTATCTCAGTTGAACTAATGCAATGTTTTACCATCATTAATTGATTAAACATTCTAGATTCAATGAAAGTCAATTTCATGCTTTTCCAAATTCCTATGTGACACAGTTGATTTGAAATTATATTTGTGTTCAGCTTGAAGTTGCCTATCAGAATCACCAACAAGGAAGCAAAACTTCAGAAAAAAATTGTGCCCACTCTCACTCATTTAAAACAGAGAGCTGAAGTTAATCGTGTCTAAATGACTGCCAGACTCCATTTGGCATGTGTGCCTGTAGATGTCGATCAGGTGACGCGAAAATTCACAAAACCTTTGTCAGAGATCGTGTTATATTGTTGAATAATCTGACAAATAAAAACCCTCACATTATTTTTTTTATTCTAAGGTCACTTGTGACTCATTTGTTAGTATTTTGAGTTTATTTTGTCCTTTGACCTGCGTCTGTGATTAGACCTCATACCTAACTTATAGCTGTTTTGTGGGAAAACTTTTAAACATCCATCTGAGCAAGGAAAGAGCAGGGGACTCCTTCCTCATTACAGTATATGAATTTCCTTTTTACTAATTTAACAGTGTTAACATCATTTATATTAAAAACCTTTTCCATGTCACTTTCTTTTCAGCTTATGCTTTCAACAAGTAGTTTCACATTTCTATAGTCTTACTGTGTCCCCATTGACTGCTGTGCTGGCATGTGCTGCTTAAACAGCAGTCTTAAAAACAATTACCCAAATTGATGTAGCAACTAAAAAAACAAGTTTTTAAAGAATTTAATTATTTTAGTCCCAAGTTTTATTCCCTGAAAACCTACTATTGTCTGAAGCATTAAACTCACATTCTGTGCTTCAGAGAATTTGTCATGAGTCCCAGTTTTTGATTTCCAAGGATAGTTTTTACTTGTTTCTGATTTGCTTTATTTTTCTTATTATTTGTTCTTACTGGTCTGACAGTAAGACATCACTGCAACTGATATTTTCTTGTTCATTGTTGGTTTTGCTTTAGACTAGGTGTCCTTAATAACGCTGTAATTACCATGTAATTACCTGTATAATTACAGAGTAGCTGGGTGTTATTACCTTGTATTTACTGTATAACACAATGTAATGCTGTGGTTAAGTATAATTGTAATTTATAAGTATGTATGTATAAAAATTGTGGAATTAACAATTGCAATTGAGTGCTTAACCACAGCATTACAGTAAATACAAGTTAATAACATGTAATTGCTATATAATTATACAGGTAATTACATATAAGTACAGTGTAATTAAGGACACCTAATCTAAAGTGATACCACATTTTTATTGCTTTTGCTGCTATTTTGACTGTTTTCTATCTTGAGTGTGGCAATTTTTGGTATTACATTTATTATTTGTTTGGCAGACGCCTTTATCCAACATGACTTATGAAGCAAGTTCTAATACGGGTATATACAAGAAAGGTTAGAAGGTGCAAGCATCAAAAGCAACAGTGGACTAAGACAAAAATCAGTATCATAAACTCTTTTTCAGTACAACAACAGTGAGACTGTAGAAGAGACACTAAGCAATTCAAAATATTTAATGAAAGCTGCATGAGTAAACTGGGTGCAGTTCAAATATCCAAAAGAAGATCATTCCATAGCCTTGGAGAAAGACTGGAGAATCATTGTCCAGGCTTGGAAAATCTGGCAAGAGGAGAGATGGTCAACAGACAAGCAGAGGTAGAATGGAGACGTCTTGAAGGGACATATGGAGGCACCAAAGATTGGAGATATTGAGGAGAAGAACTAGTCAGAGAACCGTACATCAAGACATGTGTTTTGAACTGGATCGTACAGCAACAGGAAGCCAGTAAAGAGACAGAACCAGAGAAGTAGTAGGAGTGAAACGAGAAACCGAGAACACCAATCGAGCAGCTATATCCTGGAGGAGCTGGAGAGCAGTTGACAGAAGCTTGGCTTGGAAGGAGTTGCAATAGTCCAATTAGGAAAGAACCAAGAAGTTACATGGTATAACTAGTGAGGAAGGGCCAGAACCTCTGAATATTATAAAAAAAGAAAGAACACTATTGGGTCATTGAAGAAATATATTTCATGGATGAAAGTTATGGCAAGGTTCTCTGTAGTAACAGTGTTGTTTTCCAATCACAGGCATGTCAATATGTCATGACATGCACATTTAAAAATTGGTCACTTTAGGACACCATGTTCAAGCTTTGAATTCTCTGTAAGCTGCCATTGTTTATCACCTATGTTTGAAAAAAATCTGGCCCAGAATTGCACTAAATTACGTAATTTAAATAGTAAATCTTATTATTTAAGTAGACCCATGGAAATTTAGGAGATGTGCAGTCAAGACAAACCTGTAAGCAATTATCCACACAAAGGAATGCGAGAGCAGACTATCATGACATGTAATTAAAGTGGGAGACTTGATGACTTAAAAAAAACAAACAAAAAACTGTGGAATATTTTCCCTGTGTCTTTTTGTCCCAGAAATCCAGTTTCATCGCACATCACCAATATGTTTGGTTTACGTGGATTTGTGACCGAAAATCAATTACCATAAGTAGATGTGCCCTTAGATAGAGTCACATCCTATCTACAGACTGATGGTTCAAGTCTTTAATCAAATTTTACTAGGATAGAAATTGGCTCTTTCTATAATGGACAATAAAATTTAATAGATAGGATTATGTGAAATATTAAAAAAGTACCTTTATATATTACTATAATTAATTAATATTTAATTAATTTCATTAATAATTTAATTAATATTATTATTAATTTAATATATGTATGTTTATTGAATGAAAAAATTACAGCTCAAAGTGAAAGCTCAAAATAGTGCAGCTTGCAAGATTTTGATGTATTTACTCTTTATACTATATTTAGAGAATTTCACATTTTACGGTTGAAATAACTTATATTTTGAAATAAACACTGCAAATAAATGTTTGTACTCATATGTAAAATTGGAAAGAAAAGATCTGATAAACTTTACCATATTCAATTCTTTTGAAAATTAAAATTACTTTTAGGCTGATGATTTCTCACTTGGTCTTGGTATTAGTTGTCCTTTATTAAGGAATGAATATAGAGACTGAATTGGGTAATTAATTCATTGTTATAAGCACTAAGTATGTAAATGACAATTTTAAATGAATGTCTAATCTGGGATGAGCCCTCTACCTGCTGAGTCACCAGACTTTTTCAATACATTCTTGTTCACATTCTTCACAGTGCCATTTTATTACAAATTGCTGTCACGATTTTGGGAGGTTATTCATGAGGCGCCTGTAGTATTAAATGCCTTTTATGCATATATTTTCTGTTTTTCTGACATATATGTTCTGTTTAGGAGGTATAATGCTCATTTAGAGTTCATTTGAAAGAGTTTAATTTGATTGCAATCTTGTGTGCACAATGCCATTGGTAGTGTCATGTGACTGCCTTAATTGCTCTTGTGAACCCATGTAAAATGACATTATAAATTTGTGGTGGCTTTACTTTTCCCTCTCCCTTGGTCTATACTAGTTGATTTGCTTCACCTAGAGTTCTGTGTAATTGCGGAAATGATTGGTAACTTTGCCAAACTCAGTGAAATACATTAAAGTCACAGAGGAAGGTGAAACTGAACTAAGTTTGAGTGGTTTATAATGTTAAGTAGTCTTCTAAGTGTCTCTGATGGCCAGGAAAATGTCTGCCAATTATAATATTGTGGCCAAAAATGTGACTTGAGCTGTGAGACAGCATTTCTAACCACTGCATCACTGTGACTCACTGAGATAAAATTAATAGAATTAAATATCAGAACAGTAACATTTCTTGCCGATAGTGGTGGACAGGAAGCATGAATACACTAAGGCTTGCTCCCCACAGATTTGATGGCAGGTGCTCACCTCTCTTCAATCAAAAAGTTTTTTTTTTTTTTGTTTTTTTTTTACCTTGATACTGTTGCTTGTTCACTTCCGCTGCTACCAAATAAGTGCAACCTTAAAGCATGTGGATTCTTCTCTTCTTCCTGTCTGCATCAACTGCACAGCACTCTGAGTGATACTAATAAAGGAGTACAGGTAATACCGGACACATACAACACCATACAAAAAGGGGGCTATCCACTCCATCGTTGGCTACTGCAGCACTGTGATATCATACTATCCTTGCAATGCATCATGGGGCACCGGGGAAAAAAAAGTTTCTCTAAGCTGGCCTCACAGTAAATTTCCAGGAAAACATTCAGTGAACAAGGTCACCAGCAAACACAGCATATTTGTTGTGAAAAACGCTTTGGCCAATTTTGCCGGTCAACACTAGTGTATGCTCTGATTCTACAGTATTTAGTATAGCTAACTTTTTATTGAAGTAGAGCCAGGCACTAGGTTTTGTTTCTTGTTTCAAACTTTGTTTTACCTTCAAATCCAGAGTAATGTCCTGCCCCTTGAATCTTCAGCATTTTTATTGTCACTATGCTACCCAGTCATCATAATATAGAACAAAAATATTTATTTTCAATGTAATAAAAAAATAGTGAAAGTGTACTGACTGGCAGTATCTTATTGCTTTTAGTTTCCACAGAATCTATGCAGGAAACCCAGAACTGATATTGAATATTCCGATAATAGCAGATGATACTATATAACCAACCAATGAATTCTGCTCACAGTGTTATATGGTAACAAAACTAAATGAAACAAAAAACTAATTCATGGCAAAGCTTGCCCTACATTTCCTAGTTCAATCATTTTCTCTTAATGTTGCTATTACTTTAGTACCCATTCTTGTTTCCTCCTGATTTGATTTTGAAGATGGCGGCGGGCTTTTGAAGATGGCGGCGCACGTAGTTGCAGCAGCTCGGTGTCCCACTAGTCGGTGTTGTGTTTGGATGTTTTTGTACGTCTTGTGCTTTGTTTTGTGTACAGTCAGTCAAGCGAATAACATCTTTCTGCCAAAATGATCTCCTTTAGGATCGGAGTGAGTTACCGTGTGATTGTGACTATCGAATTTATCCGCTTGCACAAAATACCAGAAGAAATAGCGAGGAGACCGGGCGCTCCATGGATTACTATCCCAGCGGGGAGGAGGCGCAGGCGGCGTCGAGAGAGAAGGAGGAAGCGAGGCTGCCGGGCTGGCGTGCTAACCAGGCTAAGGAGGCAGCCACTTAGACTTAGACCACCGCTCCCTAGTCTATTCCTCTTGAATGCCAGATCCCTGGCGAACAAGATGGACGAGGTAAGGTTACAAATAACAGCGAATAACCACATCAAAGACTCATGCATCCTTCTGATCACCGAGTCCTGGCTGTATCAATCCATTCCGGACTCGGCTATTGAGCTAGCAGGCTACACCGCACAGCACCAGGACCGAACAGAGGACTCCGGTAAGAGAAAAGGAGGGGGAATCTTCTTGTACGTGAATAACAGTTGATGTACTAACACAGTGATCACAAACCATCACTGTTCACCGGACATAGAATATCTGACTGTTAAATGCAGGCCCATCTACCTTCCAAGGGAGTTCACCGTCATCATAATAACAGCTGTTTACATACCACCAGATGCTAATGCTAACGTGGCGATAACACTTCTGCATACAAACATTAGCAACAAACTGAACAAATACCCGGACGCTGTACACATCATAGCTGGGGATTTTAATCAAGCAGATTTAAAAACAGCAATCCCTAATTTCCACCAGCATGTAAAGTGTGCCACTAGGGGTGATAACACTCTGGACAAAGTTTACTCAAACATCAAGAAGGGCTACAGGGCCAGACCTCTACCACACCTGGGCCAGTCTGACCATTTATCCCTGCTCCTAATTCCTGTATATGCCCCCATCAGGAAAACCGCGTCGGCCATCACAAAGACTGTTACTACATGGCCAGAGGGTGCCTCTCAACAGCTGCAGGATTGCTTTGATAAAACCCACTGGAACATCTTCGAACATCAAGACCTGGAAATTTTCACCGACAGTGTCCTCTGTTACATCAAACACTGCATAGACACTGTCACAGTGGACAAACATATCCAGGCTTACCCCAACCAAAAGCCCTGGATGACCCGGGAAGTCCGACAGCTGTTAAAGGAGAGGAATAACGCCTTCAGGTCCGGTAACAGGGACCACTACAGTATGGCGAGAGCCAACCTGAAAAGAGGCATCAGGGAGGCCAAGGTGGATTACAGGAGGAGAATTGAGAACCACCTGGAAAACAAGAACAGCCGGCTTGTGTGGCAGGGTGTCCAGAAGCTGACAAACTACAAGACCAACCTAGGCGCTGCTGAAGGTGACCTAGCACTGGCGGAGGAGCTGAACATCTTCTTCACCCATTTTGAGGTCACTGCACCGGATGCTTTAGAGGCACGGCAACACCACACAGCCCACTGTAGTACCATCATCACTCTGAAGAAACATGAAGTGAGGCGCACCCTGCGGGCCGTAAACCCGAGGAAAGCGGCTGGTCCTGATGGCGTACCAGGACATGTACTGAGGGATTGCGCAGACCAGCTGGCTGAGATCTTCACCAGGATCTTCAACCAATCCCTCGCACAGTCCACTGTCCCATCCTGCATCAAGACCTCCACCATAATACCCTTGCCCAAGAAACCTCACATCTCCAGTCTTAACGACTATCGACCAGTGGCACTCACCCCAGTGGCGATGAAGTGTTTTGAGAAGTTGGTCCATTATCACATTACAGCAGCCCTACCCTGCAGCCTTGACCCCCACCAGTTTGCTTACAGAGCGAACCGATCTACTGAGGACGCCATAGCCATAGCACTCCATGCCACCGCAACACACCTGGAGAGGCAAGGTAGCTATGTATGCATGCTTTTTGTAGATTACAGCTCTGCATTCAATACCATTCTTCCCTGCAAACTGGATGTCAAACTAAAAGACATGGGGCTTCCTCACAGCACCTGCAGATGGATCAACAGCTTCCTCACTGGCCACAGACAGAGAGTGAGAGGGGGCCGTCACATATCACCAACCCTAAGCCTCAGCACTGGGTCACCTCAGGGCTGTGTGCTTAGTCCACTGCTCTACTCTCTCTACACACACGACTGCACCCCCGCCCACCAGAGCAACACCATTGTGAAATTTGCAGATGACACTACCGTGGTGGGGCTCATATCTGGGGGAGACGAGTCTGCCTACAGAGATGAGGTGGAGCAGCTGTCTTCTTGGTGCAAGGATAACAACCTCCTCCTAAACACTAAAAAGACCAAAAAACTCATAATAGACTACAGAAGAAACAAGACAGAAGTCTAACAACTAATCATCAGCGGTGACTGTGTGGAGAGGGTGGCAGACTTCCGGTTCTTGGGAGTCAACATAGAGGAAAGCCTATCCTGGAGTGTGAACACCTCTGAGCTGCTGAAAAAGACCCAACAGAGACTGTACTTCCTGAGAGTACTCAGGAGGAATAACATCACACAGAGACTGCTGGTGTCCTACAGAGCCTCTATAGAAAGTATCCTAACATACTGCATATGCATATGGTACGCTAGCTGCACAGTGGCTCAGAGGAAAGCACTTCAGGGAGTCATCAACGCTGCCCTCTCCTCACACTAGAAGATCTACACAGCTTCCGCTGC
Source organism: Polypterus senegalus (assembly GCF_016835505.1). Lineage (NCBI taxonomy): Eukaryota > Metazoa > Chordata > Cladistia > Polypteriformes > Polypteridae > Polypterus > Polypterus senegalus. Next base: position 98,418,959 of record NC_053164.1, read on the forward strand.
CTCAAAAAAGCCCATAACATCATAAAGGACACCTCACACCCTGGACACTCCCTATTCAAACTGCTGCCGTCAGGCAAACGGTATAGAGCAATACATGCAAGGACAAATAGACTCAAACATAGTTTTTACCCAACTGCAATAGCACGTCTCAATGCCACTAAAAGCAGATAATGGTCACAAAACAGCTATATGAATTATGCACTTACTTATGCAATTTGCACTACTGAATGTTTGTCTATAATGTTTGTTTATATTCACTCGTTTTTTTTTTTTATATATGTGATAATGCACTGGCCAGAGACATCTTTCAATTTCGTTGTACCTGTGACAATGACAATAAAGATCATTCATTCATTCATTCATTCATTCATTCATTTGCATGCACAATAGATTAACTTGGGCTGGTGTGTATGTGTGTTTGACATCCCATTCAGGATTTGATCTTGGCCACCTATACTGCCACAAGACAATTACCCTTTATTTGAAATAGGGACTGAAAGTAGATGGGTGGATGATGTAGTGAAGGAATAAACAGTTGTTCTTTATACAACCCTTTTCTCACTTGGACACAACATCGGTGTACTGCTTTATGTAATCTCCATGTTTGCGAGTTATGGACTGATGTGAATAACTGGGGTCACTCTTGTGTTCAATCCAAACCCTAAACAGGCTAAAATGAACTAGAAAAAGATAGACAAGAGGGAGGGAAAACAAAAAGAGCAATACAAAGTAAAAAAGCAAGTCCTGCCTGCACAAGTTTGTATCAATGTCTCCATGGTAGTGTAGCATGTCCACTTTGTTGTGATTCTACTCATGTTAATATTTTTTATGCTTATTTTCACTGTTTTAGTCAATCTTTAGTCAATTGGTTATTTTGGTGGTGTTTAAAGTCTAATAATTCATTTCTGACATTTAGTTTAGATTATCCAAGTCCTCTGCGAGGTGCATTATTTTTTTGTACCACTTTGGCTGCCTTTTAGTAAGCCCATCATTAGTATGGTGCACTGCAATCTCCTAAGAGATTGTTCCGTGTGACAATTGATGCAAAGGGTTTAAAGTTCATTTTCCCACCCAAACTACAGATTCAAAACCCTAACAAAACCTTTGGTACAGACTTTTACTTGCATTTTTTATTTTCTCTTGTACTTTTTGCTCAGTTTATTTTCACTTACTTTCTGGCTTACATTCATCTCCTGGTTTTCCATTTAAACTCACCTTGTCAGTGTGCTGACAAAACACGTTTGTCCACCTTAAAGCACTACAAAACACTCCCCAACTCTTTTTCTATCTCCCTCTATTACTTTCTTGCACTAACTCACCTCTTCTGTCTTCTCTAGCCTTTGCACCCAAAGCCCTAGGATCAGTTCTGGCCTCATACTGGAATCACTTCCAGTTTTAAGTCCCAGGTTCACCAAACCACAGTCACAGTACCAACATAAACCTTCCTTTGTCTTTAATATCCCCGACCTATTAGCTACATCCCCAATTACCTATACTTTCAGAAAGACAGCATGGTCCCATATGCTTACCTCTGGAATTATGTTCCCTCTAGTAGTTAGGAGATATTCTGATATTTCCTCCACTTCCATACACTCTTTTGCAGTAGATATGAGATAAACCAGGCAACTGTAGGATCATCTGTCCTCTAAAGTCCTGCTTCTGCCCCGGTTACACTTCTCACTCTCAAATAGCTACCCTAAAATCTATATTGTACAGTTCCTGGGGTTCCCTTCTTTCTGGCCTGGCATTAGAATGTACATTTTTTCTGTGTCTAGGACACACTCAGCTCTTACCTTGTCTCATGGTACCTCATTAAGTCTACCATGTGCCACATTATAGAAACGTTTGGATCCATGGGAACTGCACTGATGTTCAAAATATGTGCAGAAGAAGCATAGCATACTGCCCAGGTCAGGTATGTAGAACACCTTACTTGGCTAGAAGTGCTGTACAGTTGATGTGCACAATGGGGGTAGTGATCTGAGCTCACACTCTTTAAAACTTTACAGGCACCACACTGGTATCCAAAACAGTATGACTCCGGAAACCCACGTGAAACAAGCTGCCTTCTAATTTGCAGAGCCTGAGTGGTGTTACAGTCTGTCAACACTCTGTGGCTCTGCTCCAACCACAAGTGTCTAAATTACCCATTTCCTTTCATGTCCCTCAACTTAATGAACACTAGCACACTGCATCGAATGGGGCGAGAGAATACTGTGGACCACTCTCGTCGCGCTAACTTAAAGTGTCACCTAATTTTGAGCAAATTTGATTTGCTTAGCCTTCTGGGAGACCAGACATACTTTCATTGCAGTTTTTCTGGCTGTCATTCAGAAAAACAACTTACTGCTACAAGTGGAAAAGAATTTTTGTAAAGACAATGTCAAGTAAAAAACAAAAAATTCCCACTTGGTGTTTCATTTCCCCTGATTTGATCATGCCACCCAGCCATTTGAAATAACCGTATTTTATTTTATTTATTTCTAGCTTCTGTACCTCCTGTTTGTTCCATGAATAAAGAGACACACTTTGTTTAGCATGTCTTAATAGAGAAAGGAAGTTTTAATTTAGATGCTCATTTGGTTACATCGTAACGCGCTAGCACAGGCAGAGCTTGCAAGTATATTTATGGTAATGAGATTTGCTAAAATGTTACATCTTGCCAAGGCAGAAAGTCAAGGATTTATTTGGAAAATAATCTAGAGGGAGTTAAGACAAAGCTTTAAAGACATTTTTTAAATATTACAAAAGAAAATTGGTATATAAACATTAAGGGGGGCACAAACCCTTTATCTTCTGTTGAAACTGTGCTTCTGGAATGGAGGTCCCATGTCCCCTCCCTGTCTGTGTTTCAGTAGTTCTTATTGTGAGTATTCTGATTATCTTCTCATTTGTCAAAAATATACACGTCGGGTTAATGTGTAAATATACTTTTTGATGGACTTACTCAAGATTGGTGTTTTCGCTTGATACTGCCAGGATGGGCACTGGCCATGTAACTGTGAAAAAATGGATTTAACGTTTTATGCATTAAGGGGTTTTTGGTATTATTGCACCTGAATTATGTGTCCAAAAATAAATGGCTATTGCTCTACTTATTTAATAAAGGAACTGCAAATAGCTGAGGAGCACTGAGTGTAACACACCAAATTTTTAGAAGAAAGTGATTAAAAACATTTGTTTATACCAATATCAGTTAAATAAAACATAAAAAATACCACTTTAAGTATTTTTCTCAAAAAACTGGATTTTACAGTATATAGCCAAGACATTTTTTGAACCTTTCACAACCTTTTAATAAATTTACTTTTGTGCACTAATCTGTCAGCTGTGATTGTGCAGTTTACATGTCTCATAGCATTGCAAAGTTATACTGTTTGGCATAAGGTGCCTCCCTTCTCACAAACAATTGCACTTAATCATTCAAAACAAGTATTGCAGTTGCAGTTATATAATGTATTTATAAAAAAAAAATATACACACACATACACAATTGTATATCACTTTGATTTGTTAATATCTTATATATAAATGTCTAGGTATGGAAGTGTGTGTGTCTGTCCGGCCCAGAAGTTGAGAGGTGGAGACGGGGTAAAACACGCTTAGCCGCTAATAACACAAGCAAGGCCAGCACGTCAGGAAAACGAAACCTCAGAAGAAAGACAAAGTTGCTTAGCCGCTAACATCAGCAAAATGGTATCCTTTTTACTTTTCCTCCCACCACTAATACACAAATGAGGAGAGCACGAAAAACAAATCCTCCTATGAGAGAGATGCCCATAGTAGCTCCTTTCAATTACCTGGCATCTCTACATTTCAATTTTTCTTCTGACGAATTCAATAGTTTCTAGGACTCCGGGCTTTTTACAGCATGGGCTTACACAGTTAGTTTATGTATAATTCATCCAAAATTTTACTTTCAAAATTATCTTTCATGCCAATCCATGAAACAATGACTGACTACCACAAGACACAGAGGAACCTTGCATTTTATACAACAGATTGTGTTTTTGTGCTGCAATTCACACATCATCTCCTGCCTTTTGTTGCAGTTGCCCCACAGAAGTTTAGTGCGTGTTTATTGACTTATTTTCCTTGTTGTTATTGCTTTTCCTTGCTGTTCATGTCTACAATAAATTAAGTGCATACATACCAGCTTCCTCCATTTCTGTGTCATGAGGTGGAGTCAATGCCTCTCCTGGCAGCCCTGGGCACAGGACAGGAAAAAACAGGGCACCCCAGAGCTAATCACATACACCTAAACCAGTGTTTCTCAGTCACTTTTGAGTCACAGAAGGATGATGAGACTTGTTCACGATATAAAGTGCCCCTTCGCCATAAACAAGTCAGTAACTGAAACTGATTTTCTTTTCTGATGTCTTTGTGTCCCAGTGATGCAAGCAATGTGTTACAGTGACATTTGATCAAATGGGGGTTCTTCCGTGAAGGTTTGAGAGGCACAGGTACAGTGTAAAGGCCTATTTATACACAGGTGCTAAAGTTGCAAAAAGATGAGCAGTTGTGAACCTATAATTTATTTGTTGCATCTTATGCACAGCTATCATCTTATAGACAACAATATGTCATTGGAATGCACTGAACCTCAGTTATCCAGTGGCTAGATATCACTGTGTGTGGCTAGATGCAGGTGGGATCTTGGAATACAGATTACTTAGCTATGACGTGCTGCTCAGCTTGGTATATATGTGTGCAAATTGCATATGTCACTAATTGAAAAGAGTAGATAACACAGAAACGTATGATTTATTTGAAAGAAGAGACCCTTGGGTATTTAAAAATGCCGTTACTGCGTTTGATGGACAGGTGGGTTTATTGTAACGTACACAATTTTGAAATATGGTGGTGTACTGCTGATGAAAAACACCTTGTACATAAGTGCATATGAATGTTATGTATTTTACTGGTTTCACTTAACAAAAGATTAATCAGTTTCACCCTCTAGTATGTAATGTCCTCCAAGGGGATCACTAATAAACACCGTTATAGCAGAATATTTGAAAAGAAAGATGCATACAACCAGAAATTTAGACTTGCAGCTATATGTCAAAGGTCTAATATTTCTATCAGATTTGCTAGCCTTTGTTATTCTAATGCTTGTTCCTTTCAATTCTTTAATTACAGTAATGGAACATTTTTAGTAAAAATAATAATCATTTGGAGGATTTGGTCGTCCTTCTTGCAGCCATTTAAGCTAAGTGCGTTTAGAATTTCTATTGCTGCTGTCCATGAAAATAACAGATCATCCAACTACCAGAATCCCACTGCTGCCACCAATATGATACCCCGTCAAAGGTTAATGACAAATCCTACAGTGGTCCTGTGCACTCTTAGTCAAATTTAAATTCTGTTTAATGAAACCATATGAACTGAATAGCTTCCATCCTTTCAGCAGTAATTACCATTTCATTATATTCTCACATCTCTGTCTTCTCCCTAATGTACATTGCATTATTAAACAGTCTTTTTTTTTCCTCTCATGCATTATCGAAAGCACAAAGAAAAGATGAGCTGTTGGATAATAAGCACTCCTGAATCAAAGTGGGCTTAACTCTAGGACACTCTTTGACCTCCGACCCCTAGAGACAAAAGGCTTCAACAAGCCAGATGAATAATACTTCGTGATTTCACTGCTGTAGGTGTGGCTGGGACTGTGAGCTGCCGACAAGGACAAGAATAGATAGGGGAAAGTCCTTTTATTTTTCTTTGCAAAAAAAGAGGAACATTCACAGTCTAGAATGAATCCTTTTGTGTTCAAAGCGAGTGAATACACAGAGATCTTTTAAAGGCAGGCTTCCAAAAATGTCGAGGAAGAGCATGGTGATGATGCATTTTACATACAGTACATACGCTATATGCTATGTTTTTACCTTTTATACAGTAATGTGAACAACTTAGTGAGGGAAAGCTATAGAACGAGCTTTGTCAAATAAAGAATGATTGATAATGATAATTACTGCCCACCTACTGTCCGTGCACAGGATTGGGCTGTATAACTCAACATGACTTCTATGGCACAGAGACAGAGTCTACTTTGTTTTAAAGGCTGCAAATGTAAAGGCTGTTTAAAATATTGTTACAATGTATGGTTCATAGTCGACAACTCTTAATGTACAGTCACTTTTATAAAGAAGGCATCTCTAAATTCCAACTGTGATTATAAGGATGAAATTCTTACCAGAGGAATAGCAAGTATATATATTTTTCTATTATTTGTATTCTTTAACTGCACAATCTGTCACATTCTGGCTTTGTGGTTTGCTCCCCCAGGGGGCTTCCCAAAGCAAATTCCCTGTGCTTTGATTGACGACTTGTTTTTTCTCAGAAAAAGGTTATTCCCTGCATCGCAGTTTCTCTGGGCTGATTGATTTTTTGGCAATTTTTTTTTAGAAATCTTATCAGAATCAGGGTGGAGGCAAGGGGGTTAGCTATGTAAAATGTTACTTTATTATTTGACACTATAAACACAGCAATTTGTTTTCCCCTTGTGTATTTTTCATATCTAGGAAAGCCTACTTTTTATCACTTCATTTGTACAATATAATGAAACAAGGCTCAACTGACAAGCTATTCTGATTTTGCATCCTTCACTTTGAAACCGTGACAGATGCATTTGTCAGATTTTTTTTTGTTTTGCCAGTAACTATGAACTTCCTTGACTTTTTGCATTGCTGAATCAGCTGAAGTAGTTTAGGAATTTTACAGCTGATATGTATCAGTAGTGACTGGCGATCTCCTTCTCATTACTGCACCATCATGGTTATGTCACAATAGAAGTTAATTTCAGAAATGCCAAGATGCTGGGTCAGTTTGAACTTAAATATAGAAATGCAGAGGCCATTTTCTTGCTAAGAGTGAAGGATAGGAGAAATATATAATATACAGTATCCATCTATTTTGTGTGCTACTTTGTCTATGCATTTCAGTGTCATGGTGATTGTAGGCCTCCTGCTAAATTAGCATCAGCTCTAAAAATGCATCATTCATTCATTCATTCGTTCATTCATTCAGTCAATCTTTACCATTGCTAATTATATATTGTACACACATAAAAACACAGATTCATTTAAATACAGAATAAAACAAAGCAGTTTCAAAATGATTAACATAAATGGATTCTAACAATTTCTATTAGCATTTTCATTGAGTTACGGCCAGTTGACAATGGAGGAGAGTAAAAACCAAATTCTAGTCAACAGCATTCCTGGAGAAAATAAACCTCTTGGGGATCCATTGGTCAGTTATAACATACAAAGTCAAAAACAGAGTCACACACAGTCACAGTCCTAGTTCTAGTTCTAGCCTTCCTAGGCTTTCTACATTAGAGTCTATGTTGCACCATCTAATAAGATGACAGAATATTGTCATACTTTGATTCCAAGACTGCCATTACTGCTGGTGTCTTTCCATGAGCAGGAAAATGAATTGGAAGTAGAACAGTCATACCGAATGCCACCTCAGGACACAGAGAAGAGAAAAAAAAATTGTAGAGGACTAGTAATAGTTTTATTAAATACTGATATCCCTTCCGGAGCTGTTCTGGAATTCTTACTCGGCCGGGACACCAATGGCAAAGAAGGATGGGGGAAGGCAGCTGGCTTAGGGCATTGTCTCCCTCGAGCCACTAGATGGCAGCCCTCCTGGGTTATAGTTTCACCATGGACTCCCACAGGGCACATTGGGAATTGTAGTTCATTGCCTCAAGCCTGTTGGGTTCTGTGAGTGCCACCAGGTGGCATGGAAGGGACTAGCGAGACTGACCAGCCTCATCTGGAAGTGCTCCTGGTTTACAGTTTTGTGAGGGGCCTATCATGTAAGCTGGTGACCTCTAGAAACTTGTCTTCTGATTGGGTTGTGACTTTGGGTCTGCCAGATCTCTTCCTATCAGAGTTTCTTCCATTGCCTTGGATTGTGTGGGACACCATACTCACTGACACTTTGCTTTTTTTTGCAACATCTCTAAATGAAAGGCCAACGCATCAAAGGGTAATAATTCTTTGTCTCATTTCATTTATTAATTGCCATTTTCTTGCCATTGTCACTGGAATATTATCCAAGTAGTACTTCAGAGGGTGTAGTAACATGGTCTGTTCCAGGTCTGCCTTAAAACAGACAGAGGGTTTTTGAATAATCAACAGAAGTTGGGACACCTGTGCAAATTGTTTGCTTCAGCTTGCAAGGTGTAATTTACTTTAATTTCTGCAGAACATCTGTAAGTTGTAACCTATTAGTTGTTCCCTGAAGAAGGCCCATTTGTGACATTGTGTAGTTTCCTTTTTTTTAGCTTTTGCTAACCGAAATTTTAAAAATTAAACCACTGTCACCACCATTTTAGGCAATTTATTGCATTTCAACTGATTAAATGTGAAGAAAAAAACTTTTGAATTTTATCTTTACTAATAAAAGGCAAAGCCCTTACTGACTGACTGACTGACTCACTGACTCAGCACTAATTCTCCAACTTCCTGTGTAGGTAGAAGGCTGAAATTTGGCAAGCATATTCCTTACAGCTTACTTACAAAAGTTAAGCAGGTTTCATTTTGAAATTCTACACGGAATAGTCATAACGGTCGACAACATCCGCCATGTTGAACTTTCTTATTTATGGCCCCATCTTCACGAAATTTGGTTGGTGGCTTCCCTGTGCTAATCGAAACCGATGTACGTATTTATTTTGGTGGTATGATGCCACTGTCCGACGCCATATTGAACTTTCTAACGTCACTAATTCTCCCACTTCCCGTGTAGGTAGAACGCTGAAATTTGGCAGGCTCATTCCTTACAGCTTACTTACAAAAGTTAAGCAGGTTTACAAAAGTTAAGCAGGTTTAATTTCGAAATTCTACGCGTAACAGTCATAACGGTTGACAACGTCTGCCATGTTGAACTTTCTTATTTATGGCCCCATCTTCACGAAATTTGGTAGGCGGTTTCCCTGCGCTAACCGAAACCAATATACGTACTTATTTCGGTGGTATGACGCCACTGTTGGCCGCAATGTTGAACTTTCCAATGGCCTTTGTTACTTATGGGCCCATCTTCAAGAAATTTCTACTTACGTACATATATACGTTCATAGCCTGCAGCTCGGTCACCGTGTGAGGCGGTGTTGGGTCCCCCATCCCAACGCTTCCCACGTTGTTGGCTGCCTGTCTATATAAGGCCGCCCGTCGCTCCCGTCTCTACATGCCTTTCCTTGGTTAGCCATGGGATTCACGTCTCCCTGCTGATAACTACAGCCTTTTTATTTAATCCACGGCTTCTCCGCTGTTTTATTGTTTGTTTATTATGATTATAGTTATTGTGTAGGTATTTTAGACTTACTTTACATTGTTCAGGTACCCATTTCCTTTATCGTTCCAACCGTACCCCCATTAACATGTCTATCGAGGTGATCACCATCGATCAAAGAACTGTCACTTATCGAGTAGTTTGCATGCCCGGAGATGGCACCTGCCTTTTCCATTCTCTTTGTTACATATTGCACGGCCATACCAGGCTCACTCTTGATATTCGGAGGAACACTGTGTCTTATGTATTGAATGACTGGGACAGGTTCAAGGTGTGGACTGATGATGGTACAGGAGATAATTATACTACACAGGAGCACTATAAGAGTGAAATGCTTAAACCCTTCACCTATGGTTCTGCATGGTAGTTGATGGCAGCCGCTTAATTGTTCGGTTGTCACTTTCTAGTGTACCGAAATGGCCAAATATTTTACACCTTTCGACAACCGCCAATGCCTCTTAAACATCTTAGATTCACAGGTGACGATTTCAGTAGTGGACACTTTGATGTTTATGAATGTTTAAACTCTCAAAAGCTGGATGTGAAGTTATCGATGAAACCGGTTTTATGCTTACAACGCTTGACAGATGCCGAATGTCACTTCAACTCAAGTCCTGCAAATACTGTCGTAATTGAAACAAACCATGAAACTCAAACCAATTACAACAGCAGCAATCCAAGCTGTGAGATTTGAGACAAGATTACTTTTCACATGGCCAACTGTATGTTGCATGCTCAAGAGTAAGCTCAGCGCACAGCTTGGTCATATTACAACCGAACTGACAATGTGGTACACAAAGAGATCCTTAACAAATAATTATTGGTATATTTTCCCTCAGTTTTAAAAGGTTTAATTTTCTTCTTAATAAAAATTTTAAGGCAGTACTTCGCTGCTGCGAAGCGTGGGTATTTTGCTAGTACTGTATATATATATATATATATATATATATATATATATATATATATATATATATATATATATATATATATATATTTTTTTTTGTACTAATGCCAAACAAAAAAAATGCAATATGCACAAGTATTCAGCAGCTCTAGACAGGGTATGCTAGAGTAAAGCAGTGACTTCTTAGCTTGGATTTAAAAGTTGAGACCGAAGAGGCATTTCTTACTGTATATAAGCAGGCTGATTGTTTCACAACTTCGGTGCCCTGTAGCTAAAAAATTGACCTCACACTGATATTTTGTTAATATTTGAAATGTTTAGTAGACTGGCATATTGAATTAGAAATTGAATTAATAAAAACTGAGATTGTAATGTTTGGGCCTCCATTGTGTCTCTGTTTGTAATTTTGGCTGCTTAGCATCATACATTAAACCCTGTGGTAGGAATTTAGGAGTGATTTTTGATAGTGACCTCAAATTAGATAACATATGAATTCTACTGTTAAGGCCTGTTTTTTCCAGCTATGACTGTTACCCAAGATCAAGCCGTTTTCATTTGTTGCTGATCTTGAAAAAGTGACTCATGCGTTTATTTCTTTACAACTGGACTACTGTAACTCGTTATACACTGAAGTTACCCAATAATCTCTTTCTTATTTACAACTTATTTACAAGTCTAGCCAAAATAATGTGGCTAGACTTTTGACAGGTACACATAAGTGTGACCATATTTTTCCTAAATTACCCTCCCTTCATTGGCTTCCGGTCTATTACAGCATTGATTTTAAGGTGCTATTGTTTGGTTTTAAAGTGCCTAAATGGATTAACACCTTCCTAACATTCCAGCCTTTTACACCTTTACATAAAATCTCTCCAACTCAGGTCCTTAATTCAGATGCTTTCAATGGTGCCAAAGGCTCGACTAAAAACTTAAAGGTGGGTGTGTGTTTGCAACAGCTGCTCCTAGGTTTTGGAACAATCGACCTTCTCATGTCAGGTCTGATGCAACTGTGTTAATTTTTAAATCTAGCTTGAAAGCATGTCTTTTCTGTTTTTAGATAATTTAATATTTGCACTTTATAAACTAAACTAAACAAACTTTACTAAACTAAATCTTAATGTACGGTCTGGTTTGTAAGTAAAGATAAGTTTAGATAGGTAATCAGTGCTTTGAAAATTTAAGGTTTTATATATAAGAAGGAGGATTTTGAAAATCAGCCCTAAACTTAACTGGATGTTTAAAGACTTCAGAGCAGGAGTTATGTGCTTGTGCTTTCTAGATTTTGTAATGATTCTTGCAGGAACATTTTTGAATTAGCTGGCAGTGGCGTAAAGAATGATTAGAACAGCCAGTGTATAACATGTTTCAGCAGCCAATTCAACTATAAATAAAGAGATACATTTAAATCTCTTAGTATCCACAATATTTAGAGACTGTCCAAATTCTTTAATATTGTAACCTGCAAAAAACACATTTTGGATAGTTTTGCAATGCATGTTTTAAAAGACATACTGATATCAAAGGTAATCCCTACGTTGTAGTGCTAATTCAGTAAAACTAATGTTTAAAGTAACTGAGTTCAAAAGTGACAGAAAATTGTTATATCTGCATCACTCCACCTGTTGAGAACATTTCTTTTTGTTCTGTATTCAAAGACAAATTGTTCTCATCCATCCTCACTTTTAATTCACTGACACAATTAATTAGGGACAGTATTGAAGAAAATTAATTTGGCCTTAAAAAAGATACAGCTGAGTGTCATCTGCATATGAATGAAAGTGACTATTAAATTTTCTATTTATAATTCCCACTGGAAGCATATAAAGTGAAAACAAGAAAGGTCTGAGTACTAAGACTTGCGGGGCACCATATTTAACTTCTTAATTTAATGATGGACTACTGTCAGCACAACGTTATACTTACTGAATTCAATTAGATAAATGTAAACGAAACCACAGGAAGAATAAAGTGGTCAGTAGTGTCAAAAGCTACAGTTTAATCTATCAATATAATTACTGTAGCATTTCCTTCATCAAAGTATATTAGAATATCATATATAACATGTTTTTTTGTACTGCGACCAGTGTGCAAGCTGGACTAAACTTTCTTAAATAATTTGTGGTATGCAAGTTGAGATTGAAGGTGAATGACTCAGTACTTTTTGAATATTTTAGAAAGAAAAGGTAAATTTCAAATCACTTAGTGTCGAGGGTGGTGAATAAAGATATCAGGCAATATAAGGTAAAAAAGTGTGTAGTACTCCATGCTAAACTGCTTTAAAGTCATGTTCCACTGCCTTCAGTACACTCCTGTTCAGTAAAGTAAGTTTCAGTTCTCAGAGTAAATATTCTCTTAAATATTCAAACCTGAGTTGAAGGCCAATTACTGCTGCAATTGGAAAGTGACATTCTGATGTTAGTACATTTTCCGCTTTGGTCTTATATTTAATGAACTCTCTGGCTGAGGTTCCTGCTATCATTATTTACACTTTGTACATTTTGTTTCATATTGTAGCACAGTGTTTAGCTGTCGCCTCAAAGTTTCAGATCCTAAGCGTGAATCCCTGCCTATTCTTGTGTGGGATTTGTGTATTCTTTCTGTGTGCATATAAGGGCTTTTCTTTACTGTTTTTCAAAGACCTGCAGATGAGCTTAGCCGGTGACTTTATTGTAGCCTGATGTCAGTCAGAATGGGTATTTGTGTGAGTGTGCCCTGTAACAGAATGGGACTGCCTTCAGGGTTCGTTCCTGCCTTGTTCCTTGAGCTGCATTTTGCCACAATGGATAGATGTATTGAAACATTGGGATCATTCTATAATAACCTTCCCTTAATCCATCCACACTTCTTTTTACATCGCCACAGGTCTGGTTTCCAGTTCTCCGTTGTGGGATGTTAATTTACTACCACATGTCAAAATCGTCAAAAGTTCTCCACGCTAAACGGATGACTGAAAGCAAATTTGAACATTTTTCTTTGCTGGGAAAACTTCTAGCACAGTATGAAGCAGGAATAGGGAATGCAAACTACAATGGACTTTCTCCCATGATTTTCCTATAAGATTTCCAGAAATATCAACTAACGAGTGCTTCAGGTAAGATTTGTACGTTTCATATTACATAAAATGTGTTATGTATCAACTTGTGTTTATGTGTATTTTATATTTTCTTGTTGTTTTTGTTAAACTTAAATGACTATTTTCCATATATGTTTGTGATTATTGTTGATTTTGTGCTGTCCTGTTAAATGTATGTCCACTCCTTTTGTTCTATGGGTTGTACCCCAAGAGATTGAGTCACCCTGAAGTCACCACTCCTGAAACCTCCCAAAGATGAGAAAAAGAGTGTTGTGCCTGGGGAGTCCCAAAAGCACAAAAGTTTCAAAAATATTTTCAAAGGTTGCCCTCTGGGTGGGGGGATACCATCAAAACTCCAAGTAGACACCAAAAAAGAAAATCTTTATAAAAAAAAAATTATTGTATCAAAGGGTCCACAATACATGCAGATCTGAAGAGCTGAAAGGGATTGCCAGAAAGGCAAGGCAATCACAGCAGTCAAAATCCCAAGAATCCAGAAGCGTAGTCAAAACAGGGGTGAATGCTGACTGAAACATAACAGAGAGAATCTCTGTTGGTGGTGCATTGAACCATTGTGAAGTCTTTTGTTATTATTGTTTTGTTATCGGAACTACTGCATTTTACTGACTGTTTTGATTTGTTTCTTGGAATTTTGGAACTTGTTTTATGCTACACCTTTTTGTTCTTTCAAGATATTTTAGATAGATAGATAGATACTTTATTAATCCCAAGGGGAAATTCACATAATCCAGCAGCAGTATACTGATACAAAGAAACAATATTAAATTAAATAATAATAAAAATGAAAAAAATGAAAAAAAAAAAAAAATCTTAATGTTAGCATTTACTTCCCCGGGTGGAATTGAAGAGTCGCATAGTGTGGGGGAAGAACGATCTCCTCAGTCTGTCAGTGGAGCAAGACAGTGACAAAAGTCTGTCACTGAAGCTACTCCTTTGCCTGGAGATGACACTGTTCAGTGGATGCAGTGGATTCTTCATGATTGACAGGAGTTTGCTTAATGCCCGTCGCTCTGCCACAGATGTTAAACTGTCCAACTTTACTCCTACAATACAGCCTGCCTTCTTAACAAGTTTGTCCAGGCGTGAGGCGTCTTTCATCTTTATGCTGCCACCCCAGCACACCACTGCGTAGAAGAGGGCACTCGCCACAACCGTCTGGTAGAACATCTGCAGCATCTTACTGCAGATGTTGAAGGATGCCAACCTTCTCAGAAAGTATAGTCTGCTCTGGCCTTTCTTACATAGAGCATCAGTATTGGCAGTCCAGTCCAATTTGTCATCCAGCTGCACTCCCAGATATTTATAGGTCTGCACCCTCTGCATACAGTCACCTCTGATGATCTCAGGGTCCATGAGGGGCCTAGGCCTCCTAAAACCCACCACCAGCTCCTTGGTCTTGCTGGTGTTAAGGTGTAAGTGGTTTGAGTCGCACCATTTAACAAAGTCTTTGATTAACTTTCTGTACTCCTCCTCCTGCCCACACCTGATGCAGCCCACAATAGCAGTGTCATCAGCGAACTTTTGCACATGGGAGGACTCCGAATCATATTGGAAGTCTGATGTATATAGATTGAACAGGACAGGAGAAAGTACAGTCCCCTGCGGCGCCCCTGTATTGCTGAACACAATGTCAGACCTGCAGTTCCCAAGACGCAATTTCTTACAATAAATCTTCAGTTTCTAAAAATTACTCAATTTGGATTCTGTCTGCAAGACAGAGTCTTCATGGTTTCTCCTTTTTGTGAGGCATTTTGAAATTTTGGGACTTTACAGTCCCATTTTGGGCCCATTCAGGTTGAAGACTGCAGGTAGTTGCAGACAAGCTTGTCTGGGGTGAGCCTTTTCTGGACTGTCCAGTGAAGGTCCAGGTGGGCAGTCTGTGGCATTTTTGGAGGCTTCAACTCAATTTTGGTATGTGTGTCTCTGAACAAAGCTCTGTATTTTAAAATGTTCTTGTTTATAATGGTGCCAGACAAATATGTTACATATTACTTTGATGTGCAAGTAAGATTTTCACTCTGCTCAGTACACGTGGCAATACTACTACTAATAATACTACTAAAACAAAGATCTTTTAGAATAATCCATTGTACTACTATTACAGTGCTACTATTCAGATGACCCCACTACACTGCTTACCATGTAATGAATGAGTGAATGTGGATGTTTGAGTGGTGCTCCATTCTGGACTGCTTCTCCTTTGCTCTACCTTCTGATGAAAATGGTTTAAGCAAAAAGTATTTTATGATATTGCTTATTATCGAAGGTGCTATAAAAAATTAAAAGTGCTTTTATGAATGTAAAATATGAAATGAATGACTGTCATATCAGTTTCACATTTAACACTGCATTTATGTGCAGTGAGACTAAGTAGTCTTCATCCTTTATTGTGATTCTGACTACGGCAAAATTGTTTACAATAAAGTTCATAATTTTACAACCAAAACATGGAATTGTATAAGATAAGACATCAGTTCATCTATGTATTTCATGAACCCACTTATACTTATACAGGGCACACTTACTTAAGTCAAAGACACTAACAAACTAACTGGCATGACGTTGGGATCTGGGAGGAAAACTGGAGAAAATTTCATGCAGTCATGTAGAAATCATACAAACAGCACATGCTGTGGATTTAACCCAGTCCCTTGGAAGTATTAGGCTGCATTTAACACTTCTGTGCCACCCTTACTAAATGATTTCATACTTTTAAACAAAGTACATTGAAGTATAGAAAAATTCACTGGGACTCCACTTAGAAACAGATACTGCACTTATTATTATATATTTATTCATGTGGCTTGCAAGCTTAGCAAATATTACAATTGTTTCCATCCATTTTTTACAATTGGAAGTGGGTTAAGTGACTTGCTCAGGCAAACATTGAAATGCCAGACTTGTGGTTTAAACTGCAGAGTCGTAGTCATTATACCAGATTGACTCACTTTTTGAATTCTGGGAGGTCATCCTACAAATGTCCATTAATCAGTACAGTTATCTACCTCTATGAATTGTTATGCAAACTTCACAATAGTTCATAAAGTCTGGGGATATTCTGAAAATATGTGAATGGAGTAAAAAAATATTTAATAGCATATGCTCTAGTAGAGTTCTAACAATGACAGTTCCAAGTCTCTGTATCCTTTTCAAGGGCTATGGCCTGTCCTATACATAATGAAGAGTCGAGCTCCTCCTTGTTTGGCTGCAGGAAGGGAACTCTCTGTTCTTGTTCATGTCATTACGGAGCTGGTCCTGAATATTCCAGTATTACATAGGACATCTCCAATACCCACATTGGTGTAGCCACTCCATTATGACTTCCCGTCCATGACAGAGGAAACACTCTCTGTGCTGGGTAGTTGTTATGGTTCAAGCCAGTGTTTTATCCCTTGCTTAAGTGTTCTGTTTGTTTTATCTTTTTGTTGTCTTTCAGATATTGTTTTGAAAATACTATTGATTTTGTTTCTGTTTTCTTTTTATGTTCTATGATTTGATTAATGCTGTGCAATGGATTGGTGCTCTGTCCAGATGTTGTTTCTACCTTGTACCCGGTGATTGCTGTGATAAGTCTCAGCTGCTCCACAATAGTAATGATAATTTTGTACTTAATTTAGTTTTTTGATGCCTTGTCCTTTAAATTATGTTTCTTGTGTCTCATAAGTCAAACCAAAGGGCCACCTAATACTTCACCTGAGAAATCGCCACTGTTATTTAAGGAGAAGAACTTGATGAAATGGCTGCTTCTGGAGTGAAGATTCCTCCTGTCTTTTCATTGTAATTTTGTTCTGATTTGCATTACTTCTTTTATTTTTACTCTCGTTTCATTTGTCAAGGTAATGGTTCTGGTTTTTCATTTATTGGATTTGTTTGCTTGAGTTTTGCCAAGGGCAAACCTACTTTGTTTCCCTTTGCTCCAAAGGAATTTTGTTTAGTTTTGTTGGATCAGGTGTTCTTTTTTCATGTTTTTTCCCCCCTCTCCCTAAAATATTTTAAAAGCCTTTTCCCTAGTTTTGGATCTGTGTAGGCCTTAAGCCTGCCCTTTGGGTTTGGGGCCAGGCTGCCTGAGGTGGTGAGGCCTACTCTTTTCATCCCTGATATGTCTGGTGGGCAGATGAGATTTGGAGTAACCAGAAGAAGGATGTGAAAGCAGAAATGGGTGAAAACTGGGAGATTAAACAAAAATGTGCATCAAGGCCAAAAACAAGGTGCAAAATTCTAATTTAAAGGCAAAGTGAAAGTTTGATGTATGAGAGGATGAAGTAAAAACGTTTTTAGCAAGAGATTAAATATTTTTTTTTTTTATCTGCAGTTTAGATAAGGATGGATTGCATCATAATACCCAGATCACAACCTCCAAGCACATATCCATAACATCCATTGCGTTTTCTAACTGCAGATGCCCAACTAAGTGGCAAATTTGCACAAAACAAAATTTCGACATAAATGAACTAAAAAATAATTTGCAACCCAAAAATGTCTGGAATACATAAATCAAAATCCATAAATGTGAAGAGGGGCTGTAAAAAGCCCCAAAAACTGTACTGGATTACAACAATTGCCAATTGCCAGAAAAAAAATCAAAAAAGGGAATAATTCCCAAAAATTCCTGACTATGGTGCAGGTCTTGTGTTTGTTTTTTGTGGGCTGCTAGGATCACAACACTTGTGCTCCTCCACATATGACGGGTTTTCCCTGTGCTTCAAGCCTAGATGTCACTGGAAGGCTGAATGATTTAATGCAAAAACAACAAAAAAAAGCACAAGAACATTAAGGAGTTACCATTAAAAGCATTCCTCCATAAAAAAGCTAATTGCTGATAATACTTTTGTATTTTGCCATGTTGGCAAAGATTAGAGGACGTTAATCAGAATACATAGCATTGTGATAAATTAGTGAACCAGAAACTATAGTCAAGAGTGAGTAATCAGTATCCAGGAATTATTAACCAGCCTAATTTTTTTTTAAGTATTTTGTTTACAGTGTTTCTTTTTTTAAGTAACATACAGAACTATTTACTGCCATCCTTCTGTTTTAAATTACATGGCATTCTACATATATTATCAATTAAGGCAGCAATGTCAGAAAATAACCCCAATGCCATTAGTGCACCCTATAACCTTGTAAACCTATGGGTGATAGTAAATACACAGAATGACATCATGAGCAAAGTGGCTGTAAATAAAACTAATGTTCAAAGAAACAAAACATGGAAATATTATCTAGAAGGAACAAAATACATTTAACGCTAAGAAAAGCCTGATGTGAGGGAACATGACACCTTCACAGTGACCTGACCAGGAATTGAACTCAGGGACTAACTGCTGTGGTGCCACCATGCTGTCTCTACAAATAATCAGTGTCTCATTAACTAAATAGATTGCAAAGCCTAACTAATTGCTTCTGACAAAATAGAAAATAGAATAATAAACACATACTTAGCTCAAATATTTGATACTCTCGGAAAAAACAAAGGACTAAAAATTGCCTACAGCTCCTGTAGAATACAGTAAACAAAAATCTTCAAGTGTTTTTAACATCCTAAATAATATGCATCTGTTTGCAATAATTAATCACATCACATTAGGTTTCATAAAGTCAGCTTAGCCTACCTCATTGCTGTTTTTTTACTTTTTCTGACAGGGAAAGTATTGTAATCATCCAAAAATTTGACCTAGAGATTTTGATGAATCTCAACATTTTAGACCTCCCTGAGTCCGATTTACTTTCTTGTAGAGAAAGTATTGTAATCTTCCAAAAATTCAAGTTTTAGACCTCTCCGAGTCTGAAAATACCATTTTGGAATTATGTCTGTGTGTGTGTGTATGTGAACACGATAACTTGAGTATATACTTTAGATCAACCAAATTTGAAATACAAGTATTAGGTACAAAACTTTCTAGCAACTTTTGAGCTATTTCTGCTAACTGGAAGTGGTACTTTTTTTATTAATGCAGCTGCAGAGTCTGATTTATTCAACTTTTCTTTTATAATAGTTGCTCTATATACAATATATATATTGTGGAACCAACCCGGACACAGACAGGCGGACATGTTGTTTTTCACTACCACACGTTTTATTTACACAAACTATTTACAGATATGGTCACTCAGACCCAGTCCATTAGTGCACAAAACCCCAAACACTCTCAGTCCTGGCCACAAATGCCTTTCTTCGGGCCGCCTCCACACCTCTCCTGTGCTTCGTCCTTCCGCCTCCCAACTCCAGCCCTAAATGAATGGAGACGGCCCCTTTTATATGGTACCCGGATGAGCACCAGGTGTTCCCGGCATTCCTCCCTTGGTCACGCCCCAGCGTGGCGGAAGTGCCGGCTGTCCTCCCGGCAGCTCCCCGGGTGTCTCCCAAAGTTTTCCCCTCAGCACTTCCTGGTGTGGCGGAAGTGCTGGGGCAACAGGTCCCCAAGGCATTGGGGCGCCTCCTGGTGGTGACCACGGGCCCCTACAGGGTAGGGCTTCCATGCCCTCAACCAGTGGCCCCCAAAGCAACCAGGAAGGTGGCCCCCACATGATCCAGGGTGGGCTTTGACCCTCTTCCGGTCCCTCACAGCGTCCCGGCCGGGTCGTTGCCCCTGGCATCCCTGACAATATATATATACGTATATATATATATATATATATATTATTTGATTTGTTTTTGATGGTTCTTTAATGTACATAATATAAAAATATAATCATTGTCTTGCGGTTTACTCCTCAAATATCCATCCCCATATCGATACAAGAAAGTCTAGGGGAGACCACTTCCAATTTTTCTTGAAGTACTAGGCTCTCCTTTAGTCTCTTCCACCTACTTCATAAGCTGTAAGCTAAGCCTGGACAGAAATAAGCCTCTACAGAAAATTAGTGGTTGGTCCAAATTAAAAGATGCCATATGTTAATTTGGCCTTAAAAAATCAGTTGTGACGTTTTCAAAAGCAGCTATTATAAACTAATCTACTGTGTGTTATCCTAAATTATTAATTTATTTTATCAATTAATGATTAAACTATTAGTATTAATTATCTTTGATTTTTTCAGATGGCAGAAGGGCTGGCATGGTGCAGTGGAAAGTGCTGCTGCCTCACAGCTCCAGGGGACTAAGTTTTAGTTTGGGAAGTCCCATCCAGGCTAGGTTGCTTCCTTGAGCACATTATTGTTGCGATGGGCCCTGGCTTCCTGCAATTATGCAACAGGATTAAGCAGCTTCAGAAAATAGTTGGATGGATAGGTAGGTAGCACAATTTAGGTTTCGATTTTAATTACAAAAACAACATTCTCAGATTGTCCTAGGAATTTAATAATTCATTGTAAAAGGAAGAGAAACCTAGTCATATCAAGGATTATTATGTGATTTTTACAAGATTTTTGCCAACATTTCAAGTTCAAACATATGCGTGTGTAAGCTGTTGTAGAATAAATAGAAGTTGAACAAAATAAAGAGCTGGGGAGTCACTCCATATGTTATCACAAAGGACTGATACTGGTCTGATGCACTGCAAAACAACAAGACAATGAGGAAATGAATTAATCAGGTTTTATATTATGGTGGCAGGAAGTGTGAGGCCATCAGGGTGGGACGGACGTGAGGTCATCAAGGTGGGACGGAAGTAAGGTCATCAGGAAAGTGAGGTCATCTGGATGGGACGGTAGTGAGGTCACCTGGAAAGGGACAAAAGTGAGGAAAATTTACTTAGTCCTCTGTGGTTCGGTAGAGAGAAAGAGAGAAGGCATTAATATTCATTACTAACCCTTGTTCTGGTGTTTTCACGCCCTGAATTGGACCCTTTGGCTGTCCCCTAATTACACGTGTGAGACAGTGTCAACTTACATGGCATCACTTCTGAGCTAAGTGTTGTGAAAAACAGAGCTGTGATCCAGATTGGAAACCCAATTTAATGTCAAAGTAGAAGTCTGTAAACTGTACAAATGAAAGAATCTTAAGGACTGTCAAGTCCAATGCAAAGAAAAGGCTTCTTAGCTAGGAAAAATGAGCTTCTTGACTAGATCACCTAGAGTACTAACTTTTCTCTTAGGTTCTTTTCTCACAGTGGGAGATAGGAAGAAATGTCAAAAACAGCTTGGCACATATTACCTGTTACATCTTACCAGTTTTACTAACTGATCTGTACCTTGCATATGCATATTTAAACCTAGGGACCCCTCCAGCTGATGGTTTGTTCAACTGGAGCTGTCTTTACTTTCCACCCAGTTTACCACCAATAGTGGGTTTCACAAAGACATCCACTTGTGCCTTTAAGGGATTATAGTTAAACAAGGCATTGGCTTTCTGTGATGTTAGTAACAGTGGGACAGAGGCACTGGATTTAAGCTTTAACTTAAAGATTGTATTAATTTGCATTAAAACCATTACCACCAAGTATATAATTTTACAAAGAATCATAAAACTGTGGTGTGTTGTCTCCATGCAGTAACAAGATGCTGATGACTATCTACTTCCCATTTCTTTTGCTGTAGTTTTCGTGTTATCAAGCTAAACAAAGATATAGTGAAAAAGCTCTTTGGAAAAGTGCCAGTGACAGGGCTTGTGGAGGGCAGTCTGGGACTCCACTGAAAGTGTCTTCAGCATCAACTCCCTTCCTTTCTTACCCAAAATGAGCATATACCCCTGAACACCTGCCATACTAGTTTCAATCTCAACAGGGCATGCTGACATTTTCTTTTGCAGTTTTCTCACAGCACAGAAAATGTTATAGGAATCTACTGTATATCACCTAAACTCAAGGCTGTCTTTTTGAGATTCAAAATTAATCAAGCAAAAAAAAGAAACTTTAGGTCCCCCAGCATGCACTGTACTTCTGTTCAGTACGATAAGACTTGATATTAAAAGGCTAATTACTTTAACAGTTTAAAGTATCATTTTTCTCTTCAGCTGGTTCTTATGTGAATGCTGACTTCTGGTGCTTGGTTTCTCTCTGTTCTTCCCTCCGGCCCTTACCTGATGAGAACCTTTAGAACACTCCCTAGTTACACATGCCTGACTGGGTGTCATGTCATTTCCTAACCGGCTTAATCCAGACCAGGTGCACAGGTTGGGGGTGATCGGAGCCTATTCCAGCTAGCATATGCTGCAAGGTAGGAACAAACTCTGGACAGAGCTCCAGTCTATCACAAGGTCAACAGACCCACACACCAGATCCAATTTAGGATTGCTGATTCACCTAGCCTAGATGTCTTTGGAGAGTGGGAGAAAACTGGCGCATCACAGACACGGGGAGAAGATGCAAACTTCAAGTGAGATTGAGAATGTTATGATTTTAGTTTTGTAATTAATCTATACTAATAAAAGGCAAAGCCCTCACTCACTCACTCACTCACTCACTCACTCACTCACTCATCACTAATTCTCCAAGTTCCCGTGTAGGTAGAAGGCTGAAATTTGGCAGGCTCATTCCTTACAGCTTACTTACAAAAGTTAAGCAGGTTTCATTTCGAAATTCTACACGTAACGGTCATAATGGTCGATAACGTCCGCCATGTTGAACTTTCTTATTTATGGCCCCATCTTCATGAAATTTGGTAGGCGGCTTCCCTGCGCTAACCAAAACCGATGTACGTACTTATTTCAGTGGTATGACGCCATTGTCGGCCACCATATTGAATTTTCCAACATCACCAATTTTCAAACTTCCCGTGTAGGTAGAAGGCTGACCCCATCTTCACGAAATTTGGTAGGTGGCTTCCCGGCGCTAGCCAAAACCGATGTAATGCATACTTATTTCGGTGGTATGACGCCTTCGGCCGCCATATTGAATTTTCCACACGTCACTAATTCTCCAACTTCCCGTGTATGTAGAAGGCTGAAATTTGGCAGGCCCATTCCTTACAGTTTACTTACAAAAGTTAAGCAGGTTTCATTTCGAAATTCTAAGCGTAACGGTCATAACGGTCAACAACGTCCGCCATATTGAACTTTCTTATTCATGGCCCCATCTTCACGAAATTTGGTAGGCGGCTTCCCTGCGCTAACCAAAACCGATGTATGCATACTTATTTCGGTGGTATGACGCCATTGTCGGCCACCATATTGAATTTTACAAACGTCACTAATTCTCCAACTGCCCGTGTAGGTAGAAGGCTGAAATTTGGCAGGCCCATTCCTTACAGCTTACTTACAAAAGTTAAGCAGGTTTCATTTCGAAATTCTACACGTAATGGTCATAACGGTCAACAACGTCCGCCATGTTGAACTTTCTTATTTATGGCCCCATCTTCTCGAAATTTGGTAGGCGGCTTCCCTCCACTAACTGAAACCAATGTACGTACTTATTTTGGTAGTATGATGCCACTGTCGGCCGCCATATTGAACTTTTCAACAGTCTTTGTTACTTATGGGCCCATCTTCAAGAAATTCTATCGATCAAAGAACTGTCACTTACCGAGTGGTTTCCATGCCCGGAGATACCACCTACCTTTTCCATTCTCTTTGTTACATATTGCACGGCCATATCAGGCTCACTCTTGATATCCGGAGGAACATTCTGTCTTATGTATTGAATGACTGGGACAGGTTCAAGGTGTGGACTGATGACGGTACAGGAGATAATTATACTACACAGGAGCACTATAAGAGTGAAATGCTTAAGCCCTTCACCTATGGTTCTGCATGTGAGTTGATGGCTGCCGCTGAATTGTCCGGTTGTCGCTTTCAAGTGTACCGAAATGGCCAAATATTTTACACTTTTCGACAACCGCCAATGCCTCTTAAACATCTTAGATTCACAGGTGACGATTTCAGTATTGGACACTTTGATGTTTATGAATGTTTAAACTCTCAAATGCTGGATGTGATTTTATCGATGAAACCGGTTGTGTGCTTACAACGCTTGACAGATGCCAAATGTCACTTCAACACAACAAATCCTGCAAATACCGTCGTAATTGAAACAAACCATGAAACTCAAACCGATTATGACAGCAGCAATCCAAGCGTGAGATTTGAGACAAGATTACTGTTCACATGGCCAACTGTAAGTTACATGCTCAAGAGTAAGCTCAGCACACAGCTTGGTCATGTTACAACCGGAGGGCCGAACTGACAACATGGTATACAAAGAGATACTTAACAAATAATTATTGGCATATTGTCCCACAGTTTAAAAAGGTTTAATTTTCTTCTTAATAAAAATTTGAATGCAGTACTTCACCGCTGCGAAGCGCGGGTATTTTGCTAGTTATTAAATATGTTGCTACTTATTTTCAGTGAAATTTAAAAATTCACTGGGGAAACTGAATTCTTCAGGAACCCTGGTAGGATTTATCTTCACGATTTTAGGCTACTTTATCATCTTGTTTTCAAGTAATGATGAGGTTTGTAGTTAAACATCATCTTTGATGGTCATTTAGTGAATCTCAGGCACCATAAAGGACATATGACACCTACTCAGGAATCTCCCTTAGTGCTTACTAAAGTTGCTTATGCAGCAGGTTCTGCGTACACTAAATTTTAAATAGAAAAAAGTTTGTAAAGCTATGTCTACCCTCTGTGACCTGGAATTAGAATTAGGTCGCTATTCCTCTTGTGTGTTGTAAAAGATAAGTAAAGGAAGTTGGCATTTAGAAGGGCATCTGGCCATAAAAACTTTGTCTCAAACTTTGTCTTTGTACAATACTTGAGGGAGGCTACTGGCCAACCTGGATAAACCTGCAAAATGGCCGTTTAACGGTAATTTCCTATCGATCCTGACCATATTCTGTCGAGTTCTTTTCACCTGTGAAACTTTATCTATTTATTTATTAGATTTACTGAAGTCGTTATCCACTTCTGACTCCTGATGACCCAGTAGACAGTGTGCCAAGCATCTCTCTCTGCTATGTTGACTTTCATTTTTTGATATACAAAGCAGTATCTCTTGTAAAACATCACTTTTTTGTTTTGTTTTACCTTTGACTTTTCCAAGCCTTAAGATGTTCTATAGCAAGCCAACTACTCTCAATGAAATGGTCGAGTTTCATCTTGATTACATAGGATTTTGGTGAGTTTGCAGGTTTGATTTGATGTAAAACAGGGTGATTTATTTGCCTGTTTTACTCCATGGTACTGTACATGCAGTAGACTACACAAACACTACCACTTCATTGCTTTGATTTTCCTCAAGTCTGATTTGACTTTTGCTTTTCATCTCACACTGTTCTATTTCTATAGGTAAAAACAATTCTTGGTCCAGAGTAAATTAATCTTCACCTTGTCTGTTATGTTCTATTTTCCAGAATCAGTTGTTAGTATCTACATTCTTTATCTAACATGGACCTTTGAATTTAGAAAAATGAACTCTTAAATCAGTCACAACTGTGAACTGGGCAAACATGAACACAGATAATGGATTGATTGATGGTTCTCTTTAAGCATATTTGCTTCTTGTTTATGTATCCTGACTTTCATGATGAAGTCACTGAAAATAATTTTGATGTTTATTTTGCCAAGTATTTAAACTTTATCCTTCTGTCATCATCAAAAAATCATCCTCACTTTCATCTCTTATAGTCGAGTTATGGGTGTTTTGACAAGTCATCTCTTTCTGTCTCTTCCTCCCTCCTCTCATAGCTGTTCTGTACTCGAGTCACAAACATGGAATGTGAGGCCTTCAAAATGGGTAACAAACAAGGCCAGGATCCTAAAAAACCTTAAAAAAATGTTTTAAACCTTTCAATGTTTATAGTGACGTGATCCCAATAACAAATTTTTAACCAGTCAAAATGTAATTCAAAGGTCACAACATCTAAGAACATGTCACTGACTACGCGGGACCTGTTCTAATGAAGGGAGGACAAATAGCAGCAATCATAAATAAGCAAGATGGCAGCAAAAACAGCACAAGTAATTTAAACACAATAAAAGTAAGCTTCAAATCAGAAAACAAATATTAAATTTGAACTCTAGGACCGAGAAACCTCCCAAAAGGAATGCTAGAACTCAAGAAAAGACACGAAAAAGCACACAACTAATAAATAAATTAATCCCGTCTCAACAATTGGGATCTGACTGTTCCAGAAATATACTAAAATACCTTACAAGGGAAATGGTGACCATAAACTACTGGGCAAAGGGCAAAGCTGAATCTTTTTAAATGAAGAAATTTATTAACAAAATAAAAAAATTAACATAATGTTCCAAAAGTGAAATGGAATTTGCCAAGAAAGGCAACCGAAGGTGAACTAGTTACAGCACACGACTCTAAGGCCAAATCTGGAAAAAAAGAAATCACAAAAACAAAAATATAAAGAGGCAGCAACACTCACTAAACATCGTTAAAATTCAATAGTACATTGCAGGGTTTCTCTTTCTGACAGCAATATAAAGCCTGAGGATGAATCATCAGCTGTGATGTCAAGGAGGCCCACCTCCTGTGGCTCCACCAAGGAATGGCAACATATTTAAAATGCCAGAGCAGAAATAACAAATCCATCCATCCATTATGTAACCCTCTATATCCTAACTACAGGGTCACGGGGGTCTGCTGGAGCCAATCCCAGGCAAAACAGGGCGCAAGGCAGGAAACAAACCCTGGGCAGGGTGCCAGCCCACCGCAGAGAAATAACAAATAATTATTAAAAATAACAGAAATAACATAGAAAAATGTTTGAAATATTGAAAACATATTTTTGATTAATTCATTATGCGCTAAATTAAAACATATTTTTTCAAAAAAACACATTTTTAGTTGTCACTTAGAGTATTTTTTTAAATTGCTTTCTCACTATGATTAAATAGCAATGTTTTATTTTATTGATTATTTTCTCTAATTTAGTATTTTCTAATATAAAAGTCTATGTTTTAGCCAAACAGACATATTTTTCTATTATACGGTCAGAATATAGCAGAATTGAACATGGTGATATCAGGTATGTCTAATAGAGAAGAAAAGTTTGCATTCTATTTCAAGAAAGATGGATCCTTGGTTTACTGCACTGACATAAGTGGCCTAGTGCCAAAACCTAGCAGAGATCACAATACAGAAGAATAGAGACTGTTTGTTAGACTCATCTAAAACAGAACGAATTAATTATTTCTTCATACTGTAGCTATAATAAATAAACTTCAATTCCTGCTGCTCATTCCATGCATTTGAAAGAAACCTATGAAAATTTTGAAGATCTTCAAGAAAATGAACTACAATTAACACTGTTGGCTGTGGGGACCTGAAAGTTCTGTGTATCTTACTGGTCAGCAGTCAAGGCACTGAAAATTCCCACAATTTTCTGGAATTGGTGAGGTATATGGCCGGCAGGTTATCCAGGCCAATACCCCCAGGCCGCCAGATGGAGCCCTCCCTGCAACATGGAGGTGCCCCGAATTCCAGCAGGGCCTCATGGACCTTGGAGTTTTAATGCACAGCCCTGCTGGATACCATGGAAGCCGCCAGGGGACACTGCAGGGAGGCCCAGGGACTTCTATTTACCTTATAGATCTGGAAGTACTTCCCAGTCGAGAGGACAGAGGAAATGACATACTTCCAGGCTGAAGAAAAGGAGTTTTCCCAAACCCGGAAGTGTCATAAAGTCACATGGACTGATGGACAGAAACACTTGAGGTCAAGAAGTATAAAAGGACTGTGGGAGATCCCAGCAGTGAGCCAAGTTGGGAAGAAGGGTGACTGAGCTGCTGGGAGGTGTGGAGGATTGTATTGTGTATTTGATTATTGATTTATTATTGTTAATTAATAGAGAATAGTGAAGGTGGAGGTGCTTTGTTCACATTATTATTGTAATAAAACCATTATTTAGACTTTTATCTGGTGTCTGGCATCTGGTCTGAGGGTTCAAGGGGACGACAGTGCCCCCTATTTGTTACAGTGGACAGCAAAGCAAAGAATTGACATTTGGATTTGAAGGAATGGATAGCTAGGAAAAAGATACATCTTGGTTCCAAAAACATCATCAGACCTAGCTTGGTGGATCCAGTTAATGTGCTGCCACCATTGCTTTATATTAAGTTTGTTTTAGTGAAGCAGATTGTCAAAACATGGCAGAGTGGTGGCTCTAAGGCTAGGGATCTGCACTGGCAATCAGAAGGCTGCCGGTTCGAATCCTGTAAATGCCAAAAGGGACTCTGCTCTGTTGGGCCCTTGAGCAAGGCCCTTAACCTACAATTGCTGAGCGCTTTGAGTAGTGAGAAAAGCGCTATATAAGTGCAAAGAATTATTATTAAAACTCCATCAAAAGATGGAGTCTGTCTTATGTATCTGTGCCCAAAGTCTTTAGGCTTGTCTGAGGCTAAATTGAAAGATCACATTTTTGTTGGACCTGATATTAGAAAATTGATTTCTGATGCAGAATTTGATGTGTGTACGGTGTGAGGTGTGATTGATGACCTAGAACAAGACGCTTGGATATCATTCAAAGAACAAAGTTGTTAGGTAACAATAAAGATCCAAGTTATAAAGAAATTGCGAAAAATGTAATAGCTAAGTTTAAGGTTTCGGGTTGCGGCATTAATCTCAAAGTTCTCTTTTTGGATTTGCATTTGAAATTTTTCTCAGAAGATCTTGGAGCATTGAATGAAGAGTAAGGTGAAGTATTCCATCAGGATATCAAGGACGTACAAAGAAGTTGCCAGGAATGTTGGGATGTCAGTATAATGACTACTTTTGGATGATTCATCTGGATGCGTTTCAGCGTTTCTCAACCTTTAAGTATTTGTGACCCGAGTTTTCATAACAGTTTTAATCATGTCCCCCTAACGTTTTTTTTGAAACCCTAATAAAATTTATTCCTATATTTTTTGCTGCCGATACACCGCTACAAGTTTTATTATACCTACTTAACTCTTATTGACATTTATTCAACTCTATATTTATTTTTCTAGTATCAGAATGTAGTTTAAGTTAATTTGTTTTGGTTTCAATAGATGTATTTTTCACATTTTCGATTCTTGTTTTCTTTTTTTCACATCTTCATGCCCCCTTTTTTGTTGCAGGTTGAGAAGTGCCGGTTTACATATAATGGGCCACCAAATTAAGTTTTGGGCCAAACAAAATAAGAAGTGACAAAAGCTAGACAAGTTATATGTTAGTCAAAGAATGTGTATGTTAAACTATATTAGACTGACTAAATATTTTCATTTAAAATTGATCCAGAACAATATTGTATAAATGAATAAAATATGTCATTTGTTAAATTTTAATTAAATTTCCTTAAAATTTTGTACTTAAATGTGATATGATGAAAACATTCTAAATATATTTTTATTGTGTTTGTAAATGCAAAGAAAAATAACTATTCACAATTAAGACAATTTTTAATGAGCTTAATTTTTCTGACATCTGTAATAATTCAAAATGACCAAAAACAACAGTAAAACAAAAAATGTATACACGCCACGGAAAATTCCCTAGAAGCAGAAGCCCATCAACACTGAGCACATCTCAGTAAGACATAATGACCAGCCTCAATGTGCATGACACAACCTGCAAATCCAATCTAGGCAGTTTGTTCACTCTGTCAGTTTTTTCCAAGATGATAAAAAATATTGATCCTTCTCAGGTTGTAGGCCTTCTTGGTGAAGAACTTCAATTTAAACATACACATATGTGTCTTGAATGTATAATTTGGGTTCAAAAGGGTTTAGATATGACTAGAACCCACTTAAGTTGCAGAAAGAGATATTTATGGTCAAGAGGAGGCAAACAGAGCAATCATCGCCTTGACAGCAGAGCTTTGATCAATTAGTGGCTTTTGCAGGAGGACCTCTACTCTCAGTTGTCACAGTTTAATACAGATTAGTGAAGTAATTCTCCTAATTAGCCTTAGGAAGGGCAGGGTTATTTTTTCTATAAAGTCATTGTACTAGGGTACTTTAATTATAAATTCAATGAAAAAGTAATTAGATAAACAGTTTGGTATATTTATTGTTAGGGCTGCCATTTATTTCCATGGATGCTATTTTGACATGCCAGACTTTCTGCTGTGGCTTACGCTGCTTAGAGTACAGATTAGACAATGTTTCTTTCTCTCTCACTGTATATATACAGGTCAAATTCCATTACAATGAAGTGACAGGGACCTAAATAATATTTTTTTGTAATGAAAATTTCATAGTAATGAGATTCTGTATTTGTTGCTATAGTGCTTTCTTTAACTTGTGTCCAGGCGTTCCATGCAATCATTTCAATAGCTTCTTTCACATTAATTTTCATCTTCTCCTGTCTACAAGTTATACTGACAAGAATTTTTCTCAGCATTTCCTTGCAATAATACACTTTCAGGGTGCAAATAATGCCCAGATCCAATGGTTGAAGCACTACTGTGCAATTGGGTGGGAGGAACTTAATGTGAACATTATCTAAATGTGGAAGCATAATATGGGCAGCACAGTTATCAATCAGAAGCAGAATCTTCCTTTTCTTCTTCTTCATATTATGAGGTTTCTGAACTCTTTTGGGGACCCCCCCTTCTTCTTCATATTGTGAGGTTTCTGAACTCTTTTGGGGACCCCCCCAATGGGACAACATGCCAAAGTGTGTCCCAAAGTGCGATTGCCACATCTGTGGAAGTTTGCTTGTCCATTGCCAGGGTAATCACAGGCTCACAGTGCTGCAGCGTAGCGCTGCAGAAGCAAATCTGAGCTGATCGCAGTCGCGCTATAAGCGTCTGTTGTCCATGGGTAATGCAAGGAACATTATAAATGCAGAAAACAGTATTACTTGGCCACCTACCTGGCCATGATCCTGCCTGATTGCTGTGACTGTGTATAAGAGAGTGGTAGATCCCGCTACAATAAACAACCATGCTGTTTTTGTTTCAAGCTGAATAAATCTTGTTTTGCTAAAGTACTGAGACTCAACCTTGTGTTTTGGGGTGCAAGACAGTGACTCCCACATCACAATATCCTTGTGAAGTTGTTGCAGCCAGTTTCCCAAAATGTCTTGATTCATCCAAGCTTGCTGATTTGCTTTATACTCTCAGGGACGGAATGTAACATGCTTAAAACACTGAGGATTGGTTGACTGTCCAGTGATGAGAGGAATAACTTTATGGCTGCCAGTTGAATTGCCACAAGGTAGGGCCATCGACCTTTGTTTAGACTTTTTTCCTCCTTGGCATGGATCACTTTTCAGTGCTAAAGTGTGATGCAATAGATTTCAGTCTCATCAGCATTGTAGATGTCTTGAGGCTCATATGCTGAAATGATTTTCCTGATTTCACCTACACACCATTTGTTTGCTTTTTCAATTGGAACTGCAGATTCTTCTCCACAGATTGATTTGGCTACAATTCCAAAATGATCCCGTAAGTGAATTAGCCAACCCCAGCTGACAGTAAAATCTTCGTAGCCCAAGTAGATAGACAGTGACTTTGATTTTTCTTGAATGAGTGGCCCACTAATAGGAATGTTTCTTGAAAAAACATCACTAAACCACATAAAAACTGCTTGTTTTACGTCTTCAAAAGTATCAGTTCGCATAAATTTGCGCTGAGGCCCAAGGTTTGCAACCCGAGATTTTTCTTCTTTTCTTGCTTGGTCATTTATGAAAGTTGACAGTGTTGATGGCACATTTCCAAATTCACTGGCAACATTTTTTTTCTTTTTGCCAAAATTAAGAGTCGCAAAAATTTGAAGTTGTTTTTCTAATATGAACTGTTGTCATTTTTTTAGGCCTGCCAATTCTATAGGAAGGTGACAATGAGTTAAATTCCAATGGATGTTTTTCAAATGTTAATGAGCAATAAGCAAAAGGTATCACTGAAAACCACAAGAAACAAACACAGCAAAAAAACAGTATGAGGAAAGTTCGAAAAAAGAGAAAAATTGACACTGTTTCTGTTTAGGGATCGTTGTGCACAACTGAGCTGCAACCACAGAACTAACTGCTCTGTGGATGATTCATTTTCTTGACTGCTTGGTGGATGATTCATTCAGGCATTTCATGGTCTTTTGCGAACTTTGTTGTAAAGAAAGTATCTTGCGAATGTATTTCGTAGTAATGAGATTTTTATAGACTGTCGGGACCATAAAAATATTTAGGTGTAATGAAAATTTTATTGCAACGATATTCGTTGTAACGGGATTTGACCTGTATATTGCAGCCTCCTGGCTGGGGTGAAGCCCAGAGGGAAAGTGATTGTTGGGTCGATTGAGGAGGGCGGAGATTGGGGCAGAGGACTGACACCGGGGATATGATTCACAGTAAAGGAAAGAAAAGGGGTGGCACCCTGAACAGAGGGATGATTTGAGAAACAGCTAAGAAGGTGTAGAGGAATGGGGAGTGGGAGTTGAGCTGGGTACTGTATGTGAGGGGGGTTACAGATGCGGAACTGGAGGGGTTTTTTTTTGTTTGGTCCATTGATGGTGTCTCTCAGGGCCATAGCAATGAGAGATTCATAGATAATTGTAAATAGTTTTAAGTTCAAAGTCGTTCATTTTGGTTTTACATTTGTGTATTTATTTTTACTGTACAAGTAAACTGTTCTGCAATTCCTGCTTTGTCCCGCTGTGTTTCTTCCTTTTCGAACCTGTCATGGTGATGTCGCTACACTATATATATAATATGTACAATATATTATAGATACTATATATATATATATATATATATATAAATATATCTAGCGTGACACATGAATCACTATCATGCACCCGAAGGAAGACAATGAGTCCAAAGGCTTCAAGAAAACCATCTTTACTCCAATTAAAACTGGAACAGTCAGGGCTTTTATACAAATGGGACCTAAAACTTTAATACACATCGACACAGCAAACAAGCAGTGATGGGGCCAAGTCAGTGGCATGGTTAGACTATTCCCTGCATCAGCTATCATTAACAGAATTTTGGCACACAGCGCAGCTAGGGGTTGTTGGGGTCTCAAAAATCTCAATATATATAATTGTTATAAATAAGCTTTTAATGCAGGGCTACTTAAGGATAGTATGTAGGTTGCAATTGGAGTTCATTGTTAGTCAGACTTCTTGGCTCCCTGTTTCTACACTTAATCTGTGGATTTGAAATTATCCAGAGGTATGGAATTCAGTAAAGTGTATTTAATAACTTTCAGACTAGTTGGCCCTCAGGTTGTTTTTAATCTCTAGGGGATTAATTTTTATTTTGATACTGTATTATTGTTTCTGTAAATAGGTATGGTGGCACCGCACTGAGGTCCCACATTTTCTGGACTTAGTCACTGTCTGAATTATACTTTCGTTCACATGTCTTTGTGGACTTTTTGACTGGTTTCTACAGTGGTGTGAAAAACTATTTGCCCCCTTCCTGATTTCTTATTCTTTTGCATGTGTGTCACACAAAATGTTTCTGATCATCAAACACATTTAACCATTAGTCAAATATAACACAAGTAAACACAAAATGCAGTTTTTAAATGATGGTTTTTATTATTTAGGGAGAAAAAATCCAAACCTACATGGCCCTGTGTGAAAAAGTAATTGCCCCCTTGTTAAAAAATAACCTAACTGTGGTGTATCACACCTGAGTTCAATTTCCGTAGCCACCCCCAGGCCTGATTACTGTCACACCTGTTTCAATCAAGAAATCACTTAAATAGGAGCTGCCTGACACAGAGAAGTAGACCAAAAGCACCTCAAAAGCTAGACATCATGCCAAGATCCAAAGAAATTCAGGAACAAATGAGAACAGAAGTAATTGAGATCTATCAGTCTGGTAAAGGTTATAAAGCCATTTCTAAAGTTTTGGGACTCCAGCGAACCACAGTGAGAGCCATTATCCACAAATGGCAAAACCATGGAACAGTGGTGAACCTTCCCAGGAGTGGCCGGCCGACCAAAATTACCCCAAGAGCGCAGAGACGACTCATCCGAGAGGTCACAAAAGACCCCAGGACAACGTCTAAAGAACTGCAGGCCTCACTTGCCTCAATTAAGGTCAGTGTTCACGACTCCACCATAAGAAAGAGACTGGGCAAAACGGCCTGCATGGCAGATTTCCAAGACGCAAACCACTGTTAAGCAAAAAGAACATTAGGGCTCGTCTCAATTTTGCTAAGAAACGTCTCAATGATTGCCAAGACTTTTGGGAAAATACCCTGTGGACTGATGAGACAAAAGTTGAACTTTTTGGAAGGCAAATGTCCCGTTACATCTGGCGACACAGCATTTCAGAAAAAAAACATCATACCAACAGTACAATATGGTGGTGGTATTGTGATGGTCTGGGGTTGTTTTGCTGCTTCAGGACCTGGAAGGCTTGCTGTGATAGATGGAACTATGAATTCTACTGTCTACCAAAAAATCCTGAAGGAGAATGTCCGGCCATCTGTTCGTCAACTCAAGCTGAAGCGATCTTGGGTGCTGCAACAGGACAATGACCCAAAACACACCAGCAAATCCACCTCTGAATGGCTGAAGAAAAACAAAATGAAGACTTTGGAGTGGCCTAGTCACAGTCCTGACCTGAATCCAATTGAGATGCTATGGCATGACCTTAAAAAGGCGGTTCATGCTAGAAAACCCTCAAATAAAGCTGAATTACAACAATTCTGCAAAGATGAACGGGCCAAAATTCCTCCAGAGTGCTGGAAAAGACTCATTGCAAGTTATCGCAAACGCTTGATTGCAGTTATTGCTGCTAAGGGTGGCCCAACCAGTTATTAGGTTCAGGGGCAATTACTTTTTCACACAGGGCCATGTAGGTTTGGATTTTTTTTCTCCCTGAATAATAAAAACCATCATTTAAAAACTGCATTTTGTATTTACTTGTGTTATATTTGACTAATGGTTACATGTGTTTGATGATCAGAAACATTTTGTGTGACAAACATGCAAAAGAATAAGAAATCAGGAAGGGGGCAAATAGTTTTTCACACCACTGTATGTAGGATAGAGGGGGACTCTAAATTGGCTTAGGGTATCAAAGACAGATTAATTTATTGCAAAGTAAATTTCATGTACAAACATTTTCTGTACTTAAATATTAGACAAAACAAAACAAAGCCAGACTGTGAGTCAGCTACTCTTTCTGAAGTCAGATATCAGAAAAACATGAAATCTGATTGAGTAAGTTCAAAGCTATTCTATATTAAACTCTAATTTAAAAAGAAACCTATAAAGAAAGCCAGGCCACACATGCAGTTGTGCTGCAAACAATACGCTGAACAGCTGGGCCATAACAAAATATGCCATCATACCATGTAGTACACAGCGCAGTTCACTGCCATCTTAGGTCATCAGAGGCTTCTGAACCTGCAGCTCTCTGCAGTCAAGACCCTCTCTTTAGCTTATGGAAGGAATGCCTGCCAATTCAGAGCAGTGTGGCATTGACAGCAATCATGTCTAGTGCCAGGGAGAACATGATTTGTTGCAGCATTTTTGGCAATTAATTCAATGAGCTTGGCGACATGCTCATCAATCCGACCACATTGGGCTGCTTGCCAGCTTGTACACTGAGCGCTTCAGCCATCAGCAGGCATCCACAAAGTGCCGATGCTTCCTGCTGGTTCAGGGCATAACTGATTAGAAAACTGTGCCACGTATGGGAATGTTTCTTTACATGAAATTTTTTAAAATGAACTTTTTATTATATATGGATATAGATATTTAACAATGAAAAGGAATGATAAAATGATAAAATTTGTAAAAAAATAAGATCAACACAGTAATGAAAAAATCTGAGTGAAACATATATACTGTATGTATATATATATATATTGTGAAAGCCGGCCCGGGCACAGACGGACAGCATATTTCCCCCAACACACGTTTATTTACCCTATATACAAAGTCTTTTTCCTTGACTCACAAAACCCCAGTGCCTCCAGCACCGATTCCCCCAAGTTCAGGCCACACAGTTCCTTTGCCTTTCTCCTGGCCGTCTCCAGTCCTTCCGCTAGCTCCGTCCTCTTCCACCCGACATCCACTCTGACTGAAGGGAGGCGGCCCCTTATATAGTACTCCCGGATGAGCACCAGGTGTTTCCGGCATTCCTTCCTTGGCCACGCCCCAGCAAGGTGGAAGTGCCGGCTGTCCTCCCGGCAGCTCTCCGGGCGTCACGTAAAGTCTTCCCACCAGCACTTCCTGGTGTGGCGGAAGTGCTGGGCTCCAGGGTTCCTCAGGCACCTCCAAGCCCTGTACCTGAGGCCCCCAACATAACCAGGATGGACGCCCCCTCGCGGTCTGGAGGAGGCACAAACCCTTCTCTGGTCCTCCTGGGCGTCCCGGCCGGGGACCACAATATATATATATATATATATATATACACACAGATAGTCCCCAGGTTACTTACATCTGACCTACGACTTATGAACAGGGCCGCAGCTGCGACGCATGTACCTCAGTAGCTGCTGTTCCGTCATCTTCAGCCTGGGGACGCTGCAAGCGGTGGATGGAGGGGGGGGCAATTTCGCTGCTCGCGCAGTGTGGTGTCCCTTGGGTGGCTTCCGGCGGCAAGCGTGACCCGTGGTTCATAGTCACCGGGGCCACAGCTATCGCTCGTGTGCAGGACGGAGGCTTGATGGGGTGGATCACTGCCCGCCTACTATGCCGCCACAGCTACTGCTCCTGACTGAACGCAGGCTGGATGGAGCAGCAGAGGGGGGCGTTTCACTGCCCGCCCATTAGACACAGCTGCCAAGTTTGTTCTCAGTGGGCAGCTGGTAATGCTGCAAGCAGTGACCCGGTTGTGGCGGAATGGAGGCCATTGAGAGTGAACGGGGTGGCGGGGGATAGCATTGTAATGTGCCTCGGATGGCTGCCTGTTGAATGGGGCGGTGGTGGGCGATTCACTGCCCGCCTTTGGCCACACCCTGTTCGTTCTCAGTGGGCGGACGCTGCAGGCAGCATACTGTAGTAGAGGTGACTGCGTGGTTGGCGAGTAATGAACCCCCCTCGCCGCCCCCATTCATTCTCAATAGCAAGCCTGCTTGTACTGTTATGCACATAGCAGGAAGTTGCCTCTCGTTCAGTACACCAGAAGTGTTGACGACAACGCATAGCATTTATTAAAATAACTAGCAAAATACCCGCGCTTCGCAGCGGAGAAGTAGTGTGTTAAAGAAGTTATGAAAAAGAAAAGGAAACATTTTAAAAATAATGTAACATGATTGTCAATGTAATTGTTTTGTCACTGTTATGAGTGTTGCTGTCAAAAATATATATGCACACACACACATATAAACATATATATATAAACATATACATACATGAATACACACACACATATACTGTACATATATACATACATACCAATAAATATACATATATACACACATACCCATACATACTATATATATACACATACATACATACATACACACACACATATATATATAGCAAAATACCCGCGCTTTGCAGTGGAGAAGTAGTGTGTTAAAGAAGTAATGAAAAAGAAAAGGAAACATTTTGAAAATAACGTAACATGATTGTCAATGTAATCAATGTAATTGTTTTGTCACTGTTATCTATATCTATATAGATATATATAGACTTTGTGGTCGTGTCGTTGGACTTATATATAAAAATAACGTAACATGATTAACATGATGAATAATGTAATATGACTTGTGGCCATATGTCTTGGACACTCGAGTTAAAAGAGGGGCGGAGCTGTCAACTGATCACCACCTGGTGGTAAGTTGGCTTCGATAGTGGGGGAAGATGCCGGTCAGACCTGGTAGGCCCAAACATGTTGTGAGGGTCTGCTGGGAACGGCTGGCAGAGTACCCTGTCAGAAGTAGCTTCAACTCCCACCTTCGGCAGAACTTCGACCACGTCCCGAGGGAGGTGGGGGACATTGAGTCTGAATGGGCCATGTTCTGTGCCTCTATTGTTGAGGCGGCTGACCGGAGCTGTGGCCGTAAGGTGGTGGACACCGGCGGTGAGGGATGCCGTCAAGCTGAAGAAGGAGTCCTATAGGACCTTTTTGTCCTGTGGGTCTCTGGAGGCAGCTGATAGGTACCGACAGGCCAAGCAGAATGCGGCTTCAGTTGTTGCTGAGGCAAAAACCCAGGCATGGGAGGAGTTTGGGAGGCCATGGAGAACGACTTTGGACGGCTTCGAGGAGATTCTGGTCCACCGTCCGCGCCTCAGGAGGGGAAGCAGTGCAGTGTCAACACCGTATATGGTGGGGATGGTGCGCTGCTGACCTCGACTGGGACGTTGGGTCGGTGGGGGAGTACTTCAAGACCTCCTCAATCCCACTAACATGCCTTCCAATGAGGAAGCAGAGCCTGGGGACTCTGAGGTGGGCTCTCCCATCTCTGGGACTGAAGTCACCGAGGTGGTCAAAAAACTCCTTGGTGGCAGGGCCCCGGGGGTGGATGAGATACGCCCGGAGTTCCTTAAGGCTCTGGATGTTGTAGGACTGTCTTGGTTGACACGCCTCTGCAACATCGCATGGACATCGGGGACAGTGCCTCTGGATTGGCAGACCGGGGTGGTGGTCCCCCTCTTTAAAAAGGGGGACCGGAGGGTGTGTTCCAACTATAGAGGGATCACACTCCTCAGCCTCCCTGGAAAAGTCTATTCGGGGGTTCTGGAGAGGAGGGTCCATTGGATAGTCGAACCTCGGATTCAGGAGGAACAGTGTGGTTTTCGCCCTGGGCGGAACAGTGGACCAGCTCTACACCCTTAGCAGAGTCCTGGAGGGTGCATGGGAGTTTGCCCAACCAGTCTACATGTGTTTTGTGGACTTGGAAAAGGCGTTCGACCGTGTCCCTCGGGGAATCCTGTGGGGGGTGCTCCGGGAGTATGGGGTTGTTCGGTCCCTGTACAACCGGTGTCAGAGCTTGGTCCGCATTGCCGGCAATAAGTCGAGCCCGTTCCAGTGAGAGTTGGACTCCGCCAGGGCTGCCCTTTGTCACCGATTCTGTTCATAACTTTTATGGACAGAATTTCTAGGCGCAGCCAGGGTGTTGAAGGGGTCCGGTTTGGTGGACTCAGGATTGGGTCACTGCTTTTGCAGATGATGTTGTCCTGTTTGCTTCATCAGGCCGTGATCTTCAGCTCTCTGGAGCGGTTTCAGCTGAGTGTGAAGCGGCTGGGATGAGAATCAGCACCTCCAAATCCGAGACCATGGTCCTCAGCCGTAAAAGGGTGGAGTGCCCCTCAGGGTTGGGGAGAGATCCTGCCCCAAGTGGAGGAGTTCAAGTATCTCGGGTCTTGTTCACGAGTGAGGGAAGAATGGATCGTGAGATTGACAGGCGGATCGGTGCGGCATCCGCAGTGATGCAGGCTCTGCATCGGTCTGTCGTGGTGAAAAAAGAGCTGAGCCGTAAGGCAAAGCTCTCAATTTACCAGTCGATCTATGTTCCTACCCTCACCTATGGTCATGAGCTATGGGTAGTGAACGAAAGAATGAAATGCGAATACAAGCGGCTGAAATGAGTTTCCTCCGCAGGGTGTCTGGGCTTTCTCTTAAAGATAGGGTGAGGAGCTCAGTCATCCGGGAGGGGCTCAGAGTAGAGCCGCTGCTCCTCCACATCAAGAGGAGTCAGATGAGGTGGCTCGGGCATGTGATCAGGATGCCTCCTGGACGCCTCCCTGGTGAGGTGTTCCGGGCACATCCAACCGGGAGGAGGCCCCGGGGAAGACCCAGGACACGCTGGAGGGACTATGTCTCCCGGCTGGCCTGGGAACACCTTGGGATTCTCCCGGAAGAACTGGAAGAAGTGGCCGGAGAGAGGGAAGTCTGGGCTTCTCTGCTTAAGCTGCTACCCCGCGACCCGACCTCGGATAAGCGGAAGAGGATGGATGGATGGATAGACTTTATGTATTCCAGCACTGACTTTATATATTCAAGTTTTGACTTTATATATTCAGAGACAAGTTTTGACTTTATATATACCGACGCTGACTTTATATATTCAAGTTTTGACTTTATATATTCGGGAATAACTTTATATATAAAAGTTTTGACTTTATATAGTTAAATTTAGTTATCATTAAATCACCATAAAAATTTAAAGACTAAATTCAACTTACATTCCTAACAAAGATATTTCTGGCGACTAAATAGAACCCACTTGTATCCAGATTCGAGATATTGAGCTGTCGCCTGTCTGCCTGAATAAGTCACCCTCGCTTCGCTCTTACTTTTTTACCGTTCATTTAATCATGGCTAGTGGCGGAAAAATTATAAAATGGGAGGATTACACTGAGTATGGCTTTACCAAAACAATTATTGATGGCGAATCGATTATTCATAAAGCTTCAACTGGTGATTTGTTTTTCTGTGTTAACCTCATATTTTTTCATACTTCTTCTCAAACCAAGGGGGTGCGAGGGTAAAATGAATTGGGAAGCGCTGATCAATGTAATCGGTGTACCAGGAAATCATGCATTGACAGAAGTTCCCCTTTGTTTGTATTGCAAAGTGTGATTAAATGCGTGATTTTTTAACGCGTTATGGAGCACATGCATTGAAGCTTCTCAGCTGTGCTTATGCTAAGAAAAGGAAACATTTTAAAAATAACGTAACATGATTGTCAATGTAACCTTTTGTAAGTAGTGCCTGGAGGATTCAGTGTGGAGAAACTGTAGAGACAGCGTGTGTATTAACTTGTGGATTTTTCTGTGAGTATTTGGTGGCAGCGTCACAAACTCGCTTCCTTAACACTGCGTTAGTAGTGATGGGTCGTTCTTGAATGATTCGTTCATTTTGAATGAATCTTTAATGTGACTCGAGAACAACGAGTCGTCTCGTGGAGTGATTCGTTGAGTCACGCATGCGCATTTGCGCACCTTTCTATAGTTTCTGTATTGGAATTGATTTACCTGTTTCGAGTCTTCGGGTTTTTCGAGTCGTTCGTTCATCACGTGACAGCCCCATAAGCTTAACCAACTCAGTCTGAGCCGAAACAGAATTGATTAGTTCATCTCTCGAGTCTTCGGGTTCGAGTCGTTCGTTCATCACATGACAGCCACATAAACTTAACCTATGCAGTCTGAGCCGGAAAGAGAATTGAACGAAATGACTCAAAAAATGATTTGTTCATTTTGCTGAACGAGACTCAAAGGTCCGAGTCGGTAAAATGATCCGAACTTCCCATCATTATGTGTTAGCTGCGGAGTTCAGCTCAGAGCGAAATGAGGTGAATGGGAGGGGAGATGATGACGTGACTCCCCCACCCGCCTTAACTG
Source organism: Polypterus senegalus (assembly GCF_016835505.1). Lineage (NCBI taxonomy): Eukaryota > Metazoa > Chordata > Cladistia > Polypteriformes > Polypteridae > Polypterus > Polypterus senegalus. The sequence continues at coordinate 98,460,323 of NC_053164.1, forward strand.
TCAATCCCCCACAAACACAGTCTCTCGGAATTTGCATAAGCACCGCCCTTTACCTGCAATTTTAACTTAGTTACAAAGTGATCAAAACTCTCGTTTATATCCTGCGTCCTCTCATTAAACTTGTATCCTGCATTACCCGTGGGCAGGACAAATGCCAGCGGCAGCCTGTCTATGAACTTAATTTAAACTTTAGGTTTACACCGTGCTTTGTTTCCGAAGTAGCAGCACTCATGAATATGGTTGTATATGTCACTCGCTCGCTTATTATTGTTTCGCTGCCTTCTCAATTATATAATGCATGTTTTTTTCAGCGCTTTTTGGAGCTCTTCCTGGTTTTCTACGTACTGCGTTGACAGTCAGTTCATGTGATTACGTGGGAGGCGTGATGATGTCACACGAAACTCCGCCCCCCACGGCTTTCAAGCTCAACTGCATTACAGTATATGGAGAAATATACCTTCCAGTTACGACCATTACGCATAGAATTTCGAAATGAAACCTGCCCAACTTTTGTAAGGAAGCTGTAAGGAATGAGCCTGCCAAATTTCAGCCTTCTACCTACACGGGAATTTGGAGAATTAGTGATGAGTCAGTGAGTGAGTGAGTGAGTCAGTGAGTGAGTCAGTCAGTCAGTGAGGGCTTTGCCTTTTATTAGTATAGATATATATATATATATTGTCGCAGGTGGCTGGGTGTGGTCACCAATCAGCCACCTACTTAAGGAGCCGCCGCCCAGCAATCAAGGCTGGAGTCAGGTGAGGAGGAAGACAAGGTCGAGGCAGAGGAGGCGAGGAGAGGCCCCGTGTGTTGTGTGTGACAAGGAAGTGGCTAGTGAGAGCCTGGACTTGTGAAGGCAGTGGCTATTGAGAGCCTAGACTTTGGGGGGGTTTGGTAGTGATGCACTTGACTTTGTATATAATTGTGTAAATAAACGTGGGTGATGGAGCAAATGGTGTCTGCCTGTGTGTGTCCGGGCCGCTATCTTTCACAGTGGTGTAGCCGGCAGGATACTCCACCTGGGTCGAGGTGGGGACCTGCATTTCAGAAATATTCTGTGAAAGGCCCGGCGCAACAGGGGAGCCCACCCACGTGCCGCAAAGGCGGCGTGCACCCAACCCCGCAGCAGCGAAGTGCTGTATGGATCATTGGGGGTCTATTGAAGGACTTTGTCATTAAAGGTCGGCTCACTGACGCGGAGCCCAGCAAGGGGACTGCCGAGAAGGTGAGACTGGAGCTGTGGAAGCCACAGCAGCCACGATGCTGCCCGCAGAGACGCTCTCCAAGGAGAGAGGAGAGCGTGAAGACCAACCAAAAGTCCCTCAATGCAGGCACGGGATTGGACAGCGTGTCCTGTTCTCTCGCCAGCGATTGGGCAAAGGCGAGAGCAGGGAATGTCTGTCCCGTGCAACCAGGAAACCCAAGTTGGCCGCAGGGAAAGGCCCATAGAGAGCAGTCCGTCAGTGGAACCACACACAAGGTAAGCCCACCGCCGGCTGCTTCTCTCCTTGGCGGCTGTGTTACAGGAGCTGCAAGAAGAACTGCGCCTTGTGCTGTTGCCGCCGGCTGAGCAATGTGCCCTCCGGGTGGAGAAGCTGGACTCAGGAAGGATGGCAGTGGCGTCGAGTCGAGCGCCGCAGGCGGGAAAGTATCGGAGCACTGCAGGAGTTCCTGGACGGAGAGGTACAGCGGGGAAGGTAGGTGAGACCGACCCCGTAAAGCTCCGGACGCCAGCGGGGCCGGGTCTGCGCTCTTACAATGAGCAGATCCAAGCCACCGCGGCGTCCCACAGTAGGTGGAGGAAGCGGCTTGGGGAAGCCAGTTCCTCCGACAAGGGAGGACGTGTCGCTGGGTGCGTGCATCCCGCGAAGGGCCGGCCTCTGCGGAGGCAGAGGAAAACCCCACAGCATGGGATGTGGACTTACCTCATGGGGAAGCTGAAAGAGGGAGCAACAGAGGGCCGATCGGAGCGGAGAACATTGGCCCAGCTGAGAGGATGAGCCGAGGGGCTGCGTCAGGGCAACGCCCCCGCCCCTTGTTTTTCTTTTTTATTTACAGGCTCGGGCCCTACCCTGCAATGTGTTGGCTTGGCGCCGAGGCATCTTCGTCCTCGCGGAATGGTCCGCTGGTACCGGGAAGTCCCAGCTAGCGGGGGAGTACTGTCGCAGGTGGCTGGGTGTGGTCACCAATCAGCCACCTACTTAAGGAGCCGCCGCCCTGCCATCAAGGCTGGAGTCGGGTGAGGAGGAAGACAAGGTCGAGGCAGAGGAGGCGAGGAGAGGCCCTGTGTGTTGTGTGTGACAAGGAAGTGGCTAGTGAGAGCCTGGACTTGTGAAGGCAGTAGCTATTGAGAGCCTAGACTTTTGGGGGGTTTGGTGGCGATGCACTTGACTTTGTATATAATTGTGTAAATAAACGCGGGTGATGGAGCAAATGGTGTCCGCCTGTGTGTGTCCGGGCCGCTATCTTTCACAATATATATATATATATATATATATATATATAGATATAGATATAGATATAACTGACTGTTGTTTGTGTGTATACATAAAGTCAAAACTTGAATATATAAAGTCATTCCCAAATATATAAAGTCAAAACCTGAGTATATAAAGAATATTTCTAAATGTATAAAGTAAGTGCTGGAATATATAAAGTCAAAACTTAAATATATAAAGTCAGCGGAATATATAAAGTCAGCGCTGGAATATATAAAGTCAAATCTTGAATATATAAAGTCAGCGTGGAATATATAAAGTAAGCGCTGCAATATATAAAGTCAGCGTCGGAATATACAAAGTCAGCGCTAGAATATCCATCCATTTCCCAACCCGTTGAATCCGACCACAGGGTCACGGGGGTCTGCTGGAGCCAATCCCAGCCAACACTGGGCGCAAGGCAGGAACTAATACTGGGCAGGGTACATGCATCATTTTCAAAACATTAACCGAACAGTGTTTTTTTAATTTATTTTTCAGAATACGTTTTCTGTTAACTTAGTTCAGTTCAGAGTCGTTTCAATCAATAGATTTTGACTTTCACTTTATATATTCAGGAGTGAGTTTATATACTCCGATGTTGACTTTATATAATCAGGAATGACTTTATAAATTCTGACGCTGACTTTATATATTCAGGTTTTGACTTTATATATTCCAGCGCTGACTTTATATATTCTGACGCTGACTTTATATATTCAAGTTTTGACTTTATATATTCAGAAAAAAGTTTTGACTTTATGTATACCGACGCTGACTTTATATATTCAAGTTTTGACTTTATATATTCCGACAGTGACTTTATATATTCAAGTTTTGACTTTATATATTCTGACGCCGACTTTATATACTCATAAAATCAATGTATTTGCCTGTTTGGCACCCCATAGTATATATGTGTGTGTATATATGTACACATGTATGTATATATATATATATATATATATATATATATATATACAGTGGGACCTTGGTATATGTCTGCTTTGGAATAAGTCCAACTTGGCATACGTCCTGTTTGGACACGAAAAATTTTGCTTGGTATACGACCTTTGTTTGGAAGGTACGACTCGCGTGCTAACCTTGTTTACCTCTCTCGAGACAAATCCACGACTGCCCATGAGTGTTAGTGCGCCAGTTGCTAGCATTCAGTGAACAACCCGCGCTATAAGTCTCTGTGAACTTTCACATGTGTGATATAGCGGGTCCACAGCTCCTGTGAAAGTCCAGCCTTAAAATAAATAAATACCGCGCTCGCAGCTTGGTGAGGGGGCGTGGTGGTTATGTGGCTGAAGGTTGTCAGGGCGATTAGCGATGTGGGCGTTTCTCACCAAAGTGCACTTGTGAGGGAACCGTCCGCATTCATGATTGTTCCTGGGGCTGCTTATCTTGATAAACAGAAGCGCGAGTTGGCTTGAAGGGGAGTAAAAAGAAAGAACAGACGGGAGGTTGAGTGAGTGAGTGAGAGAGAGAGAGAGAGAGAGCGAGCGAGTGAAGTAGGCAGAGTTAACGTCAGCTGCAAGTAGGGCGACTCCCCTTTTGCGAAGCAGGGGGGCCGCCAGGTAAAAAGGCACCGGGCTTCTTCTTGTTTTTTTTTTTTTATTTTTAAAGAATGCTCCCCTCCTTGAACCGTCACCTTATCGTGGTGGAGGGGTTTGCGTGTCCCAATGATCCTAGGAGCTATGTTGTCCGGGGCTTTATGCCCCTGGTAGGGCCACCCAAGGCAAACTGGTCCTAGGTGAGGGATGAGACGAAGAACGGTTCAACAAACCTCTGATGAAGAATAAAAACCTTGGACGACGTTTTCCCTTGCCTGGACGCGGGTCACCGGGGCCCCCCTCTGGAGTCAGGCCTGGAGGTGGGGCTCGATGGCGAGCGCCTGGTGGCCGGGCCTGCACCCATGGGGCTCAGCCGGGCACAGCCCGAAGAGGTAACGTGGGTCCTCCTCCCCATGGGCTCACCACCTATGGGAGGGGCCAAGGAGGTTGGGTACAGTGTGAGTTGGGTGGTGGCCGAAGGCGGGGACCTTGGCGGTCTGATCCTCGGCAAAAGAAACTGGCTCTTGGGACGTGGAATGTCACCTCTCTGAAGGGGAAGGAGCCTGAGCTAGTGCGCGAGGTCGAGAGGTTCCGGCTAGATATAGTCGGACTCACCTCGACGCACAGCTTGGACTCTGGAACCAATCTCCTTGAGAGGCTGGACTCTCTACCACTCTGGAGTTGCCCCCGGTGAGAGGCGCCGAGCAGATGTGGGCATACTTATTGCCCCCACTGAGCCTGTGCATTGGGGTTTACCCGATGGACGAGGGTGGCCTCCTCCGCCGGGTTGGGGAAGGGTCCTGACTGTTGTTTGTGCGTATGCACCGAACAGCAGTTTGGAGTATCCACCCTTTTTGGAGTCTCTGGAGGGGGTGCTAGAGGGCATAACGAACACCATGTTCAAGCATAAGGGTGTTCATATGTGCACTTGGCACCAGGACACCCTAGGCCTCAGGTCAATGATCAACTTTGTGGTCATGTCGTCGGACTTGCGGCCATATGTCTTGGACAGTCGGGTGAAGAGAGGGGCGGAGCTGTCAACTGATCACCACCTGGTGGTGAGTTGGCTTCGATGGTGGGGGAAGGTCTTGAAATCTGGTCTGTGTCTGGCAAATAATATTGTCCAGAATCCTGCCATGGAGTTGGAAGTTGGATCTTTCGCTCAGAGCATTTGCGGTGCATTCAATGGCCTCGTAGAGTTCCTCATATCGGCTTCTATCCAATCAATGGGTTAGAATACGGTGACGTTGCCGTACGCCTGCTAGAGGGCCCTACTGACACCAACTCAAAATCTGATTGGTTGAAGCAACAGGTTAATCGACATTTATTCTGTGTTAGAGTGCCTCCACAACAGATTGTGAAAGCCTCTTTTGCCTGGCAACAAATGATGGCTGAAATATGATTGGTTAAATGCTTTAATACGAAACTCCGCCTCCTACGGCTATCGAGCTGCAGTCTATTCTCTCTGCCTGGCAACAAATTACGGCTGAAATGTGATTGGTTAAATATTTTAATACGAAACTCCGCCTCCCATGGCTATCAAGCTGCATTCTATTACAGTATATGGACGACAATACGTTCCAGTTATGTCCATTACGCGTAGAATTTTGAAATGAAACCTACCCAACTTTTGTAAGTAAGCTGTAAGGAATTAGCCTGCCAAATTTCAGCCTTCTACCTACACGGGAAGTTGGAGAATTAGTGATGAATGAGTGAGTGAGTGAGTCATTGAGGGCTTTGCCTTTTATTAGTATAGATGTACCCGTTTCAACTTACATACAAATTCAGCTTAAGTATGAACCTACAGTGCCTATCTCGTATCTTACCCGGGACTGCCTGTATTGTCACACACGAGCGAACGGGGAACAGTTTAAGGACCCGACACTCACCAGTATATGTAACCATAGGTAAGAATGGCAAAAATAATATAAACAACAGAAAAAGGGTGTATAAAACAGGTATGGTTTACATGCTTAACTATTTTTTATTATTGTTACTATATGTTATTTTTCTGCCTTTTACCTATATGTATTAACTAGCAAAATACCCACGCTTCGCAGCGGAGAAGTAGTGTGTTAAAGAAGTAATGAAAAAGAAAAGGAAACATTTTGAAAATAACGTAACATGATTGTCAATGTAATTGTTTTGTCACTGTTATGAGTGATGAGTGTTGCTGTCATATATATATATATATATATATATATATATATATATACAGTACAAGTTTGGACACACCTCCTCATTTAATGTATTTTCTTTATTTTCATGACCATTTACATTGGTAGATTCTCACTGAAGGCATCAAAACTATGAATGAACACATGTGGAGTTATGCACTTAACAAAAAAAGGTGAAATAACTAAAAACATGTTTTATATTCTAGGTTCTTCAAAATAGCCACCCTTTGCTCTGATTACTGCTTTGCACACTCTTGGCATTCTCTCAATGAGCTTCAACAGGTAGTCACCTGAAATGGTTTTCACTTCACAGGTGTGCCTTATCAGGGTTATTTAGTGGAATTTCTTGCTTTATCAATGGGGTTGGGACCAGCAGTTGTGTTGTGCAGAAGTCAGGTTAGTTGGACGATCATTTATTTTTCAACAGGACAATGACCCCAAACACACCTCCAGACTGTGTAAGGGCTATTTGACCAAGAAGGAGAGTGACGGAGTGCTGTAAATGGTCATGAAAATAAAGAAAACACATTGAATGAGGAGGTGTGTCCAAACTTTTGGCCTGTACTGTATATATTTTAAATAGAAGGAATTTTTATTTAGTCGACAGAAATATCTGGTAGGAATGCAAGTTAAATGTAGGCATCATTGCATAAATTTTTCTTTACCATAGAAATGTAAAGAGTAAATTCGCCTTACATTCCAACCAAAGATATTTGTGTCGACTAGATAGAACTTGAAAAGATATATTTTTTCGAATGTGATCGCGCAATTCAGATCGAGTTGATGCGCACTACATCAAGCCCGCGTGCTATTGTGGTTTCGCCTGCGTGCCTCAATAAGTCACACTCCCCTCGCTCTTACTTTTTTACCGTTCATCTAATGATTACACTGAGTATGGCTTTACCAAAACAATCATTGATGGCGAATAAAGTATCCATTATTCATAAAGCTTCAATTGGTGATCTGTCTTTCTGCGTTAACCGCATATTTTTTCATACGTCTCAAACCAAGGGGATGCGAGGCTAAAATGAATCGGGAAGCGCTGATATATATGTATATACCTGTATATATTGAAATAGTTTTACTGTGAAATAATGCAAAGAGTACACGACACGTGTTTCGCCCTAATTTTGGGGTCATCAGGCGTACATACTCAGTGCACCCCCTCTCGGGAATCGAACTTTGGACATCGGTGCTAGAGGCGAAGCCTCTTCCATTGTGTCACGACATGTGGTTTGTCTATTTGAGAGTATGTAGATCGGGGTATATATATATATATATATATACCCGCGCTTCGCAGCGGAGAAGTAGTGTATTGAAGAAGTGATGAAAAAGAAAAGGGAACATTTTAAAAATAACGTAACATGATTGTCAATATACAGTAATTTTTTTGTGAGTGTTATGAGTGTTGCTGCCATCAAGGATTTGATTATCATTATTTCTTTCAATCAGGTTCGTATTTGTAGGATGTGTTGTGTTCAAGTTACATTCAGTGTTTGTCAATCGTTGTAAAGATAACAGGTTTCATTCATCGATTCGTTTCTTACTGCATCAATAAACAGCTCGTCTTCCTCTTTATCTGAGACGTGACACACTGCATGCACGGGTTTTTTTTAACACTGTCTTCCTTTAGCGTTACATTGACTTTTTCCATCTTGTGCTTTGTTTCCGCAGTAGTTGCACTTATGAATATGCTTGTATTTGTCACACGCTTCATATTTTTTTGCTGCCTTCTCAATTGTGTTATTCGGTTTTTGTTCAGCACTGTTTGGAACTGTTGCTTTTTGTCTGTGCACTGCGTCAGTTCATGTGAGCCACTCGGTGTACATGCATCGAAGGTTCCCAGCTGTGCTGGTGCCATCTCGTGTGATGTCCATGGCTGTATTTAATGTTAGCTAAGACCCGGCACTTAAAAGTTTCTCTCGCAGTTTCGCTGAGTTTGTGCCAAACACCACCCTGACTATCTCATCTTCGTCTGCATAAGCACAGTCCTTCACCCGTGAATATTTAGCGGCAGTGTTTCTATTGGATTGTCGCTGACGGATGGCCTTATATGGGCAGGCACTAAATTACGTGGGAGGCATAACTCCGCCTCCCACGGCCATCGAGCTGCAGTCTATTCTCTCTGCCTGGCAGAAGTCTATTATAGTATATTGACGAAAAAATAGGTTCCAGTTATGACCATTACGCGTACAATTTTGAAATGAAACCTGCCCAACTTTTGTAAGTAAGCTGTAAGGAATGAGCCTGCCAAATTTCTGCCTTCTACCTCCACAGGAAGTTGGAGAATTAGTGATGAGTGAGTGAGTCAGTCAGTCAGTGAGTAACTGAGTGAGTCAGTGAGGGCTTTGCCTTTTATTAGTATAGATTTTATTTTTAATACTATTTTGTTCAATTCATATTTTGTTATACATATTATTTCAGCTTGCATTAGTTATTTTTGATGGTTTTGATTCTCATTTTGATATACAGTATACTGTATGTATTATTTTCGCTTACAATATTAATTCCAGCTTACAGCCTGTTTCATACTGATATATTGTTATTATAAGTGGGCAATAGCTGTAGTAGCAGTTGTTTTTCTACATATAATAATTATTACTAATTATTTCTGTTACTCAACAACATATACGAGTTATGCATGTGGATCACATGTAAGCACAGCACATACCACTTGTAGTTTGGTTCTGTTCTCAGCTAGTGTGCTTTCATTGCAGGTTATCCCTGTTTTCAAGTGGCTTTCTCTGAAGACCCCCATTTTCCTGCCACAGCCCAAAGATGTGCCTCCAGATTTATTGATGACTCAGTCTGGGTTTGTGTCCTCTTTCTCTATACTTCATGCACATGACAACTTGATAGACTGGGTGCCCATGTGTTCACTCGTTGTTGCTGGATCAGACCCCCTACAACGTTTGTCAGATCCTTGAATTAGATACATCTTGGCAAACACAGCAGAGGGCTGCTTTGCTCAACTAGTGGAAAAAGTAATTTTTGAGAGAGATAGGATAATTTCTTAGTTATTTCCCTGACTTTTACCTAACCAATCCATACCAAAAAAGGAGATCCATCTTTTCATTCAATCTTTGTGTTTTTATATGTTATCAAGAAGCCCAGAGACTATGTAGACTTCATGACATTTTTATAGTAGCTAGTGCTGCTTCTTAACTGCCATGGAGTTCTCAGTTCACATTCCAGTTTAGTTACAGTCTCTGTGAAGTCTACATATCTCCCCAGTCCATGTACTTTTTCTCCTAGTATGCCGGGTTTCTTCCACATTTCAAGAGGTGTGTGTGTGTTAGACTGATTTGTGTGGTATCATTATTAGCATTACTTATTGTCTGGCTGACATCTTTACACAAGATAACTTACAACGTTTAAAAGATACACTTCTTTTGTTTTTCCATAAAGAGAACAGGCAGGTGAAGTGATTTGCTCATGGTCAAACAGGATCAATAGTAGAATTTTAGCCTACAACCTCAGGGTCTGAAGTCCAAGGCCTAAACAACTATAGCGCACTACCTTCCTGCTATGAGTGAGTATGGGTGTTTAAAGGAGTTTGCTGTCTTAACAGCTTCAGAGGCAAAGAAGTGCACTGGAGCACCAGTTTTGATAGCAAAACAGAAAGATACATAGGCATCAGAAACATCGTGGGCCCCTATGCAGCTGGGTCCTTCGGCCAGTGCCTGTTGTTGCTTATACGTTAAGATGGCCCTGTCTTGTGGTAGACTGTTGCCATGTCCAGGGTGGTACAGATGGTACTGAATCTAATTTCATGAAATCCTGAATTAAATTAAGAAATGGACAAACAAATAAATGAGTTTTCACATCATTACAACAGTACTAGATGCATTTTATACCAACATTTTTTGTTGAAGATGCTCATGTTTCACATTTATAGTATACTGGCTGAGTTCAAGGAAGTTTAATTAATTTCTCAAAGTCCCAGTAACAAGTTAGAGGTGGAATTTGTTATTATAACCTTGAGATTTACAGTCTAAGGATTTAAAATACCTGACTTTTACCACTTTCCCTCCTAGGACCGTGGTGTCTTATTTTTAGTAGGTTCACCATTTGCCTTACTAGCATCACGGACTTGCTTGAGCTACCACAGGTTAAAACTGTACAGAGTGTCCAAAGTTCGCACTATAGCCCATGTATGTTTACACTTGAAAGCCTGTCACAAAGATGCAGCTGCAATATGCACCTCCACTTATTGACACTATCAATGTTGACTGCTACTGTGGATAAATACTTCTTGCTTTCTTTTATATTGTAGTGTTTGCACCGAGCACTGCAATGGATGGATTCTCTGCTGTTTACATGGCTCTTGAGGTGGCTCACTTTCCTTGCAAGGACTTCTCACCTTTTGCCACACTAGTTGGAAATGCATGCAACTTTGCAGGCTTTCCATTTATATAGCTGCCCCAGCCACTGGTTGTGTAAAGTCAGCTCATACTTGGGTTACACATTGCTGGCTGATGTAATTTGTAAGCACCATTACAGTATGACCCCAGGTGAGAACATAAAACACCAAAACTAGCAGGAGAGAAGTTTTACAAATGTATTCATGTGTTATAATTTTTTTCTCTAACTAAATGGTGTGTTGATATGCCTAAAACAGAAGCAAGGTAAAGTGAATATGATGCATTATACCAAAAACAACCTGGATGGATAGCAGCCAAATGGCTTTTTGTAGTAAGATGACTGGTCTGCTATACCATGCATGGTCTCTGGATGGAATTTGAGGAACAAGAGATACTGAGCTTTTTTTGTAGCTTTAAATTTATGTGCCTCCCTCCCCATTGATGGGCCAATGCAACATCATTGTTTAGGGGTTGACTCCCTGTCATATTCAGACCATGTGCCCTTTGACCAGTCCTGGCTAGGGCTTAATGTCCTTGAGCCTTCAACCAAATTCAATGTTTTATTCACATCTCTGGGCTGAATCAAACTTGTTTTTGTCCTTCCAGGATTGAAAGAAGGAGCCTAGTTAATAGATTATACTGGTTCTGACCTGGTATTTTCTGGGTTGAACCATGCACACCAAGATCTTATCTATTCTCTGAGTAAATCAGTTTACAAACAAAGTTTTCTTTCTGACTAAACTAGTGAGGTCTTCTAAATACATACTTTATCACTTCAAAAGACACATGTCTTAAAATGAAAGAAAACGTATCATAGACATACCCTATAAAAATGTGCTTGTTCTTCCCATGTGGTTTCTCATATGATATTTCATTTTTGGAGAGGATGCTGATGACATATTGTGTCTATGTGGGGTTTTCTGTAGGGAATCTGTTTTTTCTCCTATGTTCCAATCGCATGTTGGATCGGTTAATTGTCAACTAAATTGCTATTGCAATAAGTGTGTTTGTGTGTGTGTGTATGTGAATGTGTCCTGCAATGGACTGGCACCCCCTCCACGGTAGGCTGTAGGAGACTAGGTTTGATTCCTAGCCAGGTGTCTGTGTGGATTTTGCATGTTCTTCAAATGTCTGTCATAGCATGTCACTTTGCTGTTATTGCTTCGGTTACTGCCATCCAACGCCTTCGGTCTCCACCAACACTTAGCAGACTAGCCCCCGACATGCCGGGTTGACACCATGTTATTTTCATGGCAGCATATTCTTGGTCTTCCATGCCCTCTGACCCCATCCATAAGACCTGTCATCACACTGCCTTCAATGGTATTATGTAGTTGTCTCATCACATGCTCAAAATACTTTAGCTTGCGGGTTTTAATGTGACTCTGTAGTTTGCTTTCTGTTCTAACCAGCTTGTAGACTCGCTCAGTTGTCATCAGCTTTGTCCATGAGATTCTCAGCAACTTTCTGATGCATTTTTTGTCAAAAGCCTGAATGCACCTCATATCCATATGTCACTACCAGTCAGACCAAGGCTTTCATCAAGTGCAGATTTGTGTTGGTGCTGACCAACTTGTTTTTCCATATCCTTTTCAACTTATCCATCACTGCCATGCCCATGGCCAGCCACAATTTCACCTCACTTGCACAGTCAGCATGATTTCCTACTTTACTCCCCAAATACAGTGCCATCGATAACGTCTGGGACAAAGGTACATTTTTCTTTGATTTACCCTTCTGATCCACGGTTTAAAATTCCACATCAAAGAATTGTTACTTGTCCTACACCACTTGTTGAACAAACAGGCCTTAGCCTAATATTAGTTTATTATTTTTACCTCTTTTGTAAGTCACTTTGGCTGAAAGCATCTGTCAAGAAAATAATGTTAACGTAAATTCAGACGTGATTAAAATGCACAACTCAGACTTTAATTTAAGGGTGTTTGCATACACTTCAATACTTTTTCCACATGGTCCCCCTATTTTAGTGCACCATAATATTTGGAACATAGCAGTGGTTGGTATATTAAAGCAGTCACATTTAGTATTTTGTTGCATATCCCTTACATGCATGGTTCACAGACATCATCAAGTGCTGAATATCTTTTCTGGTGATGCTCTGCCAAGCCTCTAATGCAGCCATCTTCAGCTCGTGCTTGTCAGCAATCATTTTATTGTGAGTGCTTTGGTCCTTCTTAGAATCCTAAGGATGTGCTTTATGGTTTATTGACAATTCTTGTCCCAGTATGAGTAACTATGTGGGTGTGTGTGTCATTGTGCTTTGTACTGGACAAGTACCCTTTGCAGCATTATTTCCTACCTTTTGTCAGGTTCTGCTGGGATACGATGTCGTCCCCTTGACCGTGATATGCAATAAGCAGGCTTGAAACTATATTGATGGATGGATGATGATGACAGCCTGTCAGTGCTTTGTCTCATCCTTGTTGCTCTTGCTTATTTGTCTTTGTGACACTTATAAACCAGCTACCTGTGAAGACAGACCCAAGTGTTTATTTTTTGGCATTATGTAATCAGACACACTTTGAAGTACAATTACACAAACAAAAAACCCAAGCCATCACTTCTAGTTCTGCCGATGTTTTCGTAGAAGGCTAAAATGCAAACGGTAATGAAAACATATTTACCTTTTAAAGCTTAATCTGTGTTGTTTAATTGCACACCTGTGCCTCATGGCAAGGCTATGCGGCAGCAAGCTTCATTATTCAGAATTTATTGCACCTGATGTGAAATTCTTGTAAGGGATGTTGGGTTGCTATGGTGACGACCCTTGCACATTTCAGCTCTGACATCAGAAAAAAGAAATCGCATGTCTGACATTAATCTCCCCTTGCCAGTAAAGAGAACAAAGCAATATTGCGTGGCCTTCCTGGTCCTTATAATTATATTAGAGACCTCATAATTTGACAGAGAATGAGTTGTGTGTGGGCTTCCAGCTGCAGCAGTTCTGCTCTCCTGTCTCTGCACTTTTTCTTTCTCTCTCTGTCTTGATTTTTTTTTTACCCCCACCTCTCCAAATCTTTCATTTCCTCCCTGTCCCTTTGATTGCTTTTTTCTTTTCTCAAAGCTAAATTCTTTACATGCACATGAGACAGATTGGAAGATAAAACATTAATACTTTCAATTACTTCAAAACAGTGGCATTTTGAAGAAATGCAATACTCTTTAAATTATAAACTCTCCAAATGCTCACATAATGACTAATATGAGGGTGCTCAAGCGATAAACCCAAACCTAGAGGGAGTTAAACAGGCCCTGGTAAATAAAATAATGATCAATTAGGAAATAATTAAGACACTGGGGTGGTAATACAAATGGAGTGGCATGTACAATAAAATAGCAAATTCTAATGCCATTTTAAGCCTACCTGTCTGCTTTTGTTGTTATTCTGGAATTTTTGTTGATGTAGTTCTCATTATTGATTTTAATATTATGGCAACAATGTCACTTTGATGATATTTTTTTATTTTTTGGTTGGCACAACCATTTTGTGACCATTTTTCATGGCAGTATTTCTTATTGTGTGACCATCAGATGGCGCTTCAGTGCCCCAATGTTAGACGCAACTCAACCACAAACAGTTCCAAGTTCAAATTAATAGTAACTTATTAACAGTAGTGCCTACAGGCTTTAATCCACCAACAATAATGAAATGGCACACAAATAGTTTCCTTCTCCTTCCTGTCTTCCTCCTCAAGCATTGTCTAACTCCTTCCCAGCTCTGGCTCCCTGATGCAGTGAGATAGCTCCTTTGTATCTTGAACCTGGGAGTGCTTCTGGGGTCAGGAGATTAACCTGAGGAAGCACTTCTGTGTCACATGGAAGCCGCAAGCTCATTTACCATAGCTCCCTCTGGTGTCAGCCCTGCAGGTGTCTGACTTTAAAGTCAGTCAGAGTAACACTTCAGCCTCTTGTTCTGGGCGATATTTATAAAAAGCCTGACCTTCCATAACGCATCCATGTTACCAATTGGGACACTGCTTGGCCAGCTATGTCTCCACTCCAGTGGTCCTTTCATTATATCGACATGGGTAGGTAAGGAATCTTCCTCAGGCCCCATCTGGATGCCAGACCATCTTCCCTGGTACTTACAACTCTTACTATGCAAGTGAGTCACCTTGTCCCTCCTATAAAAGATGGCAGCACATAATGTAGCTTCTGGTATCTTAGTGTTGGATCTTTCTCAGAAGCAAACCTCTGTCAAGATGCTTTCCCTGACTTGTGTTTTTTCTCCTTGTGTTTAAATTTTATTCATTTGCTTATTTATATTATTTATTTTTAAATAATTCATTCCTATTTGTGTTTACTTTCGGTCATTGCCATTTTTTTCATGCTGGTCATTTTGTGTCAGTGGTTACCATGTCCTGGAGGTTATGTGAATTATGTCATTGATGCCACAATATGACTGGTGCAAAGGAACCATAATTAGCCAAATTTCACATATTCTAATTAAAAGTTTTATGTGTTTTCTTTCATTATTTTCTTCCAAGAAGACTTCTTGGTTACTAACTTCTGCCTTTCCCTTTTTGATTGTGGTATTTGAGTTATGTTTTATGTTTGACAATCTCTCCACTAGTCTTATAGTTAGTATCCCTTGCTTGTTAAATGGCTGTTCTCCTATTAACTTTGATTGCATTTTGGTGTCAACCTTAACAAACATCAAGTTGTAGTGTTAGTGAAGGAATCATCACTGAGTTAGTGCTACTTAGTGCGACTTGCACAATATTTCATTGAGTTCATCATTGTTTGTGATTTGGTTTTGGTGAATGATACAAACAAATCATTTTAACTGATTTGACTCAAAGTTCTCTCTTGACTACAATTCTGTTTGCTCCCTTTTAGTCTGTTCATTTGTTGATTATTTTCTCAGGATTCTAACATTACACAGAACACCTACCTTTTCCAAGGTGGTCTTTCCACTACCTATAATTGATAAAGGTACCTTACTATCTGTGGGGTGCCTCCTGTTCTTTTTTAACACAAAATCTGCACAGTTATCATGCCTTCCTACCTCCATCTTCTTATATATACACTAACCTTCTCCACTTCCTCTCATTAGGCGAGCCTTTGCCAATACTTTGCTGCCAACTCAATACTCTCCATGCTGGTGGACAGAGGGGTGTTTAAGCCTTGGCACACATGCACTTCTTGGGGCTAGTCTGTCAACTACCTTGGATCTTAGAGCGCATCATACAACTCTGGGGAGTATGGCTAATGCTCTACCTACTGGCATCAAGTGTTCCCACAGTTTCCCTGTGCCAAAGAAGCATTCTGGAGAAGGATGGATCAGTTATTCTCCCTGGTATGATGACACATCACACAACTTGTGAAAGAGTCATATAACACAGTTTGGTGGCTTCTGGGAGTTCCAGGGTTTTGTATAACCCCTTTTGGCATCTGTTGCACTGTCTTCTGATTACAAATGGTGATGCTACCTGGCATTCTTACACACAGCCTATAGCAGTGGTTCTCAATTATTTTCTGTCATGCCCCCCCTAGGAAGAAGAAAACATCTCGGGCCCCCCGCGCGACTATAAATAGTATAATTTGTCTATAAAATTGTTATAAGTACACCTCTGCATAACACTGTATCCTTATTAACGTATAAGAGAATAAAAAAGAAAGAAATATGGACCAATTTACAACAAAGAATAGCTTTATTAAATGTAACAGAAAAAATTTAAAGTGCATTCTAAATTAAAAAAAAAATTAAAAGAAAAATAAAAAAGCATGTTCCCCAAGGTCAAACACGCCCCCCCTTGGTGCCCCACTATTTGAGAAACACTGGCCTATAGTAACTGATAGTATTCTTGCCATTTTTGTGAAACTGCTGCCATCCACATATTGGGACAAGAATTTAAAAATGGTTGTAACCATAAGGGGCACAAGAGAGCCCCCAAACCACAGACATTGTAAAGCACCACACGTTGATAAGGTAAAAATAAAGGATTTTTATTCCTTTTTCGGGTACATGTTCACAATCCTCCCAATAACAAGTCACAATTATACAATAAATGAACACAAATCTGTCAATTCTTTCACATTCTCTCCTCCGCTGAATGTTGCCAACTGCATCCCGCCTCTGACTCCTCCAGGTGTGGAGGTGGGCTTCCATTTATGCTGGACCCTGGAATGCTTCCGGTAGCATGCCATGTCTTCCGGGAAGCACCTCTGGGCCATAATGAAAGTATAGAGGTCCTCCCCTGGCCTCTGTCGATCCCAAGGGACCTCTACAGGGCTGCATTTCCGGTCACCATTTCCCTAGTATCCCTGCAGTGTCACAACTGGATTCTCACATGAGAACCACTGTCACCTAGCACATGGGGGGGGTGGAACCATTCCCAAGTTCTGACTTCCATTTATCCATCCATTATTTTATACCAGCTGAGCACAGAGTTACCTTTCCACCCAGCTGGCCAGTCCGTCCATTGTTCCTCTCGGGCCATCACTCCTCCTTGGCCATGGTATACGCACATTGTGCACGTCCTGTTTATCTCAGTATTCTTAATGTATTTTGTGTCAGGACAATTCCCCTATTTCATTCTTTTCCTCTTCCTTTTCCATACTTTGCCTTTAGCAAAATGTATCTTTAGCTGACAAGAATCCTAATCAGGATCCAGCACACTATATGAGCTAAAGGGAGATATTTGGGTTTCCCAATGGTCATTCAGCTCTCACCTTAGTTTATAGGCTTTGAGTCCCAGTGGTACTTCTTACTGCCTGGAGCTGTAACTCGCATGAACCAAATTTCAGTGCCACTGCTGTTTAATTACTGTGCAGCCATTAATTTTGTTGAATTTTGTCTGGCTCATGTGGCTTTGGTAGAGAGCCGTGGTGAAAGCTGCTACTCATAGTCATGACTACTGAACTGTGAGCAGATTCTGTGTCCCTGCTCACTTCTGCTAATACGTATAAAGGAGTTTATACCAGAATGGAAGGTGAGCACCATGTGTTCATCAAGAAAACTGCATGCTTTAGTGTCTGATAATCTGAAAGCATGTCCTAGGATATGAAGGGAATTTAAAGCACAAATAGTGTTGTATATTAAAAACATAGAATTAAACAAAGGATTTCTTCACTTTACTCCGTACTAGATTTCATCTGATATATGCTACTGAAATATTCATTTATCTGTTGAATTCATCTGTTCAACCTCTAATTTATATTTCAAGCTAGCAGAACTGACAGTAGTCAAGGAAGAGTCCTTAATACAGTGCCAGTCTATCACATCGCACCTATAAATCTATTCATTTTCTATCCCACTTATCCAGTTCAGGGTCACATGGAGCCATTGCCCATCTGAGCATCATTAGGGATAAGGTAGGAATCAGTGCATGGTCCATCAGTCCATTACAGAACACACTCACTTGCCCACATACCCTAACTCCAATTAAAGTGACCAATACACTTGATAAGGAAAACTATCTGAACACAGGGAGAACATGCAAATGCCACATCTCAGACTGGAGCTCACCACATTATGTTTTTATATAGTAAATCATGCATGAAGAAAACCTCAGGTAACAAAGGAATTGAGATAACCAGCCTTTAGGTAGAACTATTGGCATGTCTCTCTCTTTGGCAGCAATGGAATCTCGGTAGTAACTAATATTATTGATCAACAGTATATTAGAGCTGCATTATAATTGGAATAAACCATCTTTTCTGTTGGGCCTTTTCATATTACATTCCTGCCTGGCACCTTTCTCTAAATACTTGGACAACTACTGTATGGGGGTCATTTTCCTCTGTTTTGGGATGCCTCCCTTAATAAATTTTACTTTTGGTTACTCTTCATTTCCAATTTTAAGCACTCACTGAGCAATTCCTGGCTGCATGTAATTTTCAAATTTAATGAAATTACATGCTAGTTGAAGCTAGTAAATTGAAAATATGATGAGGCTGAAGTTTAGTATCTGACATTATCTGCACATCCAAAGGAAAGACAAAGCAAATATTTCACATGAAATTGCTTTAGGTGTGGTTACTGTATGACTTACTGTATGTTGCAGCCTCCATGAGGGAGTTAACTGTAGTGATTTCCTTTTTTCTCTTTTACTGCAGTGGTGCACCCCCAGCACTCCCCTCAGTCACTAATACTTTCCCAGTAATGCCTTGTAATAATTAGCACTTTTTTTATTTCTTGTCTTAACACTTCTATTTATTCTGATCCCTTGACTTTCTCTTCAATAATACTGCTTTGCATCTGGAAAGGTAACTTTTTATAGCTTTAATAAATCTCTCCAAAATTTGAGTACAGCTACAAACATACACTGCTCACAAAAATTAAAGGAACACTTTAAAGAAACACATTAGATACATTAGATCTCAATATGAAGTTGGATATCTATACAAATAACGACAGGGCAATGTCTTAGGAACAAAATGATGCAAAGTCTTTTAATGGAAATAAAAGTTTTCTGCCTACAGAGGGCTCAATTGTGTAGACACCCTAAAATCAGAGTGAAATGAAGATGTGGCAGGCTAGTCCATTTTTTCAAAAACTTAATTTCTGCTACTCAAAATGCTTTTCAGTATCTTGTGTGGCCCCCACGAGCTTGTATGCATGCTTGACAACGTCGGGGCATGCTCCTAATGAGACAACGGATGGTGTCTTGTGGCATTTCCTCCCAGATCTGTATGAGGGCATCCCTGAGCTGTTGTACAGTCTGAGGAGCAACCTGGCGGCGCCTAATGGATCGAAACATAATGTCCCACAGATGTTCTATTGGGTTTAAGTCAGGGGATCGTGAAGGCCATTCAATTGTTTCAATTTCTTCATCCTCCAGGTACTGCCTGCATACTCTTGCCACATGAGGCCGGGCATTGTCGTGCATTAGGAGGAAACCAGGACCTACTGCACCAACGTAGGGTCTGACAATGGGTTCAAGGATTTCATCTCGATACCTTATGGCAGTCAGAGCACCATTTCCTACGCAGTAGATGTCTGTGCGTCCCTCCATGGATATGCCTCCCCAGACCATAACTGACCCACCACCAAACCTGTTATGTTGAACGACGTTGCAGGCAGCATATCGTTCTCCTTGTCTTCTCCAGACTCTTTCACGTCTATCACAGCTGCTCAGGGTGAACCTGCTCGCCTGTAAAAGTACAGGCGCCAGTGGCGGACTTGCCAATTCTGGTGTTCTTGAGCAAATGCCAGTCGAGCTCCACGGTGCTGGGCAGTGAGCACAGGGCCCACTACAGGACGTTGGGCCCTCAGGCCATCTTCATGAAGTCTGTTCCTGATTGTTTGGGTGGAGAAATTCACACCAGTGGCCCTCTGGAGGTCATTCTGTAGGGCACGAGCAGTGCTCAGCCTGTTCCGCCTTGCACAAAGGAGCAGGTATCGGTCCTGCTGATGGGTTGAGGACCTTCTATGGCCCTGTCCAGCTCTCCGAGAATAACAGCCAGTCTCCTGAAATCTCCTCCAAGTTCTGGAGATTGTGCTGGGAGACACATTAAACCTTCTTGCTGCAGCACGTGTGGATGTGCCATCCTGGAGAAGTTGGACAACCTGTGCAACTTCTGTAGGGTTAAGGAATCAATCAATCAATCAATCAACATTTATTTATATAGCACATATTCATACAAAAAAAATGTAGCTCAAAGTGCTTTACAAAATGAATAGAAAAATAGAAGACACAATAAAAAATAAACATAAGTCAACATTAATTAACATAGAATAAGA
Source organism: Polypterus senegalus (assembly GCF_016835505.1). NCBI lineage: Eukaryota > Metazoa > Chordata > Cladistia > Polypteriformes > Polypteridae > Polypterus > Polypterus senegalus. The sequence continues at coordinate 98,480,606 of NC_053164.1, forward strand.
GTAAGGTCCGATGGCCAGGGTGGACAGAAAAAACAAAAAAAACCTCCAAACGCTGGAGAAAAAAATAAAATCTGTAGGGGTTCCAGACCAAGAGACCGCCCAGTCCCCTCTGGGCAATCTACCTAACATAAGTCAAACAGTCCTCTTTGTATTTAGGGTTTTCATGGAAGGACCTGATGATGATGGTCACGTAGACTCATACTGCCAGTAGAGATGATTACTCAAGCCTAAACTAGCATGAGTGGAAAACCAGCCAAAAAAGATCAAGAGGGAGAAACTTGAAATGACCTCCACATGTAAAACCAGTCCTGTTTTGAGGGTTTTCTAATTGTTGTCACTTTAGTGCACTTGTCGTTAAGTCCATGAACACCAATACAGCTGAAAGTGATTAACAATGACCTCAGCTGCTTAACCAACCAGAAAATTATCAGACAGGTTTAATTGATTTCATGCCAGGCCCAATAAAAAAAGTGTTCCTTTAATTTTTGTGAGCAGTATAGTTACTGTCAAAAAACAAATGTTGAAATTGACCCAGAGCCACCAAACCCCCTCTGCATCCCTTATCTTATCTTTCAGATTAGCACCAGATTTGTACCACTCACTCCTGGAATGTCCACAGGATTGCAAGAGGACTTTTCTCTTTTTCTTCTTCATTGAAAAACATCCCATACGCTATTGGTTTAAATCACAGCAATATTAATAATCACCTGCGTTAGTATTACATTAAATGTGACCTCTTAAGGACATCTCTGGGATTATGTTTTCAGTCTAACATCAATAAATGCAATACTGTTTATTTTTGTATAGCCCAAAATCACACAAGGAGTGCCACAATGAGCTTTAACATGGCCTGTCTTTTGACAGCCCTCCAGCCTTGACTCTCTAAGAAGACAAGAAAAACCCCCAAAGAAACAAAGAAAACCCTTGTAGGGAAAACATGGCAGAAACCTTGGGAAAGGCAGTTCAAAAAGAGACCCCTTTCCAAGTAGGTTGGGTGTGCAGTGGGTATCAAAAATGGTGGTAAATACAATACAATACACAGAACAGAACACAAGTAATCCTCAATACAATAGTGCAATAGAAATATTACAAGTACAGAGCACAATTCAACAGTAGATGATATTACATAATAGGATTTGGATTTGTTCAGAGTCTTAGAGACCTTGGCCATCAAGCCCCCTCCCCATATTGACCATTCCACAGCTGAGTCAGCGCTGGTCCAGCCAATCTGATCAAATGACCCCGCTACCCGACAATTTCTTGTTCTTGTATGACTACCCCAGGTTCGGTCACAATGTCATGCAAAATTAGTGAGGTTCATCCTGGTTTCTAACTCACTACCTCTGGAAAAGACAGGATAACTGTTTCAAGCTCCTGTCACATTGGCAGTCAGATTGATTCCAAAGTTAATGTCTGATTTGTGAGTAAAGAGGGAACGGGGCTGGCTGGAGGAGGGGTCAGGCCCCCTGTCCTTCATGGCTTCAGCAGGTTCACGTGATATACCCATTCAGTAGGTTGAAGATTTGGTTGCTTCACCAAATAGTTGACGAGTCCCTCCCTCTCCTTAGCTTAGTAGGGGCCCTGCCAATGGCCAATAGTTTAGAGTGAGAGGTGGGAATGAGGACCATGATACAATCTCTGGGGTGGAACTCCCATAGAGATGTGCCACAATCATAATGGCCGACCTGTGCTGCTTGAGCCTTTTCCGTGTGTGTTTTTAAGATATGCCTAATTTTCTCAAATCTGTCGTGTAACTGTGCGATATACTCTAGAATATTTGTTGAAGGGAGTGCCTCTTCTTCCCAACCTTCTTTTAAAATATCCAAGATCTCCCGGCCCTGTGGAGACTTGTGGACTTCCTGGTAGGCAAAAAGAAACTGATCCCAGTTCCTCCCATCCTCATTGACCACCTTGCAGAGCCTCTGCCTGAGGGTCTAATTGAACCGCTCTACTAGATCATCGGTTTGAGGATGAGTATCCCTGTGAATAAAGGTCAGATTGGTCTTAACTGAAACGGCAAGCAACAATGGATATGTTACTGCTGGTATCCATTAGGGCTGTTACTTTATATCCGTTTATTATTACCACTCCTGTGTACGGGTTTGACAAGAGATTAGCCAGAGCACACCACCCCTGTCTTTCTCCATTAGCGTCGACCCCCTCAGTGGCTTCGGCACTTGCTCCAATTAGTGATGACGGGGCTTAAGGTTAGGGATGCACACTGGTTGGGTTTCATACCGAGTTGCTCAGTTCTTCCAGAGTGTCAAGCTGCCCGATTCTTTTCAATGGCCTCTATGAGGTCGATCATGTTTTTAAATGATCGTCCCCAGGCCAGCTGGGCGAGATATTCAGGTAGTTTGTTAAGTATGAAAAAACAGGTCAGTTGTTCAACCACCTGATGGGCGTTGTTTTCATCTGGCCTTAGCCAGCACCCGAGTTTCCCCCATAGGCTGAACGCCTGAGGGTTGGTTGGCCTCTCTGGGTCAAACTTCCACTGTACTAGTTTCCTCGCCTGCTGACCTGGGGTTCCCCCACCTTCTCCAAAGGTCTTTGTGGGGCTTGGAGGGGAAAACTCCTCCTCCGAGATCCTGTAACAAACCTCCTGTACTTCCCCAATCCAGCATGGCTCTATTTTGTTGGCCCCCTTCACACTTTCCCTGTGAACTGTATTATATACTGACCCCTGGAATGGAGCTTGCACCTGGTCCTCCTGACCCACTACCCACACACCATACCTGGCCACTTGGTTACGGAACTCTACCACCTGGACCCCAAAGGGCTGGAGTTCAGTGGTTAGGTCCTGCTCCTGATTCTTTATGGAGTCAATCATCCTGCCGAGTACACCACTGTGAAAAAACTAAAAAGGATACAGAAAAAGGTTTGGGGGCAGCCACCTGTATACTTGAAATAGGCTGCCATAAATGAAGGATTGTGGTTCAATATAGACTTTAGCCCAAAACAAGAACAAACAGACAGGCAAACGTGGCGGTTTTAAAGTCAGGCAGGAGAAGTGATGTCATCAGACCCAGAACTGAAAGTGACATCATCAGACTCAGAACTGGAAGTGACACCATCGAATGGAGGCAAAATTTCCCGTGGCCGGTCTGCTGATGAAAAAGAAAAAGGACCAGTGCACCCTGCCATCCCTGGTCTGGTGTGGAATTATCTTCATTTCAGCTCTTTAGGTGCCTCCCATGCGCACATGTGTAGCAACAGACAAACAGATACACTGACACAGAAACTTGTCCTTTTATTAATGCAGATAAATGCAGGTGTTCTTTGCCTGCACTTGGTGAGGAGAGCTCAGGAAGAACAAAGTATTTTGTACGATTGCATTGTGTTTCTGAGGTGGCAATTATAGATTGGCCTTCTAGCTCTGTGAAGAGGATTACTTGTGTTCTGCTTTGTATATTGTATTTATAATTTATTGACATAGAAAAATTCATTCACACGTTTGTTTTCAGTTGACTAGATTACTGTAATGCACTCTTAACAGGACTACCTAAGAAAGACATCAATCAATTGCAATTAGTGCAGAATGCAGCAGCCAGAATCTTAAATAGAAAAAGTAAATCTTAGCACATCTTTCCTGTTTTAGCGTCGTTACAGTGGTTACCTATGTCATAATGTGAATTTCCATCCATCCTCTAACCCGCTGAATCCGAACACAGGGTCACGGGGGTCTGCTGGAGCCAATCCCAGCCAACACAGGGCACAAGGCAGGAAACAATTCCAGGCAGGGTGCCAACCCACCGCAGGACACACACAAACACACCCACGCCAATTTAGAATCGCCAATCCACCTAACCTGCATGTCTTTGGACTGTGGGAGGAAACCGGAGCGCCCGGAGGAAACCCACGCAGACACGGGGAGAACATGCAAACTCCATGCAGGGAGGTCCCGGGAAGCGAACCTGGGTCTCCTAACTGCGAGGCAGCAGCGCTACCACTGCGCCACTCAATATGAATTTCCCCTTGGGATTAATAAAGTATCTATCTATCTATCTATCTATTCAGAATTGACTTTAAAGTACTATTAATGGTTTAAAAAGCTTTAAATAATTTTGCTCAATTTTATATTCTGGAATGCCTGTCCTCCTATACCCAAAGTTGTAACCTTAAATCTTTGACTTGAGGTTTGGTTTTAATTCTAAGAGCCACGTTTAAAAGAAGTGATGAGGTAACTTTTTGCTCTTATGCAGCTACAATCTGGAATACTTTACCAATAGAAATTTTCCAGGCTAATACTGTGGAACATTTTTAAAAAAGTGCTAAAACCCATTATTTTAATTTGCCTTTTTTTGTAGCTAAATTTTAGTTTTATCCCTATTACATTATATGGGCATGTAATTATCATTTTCCTCTGGGTTCTGCAACTCTCTACTAATCTGTACTATTCTCTGCTGTCTTTTCTCGTTCTTCTGTGGTGGTGATCTGTTTTTCATTCCAACAGAAGGTGTATCACAAACTATTCTGACCAGAGGGCAAGAGAAAATGAGAATGACTGGAAGAGAAAAAAAAAAAATAAACAAGGGTCTGAAGCAGGGGAACAAAATCACCAAGTACTAGACAAGAACAATAACAAAAAGAGCTACAAAGTTCAAAAATCAATAAAGATTGAACACAAATTCACAAAATAAAGCACAAAGAAGGGTTTTTGAACCTGAGTCGTTGGATAAGGAAGTAAACCTAGAATGGTCTTTTTATCCTGTTGTGCAGTGACTGGTAGGCTGACACCCACTGAGGCCAAGACCCTTGCTGGGCAAATTAACAGAGCAGGATGAAAAACAAAATAGCAATAGAAAATGTCCCAAATTGAAAATGATCTTTGGAACAAAGCATTTGTGACCAGGGACCTCATGTATAAATGATGCATACACACAAAAATGTTGTACACTCTTGTTTCCACACTCAAATCGCGATGTATAAAACCTAAACTTGGCGTAAAGCCACACACATTTTCATGCTATCTCAAATCCTGATGTACGCAAGTTCTCAGCAAGGTTTTGCAAGGTGGCGGCACTCAGCGTCAAAGCAGTGCTTTTGTTCCAGTGTGGTTTCCCTTTCTTTTTTAGATCCACATCCCTGATGCGGCTTTATCATATACACTGAAATTACCCACATATTGTTTATTAGTTTAAGGCATCTGATTGTAAATATCACGTATCAATATAATGGTACACGGAATGGCCAAACTATTCCAAATACCATAGCTGCTTTAGCGTTGTTACTCTCACTGCACCTTCGTCTTTTTCTTCTTTCAGCTAATCCACTTAGTGGTTGCCACAGCGGATCATCTTTTTCCAAATTACAGTCACTGCACCACTTGGAGTATTTATATCACTGTATCTGAATGTAGAATCACAGCTCTACAGAAGAGAATTATCGGTATACAGCATCAAGCACATGCTGCCTATTTGAACTGCTCCCATATGGCAAATGCTTCAGAGCCTTTTCTGTACTGACCACGTGGTTCAGAAACAGTTTGATCCCAAGAACTATAAACGCAATCAATCAGTCTATCAAGTGCTCCTTGTAGAACTGTTTGTACTTATAAGTACAATTACTTCACTGTAAACTTGCGATACAGTTATAATATTGCACAACCTGAGCCACTTTATAAAGGGTGTATTTACAAATGATGACGATATCATTTTAAGATGAAATGCAGCAAAATATATTTATTACATTATACAAATAAAATGTTAACATCATTTAAATAATCTATATTGTTAATAATTAAACATGTGAGGACACGGTGTCGCAGCGCTAGTGACAAGCTGGCGCCTATTCAGGGATTGTTCCTGCCTTGTGCTGTACTCTTACTGGGGCTGGCGTGACACTGGAAGGATAGATGGATCGAATAATTTAACATGTACTACGAAGATATTTCAATTTTCCTTAAAAGTTTTGAAGAATCGCCGTTCTAAGCTTACAGATGGCTTAACATCTATTACAGAGCTGATTGTGTGGAGATTGGTTACTTGGAGAACGAAAAGGAAGGACAGGAATTGGAGGTTAGTACGTTTGAAAGAGTCAGTACTACTGCAATAAATTATTTCATCAAAGTTCGCGTACGGCACAGCAAGCATCTTGCGGGAGGCAGGAAAAATCTCTGGATGGGGCGCCAGTTCGTCACTATCACTTTGCCACCGTGTTCCCATGTTTAACAACATGCTTTAACTCCTATCATCATGAAAATGATATCAAGTATACATCTTAGTATTTTAATTTTTCAGAGAGCTGTAATATCACTAAAATAATGGATTATGTGTCCTGTCGGAGGAAGAGAAAGCCTGTTTATGAAGCACATAGTGATTCACACACCTAGAGTACATAGAAGTACATATACAAAAGAAAGCATTTAACATGCTACTTTAGTTGAGAAACTAGTAAATTAAACAATTTAAAGATGAAGTTTATGATGTTTGATGATGACAAAATAAACTATGTGATTAAAGTGGAAATTACGAGATTAAAGTTGACAATTTGAGCTTTTTTCTCACTGTGTCCCTGTTTTGTTTTTCTTTTCTCTGTACCCTAATACACTTCCATATGACACTCAGATGGTGGGCTGCGACTCGCCTTTTCACGGCAACTTTAATATTTGACTTCTTTTTTAGTTCAGGCACCGTGCGACTTTGTGAACTTTAGTTGTCGCTCAGCTTAAGGGCTATTTATATTGACTTCCATATTCAAAGAGGCATACTTTTGGGAGGAGTTTGGGGAGTGGCAGCAGGCACGTGCACGTGCATTACTTTTCACGCTGACCGGGATTTATGGAGAGGAAGAATGTGGAAGTTGGCAAACACACAGATTTATGCATCTGGATTTTTTTGTACATACGCACATTTCCACTTTTGTCCTTACGGCATGTTTTAGTGTGAATTCTACGCACGGCGTTATGCATGAGGCCCTAGGAGCAGTAATGCAGGTCGGACAACACAGGAATATTTAGAACCCCAGCCAGGTCTTCCCATTTAGTAAAACCAAAAAACAAACAAAAATGTCTAAAATCAGTAAATAAAAATAAATCACTGCTCTGGTGGTATTTAATGAGCTCCATCTCACAGTAGCCTCGGGTTCAATTGCCGACTTGTCTCTGGCCTGCCGGCTTCTTATGTCAATGAGTTCCTGGAGGGTCAGGGTTAGGTGCCCTCATTGTGCAGATTCTCAGAGCTGCGGTGAGAGAAGGATAAGAGGAAGTGAACAACAGAGCTCCCTCCCAGCATGGTGGGCTAACAAGTACCTCAGTCCAAAAATTAGTACTGCTGCTACAAGTCACATACCAAACAGCATATAACAGAGACATAGCAACCACATGGATACACAGACACACACAGAACGTTTATTAAGGTTGATGTGTATACAGTGGGTATATGCACACATATGGCAGCATCCCAGGACCTCAGTAACCATGTGAACACCTGCAGGACATGAGTTGTAGTGCTGTGATTCAGCCCTGTCAAGTCCCATGGGAGCCTCCCCCAGTTTCCCTTTGTTTTGTCTTCCTGTCCAGGTAAGGGCCCCATATGCATCACAAATGGATCCATCGCCATCCTTCCATTCCAGCTTCCCTTCTCGACAAGGATCCCTTTTTTCCTGGGGTCCTGTATATATAGACAGGGGCAGATCTATCATCAGCGTGATCTGAATGTGTTCCCAGGTGCCTGTGATGGCAAGGAGTTTTTTCACTAATTCATTCCCCTTCTCTGCTCCATGAAACGATTGAGTCTCTGTGTGAAATACCACAATGCATTAAACAACTGGGTGTCCATGTGCTGCACTGTTAAAAATATGATGTCTGTTAAGGAACCACCCCAGGGTCTGTAGGGGTCTTAATCCAGGCTTATATATAGACATTTTAACTATGAGAGCAGAGTAGTGTTAATAGGAAGATTTAATCAAGGAAAGTGTTTAAATTTGAATGCATCAATAGCTAGTATTCATATCATACTTTAGTATAGTAGGTGAGCACAAACTTAGGGCTATAGGGTCCCAGAAGGAGTCCACTGGCACTGTAAGTAGTTCTAAAACAATACCTCTGGATTGTCCCGTTATCCCTTTTGAAATATAACGACAAATGCCTGGTTTGTTTCCTTCCTGGTTCAGATTAAAACAACATTTTGAAGTAAATTGTTCACTGCATTTCTTGTGTAAAAAGTCCAGTGAAGCAGCCAAAGTGCAAAGTGAGTTGAGTTGCACTAATAAAGTGTTTGTAATGTACAACACATAAATACAGTATAACGAAATGGTGCAACACCGTATGATAATAAAGGGAAATTGTAACCACTGGCTAACACCTTTTTCTTTGATTAGCTAGTGGGCTCTGGCTGTCAAGGAAACCTTTCCAGGGCAATTTTAAATTAGACTAGAAAGAGCAGTTGCAGCTCTGCATGCATCCATTACATAAGAATGAATAACTGCCGGGTTTTTTAATGTATTATGCAATAAGATTGGATTTCAAACAGCTGTGGTGAGATTTGATTCCCCCAGCCACTTGTGAGGGCCCTAAATTAGTCATTGACAAGAGCAAGTAACCTATTGCTTTGGTGCACCCAGTGTTGAAGCAGGGTCTTTTTCTGTTTCCTGGAATAACACTTTAATGGTACAGTATAAATTAGGTGAGCCATAAGTCTCTGGATTCTGTTTCAACTGCTGCTAGACATAAGCAGAAACACTTTTTCTGCAACAAATTATTTTAGTTTATTAGAACCCCTACCTGCGATGGGCTGGAGCTCTGCCCGGGGTTTGTTTCCTGCCCTGTGTTGGCTGAGATAGGCTCCAGCAGACCACTGTGACCCTGTAGTTAGGATATAGCGGGTTGGATAATGGATGGATGAATGGATAGAACCCCTACATATGACAATAATAATAATAATAATAATAACAACAATAGAACAGTTGTAATATAAAGGAGTACATCCTCAATTGTCAAGCACATTTTACCATTTTGGAATATTGTCTTCCATCTTATTTTAAATTATTATCCCTGTGTCCATCCACTGGGGCCAGAACCAAGATGAGCAAGACTGAGTATAGTAGAGAAACTTGGCACCAGTGAGTCATAGGCCCCTCCAGGTAACTTCACAGTTATCAATGTATTGTGTGAAAAATGCAATATAAGTAGTTGATGTAACCAAATCTTGTGGGGAGCCTTCAAGTTACACTTCCTTCCATCTTTCTCTGAACTTTTTGCACAATATCATCTCCCTTGGCCATCATAGGCCACACGTTAAATTTAGACATGTGAAGTGCATGACAAGGAGTTTTGCGTGAGATCCTGATGTACACCTGATTTTTTGTGCTAGGTAGCATTTTGGTAAGTAGGGGAATCTTCTTTCATTATATCCCACTGCTTTGCAGTATGACAGTTGCAAATGTAATGGATTGCTGCCTCCATTTGCTCTTCTTTTACAGCCTTTAACCTTTCAAGAAAAATAAGCACGTTCGGTAGATTTCCTAGCCAAGCCAGCAGTTGAAAGACCCTTGCCTGCCTAATGAATGGCAGGATCCCACTCTCTAGTCTTGTCTTACCTTTTGCAGGCTGATTAAAAATGGCTTCAATCCAAATTATTATATGTGTATTCAAGTTATTTTATTATTAATGTCTTAAAGCTCTGTCATCTTAGTGAAATACTAAAATTGCAGGGGTGCAGTCCTATTCTTTGACAGTAATGAAAGTCACTTTGAAGGTAACTATGTGTTTGGCAGTTTTTGGATTTAGGAAAAGAAAGGGGATTAATTATTGTCTGTATAAAAAAAATGATAAATTCTTTTATTATGTTCCATTAGGAGAGAGCATTTTGTTCAAAGATATTTCTTTTTTGCTTTCTCGATAAGAACAGCAAGTCCTGACACATGTGGTGTGGAGCACCCTGTTACACCACAGCCACAGAACATAACCATGTGCGCTTTGTGTCTGTGTGTGGGCTTTATCTATGAGGGACAGACAGATTCGCCCACACACACACACATTTCTGAAAAAGATTTATAAGATTTCACCAAATTGTAAGGTAGTGGGAGAGGTGCAGAATAACAGCCTCAGTGTGTTGTTGCTTTCTAAACCTGCTGCTCAGCTTAGGAGAGCAATCTGACTTCTGTTCCTCTAGCGGTGTCACCATTTGTGTTGATGTATTTTAAGACTTTGATGATCCTCATACTTGGTAATGGATTACTCACAGCTTGAAGAAAACATCCATCCATCCATCCATTATCCAACCCACTATATCCTAACTACAGGGTCACGGGGGTCTACTGGAGCCAGTTCCAGCCATCAAAGGACGCAAGGCAGGAAACAAACCCCAGGCAGGGAGCCAGCCCACCGCAGTTGAAGAAAACAGTACTGGGAAATTGGGTGAAAATCAAAGTGCATTAGTAAAATAGCTATAAGAACAGGTCAGTAAGACTGTAGCTGCCATCATATGTTTTATTCTACTACTAACAAATGCATTTGAAATTTATATTTCTGTTAGCCACAGGGAAAAAACAAATATAAATATGATTTGTCTGGATATAAAATAAAACATATTTATATAAAATAGTATTATTTATATAAAATAAAAATTCTTTTAATTTCCATTTGTGGATTAAACCACAGGATCCCTAAGTGAGATAAATTAAGATATGATTGTAAACTCCCAGCTTTACAGTTCAGCCTTCAGCCTTGAGGTCCGCCTGCCAGCTTATGTTCTGATGTACTAACTAAAGAAGCCCATGTGGTCTTCGTTCCCCACTCTGGCACTTCATGGAGTTGCTCAGAGCCACATTTCCTCTCGAGCCCAATGATGCCACCTGGGGCACCTCCAAACCCCCTTTGAACAAGCAGTTGTAATGTCATTTTCTCCTGCTTACTGTCCACATTTTCCCAAGTATTTTTTATTTCTTAAGCCAATGTATTAAAAACTCTGAATGTAGAAAGTATATTACTTACAATTTCAGAGATGCATGGCACTGAGCCACTTCAATTAACAGATTTGACCCTGAAAACTATCTGTTTTGTGAAACGCATTTTTTTTTTTATAATCCACATCCACTTTCCCTGTTCTTATCTGTTTTAGGCAGATGTGTACACACACACCTACAGTATATAAAATCACACATAGTAATGAACGGTCTCTCACTGGCTTCTCCAATTTAGATAAATGATAGCCAGACACAGTGCCAGTGTTTTTTTTCAAAATAACAAACCCAGTCAGGATTCCATTTACCACTCTATTCTATTCCACAGTTCCATTTATTAAAATCAATAAACTCTACTGGACCAACTGCGCCCACCTATAGTGTGCATTTTGCCTTCATTTTTGGATGGGATATCTCTCTTATTTACCAACTACTAAAAGAAATACCAAAACAATCTTTTTTCACATCCACTATCTTTGGTTCTTTTGTGTTTTGCCCCAATTCATCCTCAAACTTTAGACTAAGTAAGCAATGTCAGAAACTCAATTTTAATACACAGCCCTGAAGCCTACTTTAGAGTCAGTCCTGGAATAAATTCTCTGGTGAGTGAATGTCCTGCAGTAGAAGGGGCATCATTTCACAGTGCAGACATTTGGCTCTTGGTTGTACTGCCTTGTCCCAAACCCTCTGTTTTATTTATATTGCCAGGTTATCTAACACTTGGTGTAAACAGCCAGACTCTATCTATTCCATGTTGGATTCATCTGATGCCATTGGTTTGGGAAAAAAGCTAACCAGCTTACTTGATACACTACTTAGAATGATACCCTGAGGATGAAATTCCAGGTCTGTCTTTTCAGTAAAAGAGCTTATGTCACTTTTTTGTACTCCTTTTTGGTAAGATGGACTTCTAAAGGCTTAGTGGCTTAGAAATTCAGTAATTAATTTTACAAACCAATCTATTCCAATGGAAATTTGTAGGCAGCCTATCCTATCAAATTATGCATAAGTCAGGAACTAACCAGTCTAACAAGGGGTACACACACTAAAGCAGGCAAAATTTTTAATTGTCAGTTAATGTAGTCTACACATGTGTGAATGTGGGAAAGAAAAAGCGTAGTCAAAAACCCAAAGAGAGATAGGGAGAACATACAAATTTTACACAACAGTGAACAGGCTGGGATCTGAATTTGGATTGTTTAAAACAGCAGCACTATATATACCACCCTGCCACTTAGATTAGATGATAATGGAAATAAATACATATTCAAATACATGGTATGTGCAATACATATTTATGTATTTTTCATACATACAAACTTGGGGAGTGTCTCATTGGTACTGGTTCAAGTTATCACAGGGGGACCAGAGAAAGTGAAGTGCTGTCCCTAACGTAGCTTCAGTTTCCTCTAGAGTGGAGGAGATGGTTCCAGAAGACAAATGACCTCATTTCCAGTATATCCGTAACCCTAACCCTAAGCCTAACCCTAACCTACCTATTCTGTTCACCGGAATTTATTAATTACTTCTCTGTAATGGACCTGTTTTAGAAGAGGATGCTGCAGCTCCAATTCTAAAAGTAGTAATATTTTATCCATTTGCTCAGAGGAGCAGCATAAACAATGACAGTCTTAATTCACTTATTTTTCTTTGGTTTTCAGTTTGGGATATTATATCTTATTATATATATATACTGTATATAGTATACAGTATACCATTATGAAGCCTGTTTCTGATTGTTTGGTCAGAGACATTTACACCAGTGGCCTGATAGAGGACATTTTGTAGGGCTATGTCAGTCCTCACCATGTTCCTCCTTGCCCAAAGGAGCAGATACCGGTCCTGCTGATGGGTTAAGGACCTTCTATGGCCCTGTCCAGCTCTCCAAGAGTAACTGCCTGTATCCTGGAATCTCCTTCATGGACTGAGACTGTGCTGGGAGACACAGCAAACTTTCTGGCAATGGCACATATTGATGTGCCATCCTGGAGATGTTGGACTACCTGTGTAACCTCTGTAGGGTCAAGGTATCCCCCCATAGTACCAGTAGTGAAACTGACTGTAGCCAAATGCAAAACTACTGAAGAAACAGTCAGAAAAGACGAGGAGGGAAAAATGGTCATACATGAGGAGGGGTCGTCTCATTGTTACCCTTCTAGTGGACCTGTTATGAATTTCATAAATTCCATAGCAGCTGAAACTGATTAACAACCCCTCTGCTACTTAACTGACCAGATCAATATCCCAGAAGTTTCATTGACTTGATGCTACACTTTGAGTAAAAAGTGTTCCTTTAATTTTTTGATGCAGTATACAGTACAGGCCAAAAGTTTGGACACACCTCCTCATTCAATGTGTTTTCTTTATTTTCATGACCATTTACATTGGTAGATTCTCACTGAAGGCATCAAAACTATGAATGAACACATGTGGAGTTATGTACTTAACAAAAAAAGGTGAAATAACTGAAAACATGTTTTATATTCTAGTTTCAGGTGACTGACTACCTGTTGAAGCTCATCGAGAGAATGCCAAGAGTGTGCAAAGCAATAATCAGAGCAAAGGGTGGCTATTTTGAAGAAACTAGAATATAAAACATGTTTTGTTATTTCACCTTTTTTTGTTAAGTACATAACTCCACATGTGTTCATTCATTGTTTTGATGCCTTCAGTGAGAATCTACCAATGTAAATGGTCATGAAAATAAAGAAAACACATTGAATGAGGAGGTGTGTCCAAACTTTTGGCCTGTACTGTATATAAATATAGCTCAACCCGGCCAGGGTGCCCCTGAGATGAAAAGATGGGTGAAGGCAGCTTTTACAGGACACTGCCTCCCCCAAAACGCTAGATGGCAGATCCCCTGGAGTGTAGGGAGGTGTGGAGTAGAATAGAGAGAGAGAAGTGTTATTGTTATTACTGATTTATTTGTGTTAATGGTGACTGTGGTGCTTGGAAGCACTGTGTAAGAAGAAAAAGAATTAAAATACTTCTTCATGCTTTTACTCTGTGTCCTGAGTGTCTGTCTGTTGGGTCTTACATTGGTGAAGTCTACAGGATTCTGGCCATCAGTTTTGGTCAGAAACCTTTTTAAATTAATGTGGATGCAAACCCAACAGGCAGCGCTACAACACGAGGAGCTGCAAGTGAAACTTAGCCTTATTTTCTGGACGTCACGGGAAAAAGGAAGATGAAGCAGATAGGCGGCCTCATTCTTGAAAGTATTGCCGTCGTTGGAGAGACGAAGAGAGGCAACCATCTTTGGGTAAGAAGCCTGCAGGATAATAACGTCCAGAATGAGGTACATGCTGGGGGAAAACTCGTGAAATGGTTTGAGTTATTAAACTATGTCCTGTGCATGTACCCCTCAGATGAAGAAGTTCCGGAGGACTGGTGAGAGGCCGAAAATGATCCCAAAACAAAGAAAGCCGTCTGAACTGACTTGCGGGTGATGACAAGGGTTCTAACCCATTCGCTGAAGTGGGACACGTGACCTGCGGTATGGAATTCTGGGGACAAGAAGGTCAACATCATCCCGCCTGTGAGGTTTTCGATACCCAGACCAACTAGGACTTCCATAAGGAGAACGGGGAGGCGAGCGAAGCATTGCCCATGACATATGAAGAAAAAACGAGGTCAGGGGCATGACTGAAGAGTTCGCTGTCAAATTAAAACAGATAAGTCTCATTTGGCTTGTGGCCACACCCTGGAACTCAATTTCCCAGAAGTCTACGCGAGACCCGACGGTGCATATGCCTGAGATAGGCATGTTTGCCGGCTCACGGCTGGGAGGTGGGGCTGATATTTGCCCGAGCCCATCTCCAGCCAATCAATCTAATGTTATTGATGTGCGGGAGCTGGAATGGTTGATCCAGCCTGTACATGACTTTATACAGGTGGTATCTTCCATGAAGAAGATAATGGACGAGCTGTAAACAACGGCCGAGGCACCAATAAGATGGGTGGAGGAGTACCTGTGACGACTTGGTCGAGAGCTTCCCCAAATAATGAATTTTGTAGTACAGGTGAGTCTAACTGGTACCATACAGAATAAAGGGACACAGAGTGAAGAGATGGTGAGATTAATTGATATTGCCTGCCAAAGTAACCTTGCATCCTACAATTGATATGGGAATGATGACTGATCGTCTGGCAGAAGGAGCGGGGGAGTTGGAAAAGTGATGTAGATCTGATTTCCGAAAGGATCTGGTCCGTGAGACATCGGCATCGATCATTCATAAGTCGAGAGGGGTGCAGACAGTAAGGGGTCTTTCTCCTACTCATAGAGAGATATAGACTGTATTTAAACCCCAAATTAAAAAGGAGGTCCCAAAAGAAAAATGGGGATCTCCTGACATTGCAGAGCATAGAGCTGTGAGCCCACGTGCATCTGACGAACGTTCTCCGTGTGGGCGGGGAGACGGTCCACCCTCAGCTGATAGAGTGATGCAGATCAGGTGTTCCCAGTCTGCTTTCAGTCTTGCAGGGCAAGAATATATGGAGGTAGGTGGCTGTGTTATGAATGCCACTGTGTGGAGAAAATGTCCGTCGAGAACCAGGGATGATGTTAAATTGCAAAATTGGTGCAGTATCTCCCCACAGTTCTCTCACTCTTATTTTATAGGACAGAGCCACGGTCTGATCATTGCAAACAGCCCCTCCTGGAGATAAACCGCTTGTGGGACTGGATGCTTAGCTCCACAGTGCTCAGTGGGGGGAGGGCAGATGGCTGACAGCTCAACCCTGCCGGGACGGCCCTGAGATGGAAGGATGGGGAAAGCAGCTTTTTCAGGACACTGCTTCCCCCAAAACGCTAGATGGCAGCTCTCCTGGAGTGTAGCAGTGCCTCGGATTCCCGAAGGGCATCCTGGGACTTGGAGTCTGGTTTCTCAGCCCTGTTGGTTGCCGTGGTTGCCGCTAGGGGGAGCTGTGAAAGGACCTGGGGAGCCATCCTTCCCTTCAGCCCAGAAGTAGTAGGAAGTCATGAGGACGGAAGCCCCAAAGTACTTCTCGGCTGATTAAAGAATTGGGATTCTCCATCTGACCTGGAAGTGCTGGTAAGTTATGTGGGAGGAAGAACAGAAGCACTCCCGGGTCAAGAACTATTTAAAGGACTGTGAAACACCCAGCAAGGGAGCCAGAGTCAGGTGGATGGTGGACAAAACTTGCTGGGAGGTGTGGAGGAGAATAGAGGGAGAGAATTGTTATTATTATTACTGTTTTACTTGTGTTTATGGTGGCTGTGGAGCTTGGAAGCACTGTGGAAGAAGAAAAAGAATTAAAATACTTCTTTGTGCTTTTACACTGTGTCCTGAGTGTCTGTCTGTTGGCTTTGAAGGGGCAACAGTGACCCCTAGCATCTTACAATATATACAGTACAGGCCAAACGTTTGGACACACCTCCTCATTCAATGTGTTTTCTTTATTTTCATGACCATTTGCATTGGTAGATTCTCACTGAAGGCATCAAAACAATGAATGAACACATGTGGAGTTATGCACTTAACAAAAAAAGGTGAAATAACTGAAAACATGTTTTATATTCTAGTTTCTTCAAAATAGCCACCCTTTGCTCTGATTATTGCTTTGCACACTCTTGGCATTCTCTCGATGAGCTTCAACAGGTAGTCACCTGAAATGGTTTTATTTTTATTTCACCTTTTTTTGTTAAGTACATAACTCCACATGTGTTCATTCATAGTTTTGATGCCTTCATTGAGAATCTACCAATGTAAATGGTCATGAAAATAAAGAAAACACATTGAATGAGGAGGTGTGTCCAAACTTTTGGCCTGTACTGTATATATATATATATATATATATATATACTGTATATATATATATATATATATATATATATATATATATATACCTGTATATTGGGGACAAATGGAAGTCTTGGGGTGTCAGCCAGGTTGCCGCACTTAACGGCACAAAACAGATCATAAATTGCTTTTCTGGATCTTAAAAAGAAACTCTTGTGAGCATGCAGGGATCTTAGAGCTCCACCCTAAAGATCATCCAGGTCCAACTGAGATGACAACATTCAGACTTTTATATCTGTCCGGGTGTAAGGGGTAGGGTTAGTTACCTTCAAGGGGTGACTTCTTATTGCTGAGGAAGAGAAAAAATATGACTATTCTCGGTAGTACCCTCTCTTACCCAGGCAGGGTATTGCATACCTTGGATATGTTCTGAAAGTGCCCCTTAGACATGCATGTGTGACATAATATACTATATACTGCTCAAAAAAATTAAAGGAACACATAATTATCAGTCTTACACCAAGTCAATTAACCTTCATTGATATCAGTCTGTCCAGTTAGGAAGCATAAGCAATTATGAATCAACTTCACCTGCTTTGGTGCAAATGAAAGTGACAACAGGCACACTGGAGAGGCAACAACAAGACAACCTCCAGAAACAAAATGGCTTTGCAGGAGGTGGGCACAGACAATTGCTTTCTCTTTATTCTTCCTGACTGATTCTTCCCTAGTTTTGTGTTTTGCTATTGCCCTTGTCACTACTGGTAGCATGAGGCGGTGCCTGTAGCTAATTCATGTTGCACAGGTAGTTTAGCCCTTCAAGGATGGCACATCCTTATGTGCCATCACAAGAAGATCTCAGGAGCATGGAGGAGATACCAGGAGACACATAGTTTAGTATGCCTTCCACCAAATACATTTCTAGATCACAAGATCCATCACCCTATTCGTCCATTTTGAAGTCTGTTTAGTGCAACTTAGGATGACCAAGGGTCAGTACCCAATGCAACAGAAACAAATTCTGGATTAGATGTCAGTTCATAGCAGAGCATATTCACACAAACACACCTATGCACCGGTATTGAGATAATTTAGTGTTGCCAATCAAAGTAACATGTCTATCTTTTGCATGTGTGAGCAAAACCAAAAGAAACTTTCAAAGTAGATATTAATCAATGTAAAAGAACATTCTAACTGTTATATCAATGACCAGGTGGTACAAGTGGTGGAGAATGTTTCATTTTTGAGAAACACCATTGCAATGTTGTAACACTGCAGGTGAGGTCACTAAGTGAGGCTGCCATAGGTTACTCTTCTAGGGACATTTAAAGAGGTCCGCGGTATTACAAGAAGCAATGACCATTTTTCTAGAAGATGTACTTTCATATTGAGGTCTGTCTAGAGAAGCAGCTAGAGAGATTTATGTAAACTGTTTTTAAAATCAAAAGATGGCATCATTCACATATGGATTCACTCTCCTCTTTTAGCCTTAAACATGGTGCCTTAAAGATCTTATCTGTTCACTCTACTTCAATTAAGTAAATGGTATAAATCCATCAAGTACAAGTTTTTTTTATTACCCACTTATATCTTTACTGATTTGAAATGTATTCATATTGTTAAGCTTGTATCACAGAGTTGCACACTAGACTGGAAAAGGGATCAGATTTCCAAGGTACAAAATCTTTATTGATGAACTGGCAGATACAAATACAAGACCTTATCAAGAAGGGGTATGTCAACAGAAGGAAGACTGTAATAAGAATATAATAATAAGTTTAATGTCACTGTGTTCTGTACAATAATTATTTTATAAATCCACTCACATGTACAGGCCAGGCCAAAGTTAGCACACATGGACTCTCAGCATTTAAAACTGCTAGGCAAGCATTTGAAGAGAGAAGGTACAACTACGAAAATGGGCATTGTATTATTTCTTTATGTTAGAGACTTGGACAGCAGCCAAACACTTTGAAGCTGATGGACGGATGGATGATATTGTCATCCGTCCTGAAAAGCCTTCCAGCGCAGTGACGAAAAATGACAGACTGTATAGATCAAGATCCCACCTTGGCATTGTCTTGCTATGGCTTCCCGTATGTAATGCAGCGTAAATCATCAGTAAAGAAAGCTAAGTTATTTTCTTTTATGTGATTTTTACTGCCGTATCACTATGGGAGGGATATTGCCTTTTAATATCATATCTATATAGTTTTCGGTTACTTAAAATGCCACAATTACAAAAGAACTTATTCCAACTAGGGAGCTATCACCCCCTAAAAGGAACAAAGACACTCAGGTTGCAGCTGTCAAATGTGGTGGTTGCCTGTCCAGGTAAAAACAACATTAAGTTTTCCTCATCAAGCGGGTTCAGTGGCTCGGAAGCAGCGACTAGAGCAGACGCAGTCTAAGGGAGAGAAGACAGGAAAGTGAGCCGTTAGGTTGGCCAGGGCTGTCTTTTAAATGTTCTAAACCTTGTGCAGGAAGCATGTTGCATGGTAATCCTACAAGCCTGCAGCTGATCCCACAAACAGACCGTGTAACAGTGTGTTTGTTACTCATTGAAATACTGTTTAAGACTGAGTTTCTGAAGGGCAGCTGTTTTTCTTTACTATAGGTTTACTGTTTAACAGAGAGACAGCTGTTAGTTAAAAGTCTAAGAGAGTGCAGCTGGTGGCGCTATATGGAAGGAAAAACGGAGCAGGGGAACTACTGAACTGCACATGAGCAACAGTTGTCACTGTTATGGGAAGCTAACTGGTGGAGATAACAGTCACAATATCAAATGATATCCTGTCGATCAGAATTATCCCCAAATACCTCTGCTTGACTGTCTCCATAGTGTGGACAGCTGGAGACCAAGAGAGATCCATACTTACAGTAGTTTTAGGATTATTCATGTGTAGACAGGTGCAGTCACACAAATTATTAAAATCAGGATCAATAGGTTATGTCTGTTTCCTTATAATATAGAAGATTAATAGTGATAGAGTGACAAAGAATAGCTGTATATTTGTGTGGAAATCTGATAATCATTTCTACATAAAATAAATAGAAGAGAAGACAGGCAGCAGATTTCAAGTGGCTTATTTGATAAAAAGTGAGAAGCACAACAGCAGCAATTCACAGTACCCCTTTATGATGGGGCTGGAATCCAACATTTCAGTCAGGTTCTTGATCTAATTTTGAGTCTGGATCTGATAAAAATCAAATAATAAATAGCAATCTGGGGTTAGTTGTGCAATTTCCTCCCTGCTTATACAGTAAATGCTGTGAAATGTGGCTGTGCAGTCTTCAAACTGCCATCTACACTCAGCAAGCACATTGCAAGTAAGCCTGAATTTTATTTACCAGCTCTTTCTAAATTAGCTTCACAAAGGGTTTCATGGTAAGAGAATCTAAAGAGACACGTCTGAGGTCATTCAAGGCTTCCGAATATGGAGTTTTGGCATCTGGAGTGACAGTGACCTGATTCCTTCTGCTCTAAATCTAACAACCGCGTGAAGAGTCGGCAGAATATGCTGCACAGGAATGAAACAAGCACCCACTGTTTATTACGGTTCTTCTTATGTTGTGTGTCTATATTGATGTCCGCCAAATCAAATTCTATGCAGCTGCCATTGTTTTGGCAATAAAGTTAAATAAGAAAGTATGTCAGTCAGTTGGCCTTTTTCATCTAAGTTGCAGGACAATTTTGAAACAAAATACCACTCTCAGAATTTATAACTTTATGGTGTTCTCTTTTTAAAATGACATTTAGACCTTAATATCCCAGAATTTAATAAAGCATTATTCAAAAGTTCAATCTAGACTAGCAAATTTGTGGCATCAGACTAATCTTTGTGTGGCTTTTAAGATTACTATATGTGCAAGATCCTTTCAGAATGAATCTCAAGAATCAGTTGTTCAGTATGAGTTCAAGAACCTGCAGAAGGCAGATGTGGAGCCAACCATTTGTGAATACAAACAATATAATTATAAAGTGGGACACAATGAGTCAGGTTGTACTGAATTCTGACTTGGATGTTACCTATTTTGATGTTATTTTTAAAATAAT
Organism: Polypterus senegalus; assembly: GCF_016835505.1. Lineage (NCBI taxonomy): Eukaryota > Metazoa > Chordata > Cladistia > Polypteriformes > Polypteridae > Polypterus > Polypterus senegalus. The sequence goes on from NC_053164.1 coordinate 98,501,330, forward strand.
CTACATCATAAGATTTGGGCAGCCAAAGAGCTGCAGTGTGATGCACTCAGTCAAGCATGCACTTCATTATACTATGTACACCAAATGTTACAATAAACCTGACATAAACTGATTACACTATATGTAACACTGTTGTCCACTTACTGTAAATGACGTCACTAGGTTCTTAATTCCAATCCATAATAAGTGTCAAACACTTTTTGAAGTTAAAAAAGCAAAATACAAATAAAAAAAAGAAAAGAAAAAAAACCACAGGAAATTAACAGATTTAACCAAACCATCATTGAACAGAATGAAGCAGAGGCAGCATTAGGGGTGTGAGGGGCCTAGGGATGACCAACCCCAGGCCGGGCCAGTTACATCAAACACTGTTACTGGTATGTGTGGACTATATAAACTTGCGCCGAATTTAATAAAAATAATGTTAACTTACACCGGATTTTCTCATTACAGTATTCAACTAAATTTTTGCAAGATAACATGCAGACTTCATCAAAAAATGCCATTCTTGGAATGAAGCACAATTTTTTTCTGTAGTTAACGGAGAAGCTGTTTTTCAGAATGTGATCAGAAGAGAACAGGACAGTACTTTTGAGTAAGCAAAAGTAATTATTAGCTTTTGTTTTTTTGATCGTAGACATTTATTCAAATCCACTGTATACTGAGGCAGTACTCATTTTGGGCTTTGATGCTAATGGAGAGTTGAGATTTTTAGCAGTTTTTAGCCTTGAATGAATCAACTTTAAATCACCTTTATAACATTACCAAAAACTGCTTTAATACAGAGTTCTACTATTTCACACTAACACCACCAAGGACTGCATGTGGCATGTTCAACAGTAAGCACCTCAAGTGAACTAAAAATTTTAGCCCCTGGTAAAAAAAAAAACAACAAATATTGTATATGAAAAACACTTAAGTTAGTTACATAGTACTTATGATACATCCGATTTACCAAAGGCACTATAAGGCACTTTCCTTTATAATTTCAACTCATGTCAGCTTGGAAATTAAATGGAGTTACCCACTGGCACGCCAGATCTTTTTCTCTTGTTTCCTCTCCTTTTTTCTATCTCTGTGTATCTATCTATCTATCTATCTATCTATCTATCTATCTATCTATCTATCTATCTATCTATCTATCTATCTATCTATCTATCTATCTATCTATCTATCTATCTATCTAAAGAACATAACGGACATCCACAAGGCTTTGATATGGTGAGACTGCAGACCCAAATGCTGGAGAGATTGCATTTTTCGCTACTTTCTACTTTATCACCCGTAGACCAGATGTCACTTCTGGTTTACCTCCAGGGTCGTGTCTCTTCAGCCCTCAGATTTATTTAAGAGGCAATGGGACCTGAAATCATTTTTCATTCAGGAACCCTCTTCCAAAGAGAACTCAGAGAAAACACAGCTCACAGGAGAAACTCTCCCTTAGAACCTGTTCTACTGGACTACAGAGGATGCAAGACATCTATGACTAAATTTAGGACTTTTTTATTTCTTTATTTTCTTATATTAAATGAGGTGCCCAGGTGGTCCAAACCCTTTATGATTTCTCTCTTTCCATTATTTTACTATATACTAGTGACTGGGAGCCCAATTGAATCGGGCTACAAATTCAATGTTTGTGAAATCCATACTTTCTTTGCAAAGAATTATTTGTTTTATTAAGTCCTTGAAATGATTTTATTATAATGGCACTGATTTGTAGGTAAAATAGATCTTTTCGGCCGCTGCAAGGCATGGGCTGCTCAATTTCTTTCAGCCCGTGCTGCATTTGCGGCTTCTCGAGCTTCTTCAGTCGCTTGTGCATGGCTGGCATGATGTCTGTCAGCGTTAGTAGCATTCTGTAGCGCATGTTCTTCATCTGTCGTTTATGTCCGATCTGCACGATTTCTTTCAGCGTAAGTAGCATTTATAGCCATATGCTCCTCATCCATTTGTTGTGATAGTTGTGTATGTGTGGTCACATTAGGAAGTCTACGTTCTACGTCAGTCATGTGACTTCGTTTCCTACGCATCCTTCCCGCGGCCGCTGCTCTTGTGGCTGCTCGAGGTATTGCTGCGAACACCATACATGCGGATAGTATCAAATTATATATGAGGATATGCAATATATTTCTGCAAATATTTATTTTTTGCAGTATGCAGTATACATGTTCAGCAACCTTATGACTTGTGTATCATTACTGTCCCTGAATCTACTGGTGTTAGCCCCAGTGGTTTTGCATATGCTAAAAGGAAGGAATGGCTGTGCAAGATGGCTGTGATCTTTATTTACTCTTTTTGATTTTGAAAGACAATGAGTGCTGTAATATTCTATGCCACCTTTACCAGACTCTGCAGTATTTTATGATGCTGAGGTTGAGGTAAACATGTGCCATACCAGGATGTGAACATTTTCTGATGTTGCAGAATGAAGAAAATGTCTATATACTGTAAATGCTTTGTTCTATTAACTACATGAATGGATTTTTAATTAAGAAACTGGTTTGGAGTGTCACCCTCCAAGAGCAAGGCTGGCCATTCCTCACCCGTGACTTCACAAGCTCTCAATGCAGGGCCATCTCCTTTGTTTAAAGAAGGTGAAGAAATACCAGTAGTTTGGAACTCTCTAATTTAACCCTTTGGACCTCCTGAAAGCCTTAACATCAAAATAGCAGGGATCTTTGAAAGTAAATTTTAGGAACTTGTTAGGTGTTATAAATCACTTAATGTCTATTACTACATTTGCAAGAAAGTATTGTAACCACCTGTGTTCTGTCAAATTTGTCTGCCCACCATATAATCCAGTGCTTAGGTGGGGCAGCAGCTATCTGCAAGTGTTTAATCTGCTGTTTGGTGTGAGGCACTTCATTGGCAACAGGGAAAGAGAAGTGGATCCTTTGACAAGCCTTGAGAGGATTCAAGGAAGAGGACAGGGACCATCAGAGAAAAAAGTATACTATAAATAAGAGCCCTGTGCAGATGTTAGGACTTGCCTTTGTCTCAGTAATACTGAGGAGTGTGACGGTGGGTAGTTTAAAGCAATGATATTGTTGATATTGTGAAATCGACACTGTTCATGTTGCTGGGGATCACAGTCTTACCATTGAAATGTTCATGCTTCTGCCGTCCCTGAGCTTAGCTAACTAGAGCTGAGTGCTGGTCAGGAGCAGGGTGGCAAACTGGTTGACCTCATTTTGCACAATGAAATAGCCATTTTGCAGTGCACACACAGCATCTAAGTGCATTTGTCTCATGGAAAAGGCCAGTTCTGGATGATGCCAGCCAAAATACTTGGTGTAACTATAATATGCAGAATGTTTATTCATAAATGATTTGATTTTGTCTACTTAAGATATTCTTATCTTAAGACATAGCATTCTATATACTGTAGCTATTTGTGTATCCCATATTACTAGTGCAAAATTTCAATGTTTATTCAAAAATTGAGCTCTAATGGAGTATTTCACATACTTTTTATATTGGTATTAAGTGGAACAGTCTCACGTTAAGGTCATATTATAGTTTTCTCTACATTTGGATCTCTTCCCTTTCTTTTAATCAAAACTTGTGCTGCATCTTCTTGCAATCTCTCATGAGTGTGATCATAAAATGGAATGCAGTGTCAATGCCAAACAGTTTATTTCAATAAACCACTGTTGTCAATTCACATGGATTTACATTTCACACTGATACGCTTAACACTATAAATGTTGAATATGACAGCAGTGTACAGCATCTTATTAATTTAACTCGTTTGGCTCAAAGACTGTTGTTGCATATTCTTTTGATTTTCGATGAACAATTAGTTTCTTAACCACAAAAACTTAATAAACAAAATTATATTAAACAAACATACTACACAAATTTAAAAATTAGGTACTAAAAAAATCAATTCATTTTTTCTTAATATTAATTGTGAAATACATGCTGAGAATGACCCATGTTCTGGTCACAAGGGAGTGTTATCAGATGAACATAGGATCACCCAAGTCTCTGAAGTAGCGAAGAGCCACCATTTGTAAACTGTGAGTCCCCAAGTACCATTAGAGTGCAGTGAGGAACTCCATTGCTGTGTGTTTTGGCTGCTCTGTGGTATAGGGTGGAGAGCCAGTTTGGTCTTCATCTGTCCCTGTATTTGTTGGCTGTGGCATTTGACTCACTTTGCTTTGGCACAGTCTTTTGCTGAAGAGGCAACTAACAGACCCTCTTTTCTGATGCTTAACTTCAGGTAAAAAGTCAGTTCTCCTCAAAGGGTACCTCTTTAGAAGGTAGTTTCTGGGTCTTATCTGTTAAGACTAACCAATCACAGGCCAATCTCACCCAGAGATGTCTTATTTTTGCACTGATTACCACTTGACCAGTAAACAAAGGGCCAGAGCACAACAATTGATCTCCCTGTTGAACAAAACCTTGCATCACTGTTCATCCAAAAGGTTGGCCTTATGTGCACCCAAGACACCAACAGCAAAAGTCCACTCCTTCCTATAGCTTCCATTAGCTCTGTGCTCTCAGTGCTCTCTGCCTGAGTCTTATTGCTTATGCTGTGGCCATAAGAAATGCTGGATACATTTCTTTACTCGGAAGGGTAAGCTAGTGCTAGACCTTAAGAGTGGAAGGCGTTGGAAGCTGATACTTCCATTAGTCCATCCGTGCTAAAGGTCAGCATGGTGCACAAGCAAGAGAGACCATATGTATGGCAACATGTTCATTAAACCGAAGAAAAAAGTCAACTGATCACTGAATGCTCAGAACGTAAGTTCTATGTTAGCCAAAGAGAACTACAGTGATCCCCCGCTATATCGCGGTTCAGCTATCATGCCCCTGCTATATCTCGGATTTTTCTGTGGAACATATCTAACATTTAACCAATACAATAAATCATTAAATAAACGTACATTGTACACTATGGTAGACAAAGAGTTTCACGTTACAGTGCCCAGATGATTTCTTACAAGACCCATTATTGGCTGAAAGAGGAGACTCAATAAATCAGAATGGGATTTTCATTCTCTTGGGCTCTGATTGGCTGCTGCTAACGTGGTGTAATCTCACAAGAACAGCAAGCATGGGTCCCCGACACATCTCAGTTCTCTGCATATCACGTACCTTGCTTCTGGTCCGATTGTTGTGAGCAAATGTTTTGTGAACTTTTCGTTTTGTTTTAAGCCCTATAATGGCTTCCAAACATCCTGCATCTTCTAAGCTTTATGGTATTAGTGAGCCTAAGCGCCAGAGGAAGACCTTGATCATTCAGGAGAAGGTAAAACTCCTGGATTTGCTTCATGAAGGAAATCGTTACGTGGATGTCACTCACCATTACGGCTTGAACGAATCAATGGTATGCTACATTATCATCATCATCATATTATTATTATTATTATGTTACTCATATCCTTAGCCCGACATCCACATATCATATGTGTTTACAAAGTATGTTTTAATAAGTTTACATGTATTTAAAGCATGTGGGAGGGGTATTTTAAGGCTTAAACTATAAAAAATGTTTATTTATATGGTCTTTATATATCGCGGATTTTCTACCTATCGCTGATGGGTCCAGAACGTAACTTCTACGATAGGCATGGGATCACTGTACTATGTATAAAGCATCAAAGACAAGCTGCAGTAATGCCCAAGGTGCATCCTTACTAAAGAAGAAGATGAGTATTTGAATAAAGATAGAAAAAGTGCAGTGAACATCCAACCACATGTGCTGGAGAAAGGCAAATGTGTAGGAATTGGGACAAAGCATTGCCTACATCCAGAGTCAAGAAGATCCCAAAACTGAGTACCCCTAGTTTGATTCTGAGGATTATGGATTGTACCTTTTTATTTAGGGCTAGCAGCATCCCCCAGTATTGCCCAGTTAAGTAATTTTAAGGCAAAACTGTCTAACTTCTATTTGGCAGCAGAAGACACTTTGCTAATTGCAGTACTTTTGAGATAGTTTTGATGAAAAGCAGGAATAAACGCTAATAAAGTTCAAAAAGAAATGTTTATTTCTTTGACAATAATTGTGTGTGTCAAATGACTCTGGCCAAATATAAGACAGTGCCTTTTTTGCCTGAAATTTCAAGGCTCAAAATCTGGGAAAAGATTCTTAAAAATCACTGTACAGTAGTAAAAAGTAATCCGCCCAGGTACCCCCACAGAGTCAAAATTTTGTGTTCCAAAGTAGTCTAGCATCTCTTCCTGACAAAATGGGAAATGTGTGCAAAATTATGTTATAATTGGCTCAAGAGTGTGGAATTGTATAAGGAACAAACACACACACATAGACATACAGACACAGACATGTATACATTTACTCTGAGCTTTATTTATAAGATTAAGTCAATTAATGTACTCTGGTTATTAGTATGACTGTACCGGAAAGGGATAACCTGTTTTTAGCTGTGTTGAGTTTCTTGTTCTAAATTCAGCAGGAAAATTCAGAGCAGCATCTTACACACACACACACACACAAACACACGCACACGCACACACAGACATGCACGCACGCACACGCACACGCACACGCACAAACACACACACATACAGAAGTTGTGTACAAACAATCTGTGAACAAATCAGCACTGCCAAAAAAGTGCAGGCGCCAGAAACTTTTTAACTAGACAAGAACTTATTCATCCAACCAACTTGAAAGGCTAGAACTGTGAGAAGAACATTTTTAGAAGCTGTCCTGGATTAACAAATCCTTGGTTAATCCTTTATATAAGTATTAAGGAAATAATAATCACAAGGAATATGGCCATTTTCAGTAGGAGAGAAAAAGATCAAACTGAGTTAGCATAGATTTGTTTTGTGTTGTTCGTTATTGTCCTTTGTGTGTATACTGCCTACTTGCATATATCCATATGTCCTTGTATTATAAATAAATTGTATTATTTGATTTATTGTTGCAAGAGTGTTAGGTTATTTGTTGAAAAATAGTCTATCACTATGTCCGTGCCATAAGCAGAGAAAGTGAAAGTTGATTTATATGAACTTTCACCAATTTGATTAATAAATTATGGAGATGTCTTCATAGTTCTGTCATCCCAGCTAGAAGATCTAGAAGCAGAGATCTCATACCTCTTAGTACAGTGCATTTGGTGCTCCTTTTTTTTTGGGCTGCAGACCAATGGTAAAAGAGCTTTTACATAGCTTTAAAGACCCTGAAAGTAATGTTAAGTAGTTGTGAACAACTGTGTTAGTCAGGGAGGACTACCAGTTTAGCTGCACCCATTGAAACAAGACGTCTCTCGGTTTTCTTTTTTGTGTGCTTTTATTTACTTCCTGTGTTAAATTGTTCCTTCATAAAAAATACATCTCTTTTGCTAGTCTTTTCGGTGTAGTTACTCGTAATCTTGGTTCATGGGCAGCTTGAAAGTGTCACCTACCATTTTGCACTATTCATTCATCCATTTTCTAACCTCCTTAACCCATTTATGGTTGTAGCTAAATGGGTGCCTGTTTTCCTATAGGGGCCGCTAGCTCAATGGAAATACGTTAGTTTTGTAATTGCGGCGTCTTAAGTAACCCGAAACTATATAGATATAATATGAAAAGGCAATACCTCTCCCTTAGTGATACGGCGGTAAGAAATCACATAAGAGATTTTTATCTTTATTTTTTATATCTTTAATGATGATTTATGCGGCATTACAGAAGAAGGAAGCCATAGCAAGACTTTTCACCGAAGTGGGATCTCAATGTATACAGTCTGCCATTTTTGTCACTGCGCTGGAAGGATTTTCAGGATTGGATGACGTTATCGCCCATCCATCCGTCAGCTTCAAAGGTGTGCCGGGCAATGTTCCAAGACTTTATACTCTTTCTCCATGTGCAGACCCCTACCAAACAAGGAATAGAAGATCCAATGTCATGCTGACTCTGTCATACAGAAATAGTACAATGCCCTTTTTCGTAGTTGTCCCTTTCTTGTCTTCTAATGCTTGCCTAGCAGTTTTAAATGATGAGCCCGTGTGATAAATCTGGCCTTGTGTTAGCTGTACATGTGAGAAGAAGCAGCTTTATAAAATATTTTTTGTACAGAGCACAGTGACATATTAAACATATAAACGTATTACAGAGCCTAACCCCAGTAGTGTTTGGTTCAAGTCAGCAACCCCATTTAGACCATGTAGCAGGGCATTGCAAGGTCAGTTTATCAAGCTGTCAGTTAATATAGCATGTATGTCTTTGGGGATGTGGGTGGAAAACTCAGAGCACCAAGAGCAAAATGTACAGAGACACAGAAAAAATGTGTAAAGTTCACACAAGCAATGTCTAATCTGACATTTATACTCCTGACTCTGGAGGTATGAGGCAGCAGCATAGTGCCACTGGACCACTCCCTTTTGTACAATAATGGATTTTTATTTCTTAAGAACATAGTACGTTGACAAAAGAGAGGAAGCTGTTCAGTCCACCAAGCTAATTTGTTTAGCTAACAGGTAAGTTGTCCCAGTATCTCAGTAGTCAATTATATGACTCAGTAGTTTGTTCTAGATTTCCAAGACTTTTTGTCAAACGCCTATTTTGAAATAAAAATCTGCTCTGTTTCTTTTGGCTTATTCCTCAGCACTGGCCAGGGTCATTTTTTCCCAAATGAATTATCTTCCCATACTGTTATTTAGAGCACAAAGGTAGGTGTCAATTTCACTTGAAGTTAGTACTGCCAAATGGACCCAGACACCTACTCACAATGAAGCAGGCTTCTGTTTAATTGATTTTTAATTAGCAATACAGTAGCTGAGTTTCTCAAGAAATTGCCACAAAGTTGTGAGGTGAAGGAAACTGGAGTGTGTGAGATAAGGAAATTACATTCGCATCACTAATGAACTGTTGTTACACACGGGGAGGGAGAACTGCTTTCATCTGACAAGAACAGGCCTTCCAATGTCCGTCCCAGACAAGCTGACAGCCAACCAGCCTTAAGTTATTTATAATCATTGCAATTGATTTAAGAATTTCCATGGCATATTTGGTCTACAACTAATGCTAACATTAAAGTAAATGCTTTGGGTTATCTTCATTATTAATGTGAATATTTTGATTAATGTATTTAGAAGGAATTCAGACCTTGTCACATTCTGTACACTTTATTGTGTTGCAGATTTAATTTTAAATGGATATATTTCCTATTTTTGCCCATCAATATACACTCAACAACCTATAATGACAAATTGATAGCATGTTTTCAGAAAGGTTTTCAAATTTATTAAAAATGAAAAGCAGAAATCTCTCATTCATATGCATTCAGAACCTTAATTAACTACTTTTGTTCAGCAATTAGAGGTTCAAGTCTTCTTGGGTAAGTCTCTATAAGCTTTGCACCTTGGATTTGGGTATTTTATCCCATTCTGCCCAGAGGGGACTGGGCGGTCTCTTGGTCTGGAATCCCTACAGATTTTACTTTTTTTCTCCAGCCTTTGGAGTTTTTTTTTTGTTTTTTCTGTCCACCCTGGCCATCGGACCTTACTTATTCTATGTTAATTAATGTTGACTTATTTTTATTTTTTATTGTGTCTTCTATCTTTCTATTCTTCATTTTGTAAAGCACTTTGAGCTACATTTTTTTTTGTATGAAAATGTGCTATATAAATAAATGTTGATTAATTGATTGATTCTCACCTGGCAGATCCTCTCAAGCTCCATTAGACTGGATGGGAAGCATCTTCAAAATCTAGGACAGCCAGAGAATTGTTCTGAAGCCACTTGGTCATTGACATGCTGACAGCTAAACTATCACCCCAGTCTAAAGTCACGTGCACTCAAGAGCAGTTTTTTTTTAAGGACCTCTCTGTGTTTTGGCTGCATTCAACCTTCCCTCAATTCTGACCAAATTCTCTATCCCTGCCTCTGAAAAAAAACATATGACAGGATGCTTCCACCACCATGCTTCACTGTTGAGATGATATTAGGCAGGTGACGAGTAGTGTCTGGTCTTCACCAGAAATAGTGCTTGGAGTTCTGTCCAAAGAGTTCAATTATTGTCTCATCACTCCAGAGAATCTTTTTCTTCATGTTCTCACGGTCCTTTAAGAGTTTTTAAGCCAGTTTTAGCATTGTTACATTGGTTACCCATGTCATTTAGAACTGACTACTAATGGTTAACAAAGCCTTAAATAATCTTGTCCCGTCCTATATTTTGGAATGTCTGTCCCCTTACACTCCAAGTTGTAATCTCAGATCTTCAAATGAAGGTCTGCTTATAATTCCAAAGGCCAACCTGAAAAGAAGTGGAGAGATGGCCTTTTGCTGTTATGCAGCTAAAAATTGCAATAATTTACAGTGGGAGCCACGTCAAACAGCCGCCTGGAGCATGACAGGTCCATGACAGGACCATGACAGGACCATGCACGATCCGTGCACGGAATGTGATCCCCCGCGATGACGCAGTTAACGATGCCCCGCCCCATAAACGCCCCCATGCGCTTTCTAAAAAGATGGTTGCAATGCTGTATAATCCCGCCAGATGGAGCATTGACTGCTTCAGTTAACTGCAGTGTCCAGGAAGCCCTATACCGTATCTTTAATATACTGTATAGGCAGTTCTTGTATTGTCAACATAGTTTCATAAATAGATGACGTGGTAAAAAAAACAACAACAAGCCGATTAATAAAACAGATTTGTTAAATCACTCAATACACAACCCATGATGATTATGCTAAATGAATTAATAAAACTAGTTAGTAAAATATTTTTATTCTAGACTATAAGTGAAGAAAAAATAAAGCAAGTTACAGTAGGCGGTTGATACGACCGCTTGCATGGTGCAATGCTAAGAACTGCTGATTTCCGATCCGTGCTATATACAATCATCACATTCAAATATTAACAATTCCCACACACCATTCCTGCATTCACGACATGTGTACTTGTTGCAGTGTACACATCTCTCTGTGCTATGGTTCCTATTACACTGAATGAGCACCTGACATTGTACTTTCTTCCCTATATAAATAACATTCGAGTATAGCGCGTCTCCAAATAAATCACATTCGAGTTATAGCCCGTTTTTATGTGAAAACAGCATTGTCAGATCGGGGGGGTGGGGTCGTGAACGCGACTGAGAGAATGGAACTGAATTTTAAAAAAAAAGCTAACCTTTACAATTATCATGCATTTACATATTCGTTTTGAAATAATATTGCATTATTATATAGGAGCTTCCCTGTCTGCCTATCATATAGTGCCTTTCCTTCCTACCTACCTATCTATATATCTATCCCCTTAGCTGTTTTTATATATCTATTATACAGTGCCTTCCCTGTTTATTTATATATCTAGTGCCTTCTCTGCCTGTCTGTCTGTCTGATTGCATATAGCGCTGAACTTACTGCTCTGTACTATTCTGTCCTCTGCATGTCCTGGAGTACAAAAGAAACAGCACCATACAGCAACATGTGCGAACTGGCAAGATCAGGGAAAAAACACGCGGTCACTGATTACAAACCGCAAGATGAATAAAAGAGACAATATATGTAAAAACATCATCGCACTAATGCAATATTATTTGAAAACGAATAGCGTCAGATCGGGTTTGAATATGCGCCTGATCTGACGCTGTTCGTTTTCAAATAATATTGCATGTACTGTGCGTTGAAACTGCTTCACTGAATAAGATGACTCCTTCTGTAACAGCATCAGCGTGTATTCAAACCCGATCTGACGCTGTTCGTTTTCAAATAATATTGCATGTACTTAACTATTTTAGAATAAAAACATACATTTGATTTCAGTCAGTCTGTAAGAGCCAGTGTACATTACGGAAGCGTATTAGGGCCACGGTGAAAAAAAATACGGACACAGTGAAGAAAAAAAATCTAAATGTCGAGATTAAAGTCGACATGTTGACTTTATTCTCGACATTTCCACTTTATTGTCGCCAATTATGTCGAGATTAAAGTCTACATTTCCACTTTATTCTAATAGTTTATTTTGTCAGTAGAATGTCGCAAACTAAACTAAATCTTAAAATGAATGTTTAATTTACTAGATTAAGTTTACCAGTTAAATTGTGTTTACACGGATTACTGTAGAAACGGAACACACGTGAAATGCGTGTATTCCAAATAATGATCTATTCTTTCCACTCTAAAACTCCACTTCACTCCCAGATAATCAATCAAGGCATGAGCTGGGAGAAGTTTGTGCACGTTTTAAGTCGTTGGGGGGATGGAATAGCCGACTCGGAACCAGTGGTGCGCTGTCAGATCCAGAAATCTCTGCATGACAGTCTCGTGCACCTTCTCTTTTAAATTCTTGGGCAATTTGGCTTTGCCGTTTGTCCCACTCCAGTTCAATGTAACCCATGGGTTTCAATCACAAAATCAGCCAACACTGTAAACAGATGACACAACAAATTATATACTCTGAAACGTTCATTTGAACATTTAAAAATACAGTATATACAAAAACATAAATATAAAAACAATCAACTATTATTGTTAAAGTCAGTCTGCTGTTCAGGATCAAGTTTACGGGGCTTCGTTTAACGTTGAAGCACTAACGGCCAAAGTGCCACCGGTGTGTGTGTGTGTGCGCGCTCCGGCATTCGTCAGGTTTGTCTGAGCTGGCTTTAACACAAACACATTTGCGCGCCAGCAGGACGAAAAAAAACATTTTAGCACCATCTAACAGTCAGTAATAAGGAGAAGTCAGTACATTCTCCGTTGAGATTTCTCACATTCCACTCCTCCTAAGTTTGTCTTTTAATGAAGTTCTAAGAAAACTAAGAAAAATATTTTGGGTCACTTAAGCACGAAATAGCACGGACGCAAATGATCAAGATTTTAATTGTTGTTGTCATTTTCTCAAACATGATTTTCCAACTTGGCGTTTATAAAGATTTAGATAGACTGAATTTAAGAATGCACCCCTAGTAACCTAAAAAAACACACACACACACGAAGAGCAAAGCGGAGCTTTGCATTCACACCTCAGACCGTCTTTTGTCTTGTAAATGAGGTATCCTAATTCACCTTCCAATCCCCACCAGCACACACACTCTTTGTCTGTACTGTACACTGTTGCTGTTTGTTAGGGCACTTGGTTATAAAGAGTACTTTAATGTATAAAACACTTACTTCCTGGTTTGTTTTATTTTAAATATAGCTTATTACCTTATTCAGCAAAATAAACAATGTTATCTTTGTGTTAATTATTAACGTATTGATGTCTTTTAATTAAGGACAAAAATAGACCATGCGCTTGTGTTTAGGACTGCTGAACAGCTGTGTTCATAGGTTTAATCAACGATTTACAAGACAACAGTTAAAGCATTTGTGGATGAGAGGTGTGTGTGTGTGCGCTCCTGCATTTCTCCGTTGGCTTTAACACAAACACATTTGCGCAGACAGGTCTAAAGAACCCCTCCCCCCGCCAAAAAAACACACACAGAGCAATTAGCACCATGTCATAGTCAGGATTCTCCACTGAGGTTTCTCACCTTCTAAGTTTGTGTTTGCTCTTTTGATGGAGTTCTTAAAACCCAAAAAATTATTTATACTGAGAAAAAATTATTATGGGTCACATAATCACAAACACAAACTAGCACAGATACATATGATCAAGTGTTTAACTATTGTTTTCATTTGTTTCTATGACCAGTAATAATATTAATAATAATTATTATTGTTAGCCCAACTCTTTGACTATTTAAAACAAAGGCGTCTCCCATTTTTGCCCATTTACTGTAAGTAGTTGGTTCAAGTAAATGTTTTTTTTAAATACCCAAACAATCCCCCAACAATTAAAACACGCACACACGACTTTAGAAATAAAATGTATTCTTCCAAAACTAGTCAATCGCTTCTTAAAACCGTTCTCACCTCTCCGCCAGTGTCTTTTGTTAATCTAAATGTGCTGATAAAAGAAAAGCTGCAAGTAGCCGATTATTCCATCCCCCGAACGACTTAGAACGTGCACAAACTTCTCCCAGCTCATGCCTTGATTGATTATCTGGGAGTGAAGTGGAGTTTTAGAGTGGAAATAATAGATCATTATTTGGAATACACGCTTTTCACGTGTGTTCCGTTTCTACAGTAATCCGTGTAAACACATTTTTAAAACAGAAACGTTTTTCATATTGTAGTAGTAAATGACAAAATGTAAGCATAAACTATATAATGTATGAAGCCTGAAGTCCAAATATCAAACACTTTCACAAAAGGAACAAATATAACAGAACAAGTATGCTTTTATTCAAAAATATAACTGCAGAAAAAAAACGCCTTAACATGCGACATTGACACTTGTTTATTGTGACTGCCTCCGTAGCGCAATTGAATCAGCTCGCGACTGGGAATCAGAAGATCGTGAGTTCGATCCTGCACCACTTTGTTTTGAGAAGTAAACTGCTCTTAGTCTTACTATTTTAGAATAAAAACATGCATTTGATTTCAGTGTGTAACAGTGTAATTTATGATACTTGTAAAGGTTAGTTTTTTTATTCACTTTTTATTCTCTCAGTCGTGTTCAGGATCCTTCTCTACCCCCCCATCTGAGAATGCTGTTTTCAAATAAAGATGCGCTGTAGCTCTGCAGCGTACTTGTGACTGCATTCTCGTACCAATGCTTGCGAACTGAAGTGCCTGCATGCAGTTTTCGTGGCATTACACGTCATTTTTTGAGCATGCCCGTGTCGCTCAAACACAGGAACATATTGTAGCGTCTTCCCAGACGTAATGACGATCCGAGACGGTCACTTGGTTAGTCCTTTCTTTATTAAATAAAAACGGTTGCTGTTGGCCGCAACCACGCCAAACAGGCAGAACTCAAAAAAAACAATCTCACAGCGAGAGCGACATGACCGAACTTCTCTCCTGTCTCCAACCTCCTCGTTACAACCCAGCGCAATAGATATATAAATAAACAGGGAAGGCACTGTATAATAGATATATAAAAAACAGCTAAGGGGATAGATATATAGATAGGTAGGTAGGAAGGAAAGGCACTATATGATAGGCAGACAGGGAAGCTCCTATATAATAATATAATATAATATAATGTTATAATTATAATAATAAAATATAATGTTAAAATCACGTGATTGCAACTCAGCGCAGCTAAATTGCTGGCGTGTGTTAACGTGTTCTTGAGAACAAAGCGCCATCTAGTGGTGGAACCAGGTAAATGAATAAATAGGGCATGAATGGGCGTGTTTACTGTGAAATCTTGACACGCCTTCTGTCAGTAGAGGGAGGTGGGGATCACGGTGTGCATAGGGCAGCCGTACGCCATTCGCACGCCATTCACACGGCCGCGGCTATTTGACGTGGCTCCATCTGTACCAATTGAAATTCACAGCCTAATACTGTAGAATAATTTGACGAACTGCTAAAAACGCATTATTTTAAAATGGCTTTTTTGTAGCTACATTTTTGTTTTACCTCTATAACACTATATGGGCATTGAATCATCATTTTCCACTGAGTTCTACAATTCCCTACCAATCTTGTGATATTTTTGAACTCTTTTGAGACCCTCGCTGATTGATGTGTCTGTTGAGGGCTGCTTGTCCATTGTCAAGGCAACTGTAGGTTCCCAACGCCTCGCAAGTTCGTAGCACCACAGAGGCAACTGCAAGCTCACCACCTCCTCGTGCAATCTGTCTGCCGCCTAGTGGGTGATGCAGGGAACATTATAACTTGCCCACTGACCTGGTCCTGGCCCTGCCCGTTTGCTGTGTCTGTGTGTAGTAGAGTGGTAGCTCCTGTTGCAATAAATAACCTTGCTGTTCCTATTTCATGTTGAATAAAGCTGGGTTTCCTTAAGTCCTTAGACTCAACCTCGTCTTTTGGGTGCAAGGCATCGACTCATGTGTCACAATCTCCACTATTTTCTGTCTGTCTTTTCCAGTTCTTCGGTGGTGGCAATCTGTGCCACCGCCACCTGATCAAGGTACCATGCTGCCCCCTGCTTTTATGGATTGAATGGCAGGTGTTCCAGATGTCTATATGACCATCATCATCAAATTCTAGAATACCTATGTTAAATAAAATGCCCAATGGGGTCTGGCTGGTCTTTTGAAATTGGAACTCCTGCAGATTTTGTTTTTTCTCCAGCCTAACTGGAGTTATGTTTTGTATTTTCTGTCTTCCTGGCCATCTGACCTTATCTTTTTCTTTGTTGCATACTGTATAATATTATTGCCTAATCTTGTTTGTTTATGTTTTATATTAATTTCCCTTTTATATCATCTTGTAAAGCACTTTGAGCTATGTTGTTTGTAAGAAAATGTGCTATTTAAATACATGTTGTTGTTAGGCAAACTCCAAGTGGGCTATCAAATGAATTTTATTCAACAATGGTTTCCGTCTTGTCATGCAGTGCAGCTGAGATAGTCATTTTTCATACAGAGGACTTCTGAAGCTCTCTTAGAGTGACCATTGGGTTATTGGCCACCTTTCTGACTAAGGCACTTCTTGCCTAGTTATTCAGTTTGGCTGGAAGGACAACTCTAGGTAGTGTCCTGGGGCCTTATGTATAAACGGAGTATATGCACAAAAATGTTTTGTACTCTCGTTTTCACGCTCAAATCGCTATGTATAAAAACTGAACTTGGTGTAAAGCCACGCACATTTTCACAGTAGCTCAAACCCTGGCATACACAAGTTCTTTGCTCGGTTTTGCAAACTGATGGCACCCAGTGTCAAAGCAGTGCTTTTGTGCCTGTGTGGTTTTCCTTTCTTTTTTAGATCCACATCCCTGACGCGGCTTTATCATATATACACTAAAATTAACCGCATATTGTTTATTAGTTTAAGGCATCTGATTGTAATTAAC
The DNA here is from genome assembly GCF_016835505.1 of Polypterus senegalus. Classification (NCBI taxonomy): domain Eukaryota; kingdom Metazoa; phylum Chordata; class Cladistia; order Polypteriformes; family Polypteridae; genus Polypterus; species Polypterus senegalus. Next base: position 98,518,104 of record NC_053164.1, read on the forward strand.
CTGTAACAATATAATGGTCCACGGAATGGCCAAACTATTTCAAATACTGTAGCTGCTTTAGCAGTGTTACTCTCACTGCACCTTCTTCTTCTTTCAGCTGCTCCTGTTAGGGGTTGCCACAGCGGATCATCTTTTTCCATGTTATCTCACTGCACCACTCGGAGGATTTATATCACCTTATCTGAGTATGGAATCACAGCTCTACAGCAGCTGACTGGAAAGAGAATTATTGGTATACAGCATCAAGCACACGCTGCCTCAGCCATGCTGCCTATTTGAACTGCTCTCATAAGCCATACGCTTATTTCCTAAGCCTTTCCTGTACTGACATCATGGTTCAGAAACAGTTTCATCCCAAGAACTATAAATGCACTCAATCAGTCCATCAAGTGCTCCTTGTTTAAAGGTGGTGATCAGCAAGAGCTCAAGCGCGTGCAGAAGGAACTCTGAGTCCAGCTCAGGGCGGCGAAAGAGCAGTACAGGAGAAAACTGGAGCAGAAGTTGCAGAACAACAGCATGAAGGAAGTGTGGGATGGGATGAAGATTATCACTGGCTGCAGCTCGAAGCGGGGTGCCTCCATCGAGACAGACGTGGAGAGAGCAAACCAAATGAACAACTTCTTTAATAGGTTTGATCACCCTAACCCACTCTCACCTCGGAGTACTGCATCCTCCAACCATCCTTCTGCTGATACCAGCATAGGTGAGACATCCCCACCCACAATTACACCAGTCCAGGTGAGCAGAGAGCTGAAAAGACTTCGTGCCAGCAAAGCAGCGGGTCCAGATGGTGTATCGCCACGATTGCTGAAGGCCTGTGCGTTGGAACTGGGGAGTCCTCTACAGCGCATCTTCAACCTGAGCCTGGAACAGGGGAGAGTCCCAAGGCTTTGGAAAACATTTTGTATCACTCCTGTCCCAAAGGTATCACGTCCTAGTGAGTTGCTCTGACGTCACATCTGATGAAGACCATGGAGTGGCTGCTGCTTCACCACCTGAGGCCACAGGTCCACCACGCCCTCGACCCTCTGCAGTTCGCATACCAGGAGAAGGTGGGAGCGGAGGATGCCATCATCTATATGCTACACCGATCCCTCTCCCACCTGGACAGAGGCAGTGGTGCTGTAAGAATTATGTTTTGGGACTTCTCTAGTGCCTTCAACACCATCCAACCTCTGCTCCTTAGAGACAAGCTGACTGAGATGGGAGTAGACTCACACCTGGTGGCATGGATTGTGGACTATCTTACAGACAGACCTCAATATGTGCGTCTTGGGAACTGCAGGTCTGACATTGTGCTCAGCAATACAGGGGCGCCACAGGGGACTGTACTTTCTCCGTTCCTGTTCAGTCTATATACATCAGACTTCCAATATGACTCGGAGTCCTGCCACGTGCAAAAGTTTGCTGATGACACTGCTATTGTGGGCTGCATCAGGAGTGGGCAGGAGGAGGAGTACAGGAAGCTAATCAAAGACTTTGTTAAATGGTGCGACTCAAACCACTTACATCTTAACACCAGCAAAACCAAGGAGCTGGTGGTGGATTTTAGGAGGACCAGGCCCCTCATGGACCCTGTGATCATCAGAGGTGACTGTGTGCAGAGGGTGCAGACCTATAAATATCTGGGAGTGCAGCTGGATGACAAATTGGACTGGACTGCCAATACTGATGCTCTATGTAAGAAAGGTCAGAGCCGACTATACTTTCTGAGAAGGTTGGCATCCTTCAACATCTGCAGTAAGATGCTGCAGATGTTCTACCAGACGGTTGTGGCGAGTGCCCTCTTCTACGCGGTGGTGTGCTGGGGTGGCAGCATAAAGATGAAAGATGCCTCACGCCTGGACAAACTTGTTAAAAAGGCAGGCTGTATTGTAGGAGTAAAGTTGGACAGTTTAACATCTGTGGCAGAGCGACGGGCATTAAGCAAACTCCTGTCAATTATGAATAATCCACTCCATCCACTGAACAGTGTCATCTCCAGGCAGAGAAGTAGCTTCAGTGACAGACTTTTGTCACTGTCCTGTTCCACTGACAGACTAAAGAGATCGTTCCTCCCCCACACTATGCGACTCTTCAATTCCACCCGGGGGAGTAAATGCTAACATTACTCAGTTATTGTCTGCTTTTTTATTTTTTCATTTTTTCATTTTTATTACTATTTAATTTAATATTGTTTCTTTGTATCAGTATACTGCTGCTGGATTATGTGAATTTCCCCTTGGGATTAATAAAGTATCTATCTATCTATCTATCTATCTAAAATGCTTTGTACTTATATGTACAATTACCATACTTTAAACTTGCGATACAGTTATAATATTGCACAACCTGAGCCACTTTATAAAGCGCGTATTTACATATGATGACAATATCATTTTTAAAGTGAAATGCAGCAAAATATGTGTATTACATTATACAGATAAAATGTTAACATAATTTAAATAATCTGTATTGTTAATAAGTAAACATGTGAGGACACGGTGGCACAGTGCTACCTAGTTCAGGGATTGTTCCTGGCTTGTGCTGTATTCTTGTTGGGGCTAGCGCGATATTGGAAGGACAGATGGATAAAATAATTAAACATGTACTATGAAGATATTTCAATATTCCTTAAAAGTTTCTGAAAAATCAGCGTTTCTAATCTTACAGATGACTTAACATCTATTACAGAGCTGATTGTGTGGTGATTGGTTACTTGAAGAAAGAAAAGGAAGGACAAGAATTGGAGGTTGGTACGTTTGAAAGACAGTACTGAGGCAATAAATTATTTCATCAAAGGTTGCGCACGGTGCAGCAAGCATTGTGCGGGAGGCATGAACAATCTCTGGACATGCATGAGGACCCTGGTGATTCCAAACATCTTCCATTTCACAATTATTGAGGTCAATGTATGCCTGGGAACACTCAAAGCTTTAGAAACAGTTATATACTCTTACACTGATTTATACCTCAATACAATTTGATTGTGGAAATCTACTGTGAGTTCCTTGGACTTCATGGCTTGGTTTTTGTCCGAACATGCAGTGTGAATTGTGGGATGTTACATACACAGATGTGTGTGCCTTTCTAAGCAATGAGCAATCAATTCTGTTTACCACAGATGGACTCAATCAAGTTCTGGACACATCTCAAGAATACATAAAGCAAACAGGATGCACCTTACCACAATTTTGAGTGCCACAGGAAAATGTGCGAATGCTTATATAAACTAGAGATTTCACTTTTTGATTTTAAAAAAATTTGCAAACCTTTCTGGAAACATGTTTTCACTTTGTCATTATAGGTTATTAAGTGTAGATTGATAGGCAAAGATGGCAAACTCATCCATTTAAAATTAAATCTATAACACAGTAATGTGTCCAGAAAGTGAATTGGTCTGAATTCCCTGTTTTAATGAAGCAGACCCCAAGTGTGTTTTCTCGGGGTTAAGGCTGCAGTTTACATAACAAAGATTATGGGTTTCATGACACTAAATCAAGAGATATGATGTCTATAATTTATAAAGGCCACACATTGTCCCATTGGATGAGCTGTGATCTCTGATTTTAAGTATTGTGTTTTAGGTTCTCATGGTGGTTAAAAAGGGTTTGAATTTATATAGGGAAGATCTGTAGCCCTGTCTTCTGGAATGTATGTTTGTGGGTTTCTAATCTTTTAACACCATTATTTACATAACTTTATTCTTTGTTACTGTATATAAATACTAGGGGGCTCTGCCTCCTGCTCACTTCACTTGCCAAGCCCCGGGCGGGTGCTATACGCTAGACACTTTGCAGCACTGCTGCTTGTGTATGGAGAAGCGGATGTACAATTTAAACAGATTGTTATTTTCATGGGAACTGTTACATATGGATAATAGAACTATTTTATATTACAATTAACCATATTTTTACCATAGTAAAAAATAGTAAAACGTAATAAATTGAAAGAAAATTATGTTTCATGTTGCGTTAGAGGTATTTGTTACGTTATACATTTTCGTTCTGTTTGGCTTTGAAATTAACACGCAAATAATTTTTAAATTTACACTTTTACTGTAAAACTTCAGTAAAAATAATATTTGGAATTTAATTTTTGTCAATATCACATTGAATTTTGATTCCGTATTTGGACTTACATTGTGACAATGCAACGTATAACTCCCCGTGAGTGAATATCGTTTCTTTCTCTCTAATAAATAAACAAACTTTTTTGAATGTTTGTTCCTGTGATTTTTTAATTGTTATAGTAAAAGCTACTCTAACAGGAAACTGTAAACATTTTAATACGAATGGCATATGAAGATCACCTTTGGTGTCTAATGTTATCCACTACATTACCTTTCTTGCTGCCTGTTAAAATGTTATAGGCTTGAATTGACTAATTTTGAATACAACTAATCTTGTCCTATTGCATAGCCCATCACTCATACATAAATTACACAATAACATCACGATACATCGTTCTTTCAACAGTAATTTGGCCGGTTGAAGACCAGACAGTGTTAATGGTTGTAGATATCCTTCGGGATATTGTAAGTTGATGTTTTTATCTTCCACACCATCATCACCAACTGTTTCAGCATAGTCTATTGATACGCATTTAACCAATTTGCCGTGTAACCGATTGACAATTTTTGCATTAATCGTTTGGCTTCATTGTTTCTTGCTGCTAGGATTGCCCGCATACTCATTTTTTCTGTTGTTAACCCTTCAGGATGAAATTCTTCAAAAAGATTTGGACATAAGTCTTCTTTTATTGTGAACTTAAAGTGAGGAAAACGTAAAAATGTATAAATGCTGAGAGTGCAGGAGCTGTGACTGACAAAAGCATTCTCATGATTGAGAGATAAGAGGACCATTGGCATTGGTCGTTAACTGGAAATGGTTGAGAGGAGGGCGGGACCCCCACTACCAACTTGAAGAAATCTCTTAGCAATAGTCTCGTCTCATCTCAAGATTTTCTTTTGTAATAGAGAGGTAAGTTTGGCTTGATCAAGCTGGTGATTATTGTAGGTTTTGCCTGCTATTTTTATAATTAATGCTAGCAATGTACTGTATATCCCTCAATTTTTAACAGTTTTAAACATGCAGACACCGGAACTCAGCTTTTGACGTTTCAGATGTGAATATTCATGTTTGGTGAGTTTTTCTTTTTTAAATAATTAGATTTCGGATTATAGGCAGCACAATAAGATAGCTACCTAGTCTCGATTTTTTAAAACAGAGATGGAAATGGCCCTTAGCCTTTGAAGTTGCATATGTGATATTATTTATGAAACACTCACTAAGCTAGGTGCTGTAAGCTTTTATTATAAAGCCTCTGCTAATTAAAAAAAAAGCTTATCCTCTGAGGTTACATAAGAAAAATTGACTACTGTATGGCAAGCCGAATTGACATTTAGAGATATCTCAAAATGGATTTTAAGATATCTGGAAATGCATTTTAGATATCTCAAATTGAATTACAGATATCTAAAAACGCATCTATTTTAAGATATCTAAAAAGCATTTTATGATATCTTAAATAGATTTCAAGATAACTTGAAATGATATGCTGTACATTTTGAAATATTTGAAATGCATTTTAAGATATCTTAAATGCAATTCGAGATATCTTGAAATAGGTTCCTGTGCATTTTGAGATATCGCAAATACATTTCGAGATATCTTAAAATAACTTCCTGTGCATTTCAAGATATCTCAAATACATTTTGAGATATCTCGAAATCACTTCCTGTAACATTTCCTATTCTTTCAATGGGACTTCCTGTCTATTTCGAGATATCTCAAAATGAATTTGAGATATCTTGAAATACACAGGATGTTATTTTAAGATATTTGAAAATGTATTTGTGATATCTTAAAATGTGCAGGAAGTTATTTTAGGATATCTCAAAAAATAATTAAGATATCTCAAAAAACATTTACGATTACTTAAAATTCACTGTTGTTTGAGATATCTAAAATACATGTTTAGATATCTCAAATTAATTTCATGATATCTTAAAATGGGTCTCTGCTCCATTTCAGATATCTAACAATGTATTTCAAGATATCTCCAATTGTATTTCAAGATATCTAAAATGCATTTTAAGATATCTTTAAAAGGACACTCAATTATTTCAAGCTATTTCAATACCATTTTCAGATATCTACAATACAATTTAAGATATCTAAAATACATTTCCAGATATCTCAAAACAGCTTCCTGTCCATTTTCAGATATCTCAAATACATTTTCAGATATCTCAACATCACTTCCTGCTCATTTCAAGATATCTCAAATACATTTTAAGATATCTTATAATAAACAAGAAGTCCCATTGAAATAATACGCAGTTTTACAGGAAATGATTTTGAGATATCTTAAAATGCATGAAAGGTCAATTTAAGATATCTGAAAATTAATTTGAGATATCTTGAAATACAGACACAATTATTTTGAGATATTTGAAAATGTATTTGAGATATCTTGAAATGCATTTGAGATATCTCAAAATGTATTGAAGATATCTTAAAATGTGCAGGAAAATATTTTAAGATATCTCAAAGTGAGTTTCAGATATCTTAACAACTAAATTACATTTTAAGATAGCTCAAATTTATTTATTTAAAAGCTTGCTGTTTGTCACACTAGATCAGATATTACAGTAGCTTGTAACTAATTCATCCTATAAAGGCTAATTTAGTTTTCCAGAATAAAAGCAATTATTTGAAACCAGATTGATGGTTGGCTGTCCAGTTCAGTCTTTGGTTAGGAAATATGAAGCTGCAGTGTAGCCACTTGAGTTGAGTTTCAGCTTACGGGTGAATCACATACTCAAAGACATCAGTGGAAATTAAGGGGAAGTGCATTTCAAACTGAAACCATGAATCCCTTCTTTACTTAAAGAGTTGTGGGACTCAGGTACAAACTACTGAGGTATGTAGTTGAAGCAGAGACCTTGACAACCTTTAAGAAAAATCTGGATGAGCTACTTGGACAGCTTAGCTATTAGCTAAACAAATGGGCTTGATGGATTGAATGGTTTACTCTCCTTTGTCAGATTGTGTATATTCTTATGGGGAAATTGAGATCTATTTAAACCCACAACCAGCAAAGGGTCATATCAAAGAATTAAACACATGAATTCAAGCCAGATTCAGATGTCTGTAGCTTCTGCCAAAACTGAGTAGTCAGAATATCAGCTTGTTATCCCTGGAGGTTTGTGTTAACATTTGCAGAACAGGTGACATTGCATAAACATTCAAAAGCATACCTGGAGCCAGTTCCATATGTGAATGTTAGCCTAAGCTTTGTAAGATAGTCAGAGGAAAATAAAAAAAAGAAACAACTACTGCAGAATATCAGTTTACATGGATTAGGTGTGAAAATATCAGTAGAACTAGCGGCTTGATTTTAGATAGAATTGACTTATTTTAATTTTCTAAATATAATGTTGGTCTGTACCATCATCACCTGTTCTAGTGCTGTTATTGCTATTATACAAATTTTTATTTGTCTACACCAAGTGTCTTGTTAAAATCAATATATGTTAGAGCACTTCTCAAAAAAATACAAAGTTAACAGACAATGAAAGAGATGAGGGAAATCTAGCAAGTCAAAAGACAGCTGGTCTGCTGGTAAGAGCTCCTGGGAGGTGTTCTGACAAATGACTGCTACTCCTAACTTTACAAATGACCCATTGAGGGTTAATGAAATTCATCAGAAACAAGGCAGCTAGGGATAGGAAGACAGCAGCTAAAAGTCTGCTGTGCTCAGTTGGCTCTGTAGGCACTCATTGAACCGATCTGGGTTAATTTGTCTGCTTTTAAAAATGATGAGAGTTAAGCTGAAAACCAGTGAACTCTAGGAAGACATTTTCTGTATCCAGGGAGGAAAATGACACAGTGGTGATGATGAGAGCATGCATCCAACTTTTCTGGGTTCATATATTTGGCTGCTTTGCTTGGGTCTTGAATGGAGAAGCAGTCAAGTGAAAGGAGATCATTTTTTATTTTAGTGACTATCTATTCATCCATCCATATTTCAGTCCAGAGAAGGACAATCCTAGCAAGCAATGTGTGTAAGGCAGGAACAATCCCTACACAGGGTGCCAGCCCTTAACAGGGTGAATAATCGTATTCAAAACACAAACGGGTTGCGTTAGCAATGTCTATTCACCTAACTGGCAGAAACCCACGTAGACTGGGGGTAGAACAGATCTAACTACATCTTACTCCCAACCTCCAAACCTGCTTTTATATGGCAGCAGCTCTCTTATTATCCAAGCCAGAAGTTCTATCTATCCGACATGTACTCTCCATGCAGGGAGCACCCAGGACTTGAACCCTGGTCTGCTCAATGAAAAGCAGTGCTACTGTGCCCCACATTTTAGTAAGTAATAATAAAATAATAAGCTTTTTTTATTTTAACAGGCTCACTTCACTTGAGCCCTACTACTATACACAAGTAACAGTAGTAGTAATATTGTAATATGTACCGTACAGAAAACAGTATAACTCTTACTTGCATGCCCAGCCAACATGCAACACATTGTCATTCTCTGGGGCCATGATAAACAAGAATGCACTAAAATACATAATTTTGTTTAATTTAATAGAAAACACAAATCTGCTTAACCTCACTACTTATAGAAGCAGCCCATTTGTGGCATTGCAAAGTCAACAGTAATGGGGAGATAAATCCATTAATTGTATGTACCATTTATGATTGTTGCCATATAATTCTGCTCATTTTAATACATTTAAAAGCATTTGAAGTTTTATTTTAAGGTGAATGGCTACACAAGAGGATGCAAAACCCATACATGAAATTAAAAAAAAAATTCATTATGCTTTAGGAGCTGTCTTGCCTTTCCCTCTTCCACACCATCTGCCCATGTCGTACTTGCCGAGGAGAGCTGATGGCACCCATTGTGGTTCCAACAATATTCGGCTAATATTATTGTCTGTGCTGTTTAAACAGCTTTTCAGTTCTTCTTTATCTCTTTTGATTTTTCTATTTGCTCAGTTAGGTCATCTTAAATTTTGACTGCAATGTTAACCTGATCTTCTCTATATGGCTGCCCTTCATTTGTCATTTTATGACTACTACTTCTTACTCTTTTTGTTATAGCTTATGGTGTCCTGGTTTGTTAAACCTTTTCTTTATGTTTTTACATTCTCTTATTGTCCAAAATTTGTTTCACCTCCGCTCCTCAAATTCTTCTTATTTGTATGGTTCAGACAACTTGAACTCAGGACATAAATGTGGCCATATAGATGGAGCAACAGTTCAGGTTTCCTCTTGGCTGAAAGTTTCAGTCTTCTTCCCAACCCAACATCTCATTCTGGTGTTCTTGACAAATGGGCACTTATCCTTTTTTATTCTCTTGCATTTCCTGGGGCTTTATAGCATCATATTCACATGTTTACATTTATTTTTCATTTAGTGTTTGCTGTGAAATAAATCTAAATATTTTTTTTTTGGCTCTTTGATCATTGCAGGCATATGACATCACATATCATCTTTTCTTTCTTTTGTAATGACTTCTGACTTCACCCTGGCCATTTTCTAAAGCACACACTATATATATAAATAGAGGAATAAGTACAATGGAAGGAAAGTATTTTATTAAGCTTATTTTATATCTATACTAATAAAAGGCAAAGCCCTCACTCACTCACTCACTCACTGACTCACTCACTGACTCATCACTAATTCTCCAACTTCCCGTGTGGGTGGAAGGCTGAAATTTGGCAGGTTCATTCCTTACAGCTTCCTTACAAAAGTTGGGCAGGTTTTATATCGAAATTCTACGCGTAATGGTCATAACTGGAAGCAGTTTTTCTCCATTTACTGTAATGGAGATGAGCTTCAACGCCGTGGGGGCGGAGTTTCATGTGACATCATCACGCCTCCCACGTAATCACGCAGCACATAGAAAATCAGGAAGACCTCAAAAAAGCGCTTAAGAAAACATATAATTGAGAAGGCAGCGAAACAATAAGAAGCGAGCGAGTGACATATACAACCATATTCATATTCAGCCAAGTAACTCCCACCTGAATAGGAGAAGGGGGAAGTGTGCAGGGTCTCTGGTGGGGTTCAGGAGACGCGCTTGTCGAGTGCCCCTTCCATTAGTGCTCTAACCTCTCTCTCTCTCTCTCTCATTTCTCCTAGGGCACGAAGTAGAAAATGGCCGACAGTGGGGTAACTCGCGTTGAAATCGTAATTGAGGAACTCCAAGCACTTGATGAAAAGATTCAGAAACTCCTGTCCCGACGGAAATACCTGAGAAATCTGAAGGCCCGGCTGTTGGATAAACCGTCCTTGCCATCTGGAACCGGCGAAACATCAACCCCGCGTTGTGCCGACCTCACCCCGCGTCTCGTAGGGCGGCGCGCTGCTGACCTCGGTGGATTTCAGCTATGCAGGCGGGGGTTCAAGGCCAGAGCACCTCCATCGGCACAGGCGAGCATTTTATCTCAGAACCGGTTTGACCCTCTCCGCGTCCCCATTTCGCCTTCAGCACCTGGTGATGTATTAGTGGTAGGTGATTCCATCGTTAGAAACCTTAATGTCGCATGCCCTAATGCAAAATCGTTTGTTTCTTGTTTTCCCGGTGCTCGTGTCCGAGATGTAATGAAAGCGTCGCCAGCAGTCTACGAGAAACACAAGGAGAGGGCAGTTGGATCAATCGTCTTGCATGCCGGCGTAAACGATATAAGGCACCGACAATCAGAAATCCTGAAGGCTGACTTCGCAGCTCTGATTAGAGACACGAAGGAGAGGACCCCATCGGCAAAGATCTTCGTTTCGGGTCCACTACCTCTCGTCAGACGATCCAACGAGTACTACAGTCGTCTGCTAGGGTTGAACAACTGGCTACAGGGTTTCTGCAAGAAGAAGGATGTCGGCTTCATCAACAATTGGAATCTCTTTTGGAAAGGCGCGTCTCTTCAAGCGTGATGGCCTGCATCCGAACAGTTTCGCGCCGGGTCCTCTCCGAAAACATATCGAAGGTAATTCGTTTTTCTTGACTATCTATCTCTGCTCTTAACCCCTTCCGAAATAATACTGCTGTGCCAGGACATGATGAATGTTTAATAGAGTCTTCCGTTAAAGTTCACACCATTAATACTGTAATAAGCAATCTCAATGCACGTAGAAAACCTAGGAAATACGGCATAAACTCCAATAATCTAATTAAAATCACTATTTTAGAGGAACAATGTATTAAAACTATAAAACAGATCACAGATTAAACAAAAATATACACAGAGCGCTAATAATAATAATTTAGTTCCTATTCCAAATAACAATAACGCACATAGTACTCATCTCTGCACCTCCAAACATTAAATATGGCACTATTAAATGTCAGAGCTTTAACTAACAAAACGTTTTTTATCAACGATCTTATTAGTGATAAAAAAATAGATCTTATTGCACTAAATGAAACATGGCTGAATTCAGATGCGCGTCAGTTTTAATCGAATCTGCCTCCGGATTACAGTTTTACTCATTCAAACCGCCAGGGAAAAGGGGCGGATTGGCTAACATTTACTCGAGCGATTAAAATGTAAAGATGTCAGTTTTGGTAAGTTCAAGTCCTTTGAGTATCTCGCCGTTGTTATTCATGGAGATTCTCAAGTTCTAATACTATCCGTGTATAGACCTCCTAAATATAACGCGTCGTTTTTTGAGGAATTCTCTGACTTAATGTCAATTTTAATTACTAACTATGACACACTCCTAATAGTTGGCGACTTTAATTTTCATATAGATAATCAGTGTGATCTAAAAGTAAAAGAATTTATGAACCTCCTGGATTCTTTTGATTTGAGACAACTCATAAATCAGCCTACACATAAAGCAGGTCATACATTAGACTTAGTGATTACTAAAGGACTGAAAGTTGATATAAAACAGATCATTGATATTGGTCTATCAGACCATTTTCTTCTACTTTTAATATAGAAATAATGATAAAAACACTCATGAGAAGCATATTGTTAAAAACGCTTCTTTGATTCGCAGCAGCTTTAAAACTTACAAACATTTTAAGCAATCAGTCCGTTTATAGTGCCAGCTATAATAGCGAGGACAATGTAAATAGTAAGGTGGAAAGATTTAATTCTAAAGTGAGAGCTGCTGTTGACATAGTTGCACCTGAAAAGACAGTGAAAAAATCTTCTAGCATTGTATACCATGGAAGACCCAAAGAGTGTCTGATTTAAAGAGAACATGCCGTAGAGCTGAGCGTCAATGGAGGAAGACTAAACTTACTATCCACCACGAAATATTAAAAGTCAAAATAACAGAATACAATAACACTGTCCGTCTTGAGAGACGCTGCTATTTCTCAAGATTATAAATAACAATGCTAGTAATCCTAGAGTCTTATTTTCAACAATTGATCGCCTACTAAACCCAGGTAGCTCAAAGGAATGCCTCCTAAGTGCTTCCAGTGAAACCTGTGAGGCTGTCGCTGTATTTTCAATCAAAAATTAATGATATTAGAAATAACATAGTATATCTCCCCAACACTAAGGATCCCCTAAACCCCAACATCCTGTTATAAACAAATTAAACTCTTTCACTAGGATAGATTTACCTGATTTACAAAAATAATATCTCAATTAAAACCCTCCACCTCGTCCTTGACCCGATACCAACAAGGTTTTTCAAAGAAGTATCAGGCGTGCTAATTGATAATGTTCTTGACATAGTAAATTCGTCACTAGATACTGGGGTCTTCCCAGACTGTCTTAAGACTGCTGTAGTTAAACCCCTACTTAAGAAACATAATCTTGACCCTCGCTCTTGAAAATTTTAGACCCATCTCTAACCTGCCCTTCTTAAGTAAAGTTCTAGAGAAGGCAGTCATTATGCAGTTAAATGACCACCTAAATAAACATGCTATTCTTGATAAATTTCAGTCAGGTTTTAGAACAAATCACAGCACAGAAACTGCACTCGTTAAAGTAGTAAATGACTTGGGTAAATGCAGACAGAGGCCATTTATCTGTTCTCATCCTCTTAGATCTGAGTGCTGCATTTGACACCATTGATCACAACATTCTTAGAAATCGCCTTAGTCAATGGGTGGGCCTCTCTGGCAGTGTCTTAAATTGGTTTGAATCCTACCTGACAGGGAGAAAATATTTTGTTAGTTGTGGGAATTACAACTCGAAGACACATGATATCCAATATGGTGTTCCACAAGGCTCTATCCTGGGTCCGCTGTTATTCTCAATCTACATGCTTCCGTTAGGTCAGATTATCTCAGGGCACAACGTGAGCTACCACAGCTATGCTGATGACACACAGCTGTACTTATCAATAGCACCTGATGACCCGATTCTATTGATTCACTAACACAATGTCTGACTAGTATCTCAGAATGGATGAATAGTAATTTTCTCAAGTTAAATAAAGAGAAAACTGAAATTTTAGTGATCAGCAATAATGGATACAATGAGGCTATTAGAAATAAACTGGATACATTAGGATTAAAAGTCAAGACGGAGGTAAAAAGCTTAGGGGTGATTGTTGACTGTAATCTGAATTTTAAATCACATATTAATCAGATCATTAGGACAGCATTTTTCACTTAAGAAACATAAGTAAAGTTAGACCTCTTATATCACTGAAAGATGCTGAGAAATTAGTTCACGCGTTTGTTTTCAGTCGACTAGATTACTGTAACGCACTCCTCTCAGGACTACCCAAAAAGATATAAATCGTTTGCAACTAGTGCAGAATGCAGCTGCTAGAATCCTAACTAGGAAAAGAAAATCAGAACACATTACTCCAGTTTTGATGTCACTACACTGGTTACCTGTGTCATTCAGAATTGACTTTAAAATTCTGCTTATGGTTTATAAAGCCTTAAATAATCTCGCCCCATCTTATATATCGGAATGTCTGACACCTTATATTCCAAATCGTAACCTCAGATCCTCAAATGAGTGTCTCCTTAGAATTCCAAGAACAAAACTTAAAAGAAGTGGTGAGGCGGCCTTCTGCTGTTATGCACCTAAAATCTGGAATAGCCTGCCAATAGGAATTCGCCAGGCTGATACAGTAGAGCACTTTAAAACACTGCTGAAAACACATTACTTTAACATGGCCTTTTATAACTTCATTTTAATCGTAATTTAACTTAATCCTGATACTCTGTATGTTCAATTCATCATAACAACTATTCATGGTGGCTCTAAAATCGGTACTGACCCCTACTCTCTTTTCTGTTTCTTTTTCCGGTTTCTTTGTGGTCACCTCCACCTACTCAAAGCTTCATGATGCTCCAACAATGATGGACGGATTAAAAGGAAGAAGTCTACGTGACCATCATCATCATCAAGCCCTTCCGTGAGAACCCTAAATCCAAAGAGGACTGTTTCATTTATGTTAGGTAGAATGCCCAGAGGGGACTGGGCGGTCTCATGGTCTGGAATCCCTACAGATTTTATTTTTCTCCAGCCGTCTGGAGTTTTTGTTTTTCTGTCCCCTGGCCATTGAACCTTACTCTTATTCGATGTTAATGTTGATTTATTTTTTATAATTATGTCTTTCATTTTTCTATTCTTTAATATGTAAAGCACTTTGAGCTACTGTTTGTATGAAAATGTGCTATATAAATAAATGTTGTTGTTGTTGTTGTTATTCATGAGTTCTGCTACTTCGGAAACAAAGCACGATGTAAACCTACACTTTAAATTAAGTTTATAGACAGGCTGCCGCTGGCGGTTTGTAATTTAGTGCCTGCCCATATAAGGCCGTCCGTCAGCGGCAATCCAATAGCAAACTCCACTAAATATTCACGGGTTAAGGACTGTGCTTATGGAGAGGAAGATGAGATGGTCAGCGTGGTGTTTGGCACAAACTCAGCGAAACTGCGAGAGAAAGTTTTAAGTGCCAGGACTAAGGTAACATTAAATAAAGCTATGGACATAGCACGAGATGGCACCAGCACAGCTGGGAACCTTCGATGCAAGTACACCGAGTGGCTCACGTGAACTGACGCAGTGCTCAGATAAAGGCAACAGTTCCAAAGAGCGCTGAATAAAAACCGAATTACACAATTGAAAAGGCAGCAAAAAATATGAAGCGTCTGATAAGCATATTCATAAATGCAGCTACTGTGGAAACAAAGCACACGGTGGAAAAGTCAATGTCCGCTAAAGGAAGACAGTGTAAAAAAACCCCGTGCATGCAGTGTGTCAGGTCTCAGATAAAGAAGAAGACGAGCTGTTTATTGATGCAGTAAGAAACGAATCGATGAATGAAACCTGTCATCTTTACAACGATTGACAAACACGGAATGTAACTTGAACACAACACATCCTACAAATACGTACCTGATTGAAAGAAATAATGATAATCAAATCCTTGATGACAGCAACACTCAGTAACACTCACAAAACAATTACTGTATATTGACAGTCATGTTACGTTATTTTTAAAATGTTCCCTTTTCTTTTTCATAGCTTCTTTAACACACTACGTCTCCGCTGCGATACGCGGATATATATATGTGTATATATATATATATACCCTGATCTACATACTCGAATAATGGATACTTTATTCGCCATCAATGATTGTTTTGGTAAAGCCATACTCAGTGTAAGTGTATTCATTAGATGAACGGTAAAAAAGTAAGAGCGAGGGGAGGATGACTTATTGAGGCATGCAAGCAAAACCACAATAGCACGCGGGCTCGATGTACGAAACAATATATCTTTTCAAGTTCTATTTACTCCATATGTGTCAAACTCAAGGCCCGCAGGCATCATCCGGCCCGGCGTGTAATTATATCCGGCCCGCGAGATCATTTTATATACTGTATTATTGTTATTAATGTCCCGGGGATATGAAGCACTGGTAACACAATAAACTACAGATCCCATAATGCAGCGCTTCAGTTGCCTTGCCGAACAATTACCGCGTCCCCGCCGTCTCTTCAGTCGTTTCCTTACTTTGCAAAGGAAGCAGCTTTCTCAGAGCTTCTGCACTGTTTTATAAACGAACGATATATAAGAAAGTCCTTTTTCCTTGCTTCCCCAACGAAGCAGCCTTTTTATTAAATCCACGGGTTCTCCGCTGTTTCATTGTTCATTTATTACGATTTTTATAGTTATTGTGTAGGTTTTATTTAATCCACGGGTTCTCTTTTGTGTTCACTGCGGTGTCTAATTTCGTTTACGAGCTTCGCCAAGGAAGCAGCTTTCTCACAGCTTCTGCACTGATTTAAAAACGAACGATATATAAGAAAGTGCTTTTTCCTTTTCCTTGCTTCACCAACGAAGCAACCTTTTTATTTAATTCACGGGTTCTCTTCTATTTTATTGTTCATTTGTTACGATTGTTACAGTTATTGTGTAGGTTTTATTTAATCCACGGGTTCTCTTCTGTGTTCACTCGGTGTCTTCTTTCGTTTTGACCTTCGCCAAGGAAGCAGAAACTTACAACCACCGAAACTTTGTAATGGCACAAGACTTCAGGTCACATCTCTACAAAACAACCTAATTGAAGCAGCTATATTTACTGGCAGTGACACAGTTTTTATTCCTCGCATCCCCGTTATACCATCTAATCTCCCATTTCAATTCAAACGCGTTCAATTTCCAGTAAGGCTCTGCTTCGCAATGATAATTAATAAGTCTCAGGGACAAACACTAAAAAAGGTTGGCATTGATTTGAGGCGGGATTGCTTTTCACATGGCCAACTGTATGTTGCATGCTCAAGAGTGAGCTCAGCACACAGCTTAGTCATATTACAACCAGAGGGCCGAACTGACAACGTGGTATACAGAGAGATCCTTAACAATTAATTTTTTACATATTTTCGTTCAGTCTAAAAATGTTTACTTTTTTATTAATAAAAATATTCAGACAGTATTTCACCGCTGCGAAGCGCGGGTATTTTGCTAGTTTGTAATAATTTTAGGTTACTTTTATGCCACGGATGAAACTAACAGACCACAAAGGCAAAAAATGTGTGTGTGTGTAATCAAAGGACTAGCAGGGATTACAACTAGGGATCAAAGGCCTCTGAAACAAAGCAGAATATAGTATACAAGTCAAAATCAAAGTCTTTGAGAACCTTGTAGCAGTCACCAGGATGCTAAGATTCACGCTGTCCGAAGACAGTGATTTATTTATTTTACTACGGGGACCCCAGAAACACACCAAGCCACGAGCTGGCACAAACGCACTCACTCACAGAGCCACTAATAAAAAGGCTTAATGATATAATAAATAATAAATATATAATAAAGTTAACAAAGTATATAGTAAGCAAATAATGAAGGAAAAAATGATATTAAACAAGGAATACAAAACCCTTCCCCAATTCCCCTGACAGTGATGATAATTTCGATGATAAGCAATCAACACTTATGACACAGTTCAGTACAACAGCACAGATGATGCTGAGAATAATTTGGGATGCCAAGAGAAAAGTTTCTTGGATGTTATGAAAGTTTCGTTCTACCATGTTCCAATTGTTGTCTGAAGATCTGTAGAAGTTGGGAGTGCTGCCCAGATGAAGACATTTACCAACACAGATGAAATTACATGAACAAGCAGGCACCGGACAAGCAGAGGTGGGGTGAGAAGTGTAGAAATGAATATACACAGATGGTTATGTTTTTTTTTTTGTGCCGTTTTGGCTTCTTTTTAAAGAGACCGATTAATAATCCTTCTTCCCAGCAACCCCTGCAACCTCTGAATCTGCCCAATGGTATAATACTACCAGGGCTGCTGAGAGTTGTAGGCAATTTAAGTAATGCTCGTTCAACCTAGCCAAATTTTCATCAAACCAGAAAAACTGTAAAGAAGCTCTTGTGAAACATTTCAGATGGTATCCACAAACATGGACAAAGAGAGAGACAAAATGGCAGTTTAAATATCATTTCATTAATGGCAATATGTCATGACTTCTAGAGGTGCACAGATAAGATTGTTTTGTCGTATTTCAGAAACATGGTGTTAAAATAAAATAAATAATCCCAAATAAAAAAAAACTAGAAAATGAAGATCAAACTGAGTTCTAAAATTCAAAACCTTAGTAAATAATTAACAAGTCCCAGAGAAAATATATAAAGCCATAGAAAGATTTGCAAACTGGGAATGTTATGACAATTACTAACTTTGGAAATACTACCAGTATTGAGTATTGTTTTATCCGTTGAACTCCGGCTAGCTATCTTCCCAGCTTGCTGGTATTATTTCAAAACATTGCTGAAACACACTTACATGTGGTAGAAACAGTTTAACCAGAGATATCAGGATGTAAAACAAAGGCTTACAGAAGACTACAGCTATTTGAAATAGAAAGGGTAATATGATGGGATTAGTGGAATCAGTGGTATAGCACTAGAATTACGAAAACCTACGAAAAAACTTGTAAATCCGTCCCACCTTAAATCCCTTTGCACCGCTCCATCAGCATCTTTTGTCTTGTAAATGTGTCGATAAGCAGCAAGCAGCCTGCTATCACATCCCTCCACCACCGCACAAAGTTTTCTGAGCTCAAGTCTGTTTACCTGCGTGTCAGTTGGTTAGAGTTGTATAGAGTAAATGCTAAATCGTTATTTGGAACACATGCATTTCATGTGTGTTCCGTGTCTACAGCAATCTATGTAAACACATTATTAAAACAGAAACGTTTTTCATGTTTTAGTAATAAATGACAAAATGTAGACATGAAGCATATCATATGAGACGCCTGAAGTCCAAATATCAAATAAACACTTTCATAAAAGGTACACGTATAACAAAAAAGTACACTTTTATTCAAAAATATAACTGCAGATAAAGAACCTGTAATAGGGTGCAACATTGACACGTCTTTAATACGACTGCTTTGGTGGCGTAATGGTAAGAACTGCTGACTGGTAATCAAAAGGACAACTCTATTTTGAGAAGTGAGCTGCTCTTATTCATACTATTTTAGAATAAAAACATAAATTTGATTTGAGTCTGTAACAGCTGGTGTAAATTTATGGTACTTGTAAAGGTTAGCTTTGTTTTTTTTTCAGTTTTATTCTCCTAGTCACGTTCATGCTCCCCCCGATGTGACACTGCTGTTTTCACATAAAGATGAACTATAACAGAAATGAACTCAGATGATGGCGAGGTTTCTACATTGGAGAAAGAATGCACATCACACTTTTGTCGTTGCTGTACATTTTATACGTACACAGGGAAACCTCTGCAGTCTACCTGTGACTTTATGCTGTAGGAAGATAAGTAAATGAATCAAGGTAAATAGGTAAATAGCATTCAAAGCTCTGCAGTCTACTTGTGACTTTACGCTGTAGGAAGATAAGTAAATAGATCAAGGTAAATAGGTAAATAACATGTGATCTGGCTTTTATATTCAAAATACAGCAATAGCAGCTTCCATCTGCAGCTATAGACTCTTCAGTACTTAAGCGACTCTCCACGCTAGTGTTTAGATCTGGACGGTGTATGTGTCCAAAAAAGAACTCTGACTGCATTCTCATAGAATTGCTTGCGAAATGAAGTGTCAGCATGCACTTTTCGTAGCATTACACATATATTTTTTGAGCATGCCCAAGTTGATCATACATAGGAAGTTCTGCAGTCCACTTATGACTTTACGCTGTATGAAGTAAGTAAATAAATCAAGGTAAATAGGTAAATAACATTCAATCTGGCTTTTATATACAAAGTACAGTAAAGGCAAAAGTGCCACGTGCATTCTTTCTTCGATGTAGAACCCTCGTCATCATCTGAGTTCAACTCTGCTATATCTCTCAAGTCTCTCTATACCTATGTCTCTGTTTTTTGCAAGTGCGGCTTTGACATAGTGGACCATAAGGTGCATACTAATTCAGTGTAAGCAGAAACACTCAATTAAAGTAAATAAAAAAAAAATCGAGTGATAATGAGATACCAATACAGCAGATTCACCAGCGTTTGTGTGTCAGCTTTTATCCATCCAGATTAGAGAATTCTCAGTTCCATTGTCTCAAAACACCACTCACATCTACAGTTATTTGCAGTTTCAAATAAAAACTAACAGCGTCAGATTCTGGGTGGGTTGTGGGATTAGTATGTACTAGCAGAATACCCGCGCTTCGTAGCGGAGAATAGATATCTACATATACACACATATATATATATATATATATATATATATATATATATATATATATATATATATACATACCTATCTACATCATATATACACACACATACATACATACACACACACAAATTATATATGTGTGTATGTATGTATGTATGTATGTGTGTGTGTGTGTGTATATATATATATATATATTGTGAACCTCGCCCCGGACACAGACAGGCAGACACTTTCATGTCACCCACAATCACTGGTTTATTTTCCATTATTCTTTTACAATTCCGCTCACCAACCCCAATACTCCTTAGTCCAGGCCACTCCAATGCCTTCTCTTTTCTTCTTCTCTTTTCTCTCACTTTCTCTTTCTCTTTCTCTTTTCTTCCCACCGCCTCCTTCCTCCTCCAGACGTTGCCACTCTTCCACCCGACTCTTGTCAATGACTGGAGGAGGCGGCCTATAGGAACCGGATGGGCTCCAGCTGCTTCCGGCAATCTCCAGCGGACACACCCCGTGTGGCGGAAGTGCCGGCTGCGCACCCGGAAGCCGTCTGGGTGTCCCCTGTCGTCTTCCCCCCGGCACTTCCTGGTGTGGCAGAAGTGCCGGGCCCCTGGAATAATAAGGCACTGGGGCGCCTCCTGGCGGTGGCCACGTGTCCCTACAGGGCTGGGCTTCCAAGCCCTTTACCTGAGGCCTCCTGCATAACCAGGACGGACGCCCCCACTCCGTCTGGAGGCACATGCCCTCCTCTGGTCCTCTAAAGCGTCGGCGGGCTCCAGCCCGGCCGAGGACCACAGGATAAACCGGCATGGGGCTCCGCCTGGCGGTGACCACGGGCCCCTACAGGTAGGGCTTCCATGCCCTCAACCCGTGGCTCCCAACAGAACCAGGACGGACGCCCCCTCGCGGTCTGGGCTCCAGCCCCGGCCGGGGACCACAATATATATAATCTAGATAGGGGTGTGTGTATATATATATATATATAAACATAAATACATATATATATATATATATACACATAAATACATATATATACACATACATATACTTGTGTGTATGTTTGTATGTGTCTATATGTGTGTGTATAGCTTTGGTCACTGAGTGCAAGGGAAAAATAATAAAATATAGTCTAAGTTATTAAACAGTAAAACATTAGCGTTTTAAAGTACAGGTACATTGAGCACTACTGGAGTGGTTGGGTAAACTACATTTTAAAGACTGTGTAACACAACAGGTAAGTAGAACTAACAGCAGCTAAAATGTATATGGATCATCTCTGGTAGTAGATCCCTTTTGAAAGGCTACATGGCGGCTGTGGTATAGAAATTACATTTTCTATGTGAGCGTTCAAATTTGTGCCTCTGGTAATGTGCCTTACCGGCATTTAAAGAAAATTAGTTTTGTGTCCTCTGCAGTGTTAAGAGAAAGGCTTTGGTTTGGGATAAAAGGAAAAAGGTGTAAAGAAAGGAAAGTTGCCTTTTTCTTTTATATAGTATAGAGAGATGTGTTAAGCTGGCGTTATGATCGCCTTTTGGGGACAGTCGCGGTGGGCCTTATGTAGACTGGTGAGGCGTCCGCCATTAATCGGCTGTGATGGCATCTGTCAGTCCTCCACTCGTGTGCGTGTCTTCATAATCCGAGCTGACGACCTCATAATCGTATCGTGCAAAAGAAAGTGTGAATCGCCTTAATATTATTTTGCCGTGGTGTAGAAAAGGGGTCCGTGTTTGCACTTGTCTGGGCTATAGCGCAGGGGAGGATGAAAAAATTAAAAGTGCTCACTTTGACTTAAGGCAGAAGCGCAGTCAGAGTCTCAAAGGCCGGCACAGCTATGCACGCGCGCTGGCTGCTCGACTTTTGCTGGGCAGGAGACCCCAGTTTTTGTACACACGTTCATGATATGAAAAGTCTCAGCGCTCTTTGGAGGTCATTCATATATTATATATATATAGCAAAATACCCGTGCCTCGCAGCGGAGAAGTAGTGTGTTAAAGAAGTAATGAAAAGAAAAGAAACATTTTAATAATAACGTAACATGATTGACATTGTCATGAGTGTTGCTGTCATATATATTCCTGCCTAAATAAGGCACCCTCGCTTTGCTCTTACGTTTTTACCGTTCATTTAATCATGGCTAGTGGCGGGAAAAATTATAAAATGGAAGAAGGATGGCTTTACCAAAACAATTATTGATGGCGAATCGATTATTCATAAAGCTTGAATTGGTGATCTGTTTTTCTGTGTTAACCTCATATTTTTTCATACTTCTTCTCAAACTAAGGTGGTGCGAGGGTAAAATGAATCGGGATGCACTGATCAATGTAATCGGTGTACCAGGAAATCATGCATTGACAAAAGCTCCCCTTTGCTTGTAATGCAAAGTATGATTAAATGCATTATTTTTAGCAGCGTTATGGAGCACATGCATGAAGCTTCTCAGCTGTGCTTGTGCTAAGAAAAGGAAAGATTTTAAAAATAACGTAACACGATTGTCAATGTGACCTTTTGTAAGTAGTGCCTGGAGGATTCAGT
The DNA here is from genome assembly GCF_016835505.1 of Polypterus senegalus. Lineage (NCBI taxonomy): Eukaryota > Metazoa > Chordata > Cladistia > Polypteriformes > Polypteridae > Polypterus > Polypterus senegalus. The sequence goes on from NC_053164.1 coordinate 98,540,731, forward strand.
GTGGAGAAACTCTAGAGACAGCGTGTGTATTAACTTGTGGATTTTTCTGTGAGTATTTGGTGGCAGTCTGACGAAGTTGCTTGGAAGGCGTTAGCTGAGCTCAACTCAGAGCGAAATGAGGTAAATGGGAGGGAGATGATGACGTGACCCCCCCACCCGCCTTAACTGTCAATCCCCCACAAACACAGTCTCTCGAAATTTGCATAAGCACACCCCTTCACCTACAATTTTAACTTAGTTACAAAGTGATCAAAACTCGTTTATATCCTCGTCCTCTCATTAAACTTGTATCCCGCATTACCTGTGGGCATGTGAAACACCAGCGGTAGCCTGTCTATGAACTTAATTTAAAGTTTAGGTTTACACCTTGCTTTCTTTCCGAGGTAGCAGCACTCATGAATATGGTAGTATATGTCACTCGCTCGCTTCTTATTGTTTCGCTGCCTTCTTAATTATATAATGCATGTTTTCTTAAGCGCTTTTGGAGGTCTTCCTGGTTTTCTACGCACTGCGTTGACAGTCAGTTCACGTGATTACGTGGGAGGCGTGATGATGTCACACGAAACTCCGCCCCCCACGTCTTTCCAGCTCAACTCTATTACAGTTAATGGAGAAAAATACCTTCCAGTTATGACCATTAGGCGTAGAATTTCGATATGAAACCTGCCCAACTTTTGTAAGTAAGCTGTAAGGAATGAGCCTGCCAAATTTCAGCCTTCTACCTACACGGGAAGTTGGAGAATTAGTGATGAGTCAGTGAGTGAGTGAGTGAGTCAGTGAGTGAGTGAGTGAGTGAGTGAGTGAGTGAGGGCTTTGCCTTTTATTTATATAGACTAGCAAAATACCCGCGCTTCGCAGCGGAGAAGTAGTGTGTTAAAGAAGCAATGAAAAGAAAAGGAAACATTTTGAAAATAGCGTAACCTGATTGTCAATGTAATTGTTTTGTCACTGTTGTGAGTGATGAGTGTTGTTGTCATATATATATATATATATATATATATATATATATATATATATACACACACACACATAAACATATATATATATACATATCTATACATATACATACATACACACACACATATATAAACATATATATACATATACATACATATCTACATATATATACACACACAGCTATTTCGTATCAGTGCAATACGCTGTTTGTTAAAACAGTTGACTCCGCTCTTACGTGCAATAACAAATCAAATCATTCAGTTGTCTTTGCTCATATGTCATTTTAGAGCTGGGCCTGGCATCTTTTTTGGCCACAAGTTCGTTTCTGTTTGGTGTGAGGTTCTGTGTTGTGGAGATTCTCAGGATGGATTGCAGGTGCTCATCAGTGAGGCGACTCCTGTGTGCTGTTTTGTTAGTCTTTATCACTGAGAAGAGCTTCTCACACAGATATGTGCTACCAAACATGCACAAGGTTCGAGCCGCATGTAGACAGACTTTTTTTGTTCTTCAAAGTCACCAAAGCGCCGTGCAAACTCAGTGCGCAATAACTCTAGTAGCGGTAAGTGTTGGCAAGGCAGCTGAAGCGCTGCATTATGGGATCTGTAGTTTATTGTGTTACCAGCGCTTCATATACCGGGCTTTAATAACAATAATACAGTATATAAAATGATCTCGGGCGGATATAATTACGCCGGGCGGATGTGGCCCGCGGCCCTTGAGTTTGACACATATGGACTAAATAGAACTTGAAAAGATATATTTTTCAAATGTGATCGCGCAATTCAGATAGAGTTGACGCGCACTACAGCCTGCATGCCTCAATGAGTCATCCTCCCCTCGCTCTTACTTTTTTACCGTTCATCTAATGAATACACTGAGTATGGCTTTACCAAAACAATCATTGATGGCGAATAAAGTATCCATTATTCGAGTATGTAGAGCGGGATATATATATATATATACATATATATATACCAGCGTATCGCATGAGAAGTAGTGTGTTAAAAAGGTAGAAAAAGAAAAGGGAACATTTTAAAAATAACGTAACATGACTGTCAATATACAGTATTTGTTTTGTGAGTGTTACTGAGTGTTGCTGTCATCAAGGATTTGATTATCATTATTTCTTTCAATCAGGTTCGTATTTGTAGGATGTGTTGTGTTCAAGTTACATTCCGTGTTTGTCAATCGTTGTAAAGATGACAGGTTTCATTCATCGATTCGTTTCTTACTGCATCAATAAACAGCTCGTCTTCTTCTTTATCTGACACCTGACACACTGCATGCACGGGTTTTTTACACTGTCTTCCTTTAGCGGGACATTGACTTTTTCCACCGTGTGCTTTGTTTCCACAGTAGCTGCATTTATGAATATGCTTATCAGACGCTTCATATTTTTTGCTGCCTTTTCAATTGTGTAATTCGGTTTTTGTTCAGCGCTCTTTGGAACTGTTGCTTTTTATCTGTGCACTGCGTCAGTTCACGTGAGCCGCTCGGTGTACATGCATCGAAGGTTCCCAGCTGTGCTGGTGCCATCTCGTGCTATGTCCATAGCTTTATTTAATGTTACCTTAGTCCTGGCACTTAAAACTTTCTCTCACAGTTTCGCTGAGTTTGTGTCAAACACCACCCTGACCATCTCATCTTCCTCTCCATAAGCACAGTCCTTCATCCGTGAATATTTACCCGTGGCAGTTTGCTATTGGATTGCCGCTGACGGACGGCCTTATATGGGCAGGCACTAAATTACAAACGCCAGCGGCAGCCTGTCTATGAACTTAATTTAAAGAGTAGGTTTACATTGTGCTTTGTTTCCGAAGTAGCAGAACTCATGAATATGGTAGTATATGTCACTCGCTCGCTTCTTATTGTTTAAGCTGCCTTCTCAATTATATAATGCATGTTTTCTTGAGCGCTTTTTTGAGGTCTTCCTGGTTTTCTATGTACTGCGTGATTACGTGGGAGGCGTGATGATGTCACACGAAACTCCGCCCCCACGGCGTTGAAGCTCATCTCCATTACAGTAAATGGAGAAAAACTGCTTCCAGTTATGACCATTACACGTAGAATTTCGATATAAAACCTGCCCAACTTTTGTAAGGAAGCTGTAAGGAATGAACCTGCCAAATTTCAGCCTTCCACCCACACGGGAAGTTGGAGAATTAGTGATGAGTCAGTGAGTGAGTGAGTGAGTCAGTGAGTGAGTGAGTGAGTGAGTCAGTGAGTGAGTGAGTGAGTCAGTGAGTGAGTGAGTGAGTGAGTCAGTGAGTGAGTGAGTGAGGGCTTTGCCTTTTATTAGTATAGATTATCATCGTGACTGAGAGAATACAAGTGAAAAAAAACAGCTAACTTTTACAAGTACTACAAATTTACACCCACTGTTACAGATGGAAATCAAATGTATGTTTTTATTATATAATATTAACAATAAGAACAGCTCACTTCTCAAAACGGCAAATATAGGAGACAGTCAGGATCAAACCGGGGGACTCTTGATTGCAAGTCTGCAGTTCTTACCGCTGTGCCACAGAAGCTGCTGTATCATTCTTGTACCTTTTGTAAAAGTGTTTATTTGATCTTTGTACTTCAGGCTTCACACATTATATAGTTTATGTCTACATTTTGTCATTTATTACTAAAATAAGAAAAATGTTTCTGTTTTAACTATGTGTTTACATAGATTGTTGTAGACATGGAACACACATGAAATGAATGTGTTCCAAATAACAATATATTATTTCCCTATACATTTCTAGGTACCTGACTCCCAGATAATCAAGGCATCAGCTGGGAAAAGTTTGTGCCTATTCTGCGGCGGTGGGGGGATGGAATAGTAGGCTGCTTGCTGCTTTTCTTGATCTGCACATTTTCAAGACAAAAGATGCTGATGAAGAGGTGTGAAGGTATTTAAGGTGGTCTGGGTTTACGAGTTTTATCGTAGGCTATGGTAATACTAGTGTTAAATATGGATTCTTCTTGTTTTCATCCGGTTAGTATTCTGATGCCAGAGTAAACATACAGAAACTTATACATACATACAAACAGCTGCCAGCTCTGCTTTATTTGTATATAAATATGTTTCTTGTGTATTGTTTCAAACCTTCACTGGTGATTTTACTTTGCAGTAGTCTGAGCAAGTGAACTAAAGTTGCCCCAAGAGAAGCAGTCTGGCCTGACATGTCTGGCTGCAAAACATTGACTCACAGGAAATTGCAGCCATTTGAAATGGAAGATAAAATTTGATGGGATAAATGATTCAGAGGTATAGCTATGGATTCTTCTTTATCATATCTCATTAAGACTGTGGCCACTTTTTTGACCCCAAGCCTCTCTGCTCATAACCATCAGTCATAACCTCACTGCTGAGTAAAGAACAGCTTCAAATTTGACATAGAATGAGTGCCCACACAAGTTGTGATAGCAGTGTAATGGTGTGCAATTGCACTTGCAACTCCAAATTGCAATAAATAACTTTGGACGCAATAGGGCAGCTTGGGGCCATGTTAAAAGCAGTGAGGGAAATGCTGGATTAAAAGGAAACTTTGTAATGTCATAGACAGGAAATGAAACCCTGCAGTTCTGTGCATGCTGACCATCACACCACCATGACAACCTGCATTGGTTCATTGGTTCATTTGTTCGTCCGTCGAATCGACAAGGACCATCTAGTCATCTGGTTAAGGATGGGGTGCGTCTGGGTGGGTGCGTAGATGGCTTACTAGTCCGATACGTGCTCGGAATAGTCTCTGGCAATGCGGACAGGAAATGGTTGCGGCAGACGACGGTCTAATGCTGTTTTTTCTGACTTGTCTGCGTTGTTCAGCTGCCGCGGTCCTGCTGGTTTCATAAGATTGAGCCCCGTTCTTGACAGCCGATCTCCATTTGGTTTTGTCCTGAGCTGTCTGTTCCCATTTAGTAGGATTGATGTTGAAGGCTTTCAGGGCTGCTTTGAGGGTGTCTTTATAGTGCTTACGATGACCTCCTTGAGAGCGCTTGCCTTGCGTGAGTTCACCAAAGAACAGCTTTTTAGGAAGCCAATTGTCACCCATACGGGCTACGTGTCCTGCCCATCGGAGTTGAGACTGCATCAAGGTGGTAAAGATGCTGGATAGGTCCGCTCTGACAAGAACCTCCGTGTCAGGTACTTTGTCTTGCCACTTGATGCCGAGAAGCTTTCTGAGGCAGGTTATGTGAAAGTGATTTAATACCTTGGCGTGACGCTGGTATACTGTCCACGTTTCACATCCGTAGAGCAATGCAGAGAGGACTGCTGCACGATACACCTTGATCTTGGTTTCTTGTCTGATATCTCTCCTGTCCCACACGGTGCTGCGGAGTCTGCCAAATGTTACATTTGCTTTTGTCAGTCTGGCATTCATTTCGTCGTCCATGACAACAGTTCTGGAAAGGGTGCTGCACAAGTAGGTGAATTTGTCCACCACGTTTAGATGCTGCCCGCTGATTGTAATGGTGGGTTCCACGTAGGGCTTCCTGGGGGCTGGTTGATACATCACTTCAGTTTTCTTTGTGTTGATTGTAGGACCAAAGTTGTTGCAGGTCTCGGCAAAGATATCAACGCTGTACTGCATGTCGGCTTCTGAGGCAGCGTTGAGGGCGCAGTCATCTGCGAACAGAAGCTCGTTGATGGTGTTACATTTGACCTTGGTTTTCGCTTGAAGCCTCTTAAGGTTAAAGGCTGATCCATCGGTACGGAAACAGATTGATAAGCCCGTAATGGAATCCTTGAATGCGTCAGCCAGCATTGCAGAATACATGATACTGAAGACTGTGGGGGCCAGGACACAGCCCTGCTTCACGCTGTTTGTGACAGGGAATGCTTGAGATGACTGACCGTTGTCCTGGATTCGGGCGAGCATGTCATCATGCAACTGTCGAATGATGGCAGTGAACTTGTCAGGCATCCGTACTTCTTCATGATTTTCCACAGGCCATCTCTGCTGACCATGTCGAAAGCCTTGGTCAGGTCAATAAATGTAGAATATAGGTCCATATTTTGTTCCTGGCATTTCTCTTGGAGCTGCCTGGCAGCAAACACCATGTTGATAGTGCCATGTTCTTTGCGGAAACCGCACTGACTCTCAGGTAGGAGACCTTGCTCAAGATGTACATTCAGGCGGTTCAGTAGGACACGGGCCAATATCTTGCCTGCGATGGACAGTAGTGATATTCCGCGGTGGTTATCGCAGGCCTGGCGGTTTCCTTTGCGTTTATACAGGTGGATAATGGAAGCGTCTTTGAGGTCCTGTGGTACAATTTCGGTCTGCCAGATGATCTGGATTAGACACAACAGCTTATCCTTCAACGCTGGTCCACCCTCTTTGTAGATTTCGGCAGGAATCATATCGGAGCCAGGTGCTTTACTACTGAACAGCTGGCGAATGGCTGTCTGTAACTCTTCCAACGTTGGAACAGCGTCCAGTGCCTTGTTCTCTGGAACCTGGGGCAGTCTTTCAATGGATTCAATGTTGATGACGGAAGGTGTATTCAACACACTAGCAAAGTGTTCCGCCCATCTTTCTAAGATTTTTTCCTTGTCTGTGATGAGTGTAGAGCCGTCTGTACTGAGAACAGGGGAAGCTCCTGAGGTAGTAGGGCCATATATTTCTCTCAGGCTTCTGTAGAAGTTCTTCATGTCTTTCCTGTCTGCAAAGCCCTGAATCTCATCAGCTTTCGCACTCAGCCAGGAGTCTTGCAACCGGCGCAGTTGCAGCTGGACGTTGCTACGGATGCTTCTCAGTGCGACTTTCTTTGCTGTTGACGTTGGATCGTAATGTAGCGCCTTGTATGCCCGGCGTTTCTGCTGAAGTAGCAGTTTGATCGCTGCATTGTTTTCATCAAACCAGTCCTTTTGTTTCCTGGTAGAGAGTCCGAGGCGCTCAGCGGCTGTGCTATACACCGTCTCACGAAGTGTAGTCCACGCTGTCTCCGTGTCCTGGTTATCCAGTATGATGGAAGCAAGGCGTTCATCCAGGGTGTCAACAAAGGTCTGTCTGACATCGGGAATCTTCAACTTGCTGATGTTAAGGCGTTTCGGAGCTTTAGTGGCTTGAGGTCTTCTCTTAGGTTGGATGTGGATTTTCATCTTTGAGACGATGAGGCGGTGATCCGTCCAGCATTCTGCTCCGCACATGGCCTTAGTCACCTTCACGTCCTGTCGGTCCTTGTTTCTAACAATGACGTAATCAATTAGATGCCAGTGTTTTGAGCGGGGGTGCATCCAGGACGTCTTGTTGCGTGTGGGGAGGTTGAAGACTGTGTTTGTTATCAGAAGGCCATGTTTAACAGAGGTCTGAAGGAGCAGCAAGCCATTGCTGTTGCACTTTCCAACCCCATGCTTCCCCATCACCCCTTCCCAGGGGGTGATATCACTGCCGACATGTGCATTAAAGTCTCCGAGAATGATAAGTTTGTCAGCAGTAGGAGTGGAGGAGATAACGGTGTTCAGGTCTTCGTAAAACTTGTCTGTGGTCTCTTCTGGGTTAGTCATGGTGGGTGCATATGCGCTGACAATGGTGGCAGCCTTCGTTCCATGGATGAGGGGGAGTTTTAACGTCATGAGACGATCATTGATTCCTTTCGGGGAACTGGAGAGTTTGCTCACAAGAGAGGTTTTAATAGCAAAGCCAACTCCAGCTTCTCGCCTTGAGTCGGGGTCGTGTCCGCTCCAGTAGAATGAGTAACCAGCAAGCCTTTCTGTAAGTTCTCCTTCACCGGAGAGTCTGGTTTCACTGAGATGTCTATGTTGTATCTGTCAAGTTCGTGGGCAATGAGTACCGTGCGTCGTTGGGGTTGGTCTATGTTATCCCTGTCAAGCAGGGTGCGGATATTCCATGTGGCAAATTTTAGTGAAATAGATTTTGTTTTTAAATTTCGACCCCGTAGTTGGGTCCCCGCCGACTGCGGCTAGCCAGCCAGGGAGGAAAGGAGCAGGCAATGTTTGGGGCACCTTTTCTAGCCCCTTCCTCATACATGAAGGTGAGCAGTGCTGTCCTGAATATGGCTGCTCAGACACTCAGGTGGCTGCCGAACTCCACTTCTGCTCCGGTAAGTGAAGAGCGACCCTATGGCCTGAGTCGCCTGTGTGCAGGCTTGCAGCTACGACTCCCAGTGCACCACACCTGTCGCTTCGTCGCTTACCCGTCGCCACAGGGCTTGAAAAGATGATGTGAGATTGATGACTGATGACTTGCGCGGCTGACTTTGTTTATAGTGAGGAAGAGTTGCGCAGCGTCGACCTAACTCTCTCGCTGGGACCACCTGTATCCAGTGGCAAGACCTAAGTCATGACGACCGGAGATGGGTGCGGATGCAGTGGATGACCAAGATGTTTTATGTGCTTCATCTTGCTTTATGCACTCCACGGTGCATTGCTGTAATCACCTTCACTTCCGTTGGACCTAAATGGTCTCTTCCGCAGGTTCCGCTGACGTCCAGACTTCGCATGCGTAGGTAGGCAGACCTAGTTCACCGAGGGTTTGGGCCCATCGCCTACCCTCACCTGGTTTAGCCGCCCAGTGGAAGCCATTGTCCGGGGTATGGCCGCTGAGTGACAGGTGAGAACCAAAGCGGACGAACTGCTCCCGGGAGCACCACGAGTTCCCCCATCTGAGGTACTACCTCTTCCTGTACACTCCATATACCCCACCTGCATTGGTACTGTTTCTCTGTCACCATATCACATTGTAGTATTTTTTACAACTCCCTCTGATCCCGAGCCACCTAAACACCAAGCAGGTCTGAAATAATAAGTCAGACTTTCCTTAGGCTAAGACGTACCTGTGTGACAAAGTCTGTGGCTTGGAAAGTCTTCCAAGAACAAATAAACAAAATGTGTGCTATATAATATAAAGATGAATGATTTGATATTCTCATCTCAGATTCCCCAACTACAGTATCTCCTCTGCTATGAAAATAAAACTAGTACTAAATTAGAATATTCTATCCTATGGATAGCCCAGCTCTGTGGCAACAGCTCCCACTCTTTTGGAACTAACCTCTGTCAAATCAGCTCTTATCTACTGCAGGCTTGTATGTGTGATTAGTATACTCAGTCTGCCAATATCCCATTACTGTGAGCATAATTCATCCCACGATGGGCCAGCACTTATTTGTGATTATCTACTCCTTCTTTTTTAGTTGGACCTCTGAGAAAAAATCCTTAAATTGTCACAGCAGATATATACCAGGGTGGGGATACAACAATACAATAATTATTGGCTGTATTGCTGAAACAGGGATTTCTGAATGTGAGATGAAAGGTTTAAGGTCAAAGCAACAAAAGACCATTAAATGATTAAGCAAATACAGGAGCTAAGAATTAGGATAAGGTGTTTTCAGGTGCAGACAGAAATTCAGCAGCACAGCAGTTTTTAAGTTTGGCCTAATTAATTAATCCCCACCTGATCCACCACCCCTCCCCTCTTAATTTGCTATATATTGACTTGGATTCCTGTATGTCTAATCATTTTCCTCTGATGATGATTACTGATAGGAGTTCAAAGCTTAGGAATCAAAAGCTAGTCTAAAATATGTGATTAATTTTCTCCTTTTGTGGATTTCCAGAAGCAAATATGCAAACTGTATCACAGACCTTCACTTTTACTTATGAAATGTATGTACTTTATCAATTGCTTCATCTTTTTTCTACCATTTTGGAGCTGTTTTTCAAGATTATACAGGTAATTGGAGATAAATGTAGAAACTGCACAAGTACATTGTCGCAAACCAAATGAAGGACTAGCGGGATGGGGCTTGCAGTTTGTGAATGCTGTGGCTTGCGAGACATACAGGACCTGCTGAAACTGAGAGAGAAAGTATACCAGAAAGACAGAGCTGCTGCTCAGGCAGGCCTAACCTCACATGGCTAAGCAGCTACAGAGACGTCTGGGAGAGCATGTGCCTTAAAGCCAAAAAAATGGTGCATATACCAAAGTTACAATATAAAAGTTACAATATAAAAATGCAATGTGTTGTGAGCCAACATTGTGAAAAATCAGATGAAGAAAAGTATAGAAAAGAGAAATGACAGGTCTGGCATATACTACTGTAAACTATGTAGTACATAAAAGGACAATGAATATTATGGATCAAAACATCATATGACTTTATACAAAGTGCACTCATAATAAGATTGAATGTCCTCAGTTACTGCATCAAGTGGAGGAGTTTAAGTACCTTGGGGTCTTGTTTACAAGTGAGTGTTGTATATGATTGTTCAATAATGCTTTTGTCGATTATTTTATGTTCAGGTATTGATTACTATGATCTGCATCTTTTGGGACATATGACATCTTGAGGGAAGGGTGTGGTTTTTGAATGCTGTATGGAGAGTTAGTTGAACAGGGTTAGAAATAAACAGCTTTAGAAATGTTACAGTGTCTCTACCTTAGCCTAAAGAACACTACAGTGAGGGGAAAAGGGATGGTGAGAGCGAAAGATGGGTCAGGGTGGCAAACACAGTTATGTGTTCACTAAACTGATCTGTAGCGGAGAAAAAAGGCTAAGCCAGAAGGCAAAGCTCTTAATTTACCAGTTGATCTACTTTCCATACCTTCACCTATAGTCATGAACTTTAGACAATGACTGAAAGAACGAGATTATGGGTGCAAGTGGCCAAAATGATCTTTCTCCGCAGGGCGGCGGCAATCTCTGTTAAACACAAAGTGAGAAGCACAGACATCCAGGAGGGGCTCGGAGTAGAGCCTCTGGTCTTCCTCGTTGAGAAGAGCCAATTGAGGTGGTTCGGGCATCTGATACGGATGCCTCCTGGACACCTCCTTGCAGAAAGTCTACGGGCATGACCAGCTGGGAGGAAACCCAGGGGATTAGACCCAGGAATTATGTCTTCCACATGGCATTGGAATGTCTTGGGATCCAACAGTGTGAGTTAGCAAGTGTGGCTGGAGAAAGGATGTATGGGCTTCAACACTGAGGCTGTTGACCCCATGACCTGGTCTCAGATAAGCAGTGTACATGAAATGATATAAAATGTTATAAATTATCATGACTTTGACACTGATTTAATTTACAATACCACTGCAAAAAGGAGAGGTTATTATAAAAGAAGCACACAAAGATGGGAAGACCAGAGGGAGCAACACATAAACAAAAGGAAATCAAAACATTGATGCTTCTTATTATACACTAAGACAAGTTGCCTGTCTAAGTAGTGAGGTGGCTGGACCACTCCTCACCCTTGTAGTAAGCACTCCTTCCTCTCATATTGGTTGTTTTAGTTACTGGCCACTCATCCTCTCACCAGGAATTCTGGTCCTGATGACCTTCTAAACACAAGACAACTAGAAGTGGCTTTTAAGCTTCAGGCAGCAACTCCTTCTGAGGTAACTCCCCTAATTACATCAGGAGTCAGAAATGGCCTCTTAAATTCCTGGAGCAATCCTTCTGTGTTTCTCCTACTCGCCTCAAGAGTCAGCCCCCAGGTTGTCTGCCCTGCACAGTTTATGGCAGGGGTCCAACTCATACTGCAGATGATCCACTTCTTGTCTGCTAATGGGGACTACTATTGAGTTACTTGCCATCTCCTATTTGACCTGTAACACCCCCTTCAGCCTGCTATCCTGGTCCTGGCCCAGCACCCTCCTACATTTAAATTCCATAAAAACAAAATGATTGATTGACTCGCCTGCTTTGGATGCACTGCCAGTCATTTGCAATCACAGCCAATAATTATTTCAATTAAGGCTGTTTATTCTGTGGCTTGAAGCTACAAAATAAGCAGAAAGCACTCTGACCCTCCAGGACGTCTGCTCCAGATGGTTTTGCATTTTCATTTTGCTGTCAGCATTGCAGCAACTCAGGGCATAAACTTTACCTCATGTGGTTTTCTTCGATTCAGTCTGGCATGTCTGTTCCATAACAGAAGAGCTCGATGGCAACTTATCACTAAAAAGGGGAAGATAATTCAAAATATCTTATCTCCAGGCAAATCTGTCATTGTTCTCCTTCTAGTCTGTTGTGGAGAATGAGCTGTTTGTATGTCTGTTCAAACTCTTTTCATGTGAGTCACTCACTCTTTTGTGTACTTTAACATGCATTCCAATTACGTACTTACTATATTTGACTTCAGATACATTAGAAAAATGAATAAAAATCTTTACAGTTTCACATACAGTACATGTACTTAGCTTAAATGTGTAGACCACAAAAGATTTTTAAAGACATTATCTGTCTCCCTTTAGAAATAATACTTTCTATGGGATACTATAACATAAAATAGTCCAACAATTCTGGTTTATTAGTTACAAATGAGATTTATCAGTACAAAAAAGAAAATTTGGATTTGTTTAATAAAATAATTTAAGACCTTGGTGCAACACTTGATAAAACACTAATAAACAGGAATTCAACAACAGAGGAGTCTAATCAATCACCACATAGGTGACCACCAGATAACTGACAATTAAGGGTGGAATTTAACCATTGCAATCTGATTCAATACTGATAATTTTGGGACCACATGGAAGAGAAATGTCACAAGACTTGAGAGAGAAAGTCAGTTCTTTACACAAAAAAGGTCAAGGCTACAAGAAAACTAGTAAAGCATTTCTAATCGGTCAGAATACAGTAGCAAAAGCGATTCAAGAATTGAAAAAGGATGGACTGGTGGCAAACTCTCTGAGACATCCAGGCCGTCCATGGAAGCCAACACCTTGACATGAGTATTTTGTTAGTGAGTTGAGGAAAATTGCCATAGAAGTTCATCACAGTTAGCTAAAACAGTAGAAAGTAGAAAGCCAAACTGAGGTGACTGCTGACTGTTATGCAAGGGTGTCATACACAAAGGAAGCCACTGCTGAAACCCGTGCATGAAAAAGTTTCGCATTTGCCAGGGCTCATGCTGACAAAATGGCTCCTATACTTTGGACTTATGAGACAAAGGAAAATTTTTATGGAACTGATGACATCCAAACTGTATGGAGTTGCAAGTGCAATAAAAAATGCATGGCATCCACAGTAAAGCATGCCGGTGGCAGTGCTCTTCTCTGGGGTTGTATGAGTGTTACCAGTATCAGGGAATTGCACTTTTTTGATGGCATCATGAATTCACAGATGTGCTGTGAAATACTAAAGGAGAAGATGCTTCCATCTCTCTTGCCCTGGTTCAAAATGGTAATGTCCAAAAACATACATCCAAGGCCATATTGCATTTTTGAGGAGGAACAGGGTGAAAGTGATCCAGTGGGCAAACATGTCCCCCAACCTCAACCTAAAAGAACACATTTTGTGGTGATATCTGAAAAGACAAGATGCACATCATTCTCCTTCCAGCATCCAGGCTCTGAATGAGCTCACTCTCCCAAGAATGGAGAAATATAGACGTGGCAGTATGATACCCTGTTCTCTTAAAATGATGGAGGCCATTACAAGATATTAGATTCATTGGAATTTTTTGTAGGTTGTATTCATTTTTGCAGCACCTCATTTGAATAAAGTGTATTATTTTCATATCCATATGATGTATTAGACAACACCTTTATGTTGTTAATAAAACAAATGTTTAATGAAACTCAGTTTTGTCAAATTTCTGCTAATTGTTCTGGTGTTAACTGAGAAATGAATACAAGTCTTAATTTTCAAAGGGAATGTACTTATTTATGCTGGGCACTGTATATAAAATACCATAACATTCTCATAACACAGTATTTATGAAAACCGACTTATTGCAATTCACGTTTGCGATTGTAACCAAAGCTTATCCTGGCAGGACTGCCTGCAAGGGAGCAAAAAGTCCTGGAAAGGGAAGTAGCTCTTTATATAATCACAAACTCCTAAAATGTTTTGATATCCCATACTGTTTTTTTCCAAGATCTCACCACATCTACTGCCACTTGCAGAAACAGAACTGAAATTACTGGTAAAGAGCACAGAGGATTCTGCTAGACCTGTAAACTGTCCAAATTATCTGACAGACACAACAGCAGGTACACTGGTTTCGAGCACCTGTGTTAATAATAAGCTGACTAGAGGATAAGGGCCATTTAGGAACTATCAGTTAACCTACACAGAATGAACATACATTCCATGGATGCCCACAGTTGGGGATTTAAACCTTGGCTACATCCATGAGGCAGCAGTGCTTCCCCCGTGCCACCCTGTACATCAGGCAGTAAGTAGCAATTTATAAGCAAGAGAAAGAAGCGACAGAGACCAGCAGGGAATGTCTACCAACCAGAGTGTTTGCTATGAATAGGTCCACACTCTTTATCAATCAGTCACCGTTGAGTTTGAACACTAACAAATTGCAGAACTTGCCTGGGTCATATGCACCTGTCTCGAACCCGAACAATTTTAGTCCAGCACATTAAATGAAGTCATCAGCCAGGTCTATTGATGTCAGGCTAGTGACCTGAAAAGGCCCTTTATTTGCAGTTACATGTTTTACAGCTAAACCCCTCCGAACCAGATTATAAATATGAAAAGAAGATCTCTCCAAAAAAAAAAAAAAAGCCTCTGTTTAGGACAGTTCCATCCGTCAGCAGTGAAAAGAAGCCAGCGCATATACGAATGAATCTTTCATGCAGAGAATGAGATGTGAGCTGGAAAAAGGGATGTAATTGGCCGTTAAATGTGTGGACTGTCATTCACAAATGATTTTCTCCCTGGGTAATAAAAACATAGGGCTTCTCTCAGCTCACTCATCTGGGAAAAGGATTACCATCTTTTTAACCCTTAGCTGGTGTATTTCTATTGGCAATTAAAAAAGAAAAATCGTACATCTACATGTATGAGGTAGATTGCAGTCTGGCTGCACTAATGGTACAATCAACACCTCATTTTTATTGTGTTTAACACTTTTTGTGATAAACATCTTGCTGTGTGAAACAATTTTCATGAATATGCATAACAAATCAGAGCATAGTGAAACGCCGCCCTGTAAACCACAAGCAACCTAAAAAATAAACACATGCATTAGCAAAGGATACAAATAAGACTTACTGTAAAAATAAAAGAAAATGTAAAAGACTCATGGTTTGACATTGGCACTAAGTACATGTTTTGTACAGGGTCTCCAGGGCTTTCCCTCTAGGTAGTTCAGTTTTAGATCCACACCCTAAAAACATGGATGTTAAGTTAACGGGTAACTCTAAATGCTGGAGTGATTGAGGGTGTGAGCTTGAGAGTGCATTGAAATAGATTTGCACATTGTCCAGAGTTGGATCTTGTCTTATGCTGGCCAATAAAAGCTCTGCCCCAACATGATCATGAACTGGATTAAGTTAGTTTAGTCAATGGACAGATGAATGCATTTAAAGCTACCTAGACATAAACTGAATCTACAGCAATAATTGTTAACTACAAAGCAAACCTACCCAAATGAGTTTGATGGACTGTGTAGTATCGTCCTCTTTGTAAAACACCTTACACTCTAATAATGACATCAAAATATGCTTCAGAAAAAGGAACTGCAAATATGATTATATAATAGGATTCAGCCAAGCAAAGCTTGCCAATCCTATGTTCCAAATTTTTCCAAATAGCAAAGTGGACTTTTTAAGACTTTTGTCTATCATTCTCTGTGTGAAGAAAAAACTTTATTATGTTTGTGCAAAATCTTCCCTTAACAAGTTTCCAATTATGCCCTCATGTTCTTGTTGAAGGACTTAATTTAAGTAATAAGTAGAATCCACTGTACTGTACTAATTCCCTTTACAATTTTAAAGACTTCAACCATGTCACCTCTTAATCTCCGCTTAAAAGGAAAAGGTTCAACTACTCTTCTCATCTTATCTTATCTCATCTTGTCCTCATCAGTCTTTAACATTAGCCTAACCTCTCTTCTCTGGACTTTCACTATTGCTGCTGTGCCTTTTTTGTAATATGGAGACACAATCTTTACACAAAACTGGGAGGCCTCACCAGTGTGTTATAAAACATAAAAGTAACCTCCCTTAACTTGTACTCTACTCACCGTGCTATACCATCTAACATCCTGTTAGCCTTAATGCCTTCTGTAGACTGCCTGGATGCAGATAGTAATGACTGCACTATGACTCCCATTTCCTTCTGATGAGCTGAGTTTTAAACCTCCTATTGTTATGAACATGAGAGTTTCCAAGTACACCAATTCCCATAAATACTTAAAATGCTTACTAGAGGGTGAAACCTTCATACCCTGTCTAGTCACTAAAAAGGACAATGAGCGATCCTTATAAATAAAAAAAGAAAACTCCCAAAGAGCACAAAAGGCAAAGCAAACCATTTCCTAAAACACAAATCCAAAGAACAGTCAAAAACAGAGTGCAGAGATGAAAAATCCAGTAAATCACAAAAAGCACAATAACAAAAATTATTATAGAATCTCACCACCAAATTGCACACATTCAGAATAGACTGTGATGGATTGGGAGCTATCCTGTGGTAGAGCAGGTCTGCAGCTTAACAAACAGGAGCACATTTTAAAAAAGAAATAATTAATTGGCCGGCTCGATTTCCATTGATGTGTGTGCTTGCACAGCTGCAAGAGATTGGTGAGGTAATTAGGGTGTGACGCACCTGAACGTGAGGGTACAGTCTTTCTCAATTGCTTCCTCGGGTTCATGAGGTATGCGATTGAGACACTGTGCCAAAGGAGACATAAAAGGAAGAGTCGGCATGGGAAAAAGGAAAAACATACCGTAGACTGGCCAGAGAGTGAATGAAAAGAGAAAGGAAGGATGGAGGTTAAAAGAACAGTAAGAAAATTGGGAAGAGAGACAGGAGAGAGAGAGAGAGAGAGAGACCATGTGGGATAGACTGGAGGCAACTGAACGGGATTTGAGCCTCAGGGTGGGGAGCCTGATGCCGAAGAGAGGGCGCTCCTACTGAGCGACTGCCAGGGAGTAGAACTTGCAGTGTTTCCTGCATACACCAAGGAACAGACGGTGGGAGATGTATACAGCTTGGCACGGCACCCCACAGTTGCCGAAGGCCCAGCAATGGGGACCCAAGCCTGGATAGAAAATGGATGATTGCACCTGTCAGCAGGCGTCTCCTCTTACTGCAAGGTCTGGACAGGATAAATAGAGGAGATGCCAGATTTTAGATAGAAGTATGGGTCTCATGAATTTTTTAAAGGAACTGTCTCTTAGGGTTTATCCTTGTTTTTAAGGGTTTATTTATGGATTGATTTTAACCTCTACTGTCTGTGTTTCATTTTATCAGATTATTTATTTATTATAATTTTTGCACTGCACTTTTTTTGACCACTATTTATTTTTATTATTTTAATAAAAGCACTGTAGCACTTTGCACCAACCACTTGCTTTGTGTGTTGTGTCCTCATCTACTGGCTCATCCCTCTGGTACGTTATTGGCGGTAGTGGGTTCAAGAGGCTCCCTGGATCATCTAGGAGAGTGGAGTCAGCCCAGACTGTCACATGTTCTCAGCCTTTATAGGGCAGTCCCTTGACGGTGATGGCCCTACCTCTTGTGGGACCACCCAGAAAACAGACAGAACTTGCACAGAAATCAATACTAGACCTCACCCGTCTCTAGTGATCATTGCAAAGTCAAAATTCCACTCCGTTATAAAAAGTTCAAAAGTTAAATAAAAAGTTAAATTCACCCTTACAAATGCTCTGTCCACAGCTAGGAACCCGCAAGAACGCACATTTCTTTGGCTCGTTCACAGGTGACAATTGTGCATGCAATGCTTAATTCTTTTCATATCATAGAACAGGAGCACTTACTAGTAAATAACCTGCAAATGACAGCACAGTGCAAGACACCGGTTTCATCACGATAAAGTTGGACAACTCAATTTTGCCAAATCTTGATGCAACCTTCCTCTTTGTTGCATCTGCTGAAAAACCATCGAGCACCCCCATTCACCCCAGGTTGGAAACCCCTGCTCTACATTATCCAAATTACTAAGTAAGTTCTCTGTTACTGTTAGGGGGCTGTTGACTTGTGTGAACTTCAGAAAAGTGCAGTTTAAGCAAAACTGTTGACACATACCATTTGAACAAGCTGGTTTTGCATTTCAGACCCACCTGCATGCGCACACACCCTGAAAAGGTGGTGAAAGACAAAACATTCAAATATTACCAAAAAAACAAAATAGTACTTAGCATGGCTTTTATTGCTAGTTTAACTCTTCACAAACCAATAGCTATAGAGACAAGGAGCTATCATCATCATCATCATCATTATTAGTTGGATATAATGTAGAAAATGAGTGACTTCTTGCCTGGCTCCTCATCTGTGCCCAGTTGTCTTGCATTTAGAGGAGATTTCCAAAATGCTGAATGGAATTTTTTTGAAGAGCAGCTTGATCTTAAATCAGAGAGATGGAGAGACAGTGAACAGTAGGTATAGTAGATAATATTTTATCAGCTTATTCAAATATTTTGTAAATTAATCTAGTAAAACAATCAATTGATCCTGGTTACCTGTCCTGTCTGTCTTTCTCTGTATAAACATAATATATTAGTATGTTTCTGGCTGTAGATTTTGTGTTTCACATTCACCTCTGTCTTATTTGCAGTTTGTATATGTTTGCTTTTGAGATGAGTTTTGTCATACCGTGCATAATGTCTAATATTTCTACTATAATCTAAAAAAACGTATGTGTGTTTGTGCATATTCCTTCCTTCCGCTAGTTCAGCTCTCGCCAACTGCTTTCACCTAATTCCAAGATCACGTGTCTTGTGTTTAGAAAGATCTTTTAAGCTTCCTCTAGGAATGACTGCTTGAGCAGGTCTGTGAATTATAAAATCTCTGGGGCCGTCCTTCTAAAATGTCCCCTTACAGCCTCAGGTGTTTGTGCAGCTCCTTCTGATCTTCAACTCCTTCTTAACGTGTTAGACCATTCCCACGTCACCAGTCTGTCATGGAAGGTTTAAAAGCTAACGTGCCTCTATACTGACACTGGTCTGTTTGGGGATCTCTCAATATCTCCCACACTGCATATTTGTGTTTTATCTCAATGGCACATTCTGTCAGTGGTCCCAAAATCCCAATAGGAAATCTTTTAGCCTGAGTACTGTCCTACATCACTTTATAGTCAGAGTCCCTATCATACACAAAGTTAACTGGTGATTTTTAACTGGAGCATAATAAGTGAGCATGAGTATGTCAATACGTATGAATCCTGTGACGAACAATAACCTCATCTAGTGTTGGTCCCTGACTTATGCTTTTAAAAGGTTTTCATCTCATTGTGACTCAGATGTTTCAAAATGAATTCAAAGAAAACTGTATATAAACCAAGCTCCCAATGCACTATTAACAAAAGACCTCAGAGGGCAGGGACAAATCACTCTAATATCAAGCTGCGTGTTCCATAGTAATGACCTTTCCACTCTCAGGTCCCGCAATCCCAATATCCAGCTATGCCTCTTGGAGGAAAATTTAAATGTGCAGAAAAGCATGACATACATGAATATGATTGAAAACTGAAGATGGATTACACTTGGGCTGTAATACTCTGCTCTCAGGGGTACATAACCAATAATGCAAACCACAAGCTTCTCTGGGTTGAAAAGAATTCCACAGGCAGCAAAAAACCTCAGGAATATTTATGAAAAATCACAAATATTTGTTATTTGTTTTCATTTATTTTGTTTTAGATTAAAGTTTAGCAAAGAAAAAGGGCTCCTGCCATTGGATTGCATTTTTTTTTGTAAAAGTATTTATGATTTTTGTGAAAACCAGTGTAAAATAATGAGACTTAATTATACTAAGGACCTTTTGAATAGCATGCATGCATTTATATATTTGTATTATTGTGGTATTTAGGACAATGTAAGCAGCAGTTCTGAAGAAACCTCTGAGAAAGGAGAGAGAAAGGGAGCTACACTGGCTGTTGGAGTGCACCATTCCCTGGCTGTATAAAGGGACATTAGGATGTTCATTAGAACATTAGAAGGACGAGAATAGGTCATTCAGCCCAACAAAGTGGCCCATTAAGTGGATAATTCCATTCTGTTGCCTCAGAGTTGACCCCTCCAGCAGCACCCATGACAGTTAAGGAGTTATGAAGACTTAGTAAGGAATTGGAACAACTGCTTCATGTTACTAGGAGGAAGGGATAAACAGTTTATGCTAATCATGTAGGGCCAAATGGACACAAGGATTCTTCCAGATCTATAGGTGGCAGCACATGCTCCCTACCTGAGGCAGATGGGATTGCAGTGCTCCTTAAAGAGTGAGCCTGTAAAGAAGTGAGCTGTTTGTGTGTGTTGTTAGCAATGTATTTCTTTGTTTTGCTTGTTTTTTTCCTGATGTACGAAGGCCATGAAATCATGACACCATTTGGGCATTGCTATGATTTAGCAATGCGAGTCAATGTGATTTCACAGCAGTCTTTGTTTCCCCTTGTAAAAGAAGACGTGTAAGTAAGGTAAGATATTAATGCTTCTGCTTTATTTGGGAAAGTCAGAGTTTCCAGTTTTCATATTGTGTCATCATCATTTTCATTCCATTTTTGGAGGTGTTGGTTGCAGTGGTAATACAATGTGCTGGGCTTCTTGTCCCCAGCAGCTCCCTCCAGCTCCTTCTGGTAGAAACCCTGCTGCCAGTTGATATAATCCCTCAGTGTTGACCTGAGTCTGCCTCTTGGCTGTCTTCTAGTTGTTCTAGAATCCATCTTTTTTCATCTCTCTAGCCTATAGTTTTTGTTTTTTGGAGCTTGTTGGATTTGTTTTTCCAGTTGCTGAAATATTTTTTTTTTGCTATTGCCATAAATCTGTGTTTATTATTATTGTAATTTTGTTTGCAGATTTTAACTATTATTCTGGTTATTATTAATATCTATTGTTATTTTGGTAAAGACATTTGTGTTCTGACTGATACTGCCATTTTGTGACAATTTTCCATTGCAAACATGAGATGGCTGCATACAAATAAAATTAAAAATCATTTTCATTTCACTTGTGATTTATTGTAGTTAGGGCTTAAGATCTCTAGATACAGATAGGACCTTTTTTATATATTTGTTTACTTTGGTTTTTGCATTTTTTGGTTTGACAATTGGTTCTTAGTTCATTATGGCACCACTGACTCTAGCCTATTCCCACACTGCAATTTGTTTTCTTTTCTCTTATTGTCCTTAACACATCCTATGGGATGCTTCTGACTGGGAATTTCCAACAACATGAACAAAACACTCCAGATGGCTCCTATTGATCCAGAGAAGATCCATAGAAGAAGCGGTTTTACTCTCTTCAGAAATCCAAGTTCAGATTATAACAATCGCCTGGTGACTGAGTGCTCATTTGTGATCCCATTTCCCCAGACTCCCTTCTCAGCCTCCCTACCCCCAGTGGCCAAATCTTAATTCCCTGTTTGAAATAGACATAATGAAAAAAGATCTCAAAAATAGAAAGATTTAACGTAGATTGTGACACAGTGAAGAATCCTGCAGTACAATTCTTACTGTATGATGGAGTGAAAATAAAAAAACAGTCCTCAGGCGAAAATGGCTTCCTGGCCCGGCTATCCCGAAGAAACTTAGACACGAGTCCAACTCACCAAATGGGAGCACCTGGAGAATCTCAACCCCTGGCCTCTTCTCAGGGATTCGCCACACTGTTTCAACTTTGGGGTGGCCACCCACAAATAGCAGACATCCCTGGGTGAAGTCTGATCATGAAATATTCTTTTAAGCGTACATAGCCGCTCTCCTTGCCTTCTGCTGTTTTTCCTGCTCCTTGATCCACCATTCCCCTTAAAAAGAAAAGTTTCCCACCAAAACATCCTTTCCCTGCTTAGTTGTCATAGCAACATGATGCCGGCAACTGGCATCGGGAATCCTTACCGGACGGGATCCTCCCAGCACTTGGTCGTCCAAAAAAGTGCCTGAAGAGATATTCCTTAGACACTCTTCCGGCCACATAATACAGTGATGGCTTGACGTGTTATGTAGCCTTGCTACATAGTAGCCCACCCCAGGATTCCCCAAGGCGGGGGACCAAAATATGGTTTAATGCTAGTTACATTAACAGTATCTATTTTGGACTCAGAGTTAGTCCCCTTCTGCCCCCTTCTGTACTGCACTTTCATTTCATTGTTTCAATTGCCACTCAGAGCTTATAACCATAGGTGAGAATGAAAATGTAAACCAGCTAGTAAAGTGAAGTTTTGTCTGAGGACTTAACTTCTCCTTCACCACTCCAATGTAATACAACATCCATAAAGTTAGTCCTACTGCACCGACTTACGCACATAAACCCTGTGGTCCTACGTCTACCTCTCTTGGCATAGTGGCTGAACCCTTCAGTGAAAGGACGGAGACCTTAGATTCGGAGGTGCTAATTGTCATCCTAACCACATCACATTCAGTGGTGTAACATTTAATGCTATGTTTGATAGTAGTCTGTAGATTGTTCTTTTTTTATAGTATACTGTTTTTTGTTTTTTCTTTCTCTGCACCCATATTTTAGGATGCTGAATCCAGTTCTGCAGTTGGTTTTAACAGATACAGGGATGACTTTAATAGTGTTAATGATCAGCTTCTTCCCCCAGTGCCATTTTGAATTTCACGGGCATCATCATTTGTGTGGCTTTGTTTAGCAGTTGATATCTGGTTATTATGAGGTGGTATCTGGGGCTGTGCCACGTGATGTCACGGACCATTACATATTAAGGTCAGTGGTTTTGACTTCTGGATTATCTGAGTTTGAATACAAAATTATTGCTTGTGGGTTTATTGTTTTTTGTTCAATAACGTAGTTCTGAATTTTGTCTTTAACTTTAAGTTTTCATTTTGGCTTTGATGCTGCTTTGTGAATTCATTTATCTCCCTGTCTCTTTTCCCTGTGCCCTTGTGGTGTGCTTGTTCTTTTTCCTGTGTAACAATATTCAAATAAAACACAGACCTACTTTTTGGTTGGAATTGTGCATTTTTGTACATACAGAAGATGAGACAAAGCAGAATCTGTTAGCATTATCATCTTCACATAACTTATTCACATTAGAAGTTGTGCACTGATATATTGGGAATTGTAAAGAAGACATCAGTCTGGGGAATGTTACAACTGCTAAAATACATTAGCCTAAAGTCAAGAGAGGAGAAAAAAGGCCAACAAGGTGCTGCAACTGGAGAAGAAAATAATAATAATAATAAAAAGGAATTGATTTATCATTGGATCCTGGAGGGGGATGGACTGTACTCCCTTAGCCGGTCTGCAAGCCAAAATAAGGTCAGGAAGGGAACTGAAGTCTTTCCCCCCTGTGCCAGGAAGTAGATATGGAGTGATGCTGTGGAAGAAAGTTCACCAGAGCTGGTGTCCTTGCAGCCATGGATGAACATGTTGGCTGGGGAAGTAACCCAACCAGGGTGGTTGACAGTCCCTTTTCCAGTCAGGAAGACAGAAATACAGGATAATTGGAAACTGCCTGCTATGGGCAAATTGTTTCCAAATATGCTGTTTGGCATCATTCCTTCTGCCAGGCCCAAAGAATGGACGGCCACATGGCAGCATGGGAGCTGAGGTTCTGGCTTCCCTGTTGGTTTCTATGGTGGCAACCAGGGGGAGTTACCAAGAATACTGCTGAGCCTCCGTGATGATCTTGCCTAACCTGGAATTATCTCCCAGAGGCAATTGATTAAGCACCGGAAATACTCCTAGGTTTAAAGAGAAAGCTCTCCACTTATCCCGTGAGCAGGAATTTTGAGTGGAAAAGGGCAACACTCATCTGGGGTGAGAGGTGAAGTAGAATAGAAGGAGAACAAAAGAAAACAAAGGAAATGATTGGTTTGTGGCGACAAATTCAAAAAGGAACCTCTTGAAAGGTACTTTGTTAAATACAAGCATGGATTGTGAACCTGGGACTTGTCTGTGCAATTATAAGGGCCACTCATGATACAGCTATGAACAACTAAATCATCACGTAACCACAAATATTTTAAACACTCCTCTGTCTTGCAGAAAAATGTTACTGTTCTACCTGTACTATTTTTCCACAAAGAGATTTGGGGGTCATAATATGCATTTGGCTGTCTGTGATTTAGGGAAGATAGATAGATAGATAGATAGATAGATAGATAGATAGATAGATAGATAGATAGATAGATAGATAGATAGATAGATAGATAGATACTTTAATGTTCCAAGGGGGAAGTTTGACTTTTCACAGTACCTTATTAAATAAATGCATACATAAATAAATAAATAAAGAAACACACACACCAGAATGACTTAAAAGGAAGAAAATTTAAAAAAAATAAAACATCTCACTTGGCTGTCACAGTCACAGTAAGGCATTATTCAGGCATATTGTTGTTGGTATGAAGGCGCCCCAGTAGAATTTCTTAATAATTTCTGCTGAATAATTTGTTGGTGAAAGTCCACAGTGTCAGTGTATACACGCGAAGATGTGTAGCATAGTTCATATTGGAACTCTGTTGTGTTTTAACTCCCTCCTTTGCTACTACCTCCAAGGGGTCCAGACTGTGTCCAATAACTGAACCTGCCCTTCTAATTAGTTTTGTTTTTTTGGTGGGCCTCTCTCAAATCCACTTCATCCAGTTCAATGTGGCTACGGGCCATAGCCTATACTGGCAGCATTTGTCACAAAACAGGACTCAACCCTGGCACCGGTTCATCACAAAGATGTGGAACTGATAAAGGTTTAATTTATCATTGCCACACCACACGCTAAAATCAGAAGCAGGTAGCATGTACATTGAACTGCTATGACAGAATTTCAGGTATCTCTAATAAAATAAATAAACAGTTGAAATAAAGAAGCAGACATATTCATAGACATGAGTTCAATTCAGTATTCATACACTAAGATTAAATGTTAGAGGCTAAGCAACATTATACACAAGATAAGTATTTAGTGGACAGGTGTTTTAACTTTTTAACATTACAAATTGAAAAAAAAATTGAAATTTAAAAATTCAAGTCATTTTCACAGGATCAGGTTGAACCAGGCTGTGTTGAGTGCTTTAGAGTCAAACAGTTGAAGTCAGCAACTAGGCAGGAATGCTACTGTAGACATCTGGTAGAACATTTTAAATTTACATTAATCATCAGGTTTCTAGCAACCCCCACAACAATCCAAAAAAGCACAAATTGTATGAACTCCATTCTGTGGCTTTGGATTCCCCTTAATGGATAAAGATGTGGTTGCTTTAGCCTTGGTTATAGTGGAGTGGTTCGACTGAGTTCCCGTCTTCATACGCCGTGTTTCTCAGTTAGGTTTCACCTCCTATGACCACGAACAGAACCAGCAGGTTATGAAAATGGATGTTTGGACAAATAATAATGCTAATTTAAATCTGTTGTTTTTGCAAGTGGCAGAATTACAGTTTGTAGTACATTTTTGTAAATAAAATTGTTCCCAGTCCTTCCTTTAGTGATGTTTTGTACTTGCAATTGCATTTTTTATAATTCAGTGATTATGAGATGAAACTAGGCCAATGTAAGTAATTTGCAAAATTAGAATATATTATTTGGCTTATTCTCTCAGGTTAGATATATAATTTTTCCAAACAAATTTCATTCAGGCAAGTGAAAGCATTTTGCAGAAAAGGATACTTTATGAACAGTTAATTGTTGGTTTTAATCTCTACATTTTGGCACACTACTTATTGCCTTTATTACATCAATATGTATATATATATATATATATATATATATATATATATATATATATATATATATATATATATACTAGCAAAATACCAGCGCTTAGCAGCGGCGAAGTACTGCATTCAAATTGTTATTAAGAACAAAATTAAACCTTTTCAAACTGAGGGACAATATACCAATAATTATTTGTTAAGGATCTCTTTGTATACCACATTGTCATTTCGGCCCTCCAGTTGTAATATGACCAAACTGTGCGCTGAGGTTACTCTTGAGCATGCAACGTATGGTTAGCCATGTGAAAAGTAATCTTGTTTGAAATCTCACAGCTTGGATTGCTGCTGTCATAATCGGTTTGAGTTTCATGGTTTGTTTCAATTACGACAGTATTTGCAGGACTTGTGTTGAACAGACATTCGGCATCTGTCAAGCGTTGTAAGTATACAACCGGTTTCATCGATAACTTCACATCCAGCTTTTGAGAGTTTAAACATCCATTAACATCAAAGTGTCCACTACTGAAATGTCACCTGTGAATCTAAGATGTTTAAGAGGCATTGGCGGTTGTCCAAAGGTGTAAAATATTTGGCCATTTCGGTACACTTGAAAGCGACAACCGAACAATTCAGCGGCAGCCATCAACTCACATGCAGATCCATAGGTGAAGGGCTTAAGCATTTCACTCTTCTAGTGCTCTCCACACCTTGAACCTGTCCCAGTCATTCAATACATAAGACACAATGTTCCTCTGGATATCAAGAGTGAGCCTGATATGGCCGTGCAATATGTAACACAGAGAATGGAAAAGGCAGGTGCCATCTCCGGGCATGGAAACCACTCGGTAAGTGACAGTTCTTTGATCGATGGTGATCACCTCGATAGACATGTTAATGGGGGTATGATTGGAATGATAAAGGAAATGGGTACCTGAACAATGTAAAGTAAGTCTAAAATACCTACACAATAACTATAATCATAATAAATGAACAATAAAACAGCAGAGAAGCCGTGGATTAAATAAAAAGGCTGTAGTTATCAGCAGGGATATGTGAATCCCATGGTGAAGCAAGAAAGGGAATGTAGAGACTGGAGTGACGGACGGCCTTATATAGGCAGGCAGCCAACAACGTGGGAGGCGTAGGGATGGAGGACCCAACGCCGCCTCACACGGTGACCGAGCTGCACGCTGTGGACGTATATATGTACGTAAGTAGGATTCAGTTAGCGTTGGGAACCCACGTACCAAATTTCTTGAAGATGGGCCCATAAGTAACAAAGACCGTTGAAAAGTTCAATATGGTGGCCGACAGTGGCATCATACCACCGAAATAAGTACGTACATTGGTTACAGTTAGCGCAGGGAAGCTGCCTACCAAATTTCGTGAAGATGGGGTCATGAATAAGACAGTTCAACATGACGTACGTTGTCAACCGTTATGACCGTTACACGTAGAATTTCGAAATGAAACCTGCTTAACTTTTGTAAGTAAGCTGTAAGGAATGAGCCTGCCAAATTTCAGCCTTCTACCTACACAGGAAGTTGGAGAATTAGTGACGTTTGGAAAATTCAATATGGCGGCCGAGAGTGGCGTCATACCACCGAAATAAGTACGTATATCGGTTTTGGTTAGCGCAGGGAAGCCGCCTACCAAATTTCGTGAAGATGGGGCCATAAATAAGAAAGTTCAACATGGCGGACGTTGTCGACCGTTATCAACCGTTATGACCGTTACGTGTAGAATTTCGAAATGAAACCTACTTAACTTTTGTAAGTGAGCTGTAAGGAATAAGCCTGCCAAATTTCAGCCTTCTACCTACACGGGAAGTTGGAGAATTAGTGATGAGTCAGTCAGTCAGTCACTCAGTAAGGGCTTTGCCTTTTATTAGTATATATATATATATATATATATATATATATATATATATATATATATATATATATATATATATATATATATATAGTGACAGATAGGGTGCGCTATAGCTCCCTTGAACCCTTGTCCAAGATGCCAGACACCAGATTAAACTCCAAATAGTTGACTTTTTATTAACACAAAGTGCACAAAGCACCCTCCTCTCCACAATACTCATTAAATAATCACATTTCTCCAATACAAGAAACAATCCACCACTCCCAGACATGTTGCCACTCTTCCACCCAGCTCAGCTCATTGTCTGGGAGTTCCCACAATCCTTTTATGGTCCGTGACCCGGAAGTGCTTCTGAACCCTCAGTCCATGTGACTTCTTAGCACTTCTGGGTCAGATCAAAAACTCTTCTTTTTCTTCACCCCGGAAGCACGTCATTTCCCTTGTCCATGTGACCCGAATGTACTTCCGGGGCATAGGGCAAATAATATTCTTTGTTCCTCCCTGCAGCTTCATCTAGTGGCCCCTGTGATATCCAGCAGGGCTGTGGATGAAAACTCCATTGTCCAGGATTCCCTGCTTATCTTCGGGGCACCTCCATGCTGCAGGGAGGGCTCCATCTGGCAGCCTGGGGGTATTGGCCGGGATGACAAGCCGGCCATAGATCACAATATATATACAGTGTATATATATGTATATATATTGTGACAGATAGGGGACGTTATCGCTCCCTTGAACCCTCAGATCAAACTCCATACACTGGGTAAAAGTCCAATAAGTTGACTTTTTATTATTCAACAGTGCACAAAGCACCCTCCTCTCCACAATACTCATTCAATAATCAATTCTCCAATACAATACACAACAATAATAAACTCTCCACCACTGCCAGACGCGTTGCCACCCTTCCACCCAGCTCAGTTCAACGTCTGGGATTTCCCATCGTCCTTTTATAGTCCCTGACCCGGAAGTGTTTCCAATCCACCAGTCCATGTGATCTCCTATCACTTCCGGGTCAGATAAAAAGTCTTCTTCTTCATCCCGGAAGTACGTCATTCCTCTTGTCCATGTGACTCGGATATACTTCCGGGGCGTAGGGCAAATCCGACTCTCTGGGCCTCCCTGCAGCGTCCTCTGTTGGCCCCTGTGGTATCCAGCTGGGCTGTAGGGGAAAACTCCATCGTCCATATCCGGGGCACCTCCATACTATAGGGAGAGCTCCATCTGGTGGCCTGGGGATACTGGCCTTGATGACAAGCCAGCTATAGACCACAGTATATATATATATATATATATATATATATATATATATATATATATATATATACAATATATACTAGGAGGCTGTGCCCCCTACTCGCTTTGCTTGCAAACACCACACCCCCACCCCTGGGAGTGCGCTTCACGCTAGCCACTTCGCACCTCTGTCTCTCGTATTTGGTGTGTGTGGGGGCTGAACGAACGCTAAAGACGGATCAGCTGCTGGCTTGCTGCTAGCTGCTAGCTGCTACTGAGGTGTGTGATCTAAAAGCCTGTCCAGCAGCTGTCCTTTTGTCTCACTTCCTTGTCTCTTAGGATGTTAAAGTGTTTGTAAGTAGGCCATGATGTGCAAGAAGTCTTGCAGGACTTCAAAGTGTCTCTCTGAGATGATCACGTCTTGACCCAAAATGTTTTGTATAATAGAATATATATATTATAGCCTGTTGGGGGTGGCATTGAGCCCCAAACCCCCAGACACAATTGCACCACAATAGTCCCAGTTCAACTAAAGTGCTTTTAATTTCTTTTGTTCACAATACAGCACAACTCTTTCTCTTCTTTTTCTTTCTTTTATTTTTGTTCACCTCCACTCTTTCCTCCACTCATTCTGAGCCGACTGGAGGGCTCTCTTTCAACTCCAGTACTCCTGGGAGTATTTCCAGTATTTAATCGATTGACTCTGGGAAGCACTTCTCTGTCACCACAGTCCTTGTATCATCACTATCCAAGAGACCCCCGGCAGCACCCACAGAACCCGACCGGGCAGGCCCATGAGACCACAACCCCCATGCTGCAATGCAGGCTTCCATACTGGAGCTTGCTAGATGGAATGCTACCACCCATTTCAAGGGGGGATGCTCTGCCCATAGCAGGCAGTCAACCATTGTGCTGACCTTCCAGGTTCCTGAGTTAATGCCGGGTGGTTGTTAGGATGCCACTTCCGATGTAGCTGCTGTAACATCCTTCCACTTCCGTGTCCTGGCATGGAAAGGTCATATCACTACCTTCCTGGCCTTCTGCTATCAAGACTTCCTGGCCAGGTAAGGGAGCAGTATTCATATCGGTGTGTCTATCACAATATATTTATCATTATTATAACAGAAAGCATAAGAAAGTCTTCAATAAAAAAGACAATAAGGTCAACTCCCAATACTAAAACCTGCCTCCCCATAAATTATACAAACAAACACAGAAGCCATAAGATCCATAGATCTCGTAAAGTGTAAACTTTCTCAAAAACCACCCACTACCAACAAACTAAAGTACTGATGTTTTCATAATAGAAGCAAACCATCCAACCTTCTAATCTATTTCTAGGGTCCAGTTGATGTTTGATCACAACCCTGGATCTATTGCTGGGCACACACATACTTAAAGCTTGTCAGTCAGAGACAGTCACCGGTGTTTAAAGTCAGAGAGGTAGAGGCATTAATGTGTGACCCACTAAATAATTACATTAAAATAAATACAAAGGATGGAGGCACATGTGACAACTTACTACTATATATAGAGTTGATGCGCTCACCCTCACACTGTCCCAAGTTAGGTTTTTTAGTAAGTCTGCATTTTATTTACCAGCCCCTACGTGCTACTGTTGCTTCTACAGACTGAGATGTTTTGTTATCCTTTTAAGAGAAAGCAAATTTAGAAAGTGAATTCAATTCAGTTCATGCAGTTTAGTTTATCAAGCATACTTCCTCATTTGAGCCTTTTGTACTATACAATAATAACAAATATAATATGAAACAATGCAAAATAAAATGAAACATAATGAGTCCTGATGAAAGAATATGTTTCCTCAGTCACCTTGAGTAGCAGAGAAAGAAAAGACAGAAAGAAAACTATGGTGGGATTCCTGTGAATACAGTTCATACAGAGCTGCAGATGTAACAGCTCAGACGAGGAAAGTTGCTGAGCTTTCCATCAAAAAGCCAAGAACATGTGAGCCACCATATAGCTTTTGCAGATCAAAGCAAAGGATCAGTGTGTTGACTTGTTCCTCATCTCCTTTAATAATATACTGCTCAAAAAATTAAGGGAACACAATCATCACAGTCTAACACCAAGTCAGATAAGCTTCAGGGATATCAATCTGCCCAAATAGGAAGCATAAGCGATTGTGAATCAACTTCACCTGTTTGTTGCAAATGAAAGTGACAACTGATGCACTGGGGAAGCAACAGCAAGGCAACTCCCAGAAAGGGCATGTTTTTGCATATAATTGCTCTCTCCTTATCCTTCCTGACTGATTCTTCTCTAGTTTTGTATTTTGCTAGTCTCCTTGTCACTGCTAGGAGCATGAGGCAGTACATGAAGCCAATTGAGGTTGCACAGGTAGTCAAGCTCCTCCAGGATTGCACATCTATACATGCCTTCACAAGAAGGTTTGCTGTGTCTCACAGAATGGTCTCAAGAGCATGAAGGGTATACTGGCCCCTTCTTTTGAAAATTAAAGAAAAGAGTGTTATGTACAAGTATTCTTACACAGAATTTCAGACTGATTTTTACATTTTAAATTACAACATACCATATTCTCAAAGCCACTTAGTTGTGGCAAAGTGGTTGGGGAAAGATGGGAACCGGTTTGGGATGGAGCATCAGTGCACTGCAGGTCATGCACAAACCTCTCTACTCACTTACAGTGGGCCATAGCTGACACTCTTTGGAGCTGCCAGAAGAAAACAGAGTGCTTGGAGAAAAGCCCAAGACACAGAGAGAACAAAAACCTCACTCAGAGATTTGAACATGGGATACTACTGATTTTAAATCCATCCATTAATTTTAATTTTTTCCCTTTATGTTATTGTAGCACTGTGGTGATCATCCTAGCAGCACTAGACAAATGTCACACAAATGAAGGACACCACTACTGCCTCACACCTGGGTCGTGGCATTGAATCCCATTGCCCTCACTGTGGATTTTCCGCCAACATCCCTAAGACTTGTCAGGTCAGGTCAGGTTGGGGAGCATAGACTGGTACAGCATGTTGCCGCACCTACCACATGATGCAGCTTGGGATCCTGTTTGGAGCCCCCCAGGCAGACACGTGGTCCAGTCCCACTCCCCATAAATGACCATCTATGTTCTGCAGCCTAGTGGGTGTGTTCTTGCTCATACTCTATTCAATGCTTCCAATGGAATGGGAGGTTTGCAGGGTTGTGGGATCCAGTGGCTGTGTAGCATTTGTTGCTGAAGAGAGATTAACTGATTTTGACTTTGCCAACAAGTCAATGGAGGCTCTGATCAGGCCTCATGAGAGACTGATTGAGGAATCTGAGTGTCTGGGCCTCCGAGTGTTAAGGACCTCTTGGGCACAGAAATCAGCAGTGTCTGTCTGTGGAGGGAGTGTCGACCTTGTTGAGAGGTTTACTTACCTTGGCAGTGACATTTATGTCTGTCGTGACTCTTCCTATGAAGTCAGTAGACAGACTGGAAGAACATGGAATATCATGAGGTCGCTGGGAAGGGGTGTGTGGTGTTCCCGATATCTATGCAAAAGGATGAAGGTCCAAGTTTTTAGAGTCTTGGTGCTTCCAGTTTTGGTATATAGTTGTGAGACATGGACGCAATCCAGGTGACCTGAGACAAAGACCAGACTCCTTAGATGCTATATCTCTAAAACTTGTGTGTTTGGTTAATTGGCTCTGTGTGCCGTGCCGCGGATTGGCACCCCAAATAGAACTGGTTACTGCCTAGTGCTGGATGCTGCTGGGGTAGGCTTTGGCCCCAGTCACCTAGAGAAATAAGTGAGTTTATAATGGAAGATGGCAGTTTGAAGTGCTGCCACATAGCTCCAGTAGACTGGAATCAAATCTTAGCCTGGTTGGTTTCTGCATGAGGTGTGCACATTTTCATCTGGGATTTTGGTCTTTCTCCAACATATAACAGCTGATAATTGGCATCTCCTAATTAAAAATAAGTGTGTAAGTGTGAGATAGATAGGCACCCGGTCCAAAGTTGGTTCCTTATTTACTCCAGATGATGCCTGAACAGGTTTCAGCACTCTGTCACCATGAACTGGCTAAGTAGGCACTGATGATGGATGAATTATTGTACAAGTACACAAGATGGGCATTTTGAGTGCACCTAAACAAAGGTCTGTCATTTCTTTTGTTTTATAATTACAGGTTTGTTTGTATGTGAGCCAGATCTGTGGTACATGTGCCAATGAAATCCATCTGGCACAAAGCAGAGGGAAAGAGAGAGACGAGGAGGAAGCCAAGTTTTCACTGTATTTCCCTTGTGCACTTTACAGAGATGCTCAGCTGTTTCTGCCTTCCAGATTTCAGCTTGCTTCATCTTGCTTTTGCATGCAGCACCAACTGCTGTATAGAGCATTAAATCTCTGCACTGATGGTACTCTGTAGTCACCTTCTGTCTCCAGTGTAGAGAGCACTATTATTACTATTGTCATGTTGCATACATCTGGTTATGGTGATGTTTTCATTGCACCCCAATTATAATTATTTGGAAATCAGAGTGTTTGCTCATACTTTTTATTAAAGCGGAATTGCTTTTTTAATAGTTTAAAGTTTAAAACTTTTAATCAGTTATCTACTTCCTTTCCCATCTTGAGCAGGACACATAGAGAAACAAAGTTTGGCTTCTATTTCAGAAATATGTGTGTGCCTGAGGAATCGAAACAGTCACAAAGAAGAGAAAGCCATTCCATCCCAACATTCCATAATGTGCAGTTCTGCTAAGATGGACACCCTTCTAGAGGCAAAATGATCTACTGAGGAATCTCCTTAAGCTGAAGGCGGTGAGATTGCTTTTGGGAGAAGTGATACAAACACACTTTCTCTCAGAAGCCAGCAAGGAGGGCCAGCCCTCACCTCCTATTCCACCATTTGCCTAGGTTGTTTCCCAAACTTGACCTAAGATTTCCACTGTGTCTCCTGGTTTTTAATCCTCTTCTCTTTCTGAGTTGACATTATTTTATTCTGGAATTTAACAGAGATTTAAATTTTCTACTTATAGAATCCAATTGGTTTTCCTAAGCTTATATTATATAAGATTATGCATAATTAAATTTGTGTGTGTGCGTATGCAGTTCATATTTATTACTATTGTACGTACTCTTTTGTACTTATCTTTTTATGTTTTATTGTATTCACAACAGTACAGTGTGTGTGAGTACCTTTATAGTTGCAATAGAAGTATGTGAACTCTTTGGAATGACTTGATTTTCAGCATTAATTGGTCAGAAAATATGATTTGATCTTCATGTAAGTCACAAGTATACACAAACACTTCATGATGTTGAACTCCTGTGGCTCTGGTAATACTGTGAAGTCTGTTTATCTTTGCTTGGATGCGCCGGTGGGTATATAATAATCGGACATCGGACTATTGTCTCATACCCCCCAATAAATCCAGGCACAATAGAAGATCAAGAGCCTGTGAGTGAACTCCACCAGAAGGCTCCTCTCACCATCACTGGGCAAGCTGTTGAAAGCCAAGATCACTAAAGCACACCATGTCTTTGTTGCTGTGAAACCAGTGTGGAGGAATGAACTCTTTAGTCTTCATACCAGGCTGAGGATGTTTTACACAAAAGTCTGTGCTACTGTATGGGGCAGAGACTTGGATAGATACCAATCACCCTGACCACAACCTACAAGTTTTCATTAACACCTGCCTATGACAGGCTGTGTGCATTAGGTGGCCAGAGTGGATTTCTAACCAGAAACTCTGGCAGAGATCCTGGCAGCATCTCATTGTCAATATCATCCTGACGAGAAAATGGAAGTGGATAGGGTACACTCTATGCAGGGAATAGACAAGTATTTCATGGTATGCCTTGAAATGGAAGACCTAGGGAAAAGTGAAATAAGAAGATAATATGGAGAATAACCCTACAGTCAGAACTCAAGACCATCCGTCTATCTTGGGGAGAGGCAAATCAGGTAGCCTGACAGAGAGAGATAGATACCTAGAAAGCCCTATGGTCCAAAGAGGAATAGCTAACTATAATTACACACAAACACAACATTCCTATGGTAATAACAAACATAAAACTATAACACCTCATGTTTTTATTGAACACACCCATCAAACATTCACATTCTGCTGTGGAAAAAGTAAGTGAAGCCTTGGATTTAATAACTGGTCGAACCTCCTTTGGCAGCTATAACCTCTAATAAGAACTTCTGGTGGCAGCACAACATTCAGGAGGAATTTTGGACCATTCTTCCTTGCAGAAATGCTTTAGCTCTGCCATATGTTTAGGATGTCTAGTGTGAATGGCTTTCTTGAGGCAATTTCACAGCATCTCCATTTAGGATAAGGGCTGTGCTCTGGCTGGACCACTTTAAATAAGTGGATTTTCTTTTTTTGAAGCCATTCTGTAGTTGATTTACCTTGATGTTTAGGGTTATTGTCCTGCTGCATCACCCAACCTCTACTGACCTTCAGTGGGCAGACAGTCACCCTGTAGGATATCTTGATAAACGTGCAAATTCATTTTCCCCTCGATGATGGCAAGCTGTCTAGGCCCAGAGTCAAGGAAGCAACCCCAAATCATGATGCTCCCTTTACCGTACTCCACCACTGGGATGATGTTTTCATTTTGGCATGTGGTGCTGTTTTTCACACAATATGTACTACTGCATATTCTTCCTGAACAATTCAACCTTTCACCAGACCACAAAACAATTTCCAAATTGCATTATGGAGTGTCAGGATGGTCTTAGAGAAACTCAAGGTGTGCAGCAATGTTTTTGGAGAGCAGTGGTATCCTTGTTGGTGTTCTGCCATGGAATGAAGCCTGTTCAATGTTTTATTTATGCTCGACTATGGTGAACAGAGATGTTAACCTGTTCCAGTGATTCCTTCAGGCCTTTAGATGTTATTCTAGGGTTCTTTTATACCCCCCTGAGCAATCTGTGCAGTGCCTTTTCAAGTTATCTTGGATAGATGCCCACTTCTAGGGAGAATAGTCACCAGGGCTGGATTAACCATATGGACAGTTGAGAAGTTGGTCTGAGGCACAAGGAACTGTTGGACACCCTCAACAAAGACCTTGGAACCATGAGCATCTTGATAGCTGCATGTGCCTTCTCATGTGCATTCAATGGTAGAATCACAAAAATATAAAATTAAATAAATTAAAATAAAAAGCTGTTAAATCCCCATGAGGTTATTGGCTTGTTAAGCACCTGTTTTCTCTACTTTTAGACAGAAAATAAAATTGTCAGGCATCAGTATACTGCAGTTGATTAATTATATCCTTTTTTCATATGCATCCCACGCAAGCTCCTGAATGTTACTTACACGCAGTTACAAATCATTTGTATCGATCACTATTTGTTTAGATGATGTTTGACACCATACTGTATCTAAAAGCTCACAATTCAGGGTGATGGCTCTGTGAGATCAATTTACTGGAACATTTGATCATGGTTTAGATTGCTTCAAACAACAATTTCAAATATTGTGGGTACAAATATTTTCAAATTATGCATGGCTGTGATTCTTTACATTTAACTCTTCGCAAGTTGCTGTCCTGTAAAACTAAAGAGCAAGTGATACTAAAGAGCACTTTATTATTGTTATTTACTTTTTTTTAAAACATATCTCCAACAAAACTGGAAGCGCAAACAGTCTTCTGTTTTATCCTTTTTTTCATCAAACACCATCCAAATCTATGGACGATCCTTCAAAGCCTTCCACTACAGGAATATATAGTGTAGTTGGTAAGCCAAGTCATCATTTATTGAATCCTTTGGTGCTTATCAATTGCTTGTTTACTAAAGAGCATTTTATTAATTTATTTTTTTTTAAATCATGGGGAAAATGACTCCAGAAAAACTGAAAGAGCAAACAGTCTTCTATTTTATCCTTTTTTCCATCAAACTCCAGCCAAATCTATGGATGTAATCTCCCCTACACAGCATTGGAAAACTCACTGATACATTTGTTGTTTAGGAAAAGTTAACAATTTTACGTAGAAAGCTATTCAGGTCAATTGTAGAAGATATTTTATTTATTAAATAAAGAAATGGGTTTATTTAGTTCTTGCCAATTATAAAAAGACCTGTAATGGCGCACTGCATGATGACGTGCAGTGAATTCACTTGACCATACTCTGTTGAACCTTGACCTTTGTTGACCATATATGTGTACCAAATTTCAGGATACAGGTTATTTGATTTTTGACCTTGACCTTTGTGTGTTGACCTTTGACCTTGGAAGTCAATCATCACCTCAAAAGCAGATAGTAGATGTCATGTAGTATATGTGTACCAAATTTCAGGTCAATAGGTCAAACGGTTTGCGAGCTACAGGTGATTTAAAATCCTGGATAGACAAACGAACAGCCACGGTAGCATTTTATATAAGAAGATATGCTAGGTTTTCTCTGTTTAGAGAGTCAGTTCAATGCTATTTTTTATAAACATCCAATTATGATCCAAATCTCCTTTTGTACAGGTAGTTAAAAGATGATGTGATCTGCCTTATTCTGTTAATCTGTTATTGGACTGTAAAATTTGAATGCCGTCGTAATTATAATTATTTTTCTATTTAATGTCCTTTCTCTTGTTGTGTATTTTGTTAACATTTTGTTAACATTTTTTACCTTGCTTTAGTATATATAACTACAAGGAAATTGCACAGTCCTTATATTATTAGTTTGATTTTATTTTTGGGCAGAAAGAACTGGATAAAGTGCTAAAGAAATATGTAAAATGCCAAAGACACTAATTTTGTGTCTGTTGGCAAGAACAGCAAGATAGTGATTCATAAATCATTACCAATTATGATTGATTACACAGAGTCTAACAGTCCTTTGGAATTTAAGAAAATTGATACAGGTGCCAGGTGTCTCACTTTCAAAAACTTCGCCTGAATTTAATACTTTTTAAATTGTATTTTGGTGTATATTAAAATGCCTGTTCCTCCATGTGTGCAGGCATCACCATGGAGTCTTAACCCAGCCCCGGTAGCCACAGTATTAAATTATCTCCAATTTACAAACAATTTGTCTAACTGTGGACTAATGGATATCTAAACTCTTTCTTTGAAATTACTGAGCCTTATTCTTTTTATGCAGATCAACAATTCTTGATTGTAGATCTGAGATCTCTTTTTTTTGCAAGGCATGCTTCACATCAGAAGATGTTTTTGTAAACAGCAAACTATAAACATCTGCAACTTTTTGATTGCTATAAACCACACCTCCAATCTTATTTCATTGGTTGGACTCCAGGTTTTACTAACTCCTGACACCCATTAGCTTTCGTTAAAGTCATCAGTCTAGGGGTTTACATACATTTTCCAACCTACACTACGAATGATTTATTAACGTATTCAAATATGTACCAGACTGATATATTAATTTGTGTGCATTAGGTAAACTAGTCTCTGTTTTTTTATTGTAACTTATACGAAGATCAAACAATATTTTAAAACAAATGTATACACAAATGTAGTTATTTCCAAAGGGTTCACATTTTCTTGGTAAACATACATTCAAATAAATTAGTTATTATTATTATTATTATTGATATCAATGTATGCAATTTGTATCTTTTGCTGATATTCAAAAAGAGGAAACCCTGTTATAAATTAACATCTGATTCCTAAGGGATGGCGTCATGTTCAAGATTGGTTCCTGCCTTACATCCAATGCTGCTGGCCATTGGCAAGCTTATATTGTAGACAGGTAACCAACCAGTTGTAAGAAATTGTTGGCTAACAACCAAAATGGATGCCAGCAACATTTGGGAAAAGTAATGTCTTCTATAAAAATGTCAGCCAAGGCATCATGTTTTGTCCTTTAACTGTGATCAACAATGTCCAGCAGATAGTAGTCACTGCCATTTTATCCTAACTTGGTGTTCTGGGATAAAAGATATTGGCTCACAATACTGTGAGCATTGGATGAGCTTATAAACAGCAGGCAGATCGAAATAATTTACTGACCAGGAGGAAGGGGAACTCGAGATGAAGTCTAGAAAAGAGAGATGGGCACTAGACAGGTTAAAGCATATCCACTGCCTCATTTGATATTCAGAGTTTGTCAAGGCACAGTATGCGCTTAGAGGGAAAATACAGTAGGTTTTATTGTCCTTATAAATTAATGTACTAAACCATATTGAAATATTTAAACTACCGACAATCAAAATCTCTGGGATCTGTAAAAGAGTGAATTGAGGAGGTGTGTCCCACTACCTACTAGAGTTGAGGTTACATTAGAATTCCAGATGATGGTGTTTGGAGATATATTTATATTTAACATATTAATATATATAATATATTAAATATATTTATATTACATGTTATATTTTTAAGTTGCATCATTATGCTGCAGGTAGCAACTTTGTACTCTGGACTCAATTCTGTCTAGGTTACTTCAGTCCAAAAATGTTGTGTTACGTAGACTGGTTGGGTGCTTAATGGTCTAAACTTTATAACTGAATTTTGCTGGAAATTCCTGAGTTCAAAGACATGACAGGCTCTAGCTCTCCAAAGATATCGGCTATAAAATAGATGGGTGGATTTTGTTTGTTTGGGGGATAACGTACTCTAATCCAGGTTTTACATTGGACTATCTGTTAAATTATGAAATTCTATTGTTAAATGATAGGAATGGGTGCAGTAGATTAACAATGCTAACGTGCTGAACGGTGCTGAAAGTCTGCACAGGTAATTTTGATTTACAGAATAATTCTGGATATCATAAAGATAATTAGTGCATCAAGACTACTAACTGTGACTTGTGAATTTAATAGCAAAGGTTCATTAGTAAGGTTGATTCCTGGCTTTAATGGTGTCCTTCTGTCTTCAGTAGCAGGACAATAGAACAATATAGATGAGAACAGGCCATACAGCCCAACAAAGTTCACAAGTCCTATCCAATTAATTCTTCCAAAATAACATCAAGTCAAGTTTTGAAAGTCCCTAAATTCTTACTGCCTACCATAATGCTTGGTAAGTGTCTATGGATCTCTGTGTGAAGAAAAACTTCCTAATGTTTGTGTGAAATTTACCCTAAACAAGTCTCCAACTGTGTCCCATTGTTTTTGCTGAACTCATTTTAAAGTAACAGTCTCAATCCGCTGTACTAATTCCCTTCATAATTTTAAATATTGCAATCATGTCTCCTCTTAATCTTGTTTTGCTTAAACCTGAAAAGGTTCGGTTCTTTTAGTCATTCCTCATAATTCATCCCCTGTAGTTCTGGAATCAGCCTAGTCGCTCTTCTCTGGACATTTTCTAGTGATGCTATGTCATTTTTGTAGCCTGGAGACCAAAACTGTATGCAGTACTCCAGATGAGGCCACGTCAGTGCGTTATAAAACTTGAGCATAACCTCCTTAGTCTTGTACTCATGCTATATAACCTAACATTCTGTTTTCCTTCTTAATGGCTTCTGAACTCTGTCGGGAAGTAGATAGCACAGAGTCCACTGCAACTACTAAATCCTTCTCATAAGGTGTACTTTCAATTTTGCAATTTTGCATTGCATATTCAAACCTAACATTTTTACTTTCTACTTGTAATGCTTTACATTTACTTACATTAAAGTTAAGTAAATACAGTGTAACACACACACTACAAATGTGCTTTTGTAAATGTAAGTTTTGTAACTTACATTATTTTGAAATGAATCTTTTTTCAAGTGATATTTGCTTCCAATTTTTAGATTATTGCTGGCTCCCGGTGACCCAAAATTGGATAAAGTAGTTTATTATTTGAAAAATATGGCCTTGCGTGCAAATTACAAATACATTTGAAGTTTAATTTGACTAATTGAACATTTTTTGTATTTTTTCACACATGACTCAATTAAACTTGCTGTATTTGCAGTTATTTTCAGAACGAGTTCTATGACAAGTGAATATTTTTATATTTGCCGTATATGGTGTGCATAACAAGATAGGAGAAAACGGCAAAAAGGTTTGCGGTACCAGAAGTACCCCAGTATTTTTGCTGACTGTAAAGATGAAAAGATAATAAGTACTGTAAAAACAATACTGATCTGCCTTCTTCGTGATCATTTGACAGCTGGTGCTATCTTGAAGGCTGCTGGTAATTTATCTTGCCAGGAACAGTAGAAGAAGGGCTGCAGGCTGTAGTAAGCAGCTGTCACTTGTCCTGTTTCAGGTCTTCCTGACTGAGCATTAAACAGTAAAATGGGTACATGAAGATGTTACATCCAAAACCTTCCCTGGTGTTGCTCTTAAATTGTTCCCTGTAAGAGGCATTTAATACCAAAGCACATAATAATAAAACTATTAACAAATTAACATAGTGCAAGTAGTAAGAAACGGCTTTGTGCCAATAAGAGAGATGTAGAGAACCAACAATCAGTGTTACGTGTGGGTTTTTATATGACAGCGCAATGAGCTGGAATCTTGCTGTTTCTGTTAACTGGTGGAATGGACTCAAGCTTGCCACAACCCCCTAATGGAATAAGTAATTTAAGTAAAATAAACAGAAAGATGGACAAATTAATATAAATTAAATGAAGATTTAGACAAGTCAGTTACCACTAACTACTGTTATTAAAAACATCTAAGAAGAATTGTAGATATAGAGTGCGTTTACATACAGAGATAAAGTAAGTATCCTGCTTAAGCCAGAAATCTGGCTTCTTAAATTCCCGTTTACATGTACGAGTCCACTTGTGGAGTTCTCCTTAGGCAAAAATGCTGCAATGTCATAAAAATTTGGTAAAAAAGGTTAAACATCATCAATGGCTGCTGTGAATACAAAAACAAGCATTGAGCCTGTGTCTTCCAAAAGACTTTGCTTCTAAATGTAGTACTGTACAATCAGCTCATCAGTATGAATTTAGTGATTTCTGAAATATTTAGACCAGGGGTCTCCAACCT
This sequence comes from Polypterus senegalus, assembly GCF_016835505.1. NCBI lineage: Eukaryota > Metazoa > Chordata > Cladistia > Polypteriformes > Polypteridae > Polypterus > Polypterus senegalus. The sequence continues at coordinate 98,582,219 of NC_053164.1, forward strand.
TTTTTCCCCTGAGAGCTACTTTTACAAAATATAAATGGCTGAGAGCTACTCATGTTTTCTAACGTTTATTCTCATAGCTTATTTCAACCCAAACAAACTGAATAAGCTTGTTTTGCTTGAACATTTACAAAATGTTGGTGTCCACAACTCACATTTTGCATTAAAACATCACAAAAAATATTTAGTTCAACTGCAAGTGCATTTTGTATGTCTGCATGCATTTTCTAGTGTATCTCACACTATTGAATTAAAACATGAATTCTGTCAAAACAAAACAATGCAATTACAAATACAAAGATATTACTTATTCATTTGTCATTTTGTACACACAGAATAGTGTGTACGTATAGTGTGAGGCTGCTGTGAGAATGTGAGTGACTTTATGCCAAGTTTAGTTATCATTCATCTTGAAGTGATCATTGAAACCGGCGAATGTAATATTTTTTGTGCGTATGTATCATTTATACATGAGGCCCTAGGACTGAATATGGGATGAGAATCTTCTGCCTTCCGCCATCTGTTGCTGAAGCGGAACCTCAAAAGGCGTCAGGTGTTTACAGATGATGGAAGCGCAGCATGATCTGCGTACAGTTCTGCTCTGCCCAAGCGTGTACCATACACATAGAACATATTTTACAAAGGAGTCATCATTCAGTACTTCAGATTCATTTAACATGGTAAGAGCTTTGTTCTCCCAGTGTCTCTCATGTTAATGTGAATATTTCTGGTCATTGCCATCTCTGTAGTATCTGTGGTTAAGTGAATTTTCATACAATGAGGCCCACATAGAGTGTGGGAGGATGAAAGTGGTTGTCATTGTTGTTATGTAATAAGTCTGAAAGTCTGGACAGTAAAGAGACATGGTATGATGAACTAGGATAGTAATAAATGGGTACAAGAATTTGGAAAACATCCAAAAAAATTATTTGCAGTCAAATTAAAAAAATATAGAAAAACACAAAGCTTAATTAGACTTGATAACAGCACCCCCAGTAATTCCAAGCAGCAAAAGGCCATGACCCTTATAATTAAGTTTCCTCTGAGTTATCTTTGGGTTTGAATTTACTACCCTGAAATTTCTAACACTTCCTTGAGAATATATTGTATTTCATTATTAAGATGGAGGAATCGTGCTGGATCACTTTATCTATATCATTGAGGATTTTGAATACTTTAATTAGGTAATTGACGCATGGTGGCACAGTAGGTAGTGCTGCTTCCTCAAAGAGCCAGCATTCCAGGTGTGAAACCCTAATTTTGCATGTTCTCCCCTTGTCCTTGGGGACTTTCCTCTCACATTCCCAAAAATATACACGTTAGACTTATTAGCAATGCCAAACTGGCCAAGTGTGAGTCTGAGTGTGTGACAGTGGACCATATAAAGGACTGGCACTCCAGGGATTTGGTTTCTGCTATGCGTCTGATGCTGCAAAGATATTACTTGGACCCCAATGAAATGAATTAAGCGGGTTGCAGTATATTATGTTTTCAGTTATGTCACATAATTGGTCTTTCCCATTAAGGACTAAAGAGATTTAATGTCCTGATCAGATCTACTTCTTTTTTATTAGCATACTGACCAGATGTGGAGACACTAAAATAGCTTCAGAAGCACAATATATTTTCAGTATGACCTTCTTTGTGTTTAACAGTTTTTACAATCATACCTATCCTTTTATTAGACTTCTTGTTTGCTTGTCTGTAATGAGTGAAAACTGAGAAGGAGGCATCAATTTAAACTCCTTCATTTTTTGTAAGCTGTCCATCATGGAATTATTATTAATCTTATTTCTCTTCTTGCACATATCATGGAGCATTTTTTTTAATGTATTTTCCAAATGTTTTCCCAGATTGTACAGGCGAATGCACTTTCTTGGTTTTCTTGGTATTTGTAATCTCTTCAGTTTTGGTGTTAATTGTAATTCAGTGGAACATCTTCTTGCAGTCTTTGTCTGATTCTCATTACTGTGCTTTTGATAAGTTACCACTGACGACAATGTGATCATTCATCTTCGGTGCATAATAAACATGTGAAAGATTTTTTTGTAAGCTGAAGTAACCCACATAAAATGCTTTTTTTTTTCCAAATACTCCAATTGCCTGCTTAAAAGAAAGCCTAACAGTTTTGTTCAGCCAAGATCCTGCCCTTCTAAATGCATGCTGATTCTCATACAGAATTTTGATTTCATACAAGTAGTGCTCTAGTTCTTTTTCCCTCACTATTGCTTCCCTTATTTTATACAGGATAGTGATGAGCTGTATAATTACATTTTATCTCGTGGATTGGATTCACTTTTGCCACTTTCCAGTCAGCACATGTACAGTTTGAATGCCTGTCCTACTTGAAGATAATGATAAAAATGGTACGTTGGCGTCTATGAATTTTAGTTATGAAAGCATTCACTGCAGCTCTTGAAAGCATTTCCATCATTAGAGATAGCTAATAACATGCACATATGGGCCTGAATACGTATTTAGGCACACTCTCCTTTCATTCCACCTCATGCCAAAAATTACTAGCCTAATATTTCCCAAGGTGACAGTAAATCATTTATCTTGCTCCAGTATGACCACAGTCATATAGGAATTTTTCATGACAGGCCTGATTGACCGTGCAAAATAAGGATGACAGTTCATCAGGGAGGCTTTAATTAGCTACAGTATGGCAACTGTTAAATTGTGCAGCTGTGAGTGGAAATTAAATATTTGGCTTTCAAGGGGACCTGAGCATCTGCAATTTATTAATTTTTAGGAGATTTAATTGAACAATGACTCATAGAATATCAATGTAAATCACAATTACTGAAAAAGCACAATTCTCTGGACTTGCACATGTTAAAGTGTCATGATGTCATGATATGGTAAGGCTTTGCATCGGCGGTATGCTGTAAGTGGACAACAAAGGCTAATTTCTCAAGCAAGTTTATGGAAAAGTGATCATGTTTAACTTAATACTGAGAATTAAGAGTTTTAAAGGCTGGTCATCAGATTTTGAATAATTTTTCTTCTCTTTCTAACAAAGGATTTCATCTGCTCTTCTATACAGAAGAGAACAACTTATGAATGAAGCATAAATTAGCTGCCATATGCTCAGCTTTGAACACGCTCTAAATAAAGTCTAATATGATATTCTGTAAATCTGATGATCATCTAATACTTTAGACCAAATTTATTCTATTATAATAACGCCTTTACAAACAGCAAAAGGGAATCTAGCAAAAAAATGTTTCATTGTAATTAACCATTGTTAGCATATTCTTTAAAATTTAATTTGTTAAAATCACTGCAGCCATAATATATGGTAGAAAAAGAGGTCAGGTTTGTGAATGGATTTAATTATACTATTTATACATTGTCACAGGGTACCCATTCCCAGGCGACTGAGACAGCTTGGAGGCACACAGAGAGCAAAAATTAATTTCCTTTACTTAAAGCTGCAAGTTTGCTGAAGTAATAAATGGAATGAAACAGCCCCGTTCCTTTCTCCTTTAACGCTTCGTCTTTGTTGAACACTTTTTATGTTTATTCTGTCTCAGCTTGCTCCTTTGTTTTAATTGACCCTTTTGTCTTCATAACACTTAGCATTGTGTCTGCAACCACCCAGACTATTGTGTTTGTAACACAATTTTTATTATTGCATTCTCTATTACCTCTCAGCCACTTGTGTATAACAGACAGGAAGAGCTTGGTACACAAATAGGCTTCTGTTGCAGGTAAAATTTTTAAAGAAGCTGAGGGATAGCCATGTAGTGAATCATCCAAAAAGGTTTTATCTTATCATTTACTAACCAACCTGTCTCCACTCATTGAGAATATTATTTGGGACACCTGTACACCTGATTATTCATGTAATTATCTATTCAGCCAATCATGTGGCAGCAATACAATGCATAAGATCATGCAGATATGGGTCAGAAGTTGCAATTATTGTTCACATCAAACACCAGAATGGAGAAAAAATGTGATCTCAGTGATTGGCCATAGCGTGGTTACTGGGGCCAGACGGTCTGGTTTGAGCATTTCTGTAACTACTGATCACCTGGGATTTTCACACACAACAGTCTCAAGAGTTTCCTCAGAATGGTACAAAAAAACATCTGGTGATCAGCATTTCTATAGACTGAAGTGCCTTTTTAATGAGAAAGGTTAAATGAGACTGGCCAGACTGGTTGAACTGACAGAAAGGCTCACATAACCACTCGGTACAACTGCAGTGAGCAGAAAAACACTGAATCTTGAGGTGGTAGGCTACATTGAGTTCCATCAGCCAAGAACAGAAAACATAGCCTAGTCTGATGAATCTCGATTTCTGCATAGGCAACACAGATGGTCAGGACAGAATTTAGTGGCAACAGCATGAATCTATGCACCCTACCTGCTTTGTGTTCAACAGTCCACACTGGCGACAGTGTAATTCTGTGGGGAAATGCTTTCTTGACACACTGTGAGCTTGTTAATGCCAATTAATACCATCATTGAATGCCACAGGCTGTTTGAGTTTTTTAATAATAATGTGCATCCCTTCATAGACACATTTTCTAATGACTACATACAGCATGATAATATACCATGTCACACTGGTTTCAAGAACAAGACAATATGTTGAGTGTTTTTCAGTGGCCTTTTCTGTCACTAGATCTGAATCCAATAGAATAACTATGGGAGGTGATAGAACAGAAGATTTGCAGCATGAATGTACAGCTGACAAATAAGAAGAAATTGTGCAATGCAATCATGCCAACCTGGACCAAAATCTCAAAGGAAATTATTAAATGAGTAATAAAGCTATTTTTGAGAGCAAAAGGATGTCCTACCCGGTATTATTTCCTAATAGGTTGCTAAGTGAGTGTAGTTTAAGATTATAGGGAGACAGTACTTAGCAAGGCAGGAAGGGGTGCCAGTCTATTATCTACACAAACATCCACAGAAACTTATACCAGGCTGATTTTGAGTCACCAGGTCAAAAAAACATGCACTTGACCTGCTCAAATCCACCAGCTTATAGTGGAATTTCTAGGAAAGTGATGAAAATGTGCTTGTGGAGAAGAAAGGTTTAGGGATATGTCTTTTGCAACCTTTTGAGATGGGTCTCACTTGAGCCTTAGGGGAAGAGTATTTGGATATTCAGATTGGACGGTATTATCTTTTTGTTATAGTGCTAAAAATAACCATGAGCTGAACTTTTGTTCTTAGTTTACATTTATAATGCTTTCCATTCATTTTCTTCTTTAGATTGTGAGGATATTAAGAAATTGCATCCTGTGGAAAGAACAGTGCATTTCAATGTATAGTATACTGTACCTTTCCAAGAGCACCTAATTCTGTCAATAATCTTCTTTAAAATAATGCAAAGAAACACTCTTTGAGATTTTCTATTCATCCATTCATTTTCAAAGTTCAGGATGAATGCAACACAGAACACTAGGCATCTTGCAGTGGAAAAATACAAGATATAACCTTTACTGTGTTAATGGATATTGATCAGTCAATCAGGGTGCTTTTAGCTATTCAGGGCATACACACTACTTGGGGATAAAACTGTTTGTGCTACCATCTGCCAGAACATAAAGGTGAGAATAGTTTTGTCCAGGGAGGTTTGAATCCTGTATAATGGCTGTTGGATAAATAAGGGATTAACTGAATAAATCCTGTTTCAACCTACTGGCTAATTCAGTGGGACACAGAAGACTGCAGCTTTGTACAGTTCATCATTTAACAAACCTTGGGCTTCTCATAGATTACTTTAAGCTTTAAACACATCAAATGTCCTTAGAATCAGCACTTAACCACTAAGCATTTAACCCATTGTCTTGCTAACCAACATATGTTCTGATTAATCAGAATCTTTGTAAATTGCCGAAATCATAAATGTTGTCTGTTGAAAACGTCTTAAAAATCATGAGATAACAAAAGGGATAACTGGGAAAGAAAAGGGCAGGTGAGTGACCAATAAAGGGAAGACTCTAGTATCAAGGAGCCTCTAACAATCCAAGGCCTAAAGTAGTCTCAACAGCAGAGATCCCTTAGCTGACAGACCACATGAATGTCAGTTCTTTATCAGAAAATAAACCAATAAAATAGGTCTTCATTTCAGATCTGTAGAAAACCAAGGTAATTTGAGTAAACAGGTTAAATCATCCACAATTATCCATTCATCCATCCATTATCCAACCCGCTATATCCTAACTATTATTTCTAGACAGTAGCCTGCTGAAACCTGGAAATAGTGACTGAAAAACACTGTCACAACTCTTGTATCTTCTGAACTTTCAATCACAGGACTGCTTCAACACAGCTCTCACTTAGGAAAATATTTCTAACTAGAGAAACACACAAAACAACAAATATAAACAACAGTAAACTCTTCACTTGTCATCTATACTAATAAAAGGCAAAGCCCTCTCTGACTGACTGACTGACTCAATCACTCACTGACTGACTGACTGACTCACTCACTCATCACTAACTCCCCAACTTCCCGTGTAGGTAGAAGGCTGAAATTTGGTAGGCTCTTTCCTTACAGCTTCCTTACAAAAGTTGGGCAGGTTTCATTTCAAAATTCTACGCGTAATGGTCATAACTGGAAGCTATTTGTATCCATATACTGTAATAGACTGCAGCTCGATGGCCGTGGGAGACGGAGTTGCGTGTCGCATCATCACGCCTCCCACGTAATCACGTGAACTGACTGTGAACGCAGTACATAAAAAACAAGGAAGAACTCCAAAGAGCGCTGAAGAAAAAACGCATGCATGCATATTCATAAGTGCAGCTACTGAGGAAATAAAGCACGGTGTAAACTGTAAGTTTAAATTAAGTTTATAGACACGCTCCCGCTGCCGTTTGTCATGCCTACGACGGGTACCATATTCGCGAGATACAAGTTTAATGAGAAGACACGAGGTATAAACGAGACTTTGGATCACTTTGTAACGGAGTTAAAATTGCTGTAGCGAGAAACTTTTAAGTGCTGGGACTTAGCTAACGTTAAATAAAGCCGTAGACATCGCAACATCACACAAGAGAGCAGCTCACGTGAACTGACTGAACACAGTACGAGTGATCACTTCCATGCATCAAACCTGTTCAAAAAACGCTTTACACAATTGACAAGGTAGGTAAAGAATATGCTCCGAGCTGAGCTCCACAGCTAACGCGGTCTTGTGGAAGCAACTTCGTCACGCTGCCACAAAATACTTACAGAAAAATCCACAAGTTAATACACACGCTGTCTCTAGAGTTTCTTCACACTCTGAATGTATTCCTCGCATCAACGTTATACCCTCTGATCTCCCATTTCAATTCAAATGCCTCCAATTTCCAGTAAGGCTCTGCTTCGCGATGACAATTAATAAAACACAGGGTCAGACCCTACAAAAGGTTGCCATTGATTTGAGGCAACATTGCTTTTGTCCTGGACAACTATACGTTGCATTCTCAAGAGTAAGCTCAGTGCACAGCTTCGTCATATTACAACCGGAGTGCTGAACTGACAACGTGCTATACAAATTGATCCTTAACAAATAGTTATTGGTATATTTTCCCTCAGTTTAAAAATGTTTTCTTTTCTTCTTAATAAAAATTTAAAAGCAGTACTTCGTCGCTGCGAAGCGCGGGGATTTTTGCTATATACAGTAAACATATATGTTGATATGTATATATATGTGTATATATATGTAGATATGTAGATATATATGTAGATATATGTGTCTGTATGTGTATATATATATATGTGTGTATGTATGTATGTGTATATATATATATGTGTATGTATGTATGTGTGTATATATATATATATGTATGTGTATGTGTATATATATATATGTACAGTAATCCCTTGCTATATCGCGCTTTGACTTTCGTGCCTTACTCTATTGCGCATTTTAAATGTAAGCATATCTAAATATATATCATGGATTTTTCGCTGGTTCGTGGATTTCTGCGGACAATGGGTCTTTTAATTCAAAGTACATGCTTCCTCAGTTTGTTTGCCCAGTTGATTTCATACAAGGGGCGCTATTGGCGGATGGCTTAGAAGCTACCCAATCAGAGCATGTATTACATATTAACTAAAACTCCTCAATGATATAAGAGATGCTTCCCGTGCGGTGCTTGATTGTTTGCTTTTCTCTCTCTCTCACCCTCTCTGACATTCTCTGCGCCTGATGGAGGGGGTGTGAGCAGAGGGGCTGTTTGCACAGAGGCTGTTTGCGTAGAAGATACGGACGCTCCTCTAAAAAATGCCGCTTTATCGCAGTGCTTCGGCATACTTAAAAGCCCAAAAGCACGTATTGATTTTTTGATTGTTTGCTTTTCTGTCGCGCACTCTCTCTCTCTGACATTCTCTGCTCCTGACACGCATTCTTTGAAGAGGAAGATATGTGTGCATTCTTTTAATTGTGAGAAAGAACTGTCATCTCTGTCTTGTCATGGAGCACAGTTTAAACTTTTGACTAAAGGGTGTTATTTCATGTCTAGAGGGCTCTAATAATGTTAACAGTGTGGGAGAGTTTAAAAGGGCTTAAAATATATAAAAATAACCATACAAACATATGGTTTCTATTTCGCGGATTTTCATCTATCGCGGGGGGTTCTGGAACGCAAACCCCGCAATCGAGGAGGGATTACTGTATGTATATTTATGTGTATGTATGTATGTGTGTATATATATATGTATGTGTATGTGTGTATATATATATGTATGTATGTATGTGTATATGTATATATGTATACGTATGTGTGTGTATGTATGTGTGTATATATATGTTGATATGTATATATATATATGTTTATATGTGTGTGTATGTGTGTGTATCTATATATATATATATATATATATATATATATATATATATATATATATATATATATATATATGACAGCAACACTCATAACATTGACAAAACAATTACTTTGACAATCATGTTACGTTATTTTTTACCCTTTTCTTTTTCATAACTTTTTTAACACACTACTTCTCCACTGCGAACCACAGGTATTTTGCTAGTTTACAAATATAAGAACTTAAACTTGATTATGAATTCTGAACATGTATCTATCGTGTCCTGGTGGATTACCAATAGATGGTTCTACTGGGACCATGCTTTAATTTTACTATTTTTTTCTGCTGACCAGTAAACTGCTCATAAGTTTTCTGCTACCTGCTACCTTTTTGAATTTCCAGAACATACCAGGCCATAAGCCTTTGATTAAGACCATGATCAAGGGTCTAGCCCGTTCGCGAGTAATCACATGCCAGACAGACAGACATTAGCATTTTATACATGTACTGTAGATTCTATCTTTGCTTGTAAAGGCTCTTAAACCTATTCATTTAGCCTAGGGAAAAACATCAATGTGTATACTGACTTTTAAATCTGCATTCTTCTTCATATGTGCCTAGCATCTAAATAAAAAGTATTTCTCTGCCAGTACCACCATTTATTCAAAAGAGAATACTACTGATAAAAACTAATTAAAATTAGACTTTAAAGTGTTAACAGAAGGACTATTAAAAGGTAGTCATGCTGAAATATAATTATTCTTTAAAAACAGTACAATATTTTGAAAATTGGCTTTGTTTCTTGTAGTAACTTAAAAATAATATTGTTAATTCATTATCTTTGTTTAATTATATAAAGACTGGGAAAAGAGCTATATAAATTCTGAAATTGTAATAATTATAAACCATCATTAAGGAATCATTTATTTTGCTGAATTGTATTTTCTCTTTACACATTTATTTAAAGTTAATGTTTTGTATTGTAACCAATAAACATTGTATTATTTTGGAGATGTACAATAATGTAAAAGGCATGCCTTTCTTTGTGATGTCTTCTATTATTGTAAACATCAATATTCTGTTTTTTCAGGTCTTCAAACAAAGTGTAATCTATACTAATAAAAGGCAAAGCCCTCACTCACTCACTCACTCACTCACTCACTCATCACTCATTCTCCAACTTCCCGTGTAGGTAGAAGGCTGAAATTTGGCAGGCTCATTCCTTACAGCATACTTACAAAAGCTGGGCAGGTTTCATTTTAAAATTCTACGTGTAATGGTCATAACTGGGACCTATTTTTCTCCATATACTGTAATGGACTTTAGCTCGATGGCAGTGGGGGGCGGAGCTGCGTGTGACATCATCATGCCTCCCACGTAATCTGACTGTGACTGCAGTACGTAGAAAAAAAGGAAGAGCTCCCAAAGAGCGCTGAAGAAAAACGCAGAATACTTTATTCACGAGATATGAGGTATAAACGAGACTTTGGATCACTTTGTAACGGAGTTAAAATTGCTGTAGCGAGAAACTTTTAAGTGCCAGGTCTTAGCTAACATTAAATAAAGCCATGGACATCGCAACATCACACAAGAGAGCAGCTCACGTGAACTGACTGAACGCAGTACGAGTGATCACTTCCATGCATCAAACCTGTTCAAAAAACGCTTTACACAATTGACAAGGTAATAAAAGAAGATGCTCCGAGCTGAGCTCCACAGCTAACGCAGTCTTACGGAAGCAACTTCGTCACGCTGCCACCAAATACTCACAGAAAAATCCACAAGTTAATACACACACTGTCTCTAGAGTTTCTCCATACTCAATGTATTCCTCGCATCCCCATTATACCCTCTGATCTCCCATTTCAATTCAGATGCCTCCAATTTCCAGTAAGGCTCTGCTGCGCGATGACAAGTAATAAGTCTCAGGGACAGACCCTACAAAAGGTTGCCATTGATTTCAGGCAAGATTGCTTTTCTCCTGGACAACTATATGTTGCATTCTCAAGAGTGAGCTCATGCAGCTTCGTCATATTACAACCAGAGTGCTGAACTAACAACGTGATATATAAAGAGAACTATAATAATCGTAATAAACGAACAATAAAACAGCGGAGAACCCGTGGATTAAATAAAAAGGCAGCTTCTTTGGCAAAGCAAGGAAAAAGGATGGCTTTATATGTCGTTAGTTTATAAAACAGCGGAGAAGCTGTGTAAAGGCTGCTTCACAAAAAACCAGCGGAGCGCCTTATATGAGCAGGCAGTCAGCTAAAGAAGGGAATCAATAAATATCTATAATCGTAATAAACGAACAAAAAATAGCATACAAGCCGCGGATTAAATAAAGGAAATGGGTACCTGAACAGTAAAGTAAGTCTCGAATAGCTACACAATAACTATAACAATCGTAATAAACGAAAAATAAAACAGTACAGAACCGTGAAGCAAGGAGAAACCTTATATGGTGTTCATTTATAAAACAGCGGAGAAGCTGTGTAAAGGCAGCTACACAAAAAACACCAGAGCGCCACACTCTGAGTGTATTCCTCGCATCACCGTTATACCCACTGATCTCCCATTTCAATTGAAATGCCTCAAATTTCCAGTTAGGCTCTGCTTCGCGATGACAATTAATAAGTCTCAGGGACAGACCCTACAAAAGGTTGCCATTGATTTGAGGCAACATTGCTTTCCTCCTGGACAAAACTATACATTGCATTCTCAAAAGTAATCTCAGTGCACAGCTTGGTCATATTACAACCGGACTGCTGAACTGACAACGTGGTATACAAAGAGATCCTTAACAGATAGTTATTGGTATATTTTCCCTCAGTTTAAAAAGGTTTTCTTTTCTTCTTAATAAAAATTTAAAAGCAGTTCTTCGTCTCTGCGAAGCGCGGGGATTTTGCTATATACAGTATATATATATATATATGTATATATATATGTATGTATGTATGTATGTATGTATGTGTATATATATATATATGTAGATATGTATATATATGTGTATATATATATGTGGATATGTATATATATATATGTGTGTATATACACTCACCTAAAGGATTATTAGGAACACCTGTTCAATTTCTCATTAAAGCAATTATCTAATCAACCAATCACATGGCAGTTGCTTCAATGCATTTAGGGTGTGGTCCTGGTCAAGACAATCTCCTGAACTCCAAACTGAATGTCAGAATGGGAAAGAAAGGTGATTTAAGCAATTTTGAGCGTGGCATGGTTGTTGGTGCCAGATGGGCCGGTCTGAGTATTTCACAATCTGCTCAGTTACTGGGATTTTCGCGCACAACCATTTCTAGGGTTTACAAAGAATGGTGTGAAAAGGAAAACATCCAGTATGCGGCAGTCCTGTGGGCGAAAATGCCTTGCTGATGCTAGAGGTCAGAGGAGAATGGGCCAACTGATTTAAGCTGATAGAAGAGCAACTTTGACTGAAATAACCACACGTTACAACCGAGGTATGCAGCAAAGCATTTGTGAAGCCACAACACACACAACCTTGAGGCGGATGGGCTACAACAGCAGAATACCCCACCGGGTACCACTCATCTCCACTACAAATAGGAAAAAGAGGCTACAATTTGCACAAGCTCACCAAAATTGGACAGTTGAAGACTGGAAAAATGTTGCCTGGTCTGATGAGTCTCGACTTCTGTTGAGACATTCAAATTGTAGAGTCAGAATTTGGCATAAACAGAATGAGAACATGGATCCATCATGCCTTGTTACCACTGTGCAGGCTGGTGGTGGTGGTGTAATGGTGTGGGGATGTTTTCTTGGCACACTTTAGGCCCCTTAGTGCCAATTGGGAATCGTTTAAATGCCACGGGCTACCTGAGCATTGTTTCTGACCATGTCCATCCCTTCATGACCACCACGTACCCATCCTCTGATGGCTACTTCCAGCAAGATAATGCACCATGTCACAAAGCTTGAATCATTTCAAATTGGTTTCTTGAACATGACAATGAGTTCACTGTACTAAAATGGCCCCCACAGTCACCAGATCTCAACCCAATAGAGCATCTTTGGGATGTGGTGGAACGGGAGCTTCGTGCCCTGGATGTGCATCCCACAAATCTCCATCAACTGCAAGATGCTATCCTATCAATATGGGCCAACATTTCTAAAGAATGCTTTCAGCACCTTGTTGAATCAATGCCACGTAGAATTAAGGCAGTTCTGAAGGCGAAAGGGGGTCAAACACTGTATTAGTATGGTGTTCCTAATAATCCTTTAGGTGAGTGTATATATATATATATATGTGTGTGTGTGTATATATGTATGTGTATATTGTCACACACGTGTGCATGGGAGGCAGCTGAAGGGCTTAGAGAGGACTGATTATACACCTGCCCGGGGGGGGCGGGGTACGCTAACGCTCTTTCTGAGTTCTCTACAGGTCTTTCCCGGGAAATCCCACCAGGAGCCGCCACCTCGAAGCGGGACACATCACTTCCGGCCCCAAGGATGACATCACTTCCGGCCCCGGCCCCAAGGATGACATCACTTCCGGTTCCGGCACAGAGGACGACATCACTTCCCCCCTCCGTCCTATAAAGCCTCCTGCCTTTGCTCTGGGAGGCAGTTCTGTTTTGGACTCTGTTGTGTAAACTTGATTCTGATAAATCAATTGCTTTTGCAGCCAGGAAACCGGAATAAACTGGTGGCTGCCCCAAACCTTGCCATGCCACAAGTATGTTCTTATTACAATATATATATGTATGTGTATGTGTGTATATATGTATAATTATCTGTATGTATGTATGTATGTATGTATATGTATGTGTATATATATGTTGATATGTGTATATATATGTAGATGTGTATATGTATATATAGATATGTGTATGTGTAGATATGTGTATATGTAGATATGTTTATATGTATATATGTATATGTATATATGTTTATATGTGTGTGTGTCTGCATGTGTGTGTGTGTGTGTGTGTATATGACAGCAACACTCATAACAGTGACAAAACAATTACATTGACAATCATCCATCCATCCATTATCCAACCCGCTGAATCCTAACACAGGGTCACGGGGGTCTGCTGGAGCCAATCCCAGCCAACACAAGGCACAAGGCAGGGACCAATCCTGGGCAGGGTGCCAACCCACCACAGGACACACAAACACACCCACACACCAAGCACACACTAGGGCCAATTTAGAATTGCCAATCCACCTAACCTGCATGTCTTTGGATTGTGGGAGGAAACCGGAGCGCCCGGAGGAAACCCACGCAGACGAGGAGAACATGCAAACTCCATGCAGGGAGGAACCAGGAAGCTAACCCGGGTCTCCAAACTGCGAGGCAGCAGTGCTACCATTGACAATCATGTTACGTTATTTTTAAAATGTTTCCTTTTCTTTTTCATAACTTCTTTAACACACTATTTTGCTAGTATTAGATAAAAGAGAAAACAAATACTATGTGTTTAACTTATTTAATGAATTGAATGAACAAATTAAACCAGGGCCGACAGGCACCTTGTGAAGAAGTAATTGCTTCCCTACTTTGTTCAACCCTATTAAAAGGATTGTGAGAACCAAGATGGCTGAACATAGCCATCTGTTATCAATACTGAGGACCTTACCATCAGAGTGAAGTTGCCAGCACATAGATTCAACAGGCAAATAATGCAACATGATGAAACAATCAAAAGAAAAATCTGAAAATATCAGAAAAAAGTTGGTGATCTGTGAAATTTAGAGAGGTAAGTACTTCTTAGATTAGAAAAGCTGAAATCAAACAAATCACTTGGACTAAATAACATCTATTATTGAATGCTAAAGGAGGGTAGTGAGTACACATAAAAACCACTGCAACATATTTTTCAGAAATCTATACACATTTCGTCTTCATCTGGGGAACGCTCCCCATCACCTCCAATCATCATGTGGCCATGGGAACCTGGTAGGAAAAAACTTTACATTTTTTCCTGAAGACTGTTCATTTCACACATTCATCGTCATCTGCCCCTGCTGTACTGGACTGTGTTGGGCTTTGTGGCTATTGCTAATTGTTTATTGTATAGTGGATATAAAAAAAATATCACAGACAGGGAACTGACGAGGGCTTCTGTATACATGTTTTTTGTAATATTGTTTGTTCTTTTACTCTATCCCAGACCTGACTACACAACTGCGTGGTAGTTCTGTTCTTGCTGACACCATTACAGTTTTTTTTTATAATTGCTTTGGCACTAGTTTCAGAACCTTGATGTCATTTTTTAAAACTGTAGATCCAAAACTTAAAATGGTTACCACAGGCTTTCCAATGTTCAAAACATTGTATTTTAAATTTATATTGTTAAAGAAGCCTTGCACTTCCAGAATCATGGAGACATTATCCACACACAAATTACCAATAGTGTCACTGTGTAGTTGTTCATACAACCATTAGATATTGTACTACAAAGAATGATACTTGTTTCATCATGGTGCAACATATAATGTCACTGTAAAAGGACCATTACATAGAATATTACAGACGTGGCGGAATCATTGAACAAATCTGAAAGGTATTGATGAATTACAATAATGTACATCATAACACAGGTTCCCTTAAATGAAAGCAACAATTAGGTAAAAAAACTAGAGTAATACAAAAAAACTATTCAAACTGCAGTGTTGTTCACCTGCATTACAAAAAGCCAAACAGAGGCTTAAAGGTCTCACTCATTTCCATCAAATCTGTTATGTGGATTTGGCCACAGGTTTTCATCCATATCCGAATGAATGTTCTCTCCTCCCAAACATCTTGGAAAGTTGCATGCCTCATCCATGGCCTGGAAAAAGGTCACTTGTTGATGTGGGCGCTTATCATACACTTTCCACCTCCATGTGGAGAAAGGAGAGTATGGGAGTAAAGCACATGGTAGTGAATTGTGGATGGGCCCCAAATTATGCCTGCACCAGTGGAACATGGTGGAACCTGGCATTGCCCCACACAATAATAGAGGTCATGCCAACAGCTCTACAGAGTAGAGTTAGCTCATCAAGGAATGCTACAAGGAGCTCTGCATTGTATGAGATAATACAAGGTCTGTGTTACACCACACCATCTTCTGATATACCTGCACACATGGTGCTGCTGGCCTCACATTGTCCAGGTACTTTGTGGTTGACTGCTGGCCGGCGAAATTTCAACTTCTTCTTGTCTTGGCCAGGTTGAAGCCTGCCTCATCCTCAAAAATGAATTTATGATGGGTTTCATCAGCATGTATGGCATCACCTTGTAAGTAAAAAGATATTTTGAAAAGAGAATCACTGATTTTGGTACAATGATGGGGAATCTTTCACAAACAAGTATCATGACACTGAACATACCACTCTGCATTTTTGTCAAAAGGCACATGGTATTGCTGTTTTAGGAACATTTGGTGCCTTTTCAGTAGGCATGTAGTGGTTGGCAAACTTACAGCTTCCATATTGTTAAAGATGTCTTCATTGTCCAGGATGTGCTGTCTAATTTCTTTAATGCAAATGTCATTTAGTGGCTCAGACCAAGTTGACCAGATCGTGTTCTTTAGTTAGGAGTCTGATTCTTCCTTCACTATTTGGTTTAGTCTTAGTTCTATAAGAGATATTACAGGAGAAACATGACTTCATACTGTAGAACATAGTCAAATAACCTACTCTGTGGTACACATTGGTATGCAGTATACAGTCCTCTGACAACTAAGAGTAGCCTACTATACTGTAATGTTCACTGTAGGGCATACTAAAGACTTACCAGTTCTTATTACAGAACAGTTGTGATGATTGAGGCCATAGCTGATCTTCTGATGTTTGGTTGAATCATTATTGCTGCCTCGACCATTATCATACCATGATTTATGACGTGATCTACAACCATTGCTCTGTTCTCATGGGATACTCTTTGCTGTTTCTGCTGCTGTTTTGGTCTGTGGCCTTGTACTCGAACCGTGTTCCCCCATACCTCTCAAACTGGGCCCCTGGCCACCTCTCTGGTGAGGCCCAAGACCTCCTCTAGATAAACTCCATGACCACTTCTCAGATGTGGTGCTTGTCCCCTGCCATTCCTGACCACCATGTTTTTCTTGTCCTACTTGACCACCTGCCTGCTCCATGTTAAAATATCACTGTGTTGCTGTGGATTCCATTTATTCATACTTGTACCACGAGATGAAATCAATCATCAGCAACAAATTGGTGTCAATGGATCCTGTTATCCTGACACTTTCATGATGTGAACATGGGGTATTGTACTTCCGTTTCTATAAAAATATGCTTTAAGAGGAATGCAACAGTTACTTATCATTTAGAGCAGTTGTATCAAGTGATAGTTAGATCACTGTAATGAAATGAACAGTCATCTCAAATGCAATGTGTGAATTGCATTTTGAAATGGCAATACTTTGATGTTAAGGCTTATCTTTTTGAATTGGTGATCTCTGTTCAATGAACAAATGATCTTTGGTTTATGTGTATTGTATTTAAGCAATTGGAAACAGTGTTTTGAAAAGATTAGCATTTTGATCATTAGTTGTGAGATTTGGGTCTAGAGTTTTGAAAAATTACATCAAGGTTCTGAAACTAGTGCCAAAGCAATTGTAAAAAACTGTAATAAATCAGGAAACCCCAACATTTATTTTGGATGTTGTGTCATATCCCACTCAACCACTATATATATGTATGTCATTCTACAGGTTTTGTGCAAAGATTACGAGCCCCTCAGTGGCCTTCAGTTACATTTCTGCCTGTTCCATAAGAAAATGACACTGACCCGGACTGTTTCTATAGTGCATAACTAAAAATAAAAAACTTAAAAGTATCCACTTAATCACATACACTTCCTTATGTGCCTTAGCAAAGTTGTGGTGCTATTGTGCCCTTTTCAGTAAGGCATATTGCTGTGGCTCCAAAAAAGGGTCAACAGCAATCTCAACCTAAATAATCTGAAATAGGTTTGAATTTTCACTGATGTTCCACCAATGTTACCCAAGATCTGTGTGTGTGTGCTTTTCTGTTTGTCTCTCAAAGTTCACAATCACTTCTTTTGTCATGCTTATGTTCAGGGGCAAGCTTCTTTTGTAACCTCACTTTGCTAGTCCTGTCATTATTGTAGAGCAGCCCAATTATTTTTGTCCAGTCGA
The DNA here is from genome assembly GCF_016835505.1 of Polypterus senegalus. Lineage (NCBI taxonomy): Eukaryota > Metazoa > Chordata > Cladistia > Polypteriformes > Polypteridae > Polypterus > Polypterus senegalus. Next base: position 98,600,153 of record NC_053164.1, read on the forward strand.
ATATTTTGTAATATCATTGTCATTGTTTTTCATTAAACAGTTATGAGTCAAACACATGTACAACAGGGAGCCATTAGAACCTCAAGTGTTCAAAATTATTCCAAAACCATTCCAACTTTTACTTTGTATCTAACCTGTCAGTGTTTCAGTCATGGAGTTAGCATCATTTACTCTGATGTACATTTGACTTGCTATGCTGTAGTTTAGCTCTCTGCACTGGCACTTCTCCCTGCATGTTTATATTACTGAGTGATATATTTCTTATGCTTCAGTTAACGAGAATTAAATTCTTTCTTTTACGAGTAGTGGGGAGAATTGTTGGAAATGTTTAACAGAATTAGTACACGAAAATGTTATCAATCTTCAAACTTTTTTTATGACAATACCAAAATCAGAACCACAAAATTAAGCATGAGGCAATTACGTCTCAAAATATTTTTTTTTTACTTTAGTTTGCTGTTCAAATGCTAAGGACTATAAAGAGAAATGTGTTAAGCTTAAATAAAATGGCTTTAACAATAAGTCATAACTGTTGCATGTGTAATTATACTACAGCTACAATAAAGAGTCCTTAGACTCAAAATGTCATATACACAATGGTGTCATTGACAAAGCAACAATAAAGAATGTAAATAATACATAAAAATTGATTTTTAGAAACTAAACTAGTAAAAAATATTCAGAATAAATCAAAATAAATTTAATTCTGACATGGACAATAAAAAGGCTAGAAATGTCAATAGACACCATCTACTACAACTGCTTTGTGTAGTTTTCTACTTTGCAAAAGTGTTGTGCAAATTGTGCACACTGAATTGTAGCACAAGCTGGGTGTACAATTGAATTAGCTCGCCCTGTATTCAAGTGCTTGTGGTAGTGAATTCACTGACATTCCCGTTGTAGTTGTAATAGTTATCAGGTGCCAAATGTATAAACGGTGCATACACACAAAAATGTTGCATATGCCTGTTTCCACACACACACATTGCGATGTATAAAAACTAAACTTGCCGTAAAGCCACACACAATCTCTCGCCTGTTCAATCCATTGCGTATGCAAGTTTTCGGCTTGGTTTTGCCCACTGGTGGCACTCAACGTCAAAGCAGTGCTATTGTTCCTGTGGTTGCCCTTTATTTTTTAGATTCACATCCCTGACGCAGCTTTATCAAATACACAGAAATTAACTGCATATCATTTATTAATTTAAGGCATCTGATTGTAATCAACCTGTAACAATATAATGGTCCAAGGGATGGCCAAACTATTCCAAAATTCCAAAGCTACTTTAGCGTTGTTACTCTCAGTGCACCACTCAGAGTATTTTAATGCACTGTATCTGAGAGTGGAATCACAGCTCTACAGCAGCTAATCAGAAAGATGATTATCGGGATACAGCATCTAGCACACACAACCTCAGCCATGCGTACAGTCTATTTGAGCTGCAGCCTTACCTTGCGGTTCAGAAACAGTTTTATCCCAAGAGCTCTAAATGCACTCAGTCAGTCCATCAAGTACTCCTGGTAGAATTGTTTGTACTTGGAAGTACAATTACCTCACTGTAAACTTGCATTACAGTTGTAATATTGCACAACGTGAGCCATTTTATGAGCCATTTCACTATCTGCACTATATGTACATGTATATTGTACTTATGCTTTCATATGATATATTTTTCATTTTTTTATTGTATTATTATTATTGTTACTGTTATGTTATGATTTTATAGTAAAATAATTTTATGGAAGATTTGCATATTGAATCTCATTGTACCATAGGCTAACAATAGAGGAATTCAACTCAATTCAATAGAAGAAAGTTCGTATTTACAGATGATGACAACTGGCTTCTAAGTTGATTAACATTTCCAAGAGCTATCTATCTGGAGCTCTTGATATCATTTTTAAGATGAAATGCAGTAAAGTATGTATATTACATTATACAGATAAATGTTTAAGTTCATTTAAATAACTAGCAAAATACCAATGCTTCGCAGCGGAGAAGTAGTCTGTTAAAGAAGTAATGCAAAAGAAAAGGAAACATTTTGAAAATAACGTAACATGATTGTCAATGTAATTGTTTTGTCACTGTTGTGAGTGATGAGTGTTGCTGTCATATATATATATATATATATATATATATATATATATATATATATATATATATATATATATATACAGTGGTGTGAAAAACTATTTGCCCCTTCCTGATTTCTTATTCTTTTGCATGTTTGTCACACAAAATGTTTCTGATCATCAAACACATTTAACCATTAGTCAAATATAACACAAGTAAACACAAAATGCAGCTTTTAAATGATGGTTTTTATTATTTAGGGAGAAAAAAAATCCAAACCTATATGGCCCTGTGTGAAAAGTAATTGCCCCTTGTAAAAAAACCTAACTGTGGTGTATCACACCTGAGTTCAATTTCCGTAGCCACCCCAGGCCTGATTACTGCCACACCTGTTTCAATCAAGAAATCACTTAAATAGGAGCTGCCTGACACAGAGAAGTAGACCAAAAGCACCTGAAAAGCTAGACATCATGCCAAGATCCAAAGAAATTCAGGAACAAATGAGAACAGAAGTAATTGAGATCTATCAGTCTGGTAAAGGTTATAAAGCCATTTCTAAAGCTTTGGGACTCCAGCGAACCACAGTGAGAGCCATTATCCACAAATGGCAAAAACATGGAACAGTGGTGAACCTTCCCACGAGTGGCGGCCGACCAAAATTACCCCAAGAGTGCAGAGACGACTCATCCGAGAGGTCACAAAAGACCCCAGGACAACATCTAAAGAACTGCAGGCCTCACTTGCCTCAATTAAGGTCAGTGTTCACGACTCCACCATAAGAAAGAGACTGGGCAAAAACGGCCTGCATGGCAGATTTCCAAGACGCGAACCACTGTTAAGCAAAAAGAACATTAGGGCTCGTCTCAATTTTGCTAAGAAATATCTCAATGATTGCCAAGACTTTTGGGAAAATATCTTGTGAACTGATGAGACAAAAGTTGAACTTTTTGGAAGGCAAATGTCCCGTTACATCTGGCGTAAAAGGAACACAGCATTTCAGAAAAGAACATCATACCAACAGTAAAATATGGTGGTGGTAGTGTGATGGTCTGGGGTTGTTTTGCTGCTTCAGGACCTGGAAGGCTTGCTGTGATAGATGGAACCATGAATTCTACTGTCTACCAAAAAATCCTGAAGGAGAATGTCCGCCATCTGTTCGTCAACTCAAGCTGAAGCGATCTTGGGTGCTGCAACAGGACAATGACCCAAAACACACCAGCAAATCCACCTCTGAATGGCTGAAGAAAAACAAAATGAAGACTTTGGAGTGGCCTAGTTAAAGTCCTGACCTGAATCCAATTGAGATGCTATGGCATGACCTTTAAAAGGCGGTTCATGCTAGAAAACCCTCAAATAAAGCTGAATTACAACAATTCTGCAAAGATGAGTGGGACAAAATTCCTCCAGAGCGTTGTAAAAGACTCATTGCAAGTTATCGCAAACGCTTGATTGCAGTTATTGCTGCTAAGGGTGGTCCAACCAGTTATTAGGTTCAGGGGGCAATTACTTTTTCACACAGGGCCATATAGGTTTGGATTTTTTTTCTCCCTAAATAATAAAAACCATCATTTAAAAGCTGCATTTTGTGTTTACTTGTGTTATATTTGACTAATGGTTAAATGTGTTTGATGATCAGAAACATTTTGTGTGACAAACATGCAAAAGAATAAGAAATCAGGAAGGGGGCAAATAGTTTTTCACACCACTGTAAATTGTTCACCTCTGCTAACCTTCTTCCTTTTCTGATTGTGTCAAAATTTACATCATGCATAGGCAAAATAGCTAATAGGTCTGTTTTCTGTGTAAATATGCCCAAAATTCAAAAGAAAAGATTTTTGGGCATTGTAAAAGAGTGCTGTATGTGCCCTTCATCCTTCAGCAAGACTTAACACAACCACAAAAAAGGACAAAAAAGTTCCATTGTTTGAAACTTGAGTTAAACTATTCATTCAACATTTTGAATCAATATGTGCATGTGATTAAAATACGTATATTAAAATGTATGAAAGCAATTTAATGGAAATGTCTCTGCCCTTTTCTGATTTCCACAATCATTGTTTACTTTTGACATTGAGTTTATTATATCTTCACTGAAATCCTAATAGATAAAACAAACATGACTGAAGAAATTATACAAATTTATATATATAGTAGTTATCTCATCCAACTTCCAGTTTTGCAAGTGTAAAATCAACAGTCACCTCCTTTGATTCATGGCCTTTAGCTGTAATAACTGCCACCAAACACTTCCTGGAATTGGTGACCAACCTTGTCAATAAGCGCTTTTATCTCTTTATTGAGTTTTGAGATAAAGTGATATTACTAGCTGTACAGATAATTCTAGTTCATATTTATATATGAGAAAAATATATGCATTTTGAAAAAAGTACCTGATAGAGGCTCAAGCTAAATCTGTTGACTGCCAAGCACAATGATAGACAACAGATAAATAAGGTATTTTTCTGCAAAATTATTCTGAATCATTAGAATCTGCCATGGGGTCATTTTTAGTGTAACATAAATACTGAGTACAGTATAAACGTTATTCTCTGTATGCATAACAGCTTGAAGAGTCACACTTATGGAGTCCCTTTGCTCTCAGTTCTAGATGGGGTTAGTCATTTTTTGCTTTCCTTGCTGGCATGTTTTATTTTCACAGTTACAATATTATTTAACTAACTTAGTTCATGCAGGAGGCAAAGTAAGTTGGTTTTGTAGAAATTGGCACAAGCTGACACTCTGTTGACTAACTTGTTTTATTTACAGTCAGGAACAGCTATGGATGAGTAAAACATAAATATTTAAAATATAAAAGTTGAAATCCTGTCTGTCATGGTATATTTGAAATAGCAAATTAATCAATGGAGTCACACAGGATGTTTTATGATGGATGATTTTGAAAATTCCCCAATATTTTTTAAATAGGAGTTTTTCAAATTTTAAAAATGTTTACATCATTCCCTATTTTACAGTATATCTCAAGGTAATTCAAACTTTGTCAACAAAATTCTGTGAAGAATATATTGTTATGCACACAGGCCTGGGTACCACCTTCCTAGCTCAAGCTCTTGTCTCACCCTGGGTAGAGAGGAGGCACTGACGTTAGCAATGTGTTCTCCTTTCTCTTCCACAGCTTGGAAAAGACACCCAAAGGAGGCCCCACCCCTTCCTGTATCAGCCCTTTAAAGCCAAACTCCTACTGGAAAGTGGCTTCAGATGAACAACAGACACCTGAGGTCCACATCATTTGTTACCTCAGTGTTGAGCAATCTCCTTTTTTTTAGCCATTTGCTGACTGTCTTTTGTCTTTAGATATTTCAAAGAAAGAGAGCACACAGGTTATGTTTATGATAAAGTTTGACAGTAATAATAATAAATAATAATACATTTTATTTGAAAGCGCCTTTCAGAACACTCAAGGACACTGTACACAGTAAAAATAATAATAAAAGTAAGAAAATAAAAAGCAGGCAAAAGAGCAGGTAATTTACAAGATCATAAAACATAAAACATGAAACAGTTCCAAGATAGGAAAATGGAGAAAGTTATGTGGGATAAGCTATTTTGAATAGGTGAGTTTTTAGTCTAGACTTAAAAAGAGAGAAAGAAGTGATGTTTCTTATTTCAGGAGGTAGGGAATTCCAAATTCGAGGAGCAGAGCAACTGAAAGCCCTGCTCCCCATAGTGGCAAGACGGGGGACAGGGACAGAGAGAGAAAGAGAAGAAGAGGATCTGAGACAGTAATGATTGAGACTTGAAATGCTGTGTACATTGGTACTATGGACTAATACATTTTGACCAAAATTCCTGGATAGGGTTACTATGCAAAGCAGAATAGAGGCAGTACTTCTAAAAAGTATTCACTCTCTTGGATGTTTTCAGATTTTACTGTTATACAACATTGAATCACAGCGTGGATCTAACTTGGCTTTTTAACACTGATCAAAAGAAAAGACTCTTTAATGTCAGAGTGAAAACAGATCTCTGGAAAGTGGTCTACATTAATTAGAAATATAAAACAAAATAAATGATCACATAAGTATCATCACTGGTGCAGCCAATTGGTTTTAGAAGTCACATAATTAGTTCAATGAAGATCACCTGTCTGAGATCTCAATTGATTGTACTATAAATGCTAAATCCTAATCTACACAATGAAGACAAAAGAACAATGTTGGAAACTCTGTAAAAACCACAACTCAGGGGATGAAGAATATTCCTTGGAGTCCAATTAAATCAATCAAGAGTATGGCACAGCTGTATATCTGCCTAGAGCAGGCTGTCCACAAAATCTGAGTGATGGTGTAAGTCTAGTGAGGAATCTCAGAGAACTCTAAATTACCAGGTACAATGGCTCAGATTGGAGGGACTGTGCATGCAGCAACTGTGGCTGAGGTGATTCAAAAGTCATAGCTTTATGTGAGAGTTGCAAAGATAAAAAAAACCATAACATATCAGCAGAAGGTATACGAGAGACTGAAGTCAGCCGGACGAAGGTTCTAAGGACTGTTGAGACCAAAATTATGCTTTTTGTATATCAGGCTAAAAGCCATGTGTGCTGTAAGTCAAATACTGCACATTATCAAAAACACACCATCCCCACCATGAAGCATGGCGATAGCAGCATCATGTTGTGGGGATGCTTCTCTGCACCCTAGAAGGCTCATGACGGTAGAGGGTAAAATGAATGCAATAAACTACAGAGAAAACCTGGAAGAAAATCTGCACGATTCAGTCTGTAAGAAACTTGAACCTTACAAGATTTGTTTTTCAACAAGACAACTGCCCCAAGAATAAAGCCAAAGTTACACTGGAAGTGATTAAAAACCAGCAATGTTAATGTGGATGAGTCAGTGTCTGGATCTCAATCCAATAGAGAATTTGTGGCTGGACATTACAAAGACGGTTCACTCACAATCTCTATGCAACCTGAAAGAGTTTGAGCAGTTTTGCACATAAGAATGGGGAAAATTGCAGTGTCCAAATGTGCCAAAGTGACATCTACCAAATCATGACTTGTAGGGGGTGAATATGTATGCAATTAATTATTTGTGTTTTATATTTGTAAAAAAAATTGAGCAATTTGCCGACATCTGTTTTCACTTTGACTTTAAAGAGTCTTTTTCTTGGGTGATCGGTGTTAAAAAATCCAAATAATTCCACTGTATTTCCACATTGTATATTAATAGAATGTGCCAACTTTCAAGGGACTGAGTACTTTTTTATAGGCACAGTAACAGTCTTTCCATTTTAACTTAGGGCTGAGACAGTTCACAACAAGCCCTACTGTTTTCACATTCACTACTTTTGTCCTTCAAAAAATATGATGGTATAAATCTGACTAAATTATTAAAAAAAAGAACCTGACTGAAAAAAAATACTGAAGCTTTGAGAACATTTGAATTGACCTGTACTAACTCTCATCAATGTAAGATGTGTATTGGATCAGCTGGAAACGTCCCACATGATGATCTCCAGAGGAAGACTTAACATTTTACCAGAATGGATTTTAAAAGGTTTGAATAATTGTAACTCATAAATATGTGAATTTGTATCAATATAGTGAAAAGAACTGCTCAGATTTATGAAGATAAGGACTAGCATTTATGGAAAATATTGTTCTTAATCTCATGTTTGTGTTGAACCCTGAGAGTGTCTGATATTCATTCTTAATCCTTAGTTAGTGTTCAGGTTTTTTTAGATATACAGTAGAGTAGTATATTGACTGTATAAAGGGAATTCTGAAATAAATGAAGGGTATGTTACAGTAAATATATCATGATGACTAAAAATGAATGAATGAAATACTGATCAATATCTGATAGTACTGTAGGTATAAAATGATTCGAGACTGCAATCCTTTAATAATTGTAGGACTGCGCTGATGAGTGTGTGATATTTCCAGTAAAGAAATGCTCAGTTCATTAATAGTTATGATGCAGTAGTGAAAAAGAGCTGTATTTTTATTATGGAGAAAAGAAATCTCCATGTGACAGGTATCAGATAGGAATGCACTTTCATCTCTAACTTCCCTAGAATGTTCTTTAGTCTTCATTTTGTACATTTCTTGCAGTTTGCCATGAATGATAAGGTGCTCCAATTCTTTGTCGGACAATTTAGGACTGTCAGACCGCAGAGGTCTAACTATTTAAGCAAGGAGCACATTTCAGGTTTTATCTTCTTCCTCTTTTCCCACTTCTATGTATTGTCGATGTGCCTGATCAGCCTTCTCCAAACAGTTCAGTCCCATAGCTCAACACATCCATAACCAGATCAAAGAGTTAAGGACTTAAAGACGATCCCTGGTGCAGACCTACTCTAACTGGGGTCTTATATATGTTGACCCCCACACTGCTTTCAACCCGAGTCCTTACTCCTGTCCTGGACAATCCTCATATACTACTCTGATACTCCTTTCTCTCTCATACACCTCCAGATCTCCTGACTTGGCATTCTATCATAACCTTTCTCCAAATGAATAAACACCATATACAAACCTTTCTGTTTCAGGTTTGGTACTTTAGGTTATTTGTTTGTTGTCTCTAAGATTGTACATCTTGAGTACGTAGATTTGCAAAAACATAATGATATATATTGTAAAAAGAGTAGAGCAACACTGGAAACTATTTAATACCATCTGAATACTTTTGCAGGGACCTGCAGATTGCAAGCAGTCATTCTTAGTATGTAATTATTAAGCAATACTCTGTTGGTGAACACCTCAATAATTTTCAGTGCAGATATTAGTAATGCTATTCAAAAATGCTGCCTTAACTTAATTTAATATTTTCTGGTGAATGAAGCAGCTCCCAAGCAAATGTCTTGACCCAGAAAACAAAATGGGAGCAGAACAGCGTAACCTTCTTTAAAGCCGCATTGTTCAAAGTTTTCTAATTTATCCAAAGCTACCAGATTTATTACAGTCTGGATCTCTATGACCCCACAATGAGAAAAAAAACATGTTCATTTAATGAATGGGTGAAAATGTGATTGCCCTGTGTGAATCTAATCAAAAAATGGGGAAAGCACAAAATATGATATTACTTGCTTCACAAAACAAATATGTACCAAGCGCCTGCCAGAGAAACCTTTCTGCTGGCTTGAGTATAACATCATTCCATCTGTTCTCAGGTACTTACCATTAAAAGCTGAAATACGTACACATTCCCCTATTCTGACAGCCTTCAAGACGTTTCAATAGCAGCTGAGAGGATTTGAAAGATGAGAGTACATTTGAAACATAAAACACATCATTGCTCCTTCTCTTTTGGTGTCATAAAAGTATACATTCCAAACTGAGAACATTCACAAATCCCAGTGCAAACTTGAAACGGTATAGTAAATGTTCTGTTCAAAGCGTATTGTAATTCTGACAGAACATCTTTAGATGCATCACCAACTTTTTGTCAACTCCCAGGCTACGCATTAACATTTTTAAATACACAGTAGTGTATTTTAATCCTATTATATTTACACAATACTTATCATTTTTCTTTTGAGCTGCTATCCCTGGATTAGAAGCAAACTTATAAAGGTTACTGGTGGCGGTGTTTTACCATATATATATTAATTTACATTTCTATCAACATCAAATTTGTTTTTCAAGAAAACATTCTTAAACATCATGAGTATTTGAATATTTTCATTAACTATTCTGTACATGGCCTTGATTTATCCCAGAAATATAATTTGGATATAGAATCTGATTTGCCTGTCAAATACGAAAAACATTTCTGGTGTGGCCCACTGCAGAAAAATATTCTTACAGATGTGTGATTAATAACTGTAAAATGACGTGAAGCAGTTATTATTATAAAAGGCACTATATAGCATAAGGAGGAGCCCTGATTTCCTCAACCTATCTAGCATAGTTTGATAAATTAATGAATGAATGATTACCTGAATCCAGTTATCATATATAAAAGGCTACTATATGAATACATTTGTAACTTTTCTACTGCCTGTTCTGATACTCTGTCTTGCTCTCTGAGGTTACAGATATATAAGGAATCATACAGTGTAAAAGTTAATCCTCACAGAGTGATAGGAATATGTGATTTGGGCCATTAAATGTATAAAAGAAAGTCTACATAATAAAGAGTATAAAAGAAAATTAAAGGTGAATAGGGTCATCCTAGGACCCTGCACAACAAAACAGCGTAACATCTCCTGGTTATTGTTTTGCTCACAATAATTTTTGGGCACCTTAACAACTGCTGTAGGCCCTTAGGAATATAATGTTGTGGTGTTCCATCTACACAGATGTTCTCAGAATAACAATACAATGAAGCTCATATACTGTACAGGACACCTTGCCTTCCTCCATTTTTGAAGTACAGCTTCTTCTCCTCGATTAATTTCAGTCTCTGACTCAGAGCTAGACTTGGAACAGCTGATCTTAGAGCTAGGAATCATTAGTGAGTTCAAACTGATTTTACAGTATCTAACTCCAGGAGAGTAATATGTAATTTGAACAGAAAGTGTGATTTATGTTGCGTGGATGTGACTTCATGGCCAATGCTTTTTAAGGTGGCGATGTGCAGTTCACATTATCCAAGCTTTTAAGATAAAACTCTTTTTTTTGCTAAGGGCAAATCATTGTGAGTAAAGGCTGTAAAGTTTTTACTTTGTTATTCTGAGTTTGATTTTGGTTTTGTGTTTAGTTTGCAACATTTATTGATCTACCTGGACACAAATCTCTGACAGTTTCTTCAGGCAAATCTTTTTTCCCAGCTCCTTAGCTCTTCTTTCATGAGCACATCAATAGTTTAGCCCTTTGGCAGGCATTTTCCATCTTGGCTACAACAGCAATATCTCATTTAATGAGGTTGAAATGTAGAAGTTGGTGGGTACGATGGCACAACACCAAACAATATAGTGATTCTTGCAAGTGGTCTTTAGGCGGTGCAAAGATGAACTTTACAATCCTTTTATAGTGGAATTTTCTGTGTGTCTGGATTACGGTGGAGAGATGGGCAGAGTCAGACCAGCGATAGCAATCTTCATTTGGTTCAGTAACTTCAGAGCCTGTGTTGGAAGTAGGCAGATGTGTGACTTACTTGTTTCTTTTTTTCCTGACACCTTGTAAACCCTTTTCTTTAGCCCTAGTAGTCACAGCCAACATTTAATACACTTGACAGCATCTCTTCTTTAACGCTAGTTGATCCAGTCACTATGGTATCATCAGTAAATTTGATGGTGTAGATCTAAAAAAATAGGAGAGAAAAAGAAAGAGAGAGAGAGCGAAGCTATACAAACAAATGAAATACCTCACAGCCTGTTCTGTTAAAAGTGTTAGCTATCCTACAGTATAAGCCCTCACTTTTTTGCCAAGATCAGTTGCTTGATTTCTTTCTGATGGCTGCCTTCCTCTTTCTACCAAACTCTTGCCTTTATTTCCCACCCAAACTTTCTCACCCAGTCCTGAGGTTCTCTCCTTAGCCAGTCTGGAACCACTTGTTTGATTAGGAGAAGCCCTACTGCAACCTGTCTCTTATTTAAAGATCATAAAGACTGTCATGCCACCAATCCTCTATTAAATATAATTAGTATTTTGTTTATATCAGTGTTTTGTCTTCCCCTTTTGTATTATTAATATGTAGCATTTGTCAGAATGCCTCAAATCTCACAGACTTACCACTGTTTATAAGGTATTGTACCATATAACTTCTCCTCATCTTCCCGTCTACATGTATAACCTCAGGGAATTAGGTGTAGTAAAAGACAAGCAGGAGTTAAGTTACAATTTAAATAATGTTTAATTGATATTATTCATAAATAATAACAATAAGCAAAGTACAAGTGAATATTGGCAACCATACAATCTGATAAATAATGATGTGTTGTTTCAGGCGGCACACAAACTTGTTAGTTACTTAAAATGCCTCTAGTTAAGTCCTCATTTGTGGTCAGCTTTCTTGAGAACAGGCCGCATGCCTGTCTCAATATGGCTGCCGAGCTGTGCTCTTCATTGTGTTGTCCTTTTCAGTTCATGGTGTGAGATGGTCTTTCAGAGAGTGAAGTAAAGCAAGCAAATTTATATTTTTTCTGTCCAGCCCCTAGAGCCAATAGAGCATAGTGGTACTTAAAGGCTTTTGATACAAGACAGTTCCAAACAGCCATACTCAGAACAATGGGGCAGAGAAATCTTCACACCTGCCACCCCCCAAAACCATATGTTAAGGTAAAGCATGGCAGTTAGGCAGCCTGGCTTTCCTGTGGGGGTTCCCTGAGTTTATATAGGGTGGTCCAGATCTAATTATGCAACTTTTAATGCAATACAGAAAAACAATGCAAGACAAAAGAATTGTTTGAAATATCTTGTAATAAACGAAAATGGACTTACATTGAATTCATTTACTGATTTTCCATGTAATGTCCCACTTGTCCTCCATTCAGTTGTGAATTCTCTATGTAATAAACTTAATCTTAAAACTTTAACTTAAGTAATAGCGCAATGAAAATTGCATAATTAGATCTAGACCACCTCGCACTAGGACAAGAAACAACATTGGTAAATCTTTAAGTGAGAAATCTTAAATGTAAAAACTTAATAGAACCCTTCAGGCTAAGGTTCATTTAACAAGAGAGAAGAACAATGTATGGTCAAGATCTTTGGATTGTATCAAACCATTGCTGTTATTATCTATAATGTAACACTAATATTAAATTGCAAAATATTAAGTTACAAAAAAAGACATACAAAATATTTATCAACTTGTATGCAAAATTTCACATCACAACAATCAGTTGTCATCATTTCTCTAGAGTAGGAAGATAATTGTTCCTGTCACTACCCAATGCACCCCTATTAAAATGATGCTGATCTGGGGGCACCCAGCAGACTTTATAGAAAATTGTATTCTTAAAATTGGTAATTTGCACGCATTAGAAAAGTATTATATGCACATGAGATATGTAGATATACAATTTCACTAAGTATTAAGATGTAAGAGTTAGAATTAAAATGTCTTATGCTACATTTATTTTTATTATTTTGTGTAAGCCTGAAACCACTAATAGTTCATAAGCCAGAGGTCAGATATGCTAGAGAGCCAAAAATATGGGCCCCTTGCTTATAGAGGAAATATGAACTCTTTGGTTGTAAATTATGGTAGCAACAGCTGAGATAGTAGGGGAAGAGAATAGTCCTTATCAAACAGATAAGATGGGCAGAGCGGAGATTGACTCCCCCTCAAATAAGAATTATTGGTTGAATTAATTAGAGGCAGGATGACTTAAATGATAAGAATTGTAATAAAAGTAAAATGTGCTTATGGCTGGTCGCTCATTCTTCCATCAGAGTTGACTCTGTATGTGTGCCATACAATAAAGCCTGATTCGCCTGCCTGTCCTAAGACTCAGAGTGCTTTCTTTGGGGCTGAGGGTTCCCCTGCCCCTGCTTCAACAACTTCCAGAACTCACTTTCTTTCCTGTGTTACTCAAATACATGTAGTTTTAGTGGCTACTCCGCTAGTGTAACATAAGTTTAATAAATCACTGTCCTCTGTACAAATATATTTTATAAATCTACTTTTGTTTCTACTCACATGCACAGTTAGCATTTAAGTTTAGCATTTTGCTTAAGAAAAGCATAAGACAAGACAGACAAAGACAGCTTGGGAAATGTGCACTATGCACTATGTCAGAGTCAGCATGAAATTGTATCCTCTTTGCCTTGTTTGGAATTGTGTTATTTACAATAAGTGGGGCCTGCACATGAAAAAAGAGTATAAAGCCATGGAACATTGCCTGGCACACCTTTGAAGCCGATGGACAGATGGGATATAACGTCATCCAATCCTGAAAATCCTTCCAAAGCAGCGGTGAAAATGGCAGACTCTACACATCGGGCCCCCACTCCTGAACTGGGTTCTTGCCATTGGCTTCCTTCATCTGTTATGTGTCATAAGCCATCATTAAACCAAGCTAAGTTATTTCTCCTATGTGATTTTTTACCGCCGTATCAATGAGGGAGGGGTATCGCCTTTAAATATCATATCTATATAGATTTGGGTTATGTAACACGCCACAATTGCAGAAGAACTCGTTCCAACAAGGGAGCTAATGCTCCCTGCTGGATACAACTAGAGATCAGTGTGGGCTATACTTTCTCCTAACTTATGCCATCTTGTAATGCTTCCTATCTTTTTCCACAAAAGATTCATTCTGCTGTCCTTTTTTCTTGATGTATTTTTTATTGTGAATTAGTTTTAATAGCTGGACTAGTATTCTGAATAGGATTGTTACATATCTTTGCTCATTCTTTGACTGAGTAAGCCACTCATTAACCGCTATAGTAATGTAATCAGAGACTGGCCTTAAGTAATCACCTCTTTTATTTACAGTGTTTTGGTTGATCGGTGGAATTGCTATAGCAAATAAAACATTTTGGTAATTCTCTCTCATTTCTGGTAATCCTCTATCCTTTTTTCCTGATGCTTACACTTTTGCCATGAATGTCTGTGAGGATAAATCGTAAAGCTTGCTACACTATCAGAGAGAAGTTAGGCTTCCTAGGACCCTTTATTATTTCTGCCCTGCTAATCAGTTACATTCTCAATTGCAATTGTAAGACTCTGCTCTGAAATAAATGGGCTCATTTCCTAATTTTAATTTAGACAGATGGTTTGATGTTAGGTTTTTCACTCTCTGTTGGTTTTATTCCAGTAGCGAATGAGATCCGCAATTGAAATGTAGCTCTTAATTGAACATTTAGTTTCTTTTAGCACCACAGCAGCATATGGGAATGTTGCCCTAATGAACTGTAGCAGACATGTAGTCATTTTAGAGTTTACCATTATCACATTTTTAAAATTCTACAATCAACCCTGTTAACCACAGTAAATAATTAAAAGCTGCATCTGCAGCAATCTCTAAAGAAACAAAAGGCATATATTGGCCATTTCAGCACTGCCTGTTATGTGTTTCTCTTGACATTTTACAGATGAAATAAAGGTTTTTGCTGCCAGAGTATAGTATTCTGCTATCCAACAAATTTAAAATATTATTCCACTCCTTTTAAACCTCAGAAAACATTTGATTCCTAAAGGTGCAAAATGCCACTGTACACCATGAATCTGAACCCTTTGATCAACTAATCCAGAAATACAGTAGAAAGGTAATGTGTAGAAATGTGTAGTTTGTCTTGACAATAGAATATGGAAAACATGACATTTTTAGCAATAAAAAAATTCTGCTTTTTTATCCCATCTTTTCTTTTATGGTGGATTAGGTCTAATCACACATCACTGGGTACAAGGCTGGAACAAACCCTTGACAGAATGTCAGTCATCACACCGAAGACTGATACACACTGTCCAGTTTCTAACCTGCATATTAAGTTCAAGTTCAAATGGATAGGACTGGCGAGCTTTGTTGGGTTGAATGGCCTGTTCTCGTCTAGATTGTTCTAATGTTCAGGGTCATAGGGGACCTGTTCCTTCCCATAAGCATCAGACACAAAAAGTGAATAAACTATGGATACAGTGTCTGGCCATCACAGGCACACGTACTTGAACAAGGCCAGATAACTTAACCTGCACACCTTCAGGACATGAGAAGAACATGAAGACACCAGAAATCAGACAGCAATGTTAAGCATTGCATTGCCTCTAAAAATGTTACAGATCTATTACAAAATATGTAAAGATATGCACGTATTATCAAGCCTTCTTATTCCATTTCAAAGTTGAGATGAGCTGGAGCCTATCCCAGCAACACTCAGTACAAAACAGAAAACAGACCTGAAGAGGGTACTCGCTCATTGCAGGACTCATTGAAACACACACACGTAATGGGCTAATTTGACGTTACCCATTAAAATCACTAGCAGATCTCTGGGGATGTGGGAGGAAAACTGCAGCACTCAGAGAAAAGCTTGTGTGGACAATAGGAGAACATCTACCTGGACAGCACCTACGCTGGCATTTAATATTCTGTTTGACAGCAGTGCTAAACATCCTAAAATACAAACTATTATTCCAAAATATTTAATGGGATGTTTGTATTCAAATATAATCAATGTCTGAGACATCATTAGACTTTATTTTCAGTGATTTAAAATCCATCTTTGATGGCAAGTGGTGTCTAAAAACATTGTGTGGTCAATTTAATCAGGTGGTCCTTTTTTATTTAATATTCTGTAATGAAAAGAGGAGCCAAAAATATTGTATGTTAATGCATAGCCTTTACCTTCATTCAGAGAAAGTATAGATTTGCCTGAATGCATCACAAAGGAAGTTTAATCAGAAATGGAGCTGCGCTTGAATTTAAATAAAACAAAACGCAGCATGCCCATGTCTATTTACTTTGGAACCGTAAAGATCTCAAATATTTCTCACCTTCCAATAGTTTCAGAAGCAAACTCTGCTGAATGGGACTGTTACTTTTGTGTAATTTCTGGCCCCCACTGTGTTGTTAAATGTCATGATTATTTGAAATGTGTGTCTATTAATGAGTAATGAGACAAATGTCACTTACCGCAAACTAATAAACTACATGAAAAATCCCTTTGTTTTTAAATATTGTCATTTTTGAACTGGTAGCAGTAAAGTGAATTCTGTCCTAGGACTGCAATAGCATTATTTAATGCCTATGTTCTGCTGTTAATTAATACGTGTGACATTAATAAAATTTAGTAGGAATCAGCTATTGACATACTTATATTTTATATACACAGGAAAGTATACTATTCTGAGTAAAACTGTTATCTTATAATACAATCACCAATAACTGCACAGCTGAGGTATTTAATCACCTCTCTGTGAAACCTCATCATAAACCTTGTGTGCACACAAGTGAGGGGTGTCCCTATAGTACCTCACGTCCTGCACCATTTTTGACAATGATATTCTATTCCTGTGCAGTTTATTTCTCCCTAAACCAAAACGTTGCGTTGAGAAGAAGCATTGAGATGAAGACTACTGATTGTCAGTGAACTCAACTGCATGAAACAACAGGCGATAAGAAAATCCTAATTTATCCTGCAAATATAGTGTAAGAAATTTGTCTGTTTCCATCGATTTTCCCTTGATAGACATACAGCACCCTTGGTTCTGTCTTGCTAACCATGGAGGTAACAGAATACACTAATAAAAACATCATACCATGAGAACTTTGAGAAACACCATTTAGTCCATCAGACTCGTTTGGTTTGCTAAAAGCCAAGTTGTCATAAAGTCTAATCCGAAAAAAAAAGCTGTTGATGTTTTTGCTTCATCTATCTGTCTGTCTGTCTGTCTGTCTGTCTGTCTGTCTATCTATCTATCTATCTATCATTCATAGTAGAAGTAAATCTACTGTGTCAATTCTCTTTTCTGCACTAAAAATAATTACATTTCCTTACACTGTAGTGTTGCATATTCCTGTTAGCATTACCATGCACTTGGTTGCTCTTCTTTGCACATCTTCTTGTGCTGCTGCGTCTTTTTTGCAGCATGGTGACCAGAGCTGCACACATTACTACACATTCAGGCTCCATAGTGCATGATATGTCTTAAGCATCACCTCCATTGATAAATACTCAACAGCATTTCCAATATAACATGACATTTTACTTACCTTTTTAATTGCCTCTTTATGTTGCCCCGATGATGTAAAGTTTGCATCACTGTAAACCCCTATATTCTTGTCAACAGCTGTTTCGGTTAGAGGACCACATAGCTTTCTTTCAATGTCATTGCAAATGCATAATGTAAATGTGTTTTTGATTTAAATAAAGTAAATGGACTAATTTGCAAAACAGATGCAGGCCTACCATTTGGCACAGGCTCGGACAAAGTTGTCACTGTGTTATTGTTGTTGTCTAGATCTAAAAAATAAAATTTCTTTCATTGGTACAAGTAGAATTAGTCTCTATGAACATTCACATGTACTTTTTTCTCTTTATTCAAGATCGCTTTATTCCAGTGTGTCATTTATAAGAGCACAGGCTGATTTTGTAAATTGTATTTGGCAAATTGGAACTGATTACTAAGCTTGACTTGAGTATAATGGCAAGTATTGTTGATGTGTGCTTTTATTTTGTATCTGCATATTAATCATATGTTTCTTTGTTGATCACATGACAACAAACAATTGTCAGAATTAAAGCTTTTCAGTTTTAATTGTATAGGCTGTACTGTTATTTCCAAGTTCTGAATGACAAAATGAAGTCTTTAGGGCTGAAAAGAAAGGCCACACATTCTGACGTTAAACTTGCCATCACTGATGTGACATATCATGACAATTACTTGGCATTTTTTCTAATTGTATATTGATTTTTCCTTTTTGTTTATCATCATTTTTGCAGAAAAAGAGCCTTCAAATAATAATATACAATACAAATGCCTGCATCTATTAAATGCTTGCTGTTAGCATGGACTGAAAGAAGAGGTGCCTTCATTCTGTATAAGGAGCCTCAGACTGTTTCTTGAAGCTTTTATCTCTGTTCAGCACAAAAGCATTTCTATAGCTTACAGTATATGAAAAGATGATGCAAAGAAAGTTCCAAAGAATGGTAATATTTTATTTCTTAGTATTTTTCAAGCTTTCCAGCTGCAACATATGCAGTGTGCATACGGACACTGACATGTGACAGCAAGTGCTTGCAATATTTAGAGGTGTGAAATAATTGAGGCATATCATGCCGCCAGGCACCCCCTGGTTCTCACTTATGGCCACAAAACTACATGAGATTGTCTCTGGTCATGCCTCCACATTTCACTTTCATGGCACCTGCAATTGTTTTCCAGTTGTCTGATCGCGTTTGTGTTTATCTGCTACCCATCCTTTAACAATCTCTTTTATGATTCAAGTAATGCCTTCAAATGTACAGGCCCAAGATCACCTTTGTGTAGTCTGCAACTATATACTGTATTACTGCCAGGTAGCACTCTCTTTCTTAAGATAAGTCTGTTAGCAAGAAATATGGTAATTATATTGAGGTTAACTGTTAGAAAGTAGTATTTGACAGCAGCTCAGTTACATTTAGCTCATGGTTTTATCCACAAGGATTCAGGAAATGACTGCATAACCGAAGAGGTTAGTATCAAAAATGCAGTTAAAGGGACATCAGGTAAGCAGCTTTTTGTTTTCTATTAAATAAAATAAAATTTTATGTTTTAAAACATTTTTTGTTCATTATGGCTCAGACAGTAGGGACATGTTGTAAGTTTGTCAAATTTGCAAGTAAGAATTTCAGTGTACTGTAAACTTGTAACAATACTACTACTACTACTACTACTAATAATAATAATAATAATATCAATCTTCATCCCCAACCTCAACTTAAGAGTCAATGTTTTATAGTCCATCTTGGGGCCAAAACCTCAGCAGAAATTCATTGACATAGAAACCATTGTATTGTTGGACTGGTTTAACATCTTAAAAACCACTTTGGAACCAAATATTTAAGTGACAAAGAATTAACTTAACTTGCAAGGACACCAAACCAGATTCGAATATCTCTGCCAATGTCTCCCCCTTTCACTTTCATGGCAACTGCAATGATTTTTTGATTCTTTGATGGCTGTTGTGTTTATCTGCTACTATAAAGTAGCAAGCTCTGGCCGTTACTCTTTGCCAGATCTCTTTTGTCTTTAGTATCAGTTTCTTTTCTAATGGTTGCATGACCCTCGACCCTTGCCAGGTTTTGGCCACACATCTTCTGATAATGTCTCCTTACCTTTCTGCAATCAGTGCAATTCATATAATTCCTGTCATCTTACGCATGAAACAGTCACAAGTGTCACATAGCCTAGGCCTAAACTTCTTTGACTTGTACTGTAATTTGCCCCATTGTTCTATCCTATTCAGCCTTTTTAGTTGCTTAAGTAGCAGTAGGGTGTTGTACCATTGTGGTTGAAATGAGAAGTCAAGCAAAATGATCCCTTTGATTGGCTAACTGAACAGATTACAATATGCAAGCTTTCGAGGCAACTCGGGCCCCTTCTTCAGGCAAGCTGCTTATGTGTACTTTCTGGACGAGTCCACTACAACCCCTAAGTCTTTCTCATAATGATAATAATATTATAAATATTATTTGCACCATTCTAGGTGGTTGAGAAGAAGGATTTTATGACAAAAGAAATGACTGTGGTCTTGAATGTATTAATTTATGGGCACTGATAATATGTTTGCTAAATATCATTTTATACAGGAATTATCAAAATAGTATACATATTTGCAAAAAATGCTTGATATGTGCATATTTAATGCGCTCCTAAATACAAAATTACCTACAAACACTTTTCAAATATAAGAGGCCTTGAAGTATAAAACAGAAAATGACTAAAACCAGTTTCATTATAGTAATGTTTATTATGACTTTTAGTTTTGTTCCTTTCTTTGAGTTCTTACTACTACTACCACTCCTCTCTACCGCTGGGTCTGGAGGGACACCCAACTTGTCCATTTCTCTTTCACAGGCTGATATTTTACCTTCTAGTTTGCAAGCAACAGAAAAAAATTAAGAAACGTGTGCAAAGAAACACATTTCTACTGATCCTAGTGCAAACTCGGGCTGTGAGTTGATGACAGTCTCAAAATAAATCACACAAAGGAGGTGCACTTTAGTATAGCAGTGGACTCTAGACATGCCTTTTCTATTGTGTTTATGTTGGCGGTTTGAAGTTTACATGTTTCTGTTACACGTAGTAACATTTTTTTAATGTTTCAATGTTTTTGGCTCCTTTTTCCTGGAGTAAGGATGCTATGATGCTGGAACACTAACCCCCCAGAGTCCAAGATTTTCGATATCAAACAAAAAACCTTTGTGGAGATAAATTAGTGATGGCGAATTCTTTAGTGAGGTCAGGACTTTAGAACAAACTCTTTTCACTAACAATCTTTAAGCTAAGTCCTGTGTATGAAAATGGGCTATAGAAACAAACATTGTTGTTATTGACTAATGTTTTGGGCTTCAGTGCCCTGCTATTTTCCAGGTTTTTGTCTCTACCTGTTTTCTAAATATTCTTTTGCCTTTTCTTCTCCTGACATGCTTCCTTTTTTTGCGCTGCCCAGCTGTAACAGCAATACAGTCATTTTTAAGAAGTAAAAGTGGTTCATGCAAAATACAAATAAGTGCAGAAAGCTTTAAAAGTACTTTTGGCAGAAGCCAAAGCTGAAAATAAAATTATTTCACAAATCATTCCAGCTTTTCAATTTCAAGTAAAAATTAAAACTTCTCAAAGTTCACACTGCATTTGCAGTACATAAAAAATGCAGTGCTATTGTATAAAACCAGTATAAAAGAGAAAATACAAACAAGTGTACAGTGTGAAATATACTCATCACACACAATATGATACACAACAACAGGGCTTTAACAGAACTTGATTCCTCTAACTAACTCAGAGATTCACAGTTTAACTCTGTGCTATTAGGTAACTTACCGTAAAATTTATTGAGATGGCTTCATCTCACAGCTATGCTAAATACTGCAAGTTCCTTTCCAAATGATTTAGAAAAGGCAAGAGAATGTTAATAATAATACATAACCATCCATTTATCCATCTATTATCCAACCCGCTATATCCTAACTACAGGGTCACAGGGGTCTGATTGAGCCAATCCCAGCCAACACAGGGCACAAGGCAGGAAACAAACCCCGGGCAGGGTGCCAGCCCACCACAGATAATACATAATACATAAAATAAAAGCTGGATGTAATATAGTAAAAAATAAACAACTGTATTTGCAAATACCACATTTGTACCACGTATGCTCCCCTAGCTCTTCTACCTCAAAAACAGTGCTACTGGGGCAAAAAAATATTAATGTGTTCAGAGTAACACTGTACACAAGAAAACTGAAGACTGATCTGCCTGAGGAGAAGCTGATGGTTAATATAATCACTCCAAAAGATTCTTTGGTGACACCATATATTGAAAGCAACTGACTTATTTTGATCCCCAAATCAAATGCTGTTTGATTGTAATCTTTTATTCATCTCCCCAAGTAACAGCATATGCCCTTTAAATGCTCGAAGGCATTAACTCCTAAATTCACAATCAGCCTAAAGGCTGTCATCACAACAGCATCTCTTAATGCAAGTGAAATTCCCTGAATCTCGGCAACTGGATCCACACAGATATTCTCTGAGTTTGTGTTGCCTGAAATAATTTGCATCAAAACCTGAAATTTAAATGAGTACAAAGTCCCCAACCTTATATTATGTGATCTTACATGACAAGACTGCACAGCTTCACTGTAGCTGCTTCAGAGGAAGAAATGTATCCACTCACAATGGAGTAGACATTTTTGGAAATAAAACATGAAAACTACACAATGTGAAATGTTAAGGCAGATATTTCAGAAAAGAAATGAAACAATTATGCCCTGGATTTCTGGAAAATCTTAATATTCTACTGAACTTTCCATACATGTTTTGAGGGCATTAAAATTGACAGTTTGTTTGTGTAGAGATACATTTACAGCTGAAAGGGACATTTTTAATCTGTTTATTTCGACAAAACTAAAATGCCACTGTAGATTCTCAGCTGCTAAACTGAAACTCCCCTATGTGTTGCCTAATAATACTTAAGAACAGAGATTTACAAGAACAACTGCTTTAGTAGCGATTTATTTATTTAATTAGGCAACTTGTTCACTTTACATGACTTCCCACAATGATCTTACTTATGTATTCTTCTGCTTTAATATGGACAACGATAAAGGGGACAGTATTTGTTTGTGCAGAGGAAGTTAAATGTTGATTTCCTCTTCTCAGCTAGGAAGACCCCATCCTGGAAGAAGACCATTGACCCTAGCCCTATGTCTGAGGTCTTCAACCTACTGTAGGATATAAGAAACACAAAAATAAATGCTGTGCTGCAGTCTCCTGGGGCAGCAACCTGAGCACAAAAGAAGCACAATGCCTGAATGAACTCAGGAAAAGCCTGCTCCATCACAGGGTGAACCCTGGACACCTAGGAGCTGTTGTGGTATAGAGAATTTGTAGGAAAATTAGAGGCCATCATGAAAAAATCCCCTCCATCCCCTTTAGGAGGCTCTGTCTTGAAGCACTTTCAGCCACAGGCTCATTCCACCATGGTGTGCTAAGAAGCAGGGATCATTTCTTCCCACTGCTTTCAGGCAATTCAATGTTTCCCCCTGACTTACTCTTTAACTTCTTTTTGAAATATGTTTGCAGTTATTTATTTATAGATTGATTGGCTGTATCCTTGTTTTTAAAGTATCTGCTGCTTTATGCATCTGAAACTCCCCATGAGATTTATAAAGTTTATCTAATGTAATGTAATCTAATCTAATCTGATTGACCCATAGATCATGAACATAGCATTTGCTGTGAGGATGATTGAGACTATGATTGCATCTCACCAACATCCAGCCACACCCCAAACATCTGTCTCCACCTCTCTACTGTTCCATAGGCTGCAGTGAAGTGAACTTGGAATAACTGAAGATGTTCGAGCATTAGTACCAACAACACACGTTTGAAAACTGTCCCAGACTCAGTTATAAAAAGTAATCTTGATTGTGATTCTTATACCCAAATTTCTCATAAGCTGAGAATAGCCTGTGTTCAAATTTTATCCCTCTAATTTTGTAAGTCTTCATTACGTTCTCTTACTCATTCACATCAAGATGAATGAATAGGAGTATTGGGGCAGTATATGGAAAAATTATGAATGCAAAGTTTTGCATCTGTTAACAGTTTTTCTTTTATATATACTGTATGATTCTTTTACTTTACTGTGATACCATTATTTACTTTGTAAAGTGGCATGCAATAGAGCTTTCAATGCAAGAAAGCATCCAGTATTTCTATAGGTATTTCCATCTGAATAATACTAGGCTCATTTAAACCTACTTAAAATAGAATATTTCAATCAATCAAATCAAACAAAACCAATCAATCAAAATCTTTATTGTCATTGTAGCAATGAGACATTGTACAGCAAAATTTTTTGGTACAATTTTCCAGTGCAGAAAAAAATAAAATAAAAATAAAAACAAAAACAAAACACAATTACTGAAGTTACAACTAAAATAAGGGAATAAAATAAGTATCCAAAATTGTCCATAACAGCAGAACAATGTTTTCCACTCATACATACATACAGGTACATACTTTATATTGCACTTGTCCTTTATCTAATGTTAACTTAGAATGAAGGTGCACTAGGTCAGATTGACCACTTAGCAGTATTCAGCATGGTGATGGCTGAAGGATAGAAACTGTCTCTCAGTCTATTTGTCTTAGACTTTATGGATCTGAAACCTCTGCCTGAAGGCAGGTGTTCAAACAATGCATGTCCTGGGTGTGATGGGTCCTGAAGAATTTTCTTGACGTTCCTGAGAGAACAGTAACTATGTCGTTCTTCTAGTAAGGGGAGAGGACAGCCGACTATCTGCTGGGTGACCTTAATGACCCTGTAGAGCTCTTTCTTCTGTGCTACTGTGCGACTGGAGAACCATGCACAGTGACAGTAGACCATGATGCTCTCTACTGTGCAGCAGTAAAAGGACACCAGCAGTTTCTCAGGGATGCTGTTCTTTCTGAGCACACCTCAGCAGTGTGTGTTCCCCAGGTCAAGTCCTCCCTAATGGTAACTCCCAAGAAGCGGAAGTCTGAGACCCTCTCCACATAGTCCCCATTGATGATGAGTGGTTGGATATTGTCTTCCTTCTTCCTGAAGTCCATGATGAGCTCCTAGGTCTTGGCTGTATTTAGGAGCAAGTTGTTATTCCTACACCACGTTGTCAGTCGCTCCACTTCATCCCTGTAGGCGGACTCATCCCAGAGATGAGCCCTACTACCGTGGTATCATCAGCGAACTTGACAATGGTGTTACTGTAGTGGGCAGGAATACAATCATGAGTGTAGAGGGTATAGAGCAGGGGGCTCAGCACACAGTCCTGGGGGGAGCCAGTGCTGAGGCTGATGGGTGTGGAGAAGTAGGGGCCTACTCTAACCCTCTGAGTGCGATCACTCAGGAAGTCCTTGATCCAAAGGCAGGTGGAGTGTGGAAGTCCTATGACAGTTTGGTCACCAGTCTGTGGGGTAAGATGATATTAAAGGCAGAGCTGAAGTCTATGAAGACCAGACGTGCGTAGCTCCCCTGCTGCTCCAGATGGGACAGAACAGTATGGAGAACAGTGGCCACGGCGTTCTCCGTAGACCTGTTTGTTCTTTAGTCAAACTGGTGCGGATCAAGCATGGGAGGCATGAATGACATGATGTGGTTCCTGATGAGCTTCTCGAAGCACTTCATAATCACAGGGGTCAGTGCAAC
The DNA here is from genome assembly GCF_016835505.1 of Polypterus senegalus. Classification (NCBI taxonomy): domain Eukaryota; kingdom Metazoa; phylum Chordata; class Cladistia; order Polypteriformes; family Polypteridae; genus Polypterus; species Polypterus senegalus. The sequence continues at coordinate 98,625,467 of NC_053164.1, forward strand.
TGGCCTGTAGTCATTAAGACTGGTGGTGGTCTGTTTCTTGGTCACAGGCACAATGACAGAGGATTTCAGGCAGGATGGCACAGTGGACTGAGACAGAGACTGGTTGAATATCCTGGCGAAGATCCCGGTCAGTTGGTCTGCACAGTCTTTCAGCACGTGTCCTGAGATGTTGTCAGGTCCAGCTGCCTTTTGTGGGTTGACAGCCAGCAGCATGCCTCTCACCTCATGCTCCCCCACTGTGAAGATGGGGTTGTTGTTGGTTTCTGGATGGGGTCTGGCTGTTTCTGGTGGATCCACTTCAAACTGGGCAAAGTAGTGTTTCAGTTCCACAGCCTGAGATAAATCACCTCCCACAGCTCTGGGACTGGTCCTGTTGTTGGTCATATGCTGGATACCCATCCACACTTGCCTGCTGTTGCTGCTATCCAGGTTTTCCTCGATCTTCCTTTTATAGTCTGACTTGGCCTCTCGGATGCCCCTCTTTAGGTTGGCACAGGCTGTGCTGTAGAGACCCTTGTCACCAGACCTGAAGGCAGTGTTCCTCTCTTTCAACAACCTCTGGATTTTCCTGGTCATCCAGGGTTTCTGATTGGGGTAGACTCGGATATGTTTATCCACTGTGACAATGTCTGTGCAGTTCTTAATATAGCACAGTACTCTGTCACTAAACACTTCCAGGTCTGGGTGTTCAAAGATGTCCCAGGTGGTCCTGCTGAGACAGTCTTGCGGCTGCTGAGAGGCTCCACCTGGCCAAGATTTAACTGTCCTTGTGCTGATAGGAGCAGTTTTCCTTAGTGGAATGTATGCTGGGATTAAAAACAGTGACGTGTGGTCAGATTGTCCCAGGTGAGGTAGCAGTGTAGCCCTGTAGCCCTGTTTAATGTTTGTATAGACTTTATCCAATGTGTTAGCTCCTCTGGTGGCACACTTGACGTGCTGATGAAAATTAGGGAGCAAATATATATATATATATATATATATATATATATATATATAGTTGTCTCACTCCAGATTGTGCTCAGGTGCATCCTTTTTGCTTTAATTACCCTTGAGATGTGTCTAGAACTTAATTGGAATCCACTTGTGGCAAACTGAATCGACTGTACATCAAATGTCACACACCTGTGTATATAAGGTCCCACAACTCACTCTGCATGTCAGGATAAAAACCAAGCCATGAATTCAAGATGCTTTCCCATCCAGTCTGAAGGAGCCCCGGAGGATCTGCCAGGAAGAATGGGATAAACTGCCCAAATCCAGTGTGCAAAACTTGTGGAGACTTACCGAGGAAGACTCAAAGCTGTAATTGCAGCCAAAGGGGCTTTAAAAAGTACTGAGTTAGTAGTCTGAATTGTTACTTGAATGAGAGATTTCAGTTTTTCATTTTTAATAAATTTGCACAGCTTTCTGAAAACATGTTTTCACTTTATCACTGTGAGTTATATAGTGTAGATTGAGTGTATCATGATAGGCAAAAATGGCAAATTTATCCATTCAGAATTCAATATGCAACACAATAAAATGTGCAGAACGTGAAAAGGCCTGAATACTTTATGAATCCACTTTATATATTACACTATTATTGGGGTTCCAAGTGGAAAACAACATGCAAGTTATTGCAAGTACACTGCTGATGATGCCTGCTGCACTGTAAATGTCCCCATTTGGCAGATCAGAGAGCCAATGGTCTGGTGGGAGTGCCAGTAAGCAGACAGGTGGGTGGAGTTAGGCAGGGAACCCTGTTCTTCATCTGAGTCAGCAGCTTCTTAAACATTGAGGACACAGACAGACATATATGATTTTGTTGGCTTAACCTGTAGCCCCCTCCGGTGCTCAGTTTCATTTAATTCCCCAGACACATGCAAGTCGTTACACTCCTGACAACAAATTGTAGACAGGAATTCTTATGTGTTTGTGCTAAGCTGAATCATTTTGCTCCAGAAGCCAGGATCGAGAGTGGAGAGGCTGTTATTTGGCCTCTTTTCCGCACCCCCTGCTGTTCTGCAGTAAATCTTTCATGTGGCAGACTCCTTTCACTAGTGATTCTGAAAAACTGAAAGCTGTTCCCAAGACCGTTTTTTAATTGCAGTGCTGCAGAAATTATGCTGAGATTTTTATCACAGCACTTCTTTTATTGAACTGTTTTCAAATCTTCCACACTGCTCTCTCTAAGCTCTTTGATCCGTACACAGTTCTGAGATTTTTAGCAACAGCTTCAAGGATCCTTAAGTGCTGTGCTCCACAAATGACTGTGAATTTCTATTCCCCAAAGAATGTTTAAGAGGCTTTACAACACCAATTTACGAACTTTATTCTGGCTTGTAAAAATTTAAAAGAGAGGTTAAATGTTTGAGTCTAAGGCACTAAAAACAGCCAGGCAATAGAAATAGTGAATTGAGAAAATGGCTGGATAGAAAATTGATTTCAGATAGTGTGTGGCATAATAGACTTCCCCAGTAACAAGAAATAATATCAGTGGCTAAACAGAAATTGTTATGAGAGATTGTGATAAGCAATTAAAGCGATTTCACAGATCGCTTCATTATAAATAGGTTGGCTTGGCTCATCCTAGCTGATACCAGGCGCTAGTTGGCAGTGCATCCTGAACGGTATTCTAGTCAGTCAGTTCCACAGTGTGGAGCTCCTAATTAGAGCCTGGAGAAATATCCTGACCGCAGGACCTCAGATTCTTCTATACTTCATGTGTCTCAATAAGCACCGCTATCGCAGTTTAAGAATGGTAATTAATTATACAATTAGTTACTAATGATAAGGAGTTCGGTGGTGTGGATCAATACACTGATACAATTAGAGACAAGAGAAAGGGAACACTCCAAACATCAACATTCATGCCACTGAGAAAATGACACTCTCTGTTGCATTTATTTATTTTTATACAGTATTTAAAAGGCATCAGTGCGTAATGCTAATTAAAATAATCTTTGAAGGAATACTTTAAAAAGTGCACTTTAAAGGTGCTTTATAAAAAAAAGACTGGTTGACAAATTTACTATAATCTAATTCCCAAAATGGATATTATATATGGAATAAATGGCAATATCATGATTACTTTGTAAAGCAATTTTTTTTAGAATTTTTTTAATAAAAGTTAAAGATGGTGAGATGGAATTCTCAATTTATTTTGCATATTGCACTTAACTAGGAAAACAACTACACAAAACAAAGATGGAGTGGCATGGTGTCGTAAGGGTGAGTTTACAGAGTTCAGTCCCTGGCAAGCTCACGGTTTTTACGGAGTTTGTATGTTGCCTTGGTGTTTGCATCATATTTCTATATATACCTTGGTTTTACTTCCATGTTGCAAAGACATACTGTATATATAGTAGTAGTGGTATTAATATTGTTATATATGGCATACAGTGAAACTCTTACCAGTGTATGAGACCAGAATGCAATGTGTTGCCATTCTGTGAACCATAATATATTAAAACACATAACTTTATTTTAATTATCAGACAATTAAGTAATGCTGTTTCCATGTCACTTGCTCAGGTCTTCTTTCAGTTCCTGTCACCTTATGTTTAAAACCTGAAACCAAGCTGATGAAAAAATATGTAATTTATGTCAGTTAATAATAATAATAATACTAATAATAATCCGTAACGCAGGTTTTTTGGTCACTTACCTTGTGAAAGGGAGTCCCTATTTATTAGGTTAATTGAGTGTTACAATCAGAATAATTGGATGTCCTGTGTGAGTGGGCCTAGCAGTGTTCTGGTTCTCTATTTGGGGTCCTTTCCTGCCTTATTTAAGCTATAGCTCTGAAGTATGATTAAGTCAGTTTGACAAAATGGTATAAATAGGGTCGCTATGTAAGAGAATGGCAAGATTGATTCCAGTTCCATTGTGTATTACAAAATACTGTACTTTCTTCAACTCCATAGTGGGAAAAATGCTTTATAAAATGAAAGAATAAATTAATGAATGGTTCTCATGTGAATGCTGTTCCACCCTGACCTAGTATTCCCATCAGTTGGTGCAGTAACAGGTAACAGTCATACCAATTCACTAATTAATATGTCACACATGTTTTCCGATGAGGTAGAAAATCAGGGAACCTGTGGAATGGAGAATAGGTAAAGTCCACACAGACAGAACCCAGGAGCTGAGGCCAAACCAATAACCTCCATGCTGCTCTTTATTTGTGTATCTTCAATAAATATTTCCTGAAAGTCTTTAATTGCAAAATAACATGCAATGAAATAGAAAACAGTTGTTGTACAAAATGCTGAATTATACAGTATATGTCTTCCTGGGGCAATACTTATCTAGCAAGTCATGTAGTGTATAATTGTGTTGCTAATTTTACAGCATTTAATTTATTTTTTTTCCAAATTCATAAACTAAGCTATATTATTCACTGGAATTTCTTGATGAGTATTTCAAGAACTTTCAATACAGATGGGTGGTGGCTAAATCATTAGACCTTTAACTACCACTTTGCTGGTTCAATCCTACTTTTCACTCCATGTGTGATCTGAAGAAAGCCAATTGACCTTTATGTGCTCCAGCTGTATGCAGATAAGTACTCTGTCCTGATCCCTTAAGTAATTTTCCAAAAAGCATATGGCCAAAAGTATGTGGCCCCCCTCCAAATTATTATGTTCAGGTATTTCAGCTGTACTTTTTGTTAACAGGTACATAACATTAGGCACATAGCCGTACAATCTCCTTTGAAAAACATTGGCAGTAGAATGAGCCAGTGACTGTAAACATGAGACTGTCATAGGCCATTTTACTCACAAGTCAGTATGTGAATTTTCTGTCCTTCTGGCCAACTGCTGAAGCACATAGGTATCCTCAGTTGCATCATTCACAACAGAGTTCCAAATTGACTCTGAAAGCAACGTCAGCACAAAAACTGTGTCAGGGCTTTCATGAAATGGGTTTCCATGGCTCAGCAGTTGTACAGAGGCCTAAGAATACTATGCAAGATGCCAAATGTTGCCTGTAGTGTTGTAAAGCATGCCACCATTAGACTCTGGACCAGTCGAAGCATATCCTCTGCAACAGTGCATCAAGCTTGATAACCATCACGTTCTTCTTCACTAACTTGGGTATAGGATTAATGGAAAAAATAAATCACCAAAGGCACATTTAAGCACAACACCTGAACAACAGCTGCTTGATTTATCATTAAATACAACACTAGTTAAAATGAAATGTTAACATCTCTGTGTTGCAGCTCCAGGAATGTAACCTATTTCATTTGTGTTTCAATCGAAGTGCAGGATGTCTCTAATTGTATCAGTGTATTGATCCACACCATGAACTCCTTATAATCAAAGAGTGTAGAGCATCTTTTGAGATTAAGATGGTACTGCCCCCCATTGTCCATTGCAGGTGCACTAAGCAGTCCAATGACACAATCTAATTGGCACCCAACAAATATCTTCTCTAGGTGGCCAATGGAAAAACTGTCCAGGATAGTTTGGATGCATGAAACTTCTCAGAATATCTGATTCTGCTTCACTGTTGTCATGAATCACACCAATCCAGCATTTTTCATCATACATGCACCCAGCCTAGCCCCCAATAGGACACTGGTCTAATGTGAAGGATGCATCTGATCCATAAGTTGTGGACATTCAATTGACTGTCTTCATCAGATGCCTGGCAGACATTGAGTCTGCCATCTTCTGTAGGGAAGTAACAGTGGTATTCTTGAGTATCTGGTACTGTTTTGGCCATGGAGAATCACATTCTTTGTTCAGCAATATATGATAGGATATCATCATTTGATATGAAAAAAAAGCTTGACATTTTTGATAAGTTACTAAACTGGCTGTACCTTGGAAAGCATTGATCTTACAGCAAAACATTTTTTAAGGGTGTCTCCTGACTAACATGGGTACACCTGGTAATTTTTCCAGAATTTTTTGAGTCTGAAGTGCATAGGCCATTGGTTGATTTGACATGTAATGACCCAACAGTAAACACAAGATGGACAATACATTTTGTTTACTCTGAAAACACACTTAGGTACAACCTCACGATTCTACCATCTGGCTTGCCCAGATGTTTGCTGTGAAACAGTTGTGAAAATGCAGGAGTATTCATATCCCTAGTAGAGACATTGGACCGGTAATTAAGGTCATAGCCCTACTAGTCTACAAGCATTTGAACACAATATAATGCACATGTCCACCCACTCTGCATTAATTTTTGCTGCTTGCGTTCAGGGTAACCATCAACCAAGATGCCCACACGAGACACTCGCGATCACACACAGCTTAGAGGTCTGTGTGGTACTAAATTATTTTCCCAAATTTCTCAGTCCTGCTCCTCGCCACTCCTGACACAGTTCCATAACCTTGAGTCACACCACAAGCTCAAGGGGGATAACTATACACTAACTAAACTTGGTAATGCCAATCGATCATTAACAGGTCTAGTATGTTTACTTACATTGAATGGGACTGTAATGAATTATATTAACAGAATTTTCAGTTGCAAATGCCTAAGGACAACAATACTATGAATCATGTCTTTTTAATAATAATTTTTAGCAATTTACTTTATAAATCATAACAAACTTCTAAAGCTGTATATACACTCTACCCACAGTTGCTTAGAGTGATTTAGTTATTTAGTTATTTTTTACAATCAGGATATACAGTATATTAATTTGTCACAGGAAACTGTGATCTTAAGGGAAGCATTATTTATAAATTTAAAAAAAAATGCCCTACTTGTTCTTGTGTTTTAAAATGGGGTCTACAGAACATCTGTTCAAATGTAAAAACAAAAACCTTAAAACTTACAGAGCACATTCCATTTCAAGCCTATAATACACTTGATCTGTGTTTTGAGATTGCAAGTATATTGTAAAATAGTGTATCCATGTAATATTTTTAAATTATCCATGTCAATTGTTTTAATACTTTTGTCAGATTCTGCCATTTTAAAAGAAATCCAAGTGTGCTCTTCACCTCGTTGTCTGCCTCTCTCCATTGCAACTTTTCTCTCCACGGATCTGGTTTCCTGTTTCTACTTTTGCAAATGCTGCATTTTCTGTCATTGTGAGTATTAGAACACAGATGGGATGATTTTTTTTCAGGATTATGACAAATACACCATCATTTTTACTATGAAAGAGAAGATTTACTTAGCCTTACTGCCTTTATAAAATATGTATACATACCTCAATACATATAGCTATAATGGCGGCATCACTAAAGTGCTATCTTGTTTGATTGTCTTGTGGACTCTGTTATTTTGTACTAGTTCTTCATTGCAGTAGCCATGTCGTTTATGCCTGTTTGGGTAACTTTTAAGGATTTTATTTTCATGTTTGGACTGATGACCTGTGGTTCCCATTTAAAATACAAGAACAAGCATGGTGTTTTTATAATTTCGAAAAAATGTTTCACGTAAGAATTTTGTATGTTAAATTAATGTATATCATGATGGTAAACAAAAAAACTTTGACTTGAAAAATATTGAACTTATCGTTTAAGTCACTCATTCAACTATTTGTATTTGGTATGTTAAAAGGAGTAAACGTAACAAAATAAACCTGGATTCTTAAATCCAAAAACTCTGTGAAAGCTGGATTATTTATATTCCTGAACACATTTTATACAAAATAAGTACTTGCTCCAATAAAATTGGACAGTTAGATGTATAGCAAAGTATAAACTGTTCCAGCTCTGGATTACTGCAACCCTAGAATGACTTGCAATAATTGTGATACCCATGTTAGAGGTAAGTCTATGAAAATAAGGAACCAAACTGAACCGTTTTGGACGGATATCAGGGACCCACGTAGGAATGTGTTATCAATTAAAATTATCTGATGGAAGTTTCCTAAGAGGACTGATTTATACCCTGTAATGTGTGTTAGATCGGTAATCATGTTGACTGAAATGACAGCTCCTTGTCTGTTAGCCACAGGGCAACAGTTGAAGCACACCTGGTGGACAAAAGTGTAGTTTTTGGATTTGCTTATTTTCCGCTTTATCATATTAAATTATATCTGCACTTATTGTAATGTGATTTTCATTGTTGAAATTTCAGGAAAATTAGATCTTTTCTTTTAGTAATACCAGGGTGATCTGCAATTTAAGAATATCATCATGGATTTCTAGAGATAATATTTGTACTTTACAGAAATGGCCCATGAAAATAAGCATCTAAACTGAGTACACAAATATATTCACTGTAAGAATTGGTATACCCTGCACAACTTTTGTGGGCACTGGCAAAGCAGACTTAACTTATTTATAAGCTGGTAAAATGGACTCTGGATTGATATGAACATCAGTGCTATGAAATAATTAAAATAGCATAACTGAAAAGCAGGGCTTCGGTTTAGTTATATTAAATTATATGAATGTGTTCTAAATCTAATATTCACTCTCTTGAAGAATCCACCCATTTCCTGAATCTGTATAAACCAATCCAGGATCCAATCATCATGAATTTTAACACACATGCACATGCCTACAACCTCACTCTGACTCCCCCCAGAATTTTGCATATTTCAAAATTGCAAATCAATATAAATATAAATAGTGCTTTGTTAACAGACAAAGGTAAAAGCATGTGTAAAAAAGAAGAATTTCAAAAAAGAAGTGGTCAGATGTCAACATGAAAAGGTGAGTGACCGATTGTCAAACTGAAGCATATTTGGCCCACAAAGAAGAGAAAAAAATAGGGATAAGTGAAAAAAAAAGTCTATGTCGAAAATAAATTAGAAATGTCAACTTTAATCTCAAAATGTCAACCTTAATCCCGTAGTTTATTTTGTCATTAAAGTAGAACGTCATAAACTTCATCTTAAAATCAATGTTTAATGTACTACAGTTTCTCAAACTCCATTGTAACTAAAATAGCACATTAAATGCTTCGTATTCTAAGTGTTCCCCGACCCAGTCATTAATCACTACATGTTTCTTAAATGAGCTATCTCTTACTCTGACAGGACCGCATAGGCAGTAATTCCCACACAGAACACATTACATTCATGATTTTATAGCTAGCTCTCTGAACATTTTAGAATACAAAGATGTATACCTGATATCATTTTCATGGCACAGTGGCACAGTGGTAGCGATGAGCTGGTGCCCCATCCAGAGATTGTTTCTGCCTCCCACAAGATGCTTGCTGGGACACACGTGACCCTGGATGAAATAATTTATTGCAGAAGTACTGTCTCTGTCAAACATAGCGACCCCTAATTCCTGTCCTTATGTTTTCTTTCTCCACATAACCAATCACCACACAATAAGAATCTGTAATACAGTAATCCCTCCTCAATCGCGGGGGTTGCATTCCAGACCCCCCCACGATAGGTGAAAATCCGCGAAGTAGAAACCATATGTTTGTGTAGTTATTTTTATATATTTTAAGCCCTTATAAACTCTCCCACACTGTTAACATTATTAGAGCCCTCTTGACATAAAATAACACCCTTTAGTCAAAAGTTTAAACTGAGCTCCATGACAAGACTGAGATGACAGTTCTTTCTCACAATTAAAAGAATGCAAATATATTTTCTCTTCAAAGGAATGCGTGTCAGGAGCAGAGAATGTCAGAGAGAGAGAGAGACATAGAGAAAAGCAAACAATCAAAAAATCAATATGTGCTTTTGGGCTTTTAAGTATGCCGAAGCACCACAATAAAGCGGCATTTTTTAGAGGAGCGTCCGTATCCTCTAGGCAAACAGCCTCTGTCCAAACAGCCCCTCTGCTCACACCCCCTCTGTCAGGCAGAGAGAGTGAGAGAGATAGAGAGAAGCAAACAATCAAGCACCGCGGGAAGCATATCGTATATCATTGAGGAGTTTTAGTTAATACGTAATACATGCTCTGATTGGGTAGCTTCTAAGCCATCCGCCAATAGCGTCCCTTGTATGAAATCAACTGGGCAAACAAAGTGAGGAAACATGTACCATAAATTAAAAGACCCATTGTCCGCAGAAATCCATGAACCAGCGAAAAATCCGTGATATATATTTAGATATACTTACATTTAAAATCCGCGATGGAGTGAAGCCATGAAATTCGAAGCGTGATATAGCGAGGGATCACTGTAAATGTAAAAGCAGCTCTAAGCTTGGAATGCAGATTCTTCAAAATTTTAAGGAACAGTGAAAAATCTTCATTATAGATGTTTAATTATGAATTATTCCATCTATACATCCTTCCATTCAGAGTCGCAACAGTCCCAGCAAGCATAGAGCGCAAGGCAGGAACAATACCTGGATGGGGCACCAGCTCATCGCTACCACTGCGACACCATGATCACACGTTTAATTAGTAAAAGTATACATTATTTAAATGAAGTTAACAATTTATCTGTATGTTTATGTATTTCATAATAAAGAAACAGCAGACAGCTCCATGAGGACAGCTCAGTCATAATAATCTTCATGCTCTCTTTTATTCAATTCAAATGAATTTCTTTATTGTCATTGTATGGTACAATGAAATTCAATATGCAACTCCTCTATAAACCTATTTTTCTATAAAATGACAAAAAATAATACGACAAAAAAACAAGGAAATATACACAATATGAAAGCATAAGTACAACATGTACATATAGTGCAGATAATGCAAATGGTTCATAAAGTGGCTTAGGTTGTGCAGTGTTACAGTTGTAATGCAAGTTTACAGTGAGGTAATTGTAATTGTAAGTACAAACAGTTCTACCGGGAGCACTTGATGGACTGATTGAGTGTGTTTATAGCTCTTGGGATGAAAATGTTTCTGAGCCTCAAGGTCCGTGCAGGAAAGGCTCTGAAGTGTTTGCCAGATGGGAGAAGCAGACTGTGCACATGGCTGAGTGGAATTCATTGCAGATGCTGGTGGCTTTCCTGAGGCAGCATGTACTATAAATGTCCTCCAGGGCTGAAACCTGTATCCTTTTCTGAGGGCTGTATTCCTCTGCGCTCTCAACGCAACCTGTGCAGTTGTGATGCCACACACAAATACAATAAACAGGTTAAAATACTCTCTTTGGTGCACTGAGAGTAACAATGCTAAAGCAGCTATGATATATGGAATAGTTTGGCCATTCTGCACACCATTATATTGTTACAGAATGATTAGAATCAAATGCCTTTAATCTGTAAACAATATCAATTAATTTCAGTGTATTTGATAAAGCCTGCATCATAGATGTGGATCTTTAAAAGAAAGGGAAATGAGACAGAAACAGTAGCACTGATTGATGCTCGGTGCCACCAGTTTGCAAAAAGGAGCAGAAAAGTGTATAAGCATGGTGTAAGGCTGCTGTGAGAATGTGCATGGCTTTACGCCAAATTTAGTTATTATACATCTCAAAGTGAGCGTGGTAACAGGTGTACAAAACATTTTTATGTGTATTCACCGTTTATAAATGAGGCCCCTTGAACGGACTGTTGGTCCCTCACAGAGTATACTCACACCAACATTTATACTCACATATTCAAGATTAATATAGAAACTGATCATTAATTTAACATGCTGGCACCTCACTCTTATTTCTTAGGCTGAAGAATGAGGTTTTGTTGCCTTTTTCTGTTAGGGAAGCCATTTTGTTTACTGTTTTCAGGATCACATCCTAAATTTTTAGTGGCATGGTCTCTGAGGTCATAACCTTGAATTAATCAACAAATGGAATAAGAGGCCAGGCTTGTGCTCTGAGGCTTCTTCAATCTGTGGATAAAACCTTATTTATATTTTTGACTTCTCATGTGATTACTTTTCATGTATTTATTGGTTTTCGAAACTAGTTATCCATTTGTCCTGCTGACAAATATGAGGTGGTCTTCAATAAAAAGTGAAGTCATAAGCACTCCAGGAAATGTAGATTATTCCTGGACTACACCTTTCTTTTCCTTGCTGTCACAGTTCCCATCCCTTCCTTAAACTACTTGTGCGTAATACACTGGGTAGACCACTAAAAGGAGAACACAGCCATGGGGTCTATCCTCTTTCCTCTTTCAGTTAGAGGGCACCAGGAAAGGCTCAGAAAGTCAAACTGGAAAGTAGCACCGGACAGGAAGGCTTCAGAGGAGATTATAGGAGCACCTTTTCCAGTTGTTCCCCTCTCATGGTACATAATATAACATAATCAGGTTAGATGTTAGATGGCTTGGCCTTCTGTAGAAGACAGGAATTCTTTATGAGTGGCAAGTTCTGGTATTTTTGTGACAACTATTAATCCAGTGGGCCAAAAAGAGAGCCAAAATTATGGGATCAAAGAAATAACTCAAAGTTACGTCTCATGAATAATCAAACACCCCAAAGCATTCACACTACTTAACATTACCTCTCTGCACATTATAGGAGGAAAACGTATGCAGATTTTAGGTCTCATTTAGAACCTAATGTGAGCTAATGTGATTTCATAAGCCTATTTCTTCAGTACAATCTATTGATTGATATCAGCAAATTATTAAATACAACGCAAGTTTATTTCCACACCACTTTCACATCTTTGAGTGCTGGACCTTTTCATTGTTTTTTAGAAAATTGCTGTCCATTTATGCACTGCAAGTAATGTATCTCTAATGTTTAAAATTTCTTCTTACTCTCTGATTTTTTTCAAATGAAGCGCCAAATAAAAAGATCTCCCAGAGTTTGACTTCAGCAGGCCTTTACTCAGTTGCAAAATACTCTGCGTCTATCCTTTTCATGTAAAGTTAGTGACATTTTTGCAAAACACTTGTACTGTGTAAGATATAATAAGCAATCCCACATTCTCGCCACAGGCCTTTAATAGAGGGAAAAACAGCAGCGCTTCCCTGAGAATCATTTTAAATTGGGATCTAACAAGCTGCTTTCTCTATCAGAAAAAAGAGGCACTACTGAGGTTTATGTTTAGCAAAACAGAACAAAGAAATATAAAACATTTGTTGAATTTCAGCATCATTCAGAAATAAAGGCTTCTCTTTTTCTCTGAGACTCACTTAAAAAACATATTAAGGGAAATTTTGAGTCACAGTTTTTTGGGTCATGGATGTTCCTCTTGGCTTCAAGTTGGGAATCATGCACAATTAGCCTTGAGCTACATTTACAAGAATGAAAAGTCAATTTTAACACCTGCAGCATTCAATATACGTGACATGAGTACAAGTCACCAACCACTTCTGAAAAGACTTTTAATGGTGCCAAATTCAAGGCCAGACTGTTAACAACTGTGAGATAACACTTAGAAGATGTTACTGCCATGGCAATGTGCTTCAGGAGATAGTACTGCTACCTCACATTTGAATTTTGGCCTGATCTGGAGTTTGCATGTTCTGCTTCTTTTGTGTCATTGTTATTCCTCTCTACCTGTAAGACATGCTTGTGAACTCTAAACTGACCATGAATGGGTTTGAGTTTGCCTTATGATGGGGTGGCACCCTGTCTGTGGTTTTCCCCAGAGTTATACCTTGTGCAGCCAGGAAATTTTCCTGTGACAGACTTTAAACTGAATAAGTGGGTGGGTGAAGGGATAAATGACTAAAGGTGGAGTATGTGAAGGACTCTTTTAACCCTGCTGAAAGCTATGGCTTATGAATTTCCTTCCACTTGATTTTTATGACTTAATAAATCCTGCAAAACATAAAATTTCTTCTATCCATCATTTACTTCCACATGCCAAAAAATGCTAGGTGCTATGTGTGTGAGCTTTGCCTCTATTTAAACCTGGATTGATGGAGTTAAAGGATGCTGCCTACCCTATGTAGTTTTTAGTGGTGGATGAGAAAAAAATTTAATCTCATGTTTCTGTGGAGAAAAGACATAGTGAAGACCTTAATTGAACAGGACCCAATGGTGACCAATTCTGAATAACAGCTAACAATGTGAAAAATGTCCATGGGAAAAAAGGAAAAAAAAATTCTCCTGTAGCACATACTGCATAATTCATATACCCATAAGCCTTTCATATGCTCAGACATGTAAAATAAATGTAATTCTAGCTAAAATACTATTAATACTTACTTCTGTGAAACAGGAAAGGTACATTCACATAATACTGTATGTTTGAATTGGAGACAGGATTCCTGGCCAGTGAATAAGGGGAGATGTAGATCTTCAATATAAAAGAAAGGCAAAGAGAGACATTACACTGACAAGCTTGTGAGGTGACAGGACAGCAGTGTATCAGAGGTACAAAGAAGATTTTATATCAGCCTTCTTAGCATTACGTTTAACCCCAGAAAAGTGAGCCAAAAATGTTGAATTTATTTAGCAAGAAAAAGTGTTATTATGTGTAACAGAAGCATGTAAATGCTAAAATATCAACGAACAGTAGGAAAGGTGTGTCTAGTGTCTGCTGCTGTACTGATGCAGATTTAGTATGCATCGTTTTTGTGATGTGCTTTGAAACAGTCACCAATGAATAGCCTATAGTCTCAATCTGGATAGTACAAGTGTGTTTCTTTGTACACTTTTCTTACAATATTTTTATATTGCTTGTGCATCAGGGTAGAATATTAGTGCCTGACACGCGCAATCAACACCATTCATTGTCTTATTGTAGGCTACCAAAAGGGAAGGCTTAGTAACTTTCACATTTCGCCTGACATGAACATTGACAGTTGCTGCATTATGAACAGTCCTTAGGTAGCTAACATCTTTCTTGGAGTTCTACTTAATCACAGTCATTTTGCCTTTTTGCCACAAAGCCTACTTGCACGAGGCTGAACCTTCATTGGACCGAATTCACCAGGAATATCATGGTAGTTCGGTTGTACAGTGCTGTATACATCAGTTTCACTATCTGTGTCAACATCTGATAAGCATTTCACATTGTCATCACTATATTTTCATTAAACTAAGTTTCAGTTTATTTTAAAACTGGCTTTACAGATTTTCATTTATACACCATTGTGTTTTTTATTGAATATTGATGAATTTTATATGAATTTAATATGACTATTAATGAGATACCATAGGGTGGCAGAATGATGCCATTCAATTCACATGATAGCAACAGAATACTGTCCTGAGGGTTAGTCACGCTTATTCAGGCTTAATGCTTCCTCTCCCACCAAAATTGATTAACCTAAATGCTACTCAGGAGTAACCATTTTTACATAGATTTTCCAAGCCCAAGAGAATCTTGGGATTAATGCCAAGTACATTAATTTTAGCCTTGGTGTGGATGAATTTCTTCTCTTAACACTGTTTTTAAAGTGTTTTGAGTTATTTCAATTTATTGATAGTGTGAAGGAAGAGCTTGTTGGACCATTGAGAACTGTAAGAATAGCAGAAATTATCAAAAGGGTGTGAAATGCTGCAGAGCAGAATGTTTGGTGGTCGGCATGACATCAGTAGGTAACATTAAACATTTCAAACTGGAAGGTTCACTAGATTCTTTGTCAAGATTTATCCATATAAAATACAAATAGTAGAGTATTATACAATAACTAGCCACATAATCAGGCCGGTTTTTTAATGATTTTTAAGCACAGGGAGAAAAATTAACATTTGAAAAATCGGTAATGAAATAAATCAGCAAGAAAAGCAACATTGTAACAATGCACGGAACGAACCAACACACAATCGTTCGTGACTGAAAATTGGCGGACCGCAATCGCGCCTTCTCTTGCCAGATAGAGGGATGGAGGTGCACGGCACGAAGTGTGGAACGGGAGGAGAGGAGAAGGACGTCCATTCAGCTCCTTCCGTCATGCTAGTCTGCTGAATTCTCGTTCAGTATGTACTGCCCGCTCATGTGCCCACCTCCAACTCGTCACTTGAGTCGTTGGCTGCTTTTCTATATATAATCCACCAAGACACCCGACCACAGTAGTAGCGAGGTGGGAGGGGGGTGTGCACAAAGGGTAGGGATGCAACCAGTGGGAGCGTATAGGTTGCACTTAGTGGGAATTCCACGGTTTGCAGCCCAAATGGGGTTCAACGGCTTACCCACGCCTCTCTGCGCCATGTAGACACACACTCAATCTCATGGATAATTATTTATTGAATGATAAACACTTCTGGAAAGACATGGTTGTCTAAAACGGGTTGGTGTGAGAATACAACAGTAAGTGAATGAAAAGATGGAACTCTGGAGAGAGCAACATATAATTGTCCGCGAGTGAAGAAGACGCATGTTTGTCGCGGATGCGAATTGCTGTATGTAGCATGTAAAACAGTTTGCTATGGTGCATGCGGTCGTGCATCGTAACCGAAAACTCGGTTTTTAAAGACTGCTTACTTCATTGTGTTTTAACCTCAGTTGTAAAGGATTGTTTCCCATGGGATACCCCTCACAAACTGTTTTACACGCTGCATATGGCGACTCACCTCCACGAGAAACATGCCTCTATGAACAGTCAAGGTGGCTCAGAGGTACATGAGGCCTCTACGACAGACGAATATAAATGACGCTGTTCTTCCTGTGTCGTCGCGCCCGAGTTGGTGGGCGTGGCTCTGCGAGTTGTCGTCATATCCAATGGTCTTGGAGTTGGTGGGCGTGGCTCCTCCCTGCGTGCGCCATAGGTATTTTACTTGTCGGCGGCTTGCTTTCCGTGGGTGTCTTGCCTTTCCATGGGTGTCTTGCCTTAGTGAATTATATATATAGATTGTAGATAGACAGTATGTGACTCAACATTTGTATTAGTTTATTGAACTTTAACTGAAACCCAGGATATACTTAACAATTTGTGAACTCTTTTAGGAGAATGTATTGTTAATGGCTGAGCTAATTTAAAAATGTTATTTTAAAAAATGATGCTAGTTAAGACAAGGTTAATAAACAGCATCAATGTGTTATGTTTTGACTATTTCTTATCCAGTGGCATAAGTTAAGTGTCCATTCATGTTGTCATTTCAGAAATTATCATATCCTATGGCTGCACGTGTTGTAAAGAAAATATATTTCTCTCAGCTTAACTAAATCATCTACACTGGCAGAGACATAACCCAGAGATCAATTCTCAGCGTTAAATGATACTCATTTTTTTATTAATAACATGTTTGCTTTTCTCTTTTAGTAGTATTCGTATGAGAAATATACTTGAATGGAAACAAAAATCTTTACTGTTTTTATTATATGGCTATTGTTATTTGTCTGTGTATGGCTTCGATGTCATTGTGGTAATAATCCTCCTCTTTGGTCCCAAGGTTAAAAAATTAAGAACCTCTGCTTTATATTATTATGTCTGATTATGTTTTCAGTTAATAATAAAATATATTTATTAATTTATCTGAATCATTTGTTATTAATTGCAAAGTTTTAGACGGTGCTTTATCACTTTAAAGGTTGGTGTTCCAATTTTGAAACAATTTTGAAATCCACAATAGCTTGCTTCACTCACCTTGCCTTATATTTTCAAATGTGAATACCTGCCTATAGCAACTTAATCCTGTGGAGCAGAAATAATAATTGCAGTGCTGATAAAAGAAACAACCAAAGAGAATAAAAGAAGTGTGTTCAAGGTGCTAAAGCATGATGTCCAAAAGCACAAAACAGTAAACAAAGTGAAAAATAGAAAACAACTAATAAACAAATATTACTCCCAAGTAACCAGTTTGGACTCCAATCAAATAATAAAATTATTAACAGTAATAAAATTCACAAAATAGCACAAAATGTACTTGACTAGATTTATAACTTGACACACAGAGCCATTCATGAACATGTATGCAGTTGTGCAATTACCTGGGTCTCTTTGTTTGTTTTGCCCTGTTTGTGTATCATTTTGAAGTATTTGTTAATCAGAGTGTTTTTGTTAATTTACTTCTTTTTGTATTTAATACATTTTATCGCTTTTCTGTTTTTCAAACATGTAGTAGTTTTCTTTTTTCTTTTAATTATGCCGTAAAATAAGTTTTCCACCTGTCTAAACTCATGCAGTCCTCCTGTTGTCACACCCAAGCTAAGTTACTGTCTTTATATCTTGTTCTTAATAATTACATTTTTCATTTTGGGTAGTTTTGTAATGTTCCTGTACATCTTAAAATATGCTTATGTTTTAGTCTTTCAAATCAGTTTTTGTGCTTGAGTTATTCTGATCTCTAATCTGTCTAATGTGGTATGACCTGAATATTCTGTTAGTATAGGAGTTTTATTAGACTTTTGACTAATGAAAATAAGTATTGTGTTCAGTTTATTAGATATTTCCTCATCTTCTGTTTCTGTGAGGCTTTTTAAAAGCTGTGTCAGGAACCTGAGAACAGCTTTACACTGGTATTTAAAGAGGTATAAAGAAACTTTGTGGACTTTGTTATATTGTAAAGCCTTTTTACTATACTGCAGGGAAGAGGGATCTCTAATTACTTTACATTAGATAATGATTGCTCACTTTTTGTTTAGCAAACATTTTTCTGATAATGACTTTTAGGCACTTGATTTACTGTTGATAATAGCATACCATTCTCAGGCCTGTTTAATAAAATTCAAAGCCGCAGAGGGCTTGAACCTATCCTGGAATCATTTGCCACAAGGCCCAGTCCATTACATGTCCATACAAAATATGGAATTAACAAATGACTGAACCTGCACATCTTCGGAGAGGATATCCCATGCTGACAAGGGGAGGACGTGCAAACACCACTTGGACAACAATGAGACCGTGCGTCACAATTGGAATGTTGAATCCGTGAAATAGCAGAGTTAATTCCTGTACTACCATGGCACCTTCTGTTGATCATCACTTTCATGATATATGAAAGTTTTCAGAATTAACAAATTAAAATCATAATGCTATTTGTGCAGTGTGTAACTGCTAGAATGATAATTGGCAGAAGGCACCAAAGCTTTAAAAATATTATCACATGTCTTCAACAAGTTTAAAAATGGGGTAGGTTTCTATTTAAATATACTTTTTGGCAGTTGCTGTTTGTAAGCTCTTGCAATATACTGAAACCATCTGTGTCATACAGTACTTAATATTACTAGTTTGATGGTTAAGTAAGTGGCAGATTTCAATTTAAATCTAAAATCATTACACATTAACTGTCTTTAAATCTTTTGGCTTTAAAAACAATTTTGTATTTTAAAATATTGAAGCATGCATCTGTATCATAGGTCTATAATTACAAAATGTGGAGTGATAACACAATAATCTACACCTCTCCTTATAACCTAACTGAGGTAAACATAAAATATTATTGTAGTGTGAAGAATAGGGAGAGACATGTAGTCTCCTTGTATGAACAAGGATACCAGAAAGGTCAAATCATACTATATACAAGAGAGAGAGATGAATATAAAGAAGAAACACATGCATGTGATGTATGTCATCAAAACAAACAAAAAGAAAACCCTGCAGCTTCTTTATGCATGCATTCCTGTGCCTAAGTCCCTGCCATTATGACAGGCTGGCGTGGCCACTTTCCCATAAGCAGATTCTCTTCTACCTCTCATCTCTCTCTCTGAATTTCTTCAATCTGGCCTGTTGTTCCCTGTGATGCCTCAGTTGCCCGCATCTGGCATAGCCACCTTGAACCTGGACATAGATAGTCATGACCAGGATGGCTAGGGCAATAAGGACAAATAAACAACAAAGGCTGATGCAAAACAAGTGTGTCATTGTACAAATTTATTTAAGCATCCATTGTCCATTATAAATAAAGTGCATTGTTGTTCTTTATAAATAAATAATCCACATTAAAAAGAAATGCTTCTTCCAGTTGGAGTTAAAATAAATCCATAAATAAATAAAACCAAATTGATAGTAAAAACCAGAATGAAATCAGATCAATAAAATCAGGTGCTTCTCTCAATCTTCTAAGCCTCAGTGTGTCTCTTTTTCTTCTGTGACTCCCGCTCAATCCTCAGGCCTGCTCAGCAGGAGCCAAGTCACTTGCAAATGTGGTCAACAATTAAACTGACTTGCATCTCAGCCATTTCATCTAGTCACTGCTAGGATGCCCAAGCCCATCTCCATTGTCCCACCACTTTCTTTCTCAGGTGTCCATCTCTGAAGCCCTTGATGCTCAGCAGGTGAGACCCTATGTCCTGTTCTCCACTGTGTCATCTTCTGACCATCCATTTCTTCAGTTGATTGCTTCAGCTTGTTCACCTGTTTGTACTTGCTCTCTCTTGCAGACTAAACTGTCATCTTTAATTTTTCTCCCTTCTTTCTTTTCTCAGTCTCCTTTTTCCTCCCCGTTGCCTTTTCAGATCTTCAAATCTGTCTCTCATCTATCCTGCTCAGGCTGCTTCCATACTGGTGCTTTGGTTAATGACCATCAGAATGTCAATAGGGAACAATTGAGTTAATCACTCCTGAATGTGAAGCAACCAATCAACTTGTTTCCCCATTGAACACTCCACAGCTGCATGACTTCACAGCAGTGTTCGCCCCCACCCACTAGCCTGGGCCACACTGTTTTTTATTTTAAAAACTCAGCACTGCCGCTAAACCTTAACTTGCTTTACTACATTCTCCTGCCAGTCTAGGCCTTGCCACACTTTCTCTCAATTCCACACTCAGCTATTCACAACTGGCATGGTGGCCAGGATCCAAAATCAGTTCTCAGAACTGGCTGTATAATTGCACTAGATAGGTCAGTTTAGAATTTCCAAGCCTTCATTCATTCTGAAAATGCCAGATTTCCAAAGGCAGCATAATGCTGTCAATTCTCTTTAATTAGAACACATTGACCAAACTGTGCATGCACACCCAATAGCAGCCTGAATGTGCTGTGACCTTTCGCCTTTCCTCTTTGACCTCTCTCTTTCTGTTTCTCGCTTTATTAGATGGAGGTTGGTCCCTTTCTAACTATGCAGGCTATTCTTTGTGAATTAGGTTGATGCTTCTACCTTTTTCCCTTTCAGGTACCTAAGATACACACAAGGCACACCATCACCATGCAATGCCTATATTTTTATCCCTAGCCTGATAACATGCATGGTCACTTCCAACCCCTACTTATCGCATTTAGTTTTCCCCTGTCCTGCGTTGTCTTTGTCTGCCTGTAATATTTCAAATGCAGTTGGTAGTGTTGTGTCTTCAAATACTACTCCCAGACATTCTTTTTGTGGTTTGGACAGTCTTCTAATGTCTGCATGGGTATTCTGCCAGGCACTATGGTTTTGCTCTCATATCACTTGCAAGTGAATTGTAGATAAGTTAAAAGTTCCAAAATGACCTCATTGTGTGTGTGTGTGTGAATATGTGTGTAAACTGGCCTGATGATCCTAAATTAGATTAAATGGGTTTCATAATTAATGAGTGATGGCTTTCAATACCTTTTACTTGCTTTAAAATAGTATATAAGTCCCATCCTTTCTCCCCACCTCAAAGGTTGTAGCTGAAGTTCTAGTCCTTTATCTTTAAGTGGAGCAAAACTAATAATTTCCCTTGTTTTCTACATTTTTGCCTTACTTTGGGCACACTGGCAGCATTCCACTTTATCAGCTGTTTGTACTTGCAATATGTCTCTTTCTTTAGTTTACTCTAATACCACATTATGGACTTTCTTTCTAAAAGTAAGTTTTTCTCTTGCACCCTTTTTACAACTCACAGTTTTAGGATGAAGAATTGTTACCCTGATAACTATTTATTGGATCTGCCATAAACCAAGTACTGTACAAATAATGCATGCTGTTGAAGAGTTATTGGTTCATTATTTTTTGTAATAGTTACTTCAAAAATCAAACAGTTGTCCATTCTGTAATGATCCTTTATTGTTATTTAAAAAATAAACATTTATTGCTTAACATGACAAATTAAACACTTCAATAGTAATAGATCCATGCAATCTGGCCTTTATGAAGATGAACTGGCTGTTCCAACCGTCCATCAACAGTAGCATGTCCTTCACTACTACGTCTGATTGTGCTGCAATTACTTAATGGAGTGACTAGGGTAAGTGCTAATGCCACAGATGTCCTTTTTCACAAGATTCTGCCATTATTATTTAGTGATGCCTACTTGACAATATACCCATGTATTGTCACCTACTACGTTCTATGTCACCTTAGCAAACAGCTTTCCCATTACTGTATCTACTGTATATTGCATGAAATTTCCATATGTTTAAATATAGAATGGTTTTCATATTTATTGCTGTTTTTTGCTGTATTTATTCTTACTTATGACTCTAGAAATTAAATAAGTTTGTAAAGTAATTTACACCTTCTAACTGTCATATTGAGAACTCCTGGAGTAGTAATTCCTGAGTGTTTGAGCATAGTGAACACTAAAAAGTATCTTTGAAATTATTATTCTTTCTTAACCGTATTAATCATCTTTCTACCTGAGTGCTAAAATTTTACCAGTGTCAACTTGTAATGACACAAGACTAGCAACCTAGCTTTCTCCTAGTCATAGTGCCTCACACTTGGAGCCTTTGGTGCCAACAGCATTTTCAAATGCTTACATGATGACTCCTGATTCTAAAAGACACCCTCAGTATGGCCAATCATTTCATAATGAATTCAATCCTGTATGTGTAGTCCATACTTTCTGAGTGTTGAGTGTTTGTTGCAATGTAGTTTATATTCTCCTGTTCAAAATATTTGGATTTGGTGCAAAAGATAAATATATTAGAAAGCTGATAGACATTTGGCAAAGAAAAAAATGGATTGACTGCATTTGCTCAGATAATTCATTCACCCTACATTTATCTTCATTTTCTTTAGATCTCACTGCAGATATCCCAGCTTCGTCACAGCTGATCCAAGAAGGTAAAAGTTGGCACTGTAGCTCTCATCTAACCAGTTCCAACTCCAATCAGTTACTCGGCACACAGCAGTATGTCTGTTTATCATTGACAATTCCATATTTAACAGTATCAGAATTTATTGCTTTGCCTTATTAGAGCCAAATTATCCATCTTGAAGTTTAATTTGTAACAATCAACTATCCCAATTTCTGACAAGTTGAGCTACCAAACAACCAAGGTTGAATTCTAGGATGCTGAAAGAAACAGAAATGGCTCTGCACACCTTAAATCTTCTTCTTCTTCTTTCAGCTGCTCCTGTTAGGGGTTGCCACAGCAGATCATCTATGTTGTCCACATATTGACTTGGCAAAATTTTACACTGGATGCCCTTCCTAACGTAACCCTCCCCATTTATCCGGGCTTGGGACAAAGGAACACACTGGTTTGTGCATCCCCTGTGGCTGGGTTCTCTGCACACCTTAAATACTATGTAATAAAGCCAAATGTACTGAAAATTAAAATTCAAATCACAAACAGACACTGTAGAAAAAGCACAAGACAAACACAAAAAAAGGATTGGGGTTCCACCCCATATATTATTAGGATGATCATCCAAATAACGTTAGGGCTAGAGAGTAACCTCTAAAGACTGAGTCCAAGATGTGACTGCCTGTGGGAGGCAAGTGGTTGGCTTTATAAGTAGGGGGCAGGAAAAGGAGGGTCCAACAGGATTAGGAGGAAGTGAGGTCAATTGGAGGGTGTGGTCCAGAGGTGGAAGTGGAACCTGGCCACTTGAGTACCTCCCATTCTCATATATGTGACCATACATATACAGGAATATCCAAAACAAAAGAATATTTTAGAAGAAACTAAAGAAAGAAAAAACAAATCTGTTATTTTAACACTTCCACAAAGAATTGAAATGGCCTCTTTTGTTTTTATGATTATAGATTTAATTTCACCCAGCCATCCAATGGGACTTTTCCTTATTATAAAGTCTAAAAATGTCCAGTGAACATACTCCTTTAGACAAATTATCCTAAAGCTTCTTCATTCCAATTAAGATCCGCAAGCACGTTATAATCTCTAATAAAAGTCCAAAAGCTTTACATTCCCAGGTACCTCTGAATGTCACATTTTACAGGCCTGGTTACAACGATGGAAGCTGTTCCCTCTTCTCCCCAGTGGTTTCCTTTTCCAGATTTTTTTCCCTCTGATTTTTTCCCCCACCCTTCACAAGATGATATACTTCCTGTAACATTTTGCTTCACAATAAAAGTACTTCCTGTCTTTACATTATACAAGGCGGCATTGTTCCATCCAAACAATCTGAAACTGAAAACTAATCTTTCTAACTGAAATATAATAGTTTATTTAGGCTTTGTCACACATTGGTCTCTTTTTTCAGGTAACGTAGACTCAAATAATGATATGTGTTGTTTGCAACTTAATACATTAATGAAAATGTTTTTATCAGTGTCCATAAAAGCAAAAAGAAAATGCTAGAACTTAGTTATATCTGGCCTAGACTGATTTCCACTGAGTGCTTCTTAGCAAACCAATGTATTTAGAGTGCTGTAGCGGTCAAGATTCACACCGTCAATGTGACGGTGATTGAGATCCCAGGGACACCCCCAGCCTTGGATCGACCCATACACACTCACAACAGAGACCAAATAAACTACACTGGGAACATTAATCAATTAAGAATATAATGAAATTAAATTAACTAAATGAAAACAATAATACCACCCCTGACCCCTTCGGCGATATTACATTTAACATATAAACATAAACACCACACAGCAAAGTCCATGGAAAAACCAAACTGGATGAAATGAGAGGTGATGAGATTAAGTCCAGAGATCTGTATGTTGAAACAGAAGGGAAAACACAGTCTTACCGGTGGCTGCTGAAAGGATGAAGACGGATGGATGGTTCAGGAGT
Source organism: Polypterus senegalus (assembly GCF_016835505.1). Taxonomy (NCBI): domain Eukaryota; kingdom Metazoa; phylum Chordata; class Cladistia; order Polypteriformes; family Polypteridae; genus Polypterus; species Polypterus senegalus. Next base: position 98,649,982 of record NC_053164.1, read on the forward strand.
GCTCCTTTTCTTGCGGGAAAGTCAATGAATCCAAACACAGTCATCAGTACACAGTTAGACAGACGATCCATACCTCAGAAAACGAATACAATCCAGGATACAATGATTAAATATGGCTGAATTAACAGCAGGCAGTCCGACAGATAAATTCAACAACTTTGCAACAACTTTTTTTCTTTTAGCCACCTACCTTCCTTTTAACCTTATTTGACCACCTTTGACCCCAGCAGCCCCTGCATGGACTGCTGGGAGATGCAGTTCTTACTGATAGTAGCACTGCTACGGTGTAGCCTTCATGTAAACCCCCACTGGTGGCTTCAGAAGTTGTTTCATGAATTTGGTGACTTTATACACGTTCTAACTGAAATTACTCAAGCTAACTAGTACCATAGGCCCTGTAAATTATAAATACATTTAAACAATGAAATAATTAAACTGAACAAAATTTCAAAACTATTTACATACTTCACTGCATAAAGTATAAATAAACTTCAGCTTTAAACAGTTTTAACTCTAAAATAGAAGCTTCAAATGAACTGTCTACATGGAATATTTCAGTCATTATGTTTACTTATCAATCACAATTCTAGTTTATTGTCTCATTTAGGCTGGTTTTGTAATGAAACCATTTTTTGCCCTAACTGTACAGGCCTGGAACACTGCTTTTGTACATTGTACCTAAACCTATTAACTGATATCACTTCACTTGCATAAAATAAGCAACATGATTCACACCAAAAGTATTCTCAACAAAGTGAAACAAGAATGGACTTCACAGAAGACCCACTTGGCTGATTCCAGGAATGCAAGGTATCAATTGTGAAGAAAGACTGAATTAGTTTAACCTTTTCAGCTTAAGAAAACAAACATTAAGAGATGACATGATTACATTTTTAAAATTAAAAGACATTAGTGGTATCTGATCTGTTACTTCAAAATGAGTTCATTAATAAGAAAACGGGGACACAGAAACTTCTGAAGGGTAAATTTTGCTCAAATATTACAATGTATTTTTTCACAAAGGGAACCCTAGAGATATGAAGTAAAGTACCAAGTACTTTAGTAAACACTAAGACTTTAGGGATCTTCAAATCTTGAGTCAATTATATTTTGAAAAAAATTTGGTGGGTAGAATGTAGGTGCTTTGTTGAACAGAATCGATTTTTCTCATCAAACTTTTTCTAACATTCAAATATTCTAAAGACAATCTCACTCTGGAATCTCAGGCTGAACCGTTCCAGTTCCTTGCATTCATTGTGTAGACGAGTTAACACTTTTCTCTCAATATGCACCAGTCATAAAGTCTTTCTCCGCAGCCTTCACCTTTCTCTCTGCTCCTTCATAACAATGATACAATATATAGCCAAAAGTCTGTGGACACCTGACCATCAAACCTAAATAAGCTTGTCGGACAGTCCTTTTTAAAATCATGGGCATTAATATGCAGTTAGACCCTACCTCCCGCACTCCCTCCCTGCCTTTACAGCTATCTTAGCCTCCAGCCTTTTAGTAGTGTGTCTGTGGGAATGTGCACAAAAGAACATTTGTGAGGTCAAGTACTGATATTGAACAAGAGGTCCAAGCTCACCATCAACTTTCAGTTAATTCCAAAAGTGTTCAATAGGACTGAGGTCAGGGCTCTATGTAGGTTGCTTGACTTTCTCCATGTCCTCAAAAATCTGGCTTTGTACACATGGGCACTGTCAAGCTGCAACAGAAAAGGGCCTTCCCCAAAGTGTGACCACAGAGTTGGAAGCTCACAGTTGTCAAAAATGTCCTTGTCAGCTGTAGCATTAACATCACTGGAACCAAGGGGTCTAGCCCAAACCTTGAAAAACAACACAGAATATAATCCCTCCTGTAGCAAATTACAGGAGGTGCTATGCGGTCCAAAAAGGTAACATGCTCTGGCATATGCCAAACCCAGATGTGTCCATAAGACTGTCAAAAAGTGAAGCATGATTTTCTCCTCCAGGGAACGCATTTCCACTGCTACAGAGTCCAGTGGTGGTGTGCTTACACCACTCTAGGTGATGCTTGGCTTTGCACATATTGATTTTAGGTTCGGCAATGGAAAACCATTTTATAAAACTCCAAGTGTACTTTTCTTGAGGTAGTTTGGAACTCTGTTGTGAGAGATAATTCTGATTTTATGTACTATGTAGTCCATCATATGGTAGCCCCACCTTCTGAATTTACATGGTCTACGCCATCATGGCTGAACTGTTGTTGCTCCAAGATGCTTTCACATCACAATAATAGCACTAACAGTACAATTGACCAGGGCTGAAATTTCCTGTACTGACTTGTGGTAAAGGTGGGATCCTGTGACAGTGGCCTGTTCAAAGTCACTGAGCTTTTCTGAATGACCCATTCTATTGCCATTGTTTACTAATGAAGGCTGCATGACTGTGTGCCTGATTTTATGCACCTGTTAACAATGAGTGCTATTGAAAGAAATGAACTCAGAATTTTGGAGGAGTGGTCATTCAGTGTAGTTTTCCTTTTGGAGAAAATTACCTAAGGGATCTGGAGAGAGTACTTCTTTATTATTAGATTATATTATTAGCCCTTTCCTTTTATCCTTTTCTTCTTCCTCTCTTCTGCTTGGGTAAAATACCACTAAAAAGGACAGCCACACAGTCACTCTTTGCTATGTCTCCTGTCACTAAGGGTTACACTTCATAAACTGTTAAAATCATTTTTTGGAGAGACCTGGATTTTTCAAGAATTACAGTTCCCATCTTAATATAAGGACCTAGGGGACTGTATGTTTTATCCTGAAATAACTGATCAGCTAGCGACTTTGTTAGTATTTAATTTCTGACATTTTAATTTTGTTTTGATGTGTTATTAGTTGTTCTTTATTTTATGATGCTTTTAGTGATATGTTCACGTGAAATGCCAGAACTTTGACTCTATACAGAACAAGATCATTTTGAGAGACCTAGCACTTAAACAAGAAACAAAACAGAAGAAAAAAGAAAGAAATTATGTGGTTTTGATTCTGGGATAGTCCTACTGATGTGTCAAAAATTATTAAGGATTTCTGTGTACAGACTTTGTTTATCCTCCTGCCGAAAAGAAATACTTTTAACAAGCTCTGCCTCTCATGACAGCATTTGTTCTTTGACCTAGGCAGCAGTTTTAAGGCTTTATTGTATCCTGCTTATAGTTGTTTTTCTGGCAGCAACTATAGTCACTGTGTAAGGTCTTCTCAAAATTGACCTGTATAACAGTATAAGATCAGCAATAGCAAAGTTATAAAGATAATAATTACACTGAGAAAATAGTCAGGGTCTTTACAGAGGACCCACATTAGCAATTGCCTTCATATAAAGACATGGGTTCTCTCAGGATTTTGAACTTTTGGTTGCTAAAATTATGCATGCTCCAGAATAAGGCTGTTCCAGCTAATGACAGACTAAATTTGTCATTTTCTCAGTGGCTGTGCTGAAGGTGCATTTTGCAGTGAGCTGTTGCCAGGTCTATAGTCCTTTGCCTGTGTGGGCAATCATATGTTGTTGCTGAAGTTTTGCCATTGTGGTTATTTTATGTATATCTTGTAAAATAAATGGAAATCACACACTTTTTAAGTTTCACTTACAGGTTTAAAAAAACAGAGTAAACGATAAAACGTAATGATTAACATAAACTAAAAGGAAATAGCTAGATCTGATAGCTTCCTGAAATGCTATAATCACTCCAGCATTGTAGCACTATGTTCTGTGTTTTTCTGTTATGACCAGACACATCTGTCATTTTGTATAAAAACACAAGTGCCCAGCTATTTCCTTATTTAATATTTAATAAAATGAAATATCTTTCTCTGAGTGACAGACTTCTTCTAAAGGTAATTGTACCCCATGACTTTCTAATCTCTCTCTCTCTCATACAGTAAACTAGGAGGGCCTCTGCCCCCTGCTTGCTTTGCTTGCCAACCCCTGGGTCAGCACTATGCGCTAGCCACTTTGCGGTTCTACCGCTCACATATGGGGGTGAGGTTGTACAATTTAAACAGATTGTTATTTTCATGGGAAGTGTTACATATGCATAATAGAACTAACTATACTAGAACACGAGTGTGGAAAACAAACCCCGGGCAGGGCGCCAGCCCACCACAGGGCATAACCATAATAAAAAATAGTAAAACGTAATAATTTGACAGTAAATTATGTTTCATGTTGTGTTAACAGATATTCGTTGCGTTATACGATTTTGTTCTGTTTAGATTTGAAATTAACACGCAAATACTTTTTAAACTTACACTTTTACTGTTAAACTTCAGTAAAAACTATTTTTTGAATTCAATTTTTGTCAATATCACATTGAATTTTGATTCTGTGTTTAGAGTTACATCATGACAATGCAACATATAATTGCCCGAATTTCATTTCTTTCTCTCTAATAAATAAACCAACTTTTTCGAACATTTGTTTCTGTGATTTGTTAATTGTCTTTGCAAAAGCTATTCTAATGGGAAACTATTAATGTTTTAATACAAATGGCATATCAAGATCTCCTTTGGTGTCTGATGTTATCCGCGGCAGATGTAGTACATTACCTTTCTTGGATACATCTTTCTTTCAACAGTAACTCAGGCGGTGGAAGACTGTATGGTGTTAACGGTTGTAGATATTCTTCGGGATATTGTAAGTTGATGTTTTCATCTTCCGCATGATCACCACCAACTGTTTCAGCATAGTCTATTGATACGATTTTAACCAGTTTGTTGTGTAACCGATCAACGATTTTTGCATTAATTCGCTTGACTTAATCTTTTCTTGCTGCTAGGATTGCCCGTGTACTGATTCCTTCTGTTGATAACCCTTCGGCTTGAAATTCTTCAATAAGATTTGGACATAATAAGTCTTCTTTAATTGGGAACTTAAAGTGCTGAAAACGTAAAAATTTATAAGAGCTAAGAGAGCAGGAACTGTGTCTGTCAAAAGCATTCACATGAATGAGAGGTGCTGTGTGTGTGGTTGAACATGGTTGAGAGGAGGGTGGGACTTGAAAAAATCTCATGACCAAGGTTTTGTCTTGCGGGATTTTGAAATTATCTCTTTGAAAACGTGTTGTCTCAGGATTTCCTTTTATAATAGAGAGATATGCAATCTAACTAAACTTGTAGTTGTATTCAATCCTTTTTCCATACTATAAAATGATTTATGCCTTTCAAGGCTTAGCGTCCCATCCATGACTGGTAGCCTCTTTGCACTCAATGATGCCCTGAATAGGCTTCAGCTCCCAGTGATGTGAAGCTGGATGGATGAAATGATTTTAAAAAGATTGCTAAACACCTTAAAATGTATTTCTGTCAGAGGTAAAGTTCCTTTAGATTCTGAAAAGAAAAAAAATCATGACTGTTGTAACATAAGGAGTTACATGTCTTTGTACAAAATTGTGCCCTTAAAAAAATGCAGCAAACGTGAAATTACAGGGTTTGTGCTGTTGAAAGAGATCCAGATTAACATAAATCACATTAATAATCCTACGTACAATAGAACCCTTTGAGAGGCTGTTAAAGGAAGAGTCTATCTATTTATCAAGCTCTGTGTCTGAGGATGGAATGAAGTGAAGTAAAATGGATTGCCTGAAATCAGCACACCATTTAGAGAATATTACCTTAAAGGTGAATCGTTCGCTTGTGCACATGTTCGTGATTGCCAGGTATTATTAACTTGTTAGCTGTAATTGCGACATCTTTTACAAATGACAGCAGCGTTAGTAAATTACTTGTCTCTTTCATCTTGCTATTTGAAAGGCTGCAAGTCATTTACCTTGTCCTGCTCTGTATATTTTGTCTTTTTTATAAAGTAAATAGTACATCACACATTTTTCAGGCATCCTGCTTTTTTTATTTCTGTATGTGTTTCTCAGTATATTCTAATGTTACCATTCAATTGAACACCTTCAAAGTTCAGCTTTTACCATTTCTTCCATGCTGATGCTTTTCAGCCAGTTAAACCTTCAGTCTTAGGTGAACTATGTACTCAAGGACACCAGTGGAAATTAAGTGGAAAATGTATTTAGGACTGAAGCCAGAAAGCACTTCTTTACTTGGGGAATCTGGAACAAACTACTGAGATATTTGTAGCTGAGGCAAAAACCTTAACAACCTTTAAGAAGTATCTGGATGAGAAATTACCTAAACAAATAACCTTAATATAGTGAATGGTTTCCTCTCATTTGCCATGTTTTTGATGTTCTTATATGAAGGATAAGGATTTCTCAGGGCCTGTCGACAATAACAACCATTGTGATAGGAAATTTTATAGATCCTAATTACCAAACAGGCAGTCTTTGGAGCAAGCAGAGATGTTTTTGTGATAGGTAAAGATCAGAATACAAGTGATAGCACACAAATGGCACAAGAACTAACAAATTACTGGTATAGGAATAAATTTGCAATCAAATACAAGGTCACAACAGGGATTTTCAAGGAACATATCAATAGTGAAATAGAAAAAAACAAAAACACAAGAAACTGAGACCAAAAATGTGTAATTACGAGCAATGACTGATTGCTAATATCTTCTTTAAACATGCAACATATTATTATATTAAGTATGGCATTGCTGAGTAGCAGGAAACAACTGAATGAAAATAAGGAATTGGTATGGCAAAGTGTTTTTCTAGGGTCTCTGGTGTGATCAGTGTATCTCGTTGGTGCTGATTATTTTTAAGGAATAGTGCAGCACATACTTTGTAAGTGTATGTGTATAGAGTAGGAAAGCCATGAGGCCACAGACTGCTTAATGAGGGAATGGGCTGAGTGTATGTTCATTTGTGCAAGTGTGATCGCCACAGCCACCCCACATTAGTGCTCTGTGGCTAATTAGGGACGCTTCTGCACTTACAGGGTTAAAAACGGTCCGAGTTGGTCAGAGTTAGTCAAAAAGAAAACAATAAAAAAGACAAGGAAGGCAAAAATTGAGAAGAAAGAAGAAAGGAGAGCAGACTCAGGTGAGTGAGCAAGTGTGGGATGAAGGAGACAAGTGGTTGGGAATGCCCCATGGTGGAGCAAGAGGAACGGTGCTACAAGAGTGTTTTGACTTTGCTGAGAGGTAGGAGCAAGAGAGACTGTGTGCTCTATGGGTCCTGCATGTACAGACAGAGGTGGCAGAATAAGGGAGCTGGGTTTGTTGTATGTCCCAGTGGATACTGAAGGAGGTGGATGTGATGGGAGTCAGTCTGAGGACCACATTCACCTGCGTGTCAGGCCAGCTAATTAGGCCTGATGGGTGAGCAAGTAAGACAAGAGTGACAGACAGAATGAGAGGAAAGGGCTGATTCTGTCTGATTTTATCCTTGGTTTAAATTATTTATTTATTTTTTATTGGATTGTAACTTCCTGACATCACTATTTTATGAATTATTATTTATTGAAGATTTTTAGTACCACACTTTGGACACTGACTGCCTTTTTATATTTTGAATAAATATGCTCTTTGTACCATTAACTTGTGTCCTCACTTGCCCTAGTCCATCCTTAGTTCTGACTATCGATGTCCTGGGAGACAGAAGAAGCCCATGGCTGTGGGCACCAGTGACATCACAAATGGTTACATTCATGGATTGACATGCCAGTTTTCTTAAAATGTATCCTTGTGAAAGTACACTACATTTTAGTTCATATTCCTTTGTTTAACATTTAGTATAGTCATTGCTTTTGAAAACTTAAAACTTCTGTGGATTACATCTAAAATTAGGGGTTAGAAGTATGTACAGTAAATATTATAAACCTTTTCAAAGATCTTGTGGGTGGCATGATGGTGAATATGGGTGATGGTTTAAACTCCAAGCCAAGCACTCTCTGTATGTAGTTTGCACATTGTTCTAGTTAGCCTGTGCTTTTTATCCTTTTACTCCAGATTTATCCCATATCTCATAGACCTTTATGTTAAGTCAAGCTGTGCCCCAAAAATTGCTTGAATGATGTATGTGAGTACATTAACATGCCCTATGAATGGCTGCTTTTCATCCAATGTTGCTGGGATAGGTTTTAGGCTCAACAACTCTGGTTCAAAAATGAATGAATATCTTGGTCTGTATTAATGTTGGTTATTAAGCTCCTGCCTACCGATGTGTGACACAATTTTTAAATATTTTTAAAGTACTGTTTAGCAGCATCACTGTGAATAAACAAAATCAGCAAATTCAACTCTCATATATGTCAAACAACATATTTCAATTTCTTAAGAAAACATTCTGCACCTTGCAGCCATCAGTGAGATGTTTGAGCCAAATACAGTGGACAACATTAGAAATTTGATTCTGGAGTAAATATCAAGTCAAGTCACTTTATTGTCACATCACTTAACAAGAATGAACATGGGAGTGAAAGACTTATATGCCAGGTCCAAAGCAGTTTTATACAATTGAGTATATACATCATAAATACAGTTATTTTTCAATTCATTAATCACACACAGTACAAAATAAGCTCATTACCCAAGTAAACACTTATGTACCCTATACAACGCCTGCTAAGCACAAAACAGCAGCATGACTATGGGAATCAGTGTGTGCGTATGTGTGCTAGTAACAGATAGTGCCAGTCACTATGCTGAGTTCATTATCCTAACATCTTACTCTTTCAGTGCCTGTTGGTCTGGGATGATTGTGGCAGTAGAGGTTCCGACCCACCTCTTGAACCCCAGGTACCACTCCAAACACCAGGTACAAGTCCAAGACTCTTTTATTTTCTTTCAGCACAGCGCACCAAGCACCTTCCACTCTACTCTTTAATAAACACTACAATAACCAAACCTCCTCTCCCAGACACTAAGCTACCCTTCCTCCCAGCTCAGCTCAGTGTCTAGGCTTTCCCAGTGTCCCTTTATACCCCCTGACCTGGAGGTGTTCCTGCCCAATAATCCACAAGTCCTTACTCCTTCCGGGTCAGGGTAAACCGTCCATATCTTCATCCCGGAAGCACGTTGTCTCTTCCTGTCCCGGGATTATGATGTACTTCTGGGTTATAGGCCATATACGAGTCCACGGGCCCTCTGACAGCGACTCCCAGTGGCCCCCAAGGTATCCAGTAGGGCTGTGCATAAAAACTACATAGTCCATAAGGCCCTGCTGGAACTCGGGGCCCGTCCACACTGTCGGAGAGCTCGTCCTGGCAGCCTGGGGGTGAGGACCGGAATATAAAGCCGGCCATCCACCACATGATGTAACAGCATCATCTTCCTGAAGGTAATAATATGAACAGTTCATGACTTGAATGACTGGGGTCATTGATGATATTCCTAGCTTTCCATAGAGGCTGCCTAACATATATTACTTGTAGGTTAGGAGCATCACGTCTAATCCCATATCAAGCAATGACCCATCTAGCTAGGATGCCTTTAATGGTGAAGGTTTAAAATGACCGGAGATTGCATTTTTGCACCTTCTTTACTACTTTTCCAGTGTGAACAATTCATGTGAGGGCATTGGTGTGCTTATGCACAATGAAGAACTTATAACTGCTCACCTTCTCCACAGTAGTCCCTTTGATGGTGATAGGTTAGTTACACCTCTTTGTTTCCTGAAGTCCACTATTATCTTTTTAGTCTTGGCTACATTGATGGAGAGGCAGTTTTCCTGGCACTAGTGAGTCAGGGCTCTGCATTTAGTCTTGTTGTCATTAGAACATCCACCACTGTTTTTTCTTCAACAAATTTCACAGTGATGTTACACATGTTCCTAGCCATATACTCATGGGTGTAGAGGGAGTTCAGTAGGGGACTTAGTACACATCCCTAGGGGATTCTTGTGTTAAGAGGGAGTATAGAAGAAGTGAGGCCACCCAGTCTAACCACCTGGTGCTGGACTGAGAAGAAGTTCAGACCAATAGCTCTCAGCTTCCTGTAAAGTTTAAAAAATTTGAATTATAATATTAAATGCTGTGTTGTAATCTAAAATCATCTTGCTAACACATGTATCTCTTTTGTCCTTGTGAAAGAGGATGGTGTGTAATGTTAGATCAATTGCATCATCAGTCAGTCTGATCTGGCAATAGGCTAATTGTAGTAGGTCTAATGTGGCAGACAACACAGAGCTGATAAAGTCATTGATCAATCTCTCAAAGAATTTACTTACAATGGTGGTCAGAGCAGGGGCCAATTATTTAAATATGTTACTGTAGCAGCTGTCCTCTCCTATATTGCCTCTACACCCATGACTGTATGGCTAGGAAGAGGTCTTACATGAACACAGGAACACAGAGGAACTATATAGGAAAGGGCAGAGCAGACTGCGTTCCTTTAATGTGGGAAGTGACATCCTTCACATCTTCTCTAACTCTTTGATTTGATTTCTATGCTATGGTGTGCTGGTCTGATAACATCACTTCAAGAGAGGCCCACCGAATCAACAAGCTAATTGAAATAGCAGGCACAGTTATGGGATGCACTCTGGAACCCCTGGAGGTAGTAACAAAGGAGAGAGTTAAAACAATGTTGCACATCCACTCTCTGACACACTAACACTAAGCACTTTTAGCAAATGAATTATTCAGCAGATGTCTGTCAAGAAACATTACTGGGGCTCCAACAGCAATACACCTGCATAATGCTTCATTGTGACTGACAGCCAAGTTTAATTTTCTTGCTTTTTAGTATTTCTGGTGTGTGTTTAGACCAAAGTGTGTGTATATTTATTTGCAGTATTTGTTTTCTTACTTACATACTTTATGTATTTATTTATTTAAAACAAGGATAAAACACATTCTTCTTCTCCATAAATGAGGCACTGGGGTGTGATGGTATTTCTTCTATAGTCCATTATAGTAGTCAGTCCTTGCCCCATGCTTTGAATGTTTGAATGAAACTAGATTTAAGCTTTGCACTCATGTTTGACTGCTTTTATTGTTTTCTGGAGGACATAACTGTTTTTTTTATTCCTCCATGTTCCCAGAGATGAAAGTGATGATTTGCATAGTGAGTGCTATTTAAACCTTGCTACTGAGGCACAGTTTTTGATTGAGGTAATTTTTTATAATTTTGATAAGTGATGAATCTTCAGACTGATTCCATGTATTCATCAATGTTATCTGCAGAGGCAATGTGGATTATCTCCTAATCCACTTTATTGGTTTGTCTACCAGTGGATCATCTGAAAATCAGGAGCTTCCTATTTCAGCTTCTCCTTATAGGAAGGCAAGAGCTAAATGGAGCCATGATCCAATTTTGCCAAAATGAGCGCAGAATGGGGCTTAGTGTGCCTCACAGAAGTGTGTGTGTAGCAAATGTCCAAAGTATATAATTTTTTCCTGTTTTGTAGGTAATATGCTGAAAATATTTTGGTAGAACTTTATTCATGCTTGCATTATTGAATTCTCTAAATTATTATTTGCACAGCCTCTGGGTTCATGATCTCCTGCCAGGTGATCATCTCATACAGTTCCCAGAGTGCCAGTTCAGTGACAGCTTGAGGAGTTATTTACATAGTCATGGTCAGCAATTTGATTATAAGGAATTTCAGGTCAAGGTAGCAAAAGGATCTGTTTAGTGATCGCTCCATGAATTATTAAGCAGGAAAAACATCCCACCTATTCTGCTTCATGAGGCCTTGTGTTTAATGCACACAGTGAACAGAAAACCCCAGTGGTTTAATTGCTGAGTCTTTTACATTATCTAGCAACCAGGTTTCTGTGAGGCAGATTACATGGCAACCCCATGTCAACCATTGGAATGAAATTTGTGCTTGGAACTTCAAAAGCTTGTTTTCCTGGGACAAGCATATTTACTAGTAATAAGCTGACAAACAGAGGTTATTTAGTAGGCTATCTCAGTCTTACCAGGGGCCTGCTTGTTTCCCCATCTCTGGCAGCGTTTTTGTGGATGAACGACCCAGATGAGTGGGGCCATATCCACTAAATTCTATGACACTTCATTGTATAAAAAGACCTCACTGAGAAACTCTGACTCCAGTTTACAGTGAACAACTGCTGATCGTATGTCCAACAATATTAGTTGATGATGTACAAATGAAACATCTAATGTGTAGAAATAAAATCACAAAAACACTGTTCACAGCTCAAGAACTCTACCCAAACCATTCATCTGTTTTCAAGCTGACTTTTCCCTGGTGGAGAACACTCTCCATTGTTGCTAAATTTTGAGCTGAATGAAAGAGAAGCCAACCAAGACCAAACAAGATGTTACATATTTACAGTGGTATACTATGATCTTTAAAACTTTCTCTTGAAGAGTCATAATGTCCACAACACTAGTTTGTTTGATGGAGCTGGTGTTCCTCCCCAAAAATCCATTCATTAATACAATAAAAGATCCCTTCATTAATACAATAGCCCAAAGCAATGGCAAACTGAGCATGTGCAAAATACATGCAAGGTAATTATAAATAACCAGTAATGGCACACTGCATGATAACGTGCCGTGAATACACTTGACTTGAGCATTCATAGTTTTCATTCTCTTTCTCTGTAAGTTTAGTAATCGTTTGCTCAGAGGTTGATGCGCTTACTGCTTCGTGAGCAGCTCTTCTATTCCCCACCCTAGTGGCCCGCTTCTTGTCTTCTTTTGTCAGCATCTTATCGCGTTAAAACTGATTAACTCAGAGTTTGTGTTGCAATTACTTAGTAAGTTTTCTTTAAATTTTCACTTAAGCTCTTCTATCTGCCTCAAGAATGATTTAACATATGAAGAGGTAGGGGAAGTGACGGCGAAGGTGGCAGGGATGAGAACGGTGCCCGTATGCATGCGCTGCACAGCCTCCCTGCTGGCCGCTGCTGAGAGTTGATTCTACAATAAAATAAAGATAAAAAGAGGAATAACCTTGGAGGTCAATCATCACCCTGAAAGTGGATAGTAGACGTTACAGAGTATATGTGTACCAATTTTCAGGTCAATAGGTCAAACAGTTTGTAAGATAGAGGTGATTTAAAATCCTGGACAGACAAATGAACAGCCACGGTAGCGTATTATATAGAAAGAGAATAATAATATCTTAAATAGGTACTTTAACAATTAAAATAATAATATTATTCCTGGAGTTATGTACATGATTTACAATATCAGTCTTAAAAATAACACACTAATTGTAGAGCTTTCAGAAATGACATTTAACAAAATTTAAGGACTGACTTGACAACGAGAACTTTTCTATTTACAGTTTGACCTTCTAGGCTTCCTTGCTGCAAAGTCGTATATGACACTGTCTTATGAAATATGACCAGCAACCTCATTTACCTACATAGTTGCTCCCATTACCTTTTATTATAATACTGTATTACTGACCCACGTCACTGATTGCCGCAATTAAATGGTCAGGGACATAATGACAATCAAACCCTGGGGTATATTCCCTTTTGACTTAAAATGGCCATCGAGGCATGGTTAGGTAGCAAGATTAATTTGATAATTATTTTGACATTAAAGTAATCAGGCTGAATGTATGATCTTTTAATTTAAACCTTTCTGAGCACTACAGAACTTGATGATGTCTATGATGCCTAGATAGCACTGTTATGAATGTGAAAAAAAGAAAATGTAGGGAACTACAGTAAGTATAAGCAGGTAGTTAATACCCTGCAGGTTCACTTCACACATTCATTATCTAGCATAGTAATCACACACAGTACAAAATAAGCTCATTACCCAAGTAAACACTTATGTACCCTATACAACGCCTGCTAAGCACAAAACAGCAGCATGACTATGGGAATCAGTGTGTGCGTATTTGTGCTTGGAACTTCAAAAGCTTGTTTTCCTGGGACAAGCATATTTACTAGTAATAAGCTGACAAACAGAGGTTATTTAGTAGGCTATCTCAGTCTTACCAGGGGCCTGCTTGTTTCCCCATCTCTGGCAGCGTTTTTGTGGATGAACGACCCAGATGAGTGGGGCCATATCCACTAAATTCTATGACACTTCATTGTATAAAAAGACCTCACTGAGAAACTCTGACTCCAGTTTACAGTGAACAACTGCTGATCGTATGTCCAACAATATTAGTTGATGATGTACAAATGAAACATCTAATGTGTAGAAATAAAATCACAAAAACACTGTTCACAGCTCAAGAACTCTACCCAAACCATTCATCTGTTTTCAAGCTGACTTTTCCTTTTTCTGGCTTATGTTTGTGCTATTAGTGATAGTGATGCCGTCATATTGTGATGATAGAAGAAACATTATTTACTCAAAAACAGTGTTCTTATCTCTGAGTTTAGTTCACCTCTCCTCTTCTTCTTTCTTCCTTTTGTGGTATTGAGTGCCTGATAGTTTGAAACACTACTCGATAAGTCCTTGTGCTCTTGCTGTTGCTTCACTTGCAATGCATTTTGTTTGGTGGATGTGGCAGGAAGGGGTGGCGCACACCAAATTAACCTTACAGTTCCTTGATACCTTTTCCCATCACAACATGTAGCTAGTCTTTGCCTGTGCCACAGAAGTTAAGCGTTCTTAAGGGCACAAAAATGCATGTAGAGTGTGACACACACAAGAGAAATGGGTGCTTCCCTAAGAACATGAAGCCCTAGGCAGCCACTATTTATTGTCTAATGGGTTGTCAGTCACAGCTTAAATGTATACATTTCTGAAATTCATTTTTTAAATTGTATTTGAAGAAAATAACATTCCATACAATCAAGTCTAACTAGTTAAATTTAATTTCTGAAATCCAAGCAGATGTTCTCACAAACAATTAACATTATTGATCATAACAAAGTCCCCTCTTTGATTTCTGCAGCTGAATAATTTGTTACTTCATAGAAGCTACTTAACTTTCCTGAGCTCAGACTGTATCAATATGCCAATCATTGACCTGTGTACAGTATCTTTGAAATGTTTCAGAATGCTGTTTACTATGAGAAGTTAGAATTTCAAATAGTTTTATTCACCGGTTAAAAGAAAAGCGATAACGTGATTCACACCCACTATATTTACAACCTCAGTATCTCCACCCAGGACCTTAAAACATGATTAGGATGCTCCATTTTTAATGGGGAAAGTTAACAGGGAGGTTGGTTGAATGTTTTTTAAGATAGAGGAAAAATACTATTTGGAGCTTTCCACAGTTTCCCATATTAGCCCAACAGCAACCATATTTTATTTTGCTTGTTTCCTTTCTAGCATCTCCAAACATACTGTAAATTTACAATGTGAAAGGGAGTCAAGCTAGCATGAGTTTGTCAGGATCAAGATGATGCAGGGTAAATATAAGATCCCAGATCTCAGCATCACAGTACAAACCAAATACTAGCTTAGCAGACTCTGCTTCACATTGCATTCAGCACTTTAGTAATTTTAATCCTGTAACTGAGCAGGAAGTCTTAACTTTAGCCCACTACTTGTTCCCTAGATCCAATTTCATCAAAACTAGTAAAAAGTGCAATGGATGTTCTTGCAGTGCCTATTCAAAGCATTATCAATAGTTCATTATTGCATAGCACAGTACCTGATGCACTAAAAGTGTCAGTCATTAAACCATTACTTAAAAAGTCAGACCTAGACCCACACATACTAAATAATTATAGGCCTGTTTCAAATTTACTCTTTCTCTCTAAAATACTAGAAAAAGTAGTTGCCAATTAGCTTCAGTCACACCTTACACATTACAATTTATTATGGTCATAGTACAAAAACGGCACTAATGCGGGTTGTAAACGACATTCTGATATCCTCTGATGAAGGAAACTCCACTGTAATTATGTTGTTAGACTTAAATGCAGCATTTGACACCATTGACCATTCTATTTTGCTGCACAGGCCACAAAATGATGTTGGACTTACAGGCACTGTGCTTGCTTGGTTCAGTTCTTATTTATCAATTTGATTCCAATATGTACAGAAATGTGCAGACAGTACTCCATCATTATACACAGAAGTTCAATATGGTGTCCCGCAGGGCTCAGTACTGGGACCTTTTCTGTTTTCCCTTTACATGCTTCCACTGGGATCTCTCATTAGGAAACATAATGTTAATTTTCACTCGTATGCAGATGACACCCAGTTATACCTTTCATTTAGATCAAATGAAGTTTCTCTGATGTTGTCTTTAATTAATTGTGTTAGTGAATTAAAGGAGTGGATGGAGGAGAACTACTTGTCTTTAAACACTGATAAAACAGAGATGTTAACTGTTGGAGGGAATGATGCTGATCACAACAATATTCTGTCATCATTTCACTCAGTTGGAATCACCATTAATTTTACTGAATTGGCCCACAATCTAGGAGTTATCTTTGACTTTAGCATTTCATTTAAAGCGCATATTACAGTTATCAAAATCGTTTTTCTTCCATCTTTAAAATGTTGGGAAATTAAGGCGCTTTCTAAATAAACAGGATTCTGAGAAATTAATTCATGCATTTATTTCTAGTAGGATTGACTACTGCAATGCGGTGTTCACTGGCTGTTCAAACTGTTCTCTATACAGCCTTCAGTTAATCCAAAATGCTGCTGCAAGAATTATTACAAGAACAAGAAAATACGAACACATAACTCCAGTTCTTAAATCCTTACACTGGCTCCCGGTTAAGTTTAGGGCAGATTTCAAAATCCTCCTTTTAACATATAAAGCATTAAATGGCCAAGGTCCGGCTTACTTGTCTGAACTTATCATGACTTACAAACCTGAGCGCACATTAAGATCTCAAGATGCCGGTCTGCTTAGGATTCCAAGGATTAATAAAATAACAGTGGGAGGTTGAGCTTTTAGTTACAAGGCCCCTAAACTGTGGAATGGTCTGCCTGCTACTATAAGAGATGCCCCTTCGGTCTCAGCTTTTAAATCCCGGTTGAAGACTCACTGCTTCAGCTTAGCATATTCTGACTAGAGCTGCTGATTAACTGTACAGACTGCGTCACTGTTGTTAGTCATTAGCACTAAAATGTAAGTAACAAGACAGTTGTAATTGGATACTAACCCTCACCTATTCTGCTTCTCTTCTCTGTACGCAAATGTGGCACTTGGTGCCATGGCCCACCTGCCAAGTTGTTTTGCCTGCCTAAGGTAAAGTCATACCTGATGGAGGATCGCAGGAATCATGGGAAAGACGGGTCTTTTCATCGGATTACCTCTATTTCAGCTGTGGAATGGCCAAATGGGGGAGGCAGCTTGATGGATGAGGTCTCTAGGACTCTAAACAAATCCAAATCATATTATGTGATATCACCTACTGTTAAATTCTTATTAAAATTTATTTTTATATTGTATTGAGGATTTGTTCTGTTCGGTGTATTGCACTGTATTGTATTGACCCCCTTCTTTTTGACACCCAATGCACGCCCAATCTATCTGAAAACGGGTCTCTTTTTTGAACTGCCTTTCCCAAGGTTTCTTCCATGTTTTCCCTACAAGGGTTTTTTTGGGAGTTTTTTCTTGTCTTCTTAGAGAGTCAAGGCTGGGGGGCTGTCAAGAGGCAGGGCCTGTTAAAGCCCATTGCGGCACTTCTTGTGTGATTTTGGGCTATACAAAAATAAATTGTATTGTAATGTAAAACCTTCACAGAAAGTCTCCACGAAAATGAAAGGGAAAGAGAGACGTACAGGCAGTAGAAGAATGCCTGTTAATGCCAACGTGAGAATGTAGAGGTCACTAGGGGCAGTACATTCTTCATGCTCAGTTGGTGTATTAGCAATGAAAAGAGATAGTGGCTGTCTTGGTAGAAATGGACAACCTTTCTCTGTAATGCACCCTTCTTAAGCTGCTGTGCCTAACCCTCCTCTCAGAATGAGAGTGAAGCTGAAGAAGGACATGCAAGATATTGCAGGTCCTCTTAGCTGACAGATCACAGTGAATGGCCACTGATTAGACTACCTTGGGGTTTGCTGTGTGATCCAGGGCAAGCTCAGGAGCCTCCTCTATAATGCATCATCAGCTAAGTATTATTGTATATGAGCTGGAGTACTTCAAGATGTTGTAATATCATTGGTGACTTGGTTTTTTGAGCCCCCCAGGGTACTGGTGGCTCACTGTTCCTCAACATTACCCTTACCAGTATTCTAGCTGTTATAGCTCATTGATATTTTACTTTTTGTGAGCTTTATAATGTGGCTTCCTCTTCTGTCATTAGTGTTTCCTGGAATTCTCCTTCTAAATATACAAAAGAGCATGGCTCTGCCAGGAAAAACTTTGTTGCAACTTACACGCCATTCCCCAGCTCCCCTAGGCCATAAGCTCCCTGTCTACTGGGGAACCTCTTACAAAATAAGGAACACATCTGATGGCACAGAAACTGCACTTGTGAGACCAAGAAGGAACATATTTGCAAGGACCACAGAGCCTTAAAATGTTTGTGAGTATTTCATTATCACCATACCCTGCTGTTAAGTCCCAAGGTAGTGGCTTTGTCCCAGTTAAATGTAACAGCAATATCTGTTTTCTAAAGGATATTCGTGAGGTTTTCCCACAGGTGAACCTTCAGGACACATCATAAAAATCCCCATTACTGTTCTTTTCAGTGGTGTGAAAGTATATTTGCACTCTCTCTCTGTTATGGTATATTAGTCACAAAGACTTTGGTCTCATTCTTCTTTAGTTAGTGGTGTTAAGAAGAAACATTAAGTCTCAGGTTTGTTTTTTACAGTAGTGGTTAGCACCACCATTGTCTTTTTGAAGATATTTATTTTGGCCAAAATCACCAGCTTCAGAAATAAAAGAAAAATGAATATACTTTAGACATCTGTTCATTTTAATACTTAAAAAACAGATGTCCTTTGTTTTTAAATTTCAATTTTAATTTTAAGTAAATTTTGAGATTATGTGGAAGATAAAGGTGACAAGATAATATATATAAATAAAATTGTAAGCTGTTTGGGTGTTTGTTTTTTTACATGACGCCTGGAATTCACATCAAAGAGTTCAATCTTTGTCTCATCAGACCAGAGAATTTTGTTTCTCATGGTCTGAGAGTCCTTCAGGTGCCTTTTGGCAAACTCCAGGCGGGCTGCCATGTGCCTTTTACTAAGGAGAGGCTTCCGTCTGGCCACTCTACCATACAGGCCTGATTGGTGGACTGCTGCAGAGATGGTTGTCCTTCTGGAAGGTTCTCCTCTTTCCACAGAGGACCTCTGGAGCTCTGACAGAGTTACCATCGGCCCTTCTCCCCCGATCGCTGAGTTTAGATGGCCGGCCAGCTCTAGGAAGAGTCCTGGTAGTTTCGAACTTCTTCCACGTACGGATGATGGAGGCCACTGTGCTCACTGGGACCTTCAAAGCAGCAGAAATTTTTCTGTAACCTTCCCCAGATTTGTGCCTCGAGACAATCCTGTCTCGGAGGTCTACAGACCATTCCTTTGACTTCATGCTTGGTTTGTGCTCTGACATGAACTGTCAACTGTGGGACACCTATATAGACAGGTGTTTGCCTTTCCAAATCATGTCCAATCAACTGAGTTTACCACAGGTGGACTTCAATTAAGCTGCAGAAACATCTCAAGGATGATCAGCTTCATGGCAAAGGTTGTGAATACTTATGTACATGTGCTTTCTCAGTTTTTTTATTTTTAGTAAATTTGCAAAAACCTCAAGTAAACTTTTTTCATGTTCTCATTATGGGGTGTTGTGTGTAGAATTCTGAGGAAAAAAATGAATGTAATCCATTTTGGAATAAGGCTGTAACATAACAAAATGTGGAAAAAGTGATGAACTGTGAATACTTTCCAGATGCACTGTAGTTATTATTATTAATGGTCTGCCCACTTGTGGAAAGGCATGCCCTGCCAGTTTCAGCAAGACCAATTGCTTTATGATAATATACACTTAAAATATTAACAGATTTCTTTAAATATGCGTTTTATAGTTTAGTTTAAATTTTTAGTTAGTCTACAGTGCACTGCACTTACATATGGAAGTGGACTAAAGGAGAATAAAATGAAGAAGCGCATTTTGGGGTTTGGCCAGAAATCACATAAACAAAAGATGGAGGAGAGAGAAATAAAAGATGTGATGTTCAAGTACCCTACATAATATGCAGGGGTTCAACTACACTAAACTAAATTTTACTTACTTTTTGTTAAAACATTAGAAAGATGTACTGTAGACTAGAATAGGCCATTCAACCCAACAGAGCTTACCAGTCCTATGCTCTTAATTCCTCCAAAACAACATCATATCAGTTTTGAAGGGTCTCTAAAGTCCTACTCTCTCCACGCCACTTGGTAGCTTATTCCATGTGTCTATGGTTCCCTGTGTGAAGAAAAATCTCCTAATGTTTCTGCAAAATTTACCCTTCCAACCATTCTTGAAGGACTTGCTTTAAAGTAACAGTCTCAACCCACTGAGTTCAGCTCTTTTGATCTTTGCTCATAACATATCTCCTGTAGTCCTGCAGTCAGCCTAGTTGCTCTTCTCTGGACTTTTTTCAGTGCTGCTATGTCTTGTTTGTAGCCAGCAGACCAAAACTGTACACAGTACTCCACATGAAGCCACAGTAGTGCGTTATAAAGCTGCAGCATAACCTCCTTGGACTTGTACTCCCCAAATCGTACTATATAACCTAACATTCTATTAGCCTCCTTAACGGTTACTGAGCACTGTCTGAACATTTGGTAGTGTCAAGTCTACTATGACTCCTAAATCTTTATCATATTGTACTTTACATTTTCAGACCTTCCATTCTGTATTCAAATATAACATTTTTATTTCCTACGTGTGATATTTTACATTCACTGACATTAAATTTCATCTGCCACAACTCTGCCCAAGCCTGTATGCTGTCCAGGTCCCTCTGTAATGATTCAACAGTTTCAAGATACTATTAGTTGGTTTAAACAGTGATATAAACAACAAAGGTAGTTGATCGAGTAGCAGAGTGGCAGAGAAACTCATTCAGAAAGTCACAAAGTGCCTGAAATAAATAAGTGGTCAGATATCAAAGTCGCCATGAAAAGGCGTGTCGTAGCCCACCGTCTGAGTGTCATATGGAAGCGTATTAGGGTACAGAGAAAAGAAAAACAAAATAGGGACACGGTTGAAAAAAATGTCCAAATGTCAACTTTAATCTTGAAATTTCCACTTTAATCACGTAGTTTATTTTGTCATTAAAGTAGAATGTCATAAACTTAATCTTAAAATAGTTTAATTTACTAGTTTCTTATATCCCAGTGTAACTAAAGTAGCACGTTAAATGCTTCATATTGTATATATTCTTCTATGTAGTCTATGTGTGTGAATCATTATGTGCTTCTTAAACTGACTTTCTCTTTCACCGACAGGAAACAGAATACATTACATTCATGATATTACAATTTAAATATTAAGATGTATATTTGATATTATTTTCATAATGATAAAAATTAAAACAAATTAAACATGGGGGCATGGTGGCGCAGGTTGTGGCCGAGGTCCCTACAGGAAAGGCTCTGAAGCATTTGCCGTACTGTATGGAGGAGGTCAAATAGACTGTGCGCATGGCTGAGACAGCATGTGCTAGATGCTGTAGCTCGATAATCCAATCAGCTGCTGTACAGCTGTGATTCCACACTCAGATACAGTGGGTTAAATACTCTGAGTGGTTTACTGACAGTGGCAATGCTAAAGCAGTGATGGTATTTGGAATACCATCAGATATTAGCAGTACAGACTTTATGAACTACTTCAATGAGAAAATTAAAAATATAAGATCCCAGATCTCAGCATCACAGTACAAACCAAATACTAGCTTAGCAGACCCTGCTGCACATTGCATTCAGCACTTTAGTAATTTTAATCCTGTAACTCACCAGGAAGTCTTAACTTTAATTACTAAAATGAAGCCCACTACTTGTTCCCTAGATCCAGTGCCAACAAAACTAGTAAAAAGTGCAATGGATGTTCTTGCAGCGCCTATTCTAAGCATTATCAATAGTTCATTACTGCATGGCACAGTACCTGATGCACTAAAAGTGTCATTCATTAAACCTTTACTTAAAAAGTCAGACCTAGACCCACACATACTAAATAACTATAGGCCTATTTCAAATTTACCATTTCTCTCTAAAATACTAGAAAAGTAGTCGCCAGTCAGCTTCAGTCACACCTTACGCATTACAATTTATTTGAGAAATTCCAGTCTGGCGTTCGCACTGGTCATAGTACAGAAACGACACTAACACGGGTTGTAAATGACATTCTGATATCCTCTGATGAAGGAAACTCCACTGTAATTATGTTGTTGGACTTAAGTGCAGCATTTGACACCATTGACCATTCTATTTTACTGCACAGGCTAGAAAACGATGTTGGGCTTACAGGCCCGTGCTCGCTTGGTTCAGTTCTTATTTATCAAATCGATTCCAGTATGTACAGAAATGTGCAGACAGTACTCCATCATTATACACAGAAGTTCAATATGGTGTCCGCAGGGCTCAGTACTGGGACCTTTACTGTTTTCACTTTACATGCTTCCACTGGGATCTCTCATTAGGAAACATAATGTTAATTTTCACTCGTATGCAGATGACACCCAGTTATACCTTTCATTTAAATCAAATGAAGTTTCTCCGATGTTGTCTTTAATTAGTTGTGTTAGTGAATTAAAGGAATGGATGAATGAGAACTACTTGTCTTTAAATACAGATAAAACAGAGATGTTAATTGTTGGAAGGAATGACGCTGATCACAGCAATATTTTGTCGTCATTTAACTCAGTTGGAATCCCAATTAATTTTACTGAATCAGCCCACAATCTAGGAGTTATCTTTGATTCTAGCATGTCATTTAAAGCACATATTACAAAGTCATCCAAAACATGTTTTTTCCATCTTAAAAATGTTAGGAAATTAAGGCGCTTTCTAAATAAACAGGATTGTGAGAAATTAATTCATGCATTTATCTCTAGTAGGATTGACTACTGCAATGCGGTGTTCACTGGCTGTTCAAACTGTTCTCTATACAGCCTCCAGTTAATCCAAAATGCGCTGCAAGAATTATTACAAGAACAAGAAAATATGAAACATCCAGTTCTTAAATCTTTACACTGGCTCCCAGTTAAGTTTAGGGCAGATTTCAAAATCCTCCTTTTAACATATAAAGCATTAAATGGCCAAGGTCCGCTTACTTGTCTGAACTTATCATGACTTACAAACCTGAGCGCACATTAAGATCTCAAGATGCCGGTCTGCTTAGGATTCCAAGGATTAATAAAATAACAGTGGGAGGTCGAGCTTTTAGTTACAGGGCCCCTAAACTGTGGAATGGTCTTCCTGCTTCCATAAGAGATGCCCCTTCAGTCTCAGCCTTTAAATCCCGGCTGAAGACTCACTACTTCAGTTTAGCATATCCTGACTAGAGCTGCTGATTAACTGTACATACTGCATCTCTGTTGTTAGTCATTAGCACTATAACATAAGTAACATGATAATTATATTTGAATACTAACCCTCACCTATTCTGTTTCTTTTCTCGGTATCCAAATGTGGCAATTGGTGCCACGGCCCACCTGCCAAGTTGTTTGCCTGCCTATGGTAAAGTCATCCCTGATGGAGGATCACAGGAATCATGGGAAAGAGGGGTCCTTTCATCGAAGCAATGTTTCAGCCATGACATGGCCAAATGGGGAGGTAGCTAGATGGATGAGGTCTCCAGGACTCTAAAAATATCCAAACCTAATTATGTCATATCATCTACTGTTAAACCGTACTTCTAAAATTTTTATTATTATGCTGTATTAAGGAATTGTTCTGTTCTGTGTATTGTATTGTATTGACCCCCTACTTTTGACACCCACTGCACGCCCAACCTACCTGGAAAGGGGTCTCTCTTTGAACTGCCTTTCCCGAGGTTTCTTCCATTTTCCCTACAAGGTTTTATTGGGAGTTTTTCCTTGTCTTCTCAGAGAGTCAAGGCTGGGGGGCTGTCAAAAGGCAGGGCCTGTTAAAGCCCATTGCGGCGCTTCCTGTGTGATTTTGGGCTATACAAAAATAAACTGTATTGTATTGTATTGTAGTTTGGCCATTCTATGCACCATTATATGGTTACGGGTTGATTACAATCAGATGCCTTAAACTAATAAACAATATGTGGTTTATTGCAGTGTATTTGATAATGCCGTGTCAGGGATGTGAATCTAAAAAATAAAGGGAAACCACACAGAATCAGCAGCACTGCTTTGATGCTGCGTGCCTCCAGTTTGCAAAACTGAGTGAACCTGAGTATGCCAGGGAGTTGGTGCGAAAATGTGCATGGCTTTATGCCAAATTTAGTTTTTATACATCACAATGTGAGCGTGCAAATGGGTATACGTAACATTTTTATGTGTACGCACCGTTTATACATATGCGGCCCCTGCTCACTATCTGGGTCTTGCAGTAGGGTTGAATGTGATCAACCATCTAACTCCTAACAAACCTTCCAATGGTGTCTGTTGGGACCCTCATCCTGATCTTGCCACCTTCATTGGCATCTGTAAGAACCTTGAAACACTTGACCGCTTCTGTACTGTACACTCTGCACTGAAAATTAATTTCTAACAATCTGAGAATTAATAGAATTCTGTTAAGTATAAAAGATCATTTGTACCTTCACCATTTTAATAATAAACAGTGGCTCACGAGGATCGCTAATACATATTGCGTTTAAATGAGCAGTTTTGCATACTTTCTTTTTGTTTCATATTTTATTATTCAAATACACAAGATCAAAAAAAAATCTCTTGATCTCAAATCTTTGTGAATCTCTTTAATAAATGGACAGTTACACGAGGTGGAGGTAATTGTTGAGATATAATCAATATGAGATTGTATTGATAAAATAGCAATGTAGAAATCTATTGAAGTGGATGAGAAATACATTACTACTGAAAACAATACTAACTATAGTATGTAAAAATTGAAAAAAGTGATAAAAGTTCTTGAAACAAAATGTTTATGAACTAGACTAGATCATGACATTATTTAAAGCTGCAGTTAATCAGTTTTGAATGTAACTTTACTTATAAAGCTTCAGGACATGCCTTGTTTGCAAGCAATAAATAACTAGATAACCATAACTTATAACTATACTTAAAATAGGAATAAACAAAAAGAAAGAAACTGACATTTATCAATCTAACCTTCACCGAATTTGTCAAATGGACAGATAAGAAACGGCTGTTTTTCAGCAAGATTACAATACTGTAGGAGTGTGGAACAATCTTTGTTAATCATAACATTAAAAAAGACAAGTTCTTTATCAAATGTTGGAAATATCCAAGCCCTACAGTGCAATTGTCTCTGAGAAGACTTCCAGGTTTAATTTAACATGTGAAGGACCAGTCTGTTAGACATACACAGCTTACATTGTTATAGATGTATTTGTATTGCAGTGCTTTTGACGATGATTCCTATTTTTCAGTATTCTCTACTGGCACTGGTAAGTAATGCAGGCCTATAACGCCTTTAGAGATTTCACACTAAGTTTAATTCATAGTCTGAAAAATATCAAATTATGCAGCTCTGATATGGAGGCTCTCTCTTAGTAATTAGATTATGTACATTTCTCAATGGCAGTTAGGCACAATAACAGTGGATTTTCAGCACTGGTCTGCAATTTTAAATTTCTTAGCAATTCTTTCTTGAAGTAACAGGCCTCAGCTTTGTCAGTTGTTTGTGTTTTGATAGTCTTTGTAGTACAGATTTGTCAGAACCCTCTATTGACATAAACACTGCAACTTATTATATGCATAGTACTTTGTGACAAATGAAAAAGCAATACATCTGTTTATAGAATCCCTTGGTAATTTTTATATCTAGTCCTAATAGACAATATTGTCACAGGCTTTGTCACTTAATTTACATAGTGATGTGAACTGGTATAACGATTATATGGAATACTTTGACAGATGCAAATAAGTAACAATATTTTTCCTTAGACTGAGTCATATTACTCATGTTGCATTACATTTTAGACAAAATATCTATAAAAAAAAATGAAGGTATTATGTACATAATTTGTTTTGCTACAAATGGGCAAATTAATAGAGTCATTATATTTTTCTATTATTCTAAATCCACAACTGCAAATTGAACAACATTGAAAGTAACACATTTGCCTTTCTCCCATTAGGAATGTCAAAGTCTCAGAGATGTAGTTATTTTGGGCTTTGAGTTTCTTACTATATATTCATATCTGTGGGAAATTATTTTGAAATTCTTAATAATATCTGAAGAGGAATGATGACAATTGGAAGATCATCTGTTTTTTTAGAAACTATCCCATTCACCTCATATATTTGGGAACTAAAGGTGGTAGTATGATTTGCAAACCAAACTGTTTTTGTGTGCTAAAGGTATCCCTAGAACACAGACCAAATGTCAATTTCAAGCATAGTATGGAAAAAATGTTTAACCTGATGAAGTGTATATGCATTGTGAGAGGTAGCCGGCAGTTTATCCCAGCCAGCACCCCCAGGCCACTAGATGGAGTCCTCCCTGAGAGAGCATGGTCAGGGCAACATTTCCCTCAGGGCATTAGAGGACAGCCCCCTGGGTTGCAGTGGCACCACAGATTCCCACAGGGCATGCTCGGAGTTGGAGTTCGCTGTACCCCTGTTGGATTCCATGGGTGCCGCTAAGGGGAATTTCAGACCTTCTTAATGAGCCACCTGGAATACTCCCAGGTGCAGCTTAAAAGGAGCTGTCTGCCTTCATTCTGGGAGCCAGAGAGAGAGAGAGACAAAGACAGAGACAGACAGACAGACAGACAGACAGACACACACACAGACAGACAGACAGACAGACACACACACACACACACACACACAGATGAAGCTTGTCAGAGGCAGAGAGAGAGAAAGAGAGAGAGACAAGGAGAAGGAAAAAGAGAATACTGGGGACTTTACTTGTGCTTTGTGTTGTACTGTGCTGCTTGTGGGAATGATATGGGAAGCATCCCAGGTGTAAATAAACATGTGTGTGCTGAAATGGGTCCCTGGTGTCTGTCTGTGTCAGGTTTGGGGCGGCTAGTGTGTCCCCTGCAGGCTACACTGGATAATAGAATACCATAGCCTAACCTGTCAAAAACTGTGCTTAAACAATTAGGATTTCATGATAGCTTTTCCTGATATTTTTTTGGAGAATCAAGATTGTCAAGCTTGAATGGCCTGTTCTCATGAAAACTGTTCTATTGTAATGTTTTAAGAAGGGTGCCCGAGCTGTCTAAGAGACAAACTGCACTGAATCCCCTAGGAGGAAGCCTGGAAGCAATGAGGAATTACTTAAGTACATTTATGTTAGGCTGAATGCCCACTGGAGGCTGGGTAGCCTTTTGTCCTTGGAATCTCTGTAGATTTTGTTTTTTTTTTCCTTCAGCTCATGTGAAGTTTTCAATTGCTATTGAAGTACGCTTACAAGATAAAGTAAACTCTGCATGCAGCGAAAATTTACTATGCTCAGAATCATCAACCCCTTCGCTAAGTCATACAAACACATGCATAAAATCGCTCAGTCCAATCCAACAGCATCTGTGCGAATGGTTTTCAAGGAAAACCCTGGGCAGGATTTATAATGATACAATGCCCCGACATGTCACACTGATGTTGCAGCGATTTTTGTCAGAGAAGAAAGGGACATTTGCATCTCTCCCAGAGGCAACTCCTGTAAACAGATTTCCACACTCAATATGAATTGCGATCCAATGGTTTACCCACTTTTATTCCTTTACGGAGACATTGGCTGGCACAAACATTTAGAATATGTTCCCGATAAAAGAACCGCCAACCGAATCAGGCTTACTCAATGCCAATTTTGTGGATACAGATTATCAATGAGGAATACATTAAGTATTTTGCACTCCAGCGGCAAACTATTCGAACAGTACGTCGTAGACGCGTATGTTAAAACAGAGGGCGTGCGTCTCAACTATCTCAGATTACATCAACAAGATCTGCAGGTGGAACAATACAAAGGATTATCAGACGCACTGCAAGCAAAGGCTGAAAATAACAACGTACAGTACAGGCCAAAATGTCTGGACACACCTCCTCATTCAATGTGTTTTCTTTATTTTCATGACCATTTACATTGGTAGATTCTTACTGAAGGCATCAAAACTATGAATGAACACGTGGAGTTATGTACTTAACAAAAAAAGGTGAAATAACTGAAAGCATGTTTTATATTCTAGTTTCTTCAAAATAGCCACCCTTTGCTCTGATTACTGCTTTGCACACTCTTGGCATTCTCTCGATGAGCTTCAACAGGTAGTCACCTGAAATAAAACCATTTCAGTGAGATGTGAGATAGATCTGAATATTATTGACACTGAATATGACTTTCATAAAGGTCAAATAGTGATCTCATTTTAGGAATTAAGGACAATCCAGTTCAATAATGTTGTTTAAAAGATATCCACAGTAGACACTGCAACTGTTTCGAGTAATTTTTTCAAACATCTAGCTGAAACCAGGGATCTAAGGGATAGGTTCTACATTTCAGGTAAGAAATTATTGATAACATTTGCTTTGCTGTCATGAACTGAATTTGATAAGGTGATCAATTTACAAAGTGGCCATGAGTGAGTATAGGAATGTGCATGAGTGAGCCCTGTAATAGACTGGCATCTTGTCCAGGGCAATTTTCTGCCTTGCATCCAGTGCTGCCAGGATGGGTACTGGCCTCCCACAGCCCTGAAGCATAGCATGTGAGGATCCATTAGCACTAGATAGGGAAGTTAACTGCTTAGTCTGCAATCTTATGTTATTAACAGTAATTTATTCTAATCGAAATATATAAAATCCTTCCACACATCTCCCTATTTACTAAACCTGTTTTCTTTCAATTCAGCATTATGGAGAGCAGGAATCTAATCCCAAGAGCATCCGGTGTCACACAAAATGTACTAACTGTTAAAAGGACATTCAGTCAAAATAGTAAAAATCAAGAGAAGGTGTCAAAGGGCAAGGCAAGGGTCAAAATCAAAAGAGAGAAACAACAAAGCCAAATTGTAATTGTAAAATCGTAGTCAAATTGAAGAGTTTTGTTGTAAAATACCCGTAAATCATTTCAAAGTAAGTAGTACGTTAAGTTTGGTTTAATCTTGAACACTCATGACTATTGTAGGGTGACCTTTATACTGGCGCATCAATAACATCACAAGTGGCATGGCACTGGTACTTTATAGGAAATCCCCAATTAAACAGATAATGCAAACTCACCAAATAGTGGCACCATCCATCCCCAAAACTAAACCAAAGCTTTAAAGAAAATTCAGATTAGAGTATTGGAGTCCTTGCATGTAAACCTTCCCTAAACACCCCAAAAATGGCAAGATTAGTATTCATTTTTAGGGAAACCAAAAAAGAAGCTCCAATCATAACAGACAATTATAACACAGAAACAAAATGCTGTATTCTCAGGACACGTTCATGCATACACCTAAACTCTCGCGTACAGGATCTATTAAGATTGGCAAATCAATGCTACCTGTATGTTTAAGGGTGTGGAAAGAAAACTGAGATACATATGTGCCAATGCTCATGCAGACACAGAGAAACTGAGTGTACTGTAAACACAGACAATGATAAAGACAGGATTTAAACCCAGTCCTAAGCACAGAAAACAGAGTTGTGAGTTTAGGACTCACTAGGACTATTGTTCCATTGTGCTCTCCATCCATGAACTTATTTTTACTAATAGTATCAATTATGTCAGACATTTCCAGTTTCTTATGAGGGTTCATTTGGTGTGTTAATCGGATTATAGAGTTATTTCATATACTGTTTAATAGTTTCAGTCCATGCAGACCAGTAAAGTTTGAAACCTGTTGTTCTCCTGTTATGTTTATTATTCTAGTTTAAGAGCGCATGTGGTATTATGACAGTAGGATGAACTCTTTTAATTATCTGCTTTTGAGAGCAGTTGTTTTATATCAGCTGGAGTTATTGGTAAACCAATAGTCCCAAAGCTTAGATCCGAGGCTTCCAAAATATCGATAAACTTTGAAGGAGTACTACTATTAACATTCCTTACAGTTCTGATTCTGGACTGCATTTGTTGGCAAGGCAAAGAACAGATTAAAAGTAATCAGATAATGATTGGAAATGGTTCAACTAGCAGAAGAAATAATTATATTTGGAATGGTAGCATAAAGAATGATAATTAAAGGGCAGCATGGTGGTGCATTGGGTAGCGCTGCTGCCTCACAGTTAGGAGACCTGGGTTCACTTCGCGGGTCCTCCCTGTGTGGAGTTTGCATGTTCTCCCAGTGTCTGCGTGGGTTTCATCCCACAGTCCAAAGACATGCAGGTTAGGTGCATTGGCAGTTTTAAAACTGTCCCTGGTGTGTGTGTGTGCCCTGCCCAGGTTTTTTTCCAGCCTTGCATCCTGTTTTGGCTGGGATTGGTCCCCATGACCCTGTAGTTAGGATATAGTGGGTTGGATAATGGATAATTAAATCTAATATATGATTTTTAAAGTGAACAGTGTCTTTCACATTTTAAAAACCCTACTGAAGCAATCAGAAAGCTTTTGCAAAGAATGTTCACTTCCATATCTTTCATAAAACTACATCAGGACTACTTTATTATATAATTTACAGAAGGGTCATACACAATATTTCTATACATGACTAAAAATAAAGAATATAATCCATCACATGCTCAGAGAAAACATAGTTTTAAAAGTTATAGAGGATTCATGAGCATAAAAGGTTATAATATTTCCTAGTTATTTTAGATTTTATTCGTCTTTAAAGATTATTAAAACTTCATATACTATGCCTATAATGATAGATTTATGGAGAAAGGTAAAGGAAACTGATCTGTTGTGAACACCAGGGACAGTAGGGTGTTCAAAGGTATAATATTTTGGCTAAAAAAGATGACAGAGAAATGGACAGAAATAAAAAGAGCTCTCAAATATGTAGTCTTTATGTAGGAAACCATAATAAGCAAGCCAGATATGACCATCAGAGTCTAAAACAATAAATAAAAGTGAACGTTAACATAAAGCAAAAGGTCTTCACAATAACTTTTTTCTCAGTAACATTCTTTTTTTCATTATGTTTTTAGATTTTTCTAATACTAGCATAATAAGATGCTGCTTCTGGACAATGTTGATGTATAAATTTTGCATTTTTAGTAAAGTCTTCTTTGCATCTGCGAAAGTAGTGGTGATTGGTATTAACTGACAAAAGTTTACTGAAGTATTCTTTGTTATAATTTCCATTACAGATGCATTACAGTTTTTAAGACAGTGATGACCGAGGGATTGGAGGTACAAGTCACAGTAAATTTATGCTTTTTTTTCCCTTCTGTTAGCATTTTTGATACTATCCCAATTTTTTTGGAATTGCGATTATAATTTAGTAGACTTGAAATGTTTCATTCGAAACAAATGGATGCTTAATTTACATTTTAGAATGCTTTGACAAGAGGAAGTTTAGTGTGTGAAGTGAAGGTGTGTGTGATTGTTTGGACTTGCACACCTAGTGAAAGATTTCACTTAAATTAATTACCTCAAATTAGGGATTAAGCTGAAAGTATTTTTTCTTATGTGTTGCTACATATTTTGCATGAAAATATACTATTTAAATACATTGTATTTTTCTGTTGTTACCTGCTGTTAATATAGTAACTCTTTAATAAACACAGTGCCAAAACAGCAAGAGTACTTATTGATTAGAATTACTATGTCAAAGAGCATTACAACAACAGAAAACAGGCACTCAGAACTACTTATAAGCCTCATGGATAAATCAATTTTAAAATTTGCTTTTATACAGTGGGATGACATATATGAAGACTGTCACAGACGGCTGGAGAGAGCACCTGGCCGGGACGTCCCGGAGGAGGACTGCCTCCCCCAGACCACGTGTGGGCGACCGCCCTGGTGCCTATGGGGACCACGGGTACAGAGCTTTGAAGCTCAACCCTGTAGGGGCCCGTGGTTGGCACCAGTGGGTGCCCCAGTGCCTTTGGAGCCCTGGACCTCAGCACTTCCGCCACACCAGGAAGTGCTGGGGGGAAAAGGATCGGGGACACCCGACGTGCTTCCGGGTGTTCCGCTGGCACTTCCGCTACACTGGAGAGTGCCGGCGGAAGATTGTCGGGAGGCAGCTGGAGCACATCTGGGTGATTATAAAAGGGGCCGCCTCGATCCTTTCGTTGACTTGAGTCGGGTGGCAGAAGGACGAGGTCTTGGAGGAGAGGAGTGGAGGCGGCCTGAAGAGAAGTGTGGAATTGGATTGGTGGCCTGGACTTTTGAGATTTTTGGGGTGTGTTGCACTATTGTAAATATAGCAAATAAATGTGTGTTGAATGACTTGAACGTGTCCGCCTGTCTGTGTCTGAGCTGGCTACCACAAGACACAATGAAACCAAACAGAAACCATTTCATATTTAAATTTGGGGGACAAAAGTTCAGGCCTTGCTTTAAGATTAAATTATCTTATTTCTGATTATGAGCAGGTAGACCTATCAGGAAAGTAAAAGCATCCCAATTATTGTGAAAATGTGGCATTTTATTACATTACCAGCATCTGTGCATATATTTATGAAATCAGAATGATTGCAGATTGTTTTCAATTATGTGGGATATTTGCAAATGCATGTAGTGGTTAAGCAGCTCTGTGTTAGATCTATTCCTGTTGTATGTAAAGTTAAGACGTACTTGAATGATGCCAACTCTCTCTCTGATCCTGCATAGGGTATACATCCTTCAACATTTTGGCATCTTTTATAAGGATTATGTTTCTTGTTTATATATATGCCTTCAGTGCATCACTTATTTGTTTGTTGTAAGACTTGGAGATCTGAGCTTGTATAAATCTTTTTGGAGCAGAATACTTAACTTTCTAAAAGACTGACCAAGTATAGTAAAGGCAGTCAATAAACTCCCATGTATGAAGATTCTGAATACTGAATTCTCTCAAGAATTTATGCTCAGTCTCAGATTGTATTCCTTGTCACCAATATCTGTAAAGCTCCTAAAAGAGATGTTTTTCTCTTCACTGATTGGTGGACCTAGTGCCAGCATTGAAGATGTATGAATAACTGTAGCAGAATCAGCCTCAAATCTTATTGGACATTTTTGACAGTCTTTTATTTTTTATTTTAATATTTTGTTGTTTTTTCCAAGATTTTATACTGGAATCCATAGTTTCATTGTGTGGAACCTGAAAAAAAACCTGATTATTTAAAAAAATATAGTTTAAGTAGTAGAGTCCTAGTGCTCAAAGCATTATTTTCACTAGGTGGCATAATCCGCCCACTTGCCACTAACCTTTTGGGTCACAATATCACCCTTCAGTCTCAGTCCTTAAATTTAGGCTGAAGACTCACTAGTTTATTTTAGCATACCCTGCCTAGAGGTGCTGATTAGATGTGCATACTGCATCTTTGTTTGTTATTTGCATGTGTAAAGGTAATAGAATAATTATGATCCATTTCTAGTTCTTCTTTGTTCTGTGTCTTTTCTTTTTATCCTGCTGTGGCACTTGATGCTCTTCATCCAGGCTTTTGTCCTGCCATTGGAAAGACATCTGAAGTACCAAATACTTTGAAGTCAAAGGATGGAAAGATTCTATTGTCATATTAAACAGCATGGCACAGACTTGTACTGCAGAATGCCCAGTAGAGGATGTGTGGCCAGTTGGCATAGGTCTTCAGGAATTTGACTGTGTCTGACATTTTCTTTTGGCTTTATCTCTTATAACTGGCCTTGGATCCCTCAGAGCATGTGTATGCATTTTGTAATTATGTGTATGTAGATGCACATTATGCGTATGAATTACGTAACTAGTAATTTGTAATCGTATTTTACCAGTGAACTTATTACAATTCTCTTAGCCAGCAGTGAAGCACATTATACAAATATAAATTTAATTGAATTGAATTAGAACACTAACAAAACAAGAAAAACTCATTCTGGATTTTAGTAGATACAGAACAATTAAATAATGAGTAGAAAAGGAAAATGCTAGCAGCTTAAGATTGTGATCTGAAAAGAACTGGGATAAACTCACAGTAATGAAAACCTTAATTTTCTATGGTTTATATATGTTATAGTTGAGACATTCATTATATTTACTTCCCAAGTTTGAAAAGTGTGGCTTACTGTTGCTAACACCTGACAAGTCAGTACACAACCTTGGGGTGGTGACTGATAAACATCTATCTATTTCTGACCACATTTCTACTGTTTCTCGTTCATGCTGTACAACACCCACAAGATCAGACCTTATCTGACACAGTATTACAACTTCTGGTCCAGAGTTTGCTCTTGTAGCGTCTATACTACTGCAACTCACTTCTGGCAGGAGTACTCGCATGTGCTATCAAGCTGCCACAGATGGTCCAGAATGCAGTGGCCCATCTTGTATTTAGCCAGCTGAGACAGGCAAATGTCATTCCTCTCTTCAGGTCACTACATTGGCTCCCTGTAGCCATACGCATTAAGTTCAAATCCCTGATGCTTTCCTACAGAGTAGTCCCTCAATGTATTTAAGGAGCAATTGAAAAACCACCTATTCTGTGAATATCTATCTGATTGATTGGTAAAAAAGAAAACTTTGCTCTGTGATATTTTATACTAGGCTGACCCGCCTTTTAAGGCGACCGACTTTTAAGTTGACCACTTCTTAAAGCAATTCAATATGTAGATCAATTTGATATTTTATACAAACTCATTAATTTGGTTATATTGCATTTGAGCGGTATTACTTTAATACTCGTAGTTTCTGTTATTTTTGTGATGAAATTTAAACTTTTTTCTATATTGAGGTCGCCCTTTTGAACCCCCCTGATATTTACTACGCGGTGAGGTATTTGTACTCCATCAACATTAATTATTTCCAGAGACATAATTTTGTCTATTTTTCCAGTGCATCGTGCACAAAAGCAAGGGAACTATGGGAGCACCAGAACTCTGCTCACATCATGTCGCTTCGTACCGCAAGCTGCAAGTAGTAAGTCTGTGATAAGCGGAATACCGCTACGCTTTCCACTTACGGACGGAAGGACAATTTTATATAGTATACAACTTTTATATAGTAAGAAAGAAGAAGAAGATATCGCACAGTCTGGAGTAGAAAATCATCTTTTACCTGGAAAAATGAAGCTACAAATCCCATCGTGCATTGCAAAATGGAGGGGGCGTGTGTGAAACTCTGCGCCTGCGTAGCACTCACGGGACAGAAGGACACCCAACCGCTTTTATATAGAAGGATTGCTGGTTAATTTGTTGTTAGATTAAGTTTAACAGCTGTATCAGTTGTAACCTATGATGTTAAATTATTAATTATTACATCTTTTCACTTGTGGCAGTCAACTTTTGTTACCTGTCCTACTACACTTGTCTCTAATAAAATGTTATTTGGTATTGTGTACCTGTTTTTATCACTTTGTATAAAAGCATCTGCTAAGCAAACACATGTAATAAATGTAATCCATTGTATACCAGTAAAACCCATTATGTTTTCTGACTTTCATTTACATTCCTGTGGAGGAGTTATTTTGTCTTTTAAAAATGTGATATATTTTCTTGCAGGAGAACACAATACATGGAAACCCATCCCTTTTTGTTACCTAGCAATCCCCCTTTCCTGTTTCTTGATTCCTGAAGATATGCACCTCTAAGTGCAATTGAGAAAAGTACTGAGCACTTTTTCTGTCTCTGTTACATCTTTAGGACTGAGATCAGCAGGATTATCATCATAATTGGAACAGCAGGCTTCATACTCCCAGAAAAGTTCAACAAATGTCTTGTTGCTTTTGAAAATCTTTGCACATGACAGGAAGTGAGCTAAGTGATTCTTTTTCACTAGAGAATTTTATTTAAACAGCAAATGATAGACAGAGCAATACAGAAATAATGCAGTAAAATTCTTCCTCACAGGAACTAAACATAATGTTCCCAGTGCATATTTTTCTGGTCATGAAACAAACTGTTAGGTTTCCCTGCAAATTCAATTTTGTTTGGCCCATTACTACTCTTCTCTTGCTTTTAAAAGAAAAACTAACCTGTTGTAATTTTAAAGATGGACATTTTCATTGGGGTAGCACTGCTTCCTAGCAGTAAGGAGACTGGAGTAACATCCTGGGTGTTCCCTGTGTGGAGTTTGCATGTTCTCTCCCTGTCTGCATTGGTTTCCTCTCAAAGTCCAAAGACATGCAGGTTTGATGAACTGGTGACGTTGAACTGACCCTCGTCTGTATTAGTGTGTTAGTCTTTGCCTTCTGAGGGCTGGTGCCCAGTCCAGGCCTTGTTCCTGTCTTGTACCCAATGATTGCTGGGATAGGGTCCAGGTGTCCCATGACCCTGTCCTGGAAAAGTGGGTTAGGAAAATGAATATTTGCATTACTGGGGCTCTCTCTAGCCATTTTATGATTTCAACAATCCTTAAATAGAGTTTTATTTATTTATTTATTTATTATTCTGAAAGTCATATTTTGCTTTTGAATGTCACTGCAACAATTAAAGGCAACATTTTTATTCTGTTTAATAACTGAACAAGGATAGTGGTAATGAATTTAACAGGACTGGGAAATGAATCAAAATCATGAAAAGAATGGGAGTTGCGAACGAGAAGAGTAGAAAGACCAAGAAGACTAAACCAGAACTGCAAAACAAATTCATAGTCAAAAGACTACACCAAGATTTAGCAATTATCAAAGTTACAAGAAAAAAGAAGTTTGAAGCAATGTTTTTGATTTGATAAACAAGAAATCCAATCATGAATACCAGAAGCTGTGTCACGCTGGCATTTAATATGATGCCCTAATGATGTCAGACATCACGTTGTGTAAAAGGATGCCCCAGCAACTGGGAGATGTATATTAAAGCAATGTGATAAACAAACAGCATAATAATAAAAGTAAACTTTTCTCAGGAAATAAAATTAAAAAAATATTACAAAACTCAATCTGCATCTTCATCAGGGAGAACATCATTCTTCAAAAGCAAAATTAATACAGAATCCATAAATAATGAGAAGATAATTTTTTTGACCATCAATTCATAACACATTTAATTAAGTACTACCGTAATCCTTGGCAGCACAGATGTTTTCTGATGATGTTTAAAATAAACAAAAATATTGTGTATGCCTCCAGAAACCATTGATGATAACATTTGTGACTCTGTTTGAACATTGATGCTCTGTCAACATTCAACCTTTGTAGGATTAACAGCATGCAGGAAGGCTTCTAAAGTAAATTTATGCCAATCCATGACACATTTCACAGCAGTCATAGCTTTTAAATTTGTATGATCTGAAGATAGTCACAGTCAGGTGTGCTGTATGTCTTACCTTGACGATTTTCAGTCAGGATGGGTATGTCTCCTCATTTGACAGGCACATGGCTATAGATGCCACCTGGTGACTTTCTGTTGAAGGTATGACTGTCAATTGATTATGCAACATCATAAGGGCGCATTGTCAACAATTTCCTTCCCTTTGCCTATTATGGCAGACATTGCTATTTCTTTTCCACAGCCAAGCTACAGTATAGTGTGCACTGTGGTGGTGTTGCAGGACAAGTGTATATGACAGCATATCAGTCTTTTTCAGACTTTTTAGTTCAATTGATTTTTTTTTGTGGCCTGCAGGGGGTGGATTTGTCGCCCAGACCCAACACAAGCAGATACCAGGACACAAGTTCCAGCAGAGCAAGGGAAGCGCTTTTCCCTTGCTCCCCAGAGCAGCACAGTACAATGCCCCAAGCACTCTCCAAATACAGTCCCTTCTCTTCTCTTCTTTTCTTCTCTCTCTCTCTTTCTGTCTCTTGCCTCCACTCCTCCTCAAGCAAGTTTCATCCACCTCATCCTGACTCTGGCTTCTTGGAGTAGTGGCAACTGCCTCCTTTTAAGCCACACCCAGAAGCACTCCAGATGGCCCATTAGCATGTTCCGGAACTGCTCCCAGGTATGACGAAAGCCCGACGTAATACAGTGCAGCATATCCCACAGAACCCAACAGGGCTGCAGGAAGCTCCAACTCTCAGTGTGCCTGGTGGAAGTCCATGGCACCACAGCCATCCAGGGCCCGAGGGAGGTACTGTCCTGTGTTTGTTCTCTCCCCTGGTCCTTCCAGTTCACAGGCATCCCAGCCAGGCAAGGGCCCCCGTTATCCACCACTGCTGTATATTAAGAAAATTCCCACTTGTTTTCAGTAAAGCAGGCAAAGATACAATCCATGTAATAGTTTCCACAACATATGTATGGGTAATGAACATGGATGAACAATACTAAAGAAGAGTGCATTGATTTTGACATAATAGACTTTGCTTTTGTTTCTCTTTGGCAGCCATTCTATGTTACTGCTCTGAACAGTGATTTTTACATTTCTAGTGTTGTGGTAACTGCCTAGTTATACAGGTATGACTTTATTTTTAAAGAAAGCTGAGCCACACAAGCATGCACGCTAGGTTTCATAGTTACATAGTGTGTACTAGATTACACCAGCTTCAAATTTTTAGTTTTTATGAGTCCTTTTGGAAAGACCAAAATCTATTGGGGATATGGAACTAGACAAACACAATTTAGCTTTATAAGAGCAGATGATTAACTACTCAGGGTGTTGTCTTTCAGAACTATCCTGACTGAAGAACAGAACAGTGGAGACGCTGAAGAGCAGTGCAAAGACTTGAGCCCCCTAGAAGACTGACCAACAAGCACTGCCCGGTTGTATGGTGTACGTTGTAATATCTTGATTTGCTTTCACTTTGGTATGTAAGACATGATCAACATGTTGATATTCTAAGCATTACAATATTAAATTGAATTAATTCCTAACGACTGTGTGTATTAGTTAGGTCAATGGGTGAGGAAGATGCTCTAATAAAATTGATAAAGTAGCACAATATAGAATAAAGTGCTGTGAAAGGTCTTAGTAAGAGAAAATTTGACACATTAAAAAAGATTTTTATTGTATTATGGAAAGCAGGGTTTATTTTTTAAGGCGTGATCCATAAAAGCTTATTCTTTATAAAACAACATACATTTCACCAGAAGTAATACATCCTAAATGACAGAGTATAGTAGTCAATAAAACATACTGTATTCAGCATGCATTTACTATTGACTTCATTGTTGCTGTCAAGTAAGGTCCAGAAGTAGACCACAGGGGATCTCATGTTTCAGCTGTTCTACCAGAGAGTAAGTGCCAGATAGAGATAAGTGGAACCAGGCATGCACTGCACCCTGGGCGACTCACATGAAGATCAATGTGCATCAGTGTTTTATAGAATATCAGCCCTCTGCCCAAGGCAACAAAAACAAGTGGCAACAACAATTGAATCTCAGAGTATATACAGTATATGTGTGTGTATATATATATATATATATATATATATATATATATATATATATATATATATATATATATATATATATATATATATATATATAGTAAGAATAAAGACCACAAGACATTGCTAAGGTTTGGGGCAGCCACCCGTATAATTGTTCCCGGCTGCAAAACTTCTTAATCATTAGATCCATGTTCACACAACTCAGTCCAAAACAGAACTAACTCAACATTAACAAGATGGCAGCTTTAAAGGCCATTACAGGAAGTGATATCATCAGGACTGGAACCGGAAGTGATGTCGTTGGCTGCCCCAGAGCTGGACAGGATTTCCCTAGAATGGTCTGTAAGAGATCGAGAGAGAGAATTAGTGCACTTCGCCACCCCCTTGTCCGGCGTGGAATTTCATGTATTCGAGCCCTTTATTTGTTTCCTAAATAAATATATATATATATATAAAGCAGGTGTATGTATATATATATATACATATATTGTGACATATGGGTGTGGAGCTCTCCCGGCTGGGATGCCAACATAATGGAAGGACTGGGGGAGTGGAAATGCACAGGGTAGTACCTCCAACGGAGCAGTAGATGCCAGCTCCCCAAACCCCCAGGTGTTGTAGCAGTGTTTCTGATTTCCCACAGTTCTTCATGAGAGCTGGTGTACGGCACAGCCCTGTTGTGTTCTGTGGGTGCAGCTAGGGGCTGCTGCAGTGGTGGCGGAACCCTACTATGTCTGACTTCCACCCATGCTGACGGGCCACCTGGACTGCTCCTGGGTGCAGCGTAAAAGGGACCACCTCACTTCATTCAGAAGCCAGAGTCAGGAGGAAGAAGCTTGTTTGAGGAGAAGTGGAGACAGAGAGAGGAAGCTGTAAATATTGTGCTTTTTTGTACTGTGCATTAGTGGGAAACACTTTGGGAAGCATTTCCCACCGGATAAAACCCATGTGTGTTGCTGAACTTGTGCCTGGTGTCTGTCTATGTCAGGTTCAGGGCGCTGGTACACCCCCGGTGGTCACAATATATATACATGGATATAGCACATTTTCATCTCCAAAAACTCTAAATAATGACCAATGTCTAGCTTTCTGCAATCATGCTCCTCAGCACCTCCCTTCATATCCCTATGGATATGTTGCAGTAAACACAGTGCACCGCTTTCAATGCCTTTATGTATATCTCCTTTCAATATGATCATTGATTTTCTGAGATTATTTTTAATTTGAGAAATTGTTTTAAAATAACTGTTGCTGCAGGGATAGGTTATTACCAAAGACTCATAAAAAAGTCCTCTTACTAATTTTTTGCCAAAAGGAAAGTAACAGCTGAAGCTCAGTCATAGTTTTGCTCATTATTTACATGCTTTGCGACACTCAAGTAATTTCTTCTTAATGGTCTGCCAATAGTAACCAGTGTGTCTAAAGCATGTGATCTATGTTAAACAATGTCATGCTTGAGACTTTTGTACTGCTTTTGTTTTAAAATTGATAAATAGAACATTCACATATTTAATTTTTTTTTCCTTATACTATTATAAACACTACACTCATTAAAGGTAAATATGTGGTGCCTTGCAGAAGTATTTGTTTTTAATAAGTTTTCATATACGGTATTTCTGAATTCCAAATTATACTTTGGTAGTACCGTATTTGTAATTTATTACAATACCACTTACTCAAGAATGTAAAAATATTAGCAGGTAATTTGTAAATCAGCAACATTTGGGCACCTTTAAAGAGTTGAATACTTTTGCAAGGCGTCATATTTATATTATTGAAATGCCGAACAAACAACTTGATTTTCATATACAGAACACTGCTGTGCCTTTGCAAAAAAATAAATTATCACCGTGACAGCTTGTGTTGTTTATGCTGAATATTCAAATTAGGTCAGCAGTGACAGTGCTTGTACAGGCACACTAATTAGGCGTTAAATGGTCCTTTCCAAGAAAAAAAGAAGTCAGCTGCCTGTAAAATACAAGTCCTTTTATTTTTACTTGTTCTTGACTAGGAGCTATCTCGACATGGGCAAAATGACACCATAGGACGCATGTTTTTCTGCCTAACTTTTATTGTGATGTGAGGGGTGAGTCGACTGGGTGTGAGAAACTTCTGGTAAAGCTTTTAATGTACCTTTAACATAAGTTCCCAGTTTATGCACAGGTAACACTTGTTTAAATAAAAGGACAATATTGTAAGTATATTTTATAATTTGTAATTAGCAGCAGAGGTCCCTACCAAGAAAACTGTGGAAGAAAATAGAGGAATAATAGAGGCCATGATAACACTCAAGCTAGAATCAACCTCTCTGACTTTCAGTGTCACATAAAACTTTACAGAAAAGGTATTGTCATATATTTCTTCAACTTTTTGCATTGATCTATCCATATCTGGACCCACATAAATAATTCATGGACATGGAGAGCTGGAGTTATGACAAGAGTTAGTGAAAATATTCTAGGTCTGTGAGGTATAAGCGACAATACAAGGAAAGGGTGGAGCAGTTGGATCCTTTCTGCTCAAGCAAGTGGAGGTTAAGATGATACATGATAAATGTATTCAGATTTATGAAAGGAATTAGTTGTGTGGGTGCCACTCGCTGCTTTAAAATTAGTTCTTTAACAAGGGCACACACAGAACAACACATATTTAGAATAAGTTACAAAATAGTTGGCAAGTATTAATACTTTGGGAATGTTGACATTTTGTTTTAAGGATTGTGAACAGGCCATAAAACAGAATAATTTATTGATTTGCTGGGGCTAACTGTGATGCCTGGGTTGCCCTCAGTTGACATACTTTCCTATCAATAGTTATGATACTGAGATAGACTGGCCAATGAAGACACGTAACAATAAGAGTAGGTGCATTAAAAGTGCTTTGTGCTTTTATTATTAAAAGTCTTAAATAAATAATCCAATGAAAACAGTGTTCAGTGGAGGTTCAAATCTAAATAAACAAATAAACAATGCAAAATATAGGTTAAAATCCAAGGATCCATTTTGAAACAAATTACAAGCTTTGTTTTTCTTTCAAAAATCCTGTCCCTGCAGCTCACCCCTTTGGTCTGCACAACAGCAGGAAATGCTTGTCCCTCAAATCTGGCTTGTGTTTCTGCCACCATCCCTCAGCCTTCAGCAGGTGTCAACTCGGAGCAGCTGGTCGATCCTGCTTCTTAAACGCTTAGTGGTAGCGACCCTGCTCCATGAACGCCATTTTCCGAACCACTTGAGAACAGACTGTAGCACAGGCTCAACCACACCACACTTCTTCTTTTCTTTATCCTTTCTTTTCCTTTAACCTCCATTTTGATATCTTTTCTTCCTTCCTGATCTCCCCTCTGACCTAATAAGTCTTCAGTGGGAATGGTGCCCCAATAAGAACCTGCTGAATACTGATGTGGAGTTGTTGAACCGATCAAGCAATCATCCCGCTTCTACACTGAACCCTCCGTGGCCACCGTGCTCCACAGATGCGCACACCCATCAAGTTGCACTGTTTCTCCAGCTAACAACACATCGCTATGGATCCCTAACTAACTTCACTACATAAAGTTCTACAGGGGGCAGCTCAGATGGGTAGAGGGAGGAAGGAGAACCAAGGTGGAAGGTGAGCAGGGGGAATGTGTTAACAGAGTAGCGATGGGTTACTATTGTTTAGTTAGGCCCTAGGGGCAGATGTGTTTGATTATTTTCTGTTTTTGTTTGTACTTTATTATTCCCTTTATCACTTATTGAGACTTTATTATTAAAGCCTTTGTTTTGTTTTGACATTTTGGTGTTTCAGGTTGCGAGACGTCCCCTACAGGCCACAAATGTGTAAACAACACATATTGTAGAATTTGCAACACATCTCTTTATATGCTTTACAGTTGTATTTTCTAAGTGAGAAAGGGTTTGGGATTAAAGCAGCACATAAACATGTGTCTAACATGCAGCATGAATCTGACAATACGATCAGAGAGCTGGAAGAAAACAAATACCTGACAGAATTCACCAGGGACACACATTTGGCAGGAATTATTGTTGTTTGGTTGGCAGGATAAGAAGATTTGCAGAATTACAAAAGAGATTTTCAGGGTGGGCTGGACTTATCAAATGACTGAGGGTTATAGAGTTTTAACTCAACCAAAATGAGTCAACTGACTTTGGTCTGAATGAGGACTTGGACAGCTCCAGGAAGGAAGGCTTTTGTAATTTGATTCTGTATGACTGATGCAAAAAAAGTCTGGAGAGGTACAGTTGGTAGCACCTGAAAAATGCCTAATATTTAAATGTAATGTGGTGAAAAATTATTCAGTCATTGTTTTATTCACACATGGAATTTATTTGATGTTAACAATGCTTTTAAATCAAATAGCTATATTCAGAGAGATCGGTTAGGTCTCTAACTTAAATCATCATTTATACTGTTACTGTAAATGGTGGCAATTATGATCAGTGGAATATTAAGGAAGCTCTGCATTGCACACTATGCCACCCTCATACTTTTGTAGTTGTATTTTGTCCTTATAATCATCTCAAAATATGAAAGCATATATCAATCTAATTTACCAACATAGTAGCCAGTTGTGACTTTCTGTTTGTTATCAGAAACAAGAAGAAAGTCAAATGCAGCCTGTGACATTAGATATTTCACGCTTCAACAGTCTGGATTTTTTTTTAACTCTTATGCATTCGTGACACAAATAACACACAATATTAATCCTCATTGCCAATTATGATTCAAAGTTAAGTTTTTGAGAGCATTGAAGAGCCCTGCTTTTGATCTAACAGCAACCTCTGTTAGCTTTAGAAGTATGTTGGGAAGCTGGAGAATGCTAGAAAACAGGA
The DNA here is from genome assembly GCF_016835505.1 of Polypterus senegalus. Taxonomy (NCBI): domain Eukaryota; kingdom Metazoa; phylum Chordata; class Cladistia; order Polypteriformes; family Polypteridae; genus Polypterus; species Polypterus senegalus. The sequence continues at coordinate 98,693,983 of NC_053164.1, forward strand.
AAAAGAGCAAACTCCCCATAGATGGTGCATTGACCATTGATGTAAAAAGAAAATTAGATTCATCAGCTTATCCTGAAATTTCTGCATTCTAGAGCAAAGTAATTAATCAGAAACCATACTGAACTGCCAATGTGTAAAGTTAACAATAAAATATACTGTATGATTGCATTGTAAAGAGCACTGCAGCTTGCTATTTGTTACGAAATGCAGAGAAAGTTCAACATTTCATCAGATAAGTTCTTAACACTACTGTGCAGTTCATACACTTTTTTGGATTAACATGTTGGGTATGGGCATTTTTTTTCAAAAATGAATGAAACCAATTCAGTGACAACAGGAAGCATATGCCAATGTTGCAACTGCTCAAATGTCTTCATTTGTTTAAAGAAGATTGCCCTGTTTATTTGTTTACGAGAGAAGCTATTATTAGTCAACTGAATTGCGCATGCAGGATAACTTCTTAAGGTAATCACTTTGAGTCCAACATAGTAATAGATGTATTTAATTAACTCTGCTACTCTCTCAGTCATATGTTGAAGTCTTCTTGCATACTGTTTGTTTTATGCTTGTACAGTTCCAGGTAATTGTTTATAATAAATAATCATTAATGTTCCTCATAATATCTTAGTAATAGTACTTTGGAAAATAAAATGAATGAAGCAACTGCTTAAGCAGCAGGGACCACTTTTTATGATTTTACCTCGGCTTATTTGCTGCAGTCATGACTAACATAAAATGTAATCCTGCTACATGCTGTGCTCTTTATAACAAAACAAAACCTTTACTACAATACATTCTCAACATAATACAATCACGTCATTGTACATTTTATAGCTAGCATGTATTAGAGATTTTGCTTGGCTAACTGTTGAAGCTCGTTTGCATCTTGGGGTCAAAAGTTTAATTGAGTGATTTTTTTATTGTTGTATTCAAAAACATATGGTTAAATTTACTTTGCTCTGAAAATAATAAAAAATATGTTACAGGAGATGAGAACCATTTTAATTCTCTTTTATTCTCTTTCATCTGTAGCACAGAAAGAAATACAACTGATACACCACCCAGTATTCTGTAGAGACGTAAGTGACAACCAACTCTTAGGGGTCTTGCTGCAAACATGCTGGGCCTTATAGCTCATGGAAATCCTAATTCAATAAACACAGAAGAACACTGAAGTCTAAAATTTTGCAGAAAAATCAAACATGTGCTAGTGTATTGCTATATTCATTATTTTTTATGGAGGTTTATGCATGAGGCTTCATGGAAATCCCAATTTGACACATTGTAATTTCTATGCTTTTCCAATAGCCATCTCTAATTTTTTTTCCAAAACTAGTAAAATTAATTTTACATAGAGTGACTCAAAGTGAACAATATCATAAAGGAGTTCTGAAAGCAAATATTTTTTCAAGATGTGTCAGACACTTATCTGGTATCAAGTAGGAACCCCCCAAGAACTGCCTGAACTGGAATATTCTTTAGGGATTTTGGTCTTTGCTGACTCAACAGCATCCCACAGTTCCTGTAAATGTTTTAGCAGTGCACTCATGCTATGAACTTCCCTTTTCGCTTCATCCCAAATGTGCTCAATTGTCACATGATCTCTTATTTGCCTGACTTACAAGGCATAAAGAAATAGTAAAGTACAGACCAAGTCATTCTGCAAAAAGTTTAACTCTAGTCTGATAGACAGTTTATCATAACTGAAAATGGGGTTACATTTGATATAGCACATGTATCTGAAATTGGCTGAAACCAAATGGTCCTGTGGGGAAGCATGTTGGTGGTCTGGGGCATGACAGAGCTGGTGCTGATGTTTATAATAAAATGCAGGTGGAGGTGTAACCAGAATTGAAAAATAATTTTTTGATAATTGTGATCTTTGAGCCTTGTTGTGTTAGCATACTTGCAGCTGAAGTAAGGACAGTTCTTTCAGGTGGGGACCTTGATTGATTAAAGCAGTCCGACCCATCACTTTCAGGCAGAGGCCATGAGTGGTTAGGGCAGTTGCACTGTGCGCAGACAGGGAAAAAGATGCTATTTAGATCTTAAAAGAGCACAACCCACATATACCTGATAGTTTTTTCAAATTGCTTGCTGAATATGCAAAATGTGTGGGTATTTATAATGGTCAGGGAAATTCTAGAAATCAAAAGCCATCTGCAAGAAAAATGTCTTCTGCACTCTACCGAACCAAGACAACAATTATCACTATTGTAGAACTGGATTGTGCTGTTCCTATGGCTGGCCTGGATTGGCATGTATAATTGATTATACTACATCGTGTATTGGGAGTGGAAGATGCATTTTAAAGCAAGTCATATATATATATATATATACATAGGTGGGAAAAAGTAGGTTTACAGTTATGACTACGTGAAACACTGTTTATTCTTGTATTATTATTTATTTATTAATTATTGTGTTATTAGTTTGTATTATTTATTAAAGTGTGCTTAAATTTAGCTGGTAGACTACAAGCATGTGTAAATAATGAAGACTGGCAATTTGAGCATCTATGGGAATTCTATGGGTACCTTAGGGCAAGTAAAATTCATCTGTCTTTCTGTCTTCTTTCCACGAGAGAACTACTAATGGATTTAGATGTTTTTTTTTCTATAATTTGCTTGAACATTCTGGCTGATTTTGCAACCTCTCTCATCGCACTAAGTATCATAGTTTGCTTCCAGTACCGATTTATTTGTGCGAATACAAAAGACACGCAGTGGGCCGAGGGGAAGGGGGCGGGGCCCTCCTCACTCACATGCCAGCCTTGGGGCATATTTTACATCCGCTTAGCTAGCGAACTAGTGAACTACTTAATGGATTTAGATTAGATTTTTTCTATAATTTGCTTGAACATTCCGGTTGATTTTGCGACTTCTTTCATCGCGCTAAGAATCATAGTTTGCTTACAGGAGAGATATATTTACGCTAATCAGAGACAGAGGCTGCGGGCCAAGGGGAGGGGGAAGCATGACATCAGAAGTGGGAAGTTGGTCTACCTCTACGTTTTGAGCGTAACTTGTCTCTGCTTAGCTAGCAATACCTTTTTGTTTATTGATATTTAAAGTTTGTCCTGTTTCACTACTATGCAGGCGGAGCCGCAGGGAATGGCTAGTATAGATATATATATTTCTGCCATTGATAATGAAGGGGTATACAGTGCACTGGAAAATATTCACAGCGCATTACTTTTTCCACATGTTATGCTACAGCTTTACTCCAAAATGGATTAAATTCATTTTTTTCCTCAGAATTCTACACACACTATCCCATAATGACAATGTGAAAAAAGTTTACTTCAGGTTTTTGCAAATTTATTAAAAATAAAAAAACTGAGAAATCACATGTACATAAGTGTTCACAGCCTTTGCTCAATACTTTGTCGATGCACCTTTGGAGCAATTACAGCCTCAAGTCTTTTTGAATATGATGCCACAAGCTTGGCACACCTATCCTTGGCCAGTTTCGCCCATTCCTCTTTGCAGCTCCTCTCAAGCTCCATCAGGTTGGATGGGAAGTGTCAGTGCACAGCCATTTTTAAGATCTCTCCAGAGATGTTCAATTGGATTCAAGTCTGGGCTCTGGCTGGTCCACTCAAGGACATTCACAGAGTTGTCCTGAAGCCACTCCTTTGATATCTTGGCTGTGTGCTTAGGGTCGTTGTCCTGCTGAAAGATGAACCGTCGCCCCAGTCTGAGGTCAAGAGTGCTCTGGAGCAGGTTTTCATCCAGGATGTCTCTGTACATTGCTGCAGTCATCTTTCCCTTTATCCTGACTAGTCTCCCAGTTCCTGCTGCTGAAAAACATCCCCGCAGCATGATGCTGCCACCACCATGCTTCACTGTAGGCATGGTATTGGCCTGGTGATTAGCGGTGCCTAGTTTCCTCCAAACAAGACACCTGGCATTCAAACCAAAGAGTTCAATCTTTGTCTCATCAGACCAGAGAATTGTGTTTCTCATGGTCTGAGAGTCCTTCAGGTGCCTTTTGGCAAAGTCCAGGCAGGCTGCCATGTGCCTTTTACTAAGGAGTGTCTTCCGTCTCAGACCATACAGGCTTGATTGGTGGATTGCTGCAGAGATGGTTGTCCTGCTGGAAGGTTCTCCTCTCTCCACAGAAGACCTCTGACAGAGTGACCATCGGGTTCTTGGTCACCTCCCTGAGTAAGGCACTTCTCCTCCGATTACTCAGTTTAGATGGCCGGCCAGCTCTAGGAAGAGTCCTGGTGGTTTCGAACTTCTTTCACTTACGGATGATGGAGGCCTTTGTGCTCATTGGGACCTTCAAAGCAGCAGAAATTTTTCTGTAATCTTCCCCAGATTTGTGCCTCGAGACAATCCTGTCTCGGAGGTCTACAGACAATTCCTTTGACTTCATGCTTGGTTTGTGCTCTGACATGAACTGTCAACTGTGGGACCTTATATAGACAGGTGTGTGCCTTTCCAAATCATGTCCAATCAACTGAATTTACCACAGGTGGACTCCAGTTAAGCTACAGAAAAATCTCAAGGATGATCAGGAGAAACAGGATGCACCTGAGCTCAATTTTGAGCTTCATGGCAAAGGCTGTGAATACTTATGTACATGTGCTTTCTCAATTTTTTTATTTTTAATAAATTTGCAAAAATCTCAAGTAAACTTTTTTCACGTTGTCATTATGGGGGGTTGTGTGTAGAATTCTGAGGAAAAAAAATAATTTAATCCATTTTGGAATAAGGCTGTAACATAACAAAATGTGGAAAAAGTGATGCACTGTGAATACTTTCCGGATGCACTGTATATACAGGTTCAAGTATTTATTGTATCTCTGAAAAAGAACACATTCCCAGGGAGCAAGCACCCCCTGTTGGAGACAGCATCTCAGACCTTGTGAGTATAGTTGTGCAGGAGTAAAGCCATGAGGCTGAGGAAAACTTGATGGGGGAATCTGCTAATTGCTCTTTATGTGCACAAGTTCAGAAAGCTCATTACAACTGTGTGTTTCAATGGTCTACGTACACTGACAGATTGTGGTAGGAAGAAGCATCAGTGGATCTTAGTGGTGACCAACTAAGGTGACTGAGAATGAGCAAAAGGATTGACTGTGTTTTCTGGTGTCTCTGAGCAGGGTGAGACAAGAGAGAGATCCAATCATTGTTTTTATTCCTGGCTTTAACTGTTTCATGGATTTATTTAATTATTTGTTTGGTTTTACTTTCTGCACCACACTAATTTAGGGATTATTTATTAAAGGCTTTCTTGAAGTGCACCACACTTTGCTGCTTTGAAATAAAAGTCACTTTTCACCAGACTTCCTGTGGCTCCTCATTCTCTTAGTCCATCTTGGTTATGACTATGACTATTGATGTCTCTTGGAACAGGAAGAAGACAAATTCTGCAGGCACCCAGGGAATCACAGGGCCTTGCACACTTGGCAAATTTTATTCCACAAGCAGATCTACTTAGCAGAAATTTGGGTCCCTGGTTTGTTGGGGGAGCTTGGGGGGGGGTGGTGTGGTGATGAATAAAAGGGCTGAGTTTGAGATAAAATACACATGGACATAAAATTATTATGGCAAAACTAGGACTTCAGACTTACACTTCTGACTAATTTTCTTTCTGCCATCAGAACCTAATCAGGTTATTCTAATCCATCAAGCAAATTTTAAAATAAATTAAAAAATTGTAAAATATTTTTTTCCTGTGGATGACATAGTGGCAAAATCAGAAATCCAGCATCCTGGGTTAGAATGCAGTGCTTGGTCACTGTTTTTGTGCAGTGCACATGTTCTCATCTCAGCATGGGTTTTTTCTCAAGGTATTCCAGTCTTCCTTCCATACTCTAAAGACATGCTCGTTAGATGAACTGTCCATTTTAAATTGGCCCTATGTGTTTAAGTGGACCCTGCAATGGACTGGCATCCCATTTGTTATTAGCTCCTGCATTGCATCCTTGTTAGATTAGCTCATGCCCACTGCAACCCTGAATTGGATTAAACAGGCTTAAATATGCTGTATATGCTTCATCATTTTTAATGTAAATAGTATGGCATTGTGTTACATGACATGTTTGAAGAAAAACCGAATAAACTAAAAGGCACATAGCTTTCTTCTTTGCATCTAAACGTGTAAAATATGAAAATGGTTCTGACATGTCTAGTCATATGTAACTCCAGCAACACATTCTGCCATATGATTACATAAGATAGGGCATGTCCATAAAGTTTGTTTCCATTTTTTAAAAGAGCATAGTGGGAAAATACAAAACTCACTGAGATCATTCAATAGCTGATAGGCTATGTCATAAAGATACTCTGATAGATAGATAGATAGGTTGCATGTTTTGCCAGTGTAATGAGGATAAACAATGTATGTTTGTTTCAGCTTGTTAAATAAGATTTGTAATATATAATTTGTATTTTATTGTAGGATTATTTAGATAAAAATTATCTTTTAAGTTAATAAACTGTGTGTATTTAAACAGGAGTTTAACAAAAAGGTTTGGAGAAAAGTAAGTTCTGACACATGATAGGTAGTCCTGACAGGCATACCAACTAGCTCATAGATCATGAGGACTAATGTGACATCATAGTGTCTGGATTATTATTATTATTATATAATTGTAAAACAGCTAGTGTAAGAGATCTTCCCAGGGGCACAAAGTGAGTCAGAGTCAGACCCTATAACAGACTGCCATAAATCAATTGGATATATATAGATTTACAGTAATGCCAATAAAATTACTTGTATATATAAAGAGGGTGAGAGGAAAAAAACTCAATTAATATTGTTAGGAACAACATCAACAACAACATATAATTTTATAGCATATTTTCATACACAGTGCTTTACAGGATGTCCAAATAAAAAGTTACTAGAAAAGAAAAACAAATTAAATTAGCTTATAACAATTACAAAGCAAAATAGACTTGCATAAAATAAATATATAATTAGCAGAGAGGCAGAATCCTGATATATAATATCATATTATCAGTCTCAAAAGATGATAAGGTCAGATAAAATGAACTAGAGATAAGTGGGAGAATAAAATAAAATCTTTAGGTGTGCTCCAAGGCCAAAACACCACCCAGACCCAACAGGCCATTCTGCCTTCAATACATAAACTCAGGTCACTCCTTATTGCTTTCAGGCTTTGTCCCAGAGAATTGAATGCAGTGGGTCTCGTGGACAGCTGGGGCAGCCGCCTTCATCTGAGTATCACAGGTGGCTGCACAGTGCCCCGTTCAGGTTGTGGGGGCATTCTAACTGGAAAAGACAACAAGACAAGACAATAGAAAAGTAGCAATAAGTAATGATTGCATATACACAAGAAATATAATAATGTATAGTCTTTTAAGAGTAAAACAAAAATGTAGCTTTGAAAAAGCCAAATTAAAAAGTATAGTTTTAGGAATCTTTTAAAATGATCCACGGCGTTAGCCTTGTGTATCTCTATTGTTAAATTATTACAGACTTTTGGTGCTTAACAACAAAAAGCCACCTCGCCACTTCTTTTATGCTTTTGGTCTTAGAACAATAAGCAGACTAATATTAGAAGATCTAAGGTTATGTAGGCAGGTAGACACTGCAACATATAGGAAGGGGCAAAATTATTTAGAGCTTTATGTGCCATTAGTAGTATTTCAATGTCAGTTCTGAAGGAGATGATTAACCTATGCAATGACACTAAACCTAGTGAGATGTGATCAAATTTGTTTGTTTTTTGGTTATGATTCTTGCTGCTGCATTCTGAACTAATTGCAAGTGTTTAAAATCTTTTTTGGATAACACAGTTAGGAGCAGAGATGGAATAAATACAAAAAATGCACTCAAGTAGAAGTATTACTACTTAGAAAAAAGAATGATTCAAGTGAAAAGTAAAATAACTAACTTGGAAAATTAGTCAAGTAAAAGCAAAACAAAATACTGAACTCAAATTACAATTATGTTTCTTTAGAAAAAGAAAAAATGATTATTATAAATTAGTAAATATCTTCAAATGTTCATGCTGTGAATTGGAAAGTATAAACAGAATATACATAGCGATAGATAGATAGAGTGTATATTAAATGGTGTATCTTGCTTTACACAACAATTAAATTTTTGTACATGTTTATGAAGCATTTCTAAGAAAATCTAAACAGAGCATACAGCAGCTTTATTGATTTCAAATTGTAGTTATTATTTTACGCTTTTAGGAAAATGCAGCCCATCATCAATTGCAAAGCACATTGTACTCTCCTCCACTGGAACGAAATTTACAGTTTATGGAAGCAGACCACGTATTTTTATTACTAGAAGTTCACAATGATAACTAAAATATGAATTCAATAAGGCTGCTATTTTCTTTATTTAGATTTTTATTTAAAAAATTGTTCTCATGTACTGTTGACTATTTCAGTAGAAAACCTTCCATGCTGTACTGCAACTGTCATTTTTTCTTGTAAATATTAACAATTAACTGATTAAATGATAACACTCAAAGCATTAAACAAATATGACAGAAGGATCCAGTGTCATCCCTTTGTTTGCAGCTTCTAGTGAAAGTCAACATAGGAAAACATTTTCATTTTTTTAAACCAAAATCCAAATAAACAGCACAGCAGCTGCAGAGGTTTCAAACTGTATTTAGTATTGTCTACGTCTGAGAAACTGAGTCCTTCATCAACTGCAAAGTGTCTCATACTCTCCCTCCCTGCATGCTCTTTTTCAAAGCATCTGTCACTTGCCAACTTGGACCTTCCTTAAATACCCTCTCAGTCCTGTTAATGTCTTCTTTTTGGCCTCTTTAAATACTCTCTTTTCCATTTTTTAGATCATTTATATTGCTCCTTATTTTCTATCGACCCATGTTGATCCCAATTTTTTTTTTGCTTCCTTCTTATTGTTTCTTGCCCCTTTACATTCTGCCACCACACTTCTCTTTTTTGCTGTCCTTCCAAACATTTCCTTTCATAAGTCATATGGTGCTTCAACCAATGTTTCCAGTCCTCTTCTCCTGTTCCCCATTGTTGCACTTCCAGCTTTTCTAATATCACCCACCTAAACTTTTCTGCTCTTTCTTCCATTCATCTTCCATACCTTAACCAACTTTTATTTGACTGCAGGTTCTCTCTTTTTCACTTAATCTTCGTCACATTTGGCACAAGCACTTTGTGAGGGGTGTAATTTCCCTCACTGGGAATCATCTTGGAGTCCTTTTGAGAATGCCATTGTGCCTTCCTCACCAACAAGATATCAGTTTACGATCTTGGTTGCCCACTTTTACTTGTATACAGGTGACTGTCTGGTTTTCCCAACAAAGTGTTTCCAATCACCCACTGATTACTGATGCAGAGGTCTAGAATCAATACTCCTACATCTGTATTCCTCTTCCAAACCTCCTTCATATCATTCAACTTCATAAACATCACCTCTACTCTTGCTTTCTCTGCCAGCATTCATAGGTCTTTTTATTCTTTTTGATGCCCTGTTTGAGGTGAATAAACAGATATCAGAAACAGCATACTTGTAGACTTCTTTATGTGTGTTCCTTCTATCTATCTATCTATCTATCTATCTATCTATCTATCTATCTATCTATCTATCTATCTATCTATCTATCTATCTATCTATCTATCTATCTATCTAAGTGATTGCTATCTCATATGAGCTCTCCCCCTGTGCTTCTCACTTCTCTCCTCAGCACCACTCCTGCCCCATTTCTTTTTAGATGGTCCACCTGAATAATACAATTGCATTCAATGGACGGCTACATTTCCTTTTCACCTGGATTTCTGCAAACAAAAAATGTCTAGATTTCTTCTTGCCACCTCCATTCTCTTTCCCTGTTAAGTAAAATAGATCATTTTGATGAAATTGTGTTTTCTCTTGTTGCCAAGTTCACAAGATTTATGTGTGGCGAGTCACCTTTTGAACTTGAGACCTTAACAGGCCACCCAAACACCAGGAATCCTATTGGCCCAGGTGCTGCCATGCTTAAAGGGAGCGAACACTTGTCCTTGGCCTAAACAATCTCCCTCCAATAACACCTGACCCTAGTGAAGGACCAAGCTCTTACTTCTAGATAAGTACACCTAAAAAAAAAAAAATATTTTTTGTTTGGCTTTACTGTTTGGTCTTTAAAACCGTAACCTGGCAAAACTAATTAAATGGATTGCTGGAGAAAATCTTAGAACATCTGACTAATGTTGATAGTCAGGCCATTCAGACCAACAAAGTTTGCCTGTTGTATTCATAAAATTATTCCAAAATAAAAAAATGCTCCCCACAACACAACTTAGTAATGTATTTCATTTGGTTCTCTGAATGAAGAAAAACCGAGATCCACTGTACTAATTCCTTTCATAATTTAAAAAACTTCAATCATGTCACCTCTTAATCTCCATTCATTTAAACTGAAAAGCTTCAACTCCTTCTCACTACCTTCATATCGTAAATCTTGTAGTTCTGGAATCATCCTTGTTAATCTCTGCTGGAATTTCTCTAGAGATGCTACGTTTTTTATTGAAATATGGAGACCAAACCAGATGAGATCTCACTCGTATATTACATAGCTTATGCATAATTTCTGTTAATTTAAACTCTACTCATTGTGCTAGATAACCTAACATCCTATTAACATTTCTAATGGCTTCTGTGTACTGTGTGGATGTACACAGTGGTGAGTCCACTGCAATGTCTTTGTGATGAAGAAGAAAAACTGAAGTACTTAGGGAAAACTCCTTGTTGACATTGTATAAATCATACAGGGACAGTAGCCAGGCTTAGATTTCCACTTTCATGGCCATTAAAGACAGTACCAAATAGAATATTTAAAAGTCAACCCAAAGTAAGAATGTTACCCAAAGGTGAACGGCTGTTTAACTCTGAAGAAAACGGTCTTATTTTGGAATTCTTCATGGTATGGTATTCATTTTAAGACTACACGTAGGCTTTTTTTTCTTATTCCTCTAACAAAATTTCTCTTTGTGTAATAAATCCATGGGCACTCAATTTTTTTTTTTAGAAATGAATGATTATATATATTTACAATAAATGTACAATACAGGATAGATTTTGTATTACATTTTGTAGTATTATTGTGTGGAAATGTGCATTTCTTTATTGGTACCACCTGTTTTTCTAATATTCAGCCAGTACGTATTGTGATACACTTTAATGGTTTTTAAAAGCACTTATCCAAAGATGAAAATGGCACAAAGTATAGAATAATGCATTTTCTCTACCCTTTTCCATCAGGAAAACTGAAAATCCGTAAGCACCTGCAAAGCCTGTGTGGGCAGTGAAGTCTTTAAAAGAACTGCATGTGTTTATTACAGAATGAATGAACACATGTGGGCCTTTTACACTTCTCAACAATAGGCAGCACAGGCAAGCAATTAAGGCAATAATTTACATTTCATGAATGGAACTGTTGGATGCAAGTTGTACAGTTTCAACTGATGATTATTGACCCCTTGACAAAAAATATGGGGTTGTGATTTGAAGCTAAAAGACTAATACTGTCCTATGGCTTAAATAATTTGGGGACGGAGATAACAAAAATGGAAAAAATAGATTTTTTTTTTTACATCAAATCAGTTTATTGTTTGTATTATGGTAACTTACTGTATTACTATTGATAAACTCTGCGCTTTGAAATTAAAACTTGGTAAGTAATGATTCTACTTTTCTGTGTTGTTGATTTCAAATGGAAAAAAAATGTACTAATCTTCATTGCCATTCATCACATTCAGTTGAAACATTAATTAATAATAAAAAGAAACTATCAATTACAATCCAATTCAGCAGTCTCTTCAAAAGCATAAATATTATTTTATCACAAAGAAGTACGGCAAGCAAAGAAGCATAAAAGAGAATGTTTAAGAGAATGAGGATCTCTGATAGAGAAATGCACAGACACCAACTTGTATACCTTAAGACATTTATTAGAAGCACTTTTTGAAATGACAATAAATTTAATTGAAATTTAACAATTAGTAGATCAGCAAAAGTGCCTTATTTGTGTGCACTTGGATTACTTGGTGTACCCAAATAAATCATTACTCAATTTCATTTTACTTTACAGTATCATCATAAGTATGTCAATTGCAGGGAATTTGAGTTGGTGCAACTCATACAAATAAAACATCAATTCCCCCAAATTCTACAAATCCCACTTAGACATATCCATTAAATAATTATACATGACTTTTTTTATATAAATTTTATTGATTTTATTGTAATCATTCCATACAAATCGATCAATTATTACAAAAAATAGGACTGAAAACAAATCAACTCCCACCTCTGAGAAAGAGTGCATGGCCAATGGAATAAAACTAAAGCTAGTAAAAATAAATAAATTGATGAGTTTAATAGTCAGATAAACATAAATGGAGAATATAAAGAAATGGGAAGAGAATCTACTTCCTCAGTGCTTTAAGAGGATAATCTAAAATATTATTGATTAGATCCTGCCAGGTTTTGAAAAAGTTCTGCACAGATCCTCTAACTGAGAATAATTTTTAAGTTCAAAAAGTTCACGCAGCTCACATTTGGTGAGGTATCCTATTATAATCTGACATTTCTGGTCTTGATTGACAGGGTGGGTAGGATGTAATAGGTCAGAAAAGATCTTAATGGTTTTATTTTTCAGTCTGGAAAAGTAGAGTTAATCCATAGTGGGGAGTTGAAAACCAGGGATTTTAGAAAATATACACAATATTCTCCTTGTCTGCTTCTTTTGACTGATGAACCTGGAGAATTAATCTGGTGATGTGTCGTTTGTTTCTCCTTTGTGTTTTTTTGCATATAATACTGTTCTATTTGTTATTGTGTAGTCAAATATAATGATTATTAATAATGACAGACAAACCCTTTGAGCAAGCATTTAGAATTTGACTTTTAACCTAATAAATATGGAGCATCAGTCATCTATATTAATAAAAGGCAAAGCCCTCACTGACTGACTCACTCACTGACTTATCACTAATTCTCCAACTTACCGTGTAGGTAGAAGGCTGAAATTTGGCAGGCTCATTCCTTACAGCTTACTTACAAAAGGCAGGTTTCATTTTGAAATTCTACACGTAATGGTCATAAATGGAAGCTATTTTTCTCCATATACTGTAATGGATTTGAGCTCGAAAGCCGTGGGGGCGGAGTTTAGTCTGACATCATCACGCCTCCCACGTAATCACGTGAACTGACTGTCAACACAGTACGTAGAAAACCAGGAAGAGCTCCAAAAAGTGCTGAAGAAAACATGCATTATATAATTGAGAAGGCAGCGAAACAATAAGAAGCGAGCGAGTGACATATACAACCATATTCATGAGTGCTGCAACTTCGGAAACAAAGCACGATGTAAACCTAAAGTTTAAATTAAGTTCATAGACACGCTGCCGCTGGCGTTTGTCATGCCCACGGGTAATGCGGGATACAAATTTAATGAGGATACGCAGGATATAAACGAGAGTTTTGATCACTTTGTAACTAAGTTAAAATTGCAGGTGAAGGGCTGTGCTTATGCAAATTCCGAGACTGTGTTTGTGGGGATTGACAGTTAAAGGGTGGGGAGTCACGTCATCATCTCCCCTCCCATTCACCTCATTTCGCTCTGAGCTGAGCTCCGCAGCAAACGCAGTCTTACGGAAGTGACTTTGTGACGCTGCTACCAAATACTCACAGAAAAATCCACAAGTTAATACACATGCTGTCTCTAGAGTTTCTCCACACTGAATCCTCCAGGTATTACTTACAAAAGGTTATATTGACAATCGTGTTACGTTATTTTTAAAATGTTTCCTTTTCTTAGCAAAAGCACAGCTGCGAAGGTTCGATGCATGTGCTCCATAACGCGTTAAAAAATAATGCAATTAATCACACTTTCAATTCCAAGCAATGGGGAACTTCTGTCAATGCATGATTACCTGGTACACCGATTACATTGATCAGCACTTCCCGATTCATTTTACCCTCGCACCACCTTAGTTTGAGAAGAAGTATGAAAAAATATGAGGTTAACACAGAAAAACAGATCACCAGTTGAATCTTTATGAATAATCGATTCCCCATCAATAATTGTTTTGGTAAAGCCATACTCAGTGTAATCCTTCCATTTTATAAATTTTCCGCGACTAGCCATGATTAAATGAAAGGTAAAAAAGTAAGAGCGAAGCGAGGGTGACTTATTTAGGCAGGCAGGCTGACAGCTCAATAGCTCGAATTTGGATATAAGTGGGTTCTATTTAGTCGCCAGAAATATCTTTGGTAGGAATGGAAGCTGAATTTAGCCTTTAAATTTCTATGGTAAAGAAAAAGTTATGCAATGATGACTAAATTTAACTATATAAAGTCAAAACTTGTATATATAAAGTCATTCCCGAATATATAAAGTCAAAACTTGATTATATAAAGTCACTGTCGGAATAAATAAAGTCAAATCTTGAATATATAAAGTCAGCGTCGGAATATATAAAGTAAGCGCTGGAATATGTAAAGTCAAAACTTCAATATATAAAGTCAGCGTCAGAATATACAAAGTCAGCACTGGAATATCCATCCATTTCCCAACCCGTTGAATCCGACCACAGGGTCAAGGGGGTCTGCTGGAGCCAATCCCAGCCGACACTGGGCGCAAGGCAGGGACCAATCCTGGGCAGGGCACATGCATCATTTTCAAAACATTAACCGAACTGTGTTTTTTTAATTTATTTTTCTGAATACGTTTTTGTTAACTTAGTTCAGTTCAGAGTTGTTTCAATCAATATATTTTGACTTTGACTTTATATATTCAGGAATGAGTTTATATACTCCAATGTTGACTTTATATAATCAGGAATGACTTTATAAATTCTGACGCTGACTTTATATATTCAGGTTTTGACTTTATATATTCGGGAATGACTTTATATGTTCAAGTTTTGACTTTATATATTCTGATGCCGACTTAATGTATTTGCCTGTTTGGCACCCCATAGTATATGTGTGTGTGTATATATGTACACATGTATGTATATATATATATATATATATATATATATATATATATATATATGCCAGCAACACTCATGACAATGACAAAACAATTTCATTGTCAATCATGTTACGTTATTATTAAAATGTTTCCTTTTCTTGTTACTTCTCCGCTGCCAAGCGCGGGTATTTTGCTATATATATAGATAGATATATATCTATACTAATAAAAGGCAAAGCCCTCACTCACTCACTCACTCACTCACTCATCACTAATTCTCCAACTTCCCGTGTAGGTAGAAGGCTGAAATTTGGCAGGCTCATTCCTTACAGCTTACTTACAAAAGTTGGACAGGTTTCATTTCGAAATTCTACGCCTAATGGTCATAACTGGAAGGTATTTTTCTCCATTAACTGTAATGGAGTAGAGCTGCAAAGACGTAGGGGGCGGAGTTTCGTGTGACATCATCACGCCTCTCACGTAATCACGTGAACTGACTGTCAACGCAGTACGTAGAAAACCAGGAAGACCTACAAAAAGCGCTTAAGAAAACATGCATTATATAATTGAGAAGGTAGCGAAACAATAAGAAGCGAGCGAGTGGCATATACTACCATATTCATGAGTGCTGCTACCTCGGAAAGAAAGCAAGGTGTAAACCTAAACTTTAAATTAAGTTCATAGACAGGCTACCGCTGGCGTTTCACATGCCCACAGGTAATGCGGGATACAAGTTTAATGAGAGGACGAGGATATAAACGAGAGTTTTGATCACTTTGTAACTAAGTTAAAATTGTAGGTGAAGGGGTGTGCTTATGCAAATTCAGAGACTGTGTTTGTGGGGGATTGACAGTTAAGGCGGGTGGGGGAGTCACGTCATCATCTCCCCTCCCATTTACCTCAAGTTAATACACACGCTATCTCTCGAGTTTCTCCACACTGAATCCTCCAGGCACTACTTACAAAAGGTCACATTGACAAGCGTGTTACGCTATTTTTAAAATCTTTCCTTTTCTTAGCTCAAGCATAGCTGAGAAGCTTCGATGCATGTGCTCCATAACGCGTTGAAAAATAATGCATTTAATCACACTTTGCATTACAAGCAAAGGGGAGCTTTTGTCAATGCATGATTTCCTGGTACACCGATTACATTGATCAGCGATCCCGATTCATTTTACCCTCGCACCACCTTAGTTTGAGAAGAAGTATGAAAAAATATGAGGTTAACACAGAAAAACAGATCACCAATTCAAGCTTTATGAATAATCGATTCGCCATCAATAATTGTTTTGGTAAAGCCATCCTCCTTCCATTTTATAATTTTTCCGCCACTAGCCATGATTAAATGAACGGTAAAAAGTAAGAGCGAAGCGAGGGTGACTTATTTAGGCAGGAATATATATGATAGCAACACTCATGACAATGTCAATCATGTTACGTTATTATTAAAATGTTTCCTTTTCTTTTTCATTACTTCTTTAACACACTACTTCTCCGCTGGTAGCTGGTATTTTGCTATATATATAATATATGAATTACCTCCAAAGAGCTGAGACTTTTGATATCATGAACGTGTGTACAAAGGGGTCTCCTGCCCAGCAAAAGTCGAGCAGCCAGCGCGTGCATAGCTGTGCCGCCTTTGAGACGCTGACTGCGCTTCTGCCTTAAGTCAAAGTGAGCACTTTTAATTTTTTTCATCCGCCCCCTGAGCTATAGCTCAGACAAGTGCAAACACGGACCCCTTTTCTACACCACGCAAAATAATATTAAGGCGATTCACACTTTCTTTTGCACGTATACGATTATCAGGTCCTCAGCTCGGATTATGAACACACGCATACGAGTGGAGGACTCACAGTGCCATCACAGCCGATTAATGGTGGGGACGCCTCACCAGTCTACACAAGACCACCAGCGACTGTCGCCAAAAGGCGATCATAACGTCAGTGTAATACTACATTTTTCTTTATGTCACTGTATCTGGACAATACTGTTATGAGTTTTATTCACATGTGCATGTTAACTGTGGCACACAGAGGCTCAGCAGTTAGAATTGCTGACCAAGCATTGGATTAGATAGCCAAAGACAACTGGAGGCTTGTATAGTCAGCTTAAACACAGGTTAGGTATTTCTGTCCTCTATCAGCACAAACCTTCTTTCCTTCTTGGGAGAATGAGAATCGACATGTAAGCACTATGATATTTCTGTATTTTGTGGGAGAGGAATTCAGCCCTTGTTTGGAAACGAGAAGACCAGCAAATGAAGCAAGAACCATATAAAAGGTCTGGACAGTGGCCAGACCCTTCGAGGCTGTGCCAACAATAGGTGTTGGAAACCCTCCCAGCGTAGGGACGGAAAAAATGGCTGACTGTGTTGATCCAGATTCCCACCTGGATAAAGTCTGTCCATATGCCTCCCGTCTGTAACTGCGTAAAACGTCAGTAAATGTAAGCTAAAAGATATTTTGTCTCATGTGATTCTTGTACCGTAATCACTATGGGAGGGATATCGCCTTTTCTGGTATATTATGATATTGTTTAATTATTTAATAAGCCACAATATTAAAAGAACACATTTCCAAGAGAGCTAATGCCTCTGCAGGAAACATAATGGCGTAGTCGGCAGGATTGTGGCTACATTAATAATTATATTATTATATATTAATTATAATATTTTATATATATATTAAACATATGCTTACACTGATGAATGGGAGGCTCGGTAATAATATTTGATATATATATTTCGGATTGGTGCGCGACGGTCATGGACTCCGGCCGAGAATTAAAAACTGCCTTAACATGCCTGGCCTGATTAATTTATCCCATCAAAAGACAAGAGGCGGACTTGTCAAACTCGGCACAGTGCATGAGGCTGGAAAGAAAGCCCGACATCTGTCGGCGAATCGTGGTAGCGTCTGCTACCTACGGTATGAGAGTGAACTTTAAGGTTGGACTTTTAAGTTTAACGCATAAGTGGGACTAAAATTGGACAAAATAAATGGAATACAACAAGACTGAAACTGATGGCACGAGACTGGCTGTCCAGTAAACTGAAACGGCACTCACAGGGGCAGCACAGATTAATTAATGGCCGCACGAAGCCCAAAATCTACCTAGAAAAGTAAATGCCGTGTTGGGAAACACGTATTTACAATAAATTACATCGCTAGCCTTTAGAAAACAATATTGAAGGCTATAAAGAACGGCGCGTTATTGTATATTAGTTGCGGCAGGCAGACAAGACATGCAGGCAGTGCACTCACCTTGCCGTTTGCGTGGTAATCCAGCGGAGCTGAAAAAACTTAAAGATGAAATCAAAGCAACAGCGATAGAATCCATAACGTCTCAATCACGATCGCTAAAATAATTTGTAGAAATCTTTAATGGCATCCAAGCAGCTCGATGCAAAAATACAAGCTTCGTCCACGTGTTACAAGCAGTCTAAAAGACGCCAGCTGTTTCTATCAGTCTACCTACAAGGGTAAAGGTTACAGGTTAAAGGTTTTGGCAAAACCCCCACCTATTTTGGTACTTTTAAGAAATTGCCGTGTGTTTAAACACACAGAAATAATTAAATTACCTTTTAAATATAGCTTAAATAACGAACATACTTTATAAGCTAATGTTTAAAAAGAATTTGTAAAACGGTGTACACATATAGCTAAAATGCAAAAGAGCTCGAACAACAAAGTGGAAAAAGAATAAATACATTTGGGGTTAAAACTTACAATAAGAACAATTGGTTTAAAGCAAATCAAAAAGAATGTCTCCACTTTTGTTTAAAACTTATAAACGTGCAAAACATTTTTTCTTTTAAACCCTGATCAAGTTTAAAGGAAAAATACTCTTTTAATAATACTAAATAATAAGGGAGACAAGTTCTCACGGATATGTAGCATGTGCCCGATTGTGCATGAATGGAGGTTATGTATTTTGGGAACTCTTAAGGGAATGTATGGTGGCGCAGTGGTTAGCACACTTGCCCGGTGATATGAGATAAAGGTTCAAGCATGTATGTTTTCCTTGTTAAGTCAGAATATTCTTTGTGACCGCATAACTTTTCTGGGAACACTTTCTTGTTGTGGAATTGTGCTGCGTGATTTCCTCGCTGCGTGGATTTTCTTGTTGTCGCAGAATTTACGGATCGCCAACGGGTAATACGTTACCCTCGTTTGACGCTGAGTCGTGATGTTCGCCACGAAAATTCCATGATCTGGAAAATAGCGCGTATGAAACTGAGGTAAGAAGCATTCCTAATATTTTCAGTAATATCAGCTTGCGGCCTGAGATGTTGTTTGATTAATAATAAGCATGAAGGAAAAGACGTGCTTAAGTATGTTGCATGGTGAAACCCTATAGATAAACAAAAAAGCACAACCTCGAGTGAGTTTATAGCACGTGTGCTAGAAATCGAGAACTTTATTCTGTGAATGAAGTATTGTTGTAAAAGAGAACGTGAGTATGTGAATACATGTGAAAGAATGAAGCAATTGCCAAATACTGTGTGTAGAAATGACTGAAACGAGTGAAGGTTGATTGTCTGTTCTCTAGTGAACGAATTTCTGCTTTAGCTAAGTAATTCTACTTGGACATGAAGCAGAGTTTAGAATCTAGAAAAGAAAATAAAAGACGAATAAATTATTTTTATTCAGAGTCTGGGGTGGCAGATGCGTGTTTATGTCATTTGTACGTCTGTCTTTCTATGTTCGTCAGCTGACTAAGAATGTTAAACTGTAGAAATGGGAGACGTCCCATATAAGAATATTCAAAGTTAAATGTAATACATGTGAATATCAATAGTGATCATGACTGGTGATTGATAACACAATCTGTGCCTGGTCTGTGTTTTGAAGCCTGCAAACAGATGCAGAGTTTAAATAACGCCATGACTTATTGACCTCGACGAATCTCAGAATAGCTTGTAACATGGTCAGTTAAAGAGAAGAATTTTCAAATCTGAATTTCATGAAAAGTGTTATAAGCATAAAAGTTGCATTTAAAATCTATAGATGTTCTTTTCTCCAGATTCAGCAAATCCACGGATGACCAAACTATTTTTATACAAGTTGCAAAAAATAGCTTAATAGCAAGTTTGGGCATAGCAATTAGAAATAATCTAATCAAGGATAGTGAATATTTATCAATCATAAATTAATGAATAGCAGCTATTAGAATAATTTTCTTGCATGCTGATTTAGTGCAAGTGTTAAATGTTTTAATGAAAAATGCAAACAAATGAACACTAGACTGATTTCATTCTTTGAAAAACAGTATAGAGGGTTTACATATTTTGATGTATGACAAATGATTATTATTATTGTCACTTCAGTAATTACAGACTGTATTAGAATTGAAATACATTTATTGATTTGTCTCTGTAAGTGATTAATTTTAGGAAGAGTTGTTATTGCATCAATGTATTAGGTTAATGCTCAGTGATAATGCACATAGCAAAATGGATTATTCAGTTATACATTAGAACCATTGTATATAACATCCTGTTATAAGTTAAGACACTTGGATAACTGAGGCAATGTGTTAATTTTGTGTAATGTATGATCCTACTGAAGAAACATTGTCACTAGCATAGTTTAAATGTATTACTCTATTTCTTACTGTTATTTTATGAGACTGAACTGCGGGTCTAGAATTGTCATTTATAATGCTGCATTTGTATGATACATATGATTGGGAAATAATTGCTTTATGTTATGTATTTGCTCTACCTTCCACCCTTCGCTAGTTTAGCATAGCAAGTAGCTTAAGTTTATCCACTAAATTTAGTGGTTAAAGCCTCTCCATTCAGTGGTAAAGTTTTATGAATGAAGTAACAGGTGGTGTATATACAAACGAAGATTTACAGAGACTGTACTGCACTAATGACTTTTAATCTGTTGCACATACCTGAGAATAGCTGGTGAAGAAACACTTGCTTTCCAGAGGGAACGGAGTAAAGAACTAAAGAAAGATTGCAAGTCCAGCTACTCAGATTTGATGCCATGAACTAAGACAAGTTTTATGGACTGTGGCAGGGACAGGCTGTGGCCACTGAGGTGATGTGACAGCTGTTGAAGGCTCCCATGAATGACCACTGAATACAGTGCAAGCCTAGAGGGAAGTGCACCTCTGCTAAAAGGGACAGTCACCATGTGTTCATCTTATGAGCTCCCTAATGATAAAAGGACTGTTTACTTTCTGTTCCAGTAACAACAAACTTTAGTGCCTTGAAGCAGTCACACTTTGTTCAGACGGATCTGCAAAGTTACCAATCTGCAAAGCCACCAAGAAAGAGACTTTGTTAACAAACCACTGGTTGGACAAGGCATATATATATATATATATATATATAAGTCTAGGAATATACTTGAAACTATTATAAGAAGGGCTCAAAGGTATGAGGATATGCATGATTTATCAATGATGTGAACTTGTAAATTGGTAACTTGGAATAGAACATCTGATAGTGAAGTTGGGGAGGATAACAGATAGTGAATGAACAATTATGCAATAATACTAGTTAAGAACAATTAATAATCATAGCAATGAAGCTAGAATAGCATCTGAGTTATGTTACAACTATTGTAACTCATAAAGGGATCAGACATCAAAGGGTGGGCACATCTAGCAACATATTGAAGCTAGAAATGATAGAAGTGCCAAAGAATAGTGTAATCCATCAAGATGCTATATAGGATTGTAATATAATCTGATGCTATGACACCCACTGCATGAATTCAGTAATATGTAGACACAACACAGACTATGTAAGAAATAACAGGGCAAAAATCTCCACTAACACCATTGATGAGATATCACTACTTGATAACAGCATGTTAAATGTAACTGTTTGTCCATGTTTACGCTGGTTTTAGATGAATGGTACAGAAGCTATAGTGATACTACATCTCACATGTCCCAAATGACTTGAAATATTGACACTGTGATGGGGATCAAGTACCTTTTGTTTTGTGGATATGACTTTCAAATATTGTTTTTTGTCACAGATCCAGTGACAAAGGGTGGCTTGTAATACTACATTTTTCTTTATGTCACTGTATCTGGACAATACTGTTATGAGTTTTATTCACATGTGCATGTTAACTGTGGCACACAGAGGCTCAGCAGTTAGAATTGCTGACCAAGCATTGGATTAGATAGCCAAAGACAACTGGAGGCTTGTATAGTCAGCTTAAACACAGGTTAGGTATTTCTGTCCTCTATCAGCACAAACCTTCTTTCCTTCTTGGGAGAATGAGAATCGACATGTAAGCACTATGATATTTCTGTATTTTGTGGGAGAGGAATTCAGCCCTTGTTTGGAAACGAGAAGACCAGCAAATGAAGCAAGAACCATATAAAAGGTCTGGACAGTGGCCAGACCCTTCGAGGCTGTGCCAACAATAGGTGTTGGAAACCCTCCCAGCGTAGGGACGGAAAAAATGGCTGACTGTGTTGATCCAGATTCCCACCTGGATAAAGTCTGTCCATATGCCTCCCGTCTGTAACTGCGTAAAACGTCAGTAAATGTAAGCTAAAAGATATTTTGTCTCATGTGATTCTTGTACCGCCGTAATCACTATGGGAGGGATATCGCCTTTTCTGGTATATTATGATATTGTTTAATTATTTAATAAGCCACAATATTAAAAGAACACATTTCCAAGAGAGCTAATGCCTCTGCAGGAAACAGTCAGCGAACACATCTCTCTATACTATATAAAAGAAAAAGGCAACTTTCCTTTCTTTACACCTTTTTTCCTTTTATCCCAAACCAAAGCCTTTCTCTCTTAACACGGCAGAGGACACAAAATAATTTTCTTTAATTGCCGGTAAGGCACATTACCAGAGGCACAAATTTGAACATTCACATAGAAAATGTAATTTCTATACCACAGCCGCCGTGTAGCCTTTCAAAAGGGATCTACTACCGAGAGATGATCCATATACATTTTAGCTGCTGTTAGTTACTTACCTGTTTTGTTACACAGTCTTTAAAATGTAGTTTACCCGCAACCACTCCAGTAGTGCTCAATGTACCTGTACTTCTTAAAACGTTAATGTTTTACTGTTTAATAACTTATAGACTATATTTCATTATTTTTCCCTTGCACTCAGTGACCAAAGCTATACACACACATATAGACACATACAAACATACACACAAGTATATGTATGTGTATATATATGTATGTATGTGTGTATATATATATATATATATACACACACACACCCCTATCTAGATTATATATATATATATACTGTATACACACACACACACACATACATACATACATACATACACACATATATATAATTTGTGTGTGTGTATATATGATTTAGATAGGTATGTATATATATATATATGTGTATATGTAGATATGTATATAGATATGTAGATATGAAGATATGTATGTGTATATATATGTGTGTATATATGTGTATATATGTATGTATGTGTATGTGTGTGTGTGTGTGTGTGTGTATATATATGACAGCAGCAATCCAAGCTGTGAGAAAACAGTTAAAAGGAGGCGTGTCAGACGTCGTGGTACATTTTCTGATGCAGCTACCGAAAACAACTTTGTGACGCTGCCAAATACACAAAACAATTACTTTGACAATCATGTTACATTATTTTTAAAATGTTTCCTTTCTTTTCATAACTTCTTTAACACACTACTTCTCGCTGCCAAGCAGGTATATATATATATATATATATATATATATATATATATATATATATATATATATATATATATATATATATATATATATATATATATAGATAGATATGAGAACAACACTCATATCAATGACAAAACAATTACATTAACAATCATGTTACGTTATTTTTAAAATTTTTCCTTTTCTTTTCATAACTTCTTTTACACACTACTTCTCGCTGCCAAGCGCTGGTATATATATACTGTATATATATATATATATATATATATACAGTATATATATATATATATAGATAGATAGATAGATAGATATGAGAACAACACTCATATCAATGACAAAACAATTACATAAACAATCATGTTATGTTATTTTTAAAATTTTTCTTTTCTTTTTCGTACCTTCTTTAACACACTACTTCTCCGCTGCGAAGCGCGGGTATTCTGCTAGTACAGTATATATATATATATATATATGAGAACAACACTCATATCAATGACAAAACAATTACATAAACAATCATGTTACGTTATTTTTAAAATTTTTCCTTTTCTTTTTCATAACTTCTTTTACACACTACTTCTCCGCTGCGAAAAGGCAAAGCCCTCACTGACTCACTCATCACTAATTCTCCAACTTCCCATGTAGGTAGAAGGCTGAAATTTGGCAGGCTCATTCTTTACAGGTTACTTACAAAAGTTAAGCAGGTTTCATTTTGAAATTCTATGCGTAACGATCATATCTGAATCCTACTTACGTACATATATATATCCATAGCCTGCAGCTCGGTCGCCGTGTGAGGCGGTGTTGCGTCCCCCATCCCCACACCTCCCACGTAATTGGCTGTCTGCCTATATAAGGCCGTCCGTCGCTCCGGTCTCTTCGTTCCCTTCCTTGCTTCGTCACGGTATTCATGTCACCCTGCTGATAACTGCATCCTTTTTATTTAATCCACGGCTTCTACGCTGTTTTATTGTTTGTTTATTACGATTATAGTTATTGTGTAGGTATTTTAGACTTAGTTTACTGTTCAGGTACCCATTTCCTTTATCATTCCAACCATACCCCCATTAACATGTCTATCGAGGTGATCACCATCGATCAAAGAACTGTCACTTACCGAGTGGTTTCTATGCCCGGAGATGCCACCTACCTTTTCCATTCTCTTTGTTACATATTGCATGGCCATATCAGGCTCAATCTTGATATCTGGAGGAACATTGTGTCTTATGTATTGAATGACTGGGACAGGTTCAAGGTGTGGACTGATGACGGTACAGGAGATAATTATACTACACAGGAGCACTATAAGAGTGAAATGCTTAAGCCCTTCACCTATGCTTCTGCATGTGAGTTGATGGCTGCTGCTGAATTGTTCGGTTGTCGCTTTCAAGTGTACCGAAATGGCCAAATATTTTACACTTTTGGAGAACCGCCAATGCCGCTTAAACATCTTAGATTCACAGGTGATGATTTGAGTAGTAGACACTTTGATGTTTACGAATGTTTCAACTCTCAAAAGCTGGATACAAAGATATCGATGAAACCAGTTGTATGCTTACAACGCTTGACAGATGCCGAATGTCACTTCAACACAACAAGTCCTGCAAATACTAACGTATTTGAAACAAACCATGAAACTCAAACTGATTATGACAGCAGCAATTCAAGCTGTGAGAAAACAGTAAAAAGGAGGCGTGTCAGACGTTGTGGTACATTTTCTGATGCAGCTAGATGGAAGCAACTTTGTGACGCTGCCGCCAAATACTCACAGAAAAATCCACAAGTTAATAGACATGCTGTTGCTAAATACTCACAGGCAAATCCACAACTTAATAGAGACGCTGTTGCTAAATAATCTCAGGCAAATCCACAAGTTCATAGAGACGCTGTCGCTAAATACTCGCAGGCAAATCCACAAGTTCATAGACACGCTGCCACTAAATATTCGCAGGCAAATCCACAAGTTAATACCGGGAATGCCTGTTAAACATCATAGATTCACGAGTAGCGATTTGGGTAGTGAACACTTTGATGAATGAAACCTGTTATCTTTACAACAGTTGACAAACACGGAATGTAACTTGAACACAACACGTCCTCCAAATATGAACCTGATTGAAAGAAATAATGATAATCAAATCCTTAATGACAGCAACACTCATAACAGTGACAAAACAATTACATTGACAATCATGTTACGTTACTTTTAAAATGTTTCCTTTTCTTTTTCCTAACTTCTTTACCACACTACTTCTCTGCTACAAAGCCCGGGTATTTTGCTAGTTCTTAATAAACACAACTAGTATGACTCAACTAAAAATAAGTAGTCAAAGAGACCTAGAAAATGGGAACTATCATTGTTATGTGTGCAAGGCGATTGGGTTTGAGAGTGAGCCAGGAGAAAAGATGAAAACCAAAAAGATTTAATACCAGGAGATCAAAAAAATTGAGACTGTCAAAGGCTAAATTCATGGTCCAAAAAAAAACCCAAAACAAATGGGTAGACAAGTGGTGAATCAAAATTTCTTTACCAAAAACGTTTGAAAGAGCAATTAGAATAGGAATCCACAGCTCTGAAGAAGTAATGAATTCCAGGATGAACTTTTAAACAATTACATAATGCCACAAACTTCCTAACAACAAGCAAATTTGTTCTATTGACTGGAGCTCCAAATGAGGGTGATGTCAGAGAAAATGGTCCAAAGGTTTTGAACCCTTAAAACAAAGGAGAATCTTCCAAAGAATGTATGAATCAAATTTAGTGGCACAAAAAAGCCCAAGAAGAGTGTCTGATTATCAGAATTAATACAGAATAACATATAAAAACTTAAAAAGGAACTCTATCCTAATAATCACCAGTATGTCAGATGTGCCTTGATGCATGCAAATATTTAAGAACACTGCTGCAGTCCAATAAAGGACACTTACTGGGATTTCTTTTTTATTATTTTTAAATTTTATTGAATTTATTAAAATCAAACAACATTCTTATTACAAAAAAAAACACCTGAAAAATTCCAGACCATCGAGAAGTGTGAGAACTGACGACATGATGAATCATCTTCGCGCCGAACTGGAATCGTCCCTGCATAAAGCAAAGTCATCCAGACAATCTGGATCTGCATAATTAGGTCTGGACCACCCTGTAGGTTCAAATCAAGTCAACCTCCACCCATGAGAAAGAGAGCTAGACCAACATAGTGAAACTT
Organism: Polypterus senegalus; assembly: GCF_016835505.1. Lineage (NCBI taxonomy): Eukaryota > Metazoa > Chordata > Cladistia > Polypteriformes > Polypteridae > Polypterus > Polypterus senegalus. Next base: position 98,720,827 of record NC_053164.1, read on the forward strand.
TAATAGTAGAAAGTAAGTAAATAAACAGAATAAAAAAGAAGAGAATCCACTTCCTCAATTTAAATGCTTATTCTAAAATATTATCAGTTAGATCCTATCAGGTTTTAAACATGTTTTGCACAGATTCTATAAGTGAGTATTTAATTTTTTCCGATTTCAAGTAGTATATAAAATTCGTTATCCAATGATTGAGTTACACTTGTCTTGCTCAGCTGGAAAAATCCTATGTGCCAATAGTGTTGTAACGGCAACTACACTTTTTTGTCCTTCTCCACTTTAAACCCATCTGGTAGTACACTAAACACAGGTGTTAGTGGATTAGAAGGGATTGTGACACCAAAGCCGTCTAAAAGGCATTTAAAAATTTTGGTCCAAAATATGTGATCCAGTGAGGCTGGAACTTGATTGCAGCGTTCGCAGGTTGGATCTTGCCCTGGAAACATTTTGGACAATTTTTAACGAGACCGATGTGTTCGATAGATGCTTTTAAGTTGAATAATTATATACTTTGCACATATGGAGCTCGAGTGAATTTTGTGCATTGCTTCCTTCCATTCCTTTTCCACAATGTTGAGTTAGAGATTCTTTTCCCAATGTACTCTGGGATCTTTGAAAGGGAGGGACTTTAAGATGTTTTTATATGTTAGAGAAAGGCTGTCTGAGTCTTCAAGACTGATCAATATTTTTTTCCGGAGTAGAAGTAGGTGGTAGGTAAGGAATGTTGGGCAGGTTTTGTTTAACAAAGTTTCTAATTTGGAGGTAGTGTAAGAAATGTGTTGCTGGAAAGTTAAATTTGGAATGTAATTGTTCATAGGATGTGAAGACATCTATGTGGAGATCTCTAAGTGATTTAATCCTGAATGTTTTCCAGACATTAAAAGTGTTTGAGAGGGTGTAAAAAGCTGGTTATCATGCAAAGGTGCCACAGATAAAAGCTTCTTCACTAGAATTAGCAGAGCCTACGAGAAAACTCGTAAATCCGGCCCACCTTAAATCCGTTCGCACCTCTCCGTCAGCGTCTTTTGTCCTGTAAATGTGCCAATTAAGACAAGCAGTAAGCAGCCTGCTATTCCATCCACCCACTGACTTAGAACATGCACAAACTTCTCCAAGCTCATGCTTTGTTTGATTATCTGGGAGTGAACTGTTGGAGTTTTAGAGTGGAAATAATAGATCGTTATTTGGAACACATGCATTTCATATGTGTTCTGTTTCTACAGTAATCTGTGTAAACACATTGTTAAAACAGAAACTTTTTCATATTTTAGTAATAAATGTTAATGTAGGCATAAACTATAGAATGTGTGAAGTCCAAACATCAAATAAACACTTTCACAAAAGGTTCAAGGATGATACAACAGCTTCTGTGGTGTAGCAGTAAGATTTGCTGACTTGTAATCAAGAGGCCACTGGTTCGATCCTCACTGCCTCCTATATTTGCCGTTTTCAGTAGTGTGCTGCTCTTATTGTTAATATTACAGTATACAGTACACACATACATTTGGTTTGCATCTGTAACAGACTGTGTACATTTATAGTACTGTATTTGTAAAAGTTACTGTTATTTTTCACTTTTATTCTCTCACTTACGATCACAATACATACTACCACCCCTCCACCCAGGGATCTGATGCTGTTAGTTTTTATTTGAAACTGGGAATCATTGTAGATGTGAGTGGTGTTTTGGGGCAATGGAACTGGACATTCTCTGATCTGGAGGGATAAAAGCTGACACACAAACGCTGGTGAATCTGCCTTCTTCGTATCTCACCGTCACTTTATTATTTTTTGTTACTGTTCATGCAGTGTTACTGCTCACGCAGAATTAGTATGCACCTTATGGTTTACGATGTCGTTGTTGCATTCTCCTTTTCTTTTTCCATCGCCAATACTTCCTGCATTGGTTCCATATTCTGAGTGAATGAAGCACAATTGTGTTATTAGTATATTGATGATAACTTGTATTTACTGGGGTACAAAGCACGGAATATAAAGAAATTCTGCAGGATTTTATTTCTATTACAGACCAGGGGCCTCATGTATAATGCCGTGCGTAGAACTCGCACTATAACATGGCGTAAGCACAAAAGCTGAAATGTGCTTACGCACAGAAAAATCCAGATGCAGGAATCTGTGCGTACTCCAACTTCCACGTTCTTTCGTTACATAAATGCCGATCAGCGTGAAAACTAACGCTCGTGCACGCGCATTTTGTAACGCCCCAAATCCTCCCAGAATTACACCTATTTGAATATGCAAATCAATATAAATCGCCCTTAAGCGCAGCCTTCTGTGAAAAGACAATGGGAAAAGCACGGGGAAAATATAAGAATTTCAGCGAATACCAAGTGGAGGCAAAGGAAAAACATACTATTTGTTCAAATAAACCGTGGTATAATCAACAAAATGAAGTTGATCGAGTGACATAGCGTGTTGGAGAAACTTGAAAGCTCACATTCACAAAATCGCACAGTGCCGGAAATAAAAAAGAAGTCACATATCAAAGTTGCCGTGAAAAGAAGAGTTGCAAACCCACTGTCTGAGTGTCATATGAAAGCTTATTAGGGTACAGAGAAAAAAGGCACACAGTGGGGAAAAAGCACGAAATGTCAACTTCAATCTCGACATTTCCACTTTAATCACGTAGTTTATTTTGTCATTAAAGTAGAACATCATAAACTTCATCTTAAAATCGTTTAATTAACCAGTTTCTCAAAATTACATCGTAATTAAAGTAGCACGTTAAATGCTTTGTTTTGTATTTGATCTTCTACTCGTATGTGATCTATGTGTGTGAATCACTACTTGCTTCTTAAACTGGCTCTCTTCCTCCAACTGGACACAGAGTCCATTACATTCATGATATTACAGCTCTCTGAATAACTAAAATACTGAGATGTATACGTGATGTCATTTTCATGATGATAGGAGCTAAAGCACATTATTAAACATGTGTTTCATGAGCCTCGTGCTCATGACAAGCATTATCTTTTGTCGAAATTTGTCGCTGCGTTTTTAGCTGTGTTGTTATTTTTCTTTCTGTTTTATATTCAATATATATTGGCGTGGCCCAAGAGTCCTTGCTTTTCTTTCCCCAAGTAACCGATCGCCACACAATCAGCTCTGTAATAGGCGTTAAGCCATCTGTAAGCTTAGTGCCGATTCTTCAAAGCGTTTAAAGAACATTGAAATATCTTCGTAGTACATGTTTAATTATTCTATCCTTCACGACACTCCCAGTGAAGAATATAGATTATTTAAATGAAGTTAAAGTTTTATGTGTATAATTTAACAAACATATTTTGCTGCATTTCACCTTAAAATGATATTGTCATCATATGTAAATACGCTTTATAAAGTGGCCCAGGTTGTGAGATATTATAACTGTAGTGCAAGTTTACAGTGGGGTGATTGTACTTATAAGTACAAACAGTTCTACAAGGAGCAGTTGATTGAGTGCATTTAAAGTTCTTGGGATTAAACTGTTTCTGAACCCCGAGGTCCGTACAGGAAAGGCTTTAAAACATTTTGCAGTGGCTGAGACAGCGTGTCCTTAAAGCTGTATACCGATAATTCTCTTTCCGATCAGCTGCTGCTGTGATTCACACTCAGATACAGTGATATAAATACTCCGAGTCGTGCAGTGAGAGTAATATGGAAAAAGATGATCCGCTGTGGCAACTCCTAACGGGAGGAGCTGAAAGAAGAAGAAGAAGAACGCTAAAGCAGTTATGGTATTTGGAATACTATGGCTGTTCCCTGGACCATTATATTGTTATGAGTTAATTACAATCAGATGCATTACACTAATAAACAATATGCGGTTAGTTTCTGTGTATTTATAAAGCCGTGTCATGAAAATAATGAGTAATCACACAAGAACAGTACCATTGCTTTGACGCTGGGTGCCGCCAGTTTGCAAAACCGAGCGGAGAACTTGCGTACGACAAGGCATGAGGTACCGTGGAAAAGTGCGTGGCTTTACGCCAAGTGTAGGTTTTATACATCGCGATTTGAACGTGGAAAAGTTCTTACGCAACATTTCTGTGCGTACGCACCGTTTATACATGAGGCCCCAGGCCTGTGTATGTTCATCCATTTGTGTCAATGTCCAGGTTTTTATAGCTTGTATATTTGCCGCCCACTAATGAAACTGAAAGTTTGGTAGAGCCATGCCACCTTCTACCTTAGCTCTTTGTAGGGTTGCCCTTTGGATGCGTGGATATTTTGAATTCCAAATAAATTAGGTTATGATTCTTCTTAAACAATGATTTGTTGATGTATATTGGAATGCTTTAAAATAGAAAAAGAAGCTTAGGAAGGATATTCATCTTGACAATGTTAATTCTTTCAGCTAAAGTGAAATGAAGGGTGGACCATCCATGCAAGTATTGCTTATGATTTTCCAAGCAGACAGCAATATTTTGTTGAAAAAGAGCTTTATGTTTATTTGTGATGATAAAAGGAAAGGTGTCCAATCTAATATTGTGTGCTGGAGAGTTCACTGGAAAGCGGGCACTTTTATTCAAATTAATTCTGAGATTGGAAATCTTTTGAAATTCTGTTAGTGCTGTTAGGACTGCAGGCATAGTATTTTGTCGATCTGATATACAGTATATAGTACCATATCATCTGCATATAGAGAAATGTTCTGTTCAAGTTTTTCTCTGATAATCCCCTTTATCTCATAAGCATTTTGACAGTGAACTGCCAGTGGCTCTATGACGATTGCAAAAAGCAGTGGTGACAAGGGGAATCCTTGTCTAGTACCACGTTCTACTTTGAAGTAGTCTGAAATAATATTGTTAATACAAATTGAAGCTTCTGGACTGATATACAGCAGTTTAATCCATGCACATATTTTCGGGCCAAACCCAAATTTTTACAATGTGGTGAAAAGGTAGTTCCATTCAACCATATCAAATGCTTTTTCTGCATCCAATGATAATAATACCTCTGGGTTGTTAGACTTTGTAGGTAAATATATTACATTAAACATGCAATGAAAATTGGAAACTAAGTGTCTGCTTTTAATAAATCCAGTTTGGTATTGTGATATTATCGAAGGAAGAACTTTCTTAATCCTACTAGCAAAGACTTTGAAGAGTATTTTAGCATCGTTATTCAGAAGTGAGATTGGTCTGTATGATGCACTTTGTAATAAGTCCTTATTTTGCTTAGGAAACACAGCAATTAATGCTTGGCGAAAAGTTTGAGGTAGAATTTCATTGTCTCTAGCTTCTGTAAATGTTGCTAATAAATTGTGAGCTAACTTAATTGAGAATTTTTTATTAAATTCAGCAGAGTAACCATCAGGGCCTGCTGTTTTCCCACTCTGAAGTCAGTTTATAGCATGTAGTAATTCTGATAGTGCCAGAGGTTTGTCCAATTCTTCTGCACTGAGAGTATCTAGTTGTGGTATCTGTAATGCATCCAAAAACACGATAGGTTGTGTCTTGTCTTCTTTATTCTGAGTAGAATATAAGGCCTTATAGTAAATGTGTGCATTATTTTTTTATGGTCAATGATTTTATCTCCATCTGAGTTGGTAATTGCTGGGATTGCATTGCAAACTTCCTGCTTGTGGATTTGTTGAGCTAAGATCTTGTTAGCTTTCTCCCCGTGTTCATAGTAATGATTTAAAAATGAGTTGTTATGTTTCTTTAGTTGTCAAGAGGTTGAGTTCTGAATGCAGAGCCTGTCTTTTCCTATGAAGTGCCTCATTCAGACAACTGGCATGTACTTGATATATTCTGGTAATTTCACTGATTAGCTCTGATAACTTCTTGGTTTCCGATTTATTTTTGAGGGACAGATATGAAATAATCTGTCCTGTTGAGAAAGCCTTCAGAATTTCCCAGAGGATTCTTGCAGAGATCTCTGAGGATGTATTTATCTCAAAAAAATCTATTCACTTCTCATCTGCTAATAACAGTTGGTTAAGGCGCCATCTGCAAGATGAATATATGGGGCATGGTGATTTAAGCTCCATGATCAAAGGGGCGTAGTCGGAGATAACAATAGCGTTGTACTTTCAAGATTTAATTGTGGGCAAGACACTTACTGGGATTTAATGAAGGCATGCATCATTGCACTTTGAAATTGTGATATCGAAACATACATACATATACTATATGACGCATGCTGTGTATATCCATCCAATTTCCAACCAGCTGAATCCGAACGCAGGGTCATGGGGGTCTGCTGGAGCCAATCCCAGCCAACACAGGGCACAAGGCAGGAACCAATCCTGGGCAGGGTGCCAACCCACTGCAGGACACACACAAACACACCCACAAACTAGGGCCAATTTAGAATAGCCAATCCACCTAACCTGCATGTCTTTGGACTGTGGGAGGAAACCCACGCAGACACGGGGAGAACATGCAAACTCCACACAGGGAGGACCTGGGAAGGGAACCCAGGTCTCCTAACTGCGAGGCAGCAGTGCTACCACTGCGCCACCGTGCTGCCCGCTGTGTATACTATTTATTTATATATTTGGTTTTGTTTTTTGTCAGCTGTTCCAAGGAGACATGCATGTAACAATTTCATTGTACTATGTACAAATGACTAAAAACTTGACTTGTCATCAACAAAGATGTTGTCTCATCAAATCTTAATGAAAATCCTTTCAGTAATGGTCTGGTAAAAAAATAGTAATTTCTGTGACATTCCAAATTTTTTAACCATCCCTGAAAGAACTGCCTCCAGTGAGCTTTCTAAAATGTAATAAATGTGCTGACCTCCTGTGTTAGAAGAGTTTGATATTTTCAACAACCTTTCAAGATGGACATTGATGTTTAAGGTGAGAGTGACCTTTTCCCTTACTTAAACTTCACCATCAATTTTATTGGCTTCTGTATAGTTTAGGCTACACCATTCGACCAGTTGTGGTAGGACCTTTATATTCTTAGATGTATCATAATGTGTGATGAGACTCACAAGAGTAGGTTAATCAACAAAACTGGCAAATCTTACACAATATACATATAAAATGCAGTTGCTTCCATAAAGTAAATAAAAAGCTGATGATAAGGGACAAACTCATTGGACACACATACTCAGGGCAAGAGGCTCAGAGGTCTTGTTCTTCACCTTCAACATTTACTTTCTTTGAGAATGAACATCCAAAAGACAGGAGCTGAAGACTTTGTAAACAATTAAAATGGTTATGGATTTCATGAAAAAAATCCCCTTTTCCTGAATCTTTTGATATACATTGTGATAGTGTCCATTTTCTAAAGTCATTTACATGCTTGGGCACTCTTTTTGTTTTTATCTTAGGGAAAACACTATAGGTCACTATAAGAACATTAGGTAAGTTCAACCATATTTTCTTTTTCAAAGCAGTCATGTGGGTAAGTTATGAGGACTGATACACGCCATGCTCATCCACCTTTTACTTGAATGTTTTATTTTGTGCAATGTTACTTGTGTTCGCCTTCCAAAATTCTGCATACATAACTATAAGGGTTTCAGTTTAATGTAATTCACAGGTTTCTATTAAGGTTTTCACAAAGGTTTTCATTACAAGTTCTGGTTTCTTTTTACCGTCTAATAACAGGCTGTCTGGTAGGTTTGCAATGCTCATTTCACACATCCACTTGTGCTCAAACATATATAAATGTGTCTTGTGATGAACTGGCAACACATTCATGACTTGATTCTGCTTTCTAGCCACTGCTCCTGTGAGTGACCCTAAGCTGTGAATGAGACAAATAAATTGAGAACACTCCCATCACATAATATTGGAACATGGGACAGGCTATTCATTATCAAGACAATATTAACAAAAGACATTAATACTTAAGCACCATACATTGAAAAAAGTCAGGGAGCAGTTAGCAAAATCTTTTCTCACAATTATCATATATTTTTTACATATCAATTTATGATTGCAAAACCAACTTAGATATAAAATTGGCTGGGATGGAAGTAAGCAAAACTCTAAATAACAAAGTACCATTAAATACAAGAGTTAGTGTTTAACAGATAGTAAGAAAATTTTAATTGAAGCATATGGTATATTGCTTTTCAAAAAACACTAGCTGTGCTACCCATATAAGATGGTTTGAAATTTCAGTAATTAACGTTTACAGTGCACCATGAAATGCATATATCTCTGTTATATGCCATTTGGCATATAAAGTCAAGTTAAATCCATGTTAATGTTTGTGATGCACCATCTGTTGGAATGACAACTGTAATGAATTTGCAAAAATGTTTGTGATGCACCATCTTTTGGAATCACAGAGACATAGCAACTGGATGGACACACCGACAGTCACACAAATCCTTACCCTTTTATTAAGGTGGGTAACAAAAAGAAGAAACTTTTAGAAAACCACAATTCACTACTGTTATATTTTTGCTGTTGTGTTTGATTTCTGCCTTTCAGTTTGTTGAAAATTTCTATTTATTTATTTTTTTTCTTTTTAAAAGGCACTTCTTAATAATGGGTTTGCTGTAATCATTATATCAGGCCTAGTTGCCTTTGCAGAAATCATTTGCTTTGGTACACACCATCTTATATGCAGTAAGAATAGCGTGGTGTATGCAGCAAATATACAGGCGATAAGAACCTGGACACAAATAGAAGAACATTCACAGGCTTGGACCGCAATAGAAGTAAAATCCTGCAGTACTTCTTTGTATTCCTTGCTCTGTGCTCCAATAAACACACATTATCGGCAATACACTAATAACCCAATTGTGCTCCACTCACTTAGAATCTGGAACCAATGTAGAAAGCATTTTAAGATGGAGAAGCTTCTATCTGTGGCACCTCTGCAAGAGAACCACCTCTTTCAACCTTCACAAACATATGCAGTTTTTAATATCTGGAAAAAATTAGGAATTAACTTGCTTAGAGATCTTTATATAGACAACGTCTTTGCATCCTATGAACAATTACATTCCAAATTTAACATTCCAGCTACACATTTCTTTCACTATCTTCATTATCAGGAACTTTGTTAAACAGAACCTTCCAGATTTTCCTCATCTTGACCCCTCATCCATGCTGGAAAAAATATTGCTCAATCTCAAGGACTTAGACTCCATCTCTACAATATATAAAATCATTTAACAGTTCCTCCCTTTCAAAGATCCAAGAGGACACTGGGAAAAAGACCTCTCAATTAATATATCAGAAAAGGAGTGGAAAGTAGCAATGCAGAGAATTCACTCGAGCTCCATATGTGCAAAGCATACAATTACACAACTCAAAATTATATATCGAGCACATCTGTCTCGACTAAAACTCTCCAAAATGTTTCCAGGGCATGATCCAACCTGCGAACGTTGCAACCGAGCCCCAGTCTCACTAGGTCACATGTTCTGGGCCTGCACCAAATTAACATTATTCTGGACAAAAATTTTTACTTACCTGTCAGACAGCCTTGGACTCGCAATCCCTCCTAAACCATTAACAGCTGTGTTTGGGGTTCTTCAAGAGGGGCTTAAAGTGGAGAAGGACAAACAAATTGTGTTTGCATTCACTACACTCTTGGCACGCAGACTCATTCTGATAAACTGGAAGAACCCAAACTCTCCTCTTTTAAGTCAGTGGGAAACTGATGTGTTATATTATTTGAAATTGGAAAAAATCAAATACTTAGTTAAAGGATCCGTACAGTCTTTTTTCAAAACATGGCAGGATCTAATCAGAAATATTTTAAAATAAGTTCATAAAGCACAGAGAATTTATTAATTTAGGTATGTTTACAAGCCTTAAAATTTAACGCCGTTCGGCTTGCTCTCTCTCTCTCAGGGGTGGGGATCGATCTGTTCTTAACTCAATTTTTCTTTTTGTAAAAACTTGATTGCTTTGTATGGATTGTAATAAAATTAATAAAAAAAAAAAAGAATAGCGTGGTGTTGACTTATTGTCTAAACTCTGAGGAAATGGAAGGCTTTTCATTTGTCAGAAATCTAAAACTTTCTGGAATTCAACCATTAAAGTGTTTTCAGATTTTCTTTTGCCTCAATCTGTCTTAGTTGCTTGAGTTTTACACTCCAGCCTGTGAAAACAGTTATGCCACTGCTTAATATCTTCATGCCTTAAATGAATAAAACAAGCATTCTACTTCATGTTCCTTTCTGCATCATTTTACACATGTATAACACATTGTATTAGCTGCCCCAACAGCAAGCAGTATCTGATTAGAGATCTACCAAAATACTATTGAACAGAAAAATAAAAAAGTGCCAAAATATTTAATGAGACTTTCAGACGATTCCAAAGACAAATGAAAATCAGAGCCTATTTATAAGATAGTCTTGCACTTAAACTGCACACCTGGCACATTGTATTCTTAGCATGATAAAGGGAACAAACATCACAGTATTTACTGGACTGTTGGCATAGTTATTGCTTTTAGTTTTTGCACAATTAATGATTTGATATAACAACTTATGTGAAATTAAGACATCACGGAAGAAAAAACTAAGAAGTTTGGAACAGTGTTTTACATACACTAGAAACACACAGTTTTGCATTACTTTCTATGAGGGAAAGGTTATACACATTGTGTTTGCTTGAAGAACACTCAATGCAGACACCAAAAGAAACATAACCAGGTCCTAAGCATAAATGTAGCTTTTTCCTTTTCATTTTCATCTTTAGAAAACATTTTCATTGCAACCACTAATTGTCTACCTGCATTATATCATATTTCAGCTGTCATTTAATAGAACATGGCGCTGGATGACCTTAAGGAGACACATAACAGCTACTGCTCCAGTTACACAGGTACTGCAGCTCCATGGCACCAGTATTTCCAGTATGTGGAAGATTTTTAAATTATAAAAGAGTGCAACATCAAAGACAGCTGAAAGTGTTTAAATGGGTTTGCACAAAGACATTTTGCATCTTAAGTGAATAGGAAAAAATCTGAATCTCTATGTTTAAATGTAATATTAATTTTGAATAGAGAAATATACATTGAATTGAGAAAGTATTATTTGTAAATGATGCTCATGGGAGTGGATTTTGTTTCCTTTCCAAACTCCATCCTTTCACAGCATCACACAGCATGAATAAGTCAAAAGCATAGATTGAAGTTAAACTGCATCTGGCCCTATAAGCGGGCCTCCAACTTGCAGGGACATCATGGAAGTTGGTGGCAGGACTGGCACTCCAATCACCATAAAAAAAAAAAAAACTTCACACAAGTTCTGAGACGGCAAACAGGGCTCCTTTATGGTCTCTGTGGGAGTAGCTCTGCTGTAGCCGCACATAGGAAGGCTGCTCACTTTATGAAGGGTATGGGGAAAGCCCTCAGGAGCCCAGTGAGGAGTGTGACTGTCTGGGCCCATGAGTGTCCGGGATAAAAAACAAGATCCAGTCCTATAATGACCTTTTAGGCACAGCGATCAGCAGTGTGTCTGTCTGTGGAGAGAGTGTCGACCACATCGAGAGGTTTACTTACCGAGGCAGTGACATTCATGTCTCTGGTGACTCTTCCTATGAATTTATTAGAAGGATTGGGAGAGCATTGAGGGTTATGAGATTGCTGGAAAGGGGTTCGTGGTGCTAATGATATTTTTGCAAAAGGACGAAGGTCCAAGTCTTTAGCGTCCTGGTGCTTCCTGTCTTGCTATATGGTTGCGAGACATGGACGTTATTCTGTGAACTGAGATGAAGACTGGACTCCTTTGGTACCCTTTCCACAGGTGATTTCCATATCTGAAAGGAAACCTTTCTGTTGTAATGTGAAATTTTGCATACAAGTTGATACATATTGTGTATGTCTTTATTTGTAACTTAGGCAAAACAATGTAATATTAGTGTCACATTAGTGAGAAGCATTTCCCCCCTTTTAGGAATGAGTCTCTTTGAATTTTACGACATGGTTGGGAGAAGTGCCTAAAACAAGTTTGGTAAGTGTTTTTCTTTCCTGTTTCTCAGTCAACCCCCCACAAGAAAGCCAGGCTGCCTAGCTGGAAAACTTTAGCTCAACAACTGGTTTCGGCGGGTGGCATGTGTGAAGATGTTCTCTGCCCCATTGGGCTGAAGTATTGTTGTTTGGAATTGGCTTGTGTCAAAAGTTTTTAATGTGATGCCCTATTGGCTGTAGGGGTTGGACAGAAAACCTATAAATTTGCTTGCTTTACCTCGTGCTCTCTCTCTCTTACCAAAGTGATGAAAGACTATCTCACACCATGAACTGAAAAGGACAACACAATGAAGAGCAGAGCTCAGAATCTATATTGAGACAGGCATGCAGCCTATTCTGAAGAAAGCTAACCACAAAATGAGGACTTAACTAGAGACATCTTAAGTAACTAACAAGTCTGTATGCCGCCTGAAACTACACATCAGCGTTTATCAGGTTGTATGGTTGCCAATATTCACTTGTACTTTGCTTATTGTTATTATTTACAAATATTATCATTAATACATTGTTTAAATTGTAACTTAACTCCTACTTGTTTTTTACTACACCTAATTGCCTGAGGTTATAGATGTAGAAGGAAAGGTGGAGAGAAGTTATATGGTACAATACTTTATAAACAGCTTTAAGTCTGTGAGATTTAAGGCATTCCGACAAAGGCTACATATCAATAATACAATAGGGGAAAGTAGAGTAAAACATTACTCTACCAAGACAGAACACTTTCATATTAAGCTGTTTGGTGATTCTAAACTGGCCCTGTTTCTGTCAGTGTGTCCTGTAAAGACTGGGACACATCCAAGACTTGTTTTCTGCCTTGGGCCTAATAGCTGCAACTCCCTGCATCCCTGACTGAGATGGTAGGAGAATATTACATTAAGCAGTTTTTTGATTTTGTTTTATACATTAAGCTGCAAGGCACAGCCAAGATCATGACTAAAGAACAGCCTAAGAAAGACAGCTGTATAATAAGAGGAAAGGGCTCATTTATTTAGATGCTGCTGAAAAGTGACATCACTGTTTAATCCTTTGCAGGTTAAAATGGCATTATATATTTTACTAACACAAAGGAAAATAATAAAGACAAACCAAGATAAAAAGGTTTGGAAAAGCCATAGGTCAGCATGTTTAATATCTTTTTGAAGGGCTAGGAATGCAGCACTAGACTGCTAATGAGAAGGACCTCCTCCATTTTCATAACAAATATAATTCTTTACACCCCAACATAAAGCTAAAGCTTAATTACCCAAAACGAAAAGTCAGCTTCCTTGACACCACCATTCAACTGAAAGAAAACACCCTTGTAACTTCTGTTTTTCACAAACCAACAGACGGACTTACCCGAGAACTGAAAGATTCCACAACAAACATATAAGGCACTCCATTACTTTCAGCCAAGCAATACATTACAACTGTATTTGCTGAGACCTGACAGACAAGACAAGATTTCATCAGACAAGGTTATACCCCAAAAACAACAGACACTCATATAAGAAGAGCTACTGCCATACCCAGAGACAACCTTCTGGAATATAAAAAACAAAGGCAACAAAAAGTGAATTCCCCTTGTTGTCACCTATAACCCACATCTTGAAGCACTTCAAAAATTTATAAAAGAACTTCAGCCAATGTTAAACAATGACGAAACATTTAAAAATGTATTTTCAGAACCACCCCTCCAGGCATACAGATAACCACCAAACCTGCAGCAACTAATTGTCCAAAGCTCCCTAAGTGAACCAAGAAAAAATGGCACATCTTCCTGCCTACAGAGATGTAAAATGTGTCCTTACATTTATAATACAGATTGTGTAGTTCATTGCTTCCCAAACTCGGTCCTGAGGACCCACTGAGGCTGCAGGTTTTTGTTTCAACCAGCATCTGTTTTTAATTGGACTCTTGGAATAATTAAGTGAACTGTTATTTCCCAAGTTCTGTGTTTTTGGAACAATATAGAAATTAGAAAACTAAGTTTGGTAATATATACAGTATATATATACAGTAATCCCTCCTCGATCGCGGGGGTTGCGTTCCAGACCCCCCCGCGATAGGTGAAAATCCACGAAGTAGAAACCATATGTTTCTATGGTTATTTTTATATATTTTAAGCCCTTATAAACTCTCCCACACTGTTTTATAAATATTCCCCGCAGAGTTATACAGCATAATCCCTTTTGTATTCTCTTAGATATTAGGTAAGATTCATTGAAATTATGTATAGTAAAACCTAAATATTATTTTAAAGATATTGAGTGTCTCCGATATCACATATTTTACAGCCATTACGATAGACAGGCCACCAGCAATAAATACGTACAATACAAGGATTGGTTAGCTTCTCAGTCATCCGCCAATAGCGTCCCTTGTATGAAATCAACTGGGCAAACCAACTGAGGAAGCATGTACAGGAAGTAAAAAGACACATTGTCCGCAGAACCATGAAGCAGCGAAAAATCTGCGTTATATATTTAGTTATGCTTTCATATAAAATCCGCGATAGAGCGAAACCGCGAAAGTCAAAGCGCGATATAGGGAGGGATTACTGTATATATATATATATATATATATATATTAAAATGTACCAAGCAGTTATATGGGAATAATGTATTTTTTTCTTTTCAACATTATTTTCGTCTTGATTTTCATTCTACTTTACCAAGTGTTCTAATTGTTAAATTAATCCATTTTAAATTAGTGGTCTGATGCTAAAGTAGTTGCAGCCTTCCATGATTCAGTGTTGTTTGCCTGGGTGTCCACTCTGCTCATTTTTAATTGTCATTAATAAGATACAATGAAAGGAGCACACTACACAGAAAAAGGGCAAAATATAATTAAATCAACAAAAGAGAGTTAAGCATTTAAATCTATAGTGAAAATGTAACTATTTCTAAATGTCTTATGAATGTAAAAGTCATGCTGCTGTGCTTTTCTGAATGTAGAATGAGAGAAGAGACAAAAAAATAGCAGCTAATTAAACAAGATCAGTGTTATCAGGCATTGTCACTGATTATGAATCTGGTTGGAACAAAAACCTGCAGCCACAGTAGGCCTCCATGACCGAGTTTGGGAAACACTGGTGTAGTTATACCACACTGCTGACTAGAACATCGCATAAAGGGGTCATTTTCCTGCAGATCATCTAAAGCGGTCTACCTAATTCTCTGTATGAAATGTCCCAACACTGCACTCTATGTGGGAGAAACTGGATAAACACTCCGCCAATGAATAAACTTACCCAGGTTCCACATTAAACATGGCAACAGAGATGTTCCTGTAGCAGCTCAGTTCAACAGCCATGGACAGTGTGAGAGGGACTTTAAAGTCGCAACCTCAGAATACAGCAAGAGAGAAAAGAATGGAAAGTTAAACTCATTCTAAAATTGAACACATTACAACATGGTTTATATACAGACAAGAGTTTTATGACCAGATATGAGGTTTGTTTGCATCTCTTGGACTGACACAGACAAACTGACTACAGATCTACATTGTATGGAAAAAATTAATCAAAAACTTTGAAAGGCTCTGTTGGACAGTTATCTTATCTCTTGCTTAATGAATCTTAGCCTGGAGAGGCCTATTAATTTTTTACATTTACCTCACTTAAAGGTTTTCCAATGCTGTCTCTGTCCTGGTGTCTATATAAACACAAGGAACTCCAGTTTCTGTATTACATCTTGCCTGAAGAAGGGGCATGCGTTGCCTCGAAATATTGTGTATTGTAATCTTATTAGTTAGCCAATAAAAGGTGTCATTTTGTTTGAATTCTCACTATATTATAGGAATGAAAATGATCAAGAATAAAGTTTTCCAATGATAAACTGCCTGCCTCTATTGTCACTTATAAGCTGACACCATTTTATTGATGCATCATTCTTTTATTTGGTCAGCGGCTGGAAAGTCAGAGTCATAATCAAGGTCATGGATCTTCTTCTGGGTTATGACTGATGTGGCTGACAATGGAAATATCAAACTGGGAAGTGACTGTGTTACATCAAAATCCCTTTATGGTGTCCCTTTAAAGTCAGTTCTTGCAAAAGATGTGTGATACTCACATGTTTGATACTCCACCAATCAGAAAAAAAGTCTAGTGCAATCTATTAAACTTTTCTGCTATGATCCTTGACAACTAAGAATCAGCAGCATTCATAGAGAAGTCAAATTCACCCTCATCCTCACTGTTCATCATAATCAAAGAAACCTTGATTACGACGTACGTTTGTTTGTTTTGTGTAAAAAAGTTTAACGTTTCACCAGAAATTTACATGTACTGCCCGGGAAGATTAAGCAACTGGCAATTTGTAGCAATATGATTTAAATACGTAATTCTGCTGACACAGCTAAAATGATTCAATACATTTAGAGATATCTGAACTCTGGAGCTCTGCAGCCAAAGCAGCTGAATGAAGGAAACATGGATTCAGCCTGGATGAGTGAATGGAAGGATGAATTGGAAAAATTAATATTTCTCAGGTGGTAATTTTTAAGATATTATAAAAGGTGTTAATAAGAGTAAATGGTTTTTACCCTGTAGTGTATTTAAAAATTCTTCATGTGCGTAAATGATTTTTGCCACGTAGTACATTTACTAATTCTTCATATAAATCAAGGGTGTTTTGCATATGAATGGAATAAATTGCAGGGTGTACAGAATAAACAAATTTTTATTTGATTGTAGGAGAGACGTGGCACAGTTACTTGCAGTGTAAAGCTTTATGAAGGTGATTTTGTTAAGAATTATACATTTATTGACAAGTGATTCACACTACTTTCCATAATCACATCTCATTGTTTAGTAAATTATATGATAATACAGTGATAGATATAACACTGGATCTCTGTAATGGTTGGCACTCCATCAAGCACTAGCTCATACTTGCACCTGATACTCCTGGGATACACTGCAGCCCACTGTAACCCTGAAGGGTCCTACGTTGTGCATGATACTCCTAGGATAGGCTCTAGCAATCTGCAACTCTCGATTGAACTAAGGCTTAAGGATAATTCTGTTGTTGAGACATAAGACATTTGAAGAACCAATAAGCAATCTGTAGCTGCTAAAAGTCCTGCATGTGATGCCCTCTTCACAGAAATATTTAATGACTGCACTGTGCATTCAAAATACATATCCTCCCTGTAGCCTATGACTAGATCACCCTCCATTTAATGTTTTGGAACATCATACTCTCAACATGCAATACAAACTTGGAAGACAACCCCCAAACCAAATTCCACTTCAAAGTCAGCAGATGACTTGGCGTGCATTTAGAAATGTCCTCATTCACCCCATTGTTTTGCCAGGCGAAGAAAAGAAAAAGGGACCAGAAAATGACGTATAACATGAGCAAACAGGCAGGGTCAAAATGATGATGGCGAAAGGTTGTTTGACAACTCAATATGAGAAAAAAACCCTAAATCTTAAAAAAAAAAAAAGAAAATACAGAATTTTATTTTAAGAATTTACAATATTGGATGAGGTTTTCAACACATTGCTTGTTTAAATACTGTTGTTATTTTTGAGATGGGCAAAGCTATAAACCAATAATGGAATCTTGACAGCCAAGTCACAAAATCATAGTGCCCATTAAAAAACAACATTCTTTCACAAAATAATCAAAAACTAAAGTTATAAAGAGCAGGCACCATACACATTGCGGCATTATAAAGATAATACATATGGACTTCTCTTTTCCACTCTTGAGAGCTTTACACTGTTCCAGTGGAGGAATAAACTCTCTTTGAGTTTCTAGCAACAGGGACCCTTTAAAGAGAACCTGGAGACTGGCTGGGAGTATCTTAACCTACTCTTAGTTGACCACCATTGCTAAAGACTACGAAGCAATATGTTGTCCTGTACAGGTTGGTTTATTATCACTAACACCACCAAGTAGACACACAAGCTTGGGGTGGTAATTGATAATCAGCTGTACTTCAGAGATCATGCTACTGTAGTTTCTCAGTCTTGTAGACTCACTTTATACAATATTTACAAGATCAGACCATATCTGACAGAATACAGGCATTTGTCTTATAATGTTTGGTCTACTACAACTCTCTGCTGGCAGGATTTCCGGTGTATGTCCTCAGACTGCTGCAGATGATCAAAATGCAGTAGCACATCTTGTACTCAATCAACCAAGGTGGGCACATGTCACTCCTCTTTTCAGCTCATTACACCGGCTTCCTGTAGTGGCACATATTAAGTTAAATTCTTTGATGCTTGACCACAGAGTAGTCATTGGGTCATTATCTGAGTGGGGATGACTGGGGAAAGATGGGGATGAGTGTAACATAGAGGGATACACATTTTTTAGGAAGGATAGACAGAACAGAAAATTAGGTGGGGTTGCTGTTTATGCCAAACAGGGTTTAAATGTAAGTTATCTTTAGTTGGATGATGAGCCCCATATTAGTGAGGACATTTGGCTTCGCCTGGAAAATATTAAGGAAACAGGTCTTATTTTAGGAGTGTGTTATAGACCACCCAATTCAGACAGTAATTTCAACACACATATCTTTAGTAATATCAAAAAGGCAAGTTTACAGGGGGATATTATAGTCATGGGGGACTTTAATTATCCAAATTTTAACTGGGATAACCTTACAGATGGAGGTGCACAAGAGCAGGAGTTTTTAGAAGTAATCACTGACTGTTTTTTAACACAGCATGTTAAAGCACCAACACGGGGTGAAGCCTGTCTGGATTTAGTATTCTGTAATAATCAGGATAGAATTGAGGGTGTAGAGGTGATTGAACCACTAGGATCAAGTGACCATAATGTAATACAATTCTCAGTATTTTGTAAGAGTACAGATGCAAAGACTAAAATTGTTAAGTTGAACTTTGGTAGGGCTAATTTTGAGCAGATGCGGCAAAGTCTAAGTAGGATAGATTGGGATAAGCTTTTAAATGTGGAGACAGTCGAGGAGCAGTGGAACAGGTTTAAAAATCTTTTACATGTAATGCAGGACAGATACATACCTAAATTTGGAATTAATAGGAAAGTAAAAAAACTCCACGGTTGATTAATAAAGATTTAAAAAAGAAGTTGCTAAGGAAAAAATGCTTTATAAGGCATATAAGACTAATGACTGCAAAGTGAATCGTAGAGCGTATGAGAACATGAGGGCAACCATTAACAAGGATATCAGGTAGGCTACAAGACAGTTGAAGAGGAATATAGTAGATAAGGCGAAAAAAAACCCTAAGAGATTCTTTCAGTATTTTCGTAGTAAAAGAACAGTCAAGGAGGAGGTCAAGTGCATCAGGAATAGTAAAGGGAAATTAAAAGATACAGACAGTGAAATAGCGGATGCCCTAAACTTACATTTTTCTTAGGTGTTTACAAGTGAGCAAGTGGATAACCTCGCAGAGGTAAACTCCTGAGGGTGATGGTGCGAGGAACCTCATCAGAACTGGCTGATGTTAAAAGTGCTTTTCCACAGGGGTCAGTGCTAGGGCCGCTGCTATTTTTAATATGTATAAATGATTTAGATAGGAATATAAGTAACAAGCTGATTAAGTTTGCAGATGATACCAAGATAGGTGGATTAGCAGATAATTTGGAATCCGTTATATCATTACAGAAGGACTTGGATAGCATACAGGCTTGGGCAGATTTGTGGCAGATGAAATTTAATGTCAGTAAATGTAAAGTATGCTCAACCTTTATAATGCACTGGTGAGCCTCATCTTGAGTACTGTGTGCAGTTTTGGTCTCCAGGCTACAAAAAGGACATAGCAGTGCTAGAAAAGGTCCAGGGAAGAGCAACTAGGCTGATTCCAGGGCTACAGGAGTTGAATTATGAGGAAAGATTAAAAGAGCTGAGCCTATACAGTTTGAGGTGACATGATTGAAGTGTTTAAAATTATGAAGGGAATTAGTATAGTGGATCGAGACTGTTACTTTAAAATGAGTTCATCAAGAACACGGGGACACAGTTGGAAACTTGTTAAGGGTAAATTTCGTACAAACATTAGGATGTTTTTCTTTACACAAAGAACAATAGACACTTGGAATAAGCTACCAAATAGTTTGTTAGACAGTAAGACGTTAGGGACTTTCAAAACTCGACTTGATTTTTCTTGGAAGAAATAAGTGGATAGGACTGGCGAGCTTTGTTGGGCTGAATGGCCTGTGTCTAGAGTGTCTAGAGTGTTCTAATGTTCTAATCTGTATATATGGAGACACTTCTGAGGTCCTATGATTCCTCTCGATAACTCAGGTCTGCTGTTGAATGGCATCTACATCTGAAATCGCAGTGCAGATTCTTTTCAGGTGTAACTCCTAGCTGGAGGAACACGCTACCAACCTCCATTTGAAAAATTCTGATTACCTCAATGTGTTAAAGAAGCATTTGAACACCTCCCAATAAACAGTCCTCTAGACTAGTGTTTACTCGATTATGTTGACCTGTTTTGTAAGTTGCTTTGGGTAAAACCGTCTGCTAAGCAAATAAATGTAAATGTAAATAATTTCTTATTAATCCCAAGTAACTGAAACTAATGTAACTCCAAGTAACTCATGTGTGATTTCTTGATGTTTATATGGCATTATATCCTTCATTATAAGGAGATTTGAAGGGATTCTTTAGGTGGAGACAACAACAACACCAACAACAGCTTATTTACAGGCACACAAACTTAACCTGATTTGTGATTTATGAACAAGGTCAGGTGTAGGATAGATTTAGGAGTATTTCTGTGTGCATATGGAATTATTTACAGTTTTATAAATCATTTGTAGAAACCTTGCACCATAATCATATTTTTAAACTTAAGATCATTCAATGCACTTTTTTAAAAAAAAATTAGGCTCTGGACTTAATTACATAGATAGTGTGAGACTGGAATGAGATTGACAGACTACAAACAAGACTAAACACAGTCTTTCATATATGAGGTTTCATTTACTGTATAGTTAATAATATTTAAAAAGTTTTTTTAATGTTTAAAAGTTTTCCAAACACTGGTAATTTTAAATTCAGCATTATAGAATGTTACATATTATGTTTCCTCATGTGAATGCTCAAATCAAAGCTATAGCAACCCTCCAAACTCATTTGCATTGAAGATCCAACATTAAGTAGCAAAACCTGTTGATCAGAAATATAGAAAAGTCATAGAAGAACAAGTTCAAAATAAATAAAACAGGATAAAGCTCCTAAATCAATGTTATCTACTTCATATTTTCTGTTTTTCTTGTCACCATCTGAGTGGAAATATTCAAACCTTGAACGAGTTAAGTTAAAACCACTACAAAAGTGTTGCTAGTTTTTATTATTTTTTTCTGGGCAGAATACATTTTTGAAGGAATCTATTTAATCTTCTCTGAGGTTGTGAATGTGAAGAAATCTTGCGGAACTGGTCTTTGCACGTTATGCTTGGTTTTGAAGGTTTCTCTTTCAATTTGATGATTGATGCAATGTTATTTTGTTTTTAATGATGGTATTCATTTTGTTGAGCTGTAGTGTGATGATGCGATCAGCTCAACCACATAGAGGTCAGCGTTGTGAAGAACACTGTCCAAAATTGTAGAATTCACTTACAAAGCTTGTTAGTGTGTTTATAGATCCTTTGTGTATTGAATTTCTTGCAACAATTTACTTTGTCTTTTGACTAGTGTAAGAGCCAGTCTTAGAAAGTTAATACTTAAAGTTAAATTCATATAGTGTTTGCTTGACTTCTATAGAAGAATAGCTGTTAGAATATGGTATAGTCTTTTACCCCCTGTAAGTTAATATGTGATAGAACTTTCTTGCTATATCTACAATGCAGTGTGTTAATCGAGTCAGTTGTTGTTTAGAATTAGTCCCAGTGCTAGCAGGGATTGAAAGACTCATTTACAGTATGACAGTGGGATAGACATACAGTTTTCTGACCATTTATTAATGGTTCAACTGTAGGCAAACGTAAAGAATGAAACAAGATATATAAGCTTTAAACAGAACTTTTCTAAAACAAGAACTTTTCTTTTCTTTGCTATATCAGTTTTTGTTCTCTATTTTTGTGTGAACTATCTTTCTTTGAAATTTTACTAAAGTTTATAAAACAAAGATGTTTTGTCAGTGGAATCATTTCAACGCATCAAGCTTTTGCCAGAATCCCATGAAGCATACTGAAGCTGCAGAACTTTGATAATTTTGGGTAAACACAGCTACAACTATTGTTTTGGGTTTGAGGCAAGATTATTATTTATTTTTTTTATTTTAGCTTGATTTTTTACTTCACTTCTCTCATCTTCCATAAAATTTTTATTAACTCAGTCTGCACTGAGCTTGTTTTGGAAAGTTAAAAGGAAGTTTGCTTTTGCCATTTTTTTAGTATACCAGAGTCTACTTTTGTTTATTTTTTATTTTAAGTTCTAAATAGTTTCTTGTTAAGCTAATAATTTAAAAAAAGGATACAGAGAAAAAGCTGTAACAGTTATATAATTAATGCAGAACAATTTCCTTATTTCCTTAGTTGAAATGACTTTAATCATTAGCATAAACACAAAATAAAACAAAAATGTTCTTACATAAAATGAGAGATGGGCCTTGGCTTTTAAAATAAGACAAAAAATGAACCAAAGCCATGCCTGTTCTGTCCAAAAATCAATCAAAAATCTCTGAGGTCTTCGATAGTATGTACCTAAACCACTGCTCTCGATGCCACAAACTGATTTTTGATTTGTCACTTTGTCAGCATCGGGTATTGGGCTAATATTTTGGCACCATTATATGATTTTTGAACTGTTCTTGGACTATACAATATTAAAAGCCTGGCAACCCTGATTAACATCTATGTCTTGTGCTGGTCCCTTGCTGGTATCTGCTTTTGCTAAAACAGAAAGTTGTTGCATGGATTTTGTAAAATGCTATAATACTAAAATATTGACCATTTAGACTATAAAACTTGCAAATTATTCATTTGTAGCCATTTTTCATTTTAAATATCTATTTATACTAGCTTTTAATTAGGGTTATAATAGTTGGTTCAGTATGTTTCAGTGTTGGTCCTTCTAGAAAATCAATAGCTAACTTTACAGTAGTTAGTAATAGAAGGCCATGTCTATTACTACTACTTGTTTTCATATTCCTGGTTTTGAATGAACTAGGAAAGTAAACTTTATTTTTTTAAAGGTTTAAACAGATTTAGATTAGCAATGCAGCTTTACTTTGTTTCACTTACATAAGATTGTCAACTGTCATGTCAGCGTAGATTAGCACGGCCTGTCTCATGTATCTAGCACCTTTGGTTAAATGTTTGCATGTTCCTCTCCATATCTAGATAGGTTTTTGTCCAGGTCCTCCTTTTTACCCCACACATGATTTGCCTTCTTGTCATGGTCATTAACGATTTTGAATTTGTACTGTGAGGGTAAGTGGGGGCCCTGTGAGAGATTGGTGCCCTGGCTAGGATGCAGTCTGGCCTTGTGCCCGGCACCAATGAGACGACCTCTTATGTTATTTACTCCATCATCATTCACACTGGGCATCATCCTCCACCAACCAGTGTTTGCTTCAAAGATGACATCTGACTCAATTTGAAGCCAGTAGAACTGACCAATAAGATTGCTAGGAGGATCAATCAGTATGTTTTTTTTAATTACAAGATTTAAACAAAAAACTTTTGACTTGCATACATGGGAACTCTTAGGACAAAAATCTGCTTCTTTGTGGAAAGTGGAAACGATAATATAACTCCTACTCCTATAACCAATGAAAAGGAAATTGATGAATTCTATAACATGCACATTTTTTCAATATCATTTACATTTTGCATCAGATTTTCTATTCATTACACTGACATTTAACATTTTAGCAGTACAATTGGCGGCTTACAAAAACTGACAACCAGTCATCTTTTGATCTACAGTAAGTATTACCTCAGTCAACAGCTATTTCCAAAGCTCAGTCTCCATTCTTGATAAATACTTACACAAGTTAATTTCTTTGTTAACTTCCTCAGTCGAATTCCTTTCTGTAGTCTACAGCATACATCTAAATTCTTGTTAAAATCTCATTTTATTTTATATGCAGGAACATCTTTGGAATCATGCAGTATATTCATTCATTGTGTCAGGTTTGGGTCATTGCTTCATTATCTGTCCATCCATCCATTATCCAACCTGCTATATCCTAACTTCACTATCTTTTGATTTAAATTATCGTGATTCTCTACTAAGTGGCCTTCACATAAAATTTAACACATTTCTTTTCCAGAGACCTTATAAGACAGAAGTAGCATATATAAATATTCTCTTCATTAAAACTAGTTTGCTTCATTGATCAGCTAAAATGTGAACATACCCTAGAAAAACTGTGTATGTTTCATACTTTAAATAAATAAAAATGGCACTACAAAAAGTAGCTTACAAATAATAGAGTACATGCTGACATGGTCTTTGTGAAACGCCTGTCTGTTCTGATGTCTACTGTATTGATTTATGAGGATTCCTTTACCAATGATCCACAACATCATCAACTGCCTGCGCAGAGGACTTGAAATTGTGTCATTGAACTGAATATTCATTGAATATTGTTGAACCCCTTCCGTGTCAACCTGTACGAGCATACAGCTGCAGAATCTAAATATGCTCTTCCAATACATGTGGCACATTTTCTCTTCAGCACACACACACAGATAACTAAGAA
Source organism: Polypterus senegalus (assembly GCF_016835505.1). Classification (NCBI taxonomy): domain Eukaryota; kingdom Metazoa; phylum Chordata; class Cladistia; order Polypteriformes; family Polypteridae; genus Polypterus; species Polypterus senegalus. Next base: position 98,745,366 of record NC_053164.1, read on the forward strand.
ACTTAAATGGGCACAGGGGATTCCTGCTAGCACCACCAAGCTATATATGCTGATGCTGAAACCAGAGTGAGGTTCCTTACTTTGCACAGGGATTCATTACTACCCAGGAGCAGAAAAAATGAGGAAACGCATTTTTAGGTAATCTCCAAATGCATTTAAATTATTGCCATTCTTATGTACAGGTAGTCCCCAGGTTATGGACATCTGACCTAAGGCATACGAACGGGGCTGCAGCTGCGACGCATGCACCTCAGTAACTGCCGCCCTATCATCTTCTGCCTGGGGACGCTGCAAACGGTGGCTTGACGGAGGCTGGAGGGTGCCAATTTTGCTGCCCGCGCAGTGTAGTGTCCCTCGGTGACTCCTGGCAGCAAGCAGTTTCACTGCCCACCCACCACACACGGCTGCCCCATTCATTCTCGTTGGGCGGCTGGTAATGCTGCAAGCAGTGACCTGGTTGTGGCTGAACAGAGACCATTGAGGGTGAACAGGGTGGCAGGGGGTAGCATTGTAGTGTGCATCAGATGGATGCCTGTTGAATGGGGGAAATTCACTACCCGCCTTTGGCCGCACCGTGTTCGTTCTCGGTGGGCAGACGCTGCAGGCAGCATACTGTAGTGGAAGTGACTGTGAGGAGGGCTGGTGATGAACCACCCGTCGATGCTCCCATTCATTCTCAACAGCAAGCCTGCTTGTACTGTTACACATAGCAGGAAGTTGTCTCTTGTCAGTACATCAGATGTGTTGACGACTGGTGCCTTCCTGCTGTGATAGCTTATACAGTGCTGTGCAGAAGAGCTCATCTTAATCTTTTGTCTTCACCCTTCAAGAATGTCTCTGAAACACAAATCTGATGCAAGTGCTGGTGATACAGTAAAGAAGAGAAAAAGCATCACCATTGAAAACAAAGTAGAAATAATAAAAAGGTCAGAAAGAGGTGAAACTCCATCACTCATTGGCAGAGCACTTGGTTACAGTCGGTCAACAATAGCATTTATTAAATTTATGTACCTGTTCCAACTTACATACAAATTCAACTTAAGTACAAACCTACAGTCCCTATCTCGTGCGTAACCCGGGGACTGCCTGTATTTTTATTGTATCAGTGATGGACCGCTGTGCTTATTTACCAGCAATGCAGCATTAGTTGTTTATAATTTTTATCCTTTTGCTTCTTCTGGAGAAAAATAATAAAATTCAACTATTTAATATTAACATTAAACTTCCTATTTTAGTGTTGGTATGTCAACACGTCCTCTTAGCATGTCAGAAGGTGACCCACTACAAAACGTGCAAAATGGCTTACAATGGAGCTGAGCAACTTCTGGAGTCAGTTTCATGTGGTCTTCTACATAATACTGAGGGGAAAAATCAAATCAAAGTCAACCTGCTTCTATACACAATGCTTTTGACTGGTGTAATAATTGTGTTTGAACATCCTTTAAATCCGTACATGTGATCAATGATCCATGCTGAACTGACCGTCACACACTCTCCTCTTCTGCCATTCTGTCTCTTCTGCCCTTCTTATGTACCAGGCTGTTCAGTCATTGGTAATAGCATCTGGGAAGGCAATGATGTAGAAGAAAAATATACTGTACCACACTGTTAAATAATAAAAGGAAGTCTTTTTTAATTTTAACAATTAAAAATCTGTCAGATTGAACACAATTATAATATATATGCAGTGTGGAAGGTGCCTGAATCACAGACAGACACATAACACACAGAAGTCCCAAAAACACATGTGTCTATTGTTTTGCTTCTGCACACAGCACCACAATATGCACCAACCAGCACTAATGGCTGACAGTCCTTTCTTTCATTTTCTCCTCTTCTCTCCTTCAGCCGCCTCCACTTTTGCAGCAAAGTAGTGTTCCATGCCATGATGCTAACAGTTCCATTAACATGATTATCAGGTCCAGTCGAGCCTCTGTAGGGTTATTTGGATCACAGATTGGCCACTAGCTAATCTGCAGTCATAAGCATCTTTGTGCTATATCTTGGTTAACTTAGAGACCAAAAATTTTAGACTCTCAATATTAAAAAGGAGCATCTGAAAAACTAATCTAAAACTCTTCAATTAATAATAATTCTCTTTTATTTTAATTCACTTTACTTTGATGGTTATCTTATGGTTGGATTTCAAACATTACAAAACGAAATGAGTTTTTCAAACTCTTTGTTTTCAGAAATTACAATTATTGAGTTATTCACCACATTTTCTGAATATTGGCCTGGTGTCAGAAGAAGGGCCCCTGTGGAAAGTTGGTCCGACACTGCCTTTGCTAAATCTGTGAGATCGTTTAGACAATAACAAGAGTGGTGTCACAGAACCCTCGGAAAATGGAGTAAGTTGTAATGGTTTATGCTAGTCAATATATGTGATAAATGGTCAAAAAATACAGTACAGCAGCATGAATAATTGCATTCACAGATCTTGTGGGAACAAGCTAAAATAAAATAATGGCCCTTCTGTCAAAATGTAGGTTTGCAGACCAGTGAAGGGATTCCTCACTTAGCAGATTTGACAGTCCAGCACTTGGTGCTGCTACCTTCTTACTTGCTATTTTAGGAACTAAAAAAGGGTCTATGATTTGGTGTCACAGAGTATTTTTTCAAGTACATGCAATACATTAAGCAAATTAAGAGAGAACTGAACCTTTCATAGCCGCAAAGAATAAGTGTAGGTTTTTGAAGTGTCTTGAATGGCAACTATTGAATGGACATAAACATGTAAACAGTGAGATCTGATCAAAGCTGAGTGAATCTGACTTGGGTAATGAAACAATAATCAGTTTATTAGCACTACACTTCAGCTGTCAGAATTACAATGACTATAAAAAAGCAAATAATATTAAACAATATTTTTTATCAATTAGCAATGTTATGATTTTTTAAAGCCAAACAAATACTGGGAAAACCCTCACGTATAATTGATGCGTCTTGATGCCTAGTTATTCAAGACATCGAGCTTCTCCCCTAATTTTGATGTTCTGGACCTGAAAAAGAGTAAACCAATAGATGGCTTCAGCAAAAATGATCAGAAGGACTTGAAGTTGTGCATGTCACATCAACTGACACCTGGGGTTCACCCTGTAATTGGTGGGGTCAAAGTTACTACTTTTCATAAAATGTCAACACAATTGGAATCAGAAATATAGGCATATATATATATGTAGCCCCCAAATCCTAATGATAGACAAGAATCAAAGTCAAGGAAACAGGCAGAGAGGTCAAACAGAATGAAACTAGCAAGAAGCACAAAATTAAATCAAATTATTCTTTTTTTTTTTACTAGGTTGCATCCACAGATCAGATAACAAAAGGAGCCCCCAGCTGACCTTTTATTCCATTGCAACGATTACTCTTGGGTCATGACCCCTAAAGCCATGGCCATAGTGGGATGCCGAGCTAACAATGGCTTTCAAATTGGCTAAAGGTACCTGAAAACAGTGGTTAAGACATTAGAATTTACAACAAAAAAATCACATGAACCTTATCATGACAGCATGAGTGTCAGAAGGTAACCTTTGGGCTCATCTGTAGTAGGCAGTATCACCCTGTGACACAAGTGGGTGCAGTCGCTAACAGTGTTTCTCTAGTTTTGTCCACAGCTCCAATAAGATGTCCAATGAGGGCAAACTGACTTTGCCTCTTCGTGTCAGAGGACTATAAATGTGAGACCATAAATCCGAGATGGCGTTTCATTTGGACGTAGATCCACTGTTGGATGGAGCCCTATCCCAGACTGACTGTTCCAATGAGCATTATTATTATTTAGAGGAGGCACTGCAGCTTTACCAATTCTTTGTTTATCTGCACCAATACACACTATTCCTTTTGTTCAAGAAAACATTTTTAAAGGGGTGACCTGGTTGGCACTCCAAAATGTATTCTTTGGACTTGTGTCAGACCTCACTTGACCCAGTTGTTATTCATTTTTGATCTTTTACTGGGGATCTAGCCCTCTATGGACCTTTTCAATTACAATGAAGAATATTTTGACTTTAAAAATTTAAACTGAAGCACACATTTCAATATTTCAAATATCAATCCAGTTATATATATATTTCAAATATGTGACACAACTATTCTTTTTATTATGTACTTCTGCCTCAAGAAGTAAATCATAACATATCTTATGAACACCCCTGATTAGAGCTGCTAATTCAGACTTGGTTTCATTTTGATTTTTCGTTTTAAAAAATAGGAGCTTCTAACAAAACATCTCAAATGTAAGAAAACTGGCACCAAAAAGGCAAAACTGGTTCCCAAAGTCAAATTTTAATTCTGTATTCAAAATGGCCAGGAATTTGAAAACATATTTATATGACTAGAGTTAATGCAATGCACTGTTTTTGACTTGTTATGTTGTAATATCACTAATTGTGTTGTAAATTATTTTGATTAAAGACTTTTTGTAAAATTAAGTTGAATGAACTCAGAATATTTGAAAACATCAGTCAGAAATCAGTCTTTATTTGTGCATCATGGAGAACAAATACTTCAAGTAGCAGTCTTACTGGGAGAAAACTCAAAGAGGCTTATTCACACATCTCTTAACACACACACAAGAATATTCTTAACATAGCTAAAATCAGGAACCATCTGGCTAGGGCTGGTTATATCTGGATATCTTAACTTTAATGATAAACCATTATGTGGAACATTGCTTGGCTTTTTTGACAACTTTCATTCGCAGCCTTCATTTATATAAATACCAGTGAGCTGTAGACAATTGCAGTGCGTGTCCATTCATTTGTATAATTCAACATCTCTATGACTCAGTCATAGCACTTTGTAACTCTCTGCAAGTTCCTATGACATAATCAAACTGGATTGATTTTATCATAACCAGTCCCTAATCATATGGGTGGGCTTTGTGTCTGTGAAACTTAACATCCAGTGAGGGAGCAGCAAGAAACACAAAGCATTTAATGCTTGTAAACAGGAACATGGTTATATGCAAGGATAGAAGAAACTGAGCAAATCAAGCAGGGGCTTTTCGAACTATGGAGTTAGCACGGATGTCTGTTCAATGTTTTGTGTTTGTCAAACCACAACAAAGTGGGCAAAGAAAAATATATGTTATTTTAGTGTACTCTGTAGTGATTCATTGACAAAACTAAGCAACATTGTGGCACTTTTGTGACCCAATATGAGATATGGGACCAGGATGAAAAGTCATGAGGTAATTATATCATCAAAAGCAAAAATATTCCAGCAACTTCCATCTTTAAATTTGTCATGCTGTACAACTAGAACTCATGTCAAGTACTGAAGAACGACACTGGAAAGCAGAATGTGAATGATTCATCAAGAAGCTAATTGTTAAAAATATTGGTTCTGCAGCAGAACTTTGCTGGGTTGTATGGTTCTTCACTGAACCTTTGCTTGACAAAGATCCATTTAATTCTGGGAAAAGAGTTCTTTGCAAATGCAATATAGTTTCTGGGCCTTGAAATGATTTCTAATATGTGGACTAAACAGTGTTTTTTAATGTCTAGTAGGCTACCAAGCAGGATACATCAGAGTAAAGTTTTAATTTCCCTTTTGGGACAAATAAAGTATAATCTATCTATCTATCTATCTATCTATCTATCTATCTATCTATCTATCTATCTATCTATCTATCTATCTATCTATCTATCTATCTATCTATCTATCTAATAAGAAAATCAGAACTAATTGTCTGTGTTATTGTATATACAGAGTTCTTTTAAAGTCAGAAACCTATTGGTTTTTCACAAATCTGTTACTGTCTATTCATAATTACTATATTTATGGAATCTTTTACAGGTTCAAATTAATAAAATTTCTTTCTGAACCTTCATGTGGATGGTCCTTTTGGCATTGCTCTGAAGAACTAAGTTGGCACCTTTAACTTTAAGAGTGTACATGAGGAGTTGTACACTCTGGAGGACCATGTCATTAGAAAAATCAAGAACAGTGAATACCAATCACTAAAGAAACATACTGGGATACTTGACAAGCCTAAGACTAAATCCTCCTTCTTATAGAGAAATTTGCAATTTTATTCCACAAATCCTTCTTTGCTCTAGTCTCAGTGAATACTAATTTAGCTCTCGTCCTATTTTTGTTTTTGCAACGTCTTTCATCTTTGCATTCAGAAACAGACTATTATTCTTTATTTAGCAAACGCATTTATCCAAGGGTACTAACAGAGACAAATCATTATACAGTACATACAATACATTTGTGGACTCTGCTTACCGTATAGATCTGATAATCTGTGACACTTAATTTTCTGATCACTTTTATCCTGTAGCTGTACTTGATAAACTGACCATTGACTGCTGGGCACTGTTTGTAAAGAAAAGTCACCTTTCTGAACATTTTTCATGATGTCTTTGATTTCGTTTGGGCTTTAATATCGTTGAGTTATTTTTAAAGTGTGTTGAATTAGGTCTCAGTCTGAAAGACAGTATACAATATAAAAAAAACACCATCAATGGTTGCTTAATTAATGAGAAACATTTTTGTGGCAGAATGTGTCATAGCAGCATTGTCTCTGAAGTGTTAAAGGTTTAGAAATACTCAAATTCAATCTTAACCGAGGGTGGATGAATCAGACAATATGTCTTTCACAAGATGGCAAATAAAATGCTGTGATTGCACAAATGACGCATGATTCCTGTGGACAGGAGCTGTATGAATGCTAAGAACCTTTTGTTAGCAACCTAGGTAGCAGAAAATTTCAAGGTTGCATAAACCTAATGAACTCAGCTTCCCACGATAATTCTATTTCAGCTCTTATACTTTTACCGTCTTCTACGTTTAGTTACAATCAGTTTCTAGAGGCTTTTTTCATTATTGAGCTGTATTATGCTGGACTGCTTTTTGCAATTATGAGCTGGTACAACTTGTTTTGACAAGAAGCCTACAAGTTCCCCAGAAACAATGTTAAGTCTGGGAGTAGATGAAATGCTGTGTCCCTTGCTTTACAATTCAATTGAGGTTCTTAATTACTGAACTGTTTCATTAATCCTTTAATTTTCTTACTGCAGCTTCTCTGTTACAAGGTCGCAAGGCACATGAGGCTATAAAAGTAGCACAAGGGTAAAAGGAAAAGAACCATTAAAGAATCGGGATACCAGTCACACACCCACTAGTGCTGCACTCACGCAGTCTAGAGTGGAAAGAAACTGGGAAAAAATCAACCCACGTCGACACTTTGAGAACATACAACCTCCACTTTAAAATAAGCCCTGTTTCCTTTAGGAGTAAGACAATAGTTTTAACCATTGCACCTCTGCTTTAGTGCATTGGTCTCTCTTTTATACATACATCTATGAAATTTCTCACTTGTTAAATCAAAATCAGTTAATGCCTATCCCAGTAGCGCTGAGCTCAAGGCAGGAACCAACCCTGAATGGGTCACTAGGCACAGACAGCCACACTCACAGATAGAGTAGCAATTTGTTTTTTGTTTATGAGTGTAAATTATGAGTAAACATGAAATCACAAGCAGAATGTAATTTAATAATTAAAAAAACAGTCAACACAAACATTATCAAATATTAATATCAAAAACTGATGATTGTGAATTTTCAATGAATACAACATGCATGTTTTTAGAATGAGAAAAAACCATGAGAACAGCCAGCAATCAGCCCTCGTATCTGGGAGCTCCAAGGCATCAATGCTAGCCATTGTACACTCCTTAATGCCTTTTTTAGAGTTTTGTAAATAGGATCATAACTTTTATATTATATTTTAGGGTGTGATGGACGGCCGGCGGTTCAGTCTGGCTGGGACATTCCTGACAAAGAAGAATGGAGGAAGGCAGCCTTTTCAGGGCACTGCCTTCCCCGGGATGCTAGGTGGCAGCTCCCCTGGACGGCAGCGGTTCCCCGGATTCCCTCAGGGCATCCTGGGACATGGAGTCCATTTCCTCAGCCCTGTTGTTACTACAACCCGGAAGTACTTTGGAGTCACGAGGACGGAAGCTAGCAGTACTTCCGGGCTATTTGAGGACGGATGATGTGGCGTTTGACCCAGAAGAAGAGAAGGAACACTTCTGCGTCATGGACTATTTAAAGGACTGGTGAAAACCCAGCAAGGAGAGCCAGAGTTGGGTGGTAGAGTGACGGAGCTGCTGGGAGGAGTGGAGGATTATTGTGATCATTAATTACTGTTTATCATATAATTATTGGAGAATTGTGGCGAGTGTGGTGCACTATATCTGAAGATAAATATTAAAATTCTTCTTGGTGCTTTTTACAAGTGTGTCTTGGACGTCTGTCTGGTGGGTTTCACGGGGCAACAGCGACCCCTAGCATCCACAAGGGAATCTTAAAGACCATTTAATAAATACAGTAGAGTGCATGAAGATTGTGGCAGGTACCTACGGTGTAAAGTTGCTGTCTTTATTACGCCCAGATTAAAGAACTTACAAGAGAAACATGGAATAAGTAAGTGAAGTTAGAGGGCATTTAGTTTCTTTTCCTTAGCATAATCCCCTTAGAGACCTGTGTAGACTGAAAGCTTAATGGCATACTGAAGGATAAGTTCTTCAATAGAGGTTTTGTTAAAATTACCATCTCTTCAGTTTTCACTCTTGCTTCCTTGCTTACACTTTTATAAATGTCTCTAATTATTAACTGCCACTGCCAATTTCATTAATAATCTCCCACTCTTCTCCCCATCAAAGTTTTCTCAGACAAGATTCATTAAGAGAATAAGTGGATATTAACTTTTCAAGACATGTTAAAAATAAAGGTTTGATTGAAAGTGAGCAGAATATCAAATGTAGGTATGATGATATAGCAAGCATTTTTTTTTGGTTCTGTAACTCTGTATACACATCAAGCTGCCTCTAATTCCTTTTATGATGAGCTATAGGTGAGAATTTCAGGTCTGAGGTGACTGTATAGTCTTTCTTGTAGTGAAAAAAATGCTTAATTTTCTTAGGAGACAAGACAAAAAGTTGCACACATCACATTTTCTACTAATATATACCGGTCAAGAGTTAGAATACCTCAGTTTTTTTTCAAATTTAATCAGTTGAACTGTAATAACTGACCTAAAACAGTGAAAAAGTAAGCAGTAAACTGCCAGAGATTTAAATTTAAAGTTTAGGTTAGCAAAAACTGAAAGAAAAGCAATATCAGAATATTACAGAAAGGCCTTCTTCATGGAACAACTACTAGGTTACAACTTACAGATGTTCTGCAAAAATTAAAGTAAATCAAGCCTTGCAAGTTGAGCCCTCCATCTGTCTTACAGCAGAGTTGGAACAGACTGTGTTACTACACCCTCTGTAGTACTACTTGGACAATATTACATTCTCATATAACAAATAAACAATGGCAAATGAAAAAATAAACAAAATTTGTAGAGGGCCCCAGTGAAGTTGCTGCTGCAGTGTCCTTCTGTGTTCATGTCCTGGCACGGAAGTGAAATATTACCACTACCTCAGTGACTGTCCTGCCCATGCAAGAACCTAGCAAAAACCAAAAACACAAAGTCAAATCACAAAACCAGAATCAAAGTCAAAATAAACAAGGTAAAGTCTTTACATTAGCCTGCTTTATTATTTAACTCTAGAAATCTTTGTAGTTTGTATTTAGGAAAAATATTCACTGCTTAGATACTGAATGCCGTCCATAACCACTTAAAGTAAGGTCTGTGTGTTGATGTAATGTGTTGTGATGGCACTTCACTATGTAAATGACAATGGATGGTGTGCCCAGTGGTGGTTTTTGATATGGGCGACATGGGCCATTGCCCAGGGCGGCATCATGGTGGGGACAGCATCTTGGGCATCGGCAAAAAAAAAAGATTTTTTGCGTGCGCCCATGCTGCCCCGACATCATGCCAGTGCATTTTTGGGATTGCATGGGCACCGATCGGTTTTCTATTGCCCATTTGTGTGGAGTAAGGGCGCCCTCCATTTGCATTGTGCGCCTGCTGCTTGCAGCACAGGGAGGAGAGGGGCATTGGGGGATTCTCTGCCCTGGGCGAACACCCCCTCTGGCGCCCCCCGCACACCCCCAGTTTTCTAATAAACAATGAAAAAATACAGTACAATAAAAACTGTCTTTCCTTTGTGCTTAGTATATCTTTTAGAATTAAAGCCAAAAACTTCTGCTTAAGTAACAACAGATCATATTAATTTTGCATTTCCATGAACTTGAATTTTCTTTATTGTTAGAAATAACTTCCATTCCTCCATCCTAACTAAGCCTTAGGTCAGCGTTTATCAACCTTAAATATTTGTGACCCAAGTTTTCATAACAGTTTTAATCACGCCCCCCTAATGTTTTTTTTTTAAAGGAGTCCACTAATACCAATTTGTTTTTTTTTAATTAATGATACAGTATATCATAGATGCATATTTTATTATACCTACTTAACATTTATTGACATTTATCTAACTCTATATTTATTTTTCTAGTATCAGAATGTAGTTTAAGTTAATTTGTTTTGGTTTCAATAGATGTATTTTTCATATTTTTGATTCTTGTTTTCTTTTTTTCACATCTTCGCACCCCCCTTTTTGTTACTTTCTGCCCCACAGTTTGAGAACCGCTGCCTTAGGTAAAAATATGGAGAATATTAGAAATGGATATAAATGCAAGGTATGGCCAGTTACTGTCATAAATTCCTCCTGCTCCTTTAATATTACCCCTTCTTTATAGCTCCTTAGGGATCATGGTTTTCTTTTTATTTTTTAAATATGAACATAGTTTTATATTCCATTAAAATATAAAATTAAACAAGGCACAACCTGATCAAGGCTATGAAGGTTTTTTATTTAATTTGTCATTATTTTTCCTCAAAATTACCTATTTGTTTTTCATTCATATTGCTGATTACAAGATCCTGTTAAAAGTGAAAAAGATCTGACATGATTTATCTCTTGATTTCAACCTTTAATTAACAAAAGCTGAAATTTCAAGAGTATATAAACTTTTGATACTGTTTTTTTGTATTTGTATTTCCTTTTTGTCCTACTAGTAGTAACAAATTAAGCATGATCCCGGGTGTGTATGGCTGATGAGAGAACATCAGTAACATCAACGTAGCAAAATATGAAAAAGGGAACAAGTAGAAGATCCAGAGTACAGACAGTGGACCTAAAGTAAAGGTTCTTGTAACAGTTAAGATGGGACTGATGGAAGAAGACAGGCAGGAGAAACAGAACAGTGGGCAGCATAAACCTTAGAGGCAAATCATTGTTCTGCCAAGAAGGAAAAAGTTAGTAGGAATTGAAAAAAAAAAAAAATTAAAAGGACCAGCAGTTAAGTAGGAAGTTTTGAATTCCATGTCAGAAGATAACAACATGTCTCAGCTAAAATAGATATTTTTAACCTACTGTAAGTAACGAAGCCTGATAAACAAACCTAATATCTTACTCACTAAATACACTAAGCCCTGACTGTCTAGACTGATTTTCAACACAGCTAAAGTTGTGACAAAGTTGTAATCAAAAATCTTGAGCACTATAACTTTAGCACCACCATTTTAAATAGTGACTCTTTGATGCAACTTCAGATTGTCACATAATAGGAATGGAGCATCATTACCAACAAAAATATGGTGTGCTGTCAAGAAGAGTTGCCAAAAATGGTTTGCCCACAATAAAAACAACGGTGGAATGAAAGTAACACAATTTTTTAAAAATAGCATTTCAAAAATGAATAACAAACACAAAATAATATAAAAAGAAATTGTACAGACTCCAAAACCCCAAATGCATAACAGTCAGTAATAGGTAATGAGTAATGTTGTTTTCTTAGTGTAGAGGATGTCAACAATCACTAACAAGACTAAAAGGTTTTATTGTCTCCTGCAAATAAATCTTGAAGAAGCTGTCATCCTGGTAGCAGCAACACACAGCCTGCTGAATCAGATGTGGAAAGACATGAACTCTCTATGAGTAATCTCAACAATGACATGACCTGTCAGAACTGCAATATCTGCCCAAGCCGAGTAGTAAACATGGACAACAACATGACAAAAGCGAGGATTAGTGCAGAGAAAAGTCTGCAAGAATGTAGAAGTATGGAATAGAAATGAGATCCAAATGTGGTATGAGATCTTTATAAACAAGGGTTCATTAGTGTTTGAAGATAAGGATTCAAACTGTAGTCTAAGCAGGATAGGAAACAGGCTAGAAAATAAGAAATATGAACAGCTGAAGAGCAGCCACCATAAATAATGTTGCTAATAATGGGAAGATTGGCTAAACTGGTGTAGATTGAAGAAAGTCTTTAAAATAGGGCTCTACCTCCAGGTAAGCTTAAATTTAATTGGACTGATGAATTCAATGAAAAAAGGTTGAAGTGGTGGAATCCAGACAAAAGATCACTATAAGGGAAAAGTTAGCAAAACATAAAAGATTATATAAGGTCATTTTGAAGGAGAGTGTAAGAGAGTAGATAATAATAGCTAACAAAAATAAGCCTTCAAAGATGGGATTCAACAAGAACCCTGTCTGAATCTAAGTGGGTAGTAGCATTAAACCAGTTCAGGAATTAGGTGATTGGCTCAGACTGAGACCCTGACTAACAAACTGTCCTCAATTATGGTGAAACACTTCAGAGATAAGCAATCAACTCAGCTGACAGCATCTAGTATTAGCCACACATACGCTGCATTTCAATAAGGTGCTGCTACAAGGCACTACAAGACAAATTAGAGGGTACAGAATCAGCATATCAGGAAGATGGGGATGAAGAGCATCATTAACGGAGGCGTGACCACAGGGGGGCTGGGGTGGGCACTGCCCCCCAGAGACAAGCCGTGCCCACCCTGCGAAATGCTCTGTCTGTCCAATGAAAACTCTGGAGAAGAATAACATTTTATTTTCAAAGTTCACTTTGCAGCACGTTTTGAACCTGTTGACCACATTCCTTAATTAAAACAGCGTATACGTTCCATTCTTCTTTTATTTTCTGGTTGGTAACACCAAAGTCTATGCATAGGTGGCTTATTTAAAAGTAGACATCTTCAACCTCTGTCCCTCCGCAAGCTGCTGGTTCCAAGGTTGAGCCCAGCACCGCTGCTACCAACACGCAGCACAGCGCACCCACGTCGGGAAATGAAACTCCAAAAGATGTAAATAAACCTACACAATCATCCAGCTCTGCGCCCATGTCGGGTACTCCAAACCTCTGCCTTCAACAAAATATACAGGCCGGTCTGCCTGACTTAAATATGGATAGCCCATCCCATCCCATTTTAATTAATTATCCCATGCGCGCATTCGGAAAGACACTCATATGTTTTAGTGCAAGCTGGTATCAGTCTCGACCATGGCTTGAATATTCTGTTGTCCGTGATGCCAGCTTTTTCTTTGCTTGCCGCAATTTTAGTATTTCCAATTCAGACTGCGAGGACATATTCACCAAACACGGCTACACTAATTGGAAAAAAGCTCTAGAAAGAGACGGTGGTGGCTTCCACAAACACGCGTCTAGTATCCCGCACATCAGAGCCATGTCTGCATGGCAAGAGTATCGGCGCCGGGCAGAGACGGGTGAAAGCATCGTTCAACTTCTGGGTCCAACCCAGATAGAAAAGAATAGATATTATGTGAAAAGCATTGGGGAGGCCATTCAGTTCCTTGCAGTCAATGAACTGTCTCTGCATGGTCACAATCACGAAGGTGGGGAGGAGGGACTTTTCCTTAAGTTCTTGATTACACAATCAAAAAAGATACCAAACTTGTAGAAATTGTAAAATACATCCCAGACAATGCAAAATACACATCAAATGTAATTCAAAATGAAATAATTGAGGCTCTTGCCAAAATGGTGGTAAAAGATATCAGGACCAAATATGAAAAAGCTGACTCTCCTGGGGCCTCATGTATAAACGGTGTGTACGCACAGAAATGTTGCGTAAGAACTTTTCCACATTCAAATCGCGATGTATAAAACCTACACTTGGCGTAAAGCCACGCACTTTTCCGCGGTACCTCATACCTTGTCGTACGCAAGTTCTCCGCTCAGTTTTGCAGACTGGCAGCACCCAGCGTCAAAGCAATGCTACTGTTCCTGTGTGGTTACACCTTATTTTTCTGACGCAGCTTTATAAATACACTGAAACTAACCGCATATTCTTTATTAGTTTAACGCATCTGATTGTAATTAACTTGTAACAATATAATGGTCCAGGGAATAGCCATAGTATTTCAAATACTATAACTGCTTTAGCGTTGTTACTCTAACTGCACCTTCTTCTTTCAGCTGTTCCTGTTTGCCACAGCGGATCATATTTTTCCATATTACTCTCACTGCACGACTCGGAGTATTTATATCACTGTATCTGAGTGTGAATCACAGCAGCACCTGATCGGAAAGAGAATTATCGGTATACAGCTTCAAGGACACGCTGTCTCAGCCACTGCAAAACGTTTTAAAGCCTTTCCTGTACAGACCTCGCGGTTCAGAAACAGTTTAATCCCAAGAACTTTAAATGCACTCAATCAATTGCTCCTTGTAGAACTGTTTGTACTTATAAGTACAATCACCCCACTGTAAACTTGCACTACAGTTATAATATCGCACAACCTGAGCCACTTTATAAAGCGTATTTACATATGATGACGATATCATTTTTAAGGTTAAATGCAGCAAAATATGTTTTTTATATTATACAGATAAAACTTTAACTTCCTTTAAATAATCTATATTCTTCACTGGGAGTGTCGTGAAGGATAGAATAATTAAACATGTACTACGAAGATATTTCAATGTTCCTTAAACATTTTGAAGAATCGGCGCTTCCCAATTCTGATTGGGTATTTGGGGAAAGAAAAGCAAGGACTGCAGTGGCGGCTACGCCAATATATATCTATACTAAAAAAAGGCAAAGCCCTCACTCACTCACTCACTCACTCACTCACTCACTCACTCACTCACTCACTCACTCACTCACTGACTCATCACTAATTCTCCAACTTCCCGTGTGGGTGGAAGGCTGAAATTTGGCAGGTTCATTCCTTACAGCTTCCTTACAAAAGTTGGGCAGGTTTTATATCGAAATTCTACGCGTAATGGTCATAACTGGAAGCAGTTTTTCTCCATTTACTGTAATGGAGATGAGCTTCAACGCCGTGGGGCGGAGTTTCGTGTGACATCATCACGCCTCCCACGTAATCATGCAGTACATAGAAAACCAGGAAGACCTCAAAAAAGCGCTGAAGAAAACATGCATTATATAATTGAGAAGGCAGCGAAACAATAAGAAGCGAGCGAGTGACATATACAACCATATTCATGAGTTCTGCTACTTGAAACAAAGCACGATGTAAACCTACACTTTAAATTAAGTTCATAGACAGGCTGCGCTGGCGTTTGTAATTTAGTGCCTGCCCATATAAGGCCGTCCGTCAGCGGCAATCCAATAGCAAACTGCCATGGGTAAATATTCACGGGTGAAGGACTGTGCTTATGGAGAGGAAGATGAGATGGTCAGGGTGGTGTTTGACACAAACTCAGCAAACTGCGAGAGAAAGTTTTAAGTGCCAGGACTAAGGTAACATTAAATACAGCCATGGACATAGCACGAGATGGCACCAGCACAGCTGGGAACCTTCGATGCATGTACACCGAGTGGCTCCATGAACTGGCGCAGTGCACAGATAAAAGCAACAGTTCCAAAGAGCTGAACAAAACCGAATTACACAATTGAAAAGGCAGCAAAAATATGAAGCGTCTCATACATACAAGCATATTCATAAATCCAGCTACTGCGGAAACAAAGCACACGTTGGAAAAAGTCAATGTCCCGCTAAAGGAAGACAGTGTAAAAAAAACCCGTGCATGCAGTGTGTCAGGTCTCAGATAAAGAAGAAGACGAGCTGTTTATTGATGCAGTAAGAAAGAATCGATGAATGAAACCTGTCATCTTTACAACGATTGACAAACACGGAATGTAACTTGAACACAACACATCCTACAAATACGAACCTGATTGAAAGAAATAATGATAATCAAATCCTTGATGACAGCAACACTCAGTAACACTCACAAAACAAATACTGTATATTGACAGTCATGTTACGTTATTTTTAAAATGTTCCCTTTTCTTTTCTAGCTTTTTAACACACTACTTCTCGCTGCATACGCGGGTATATATATATGTATATATATATATCCCGATCTACATACTCGAATAATGGATACTTTATTAGCCATCAATGATTGTTTTGGTAAAGCCATACTCAGTGTATTCATTAGATGAGCGGTAAAAAGTAAGAGCGAGGGAGGATGACTTATTGAGGCATGCAGGCTGTAGTCGCGTCAACTCTATCTGAATTGCGATCACATTTGAAAAATATATCTTTTCAAGTTCTATTTAGTCCATATGTGTCAAACTCAAGGGCAGCGGGCCACATCCGCCCGGCGTAATTATATCCGCCCGAGATCATTTTATATACTGTATTATTGTTATTAAAGCCGGGTATATGAAGCGCTGGTAACACAATAAACTACAGATCCCATAATGCAGCGCTTCAGCTGCCTTGCCGAACACTTACGCGTTAATCAAGTCTACCTTATGATGCTGCAAGTTATTGCGAAGCTAGCTCACACGATGCTGAAGAGAAAAGTTGATTCTGAAAATAGAGCCTTTAAAACCGATGGGAGGCTGAGTATATGTTTACTGAACCCGTGTGTCTCATTTGTGGAGCTAATGTGGCTGTAATTACAGAATTTAATCTAAGGCGGCACTATGAGACAAAACATCAGGGTAACCTGAATGCAATGCAGAAGATACAGAAAGCAGCATAATTAAATAAGAATCTGACACTTCAGCGGACGTTTTAACCGTGCACAATCACAAAGTGATTTCAAGTGAAGCTGCTTTTATGGGAGACACAAATGCACCAGTTCACCTTGCCCCACTTTCCCTGTTGCCAAGTAATGTTAAACCAAGTCGTCACTACGGTGTTCCCAAATCGCACTTTGCTGATAAACTGGCGCACTGAGTTTGCACGGCGCTTTGGTGACTTTGAAGAACAAAAAGTCCGTCTACATGCGGCTCGAACCTTGTGCATGTTTGGTAGCACATATCTGTGTGAGAAGCTCTTCTCAGTGATAAAGACTAACAAAACAGCACACAGGAGTCGCCTCACTGATGAGCACCTGCAATCCATCCTGAGAATCTCCACAACACAGAACCTCACACCAAACAGAAACGAACCTGTGGCCAAAAAGATGCCAGGCGTCCAGCTCTAAAATGACATATGAGCAAAGACAACTGAATGATTTGATTTGTTATTGCTGAAAGGAACACATTTTATTTATATTTCCAGGTTTTGTTATGCAGCATGTTCATATTTGAATTTGTATAATTTTGACAGGATATATTTTTATGGAGAGCAAAATCTTTTGGGATATTTAAAATATAAGTTTATTTTTTATATAAAATTACATAAGAGTAAAGAAATTTGAATGTTTGTTCTTTTAACGTTTACTTTATTTCTAACTTGTATAATTTAGACAGGATATATTTTTATGGAGAGCAAAATATTATAAGTTGTTTAAGGTTTGAGTTGATTTATTCACGAATAATATTCCTGTCTGTTTTTACCATTCCTACCAAAGATATTTCTGTCGACTAAATAAAAATTCCTTCTATTTAAAATTTAAATAGAACTTGAACAAATACGATAGTTCATAATATCCACGCAGACTTGCACGTAAGAGCGGGAGTCATCCGTTTTAACAAGCAGCGTATTGCACTGATACTGAAATAGCTGTGTGTGTATATATGTAGATATGTATGTATATGTATATATATGTTTATATATGTGTGTGTGTATGTATGTATATATATATGTATTTGTGTGTGTATGTATGTATGTGTGTATGTATTTATGTGTGTGTGTATATGTATGTGTATATATGTAGATATATATATGTATGTATATATGTGTATATGTATAGATATGTATATATATATATGTTTATGTGTGTGTGTAAATATATATATATATATGACAACAACACTCATCACTCACAACACTGACAAAACAATTACATTGACAATCATGTTACGTTATTTTCAAAATGTTTCCTTTTCTTTTTCATTGCTTCTTTAACACACTACTTCTCCGCTGCGAAGCGCGGATATTTTGCTAGTTGAATATAAAACAGAAAGAGAAAATAACAACACAGCTAAAAACGCAGTGACAAATTTCGGCAAAAGTTAAATGCTTGTGTCATGAGCATGAGACGGCTATGCAGTGTCTGCAACGGATGTGGCCATCCACTGTGCATATGCTACCTTACTGACATTGCCGGGCGAAGGAGCCACCAATTCTTCCTCTGCCCAGTGCCACCACAAGCCTAGAGCCACCCATGAGTACTGCTGCAATAAATTATTTCATCGAAGGTCGTACACAATCACTGCGCCGTGAAAGCCATGTTTAATAACGTGCTTTAACTCATATCATCATAAAAATGATATCACGTATACATCTCAGTATTTTAGTTATTCAGAGAGCTGTAATATCACGAATGTCATGGATTCTGTGTCCAGTTGGAGGAAGAGAGCCGGTTTAAAAAGCAAGTAGTGATTCACACACTTAGAGCACATAGAAGATCAAATACAAAACAAAGCATTTAACGTGCTACTTTAATTATGATGTGATTTGAGAAACTGGTTAATTAAACGATTTTAAGATGAAGTTTATGATGTTCTACTTTAATGACAAAATAAAGTATGTGATTAAAGTGGAAATGTTGAGATTGAAGTTGACATTTCGTGCTTTTTCCTCACTGTGTGCCTTTTTTTCTCTGTACCCTAATAAGCTTTCATATGACACTCAGACAGTGGGCTACAACTCGCCTTTTCACGGAGACTTTGATATGTGACTTCTTTTTTATTTCTGGCACTGTGCGATTTTGTGAATGTGAGCTTTCAAGTTTCTCCAACACGCTATGTCACTCAGACAACTTCCTTTTGTTGATTATACCACGGTTTATTTGAACAAATAGTATGATTTTCCTTTGCCTCCACTTCTTCTTATATTTCCCCCCGTGCTTTTCCCGTTGTCTTTTCACAGAAGGCTGAGCTTAAGGGCGATTTATATTCATTTGCATATTCAAAGAGGCATAATTCTGGGAGGAGTTGGGCCGTTACATAAAGCGCATGCACGAGCGTTACTTTTCACGCTGATCGGGATTTATGTAGCGGAAGAACGTGGAAGTTGGAGTACGCACAGATTCCTGCATCTGGATTTTTCTGTGCGTAAGCACATTTCGGCTTTTGTGCTTATGCCATGTTATAGTGTGAGTTCTACGCACGCCGTTATACATGAGGCCCCTGGACTTTGTATTAAAAGTGATGATCACTGTAACATTGAGAATGTGTCTGTAGTGATTAGATTTGTCCAGATCTCAATCCCTGAAGAACACCTGATTGGCTTAATTGAACTGAATCAGCTTGATGCTAAATATATTTGTAACCAAATTCTGTCACATCTCTCTGAGCTAGGTTACAGCCCAGACAATTTAGTGTGTCAGTGTTTTGATGTCATGCCTGGGGCAAGGCGCGGTGTCCAGGCTTTGTTACAAAACAAAGTTGGTAAGTACATTCCATATGTACACTGCTACAACCACCAGCTCCACTTAGCAGTGATACATGCAATGGAATCAGAACCTCTGGCTAAGAAGTTCCTTGACTGGTCAAATTCATTGAACACATTTTGTCACAGACATTATGTTTCACACGCATACAATGCACCTACACTGAAAAGACTTCTAGAATTATGATGGGCCAGTCATTATGATGTCACAAAGTCCATTGTCAACAATGAGGAAGCTATAAGGGGGCTTCTCTCAGAGTTAGCAGAGGCTGACACTGCCCCTTTTGACATTTGCATAGAGGCATGTGGTCTTTTGACCCAATGAAAAAAGAAGAATTTCTTTAATACAGGAAAATTCCTCCTTAATGTGCTTGGTGTACTGAAACCAGCCAATGCAATTCTACAGGCACATGCAGTGGATTTGTGCACAGCTGGGGAGGTGGTGACAGCTTCACTGGCCACACTGAAGGAGATGAGATGCAATTCATTCTGGGAGGAGCATTTCTCTCAGAGTGAAAGTAGGCCTACCAATTCGCTCAAAAGGAAACGGAAAGTTAACTCACAGCTTGATGATAGTATTGTCGTGTCTATGCTTGGGCATGGTGACTCTGATGAACAAATTGCTCCTAATCAGACTTTTAAAAGGGCTATGTTCAGCATTCTTGATAGAGCTATTGTGGAAATGGAGACAAGACTCTCTCAGAGAAATGATGAATTATTGAGGGCCACATCGCTTCTCCTGCCAAAATCAGAATCATTCGCTCCTGAAACCTCTTCAGGCACTTGCAGGGACAGAGCAAAACAGCATGAGCTTGCAAAATGAAATGGCTGTGGCAAAAGTAATGTTGATCAATAAACTGCCAGCTGATGCTAATCTCTCTGAAGCATGCAAACGCATTCAGCAGTACAAAGAGGCCTACCCTATGTTGCATTCGCTATATGTCACAGCACTGATCATTGGTGTGTCTTCAGCTGCATGTGAAAGCTCTTTCTCTACTTTGAATCGCATTCTCACTCCACTCCGCCGAACAATGCTGCATTCAAGGAAGAGAAATTTAGTCATTCTGGCACATGAGAAAAACATCACAGAACATCTAGACATGAATGAATTTATTTCAGAATTTGCCAAGAGTAACCGCAGACTGGTCCTGTAGATAATATCCAGGTTAAACACTGGAAACTGAT
Source organism: Polypterus senegalus (assembly GCF_016835505.1). Classification (NCBI taxonomy): domain Eukaryota; kingdom Metazoa; phylum Chordata; class Cladistia; order Polypteriformes; family Polypteridae; genus Polypterus; species Polypterus senegalus. Next base: position 98,766,121 of record NC_053164.1, read on the forward strand.
ATCCTATAGCCTCCCTAATGACTACAATGAGCCACGTTTCTGTTCTTGCTCTCATATGTTGTATACATTTGACTTTGTTGATATTTACCTTGTAGATGTAGTTCTATATTTGTTCACAAAAAATAATAATACAAGTTCTATTGCCTCTGTTAATTTTATTGAACAATAGGTTATGATTTATGCCACAATTTTTGCTTTAATATGTTATATAAAACTATGTTGTTATTATTATTTCACCCCCCTACAAAAATGAGGATGGATGGGTGGATATTTTTTGCCCCCCCAGACAAGCCAAATGCTCACCCACACATGATGTTCTGGTCACACCTCTGGGCCAACATACAAAGAAAGCAGAAGGGTAGCCCCTCCAGCATAGACTGCCATACAATATTTGGACCCCTTTGGGTTTACTTTCTATGTGGAGTTTCCATTTTCTACATGTGTTCACATAGATTTCTCTCAGAGATAGATTCTCCTTACATATCTACAGGAATATTGCAAAGTTGATTGCTGACTATAAGTGTTCCCATTGTTTCAGTGTGCCCTGCAGTGGACTAGCGTCCAGTCCATACAGGGACATTCTTAGGCATACGTGAACTACGCATCCACGTAGGGCCCCAATCCGGCCCCGACTTACAATCTTTTTTTTTTTTTTTGCCGGACTGTGCTGCAACCGTCTGTGCCAGACCCTTCTCATCCTAAATTTTATCATTCCGAGTTGAATTCAGAGGGGAGGGGAAGGAGCAGGGGCAGCAGGCAGGGACTTGGGGGCGTGGCTTTGGGACTGGGAATGTATAAATAGAGATCGCTCATCCTGGAATGTGCATCTCTTAGTCTTATTAACAATGGTAATTTATTATCCAAATTGCAATCTTCACCTAAATCCCTAATAATATTCACACCGTCCTAACTTTGCCAAATGCACTATAGCAAACGTTCATTTTAGAGATTTGTTTCAGATTCATTCAGAGAGATCCCCATAAAATCATGAAATATCCCTATATTACTGGCCTTTACCAGATCAAGAACAAAATCAATATTTTACCACTCTGCATACACACAAGTGTACATGTAGGCCTACTGGTCATCTAAGGCCTTTTCTGGATGTTTTATTATAACACCTTTCTGAGCTACGGGGGCGGCGGTTTGCTCCCCTGGACCCCCCCATCCAGGGCCTGCACATCCGGAGCCTGCACATTTCTGAACAGCGTAGGGCCCCCAAACTGCTAAGAACTGCCCTGAGTCCATACATGGTTTCTGTCCTCACATCTTTTCCTGTCTAGATAGGCTCTGGCTCCCTCTAAACCAGAATTAGATGATAAATGGCAAGTTGAGGATGTCTTTTTATATAATGTTATATATTCCTCATGTCCTACTTCAGCCCATGTCGTTTGCACTTGAAACTGTCATGCACTGCACAGCTCTTCAATGATCAAACCTGACAGATATTAAACTCTGCTAAATTTACTTAAAGGTCGCCACAGCAAACTTATACACACTTTCACAATAAATCCTCCTTAAATAAAAGCAACCCTTTCCATTTTAGGTAGAATGAGTACAGAGAGGAAATTACATAAATATTTCAATAGAAACCCTGAAAGATGATTTTGTTGAAGGCACATGACTCATCAGTCTGAAACTGCACTCAGTTATCAACCCCACTTAGGAATCACAGCTTCTAGAATTAACTCATATTATGATCGACAATGTAGAAACACTCTAAGTAATATCCTAAAAAGTGTCACCCTATAGGACTAAGAAAACATCTGGATATTTCCGTCTGTTTTTTTTTTTGGTTAAGAACATCTGAGTAGTTTAGCACATTTTTCACAGCTCATCTAAATGGGAACATTGCATCTGGTGTGTTATTGTGTGAAGAAATAGCAAATTTGCTGCAAAGACCAACAAATGTGATTGTGACTTTATTTTTTAAATATTTTTTGGTTAAAAAAATGATCTGTTAAAAGGTTATGCGTTGCTTATTGTATAAATTCCCAGTTTCCTTCTCCATTCTGGCTTCCTTAAAGCTATGAACTTATATTGATTAAAAACTTGAGTGAGAAAGCCTTACCACTTCATCCTTAAGGGGTACAGAAATGGCCAAGAATTGATCAGTAATGCATCAGCAATACTTTTTTAAAAAAAAGTATTAAATCTCCAAAACTCCAAAACTCCTGGGCATGTCCTACTTAAGAACACCCACTATATGCTAAAGGTATTATATCTCTGCCAACCTGGGAATTCCTCAGAAGCACCTGAAGACTGCTGTAGGGAACAGTGTGGCCTGGTGTAGTGTTCTGAGCACACAAACATAACAAAAAATGTGTGAGGCCCAAAAAGCAGCCCCGGTCTTTCACTAGGTTGCCCAGATATGGCCTCAGGCAAGGTGCCCCTAACTACCACATGCTGGCTTCAAAATGTACAGGCCTAAAAAGGGGCCCTGGGTTTTGAAAGTTGAAAAATATGCAAATATCTATAATACCAAACAGGAGAGGAAAAGAAACATAGAAATCCTCTGGCCAAGCAAAACAAAATAAACACAATTCCTTGAATATGTAACCATTGGTAAAAGAAAAGGATATAACAAAAAACCAACACAAAAAACGGAAAAATAGCAAACAATGCCAAGAATTGAAAACCAGAAGCAGTATCCTAATCAAACCTCAGGTCAAAGGAATCCAATATAGAAATGAAGAAATGATAACAAAAACCACAAACCTAATGCTGAAGCTGTTGAGCCTTCTTCAGCTTTGGAGTAAAGACTGCTGAGGCCAGTTGCCCCAGCTACCTAAAAAGGTTGCTCTGCCCCTTTAGGCTCCACATATGTTAAACAGGGAAGATAACGAATACTAACACCTGACACATTGACTGCTGGACCATTTATTGTCAGGATGCTACAGTATAGGTCTATGCATGTATGATAAATAATAAACTCTATCAAAACTAATAAAAAATGTGAAGAAACATTTAATTACTTAATTTTCATCAGCAACATAACTAAAAAGTTGCATTTGAATGAGAGTCCATAAGGCATGGCACCATGCAGAATGCAGACTTAAAAACCCATGTTCCACAAATATAAAACATTTCTTTGCACTGTCCACGCTTGTATCAAACAACACATGTAGTAGCTGGTGACTGCTTACGTTCAGTGGGCAGCAAAATGTCCATGTAGTGTTGTACTGACAGTTGCGACAACTTGGACGGCTTACTATGAAGAAATGCATTTCAGGGCAACTATCTGAGTCTACATGTTTTACATCATCCATTGATTATCATTGTCTATATCAAAGCCATTATCATCAAAATATTAATTCTGTAACAAATCTAGTTGTTTCAAAACATCAGCAGCTTTATACCTTTTTTGCAACAACATAACTACAGACTGCCTATTTATAACTTTTTTCCTGAAGCTGTTGCCAACAAAAAAACATAATTCAATACCTATCCACTAGATGGCAGCACTGTAGTAGGTAACGGAGATGTGGCAGCAGAGATCAGCAGCATGGTGGATGTGTGTACAGTGCCTGAATTCTGAGGTATGAGTTATATCGTACATCGTGCTTTGACACGCTTAATTAGTTATTAGTTACTGTTAGTCAAAGTGTTAAATAAAAAAATGAAAAATAATTAAAGAACAACACCATATTAAATACATAAAATACATACTAAAAATCCAGAATTAAGAATAAAATGTGAAAGATAAGAAAACAAAAAAAAATTAAATAAGCAAGGCATAAGCTTAAGCCAGGGTAGCAGCACTAGCTGTGCTAGAGCACCTGGTCTGTCAGACTCAGAGTGTTAGCACTTTGACAGCCACCAGGACTAGTAGACAGAGAGTGAATTGAGCTCCAAAAGTGTGATACACTCTAGAGAATCTAGAAAATAAAATTTGAACATAATCAGTCAGCATTCCACAGTAAAAGATAATAAACAAGAATTGTTACAGTAACTCCTGGAGATCAATAAATTATCAACCATGATTGCTTCATAGCATTTCGCCTTCATGATAATGTAAGGTGTACACAATGCTGCACCTGTTGAATGTTCCGTATTTGCACATAGAAGTGCTATATTCACAGTCTATTCTATTTTTCCAACCCACTGACTTTATTTTAGGGTTCTTTAAAATCCCTTCTATTTACTGAGCTTGCTGTTAGGTGGTACTCTGGGGCAAGAGCTCGACTACTGGAGGGAGGATTTGGAAAAGGAAGTGCTTGTTTGTGATCCTTGCAAATAAGTAAGTGTACCAGTGAATTCACTTGACAGAGACTTCCTGCAGAGGAAGGCTCAGAGTTTACTGACTTAGAAATTAGAAGATAGGGAGAGGTCAAAAAAGCAAGCTAAGGTCAAAACCAGGTAGTAATGAATTTTAATTAACAAAGCCCAGGACATGTAAAAGGAATCATAGTAAAAGAATGGAGACTGAGTAAGGGTCAGAACCTGGAGCCTCATGTATAAATGGTGCGTAAGCCAGTTTCCACACTCACATCGCAATGTATAAAGCCTAAACTTGGCGTAAAGCCATACACATTTTCACGCCATCTAAATGCTGCCGTACGCAAGTTCTCCACTCGGTTTTGCAAACTGGAAGCACCTAGCGTCAAAGCAGTGCTTTTGTTCCAGTGTGGTTCCCCTTTCTTTTTTAGATCCACCTCCCCGACGCGGCTTTATGAAATACACTGAAATTACCTCATATTGTTTATTAGTTTATGGCTTCTGATTGTAATTAACCTGTAACAATATAATGGTTCACAGAATGGCCAAACTATTCCAAATACCATAGCTGCTTTAGCGTTGTTCCTATCAATGCAATACTCAGAGTATTTATCCTACTGAATCTGAGTGTGGAATCACAGCTCTACAGCAGCTGATCGGAAACAGAATTATCAGTATACAGCATCAAGCACATGCTGCCTCAGCCATGCTCACATTCTATTGAACTGCTCTCATACGACAAACGCGAGGCAGGAACAATCTCTGGACAGGGTGCCTTCTTGTCACTATCACTGCGCTACCGTGTTCACATGTTTAATAACATGCTTTAACTCCTATCATCATGAAAATAATATCCAGTATACATCTCCGTATTTTAATTATACAGAGAGCTGTAATATTACAAATGTAATGGATTCCTTGTTGGAGGAAGAGAAAGCCCATTTAAGAAGCACATAGTGATTCACACACATAGAGCACATACTGTAGAAGGACACATACAAAACAAAGCATTTAAGGTGCTACTTTAGTTATGATTGTATTTGAGAAGCTAGTAAATTAAATGATTTAAAGATGAAGTTTATGATGTTCTACTTTAATGACTTGGTATTCGCTGAAATTCTTCTATTTTCCCCTGTGCTTTTGCCATTGCCTTTTCACAGAATGCTAAGCTTAATTCCGGGAGGAGTTTGGGAGTGGCGACAGGCGAGTGCACGTGCGTTACTTTTCATCCTGACCAGGATTTATTGAGCGGAAGAATGTGGAAGTTGGCGAATGCACAGATTTATACGGCTGGATGTTTTTGTGTATGCACATTTCCGCTTTGTCCGTACGCCATGTTTAAGTGCAAATTCTATGCACGATGTTATGCATGAGCCCCCTGGTCTTATCTGTGGGAGAACTGTGAAAACTCCAGCTGGAGAAGAAATAATTCTACAAATAATATTTATAAAAGGAGATTTTTTTAATAAAATGCAAGCTACTCAAAAAATCTAAAAAATGTAAAATAATTTGCTTAAAAAAAGAAATTCAAAACAATCATGTCTCAATACAATTAAAAAAATTGAAAATCATAAACTGAAGTAAAAAACTAGAAAATCTAGAAAACCAATAGAGCAGAATACCTGAAACACCACCAAACACCAAAGCACATTCAAATGATCCACAGGGACTTGCTGATTCAGACTGAATATAAAGGTAGTCGCATGATGAACATACCAGAGGAAAAATATACACATAGGAATTAAATAATCACAAAATCAAATAATATGTATATAATTATGATATATAATACATAAGACAAATGATAAAAATAAATAACATGTTACATACAAACAATGATAACTGAAACATTGAATAAACAAAGACGTAGAAAAGAATTGAAACCTTAGCCATGGGAGAAACTCTGGTTTAAACATACCACCTGGAGTCAAAGCGAATTAAATAAAATTGTTATTAGAGGTAAAAGAGGGTTCGTAACCAAACAGTATATAAAGCACATAAAGAAAATCCTAAAATGTCCTTGAATCCCCACGAACTTGTACAGACTAGGAAGTGATTGACCCTGACCCCACCTAGCAACACAAAGATCATGAAATGGCAACACCCATAAAATAATGAAACTGGCCCTGCAGGAGAGTGATATTTGTTTTTAGCATAATGAAGCAATGTCCAAAATATAAGACAAGGGAATACTTTGAAAATTATAATGAGAGAAGTCAGATCATGGCATAGAGGGGTTTCAAAATATGTTGTTTTATGTTTATGTTGTTAATTACATTTTTCAATTCTTGTGTCCATCTACTTCATGAGTTTATTCATTTGTTTTTTACTAAGAAAAGCCCCCCTCCCTTTTTTAGTTTTGGTCTACATGGCATTTATTTTAGATTTGGAGGTGGCTTGACAACATCTCCTACAATTAAAAAAACATTTTATAGTTGTTCATTGAACCTCCATAATCATTGCTATAATACTGTAGTGGTAACATTCGGTTCTACAAGAGAGAGAAGGAAATCCCTAAAGCAAAAACAGAAAAAAGCAGAAGGACTTTTTGATTCTTGTTTGACAACTTATCAGCCAAATAGTGCTTTACTGAGAGGTAATCGATTTATATATATATATCTATACTAATAAAAGGCAAAGCCCTCACTCACTCACTCACTCACTCACTCACTCACTGACTCACTCACTCACTCACTCACTCACTGACTCATCACTAATTCTCCAACTTCCCGTGTGGGTGGAAGGCTGAAATTTGGCAGGTTGATTCCTTACAGCTTCCTTACAAAAGTTGGACAGGTTTTATATCGAAATTCTACGCGTAATGGTCATAACTGGAAGCAGTTTTCTCCATTTACTGTAATGGAGATGAGCTTCAACGCCGTGGGGGCGGAGTTTCGTGTGACATCATCACGCCTCCCATGTAATCACGCAGTACATAGAAAACCAGGAAGACCTCAAAAAAGCGCTCAAGAAAACATGCATTATATAATTGAGAAGGCAGCGAAACAATAAGAAGCGAGTTCTGCTACTTCGGAAACAAAGCACGATGTAAACCTACACTTTAAATTAAGTTCATAGACAGGCTGCCGCTGGCATTTGTAATTTAGTGCCTGCCCATATAAGGCCATCCGTCAGCGGCAATCCAATAGCAAACTGCCACGGGTAAATATTCACGGGTGAAGGACTGTGCTTATGGAGAGGAAGATGAGATGGTCAGGGTGGTGTTTGACACAAACTCAGCGAAACTGCCAGAGAAAGTTTTAAGTGCCAGGACTAAGGTAACATTAAATAAAGCTATGGACATAGCACGAGATGGCACCAGCACAGCTGGGAACCTTCGATGCAAGTACACCGAGTGGCTCACGTGAACTGATGCAGTGCACAGATAAAAGCAACAGTTCCAAAAGCGCTGAACAAAACCGAATTACACAATTGAAAAGGCAGCAAAAATATGAAGCGCCTGATAAGCATATTCATAAATGCAGCTACTGTGGAAACAAAGCACACGGTGGAAAAAGTCAATGTACCGCTAAAGGAAGACAGCGAAAAAAAAAAAACCCGTGCATGCAGTTTGTCACATCACAGATAAAAAGGAAGACGAGCTGTTTATTGATGCAGTAAGGAACTAATCGATGAATGAAACCTCTTATCTTTACAACGATTGACAAACACGGAATGTAACTTGAACACATCGTACAAATACGAGCCTGATTGAAAGAAATAATGATAATCAAATCCTTGATGACAGCAACATTCAATAACACTCACAAAACAATTACTGTATATTGACAATCATGTTACGTTATTTTTAAAATGTTCCCTTCTCTTTTCATAACTTCTACTTCTCCACTGATACACGGGTATATATATAAATGTATATCTATAGCCCGATCTACAATACATACTTTAGCATAGACAAGCGGTGGCGCAATTGTAGAGTCTTCGCCTCTAACGCCGACATTCGAGGTTCGATTCCGAGAGGGATGTACTGACTATGTACGCGCTCCGATTCATTTTACCTTCCCATCTCCTTGGTTTGGGACGTATGAAAAAATATTAGGTTAACGCAGAATCATGTTACGTTATTTTTAAAATTTTCCCTTTCTTAGCACAAGCACAGTTGAGAAGCTTCGATGCATGTACTCCATAACGCGTTAAAAAATAACGCATTTAATCACACTTTCAATTCCAAGCAAACGGGAACTTTTGTCAATGCATGATTTCCTGGTACATCCATTACACTGATGCACACATCACAGCTACAAAAATGTTAGAGTCGGAATAAAGCGTTCCTACGACTGATCATTTCGACTTCCGAGCGAAGCCTTGATAAAAGCATGGTTTTGTGCACACTGAAAAGCAAGCAAAATTAGATGCATTACAGAAAGCGGACTTTGTGGCTCTTACTGGGGATCATTGGACTTCCGTGACCGTTAGTAATTCTAAATACATCTAATTACAAAATGTTCAATGATCACACTGTTTTAGCCTAATGTACAAAATAATTTTGGCTAATGTTACTCAGAGTTTAAAGAGTAAGCTGGTCAAATTACCTTTTATGTTTCTGACTTATTTTTTTAAGAAGAAAAACTGCACTTTATGGTGAAATTTTGGTTATTATTATTTAAAGACAATACTATTCTGAAAATGTACTTAAAGTACTTAAACTACCACTTTATTTTTAAGTCTGCCCAATTTTAACCAGGGATGATATTTTTGTTTCTGTTTTGAATTCAAATGCAGTTTAAAAGCTTTTTTTCAGAAATTAAAACAGCTTCAGTTTACAATATTCATGTCCATGTCTATTATTTGATTCTGTAAGCCCACTAAAACCTTTTAAATAAAAAAAAAACATTTGCGATTTGGGGCAAATTTACGTGCGATTACATACGATTAATCAAGATTAATTCTTACACAGCCTCTAATTAATTGGATTAATTTTTTAATCGAGTCCCACCTAATATATATATGTAGATATATATATGTAGATTTGTATATATGTGTATATACAGTATATATGTAGATATGTATATGTTGTATATACAGTATGTATATATGTGTATAGATGTGTATATATATATATGTTTATATGTATATATATGTTTATATATGTGTGTGTGTGTGTATATATATATATATATATATATATATATATATATATATATATATATATATATATATATATATATGCCAGCAACACTCATGACAATTACAAAACAATTACATTGTCAATCATGTTACGTTATTATTAAAATGTTTCCTTTTCTTTTTACTTCTCCGCTGCCAATGCAGCTATTGCTATATATATATATATATATATATATATATATATATATATATATATATAAATAGATAGATATGACAACAACACTCACATCAATGACAAAACAATTACATTAACAATCATCTTACGTTATTTTTAAAATGTTTGCTTTTCTTTTTCATAACTTCTTTAACACACTACTTCTCCGCTGCGAAGCGCGGGTATTCTGCTAGTATATATATATATAGTTATGTTCTGACTTTGGCCACTAGGTGGAGATAGTGAAGAGGGAAAAAGAGAGTGTTACCAAAACGAGATAGTTCGGAGGACTAATTGTTTTCCTGTTGTTGCTTCCAGTTCTTGAATTATATTGTAAACTTTTGGCACTGAACCTCTTTATTTTATCCTTTGACAACTTAAGAAATTGGCAACAAGATACTTACTTGCTTCTACTAATCTACAATGGGTGTTGCTGCTACTCCTTTTCCTCCGCCATTTCTGCCATGTCCGGGAGAACCCGCTATACCATTTGAAATGTGGCTGAAAATGTTTAGTAACTACATGTTGGTTCTTGGTGCAATCAGGAGATGAATGGCCAGAAGCACACAGAAAGGCACTTCTCCTTCATTGTCTGGGAACAGAGGGTCAGAGATTGTTTTACACGCTTCCAAATCAAGGTATGTCAATGGAGGACGCCATTACGGCTTTATGAGCTCACCTTGCTCCACGTAGAAATGTTGTTGCTGAGCGGAATGCTTTTAGAAAATGCGCTCAGGCTGCTAATGAAACTATTTCACAGTACATAGCTGCACTACGTGACTTGGCAATTAAATGTGAGTTTGACACTAAACTGGATGAAATGTTACGAGATCAGTTGGTGCAACATCTGGTTAGTCATTGCATATGCGAACAATTACTTTTAGAAGCTGACTTGACTTTGGATAAAGCTATTCTCATTGTTACGCAAATTGAAGCTGCTGGTGAGCAGGCAAAGTTTATTTCGGGAGATAGACCAGTGCTGGTACAAACTTTACACATTAAACCCATGTCTGCTGCTGGCTGCCGCTGCAACAAACGTTTCAAGCCTCCGCCAGTTACGCAACCTAAAGCTGGTGCGCCTCCTGCAGCCTCTGTTTGTACTTGCTATCGCTGCGAATCTGAAAAGCATCTTGCAAAAGATAAAAACTATCCTGCTGCTTCTGCTAAATATAAAAAATGTCAAAAGACTAGTCATTTTGCACGGGTTTGCTGTTCTCCGCAAATATGCTCTGTGTAAGAAGTTGCCTTACCTGAGCTTCAGATCATTTACTTAAGTGACCATTCAGTGGCCAATAGACTCTGTTGCAGTGCCACAATGAAAACGTCAACTGCTACTGCACTTGTGGATCTAACTGTGGATTCTGGATCATCCGTATCCATTTTGCCTAAACGTATATATGATGCAAACTTTCAAGGAGAACCTTTACTGCCACCTTTAGTTAAGCTAGTGACTTATTCACGTTCTCCACTCCCTGTGCTTGGTTGCTTACCTGTAACTGTGTCCACAGATGATGTTACATGCTGTACATCAGTCTTCATAGTGGAGTCTGGGACTGCTTTGTTGGGAATGGATTTAATAAAGGGTCTACATTTGTGCTTTAATGGCAGTACTGTCTTACCATGTGCTACCACAAACTCTATTCCTGTCATGCGTCTTTCTACAGCTCCATCACCTCTGCTTGCCCTAGGTTGTGCAAAAGGCTTAATACACAAAGTTAAAGTATTAAACTCTGTTACTCCAGTACGACAAAAATTACGTTGTTTACCACTGTCAGTTCGGCATGATGTCAGTGCAGAGCTAAATCGCCTTCTTCAAGCAGGGATTATTGAAAGCATTGATGCCTCTCCCTGGGTCTCGCCCATTGTTGTGGTCCAAAAGAGGACTGGGGTATTCGCATGTGCGTTGACTTGCGAGAACCAAATAAAGCTATTATTACAGACAGCTTTCCTCTTCCTCACATTGATGAAATGCTCTCATTGCTGAGAGGAGCAACAGTGTTCTCCACTATTGATTTAGAAAATGCATACTTTCAGCTTTTGCTTCACGAAGAGAGCCGTGATCTGACTGCCTTTATTACTCATGAAGGACTGTTCAGGTTCTGCCGGGTCCCATATGGGTTAGCATCTGCTCCATCTGATTTTCGAAAGATGCTCACTACAATCTTGCAGGTGTTGCCAAATGTTGCAAACCACATAGATGATATAATTTTGTGGGGATGAATACAAGCCGACCACGATCAGACACTTCAAGCAGTTCTTAAACACATAAAAGATGCAGGATTGCAGTTAAACGAGACAAAATGTCATTTTAATCAGTCCAGTCTGCCTTTTCTGGGTCATACTGTTACAGCACAAGGGATAAAACCTGATCAGGAGCATCTTGCTGCTCTTCTGCATGCTCCAACTCTAACTGATGTTACCAATTTACGGTCATTCTTTGGATTTGCATCTTGGTATAAAAAGTTTATCCCAAATTTTGCCACTATTGTAGAACCCTTATGCGCCTGCCTCTGCCAAGATACACAGTTTTTCTGGTCTGAGGAAGCTCAGCAAAGCTTTCTGTCAGTGAAACAGTTGCTAATTGACAATCCAGCTTTGGTCTTATTTGACCCTGATTTGCCTACTATAGTTTCCACTGACTCATCTGATTATGGGCTTGGAGCTGTCCTAGCTCAAGCTCAACCTGACCATACAGAGTGGACTGTTGCCTTTGCGTCTAGGACTCTTACTGCTGCTGAAAGGAAATATTCTACAGTTGAAAAGAAGCTCTTGGATGTGTGTGGGCTGTTGAAAAATGGAAGACTTACTTGTGGGGTCAAAAATGTATCCTCCGCACTGATCATCAAGCGTTGACCACTCTAGTGTCCTCAAAAGGGCAAGATCATGCAGGCATGCGGATTGCATGCTGGGCTGCACGATTGTTGCATTTCAGATATACTGTTGCTTACTGTCCTGGGGCACAGAATTACATTGCTGATTGTCTTTCTCACTTGCCCTTATTTGCTGCTGCAGAGGACATTTCTGCAACTGGACCTGAGTTTGTGGCAATGTTGTCTTCTGCTCTGACTGCCCTCTCACCTGATGAGTTTGCTTCTGCCTCTGCCTCTTGCAGTGAGTTGTCTGATCTGTGAAATCAGATTACCTGTGGTTGGCCTTCTTCTCTTAATGCAGTTGACACTGTTCTGCATCCATATTTCAGACTACAAGATGAATTTAGTGCACAAAGCGAGTTTGTGTTCCATGGTACCCATCTTATTGCTCCTGTTTCTCTGCACAATACCTTGGTAGCGCTTGCTCTTGAAGGTCACCAAGGCATTGTGAGAACTAAACAGTGTCTGCTTGAGCTATACTGGTGGCCAGGTATGGATGATATGGTCGCAGCTCAAGTTAAAAATTGTCAGCTGTGCCAGTCATCTGACAAGACAGCTAATCCTTCTGCTGCACCTTTACAAGCTGTTCCATTTCCATTTGAACCTTGGCAAAAGTTGCCCATAGATATAGTGGGTCCATTTGAAACAGCTGTCTGGAATTGTCGTTATGCTCTAACCCTCATTGATTATCATAGCAAGTGGACAGAAGTTGCCTTCACTGCTTCTGTCACTGCTCAGAATGTCATAGATTTCCTCACTTCAGTCTTTAGTGGATTTGGAAATCCACATTCCATAGTGTCAGATAATGGATGTCAATTCATATCAACAGACTTTGAGGCATTTCTGAAAGAAAGAAATATACAACACATACACACTTCACTATACCATCCAGCTGCAAATGGTGCCATTGAAAGATTTCATAGTGTTCTCAAAGGCTGTATCCAATCTGCTATCTTATAAGCCAAACCCTGGAAACCTGACATCTCAGAATTCCTTCAGGTATATCGTGCAACACCATATGCTACTACTGGAGTTTCTCCTTTTGAATTGTTTCATGGCTGGAAAATGCGAACACGGCTCAATGTCCTTCCTCCTCCTATTGCTTGCAAGGCCGATAATGACACTGTTGGTAAGAGAGTTTCTTCCCTTCAACAGAAAATGAAACACTGTAAAGATGCCAGATGTGTTGCACGGATTCCTGTTTTTCCAAAAGGGGACAAGGTGCGCATTCGGAATCCAATACACGTTCCAAAAGCACACCCAAGATTTTCACAGCCTGTGGAAATTACAAAAATAATTGGTCCATGTACTTACCTTTTGGCCGATGAGAAAAAATGGCATTCTTCCCATTTATCTAAGTCAAATATACCTGTGCCAAGTGATGCTTCAGGGAATGCTACAGTGGAATTACCACCCCAGTCTACACTCGACATCAATACCTGAGGTTTCTGACATTCCTCCAGCTCGTATGAGAAGATCCCCTCGTTGGCTTGAGGACTTTTTTACATAGATTTGAATGTTTGATGTAATTTAGTGATCATTAGAATGCTAGTAATGTTTAACTATCTGGTGTAAATGTACTATTCTTAAGTAAAGGGGGAATAGGTTATGTTCTGACTTTGGCCACTAGGTGGAGATAGTGAAGAGGGAAAAAAGAGAGTGTTACCAAAACGAGAGAGTTTGGAGGACTAATCGTTTTCCTGTTCTTGATGTTCTTGATGATGTTTGCTTCCAGTTCTTGACTTAAATCTTTAACTTTTGGCACTGAGTCTCTTCATTTTATCCTCTGACAACTTAACATATTAACCTAATATATATATATATATAAATAAAATCCTAAGCCTAAAAGTGCAACGATTTTGTGCAGTGATCTTATGTCACTTTTTTGTCACGCTTTAAATCTGGCTTATTTTAAAACCTACATATATATGTTTGGTATCATTCTTTTCAGAATTTATTGAGCTTTAATGTGATGTTGTTAGATTTCCAGATTCTTATTAGTTTTTAAATTATAAACTAAAAAATATCAAGGACTCACATCCTGTGAGACAAGACTTTGTGCCAACAGATTTGACCACCCCAGAAATAAAAGACAAAGAGTAGCACAGCTGGTGTACAGGCTTTTAAATGTTCAAAGCAATGATGTTCATGATCGAGCAAAGAGAAGGTAAAAAAAAAAAAAACTATTTGTTTCCCATTGTATCACTGTTTAAAAGTTGGTTTTGGTGGAGCGACTGCATCTCCTTGGGATGTGTTCAGCTCCCCTCTTCACAATGCCAGCAGCAGAAATGCAAAGTGGCTGGCGCATAGCGCAGGCCAGGGAAGTTGGCGAGTGAAGCATGCAAGGGGCAAACCAACTAGTGTATATATATATATATATATATATATATATATATATATATATATATATATATATATATATATATAAATAAAATAAATAAATGAATAGTTATTTTATATGTGTGGGTGTGTGTGCATGTGCATAGATGGGGAGGCACAGAGGTACAGTGGTAGTGTTGCTGCCTCACAGTAAGGAGACCTGGGTTCACATCCCGGGTCTTCCCTGCATGGAACTTGTATGATTTCCCTGTGTCTGTGTGGGTTTCCTCCGATAGTCCAAAGACATGCAGGTTCGGTGATTTGGTGATGCTAAATTGACCCTAGTGTGTGGATGGTGTGTGTGTGTGTGTTCAACCAGTGATGGATTGCCGCCCTATCCAGGGTTTGTTCCTGCCTTGTGCCCTATGCTGACTAGGATAGGCTCCAGCAGACCTCTGCAAACCTGTTCAAGACTACGTGGGTTAGAAAATGACTGACTGACTATACAAGAATACTTCACAAAATGGTTCCTATCTACAGTGGCTGTGCTAATTTCATTTCACTTCTCAGTGACTGAGGTTTGCACTTTGACTGAGGTTACCCACACTTATGCATATAATGGCTGACGTCCACATCTTTCTTTCCATTGGGAACACAAGGGAGAATTTAGCTTCCACAAAGACAAATTTAAATTAAGATTAACCAAAGTTGTGTCTACACTCTCTAATCAATAGTCTATTTACGAAAGTTTGAAACATTACAGTGGATTTCCTTAATGCCAGCTACATTCCTGAATTAAGAGAACATAATAGTGATGGACTTTGTATAAGCAAATGGAAAAATATTTTATATCCAGATTAATCACAAATTCAGAATATCCCTAATTTACAAGCAGACTTAACTTTAACCATTCAAAGCAATACAAGCTAATAGCAAGTTTAATAAAAAAACGTAATTCTGTATGGTGAAATACAAATAGATGTCAATTCAGTTTCATTTTGAATATTGTTGACAGAAAGACAGTTTTCATGATGCATTGCTCTTATTTATGGACCACCAGAATGAGGGACAGGAAATGATCTCCGTTTGTGCTCCTTGTTGTTTCTTTTCCAACAAACTAATGAAGTGTTATCTTCCTTGGTATAAATTTGTTTTAAAAGGTGATGCAATCAGTGCAGATTGTATATTTGTTCAGGCCCTAAGCTCAATTAAACTTGAAGGCTGCTTGGTAAAAAGTTACAGTACAGGGTGTCACAAAGGCAGATATTGGTGTCACTAGGGATGTAAACAACATACACTCGCCTAAAGGATTATTAGGAACACCTGTTCAATTTCTCATTAATGCAATTATCTAATCAACCAATCACATGGCAGTTGTTTCAATGCATTTAGGGGTGTGGTCCTGGTCAAGACAATCTCCTGAAGTCCAAACTGAATGTCAGAATGGGAAAGAAAGGTGATTTAAGAAATTTTGAGCATGGCATGGTTGTTGGTGCCAGACGGGCCGGTCTGAGTATTTCACAATCTGCTCAGTTACTGGGATTTTCACGCACAACCATTTCTAGGGTTTACAAAGAATGGTGTGAAAAGGGAAAAACATCCAGTATGCGGCAGTCCTGTGGGCGAAAATGCCTTGTTGATGCTAGAGGTCAGAGGAGAATGGGCTGACTGATTCAAGCTGATAGAAGAGCAACTTTGACTGAAATAACCACTCGTTACAACCGAGGTATACAGCAAAGCATTTGTGAAGCCACAACACGCACAACCTTGAGGCGGATGGGCTACAACAGCAGAAGACCCCACCGGGTACCACTCATCTCCATTACAAATAGGAAAAAGAGGCTACAATTTGCACGAGCTCACCAAAAGTGGACAGTTGAAGACTGGAAAAATGTTGCCTGGTCTGATGAGTCTCGATTTCTTTTGAGACATTCAAATGGTAGTTGTCAGAATTTGGCGTAAACAGAATGAGAACATGGATCCATCATGCCTTGTTACCACTGTGCAGGCTGGTGGTGGTGGTGTAATGGTATGGGGGATGTTTTCTTGGCACACTTTAGGCCCCTGGCTACCTGAGCATTGTTTCTGACCATGTCCATCCCTTCATGACCACCATGTACCCATCCTCTGATGGCTACTTCCAGCAGGATAATGCACCATGTCACAAAGCTCGAATAATTTCAAATTGGTTTCTTGAACATGACAATGAGTTCACTGTACTAAAATGGCCCCCACATTCACCAGATCTCAACCCAATAGAGCATCTTTGGGATGTGGTGGAACGGGAGCTTCGTGTCCTGGATGTGCATCCCACAAATCTCCATCAACTGCAAGATGTTATCCTATCAATATGGGCCAACATTTCTAAAGAATGCTTTCAGCACCTTGTTGAATCAATGCCACGTAGAATTAAGGCAGTTCTGAAGGCAAAAGGGGGTCAAACACCGTATTAGTATGGTGTTCCTAATAATCCTTTAGGTGAGTGTAAATGAAGTACAAGGTGTAGGGTTGTATTTCAAAGAAGGATAAGTGGCCATGGAGACCTATGCAGCCACTGAGCTCTTATATGCCTTGGGCCGGCTCTGCATCCAATACACTTAATTCTTAATTTCAGTAATTTCATTTCTTTTAATGCTGCTGTTTTGTTTGAGTTCATTCAAAATATCTGATTTTTTTTGAATGAAAACTCCTACAAATAAGTGGGATGTGAACATATTAGGCATGCCTATTTTGCATTTCAAATTATCTCTACATCTGTTTTCTCAAGCAGCATTTTCTATTTTGGAGTCATGAAGATCTGGAGTATATCTAGCAGTAATTGGTCCAAAGGAATAAATGCTGAAGAGAACCCAGATCATCACAGACACACTCACCAACACTCACTGAACTTACATTCACTCTCCAGTCCAACATGCTCATTTTTAGGACAACGAAGAAAATGACCAACTGCGTACAAATGGTAAGCAGGTAAAGAACTGAGTCTTGCTTGCTAGAGCAAGAGGCTGAAGCACAGATTATTGCACTATCATCATGCTTCTATTAGGAATTAGTTTTTCTTAACATATGCATACAAATTTAAAGTGATCATTTGTTTTAAGTTTTTTAAGATTATGTCTGAATTAGATCTGCCTGTCTGGCACAAGTTCTGTTCTCTGAGTGTATCTGGCAAAAGAAGTGTGCTGTCATGAGCTGAGCTGCAGACAAAGAGTGGTCACTAGGACTTGGCTGCAATCAGTAAAATGCCATAGGCCAACTAGAACTGCAAAATCTGCAATCAATGGCTGAAAAAACTGAAACATAGTGAGGAACAAATAGATGGATATGGATATAGAGAGGCCTCTTCACCAGGGCATCAATAAGTCATACTTATTAAAAAGAACAAAAGGGTGAAATCACAAGAAGCAAAAGCGAGAACAAGAGTGTCATGGAAAGATATTGTAGCTTCCTTGTTGCCTATTCACTGTATTTATTTTTGTATGGCATGGAGATCACGTAATGCACTAAGTTATAACATTTTGTTAATGTTAGATGGTGATGGCTTAAGTAAGTGTCCTAGTGTTGGATCACCTCTGAAATAAGGAATAAGCTACAGTATATGTCAGAGAAAATCAAACCCAAATTACTTTTAGGATTTTTTTAAACTTTTGATCAGTTTTTTTTTTTTTTGACAAAGTTCATCCTTGCAGTTCTGTTTTTGCCACTCAGTTTAGTTGGCCTTTTCTGCTGTTTGATTGTTTCACCTGTCCCCTTACCTGTCCCCTAGTGGTACCTTTGCATTACCTGGTACAATTCCTAAAATTCCAAGATTCCAGTCTCTTTTAGTCACCTAGCTCTTTTAAATTAGTACAATGAGATACTGAGATCAATAGTAGTCGTCTAAAACTCTGGCAGTGTGTAAAAGCTTTTTAAGCATTGCACTAAAAAAGAAAACAATTCGACACAAAATTAAATAAAGAAAAGCACAGTGATTCTTAACTTCACTTTGACTTTTATTTCATTGTATGAACCCAATATATTTCATGTTTTGGTCCTTTTCGTCTTTTATCTGGAGCTCACAGTGTCCATTTTGTCCCAAAAAAGATCTGGAATACTGATTTGTCTGACCACAATACACGTTTCTATTGTGTGATGGTCCATCCCAGATGCCTCCAAGCCCAGAGATGTTGATGCCACTGCAGGATATGGTTAACATAAGGCTTCTTTTTTGCACAGTAACATTTTAAGTGGAATTTATGAATGTAACTCCGTATTGGAAAGCTTGACAAAGGTTTGCTAAAGTAATCCCTTTCCCATGTGGTTATATCAACTATTGATGATTGATGATTCTTAATGCAGTGCTGTCTGAGGGATCGAAGATCACGAGTATCCAGCTTAGGCTTTTGCCTTTGCTCTTTATTCCCTGAAATTCATCCAGATTCCTTGAATTGTTTAATAATATTATGTACTATAGAGGGAAAAATATGCAAACCCATTCTAATCTTTCTTTGAGGAATATCGTTTTTAAATATCTCGATAATATTGTCATGCGTTTGTTGACAAACTGGAGATCCTCCGCACATCTTTGCTCCTCAAAGACTCAGTTTTTTGTGGATATTGCTTTTATACCAAATCATGATTAATAACACCTGTTGACATCACCTGTTTGAAATCACATCATTATTTAATTATTTTACCTCACTACAGGCCCTAATTTGCCCTGTCCCAACTTTTTTTGGAATGTGTTGCGGGCCTGAAATGCAGGAATGGATATATATTAACAAATGAAATAAAGTTGACCTGGCAAAATGTGAAATATATTGGGTTCATACTGTCTGCAATGAAATAAAAGTGAAAGTAAATTTAAGATTTAATTTTGCATTTTCCATACCATCTTAACTTTTTCTGATTTGGGGTTGTAGAATCAGATATGAGGCAAAGCGTTATAAGAAAGCAAAGCTACCTGTGAACCTAGAAAGCTGCTCCAGCCTATCTATCTATCTATCTATCTATCTATCTATCTATCTATCTATCTATCTATCTATCTATCTATCTATCTATCTATCTATCTATCTATCTATCTATCTATTGCCTTTTTTCATATCTAACCATATTGAACCATATGTTATATAGCCCCACAGATAGATAGATAGATAGATAGATAGATAGATAGATAGATAGATAGATCATGGATTGTCTTGTGGACAGTTAGTTTCCTTGCAGTGAATAATGACACAGAATCGGAATTGGACTCAACAAAGTAATAGAATATAAAAGAAATCATGATATGCAGTTAATAATGCACATTCACAACTTTAGAGAGTAGTATAACATTTTTATTTTAAATGTGCTCATGGTGGATTTATTGATTGGTCAGTGTTAAAGAGATATGCCAGTGGAGATGCCTGGAGGCCATTCCCAGAACTTTGGTTGTCAGTACTAGATCTGTATATTGAAAAAGTGGAGCCCTGCAAGGGTATTATAATGGGAAGCCCATAAGGGTACCAGGTTCTTTAGCTGTGAGTTGGGATTGAGGGATACAAAGACAAATGCAGAGACAACTAGAGCCTCCAAAGAAAATTCACTTTCAGAGGGCGTTCTTTAGCCTGGATCTGACTATAGAAATTGCCACAGAAGCAAATGTAGGGTGACATTTAAAGATTGCTGTGTGCAAGTTGCTATTTGATGGACGAGTCAGGAGCTGAGTCTGAGCAAGCAAAGACCTCAAAGATATAGATAAAGTGTGTGCGTGTGTGTTTTAAGAAATAATAAACTTTTAGGAACCAGAACAGAAAAACATCAAGCCAATTTTTAACTTGAATCCATGTCAATCAACTGCAGTATTATGAACTGCATACAAGCCAAAAAAATGGGAACAACAGAATTTCAATTTAAAAAAAAGCTTTGGTAGGTAGAACCACCTTGTTGGGTGTATTATGTCATTTGGTCAAATTTATAAAGCTAAAAAGAAAACAAATTAATTAAAAATGAAGAGTTCAGAGTAGGCAGTTATGTTTTGGTAGGCCCATGTCGGTCCTTGGCGTCTTTTGTGCTAACAGAAACAGAAGCTCAGCTGCGTTGTGCTGGCTGCTCCACAAGCAAGACTGAGACACAGGACTGCAGCATGGATGGTAATGAATGACTTTGTTGGATTGCAGAGAGACACTGACTTCAGAAGATAAAGTTAATAAATTAAACAAGATACTTTATTACCAAGTCTGTGATCAAAAGGACAAATAGTAGGTCATATGCAGACTAGGCAAAAATTTCTATATATCATAAGAATCCAAAAACAGATAAAAGCATCTCTAAGTAGAAAAATGTAGAACTCTAAAACACAAGAACATAAAGGAGCTCAAATGTACATAAGGCCACCAGGATGACATTGCATCAAATTTTTTTGTCTGTGTTTTTCTGCTTTGAAGGGCACCTTCATTTAACATGTATGACATGTTGCTTATCACGTGATGCACATTATTACATGTGATATAATCATGTTTGTATTATAAAAAAATAGCAGCATGCATTATGTGTCGTAGCAAACCTAATTTTATTAAACAAAAGACCCTTATGAGAGACTAGTATTTGAGCAAGCTGTGATACTTCTTAAGGTAAAGAACCTGGTTTTGAGCTTCATTTTGTTTTGACTTCAGTGTTAGGTTTAGCCCTACTAAAAGAATTAAACCTCTTAGCTATATTTTCAAATATTTCCCATATTTTGACACAAGGTTTTTGTTTTCCCAGTTTTGATCCCTGCTGTGTTTTGTAGTTAAGTTTCAGCTCCCGGTCCTTGTACTGTCCCTTATTTATGTCCTTATTGTCACTTGTCCATCTGTACCCTATGTCACAGTACTCTTCACAAAAAGAGGGCCCATAATCTTTAGCCAAGTTAAGTGATTTAATCAATAACACCCTTAAATTAACAAATGTTAGTTCTTATGCACTTTATTGGACCCTTATCTTCAAAGTATTGCTTTTTCTTTTATTTTTAAACTGTTCTCCTTCCTTATATGTAGTGCTCAACTAAGTTGATGCACATCTTTTTTGATTTTATTTATTTCAATACTACTGTAGTTCTACTCTTCGTTTTTGAAAACCTAGAATAGATATAAGTATGGCAGTGCACATCAAAGAGCTTCCTATGAGTCTACATTGAGAATCACAAATAATGGCAAGAAAGATATAAGATATATATTCTAAGCAACAGACACTCCAAAATAGGCATCTCAAATGTGAAATCTAATTGCCTTGTTTTGGAGTGTTAGGTTTCATATCCAGTTGAATATATTTGTGTTTTTTTATCATTTTTATTCTTTGTTATTTAGTTTGTATTATATAATTTATGGTTTGAACTTCTTAACATGGCATAAGGATGTGTGAGGCCTCCAAAAAACCCATAAAGCTGGCCAGGATTTTCACTGGTCTGTCAAGCGCAGTCTCACTTTAACCCAACTAGGCCCCAAATACCATCTACTGGAGCAGATCGAAAAATGTAAATCTGGAAAAGTAGCTATAAATATCTCAAAAAATATAACAAAGTCCCACAATGAAAATTATAACAATAAACCCCTACCTTGTATTGATGGGGAAAATGGAGAATCTTTAGATTTATTTGTGAAAATTAGGAAAAAAAAACAAGAAAATCTAAAAAAAAATGCAAACAGAGGCACACAGGAGTTGTCTAAAAGGCAATCCTAAGCAAAGTCCTAAAATAGAATCCAGAAATCAAAATCCTTAAGACAAAGCAGGAAATAATCAGGAAATCAATACATCCAACAACAACAACAACATTTATTTATATAGCACATTTTCATACAAAAAGTAGTTCAAAGTGCTTGAACAAACAAACAATAAAAGCAATGCCATCAAAC
Organism: Polypterus senegalus; assembly: GCF_016835505.1. Taxonomy (NCBI): domain Eukaryota; kingdom Metazoa; phylum Chordata; class Cladistia; order Polypteriformes; family Polypteridae; genus Polypterus; species Polypterus senegalus. Next base: position 98,788,677 of record NC_053164.1, read on the forward strand.
TCCAACAATAAATGAAATGCTCAACAGCCGAATCCTACTTCTGGCTGAAATATAAAGCCAGAAGGAGAACCCAGTAGCTATGAGGTCAAGGTAGAACAAGGAACATAGGCACATTTGAAAAGTACCCAATAACAGACATAACAGAAAATACATGAAACTCTGACACATAATAACATAAAGACAACTAAGATAACAATAACATATGTACATTTAGATTGATATAACACCTGCAATCTTCGATCCAAGGTCCAAAACAGCATAGCCACATAAAGGGAATAGTCACGTAAAAAGATAGGCATGATCACAAGGGTCAACGTGTTTGAAGTCACTGTGACAGTTTCTCTCTGCTGCAATTTTTGCATAAGTTATTATTTAATGGCAGAAATTTTGGAGATTTTACAGAAGGGATGTAGTTTCAAGATACCAAAGTTGAATTCCCCGAGTTTTAAGAAAACTTCCTAAATTCTAGTTGTAATTAGAAAATTGTACCTTTTTCCTCCAAGCCGTTCCTTTACATTACAACAAAGATCAGTTTCAGTTTCATGCATGCTGCTATTTTTTAGCAGAAAACTCCCATGATGTCATGGGTCACATGGCATGTGTATCATATACCTCGCCACTATGTAGCATTATAGCCATTAAATGCACATAACAGCTGTACAAGTGAAAATCAGAAACAAAATGGTGAAACGCATAAACAAGTAAGTTTAGAAAATGGTGTCACAAAAAAAATGTAAACAGAACTAATAAATTATAAAACAAAATGAAAATGTTATTTATTCAATCTTACACTCTTCCATGGTTGGAAGCACTCTTTTCCCATTTCCTATACTTTTTTTACAAGGTCATTTTTTTTGCTAACTTATTTTTATTATACACTTTAGTGATTGTGTACCTATTAGGAGATCTAGTCATGCTGACTGTGCTTTGTTAGATGCAAGCAGTAAGGTCTCACAAGATCATTTTATGGTTTCTGTTTAGTTTTAACCTTCAAATTTAAGTTAAGGGCAAGGATTCTGTGACAGGTGTCTGATCACACTTAGAGGCAATCTAACCTAGACACCATTAAAATATCCGACTACGCCACCCAGTTTTATTAAGAGACTGGAAACTGTTGAAATTTACCGATAATAGCACTAGGTTTGTTTAAAGTGTGTTGTTTAAACACACAATAAAAGACACAACAGTAATTTCAGGAAAAGCAACACTAACTTCTATTTTACAAGACAACATAAAGTACATTTAAAGATAAACAAAATAACAAAATCTAAAAATATCAGGAACAAATTTCCTTTTTTAAAAGGAAAACACACAGTTCACACTCTAAAAGTCCGTTAAAAACAAGAATTGGAGGATACAACCTTTAGCGGTGCAGAGTCCATTTTGCACACTGTCACCCCAACATTTAATCGTTCAACTGTCGACTTCGTCCAACAGAAGTTTTGTCAAATCGTGGAATCCCTTTCAGTGTCTCGTCATTCTTTTTCTCCACTTTGGGCTCCTTGTGTTGCTGAGACCTAGGGACGCCTCACTTCTCGTCCGCCAGCTTTGCTCGGTCCTGTCATGCAATTTCCGTCTCTCGCTGGACCCACAACCGTCTTCTTGTGGAGCTGTCTCTTCTTTCCTCTGGGTAAGTGTTGCCGTCCGTGTCCCTCACATTGCATCAGCCAAGTACCCCAGTCTGCCAGCGAGCCCCTGTGCTCTCTTTGAGTATCTTGGCAGCATTCTCAGTGGACTGTCCCTCCTGTGCCTTCTCCTGCCCAGAAGTTTAAATCTCCTTTAGTCCCTGCCAATTTCAGTCCTGGACAATTGGTTTAAACAATGGCACATCTAAATTTAACAATTAATGAAAGTACAAGTTAACAAAATGTATTGTTACCAACCATGAATGAGTACAGATATGCTGATTAACTTCCAAGTCAGGTAAATACAAACATCCTCCAAGGAATGAGCAGGTCTGTTATCACAACTTTGTGTTGTTTGTATACTCAACCAGTCAAAACTTCAAAGTGGTGACTGCTTTGCAAGACAGCAAATACCTACATCTTGCAGACAACCATGTCAACAATCAGTAACGGGATTATCCATGAAATTTGCCTTTTAACTTCTTGCCCCAGTCCAAACAATGGGTGCTTATTGTCTGTTCATCTGCTGTTTTTAAATGTAATATTTACATGTTCCTTTACCTAAGAGAGAAATGGAACCACCCAGTGTACAAAAATGTCCCCCTCTGACAATTCTTTTCCACCCTTTGTTATCACTTGTTACACTTTAACCAAAGTGACAAACAGCACACATAAACATTGATGTTGTGTACACTTTTGGTCAATACGTACTCCGGACAGTCCTCTTCATATCCCACTGTCAGTAGTAGCATGACACTTGATTTTGCAGTCTATGTATTGTTGTTGAATTGAACAGGACACTAATAAGCACAAATGCTAGAAACTTGTAATTTACAAATATTAATACACAGGAGGTAATCTTTGGCAGGTCATGAAATAAGTATGACTCCACATTCCTTCGGTGTAAATGAAGTGGATGTCTATAAGTGGACCTTGCAGTTGACTAGTATTTCATTAAGGGTTGGCCTCTGCAATTACACACTTAAATCAGAAAGTCTGAAAAGGGGAATGGGAAAAATCCAGCTATGATGGAGAAAAGACATGCAGTTTATATAATCTGTCTAAATTTGCAGCCATTCCTTCAGGGAAACAGGAATTAGGTTCAGCAGTAATGGCTGCCAAGCTCCTTTGACCTCAATGGCCGTATGTACTTTTATTTAAGACAGCCAACCTAATTTCACAGTAGGCCTTGCAATATACCTGCACACCAGGGATCTGCCACAATTGAGACAGGCTGGAGTTCTGCAATTAAATTAAAGAACAGCGGCCAAAATACATCTCCTGTGCATCACTAATTCCAACTGATGGATTGCTTGATTAGCCTCTGTGTTATTGCTCCCATGACTTCATTGATCCTATACTTTTTGACTCTCAATTCCCATTGATCTCTCCTATACATGATCAAACTCACAGATCTTTTCGACAAGATAATAAGCGTTTAGACAAGAAAGTTCAGCAGGGATTTGGGGTCTTTCTTTATCAAAAACATTTGTCCGAATGCAATGTGGGAATGTTGGCACTATACCCATTACTTTTTCTTTAATTTTATTTTCTGCCCCTAATGTGCTGGGCTGATAGACTTATATTGTTAGCTGACCTTGCTTTATATTGAGAAAACCTGCTGTAAACATAGAGTGATGACTTGGAAGCTGGATGAATAAATGCTAGACACGAGTCCAATGTACTTAAACTGGAGTGGCTGTCTTGACACAGTATCTGTGCAAAGGGCTTGAATTTGACCTTCATTAGATGATGGATGTGCTGAAGCACATAAAAATCTGTGAATAAGAAGAAATCAGAAACGGCACCTAGTGTACAGTGGGGCGTCATAGCTGTGATTAGCTTTGCATTTTTAGAGGTGAAAAAAATGATGTTTTCCTCTTGTCTTGTGCTTAATAAGAGCAATCCTGGTGCAATGTGACCTGCCAGGCTATCACCCGTGGGTGTTTTGGTGCTGGCTGTCTCTTGACTTTTTGGCAGTGGGCAATCCCCGTGTAGGCTGTTTGGCAGCAAGGAACTTAGCAGCTTGGCAGTGGGCAAACATGGCACAGAAGCTGCAACACCCTCTGTCTCAGAATATGCAGATAACATAATTAAAAGGGGGATGGCATGGTGGCACAGATCCTGTCTGAGTGGGGTTTGTGTATCCTTCTTGTGCTGCTGTGGGTTTTTCCAGGTAATTCACTTTCTACAAATATCTCATACCATGCAGGTAAGATTAACTGAACATTGTCTCCACAAGACTTAGTGGGCTTAGTAAATTATAACATTACAGTAACATTGACTGTTATCCAATTAAGGTTCATAACTATCTGAGTTAACTGTACATTATGTTAGACAGCTGCCTTTTTTCTCTGTACTGACCTGAAAAGTTTCAATGGATATACTGAAATGGGAGAGCATGCAATTGGAACACTGACAATGCCAGGACTGAGATCTGAACCCTAGGCTCTATATCTGAGAGGCAGCTGACCTATATGAACTCATCAGCCATTTTATTAGGTAACACCTTGCTAGTACCAGGTTGGACCCCCTTTTGCCTTTAGAACTGCCGTAATTCTTCTTGACATAATTTCAGCAAGGTGTTGGAAGCATTCCTCAGGGACTTTGGTCAATATTCATAGATTTTCTGGTTGCACATCTATGATGCAAGTCTCTTGTTCTACCACATCTGAAAGGTGCTCTGTTGGATAGAGATCTGGTGACTGTGGAAGCCATTTGATTACAGTGAACTCATTGTCATGTTCAAGAAACCAGTTAGAAATGATTTGAGCTTTGTGACAATGGTGCGTTATCCTGCTGGAAGTAGCCATCAGAAGATACACTGTGGTGATAAAGGGATGGACATGGTCAGCAACAATGCTCATTTGCTAGTATGAGGCCCCAAAGTGTGACAAGAAAATATCCCCCACACCATTACACCACCACCACCAGCCTGAACCATTGATACAAGGCAGGGTATGTCCTTGCTTTCATGTCATTGTTGCCAAATTCCGACCCTACCATCCTAATGTCACAGTAGAAACCAAGATTCATCAGACTAGGCATCATTTTTCCAATCTTCTATTGTTCAATTTTGGTAAACCTGTGTAAATTGTAGCCTCAGCTATCTGTTCTTAGCTAACAGGAGTGGCACCAGTGTGGTCTACTGCTGCTGTAGCCCATCTGCTTCAGGATTTGACATGTTGTGTGTTCAAAGATGCTCTTCTGCATACCTTGGATGTAACGAGTGGTTATTTGAGATACTGTTGCCTTTCTATCAGCTCAAACAAGTCTGACCATTCTCTTTTGACCTCTGGCATCAACAAGGCATTTTCACCCAGAGAAGTGCCATTCACTGGATATTTTCCCTTTTCTGACCATTCTCTGTAAATCCTAGATAGAGATAGTTGAGTGTGAAAATCCCATTAGATCAGCAGTTTCTGAAATACTCAAACCAGTCCATATGGTACCAACAACCATGCCTCGCTCAAAGCCACTTTCTTCCCCATTCTGCTGCTTGGTTTGAATTCCAGCAGGACATCTTGACAATGTCTACATGTCTATATGTATTGGATTGCTGCCATGTGATTGGCTGATTAGATAGTTTGAACTGGTGTACTTAATAAAGTGGCCAGTGAGTGTATTATGACACCATATCTCTATTTAGTTTTAAAAAATTAAAATGCAGATGTATTGTAGCTCACTGTTAGGTGTGGCCTCAAACATATTCCGTTTATTCACAAGACCATCCAGCATACAGCCATACTAAAGTCAGATTGTTTTATAAGTTCAGGTCTATGTATGCACCACACACACACACATATACATATACATATACATATACATATACATATACATATACATTTTTTCATCCATATAGTGTATATAGATATTATATATATTATATATAAAATACCTTTTACAGATGGAACTTTAAGCAATATAAGAGATCTGTTCAATTTTACACAGTGACTCAGAAGTCAGGATTAAACCTGCAACCTAGTGGTTTAAAGCCCACTGTTTCATTCACCATGCCACACTGCCAGTGCCAGCCAGCTGCCTTTCTTGGCACAGATTCTCTGCTGCTCTTGCTCTGTGATTTTCAATACAGCCAACTTCTTCCTTCACTCTTCAAGCTTGGCAGAAATACCAAGCTGGATCCCTGGTGATGGCAGCCTCAGTTCTCAGCAATTTTCCTGATGCCAGTAATTTCTCTCTGAAAAACAAAGTGGAAGTAGTATCCCCTCTCACTAGCCTATCACCTTTTTCTAAAGCTTTTCTCCCTTAAAAAGAGTGTAGACCACTTTTGAGTAACCCCATTCAAAAATAAATCGCATCCTGTATATCTGCACTATAATTTCTTGCTGTTAGATGAGCCCTTGAAGAACCACACATTGACAGTATGGCGTAATTGCTAAAATACTGAACATATAACTCCAAGGTTGGCGGTTCATTTTCCTATGTGTGTTACTCTGACTAAGTCATTGAACCTGCCATGTTAAAAATGTAAGCAATTGTGTTAAATTTTTAAATGGTGCTTCATTAGAATGAAGTTTAGTGTTTTAATTTGTTCTTGTTTATCATGGCAGCAGAGAGTGGTGATGTGTTACATTTTGTTCAGACATACAAATAAGAATTGAACTGTATTCTGTAAATTATAACTAGATAGATAGATAGATAGATAGATAGACAGTCAATATATAAAATAAATTGCAGATTTATTTGCAGATTTCCTCATGAAAGCTACTAGAGAGTCCCCCTGGGGAACTACATATAAGGCACATTATAAAGTGTCAACCTCACTCTTCTACCTCATGAAGCATACTTTTCAGTGTTGCAGGTGTGAGAGTTATTAGAATGAATAGAAGGCACTCACTGCTGTTGCAGTAGCAATTTAAAAATGTGCATTAAAATGAAACCACATTATCAGAGCACCCAATTAAGTAAGAAACTTTAACCCTTTACCTTATTAAGTTGCAATACTTATGAGTGATTAAGAGCTCAGTTACAATGAACTAACTGATGTAGAGGATCTTGGGATGGCAACGTCAAGAAATGTAAATCACGTCTGCAGCCAGGGGAAGGCAAGCTGGCCACTTCTTGAAATTTGAAGTGATGTATGTGGTCTTACAGTGCAGGAAGGGATTTTGCCAGTTAAGAGAACTCTCGGCCTAGCAGCACTTAGGGAGAATGCAGATCAAAGATGTTCTCTCATTATGCAGGCCAAGCTGAGATCGAGTCAGTCACTGTGTGTACTTGAAGGATTCTCCCAGCTCAGCACTACCACTGAAACGTTATTTATGCAAGTTAAGGATTTCTTTCTGAAGTCTGTAAGGAGCTTTAGGATGAGTGCTGAGGGAGGCTTGTCGGATTTTAAGCTATTTAACACTGCAAGATGTGAACATTGTCTCTTGAAATATCCAGTCTTTTAAAAGTCTTCATTCTTTAGCAAACTAAACGTTCAATTGCCCTTGTTCCCTGACCAGAATTTTCCATTCTGATTCTGCTTTAAAGAGAAACATGCCTGTTCCTTATGTCTGCTATGCTGTTCTCGTAAATTTGTCTAGATAATTAAGATAGTTACTTCTTTTGAAGTGTCTATGGGTATAACTGCACATTTACTGCTTCATGTAAATTTCATCTGAAAGAGAAATGGACTGCTTGACAAGTTGGCAGCAAGGTTAGGACCACTGCCAACATTTCCTAGAGTTGAAGCCTAGAACTAAATCCTAAATGAATGGATATATTTATAAATAGAAGGCATGGTGGCAAAACTCTGTGGTCTCACCCCTTCAGCGCTCTAAGTTTCATTTCTGACCTGGTTGCTGTCTGCATGAAATTTATATGTTTTCTTGGTATCAATGTGGGGTTTTCTCCAGTATCTCAAAGGTGTGTTCTTGAGGCTAGCTACAATAAATTGGTCTGGTATGAGTGCTTGCACACCAGGTGCCCCATTGATGGGTAGTTCCTTAAGTTCCTAAACTTAACCGGTAGCCAGTGTAAGGATTTAAGAACTGGAGTTATGTGTTTGTATTTTCTTGTTCTTTTAATAATTCTTGCAGCAGCATTTTGAATTAACTGGAGGCTGTATAAAGAACAGTTTGAATATCCAGTGAACACCGCATTGCAGTAGTCAATCCTGCTAGAAATAAATGCATGAATTAAAACTCCTAGATTGTGTGCTGATTCAGTAAAATGAATTGTGATTCCAACAGAGTTAAATGATGACAAAATATTGTTGTGATCAGCATCGTTCCCTCCAACAATTAACAAAATGTATGTTAGTTGCTTTCCGTAAAAAGGCCTGATCTGAGTGACCTTGTTCTGCAATGGACTGGCATCCATTTGTTTTATGTCTTGTGCTCAATACTTTAGGAGTATCCTCTGGTTCCTCACAACCCTATAATTGGATTGAACAAGTTCCATAAATGAGATGAAGAATAGAGGGGACATGGGTTCCATAGCTGACGCAGACACCTTCTCATAGAATTTTGCACACTGAGTATAGGCAGGTTCTCCACATCATAAAGATATGTATCATAGGTTAACTGGTCCAATATAACTCGGTGTCGGTGTGTGCCTAAAAGCTTCATAGAGTGGATTGCCATTCTGGCCATCTGGTTTCTGTCAGAGTATCTTCCAGCTCTCTAGACAAAAAAAAAAAAAAAAAAAACAGAGTTAGAAATGAATAGATGAATGGAAGTTGGCCTGGTGTAGAGGTGTGGTACATTAGTGTGATCCACAATGGATTAATGTCTCATTCATAGTTGATTTGTACCTAGCACCTGATTTTTCATGGGAATAAAGTCATGATCAGAATGTCTTGGTAAAGGTAAAAGCATATTCAATAAATGGGTGGATGTATTCCCTCTTCTCAGGGTTGACTGTACCATATAGACAAACTAGGTGGCAAAGTTTTTGATATGCAGCATTTTGTCCCTCACTACAGACGCATCATTTACAAACACTCATGCTCGAAAGTCACTGCTTGATCCAAGGTCTGTATTGCATCACTCTCAAAACTGGAAGAGGGACACTCCCCCCACCCCACCCCCTCTACACACCAGCTGTTATTTGGTAATTGACTATGTGGTTTGGGTGCAACTTTTATAGGGCCATAAGAAACCTAGTTCATATTGTATACTGCCTTTCACAGGCCTTGTGACTACTCCTCCATTCTGATAGGTGGCAGCAGAATGGCCCTGTATGTAAAGTCTATCTAATGTGTAGTTCACAGCTACCTGCTGGGGTGAGCAGGAACCCTTTGTGTTCCTTTAGTGGAACACTTGGTCTCTGAACTCCTGGGACAACTACGTAGAAACACTAAGGAGTTCTACAAGGCCTACCCATGGAGATTCAAGGATCATTCCTGACCCAGGAAATGTGAAGGTTTAAAAAGCTGTCTTGTGCTGTTGAAATGGTTTTAGCCCCATTTTTAATAATCCCTCATGACCATTAAGCTTGTACTATGTTGTGCATAAAATCATAAGCCAGTGTGTTTATTAGACTGGAATTCAAGACTTGTGTGAGGTAGTGGAGCACCCAGGATATGGTTTCTGTTGATGCATGTATCCCTTGTTTTTGTTTTTTTGTGTATTATTTTGGTAAAGTTCCATGGCACCTTGGCATCTATCTTTCGTGTCCTGACTGGGCCTGTCTTCAGTTCTTCATCTTAATTGTCCAAACTATAGTTCATCATTTTGGATCAGTGTTTGAGGTTGAACATTTGTAATGTATACTTCAGTATTCTTCTTTTCTCTTTACTGCCATGATTTCATCACAAAATCCCCCACGAGGGCTGCATTCCTCCTCCACCTATCAGCACAATGTGCACACATTTAGCAGGTGATTTGTTTTTTCGTCACACTTCCCTCATCATCTGTATAATCTTTTCTCCTGTTGATGTGTGTGTGGCCTTGTGCGTCATCTCTTCTTTTCTACTCATTTTTATTTTAAGGGTTTTCTTTATTATGGTTGTCAGTGGTAGAAGCAGAGCCTGTCACTTCAGTATTGCTTTAATAATGTCAAATCTGTTTCTTATTTGTAGAGTAAATTGTCACAGTCTAAGACTGACTTAAGACTAATTATGACAACTGTACGTAGAATTTACACTTCTGATTTGTTTTCCTATGACATTGCTCCACCCACTTTCACAAAGTCAAAAATATATTTTTGGTATGCTATGATGCTACCAAAATATGTGAACATTCAAGGCAATTTACCACACTGTCACTAGAGGGAGCTCCACTTGTTTTCTGTTTTTCCCTGACAATTAATAATGTTTATTCAATAACAGAGTCAACAAAATACTGCTCTGCTAAAGACTTTCTAATCTATCCAGTTGGTGATTTGCATCTCCACTAAGTAATTCTGAGGATCTGTGTTGTGAAAGGTTCACTAACAGTCAAAAAGTTTTTATGGGCTGCATGGGCACCATACTTTACAGGCTTAACAAAAAGGTCAGACTCTATGAGTGATTCAAACAGGCACCACACTATTATGAGAAAAACTGGTTCAAGACTACAAATCTGATTGTAATTGATCTACAGTACAAACACATATAAAAGTTAGTTTGAAGCTCATGTGGTTGCACAGAGCAAGAGTTGGTTCAAGATCTTTTATGCATACACCAGAAAATAAAGGACTCACTGTGCACTAGAGGTACTAAAACCAGAAGTGGACCCAAAAACATGCTCTTCTGCAGATGTGAGGCAAGTAGTCTCATTTGGAACAGAGGCTAAACATTTTGAGAACAATGGAGGAATTTGTTGGACAAAACTAAGATTTGGATGTGAGTGGCAGTAGGATTTGCGTTGTAGGAGCTAAGTTACCGGAACTATTCTATAACATTTCAGTAATTATTTATCTCTCTGATGCTGATCTTTCTGATCATAAAATAGGTCATTATTTAGGCGGAGTGGTGGCAATTGAAAGGTTGCCGGTTCGAATCCCGTAAAATGGCAAAAGGGACTCTGCTCTGTTGGGCCCTTGAGCAAAGCCCTTAACCTGCAATTGCTAAGTGCTTTGAGCAGTGAGAAAGGCGCTATATAAATGCAAAGAATTATTATTATTATGATAGTCATTGATGAGAAGAATTCATAATTAATTACAAAATTATAGTATTTGCCATAATTCTCGAGACATTATTAAAAATTAATTTGAGGGTTCCTCTAGAGTGCCTCTTTCTCTTTCACGATTTGGCTCAAAACTAATTAGCACATCGTCATCTCATAACAAACTTAAGTTTCAAGTTTGGTATTTTTCCGTCCAGCTATTTTAGCTCCAGACTGTCTTCAGGAGACTGTGACACAGAGACACACACACAGTCTGCCACACACTCATCATCGAGACATTGATGTTTTTGGTATCAGGGGACCCTAAAACGTCAAGATCCATTGAAAACCAGAGATCAAAATTTTTGATGAATCTAAAGCTGTCGCTCCACCCCCATAGATGATCGGTTGTTGTGGGGGAGGGTGCAACACAATAAATAAATAAATATGCAAATAAATGAAAGTACTGAGAAATGTGGCAATAAATAAAGAAAAAGAGAACAAAACATAGGAGTAAATAAAAAATGTGTCACATTTATTTTTACATTTCATGATGCTTTTATTTATTTGTATATTTATTTATTTAATTTTGTCCACAATATTCCTTCTTAAAGAATGAAGCATTGTAGTAATATTTCCAGGTAAATGGCCTCTAGATCCTCTCTCCCTGGTATAAAGAAGTGAATATTAGTTTAGTTCTGTCCATTGGGAATTATGAGATTTTTTTTTCCTCTTTGTTGTCTTTTTGCCATCAAATCTAACCCAGAGCCAAGGGGTTTCCCACAAGTGTTATCAAACTCGAACATGCTGATTGTTTTGTTTGTATCCTGAAAGATGGATGAAGAAGCCTGGCCAGAATCAGAAAGATTCTGCCATTTTCAGACAGAGTGGTACAAAGTAGAAGCAGCCGTGTACTACAAACATCATGACCCAACTCCATGAAGCCCATACCCTGCCAAGCTACTAATTTCAAATTATTCCGATTAGACATCTGTGGACTTTCAGAACACTGTGGAAGACAGGTCTTCTTATGCAGGACTGCATTTCATGTTATTTCATTTGAATTTTCCTCCCTTCTAATAACAGCCATTATTTTTAATATTCTCATCTTTTTCAGTTACCCATGTCATTGTGTATATATGACCTTTTGAAAGCTTTTTATTACAATCAAAATATACAGCAGTATTCAGGGGGATGTTCTGAATTATACCCAGTGCTGCTGGGATTGATTTGACCCCTCATGACCCTGAAGAAGATGAAATGGGTTTCAGAATGTTATGTTGTATTTTTAAAAATTAGGCTGGCACAGTGGAACACTACTGCCTCAAGTCAGGTTGAACTTCCATTCCAGGCACTGCTTAAATGTAATTTTCTAGTAATTCCTGCTGTTTTTATCTGCACTCTGTCCTTCCTCCCACATCTCAAATACATTTGGCTGTGTTAACTTAATGGCACAAGTGAGGTGTATGTCAGGATAAGACAGATTAACTTCGTGTTCAGTGTTAGTTCCTGTCTGGGTTACCAAGTGCCAAAATGGTCTTATTCCCCATACCTTCTTCCCTTGGATGAGTGTTTCTCTTACTAGTCTGAGTCTTATTTAAATAACAAAACAGTTGGCCCTTTTATTCATCTTCTGGCTTCCTTGAAAATAAAAATTATTAAGTGAGCTCAGAAAATGGATGGATTTCAAAAGGTAAAATGCGAAACATACTCATGCTACATATTCACACCAGTTTATTGCCAACTGTTTTACTTTTACATATTTTTCATTACTCTGTAATTTCACACAGATGTCATATGCTGCTTTTAACTACAGTGTATTTCAAAAAACTACACTGTGTGGCCAGAAGGGGGTGCCACTGAGTCCCAAACCCCAAAACCCAACAACACCAAGACAGTCCCAGATTCAAAAATATGTGTTTTTATTCACTCAAAGAACCTTGACAAGTTAGATCCTCCAGTATGCCATACAATTTCAGTAATTTCTTCTCTCTCTTTTTTCTTCTCACCTGTCTTCAGCAAGTATTGTCCAACTTTCTTCTGACCCTGACTCTTCACGAGAGGTGAGATGCCTCCTTTTACCTTGGATCCGGTAGTACCTGTGAAAGCACTTCTGGGAAATATGGAAGCTTGGCGAAACACTGAAGTCATCTACTGGCAGCTCCCCCTGGTGGCACCCAAGGACTCAGACACCATCACCCTTCAGAACTACAATTCCCAGGAAACCCTGCAAATGTATTGACCCCGATATTCAGATTTTCCCAGTCCATCCATTATTCTGACTTCCCGACTCGGATTAGGATTGAAAACCAATCCAGCTGGGCTGCACCTTCATCCACGTGATTTCCTCCCGGCTGGGTAAGGGACCACACTCCATCCCAATCAGGATGTCTGTCCATCCATTACGGCACTAACTGTTTTAAGCGTAGTCACTCCGGTAATCAATTATCCCTCCTAAACAAGGAGTCTCAGAAACGCAGGTTTTCTTGTGCTTATTTCTTTACTTCACTCGGCATCTCGATGATGTCACACACTCAAATTACAATTCAACCATATATGGTCTGTCACATCCTGCTGACCACGTATAACATATTGTAACATCTTTCCTTTTTTTTTTTTATATATACTGTATACAAGAAACAACATAACATTACAACTTGTGCACCACAACATAACAGTGTATACTCAAAATTATACTTCAGTGTCTTAAGATCAGTCAAACATATTTAAACAAAATCTGTCAAGTGTGTTGGTCTCTTAACTATTCTGCCACTTCTAGTTATCACAACACTGTTGCTGGTGTCTGAATGGTGTGCGCGTGTTATGCATGACTCTTGTACTGCCTTTGAATGTCCGTCATCTGGATGATTAGTCTGCTCCTGCTTGACAGTTGTGTTCCGTGTGTCTGCTCTCTGCGGTCCTCCCGGCACAGTTCTGAGATGTTTCACATTTCTCCGTACAACAGTTCCATTTTCCAGTTTGACATTATATGATCGGTTATTGGTCATTCTTTCCACCTTTGCCGGTGTCCAGTGTGCTCTACGCTTCGTGTCCAACTGAACTCTTACTGGTTCTCCCTCCTTCAGAGGTCTAAGATCTTTCGCTCCTCTGTCGTAGTAGTAGGCTTGTTTGCGTTGGTTGACTTCTACCGCATGCTCTGTGTTCATAACACCTGGCTGCAGGAGGCTGTCCCGTGTCAGCTGTAATGTCTTAGTTCTTCTGCTCATGAGTCTTTGGGCAGGACTGGCATTGAATCCCTGAGATAGAGTGTTCCTGTGCTCTAGTATAGCCAGGTATGGCTCAGCTTTCAGCTGAGTTTTCTCCTCTGGCCATTCCTGAGCTATCACTTGCTGCAACATCTGAAATGTCTCATCCTTAGCAGTTTCTCTCTGTATCTTTTGTAGAATCCCCTCTGATATGGGTAGGTACTGCAACATGTTAATTGTCTCTATTTCTGTCTCTACTGATCCTTCTGCAGCACACTCTGGTAGGTACGCTCTGCTGAGAGTATCTGCTAGGTGCATCAGTCGACCTGGCACATAGACAACATTAATGTCATATCGTTGCAGTCTCAAAAGCATTCTCTGTAATCTCTTGGGTGCATTAAGCAATGGCTTTCTTATGATGGTTTCCAAGGGTTTGTGGTCTGAATGTACTTCTACTTTCCTGCCATAGGTGTATTGGTGAAATTTCTCCATTCCAAAAAGAATTGCCAGGCATTCTTTTTCAATTTGTGCATATCATTTTTCTGTGGCTGTAAGGGCTCTGCTGCTATAAGCGACTGGTTGTCCTGCCTGCAAAAGTGCTGCACCCAGGCCTGTCTCAGAGGAGTCAAATTGAGGAACCAGGTCATCTTCTGGATTATAGTACTTCAAAACAGGTGCTGAGGCAATCATTTGTTTCAATTTGTTGAATGCGTCCTCCTGTACATCAGTCCACTCCCAAATCACGTCTTTGTGTGTCAGTTGCCTCAATGTGTCACAGCTGTCTGATAAGTGTGCGCAAAATTTGGACAAATAGTTCACCATACCATAATAATCTCTGGAGTCCCTTCACATCTGATGGCCTGGGCATCTCCAATATGGCTCTCACCTTCTCTGGGTCAATCTTTAGTCCTTCGGAAATCAGTCTGTGTCCAATGTATGGCACCTCTTTCTGTCTTAGCTTGAGTTTGTTAAAGTTTAGTTTGATGTTTCTGTCTCTACAACGGTCCAAAAGTAGTCTTAGTTTTGTGTCATGGTCTATCTCAGCTGCCTCATCGTTGTCGCCTTCCCCACAGACAAGGATGTCATCTGCTATTATCCGAATTCCTGGAAGCCCCTCCAATGCCTGAGTCAACCTGTGCTGGAACACTTCTGGAGCCTGGCTGATTCCCATGGGCATTCTAATCCATCTATACCTGCCACATGGCGTTGCGAAGGTAGTGAGGTAGCTTGACTCTTCTGTAAGCCTTATGTGCCAGAAGCCGTCCTTCATGTCACACACTGTAAAAACTCTCGCTTTGGTCAGATCGGGGAGAACATCATCTATGGTGGGCAAGGGAAAATGTTGACGTCTCAGAGCTTTGTTTAGTGGTCTTGGGTCAATACAAATTCTGAGTTTTCCAAATGATTTCTTCACCACCACCATGCTGCTAATCCAATCCGTGCTCTTTTCCACCTGAGCTATAATGCCTCTCTCTACAAGACTTCCCAGCTCATCTTTTAGATGTTTCATTAGTGCCACAGGAACTCTTCGCTTTGGAAGCCTCACCGATTTCACTGCAGGATCCTCCTCTAGGTTATATTCTCCTTCCAAGCATCCACCCCCTTCAAATACATCAGCATACTCCCTATGCATGTCGCTCTTGTCCCATGGTTCCTTTTCTCTGCGTCTTTCTGTGGTAACAATATCATCAATTGCCATAATATTTTCATGCTGTATTCTTACCAGATCCATTGCTTGCATGGCCTTGTTTCCCAGCAGGGGCACTGACGAGGTTTCCTCCACTACAATAAACTCCAGCCGGTACAGTTTTCTGTTTCTCGGGTTTCTTATTTTTATTCTGCATTTTCCGACTGGTTTCAGGGTGCTCTTATTATACATGACCAGAATCTGTTCAGTCTTTTCCATCACTGTGTCAGGGTTTAGCAGCTGAATGGGGATTACGTTACAACTGGCTCCGTAATCTAGTTGAAATTTTACTAGTCTTTCTCCTATCAACATGGTTGCAAACAGTTGTTTTTCCTGTTTGTCCACCCTCATTTGCGAACTAAGGCTTAGGATTTCCTGAAACGGTTCCTCTTCTATTTCTGCTACACTGTGTATTCCTTTTCTCTTAATCTCTTTTGTTTTGCATGTGGCAGCAAAATGGTTCAGTTTGCCACATTTTCTGCATTGCTTTCCATAAGCTGGGCAACTCAGTTTTTTCCACTCATGCTGCTTTCCACAGAATTTACACTTAAATGTTGGTGTTTGTTTGGCACCCTGACCTTGTTGGAGTCTCTGTACTGTGTGCACTTCTTCAACTTTCTGTCCCTCGATGGTCATCACATTCTCTTTTGACAGTTCTGATGCTCTACAAATTCTTATGCATTTCTCAAGGGTCAGGTCTGACTCTCTTAATAGACGTTCTCTCACTTGTGAGTTTAGTATGCCGCACACAATTCGGTCTCTAATCAGTGAATCTTTAGCCGAACCAAAATTGCACGTGTCTGCCAGCAATTTCAAATCAGTAATATACTTGTCAATCATTTCGTGTGAGTTCTGATTTCTGGAGAAAAATTTGTACCTTTCTACTGTTTCGTTCGGTGCCGGATTGCAGTGGTTTCTGAACGCGGTTAACAGCCATTCCAATGTCAGTTCACCGGCAGCCGGGTGGGCAGCGCCTAGCGTCTTACTCAGTTCCCTCCTGGTTTCTCTGATTAGATATTGGAAAACTTTTACTTTCATCTTGTCATCCGCATCTGTAAGCGATAAATCAATGTACAGGGAAAACTCCTCTTCCCATGCTTTCCAAGCTTTTGGTATGTTTGTTGCATTCCAGTCAAAATTCGCTGGAGGCTTCAATCCGAAAGCACCCTCCATGATCGGCATGCGATTCTCTTAATCGCTTTTTTTCGTAGCAATTTACCTCAGTCTTTCACTTTTCTTATTGGTAATTTACCGCTGCCACCATGTTTTAAGCTTAGTCACTCCGGTAATCAATTATCTCTCCTAAACAAGGAGTCTCAGAAACGCAGGTTTTCTTGTGCTTATTTTTTAACTTCACTTGCGCATCTCGATGATGTCACACACTCAAATTACAATTCAACCATATATGGTCTGTCACATCCTGCTGACCATGTATAACATATTGTAACACTAACAACTGACAGTGCTGAGATGGCATACATGGCAGTGCAGAGGAGAGCATTGGCACCACCTGACCCTCAGATGTCATTCCCTGCTAGTGTCCTTTGCACACAGCTGCTATACCCTCCTGAGCTTCATACTATTTTCATCTGAAGTTCATGGTTTGAACTGGGTTTGAACTGGGTTCGTGCTACAACTCTAACAACACTAAGCTGGTTCACAAATATGAGTCTTTGCAGAATCTATTTCAACACATTCCAATAATGACAACATAACATTCTTAAACCCACTTTGTGTAATTTAAAGTCACAGCAGCAGATGCAATCCTAGCAGAACTGAATAAATTCAGGTGGGGCACCAATTCATCAGAGGGCCCCAGTCATGAACACACCCAGATTCACACTTGGCTGTTTTACATGACACATTCAGCTGACTCAAAATGTTGGATCTGTGAGTTCCTCTCTACAATGGTGAAGAGTTACATATTTCAATGCATCCAAAATATCATAATGTACAGTATTTTTAGGAACATGCCTTAAAATCTACATCTGTTTGTAGAATTTTAAAATAAATTCTGCATATGTTTTACCTAAATATGAACACACAGCTTCCTCACCACTCTCTTGGCTTTCTGTACATTACCAGAGCTAACTGCTGTCCTTTATCATTTATTTCTCCGTTTGGTCAAAAACTCCCCAAATGTATGAATTGTGAAGTCATCAAGCTCCTAAAACGAGCTTAGTGACTAATAGCAGAAATCAGTAAGTTTAATTATGCTGGAGCTACACATGCATGATGACAGATCTAATCACATAACAAAGAATAATGGAATCTATACTAATAAAAGGCAAAGCCCTCACTCACTCACTCATTCACTCACTCACTCACTCACTCACTCACTCACTCACTCACTCACTCACTCACTCATCACTAATTCTCCAACTTCCCGTGTAGGTAGAAGGCTGACATTTGGCAGGCTCATTCCTTACAGCTTACTTACAAAAGTTGGGAAGGTTTCATTTCGAAATTCTACGCCTAATGGTCATAACTGGAAGGTATTTTTCTCCATTAACTGTAATAGAGTTGAGCTGGAAAGACGTGGGGGGCGGAGTTTCATGTGACATCATCACGCCTCCCACGTAATCACGTGAACTGACTGTCAACGCAGTACGTAGAAAACCAGGAAGACCTCCATAAAGCGCTTAAGAAAACATGCATTATATAATTGAGAAGGCAGCGAAACAATAAGAAGCGAGCGAGTGACATATACTACCATATTCATGAGTGCTGCTACCTCGGAAAGAAAGCAAGGTGTAAACCTAAACTTTAAATTAAGTTCATAGACAGGCTACCGCTGGCATTTCACATGCCCACGGGAATGTGGGATACAAGTTTAATGAGAGGACGCAGGATATAAACGAGAGTTTTGATCACTTTGTAACTAAGTTAAAATTGTAGCCGAAGGGGTGTGCTTATGCAAATTCCGAGAGACTGTGTTTGTGGGGGATTGACAGTTAAGGCGGGTGGGGGAGTCACGTCATCATCACCCCTCCCATTTACCTCATTTCGCTCTGAGCTGAGCTTTGCGGCTAACGCTGTCTTCCGAAGCAACTTCGTCACACTGCCACCAAATACTCACAGAAAAATCCACAAGTTAATACACACTCTGAATCTAGAGTTTCTCCACACTGAATACTCCAGGCACTACTTACAAAAGGTTACATTGACAATCGTGTTACGTTATTTTTAAAATCTTTCCTTTTCTTAGCACAAGCACAGCTGAGAAGCTTTGATGCATGTGCTCCATAACGCGTTAAAAAATAATGCATTTAATCACACTTTGCATTACAAGCAAAGGGAGCTTTTGTCAATGCATGATTTCCTGGTACACCGATTACATTGATCAGGGCATCCCGATTCATTTTACCCTCGCACCACCTTAGTTTGAGAAGAAGTATAAAAAATATGAGGTTAACACAGAAAAACAGATCACCAATTCAAGCTTTATGAATAATCGATTCGCCATCAATAATTGTTTTGGTAAAGCCATCCTCCTTCCATTTTATAATTTTTCCGCCACTAGCCATGATTAAATGAACGGTAAAAAGTAAGAGCAAGCTGGTGACTTATTTAGGCAGGAATATATATGACAGCAACACTCATGACAATGTCAATCATGTTACGTTATTATTAAAAGGTTTCCTTTTCTTTTTCATTACTTCTTTAACACACTACTTCTCCGCTGCGAGGCGCGGGTATTTTGCTATATATATATATATATTTAGAAATGGATAAATAAATTAAGATTTTGTACAAATAATGTTTTTAATTTTTCTTCCTTGATGGATTCTGGCACCCCAGCAACAGTTGCTCGCACCCCATATATATATATAATATGTGTGTGTATATGTATATATGTATGTATATGTATATATATGTTTATATATGTGTGTGTATGTATATATATATGTATTTGTGTGTATATATGAGAGTGTATGTATGTATGTGTGTATGTATATGTATGTGTGTATATGTAGATATGTATGGATATGTGTATATATATGTTTATATGTGTGTGGGTGTGCGTGTGTATATATATATGGCGGCATGGTGGCGCAGTGGTAGCGCTGCTGCCTCGCAGTTAGGAGACCCGGGTTCGCATCCTGGGTCTTCTCTGCATGGAGTTTGCATGTTCTCCCCGTGTCTGCGTGGGTTTTCTCCTGGCGCTCTGGTTTGCACTCACAGTCCAAAGACAGGCCGGTTAGGTGGATTGGCGATTCTAAATTGGCCTTGGTGTGTCGGTGTGTTTGTGTGTGTTCTGTGGTGGGTTGGCACCCTACCCAGGATTGGTTCCTGCCTTGTGCCCTGTGTTGGCTGGGATTGCCTCCAGCGGACCCCCGTGACCCTGTGTTCGGATTCAGTGGGTTGGAAGATGGATGGATGGATATATATATATATATATATATACAGTATATATATGACAGCAACACTCATCACCCACAACAGTGACAAAACAATTACATTAACAATCATGTTACGTTATTTTTAAAATTTTTCCTTTTCTTTTTCGTACCTTCTCTAACACACTACTTCTCTGCTGCGAAGCGCGGGTATTCTGCTAGTTAAATATAAAAAAAAGCATGAAGTTTGTGTATTTGTGCAGAGTATCTGCAGTATTGTTTAGTTATATTTTTGGTGCCCATGACCCATTGGCATTTATTAGAGTTTATAGGGCATGTGAGTGTGTGGTTCCCATTGAAAGGTGGTCACTCCTGATATCTGTTACTGCCTTACTCCACACCTTGAGTTCTGTACTGGTGGCAGCAACTTGCTTGAAGCCTGCCTAGACTGGGTTAAGTGAAAAATGAAGAAGGCTAACCACTTTCGTGCTTTTTCATTTATACTGCCTACTTGTACTCGAATTCCAAGGAGATGCTTTTCTCAAATATTTACACATTCTTGATTATTACTTTAAATTAGACCCACTACACAAATTAGCCCTTGGCAGTTAAGATAGAATTTTATTAAACAGCCTTCTGAATTATCAATGACTTCCAGAGGGAACTGAGGTGGTGATATTTTGGGGGGTAGTTTGGTCATTGGTAAAAGCAATCTTTGTTTCTGAGAACAATAACATACGGTTTACATTATGAAAACTGGCTGGTGAGTTCTGGGAAAATACAGAAAAAGGAGATTGCGGATAACATATTTCAAACATATTTAAAAATCAAACTCACCTTTTAAACTTCGGCAGAAAATAACATGCTGTCAGTTTGTTAAATATATACATAAATATATAAACACATATTGTGAGCATGATCAGCCTAGTTCAGGATTGCTGGGACTGATGCACACACATAATATAATATAATATAATATAATATAATATAATATAATATAATATAATATAATATAATATAACTAGACATTAAGCCCGTTAAAATAATGGGCACTAGAACAGTAGTGCATAAACATTTGTATGAACAGTCAATATTAAATGGCAAGGGACCTTGTATGTGGCTGTAATATGTGTCACTGTATTGTGTGCCTTTAATTTTCTCTCTCAGTAATACTGGTTTGTATTTCCGTGAAATGCCTGTAATTTTGTCTGACAGTAATACAGTGGAACCTCGGTTCACGACCATAATTCGTTCCAAAACTCTGGTTGTAACCCGATTTGGTCGTGAACCGAAGTAATTTCCCCCATAGGACTGTATGTAAATACAATTAATCTGTTCCAGACCGTATGAACTGTATGTAAATATATTTTTTTTAAGTTTTTAAGCACAAATATAGTTAACTATAACATAGAAAGCACAGCGTAATAGTAAACTAAATGTAAAAACACTGAATAACACTAAGAAAACCTTGAACAACAGAGAAAACTAGCACTGCAAGAATTTGCGCTATAGCCTTATGACCCACTCGCTAAAAACTCTTTTTTTAATGAGTTTTAAGCACAGGGGAAAAAATCTGTAATTTAATAAATAACCAAGAAAAGTAACATTGCAACAATGCACGTGCGCGCCTGTGTGTGTGTCTCTCGCGTGTGTGTCTCTTAAGCGCACGCCTCTGTGTCTGTGTCTGTCTGTCTCTCGACTGTGTGTGTGTCTGTCTGTCTCTCGCTTGTGTGTGTGTGTGTGTGTTTGTGTCTGTCTGTCTGTCTGTCTGTCGCGCGTGCCTGTGTGTGTGGGTCTCGCGTGTGTGTGACTCGTGTGTGTGTGACACGCGCGCCCCTCTGTGTGTGTGACGCGCGCGCCTGTGTGTGTGTGTGTGACTCGCGCGCGCCTGTGTGTGCGTCTGTCTTTCTCTCTGCACAGGGAATGCACAGTAAGAGGCTGAACACGTGCTATGTGGCCCCGCGCATGCGCACTTCTCCAGAAGACACACACACGGACACCGTGCACCTGTGTGTGTCTGTGTGTGTGTGACGTGCGCGCCTCTGTGTGTGCGTGAATCATGCGTGCCTGTGTGTGTGTGACTCCTGCGCGCCTGTGTGTGTATCTGTCTCTCTCTCTGCACAGGGAATGCACAGGAAGAGACTGAACACGTGCTGTGTGGCCCCGCACATGCGCACTTCACCAGAAGACACACACGGACACTGGACGCACACAAGGGTTTTATTAAAGAGGATGATATAATATAATATAATATAATATAATATAATATAATATAATATAATATAATATAATATAATATAATATATCAATGCATCCAATAATTAATTCATTTCAGTGGTATTGGGAGTTTATTGGGAGATTTGGTACATCTTTACAGTAATATCCACCTGCACAGCCAGAGCAGCATACATCACTGCAGGTCTACGCTGGCAATTCTAGACCACCAGTTATAGGACGGAAGTTAAGTTTAAGGTTTAGTATGTTTAGCGTGTAGGATAAATGTTTAAGGTTAGGGGTAAGTTTTGTTAAGGTTAGGATTTGATGTGGTTAGTTTGTCAATCAATTTGGTTTGTGATGACATATAAACGTTTATTACCATTATAATAAGTTATATTTTAAGTGCTGGTCCAGACATGCTGTGATGTTACTTCCACCCTGAAACTCATGCAGGCAGATTAGGGAGAAAGTAAACTCCACACAGAGAGTGATTAGACCGCAAAGATAACATAACCTAACCTAACATAACATAACATTGCAGGGGGTCATAGCATATAAATGCACCACTAGGTGCACAGCAGGAAATGGCTCAGGATAGTAGTGAGAAACATTTCGTGAACTATTAGTTCTTTTGGAACAATTATTTTCAGTGAGTTATATGAAGTGATTCAGTGGACTGCAGCAGAAGTACTGTGTGATGGCATCAGTGCTTTGCATTTCTTAGGTAGATGTTTGAAGCTTATATTGCCCAACATGATTCTCATTCACTTCTCTTATGATTCTTTCAAGCTTGAACTGAATTATTACCAGCAAACAAGAACTCTGTCACTGATAATCGTCATGTTTCTCATAAAAAAAACAATAGTTTGCTTTTAACTTTTTCAGACTTTTTTACAGTTCAATGACTGCACGGAGCTTGCATCATTTACTGATTCTTTCAAGTGTGATGCGTTACCTACAAATGGTCACACAATTTATATTCATTAGATTCTCAAACTAAATCATTACCCAAGAATGAGGTACACGGCTCTTGTTCATTTATAATTCTTGTTCTTCATATTATCAAACTGGACAGTATTATATGATATGAACTATCAGCATGTATAATATATAATTTATTATATATAACTAATAGAGTTCTTGTGTATTTTGTGATTCATTCAAAGGAACACCTGCCCCAAACCCCCTAATGTTTTTTACTTCCGCCAGCCCCAGATCCCATTAATGAATTAAATGAATATAATGAATTAAATTAATCAACTCACCTTAATAGGAATTTGGAAGGAATCAAATCATTAAAATGTATCTAAATGCACATACTGGACAGGCCAAGTCACAGGGCCCATTCACACATATACAGTTCCCATGCCAACACAAGGTTCTATTATTAAATAGTCAAAAATTAAGAAGGAAGTCTTTTATGCTATAGTTTAACAAATTGTTGGATTGGGTGTGGTTTGCAAACACACTTAGTCTCATTAAAGAAGGTTGGGGACAGGATGCTAATACTAACCCAAACTCAAACTCGGGTAGAAGCAATTTAGTGTCACAAATTAACTTAAAATACATACCTCTGTGGTTATGGAAATAAAAAAAGTACCCGGTGACACCAGGCATTGACCAGTATCAGATTTTAAACTGAGGACCCTGGTTCCATGAGGCAGTAATTCTAACCATTACAGCTCTATTATATTATATGAGGGTAAGTTAAAAAGTAAAGGTAATTTGAAAATGACTTGATAACTGATGCAATACAACACTTTAGTAGTTGGGTAGTTTGAACACGCACAGCGTGGTACTCTGCCATTAGACTAGTTGAAGCCAGCATCATATTAACAAGTAACAATGAGCTGTGGGATAGCACCACTGTTGAGCAACATGCCATAGTGAGATTTCTTTGGGCAGAGGGAGTGAAACCAAAGGATGTTAGCTCAGTATGAAAGTAAAAATAGCATGACTCAATCAAAAGTTTACAAATAGTTAGAAGGGTTTAAAGAGCAAAGAACAAGTGTAACCAATGAAGCACGATCTGGTCCACCATCAACATCGTGCACATAAGCTCACATTAATCTGGCAAATGCCTCCATCTGAGAATACAGATAGATTACATTGTTCACTGTTACTGCACATTTGGATATCAGCAATGGATCTGCACGTGCAATAGTGCATGATGACTTGGGGTACAGTAATGTTTCTCCAAGATGAATACCCAAACAGCTTATCGATCTGTACAAGCCAACATCCTTTGGTGAAATTCAGCAAGTTTCACTCCCTCTGCCCAAAGAAATCTCACTATGGTGCATTGTTAAACATTGGCACAATTCTGCAGTTGAGCGTACATGTTCATTTGACCTTGGCTTCAACTAGAGCAATGGCAGAGCACTGTGCTGGGAGTGTTCAAACTACCCATAAGCCATTGCAAAAATATTGCATAGAGATAGTTTCTATCCATTGCAATTACCATGTAATTTTCAAATTGCCTTTGCTTTCTGATTTATCCTTATATTATATTATATTATATTATATTATATTATATTATATTATATTATATTATATTATATTATATTATATTATATTATATTGTGTTATACTATATTAAGCTATCATTCAATGTCAATCCAACTCTGGGTCACAGGCACTGGAGTCTACCTCAGCAGAATTAGGGATACAATAGGAATGAACTCTGAAAGAGATGTCAGTCCATTATATTATATTATATTATATTATATTATATTATATTATATTATATTATATTATATTATATTATATTATATTATATTATATGTTTATTTAATCTTGATTTTCCTTTACTACAAACTCAGGCATCTTAGCTAATTTTGGCACAAAAAGTACAAGAATGTTGCATAATTTAAATTAAATTTTTATATCAGCAGAGAAAAAAGGATGATTTTATTATTTTCTCTTCCTGTAGGTAATACTACAATGTTACCAGAGACAAACATAAACTTGTCCTCCAGGGTCTGCATGCTCCAGCTGCTAAGGTACAAATAATAAATAAACCTGAATGACTACACAATGAGGAGCCTCCTAAAATAAAGTGTCGCCAGCCATGCCTCTCAATGTTTATTAGCCTCAGGCACTGTCTGCCTGTGCACAAGATTTAGAAGAGTAGGGTTTAGTTGGAAACCTGAAGAGATTTACAGGAATTAAAAAAAAAAAAAAAATCGTAAAGTAAACACATTGGTGGTCATGGGTCCTATAATAGTTTCCTCAACTACAGTCCTTAAGAAGTGGGAAAAAACATAATTTACTTTAACTAGGCGAAGCATAAATAAATGGTTAAAAAGATGAATATGCAGTTCTCTCTGTAGTCTTTCAATGCATGCAGTTAGTAGCACTTTACAAAATAAAAACAGATTTATAAATAAAAATATATGCATTAGTAGGTAGAATGATATCAAAATGGGTGATATAGCAGCACAGTCGTCACCGCTTAGCTGCCTCACAACTTCAGGAGGCTGGGTATAAATAGTACTCTGGTCACCATCCGAGTGGAGTTTACATGTTTTCCCTGTGCACAGATTAGCTTGCCTCCAGGTTCTGTGGCATTCTCCCGAAATGCAAACTTATGCAACCGATCTGAAGACTTTAAATGTGGGTGTGTGTCAATGCCCTACACTGCCAAGGTAACCTGCTTCTTATGCTACCCTAAACCTGTGTTAAACGGGTTCAATAAATGATGGACAGATTTGAAAAGCGGTCTATTATATCTACAGATAGACATAAATATGCAAATTAATAAATAAACTGCAAAATACTATAGAAAAGACCCTCATCAGTGTTGAGAAATGCTGGTCAGGTCCCAAAGTATCAATTTTAACTTGTTTCCATGGCAACATCTCCCTCTCAGCTCACAATGGAGAGCGAAAAGAGTGAGAGTGATGATTAGAGCTTAGCATGATTACATCACCATGGTGATTTTTTAGAAAAAGGGCCCCTTGACCCCCCCCCACCCCCCAATCTCATCAAGTCACAGAAAAACAAATCCTGTTCCCTCTTCATCCTTAAACTGTGATTCTTAATACCTTGAGGCGTCTCTGGCTAATCAGTTAAGTCACTGAGGAACTGCCCCTGGCAAATAAAAGAGGAGAAAATATGTGCAGCATCCGAGGCATTGTTTAGGTGGACCTACTCTATGAGTTTATTATTTTATTATTTTTATTACTGTTTAGGGATGTGATGTACATATAGTCCAAGCACTTTGAATGTACGTCTCTTGTCAGTAGATTTTATTTTACTTGTTGAAATTGACGTGAGCTGTGAAACTCAAGGGCCATTTTAATTGTATCGTGTAGGCTTAAGCATTCTATTATTTATTTTTTATTATGAGTTGTAACCTTCGAAGTGCTTCAAAATAGCTAAATAAGTGGGGCTTTGTTTTGTTGCTGCTATGTCTTGAATACTCACTGTGCTCAGATTTTCATAAATACTTTTTTGTTTGACTTTATATACTCTGTACAGCAACTTGACATGCCCCTTCCTGTCTTTCTTTGCAAACATAAAGGTCTACCTTGCTGTTCATTTCCTGCAACTTCTTTTTCCATTGCAGGATCTTGCGTGGGATGTACACTTCCTTGGCAGACTCAGGAAACAACCCCTGGATAGGACACAAGGCATGCTAACACTGAAGGTGCTTCTTAAACTGGGCCAGTTTAGAACAAACTTAAGTTCTCATGAGAACATTAAAGACAGTCCAGTCAAGCCATTGTGCCAACCTCTATACATTAAAAGGCCTGTTTGCACAATGTCTTTGTACCAGCAAGCAAAAAACATAATTGTGCAGAGACATGCATTGATTAAATGTGGCTGCTTCTCTTGGTTATGTTGTCATGGTCCAATCCAATAAAGATTTCGGTCTTTTTGCTTGGATGGAAATTCGCCAACAAACCTCAACTCCACAGCCCTCCATACCATCTACAGCCTCTTCACATACATCCTACAATTGAGACAACAGTAAAAATTCTAATATGCGGAAGTAGAAAAGAATTCCAAAAAATTTACAGCAGACAGACCACAATTAGATCCCCACATAGCTCACTTGACCTCTGTCACCCAGCCAGTGTACACAACTTTTCTGTCTTCCAGATCTAGAAAACATGAAAGATAAAATATTGAAACATGAATGACAGGGGGAAAAAAATGCTAAAAAGCAGTTTTGAGTCTGCTTTGGAAAGCTTCATAAAAGCTAAGATCCTAAGAGGCCAGCAGCGACTCTAATCACTCTGTTCTTCTAGCCCCATACTCTACATGAAGAGAGCTTCGTTTCTGCTCCCTGCTGACTCGTTCTTCAGTTCAATTCACTTTTATGTAGTGTTCTTCACAATGTTTGGCTCAGAGCGCTTGTCAAAATGCAAATAACAAACAGAAATTAATAAAAAAGGACTACATTTGAACAGATGGGGTACCAATGTATTTGGGAAGGATATGAATGGGTTAGTTGAGGGTTAATGGAATGGGGGGTGAGGGATTCGAGGAGTTTAGGACAGGACAGGTTTAGAACTTCTCAGTGGGGACTTCAATTACCCAGATATCAACTGGCTAGCCCTACAAATTACACAGCACAAGAACAGAAGTTTTTATACATAAGTGACTGATTTTTAATACAAAATGTTAAAATTCCAACTACAGGGGGGCCTGTCTAGATTTAGTACTATGTAATAGTCAAGATAGAATTTAAGGGGTGAGGGTGCTTGAACCATTAGGATCTAGTGACCACAATATAGTCAAATAAAGTCAATTGGCTTTAATGTCATACCATTCATAAACCATATTACAGTATACAGTGGCATGAAAAAACATTCTCCAGAACTGGGGTGCAGCACATACCTAAACACAGGACAAGTGCAAGACATGTAAAGAAATAAACTATACTATTTTATAAAATGATAAGTAAATAAATAGGTGGTGAATAGACAGTAATAATATGAAATGCAGTAGATAGTATAAAAAATAACAATATCTAATAATAAAAATACAACAGTACTAACCAGTGGAAATTTGTTGCTTGAAATAAATGAGCTACTAGGAGAAGATCTAGAAGATACTAGGAGAAGCGCAGCCCACACTTCAAAATCTGGACAACCAAAAGGCTGAGGCTGTTGCAGAACCTGTCAAAACTGGTTTGAATGCTACAGTACCTTCAACCAGATGAAAATGGGACAAAGAGGAGAGGTCCTTCACAATGCTATAGGCTTTGTTTGCAATTCTTTATAAAGATGATCTTAATGGAGGCCAGAGTGGTCTTGTCTGCTGTATGTTCTATCCGTTGTTGGACTTATGACTAGAGTCACAGTAGCCAAGTCTATCTATCTATCTAGTTCTCAAACCATACCGGTGATGCAACTTGTCAGAAAGCTCTTGATGATGCCCCTGTACAATGTGGTAAGACTAGGGGTAGATAAACTTGCCTTCTTCAGCAGTCAAAGGAAGGGGAGACAATGTTGCATCTTCTTGACTATGGAGGTGGACTTAATAAACCAAGTCAGGGCCCTCCAGTGAGGTGTCGACAGCATGGGTCTCCTAAAGTCAACCAACAACCTTTCCTTTCATCTTGTCCATATTAAGAGACAAATTGTTGCACCTGCACCAGTCTGCAAATCATCATACCTCCATTATTTAAGCTGACTCGTAATGACAAACATAATGATGGTGTTAGAGTTGTATACAGTCATACAATCCTGAGTCAGCTGTGTGAAGAGAAGCGGGCTAGTACAAAGCCCTGGAGGATACTAGTGCTCAGTGTGATGGCGTTGGAAATAGGTTTTTCCGATAGGGAACTGTTTGGGGTCTCTTTGTCAGGAAGTCCAGGATCCACATACATAGGGAAATTCTATAGCTAATCAGACTTCCCTTCACTATGAGTTTCTGAGGGATGATTGTGTTAAAAGCTGAACTAAAATAAGTGAAAGGAATTCTAGTTTTAGTGTCCCTTTTGTCCAGATGGGACAGGGCCAGATGAACAGTAGATGATACAGCATCTTCAGTGTAGTGGTTTGGCTGATAGGCAAACCAGAGAGGGTCATGTGAAATGGGATGTCCGGCTTAGAAGCAATAAGAAATTAAAGAAAACTCTGCGGAGGATAAATAAAGAGCTAATAAGGTAAATACAAAGAGTAAGGTAGCGAAATAATGCAAATAAGACTAGGAATTCCAGCACTAAAAATGGCATATATATAAGTTATAACTTATATAACTCACTAATGAGGCCTCATTTGAAGTAGTCTTTCGTTTTGGTCTCCATATTACAAAAAAGACATAGCAGTACTAAAGAAAGGGCAAAGAAGAGCAATTAGGCTGATTCAAGGACTGAGAGGTATGAACTACAGGTATGGGGAGAGATTGAAGGAGCTGAAGCTTTTCAGGTTAAGCAAAGAGAGTTTAAGAGGAGCCATGACTGAAGTGTTTACAATAATGAAAGGAATTAGTACAGTGGATTGAGACTGTTACTTTAACATAAACTGTAACAAGAACATGGGGATACAGTTGAAAACTAGTAAAGGGCAGATTTCTCACAAATGTTAGAAAGGTTTTCTTCACACAAAGAACCTAAGGCACATGAAATACATTTCCAAGTAGAGTGATGAAAAGTAAGACTTTGGAGACCTTCAAATCTCACCTTGATGTTATTCTGGACAATCAAATTAAATAGAGTGGATTAGCTTGTTGGCAGGGAAATCCTGAAGAGTCATACAGTAGACCTTATCTCATCAGTGCTGAGTGCAGGGCAGAAACCAGCCCGGGACAGGGTGGTCAATGAAGCCACGAATTAAAATTATGAAGACCATTAGATGAGTGAGATGGCATAGTGGGTCAGCATTATTGTTGTGGCTGTACACGTCAATGGAATGGATTTTAATTCAAACTTTGGTCACAGTCTCCTTCTTAATCCCAAGGAAGTGTTAATATGGGAAAGTAATGATTTCAAAACAGTTCAAGTGTGGCTGTTTATGTGGGTATGTCATGCACTGGACTGGTAACCCATCCATTCAGGTTACACTCTTGTGCCCACATCTGCTCCAGTGTGAAGTCTTCACGACCAATTAGTTTATGGAAGTGGATTTTTGTTTTAGTCCAGTTACTTTCTGTACAGAGTCATCATATATTTTACCACTTTCTATTTGGTTTTCCCCTGTAACCCTAGTTTTCTCCAGTACACCAATGACATGCACCCTACTTTAACTGATAACTCTAAATTGGATAGTAAAAACTTGATGAAAAGTAAGTACTATATGAGTAAAAGCTTTAATTCCACTAATGACTGCATTATAAAGAACCATTCCATTATTTCCTAAAGCTGCTCTAAATGTAGTATTGTAGAAAGCTGTCAACAATCCCAAAAAAGCTGACAGGAAGACACAAACTAACCCAGGAGAAGACACTAGACTATTACAGGCATATTCATGTACCCTAATATACATGACAGATTAATTTAGATTTCCCACCTAACCTGAATTGTACATGTAGAAGGAAAACTACCGTACTGGTAAAATGGAACTTTTCAGGCCAAAGGAAGCATGCAAACTACACTAACAATGACCCGGGCCAAAATTGGATAATTGGTAATATAAACAAGGTATGAGTGGCTATCTACTTCATTCTGACTGGATATGATGTTTTTATTTGGAAGCGTTAACTGTGCAGTGGTCAATGGGAATGTTGATTTCACATCTCAGCTAGGTTCAAGCAGGTTAAGTGATTTGCTCGCAATCATAAGATGAGTCACAGATTCAAGCTGTGTTAGTGTGCTTTTCCGGCAAGAAGAGTACAAAATAATAATCAAGCAGCATAACACTTAAGTCTATGTGGATTATGGAGTTGTCTGTGAAATCTTACTTATGCAGTTAATATGGTGTAACAAACAATACAGAAGAGCTGGAAATGGTCATACAAAATACTCTGTCTGTGCAGTCCACAGTATCAGTCTTATATCCCTGTCCTTGCTTCAAGTCTGCCTCCATGCCAACTACAGCCTTGTAATGCCAAGAGACATCACCCCCATATAATGCCTAACCAGCTATCACACAACATGCCCCAGTTTGCACCGCTGCTGAGATCTGAAGATGGCATAATGTAAGCTGTTTCAGCTTCAGGCAGTCGCCCAACTCTCCTTGCTAATTACAACCATGGACGATTTTAACTGTCACCCCAGCCACTAACGTTTAGAATTTTTTTATCTTCATCTCAGATACATGATTCATCATTGTCTTGGGTGCGAGACAAACAGGCTTACTGTGGGTAATTAGTGTTTTATTTTGCTACGCTTGCTATTGACCACTTGGAGTTGTTTTGATTTTGTTCACTTTTTTTAATTGAGATCGATTCTCTATGTAGGGATGTGCAAATTTCTCAACTTCTTCATTTTAACTAACTCCGCAAGTGCTCATAGATTTTTCATTCCTGCTCAAATAGGGGCATTTCAACAACTTCCCCCACTCTGCTATAGATCAATCAGGCTAGGAATAAAGGGCTGCCATCAAAATCTGAGAAGCCTGTTGTCTTGGGATAATGGTACTCCTACACAAGCCACACTTTCCAATCTCTCATGCCCTGCAATATTAAAAGATGCTGTAACATTCAATAAGCCTCCCTGATTATTATCGAGCTGTTCACAGGCTATGCTTTCAATTTGTTCTTTACATAGTCTTCTTAAAAATTCTTATTTTACCTGCCATACTTTGATCTCTAACTTTGTAGTGGAAATAATTGACCTTTGCTTTCCAGTAGACTGCCCTATGGTTCTTACCCATCTGGTTTATTGTGGGTCAAGACTCGTAACAAATACCTCTATTCATATACAGCTATTGAAGTGTTGTTCTTGCGTATACTGCTTGCTGCCAGCTGGCCTTAAGTTGGCACTGACAAGCTGGAGGGGCCCCTTGGTGGGCTGATTAGAGTTGGAGGTGATTGTTGTTGGCAGTAGTTTCCTGTTCCTTGCTTAATCATTAATTTGAGTTAATGTGGCCTCTCTCTCCTAGACATACTAATGGGCTCTCTATATTCATGAATTCTGTTGTCCATTTCAATAAGAGAGAGCAGTCCTTAGCTCCTGCACAGTTTCAGACTTGGCAGGCTCGCTTTTACCAGCTCACGTTCACAGCCTATCATTATAAGAAATTTGTCTTTGTCTTGTCACTGGCTTCTACCAATTCTGGGAGTCTATCATTGGTAATAGCATCCTTTGGACTTTTACTGTGCAAAGCTCCTCCTCCTCCTCCTCTGATTATGTGCCATTAGGTTCTTGTATTCAGCTTTCACTGCCCTCTGATTCTCTTTGATAATTAAGGCAGATCTTCTTGTCTGGCTCAATCTGTTTTTCCATTCAGTCGGTCCTGACATATAAATAGCCTTCAGGATTCAGTATCTCAGACTACATTCTTCACTTATTCTTCATCAATTTGAAGATATCTTTTTATTCTGCATCATCCTCTTGTTGAGGATGTCCCTGGCTATGGGTAGGATATTTTGGGACATGATTTCGCTGTTCTTATCATATTACTCTCATCCTGTCCAGGATGATACTTCTAGAGACAGATATTTTTGGACTTGACAAATCATGCTGTGAATAAAAGATGAGATCATGGATCCAAATTATTCCCCATTTATTGGCAATTGACAAAGGTACAGAAAAGAATAAATGCTGAGGGTGATTCCAGCCACATCGCTCCTTTTTCTGCACTTCTTGTGGTCTAACAAGGATCACATTCTGCTCTCTTTTAGAGCTTATAAGGGTTATGAAGAGGAAGGGGTTGGTTTTTTAGGTGAACAGGAGATGGCCTTAGTGGTCTGCTTCTTTTTTGTGTTGCTGGCTGTAGAGAAAGAAGGCAAACCAGTAAGCTGCAGATCTTCCATATCATCATTAACCTTTGCCCCATTACCATCCATCTCTGTAAGGTTTTTTAATTGCTGACACAAATAACACATACATAGAATGATCAGGATATCTGTTGTTGAAGCCTATATTCATATTATGCATAGGATATATACTGTACATGTACATATAAACCATATTCTTGTCACACTCAAGATATTCCAGTTGACAATGTGCCAGGCTGTAACCTATTTGTGCTCATCATAGGATACATATTAAAGAATGTCAAAAAAATGAATTAATGGCAAACTCTAAACAAGACAAAGGATTTATCTTGCATTTATACATCACTAAACAGGAAGTATAGACTTTCAAGTTCTTGAGCTCTGCCATTTCCAGCACTCTAACAAACAAGGTCAACACATCTTTTATGGCAAAGTAAGTCCACTGGAGGTTGGTTTTTCTGAGACAGTTAAAGAGTATTAATATAACAGGAAGTAGTGAACATTTTCTCCAGGTTCATTATTAAAACATGTCCTTCACCTTCTCTGTAAAGCTCAGGAAGTATCTAAAGAGAATAATGTATACTAACTATATCTAACATTTTTAGTCATCATCTCCCCATTGTGGATTTGGTCCTTGACTGAAAAGTTAAGCACTAAAGTTCTTGCCCATCAAACCCCCATTCATGTGCTGTTCTGTCTGGTAAATGTCTTAGAACAGTCTGGCCAAGATTATCAGATTAAATAAAAGTACCTCTCTACAAGCTATAAGATAGATGAACCATGACCTATTTGAACGTTAATAATCCAAGGAAATTCTAATGAATTCCTAAAATGCAAAAACAATAATTGATAAAACATGTAATCAAATATGTACATTCCCCATATTCAAAAACATAGAAAACAGACCTGAAAAAATGTATAAATTCACATAATCATAAGTATGAGGTGAAAATATTTATTGTAACAGAAATAATGAAGTAGAGGAGAGTCCAGAAATATTGGAAATCAAGCTAATCACAAAAAGCCCTCTTGCTCCTACCTAGA
Source organism: Polypterus senegalus (assembly GCF_016835505.1). Classification (NCBI taxonomy): domain Eukaryota; kingdom Metazoa; phylum Chordata; class Cladistia; order Polypteriformes; family Polypteridae; genus Polypterus; species Polypterus senegalus. Next base: position 98,822,664 of record NC_053164.1, read on the forward strand.
CACAGACACCATATCTCCATGGTAGGGTGGTAGGCCCAATTTTCCCACCTTCTCCCTCTGGTTGACACCCTCTGGCCTTTCTGCTTCTGGTCTATCTCTTTCCTGTCAGGTGAAGCTCTGCCTACACCAGCCCTCTCAAATCCAAGTTGATCGCTCTTGTTGTTGGAAAGGACTTTGAAGCTCTATTCAGGAATTACTTCTGAGTCATGCCTGGGAACTACCTCAGGAGTCCCCTATTTTTCTAATACCCACCAGGTTCCCCTGCAATTGAAGTTCTTATAGGTTCAGCCCACTATGGAAAGTTGCAGAAGGCCACATTTATTTTGTTCACCTTCACTGCTGCAACACATCTACATGGGAGATGTTTAAAATGTACATCCCCTTGTAGAAGTGCCTCAGGGGTCATCACCTCTTGAGCTCCGAGTATTACTTTAGGTAATATCACCCACTGTTTGTGTGGTCTGGTGTTTCCAGTGCTTCAGTTCCGTGTTTTATATTACTACGTACTGCTCTTCAGTTTTAATTGCATTTTGTTGATGCACTGATTGAGTGCTTGCAACAATTTATGTCACTAAGAATTAAGACTATTTATTATGTGAGACATGGCTTGAAGCGATCTGACCAGCTTGTGACTTACAGAAAAGTGTAAAACCAACTTTCCACTTACAAATACATTTTGGCAAATGCAAAACAAAAGGTACTTTAATAAGAAGCCACCCACAGAGGAAGCGTAGATGAAAACAAATGGCCTCATTACCAGTTAGCTAGTTGCTTATAATCTAATCAGCCAAAACAAACAACTGATTGCACCAGGACCTTCATTCTTCCAATATTCTACAGTATCAGTTTTGTTTTATGATTTAAATTATTTTTTTCTATTGCTACAGAGTGAACGAAATGCAGCACCCCCGCAACACTGATTTGCATTAAGCATTTTAGAAAATGACATGACATTTCAGCAATTTTTCTGCTCAGATCAGACCTTGCAAAGTATAGTTTGAATTTCTTAATATGTGATTTCTTTCTTTTTCTGTTTTTCCATTTAATAGACCTGCTTTTCATGGTTATGCCTGAGACTAACCCAGCAGCATCAGACACAAGGCTTTATCTTTTCACATAATGGTACTGTATCTTACATCACTGTTTGAGGAGGTGTTGCTACAGTATATACTTGAATACACTTGAGCCTCATGGTGTTATAAGAAGATGGAGAGTAACAAATGATTTCTGTTAAAGTAAGTAGGAGTGGATGCCAGTCTTCCTAAAAGTAACTAGTACACTCTGACTGCAGGGAAACCCGCTGAATAATTGATAAAGCCCGAATGCTGAAACAAGCACAATAAAACTGCTGGAAAGAACTGTACAAATGCATTCTCTGGCTTTTATTTTGCAGAAATGTGATACATTTATGTAACCCAGCATATGTGCCTGACTTGAAAGGTAGCCAATTTATTTGGTACTGTGGATTCTTTTCTTAAATAAAAGCAAAACAAGCTGGTAAGGAGGTCATTGTCTGACCTGACATGAAATACACTAACAAAACTAAATGGAGTGAGTGATGTTAGGGAGAGTAGCTGCAAACTCCTGTTGTTAAGGAAGATAAAAAATATAGAATTAACAGAAATTAAAATGCAAGAGACAAATAGGATGCTTTCTAATCTCTGCATATCTGTCAGCTTTATCTGGCATAACATTTCAATCTCATCTTAAAATCCAATCACCCCTCCACGCATTTTATATCTGTAATCTTTCTCTATTGAATGTATCATAAAGAAGCTGACACCATCTACCATTTATTGATGACTCCTGTTATTTGTACATTCAATTAATTATTCTTAGAGTGACTTGGTTACAATATATTTAAGGTCTTGGAAAAATACCCTGGACTTGAATCTTACTTTATGACTTCATACTTATTTGATGTAAAAGTGTGTAAAAACAGTAGTTTTCAACCACTAGGTCTGCCAGCACTTGTTCGCAAGTTCCTATTCTTTTAATTATAGTTTGTTGCGTTAAGCTGTGAAGTTGGCCGCAGTGGGATACCTAAGTAATCAGCATCGCCAAATTTCCGCTCCCTGCTCTGACAACTGTTTTAAATTCATCAAGGGGGACCCCTCAGCGGCTCTCAAAGACACTTACATATGAAAAAAAGGGTTGTATCATCAAACAAGTTGATAAACATTGTCTTAAATGCACTTGACAGCAATACTGTATTTAAAAAGAAGGACAATCAGCTTTTAGTTAGGCTGTGTAATTTAAGATGACATGGACTGACATATAGAAGGATGATAAAAGCCTAATACAAAGTCAGATAGACATACAAAGCAAACAATCTAATGAAATGAAACTTTTGTTTGAGGAGGGGTGTTGTTATGAAGTGGACAATCGTCATTTTGAGACTGCAGGCACTATTATTAAAAGCAAGCTGCAATCTTCTTCAGTTTCAATTTAATGACCTGCAAATTAATTTTCAAGACTCAGAGCAATGCTGTGAAACTCAGTGAAGAGCAAGGCCGTGATTGGCACTAAGAGGTTGTTTACTATTTTTGTTTTATTCCCATGTACTTGGTATATTTTCTTTTATAAGGGATCTACTATTAAATGCCTATAACTTACATTTTAGATGGGAGTATATCTTTTTTCCAAAGGAAACTGGAGATACAACAGATAGTACCCTTGACAAGATAAAGTGTACATACTTTCATAAATCATTACTTTTACTTACTTTTCAAGTACAGAGCAGTCTGTCACCAGAGTAGCATGACAATTATCTCTAAGTAACATCACATGGTATGGAACCCCATGTGATCATTTTGGCATAAAATACAGACATGTCCAAAGGATGTCAGAGAGAGACTGTCCATTCCAGCTGAGAGAGTCCATTCACCTGGACATCGAATACACAGTCCATTCATCAGCCCGACTGCTAAATCTGAAGGACACCAAAGATAACTCCTCTTCTGACAAGACATGACTTTTATCTTTATAGGGCAGCTTTAGCTCAGTCGGTAGAGCGGGTGGTCCAGCAATCGGAGGGTCGCAGGTTCGATCCTGGCTCCCGGCATGAGAATGCAGCTGTTGTGTCCTTGGGCAAGACACTTAACCTACCTTGCCTGCTGGTGGTGGTCGGAAGGATTGGTGGCGCCAGTGTTCGGCAGCCTCACTTCTGTCAGTGTACCCCAGGGCAGCTGTGGTTACATAGTAGCTTATCATCACCAGCGTATGAATGTGTGTGTGAATGACTGTTGTGTTGTAAAGCGCCTAGGGGGGTTCTTGAACTCTAGTTAGGCGCTATATCAAATACTGGCCATTTACCATTTTTATGGAAAGTATTATTTAAGGTTGCTGACATTGAAGAAAGAGTTGAGTTTTATTAAGGCTTTACATCCTAGCAAGGTTTGGGGCAGCCACCCGTATAATTGGTATCCTGGCTGCAAAGTCGTGAATATGATACACAGAACTGATGTGCACAAAACCGAGTCCAAAACAGAACTGAGGGAATAGGGAAAAGTTGGAGGCTTTTAAAGGGGAAGACAGGAAGTGAGGTCAAAGGGGTCAGGCTCATAATGGTCTTCAGTCATAGGCTCCAGCCCAGACGTGACAACAATAAATGCTGCTTTGCTTTTAGGTTTCTATACTTTGTTTGCATATCTTGAGTGAAATCATGAAATAGATACAGGACTCTTGGTATGGAAAGACTCAATCATTTTAATTCACTCAGGTTAACTGACTGAGGTGAGACGTCCCCAACAGAGGACCACACGGTGGGTGTAACATGTCTTTGGTAAATGGCATTAGTCAAGGAGTATCAGCATTCATGTGTCTAAGTTGTTCTCATAGACCTAGGTGTGTCAGCCCTTAGGTCTAGATTATACACGTGTGCTGTTCACACTGAAGCTAGTGAGTACTGGAGGATGACAAGCTGTGCAGGCATCACTCAGAATTAGTGTTTGGACGGATAAGATCTGTGCATGTGTGTATGATAAGGTTAGACAGAAATTCACAGAATAAGAGTGGCTTCATATGCTTCTTAAACACAGAATTCCAAATGGAGGTGGGCAGCTTGTTCCACCTGCTAGGAGCTACACATGTAAGGAGTTTGGACTGAGGTATAATATCAAGCAGAGGTGGCATTACCAGACGCCATTCATCATCAGATCTGAGAGGTCGAGAACAAGCATTGGACCCAAACAAGTGTCTCCATATATACAGTATATAGGATTTTAAGTATTTTGGGGTCTTGTTCAGGAGTGAGGGAAGAAGGGAGTAGAAGACTGGCAGGTGCACTGGAGCAGCTTTGGCAGTTATGTGAACGTGTACCAGTCAGTCGTGATGAAGGGAGAATTGAGCTGAAAAGCAACACTCTTGATTCACTGACTGATCTGCATTTCTGCCCTCACCGATGAGCTTTGAGTAGTGACCAAAAGAACTAGATTGTGGATACACACAGGGCATCTGAGCTTAGCTTTAGATTAAGGGTGAGGAACTCAAAGTAGACTTGCAATTCCTGTGCATTGAAAAGAACTAGTTGAGGTGGTTTTCTTGTCATCTGATTAGACATGTTCTAGGAGGATACCTTATGGAAGAACCAGGACACACTGAAGTGATTATATCTCACAGGAGGTCTGGGGGTGGTTTAGTATTTACACAAAGCACTTAGAAAAGGTGGCAGAGAAAAGGGATGTCTGGGCATCTTTGCTCAGACTGCTGTCCCTGTGACTTGGACACAGATAACTGGCAGAAAATGGATGGATTCGTGGATGGATTAAGAAACAAACAAATTGAAAAAGCTGTGGTTTGTAAGTACATTCTTGACTTGGAGTTCTTTTTGCCCATAATGGGGTTTATAAAATGAGAACAATTTAATGAGAACAGGCTATTCAGTCCAATTCACTTTTTCTGTTCTACCTGTACTAATTTCACCCAGGTTAACATAAGGTTGAGTTTGAAGGTTCCTAAAGCACCACTCTCTAAAACACTCATTGGTAACTTATTCCATTTATACTGTATGTGTTTCCCTGTGTGTGTTTGTGCTCTATTGTCCTTTGATTAAATTTTGTATGTATTACTTAATTTGTTCATATTTAAGGACTGCCTTTCTGCCCAGCTTTGGTTCCATCACAATGCACTTTGGTAGTGGGAAGACTCTGCCTCCCTTGATTTTGCAGTTTTAAAAAGTGAGATAATGGATGAAAATATTAAGTACTGCTGTTCTACCCAGGGTCACTCTTACCTTCCACTCACAGGCAGTCTCTTACTCTCTGCCACTCTTAGATTGTAGATGAATATGTTTAGGACAATCTATTAGAGCAGCAGTTGCAATACCATACCTCCAACAAGAATGTTTTCTATGTAGAGTTAAAATGCTTACCCTGTGTTTGTGTGGGCTTCTTCTACTTCTCCCCAACACAAATAATAATGATATCCAAGTCATGCACTTTCATACCAATTAAAGTAAGGTTCTGGTTTCCAAAGAAGAGTTTAGGAAACAGATGGATGAATTTTAGAGAGTGATTTTGGGTGGCAGCTGGCACTGCTAAGAACAGTTTCAACCTTTTCTTTTTGGATGTCTTGATGTTTACATTTAGATTGATATTTAATTGTATCTTAGTCCTTGGATGTTTAAGACAGAGGTGATTATGGCACCCACTATGTTTAACGCGTGATTAAATTAGAAAGTCTGAACAGATGGAAAATGGCAGATATACATATATACATACATTAGTGTACTTAGAATCTGATTAAATGTCTGCCCAGGTACTTAAACATAATAAAAAGATCAATTTTATTCTACACCGCTTAACAGAAAAGGTTTAATTCCAATGTAGCCCAGCAGGGTGTTGGATGTGCTAGAGTAGCAAGCGAAGTGTGACATACTAGTAGCAGTTGTAAGTGTTCCAATTTATGCTATGCTTATTTCAAATAGATGGCATCTCTTTGCTGACATACCTTGCTATTTTGTCATTTCTTTCTTAAATGTTGTGTCTTAAATTTTATAAATAAATGGAAAAGAATATGCATATATCTCAGAACACTCTTATGTTACCAATGAGCCTTGAACTTGATTGGACAATGTTAATTTGAAGGACATTGTGCTCTAGGCAATGCAGGAGTGTTAAAACAGGAATAAAGGGAGAAGACAGTTGTCATCTGTGCCCATATTTATTGATCAGGACAATTGGGAACAGTGGAAGAGAGAACACACATTCAGGAACAGAACAAGAATATTCTCAACACATGACCACCAGTCACTTTCGATCAAAAGATAAAAATGGCTGTTATATGTTCCTGTATTCCTGATTTTCAATGAAATGAACTTAACATCTTAATCACCACGAAGGAGTGTTCACACTGAGACTGCTGCATATTCACATTTTGGCCATATGCTTTTCTTTTTTTTGGTGCTTTTATAGTTATACCTCTTTTTTATTCATCCACAGTATTATGATAACCAAAGAGCAATTAAGTATTAGTTACACAAATTCATTTCCTGAAACCACTTTATCCTTTATAGCAATATAAGGCAAAAATCAACTATTGACCATGTGTAAAACCTTGACTGAAAACACTCACTTGCACACCTATCCTCACTCATACTGAGCCTAGTTATATTCACCAATCAAAATAACATAAGTATCTTTTGGGAAGATTCTGGTGTGCCAATATAAAACCTAAGCAGACATATGCAGAACAAGCAGACTCCACAAAGACAGGGACTATCCCATGAATCAAAACAAGGTCTCTAGAGTTGGGAGGCCATGCACCTTTCTTAATAACAGAGATAAGCTGTAATCACGAAAGCTGTAGTGTTGAACGACCGAAACATTAAAGAATGTTTATATATAGTACTGCTGCAATAAACACCTGCACATTTACTTGTGCCTTTTACTTGTTCCTGCATGCCAAAATAAAATTTACTACATTTTTAGTAACAGTATATTTTTCTTTTTATTATTTTTCATAGACAATTAACAAGTAATCGATTATCACTCATGTGATATTAACTGAACCGGATTTATTCTTAACAGAAGACTCACTTTCTTTAAGCCTTATAGCTAAAGTACCTTCTTAAAAGTATTAGAGAGTTGATGCACTAAGGTCTTATAAATAGAAAGAAATGTTGCATAATATGATTTGCCAATCTGTAAGCAGTGTGTTACCATATTCTAATTAGTTAAAGGATAGTAAAATACATTATAGCTCTGAAGGCTCACTATCTACGAAGTGTAAATTCACAAGAAATCCGTCCATTCATTTACTAAACCTGCTCATCCATTTTCAGGATTGTCAGAGCAAAGCAACTATTATTTAGATTAAATGCATGCTGATGCTACTTTGACACATTTGGGCTTTACTGGGAACTTGAGTAAATAAGATGGATTGTTAATTATGTATGCTATATGAAGAAGAACATTTTCTTTGCACACTTACTTTACAAGGGACTGGAGATGAGAGATCTATTTTGGCGGAATTCCTAGTTTACACATAGAACTAGGTTAGATTATCAAAGCTAACTGGCAACCATACTGAACTTGAATACTCCCACACAGCACATGACACCCCTGGAAATTCTCCAGGATGCAATGAGTTCACTGTTCCGCCCGAAGACCTGCTGAAGACAATTGCCTGAGTTGGCAAAAATACCAATGGCAAACTTTTGAAATTCTCTAGCCAACTGGGCAGCTGAAATATGTGCATGGATCTTAGTTAAAATCACACTTTATAGATGAATGACCTGCTATTTGCTATACTAATTTCTAATTTGAAATACTAATGTTGAACACATTTACAGAATCCCATGTTTAAATCAACAAAGCGCACAGTAGGAAGATGACCCAGAAACAATTAGAAAGCAATTACAAAGGCAAATAAGATGCTGGTTTCTTATCTGTGTTTGTAGAGTGACAGCGCTGGAGATCCGCTGCTTAAACTACAATATAAATATTAAAACACCTGAGTCATTAATACGCTCTGCTGGGGACTTGAGGTACAGTGCGTTTAGAAAGACAGCAATATGATAACATGCAGACAAGAGCAGTTAAATATTCTTGGAATGAAGTGCACAAGTTATAGCATCAAATGGAAAGAGCTCAATCTTTTCATCCTAAGTACCATGTCTGGCTTGTTTTAATTTTACTATTAAGACTTGCTCTTTGTTTCCACTTATTCTTTACCATTAATCTGCTTTGAGTCGGGTAATCTGAGTTCAGATTTATGAACCTCCTTTATTAGATTGCATGTTTAAATGCATTTCTGATAAACAGATGGATTAGTGCAAGTATTTCGACTTCATATAAATAATAATGTACATGCAATCAACCTTGGGTGTAAAGCCACTAAATGTATAAATAGTTTTGAGAGTGTTACACGTGTGCATCTGGAAGACAACCTCAGGGCTCATTTGGTAACTGTAACACTCCAGTGGCGCTGTTGTCTAACGCCGCTTCTCTTCCACACCCAAAGAACAGATGATTAATAGCTCTTTCATCTCTGACATCACTTCTGGTCGCCTTCCTCCTGAACTAGCCCCTTCCAGCTTGCAGACATCATAATCGAATCTAATGCCGTCATGGGCTGGTCTGAAGAAGGCTCTCATCAGAACAAGACAACTTTGATCATTACATTCTTCTTCTTTTGTTTCTTTTTGTATATTACAGTATACAATCTTGTGACGTGTTCTTGTGTCTTATTACAACAGATAGTGATGAGTGAAACAGGCGAGTTTCCATTTGCCTACAGTTTCGAGAAACTAATGCTAAAATTAGTGATGTAGATGTAGAATTGCAAAACTTTTTGGAGGTTTTAAGTTTTCTTTGAGATGGAAAACCAAACAGACTGATTTCTAAAGCCTCAGTTGCACATCTGTGTTTTTCCATGTTCTTTTCTACAGCTTCATAATTCTTGTAATCTGTCTCTCACCAGTCAAATCAATTCTATGTATGTCTCTCATTCACATCACTGGGAAGTAGAGCAACGTGCTTTTTACAGAAGTGACTTGCTGTATATTTTCCACAGAAAGACAAACTAAAACGTGTCGTTGTGCACATTACTGTCTTTTCTCCACAGGAAAACACACAACACAGGTTACATAGAAACTGCCCTTTACTGTTTCATGAGTTAAGCAAAAGAGATTGAAGATAATGCATACTTCATACACCCTGGAACATCAAAATTCTTTTCTGTCTTCAAAAGATCTTTAAAGAATTGCAATCACCAAGACTTATTATAATTGGCATTGGTTATCATAATGTGGGGATTCTACTATCAGAACACATTTGGTGTATCAACAAAATGTCAGGTCGTAACTGGAAATGAGTGCATTTGATCTTTTTTATCACTACAGATTTTACATAAATACTAAATAATAGAGAGACGCATGCAGAATTATTGCATGTAAATACCTGCAGACAGAACTAAAGACTTTTCTTCTTGAGGCAACGGCACAAATTTCATTGGAAGCAAAACACAATTTACTGTTCAGATTTTGTTGTTACAAATTCAGTTTTGAGCGAATCATTTTACTGAATACTCTTGACAGTTCATGCATGGTTTATGTATGAGTTGCACTGATGTGTTTAGGAATATCGGAATGAGCAGATTTATAATATTATTATTACTCTGTGTTTTTTTTAATGTAAATATTGAGAAAGAGCCTCTTGAGAAAGGGCTGTCTTAACAGCATCATAGGCCTCCAGGCAAAGTAGTGCACTGAGGCCCCTATTTTGACAGCAAAAAAGAAACATACACCGGCATCAGAAACATCGTGGGCCCCTATGCTCCTGGGGCAAGTGCCCATTGTGCCAATACATTAAAATGGCCCTTGAAAGGGGTACAAAATGTGGTACACTACACTGGGCATGGCAGTTTAGATGTTAAAATTACCACAAGGAATTAACAGACTTCCTGGTAAAGAAGGGACTATTCTCAAAGAGTGCCCTGAAGTTAGATAGTTCAGTGATATTTTCAGTGAAGAGCTTGGATGAACAATTAAGAACTGGCTATGAGTTTCCAAGCCAGAAACACTGGTACTGGATTAGCTGTGCATATTATATATTGCTCTCTATTATCTGTTATAATAAGTTGATAAAAAGAGGCAATACATAGCATACTAACCCTTTAGGTGTGTTGTCACTAGACGTTCTTGAAGATTAAATCCTAATTCTTGTTTCAGGCTGTGGGATAGCAACTGAAGGAAACCAAAACTGTTACTGGGCCTGCTCAATAGAATGGGACAGTCACCACCTATTAACTCAAATAGTTCCATGGAAACTAGTAAGAGCAAATATATAAGGACTTTATTAAAGGTGTTTTCATGTTACTATCATTTTGTTCTAGCACTTGTGAGGGCCAGAGCTTATCCTGAAAGCATTAGGTCCAAGGCAAGAGCTGGCTATGAGGGGGTTGCCAAACCATCATTGGGTAAATTCAGAGTAACCAGTCAAACTGACCTGCATGTGCTTGGGATGTGGAAAGACATGTGGAGTGCCTGAAGAAACACCACACTGAATGTGACTAGTTTTGGGATTTTGACCTGTGTGACATGATGAGGTATCAGCCTTAAACAGTGTATCTAAATTATGTGCATGAATCAAAAATGTCTTTTGTTTATGTATGTTTTCTTAGACTGCAAGGTTACTTACACCTTTTAGAGCTTTTTTTTATTTTCCTGTCATTAGCTGTCTATTCTTGTGTAGCAATGCTACTATTAGTTAGAACTGTATTTCCCAGCAGTCCTTGAATGGGCTGTTGGGGTCAAAGGTGGCCAGAGGGGTTTAAAAGGAGGGCAGGTGTCAGGAGAGAAAAAAAAGTTGTTTTTGTTGTTGTACGTTGTGTGTTGCGTTTATCTTTTGCATTTATCTTTGGACTGCCTGCCGTTAATTCTGCTATAATTCATCATTGTGTCCTGGATTGTATTTGTTTGTTGGGGTCTGGATCGTCTGTCTACCTGTATACTGTATAATGAGGACTGTGTTTGGATCGTCATCCTTTCAGCAACTACCGGTAGGATTGTGTTTTCCATTTCCTTTCTACATACAGATCGCTGGACTCAATCTCGTCACTTTTCATTTCATCCGGTTTGTTTTTTTTATGGACTTTGCTGTGTGTTGTTAGTGTTTATATGTTAAATATAATATCACCGAAAGGGTCAGGGGTGGTATTATTGTGCTTCATTTAGTTATTTTAATTTCATTATATTCTTAATTGTTTAATGTTCCCAGTGTGCTTTATTTGGCCTCTGTTGTGAGCGTGTGTAGGTCGTTCCAAGGCTGGGGTTATCCCTGGTAATCCTCCACTAAAATAAATAAATCACAGTCACATTGACGGTGTGAATCTTAGCGGCACTTGACCGCTACACTTGTATGCCATTTACTGTTACATCTTCAGTTTGAGTTTTTCTGACAGATACAGGTTAGAAAAAAAATGAAATGTGTAACTAATAAATGCTCACTTCTTTCTAAGGTAAAACAGAACGCAACTCTTTATGAAGAAAAACTACCATATGTTGTTAGCGAGCAGCAGTAAAAAAAAAAGAAAAAAGAGCCAATAATATGAGAGATGAATGTCAGCTTTAAAATACTAGTCTGGTCATCACAACAGAGGCAGGGACAACATGAGAAGACAGGGAGCATAACTCATGCTTGCAGTCAGTTAGTTTAAATGACATTTTACTTGGATAAGCTAGTGCTCTGTTATGCAAACTTGACAAAGTGAACATTTCTGTCGTGGGGGCTTGTATACCGAAAAAATTGACAAGAATCTTTAAAGCAGTGTAAGCGAGAGCCAAGATTTGAAATTAAGAGAAGAGACCCTTTGGCCATTAAGGTTTTGTCATGCAGAATCCCAGCCACTTTTCTTGTCAAAAAGACTAAAGTATTTCACATACAGGATGGTTTTCTAACAAATTGTACTGACACACTTGAAGTTCAACTTATCACTCTGGGCTTTAACACTAATAGCCAAGGGGAATTAATGGCATAAGGAGTCTTATCTAAAGTTAAGTCCTTGAGGGACGTGTGTTCTGCTGCTATTCATGTCAGTGAGCCTCATAATTTTTAATTTGCCCAATTATGTGATTAATCGGACAAATGAAGCGCTCCTATAAGCTCTAAGATATTTCTTCCCAAGCGCGCCTTTTATACAAAGATATTTTAAAAAATATTTTCTGTAGAAATGTGAATAAATAAGTTCTAACCTAAATATGACATGAAAGCCACATTATATATTAGTTTGAATGTAATAATTACATTGTATGCATTTAAAAGCATTAATTATACAGATGTGAAAATATAAGTAAATTATAAGAGCTCTTATTATAAACATTTACCAAAGTTTACAATGGATGGATAGTTCTGACTTTAGATTAGGTAAAGGGAAAAGATCTGCTGTACAACTGATGAACAAATGATTTTTAAAGATGCATTACATTAAGTTTATTAGTGACTTAATAATTAAAGCTACTGTGAAGTCTAACTAATGTGTGAATTATCATTTAATTAAATTTATAACTATTTGAAGATACATGAACTAATCTGTTAAACATTCTATAATGTTTGGTAAGGTGTAGCAAAATTATTTATATGCAGCAATGTTAAAATACAGTAAAATGAAATAATGCTCTTTTTGAAAAACATCCCATAAATAAGCAAAACTGCATCACTCCCAAAATACTATTATTTATTACAATCCTACTAAAGTTCCATATTAGCAGACACACATTTACATTTACTTATTTGGCTGACACCTTTATCCACATTTATGATACAATTGGCTTTCCAATTGGAGTACAAGCAGGTCAAGTGACAGTGTCACTAGTGGGATTTGAACCCACAACCTCAGGAATTGAAGTCCAAAACATATAAAGCCACACTGCCGGCCACACATTAGTGCAGCCACACACAATGCATAACATATTAATCTTTAATTTTCTATTTATGTGTGTGAATGTCTAATGGCATTTCTGCATTTCACAGCTGTAGCCAGGACAAACACTTAAAACCCAATCCATTTTAATAAAAGCATAATTGTCAGTGTGTCTGTCTTTGTGTCTGTCCAGTTGCTATGTCTTTGTCATTTCAAAGCATCACAAACCTTTTTAGTAATAAAAGTGCATTGCATTTGTCATTCCAACAGATTCTATCTCACAAACATTAGCACTACTTTTATGAATCCCATGCCAAATGCCATAGAGCAGAGACATGTATTGCATTAACGCTGAGGTGTATGTTGATTATTTAGATTTCAACCCATCTTAGACAGGTAGCACAAGCAGTATAAACAAAGAAGATCCATTCCTGAGGGAGATAAAAAAGTTACATAGTTGAAACTTCTTTTTAAAGAACCATTTGTAGAAATAAAATACTGCTTTGTCCTTCTTTTTATATGCAAGTTTGTTTTCTGAACAGATTTTATTGCAGAAGCAGTGTGCAGAAAAAAGACTGCACAAAGTAAACTGCAGCGGATGGAAAAGGAGCTACAGTCCAGTCAGAAGGCAGATGTAGACCTTCAGATTAAGCTCACAGCGTGTATTTTTAAACAGCACTGCCTTTAAAACTGATAATCACTGTTTCACAGTTTTTACTGCTGTGAATCATAGGAATTAAAGTCAGTATTTATATGATCCACCTTAATAAAGTGATAAGTGTCTGTGTGTCTGGCTGGTTAGTATGTTTCTGTCACTGCAAAAGATGGAGCATCAAAAACATTTTTAGTCATAAAATGCACTGCATTTGTCATTCTAACAGATGGCACATCACATACATTAGCACGGTTTTTATGAATCCCATACCAAATGGCATATAACAGAAACCTGTCCATTGCTTGGTGCACTACAGACGTTAACGCTGAGGTCTACGTTAATTGCTTAGATTTCAATCCATCTTAGATGGGTAGCACAGCTAGAACTGTATAAAGTACCAGCAAGTAAGAGAATGCATGCATGGTATAACATTCAGGTATAGTTTCAAAGATGGAGCATTTTTGTTCATTTTCTAATCGCCTAATCAGAGAGCTTGTTATCACAATTTTATTTATTACATATTTTTATCACCATGAATCATATTCAAAATAACACTAATAATAATCACATGTATTACAGTGTATATAATATATGCATTAATATCATTTTACAATATTATGTGCCTGAAAGTGCTTTCTTAGACAGCAGATTTCAAGTGATAAACAGATGCATGTGCTTTTGTTAGTTTTTGAATATAGAGGGTCCATAGCAAATTGTTGTTCTTTTACTTTTTAAAAGAAGTGCCAGATGGAAACTTAAAATCTGTGCAGAAGTCTCAAGCCAAAAGTTCTGTTTCCATCCAAACATGACAAATATCAAATTATTGTGGTGATTTGTCGATAAATTGCAGTACCAGAGAAATACTGAATTGTGTTTAGATAATGCAGCCGTGAGATTTTTTTTTTTTAGTTAAGCTGAAATACTGAATATATGTTTAGTCAATGTTACCCAAAGTGTCACAGAGCAGTCTTTCAGACAATTCTACATAAGTTCATTTTCCTTTGTTTTTTACTTTTTCAGACATGAACATTGTGTCACTTACTCACTTCGATTTGAAGGAGCTGGAGACATGAGCTGCAGTGACTGAGGATTGTGTAAGATACCCTGCAGCTGCTGACGCAAGTGACGTTGTTAGGAGGGACTTCTGCCCCTAAACTTCAAGAGCTGTTTGATAGACATATGTTTACAGCCCTGATCTCCTATAGGCTAGCCCTGGTTTCTCCCATTTACTGTCTTGACAGCACCAAAGTTCCAACAGGAACCAACCTATCATTGTCAGGTAGCTGGGGCTAAGCCCCCTATAAGTGCAGAAGCTAGTGGCACCCTTGGCTGACATGAGTTCAGAATGTTAGCATATTATGAGACCTACTCCTACATTTTGGGATTGTAAGGGATGTTGCAAACCTTGTATGGTGATGAATAAATGAGCAATATATTAACTATAGAATTGAATAAATAGAGAATATCATAATTAGTGAATTGTATACATAAATACACATCATACCCTTTCTTATAAGGTAACACTCAGCCATCCATACTGCATCCTGCAGCAAGGTGTTTCTATTTCAGCGCAGACTCTGTAAGTGTTTCACTATTCTGCCATCAAGAACAGCTGTCAAATGAATAAAAGAGAAAAATGTAAAAGATATACTTGCTGAAGTAAGTGCTCTCAAGATAAAAGTTGAACCAGTAATCAAATTCATAATTGAAGTCACACAGAATGCTTCTCTGTTTCAAGATGATGTAAATTTACCACTTGGAGATCGGTTGTTTCATGCATGCAGATGTACAAACAGACTGACAGACATGGCTATTGCAGTAGGTGCTTTCACATTATAATGATGGATATAAAGGGATAGATGAAATTTAATGTAATGAATTAATCAATAGCCGTAGTCATGATCAGTAAAATCATCAGTACAGTACAGGCTAATTAAAAGTATACACTTGAAACTTTGTTTTTTCACACTTGCAGTATAAGAATAATATATCAAAAGTTGACATTGCAGCACTGTGAAGGCATAGTGGTTCAGACTTTGGACTTTGAATTCTGTGACTGTGGGCTGAAATCCCGCTACTGATGCCACGTGACCATAAGCAAGTTGCTTCACCTGCCTTAACTGAAATTTAAAAATATAAAATGTGCTGAAACATTAGAGTATCCATGAATGTGAAATGCGGCATTAAACACAGAATGACGTCATCAACAAAAGAACAAAAAGAATGAAAGTAATATTCAAATAAATAGAATATGGAATAATTCTAAATGAAGACCATAATATATTCAGATCATTGAAGACCCTGACATTCAATATGTGAGTTGGTTTCTCTATGCCACGTGTCGAGAGAGAAAAAATATTTTTAATTTATGCTTCCAAACCATGTACACAGATCTTTACATAAAGTGGCAAAGGGAGTTAGTGCTTTGACACTTGCGTTTAATTCCAGAAAGACTTTTAACTCACTAAAGTCAAAAAGATCATTCTTCCTCCACTCAGATTACCCAGTTACACTGATCTGATGCTTGGTTGCTTCCGGAATAAAAACCCAAGACCCCAGAGGCAGTTCACAAAATATTAAGTTACTTGCTTTATTTTTTTTCGAGTTGTACATTCACCACTTTCTTTCAGAAAGAAGCAAGAAGATTCTGCATTGCAGTTTCTTTGCACAAAGGTGTCTTGATCCTTGAGTTGAAAGAAGCAATGAAGGGGGCTGAAATGACAAAGGTCATAAGACATTTTGAAAACTGCATAAATGTTTTAATCTTCCATAGGCACTCTGTTGAATTGTCTGCTTGTGAAAACTCAGGGGTAAATAATCAGAAAAAGATTAAGAGAACATAAATCATATTTGAAACAAGCTGATTCATTATCTTTTCTTTCTAAAGAGTGTTGTAAGTGAGTCGTTGATGTCAGGAAATGTTGACACACTGTTCATAAAAGTCCCAAAACCCCAACAGGAATAGATTGGCCTTATTTTTAAAATATGGCTTTGGATTATTAAACTTCTCAACTTTTTTTTTTACTAAATATAAAATGATTTATCCTAACAGTTAAACAAATCTCAAATCCCAAGGCTCAAGTTCTGAAATTTAACAGCCTATATTTAAGTTTGAAACACTTAACAAGTGTTAACTTTTGGTAGCTATTTGGAGTTGTCCATTTTTTTTGTCTGTTCCTTCCTTTAATCCAACTATTTGTTACATAAATATTGTAGACCTACCCTTTGTTGTGAGAACGTCATCTGGGTCCCCTAAATTGCATTGTGAACGTTCCAGTCAAAGAAAGAAAGTTGTCAGAGCAGAGTCTGAGGAAATCAGCACAGCCACGATGAACACCTTTTTAGAAGACATAAAGGCCTTTGTGTTCGAACAGCTTGTAGCAACACGTGACTGTTCAACAGAGATTAAACGAAGAGCTTGGTTCTCTTTAATGAGACATGCCTGCAGTGAAGGATGAAGAAAGCAAAACTTTCACAAAATGTTGCTAAAGTGATGCACAGATCCATTTCCTTGAGGCCCATGTGACATCTTCAAGTGCCAAAGCAGATGAACTTGAGGACAGAAACAAGAGCTGCAATAAGTGTATAGCTGGCCTCAAGAAGAACTCATGATTCAATTCCTGAAAAAACTGTAGCCATTCATATTCCTTTGTTTACAAGGTTTTTGTCTGATTGTCGACCAAAGTCACAGTATTTATTCTTTGCACCAAAATAATACGGTACGATGCCCGCATCCATCTTCATCTCCAGGCATTCTCAAGCGCCTTTGTCTTAGGGATTATGCACGGAGGAGAGGAATCAGCTGTTGGCATTCATTTATTATACAGTAATTTTGCTCCCTTTTTCAATGTTTTTCAATGTTACCTTTGAACAAATACTTTTATACGCCTCTCTGAAATTAGTGCTTTTTATTCTTTTGAGGGATTGTTTATATACAATTTAATGCACTTTCTTTAATGTTTGGGGGGGGTGATATTGAGTGCGGTTGGCTTCACTGCTGCCTAAATGCCTGATCAGCAAATGGACATCAGGGGTTTAGTGACATACTTATCCTTCTGGCTCAGAGCATTTTTCTGGGGACAGCTAATTTATTTTACCTGTATAACACGTGTTGAGGAATTTATTGTTCACTATGTTATTTGTTATTTTAAATTGTGCAGTCTGAGAAGATGTGGGAAGGGCATCAAGCCTTTTCAAGTGCCTTTTCGAGGTCTTATTTTGGTATTTACAGTATATGTGTACCTATATACTGGAGTTCAAAGCTTTGTTGGGTCGAGTGTAAGTGGGATACTCCTTCATTATTTTATTGCAAGCACAACTGGAAGTTCACTCTCTGTTAGATTTCCTTCTGTCTCTCATTCTTCCTCTGCTTTAACTTACTTATGAATAATTCTATAATAATTCCTTAGAATGTGCATGGGGTAGGGTCAGGCACTAAAAGGACTGCAGTGTGTAATTACCTTTGGATATGCAGGGTGACATAGCCTTCCTCCAAGAAACCAAGCTGTTGAGTAAAGATGTCATGCAACTCTGTAACAAAAGATATTATTAAGTTGCATCAGTATCTTCTAATTCTAAAAAAATTGAAGTTTAAAATATTAGATGCTAGATGGACATCCAAGTAAGATTTGGCTATGTACTAGTCGAATTCTCACAAAAGAAAATAACCTTCTGTTTGTTATACAGTCCTACACCGTTTTAACTGCCATTCTATGTATACATTACTGATCAACTCCATCCATCCATCCATTATCCAACCCGCTATATCCTAACTATAGGGTCACGGGGGTCTGCTGGAACCAATTCCAAACAGCACAGGGCGCAAGGCAGGAAACAAACCCTAGGCAGGGCGCCAGCCCACTGCAGTACTAATCAACTACTCAAACTAAAAGACTTTTACATCATTGTGGGTTTGTATGCAAATGCCATTATGACTCCACTTTTGGATAAGTCACATGCTCGACACTACTTTCCCGAGTCCACACGTTTTATGGAAATATGCTACCAACTTTTTGCTCTCAGACACATTCTGTTTACTTAACCCATCCTCTAAATAGATTTCCTTTTTCTCTGCATGCTTGTGTTCTTATTCAAAAATTGACTACATTTTTATTTGTCAGTCCTAATCAAATTCATTGTCAAACTCCATTCTTGAATTTGCTACCTTATTAGACCACAAACCTGACTTGGCTGAATGAATTAGTGTATCACAATTTGACTCATGAGTGCCCCAATGGCGTTTTAATACAACAGATTTCTATGAAAAACTCTCATTTGTGCTAGTAGATTTCTTTTGGTTATTATGCATTCAGTTGAGGATCCCACTTATATCTGACTGGCACTTAAAGGTGCAATTCATTCACTTTTATGTACTGTACACATTTGGTACAGTCACAAAGACAACAGATACGAGGTGTGGCAGAAAAGTAATGAGACTGATTTTTTATTTACCAAAGTTTTTATTTTTTTCAAACATCAATGTTATCCCGTTCAAAGTAGTTCCCTTGGGCAGCTACACACTGATGGAGACGTTGTTCCCACTGTTGGTAGCAGCGCTGGAAGTCTTCAACCGGTATGGTCTTCAGCAGGTCCGTTACACTCTTTTGGATGTTTTCTAAAGTCCCAAAATGACGTCCTTTGAGGACATTTTCAGTTTAGGAAAAAGGAAAAAGTCACACGGACTGAGGTCAGGTGAATAAGGGGGCTGGGGAACCACAGTAATGCCTCTTCAGGTCAAAAATTCTGTTATGGAGAGGGCAGTGTCACATGGGGCGTTGTCATGATGGAGCATCCATTTGTCTGCAATGTCTGGTCTCACACGAATGATCCTTTTTCTGAGCCTTTCAAGGACGTCTTTATAAAAATTCTCCAAGCTTAACACAAAATTTAATGGCACAACGTTGCTCCAAATTCCGCTGTTCCATTTTGCGTGACACAGAACAAAAAACACAACTTCGCTAATAGCAGTCACAAAAATCATGTAGTTAACGGAAGGAGTTGAAACTCGCACTGAGCTATGGGAGGGTACTGATACACGTGCTCTATCAAGGGCAACAGCGCAGCGTTGC
Source organism: Polypterus senegalus (assembly GCF_016835505.1). NCBI lineage: Eukaryota > Metazoa > Chordata > Cladistia > Polypteriformes > Polypteridae > Polypterus > Polypterus senegalus. The sequence goes on from NC_053164.1 coordinate 98,842,248, forward strand.
CAGATCGCTTGCAGTGTTGCCAGTCTTACTTTTCTGCCACACCTCGTAAACGACCTGGAGAAACATATTGTATGCTTTGTGGAGCCATAACCTAGCATGGTAGACCCTGATTACAAACATCAGATTACTTCCATTAGATCTGAATTAAATGCCCTTCTTCTTCAAAAGGCAGAATTGAGACGTGATAGGTCCCATTCTTCTGGTGCCCAGTAAATTACTAGCCCTCAGACTGTGCTGATGTGATGCATTCTTTAGTATCCCAGCTATTAAAGATAAATCTGGTACTATTGTTAACAGCCCATACAAATAAACAATCTGATTAGGAAATTTATTTCCAACTTATTTCAGGCTTGTCTGGAATGTTCCTCGCAGAACAATAATCCTCTCTTTAAAGATGTACAGTTTTCATTGTAATCTTCTAAAGATGTTGTTAGGATAGATGCTCCGGCTTTGGTCAAGGAGTTGAGGTATGCCCTGAAATCAATGAACACGGGCAGGATGGGATTCCACCAAAAGTACTTTTAACATTCTGGGATCTGTTGTTGCTTCTTTAAACTATAACTAATAATTCATTCTGCTTTAATCACTTTATTATTAAAACAAGGTAAAGATTCAATAATCTGCTATAACTATTGTCCAATTTCTTTGATGAATTTGAACACCAAGCTGCTGGCAAAGCTGCTTACAAGACGGTTACAGCAAGTTATTCACAAATTGATTAATCCAGTTTAGGCAGGGTTTGTCTAAGCCAGTCATGCTGCAGATAACGTTAGGAAGCTACTGCATATCTTAGACGCATTCCCATCTCTGTCTCATCCAATTGCCATTGCTCATCCCATCCATTTCAATACTTGCCAAATCCCTTTTGTATGGTCAAATGCTTTCTCAGTGTCTACAGTGAGAAGGGAAATTTGGCTTCATAAATATAAATAAAACATTATATAACTACCCAAATTAGTAATTATGAGGAACCCCACAAAAATTGCACTTCATGCAGATGACATAATATTTTTGGGCAATGCTCCCCAGGACCTACCCCATGTTTTACACTAATTAAAATCCTTTGAATCCCATCCATCCATCTATATCCTAACTACAGGGTGAGGGGGGTCTGCTAGAGCCAATCCCAGCCAACACAGGGCGCAAGGCAAGAAACAAACCCCGGTCAGGGCACCAGCCCACCACAGGGCACGCACACAACACATCCACACACTAAGCACACACTAGGAACAATTTAGGATTGCCAGTGCACCTAACCTGCATGTCTTTGGACTGTGGGAGCAAACCCGGGTCTCCTAACCGTGAGGCAGCAGCGCTACCCACTGCGCCACCGTGCTGCCCAGACTGGCTATCCTTAAAATAAATATAGTTTCATGAATTAATTAAGTTAGCACCCTGCTACTCTTACTATCCCCAGCTAATTATTCATACAATATTAAGTCCTTATATTCTGTATATTTATGGAGAGTGGGCTAGCACTTAAACATCTTACTGTAATTAGAAATAGGGCAATGGGAAGAAAATCTTTACCAGACATGGAATTATATCACTGAGCCTTTGTACCGTGTTCTGTTTTGAAATGGCTTTTGCTTATTGATACAGTCATATGAAAAAGTGTGGGACCCCCTCTTAATTCTTTGGATTTTTGTTTATCATTGGGTGAGCTTTCAAAGTAGCAACTTCCTTTTAATATATGACATGCCATATGGAAACAGTAGTATTTCAGCAGTGCCATTTAGTTTATTGGATTAACAGAAAATATGCAATATGCATCATAACAAAATTAGACAGTTGCATAAATTTGGGCACCCCAACAGAGATATTACATTAATACTTAGTTGAGCCTCCTTTTGCAAATATAACAGCCTCTAGACGCCTCCTATAGTCTTTGATGAGTGTCTGGATTCTGGATGGAGGTATTTGTTACCATTTTTCCATACAAAATCTCTTGAGTTCAGTTATATTTGATGGCTGCCGAGCATGGACAGCCTGCTTCAAATCATCCCATAGATTTTCGATGATATTCAAGTCAGGGGACTGTGACAGCCATTCCAGAACATTGTACTTCTCCCTCTCCATGAATGCCTTTGTAGATTTCGAACTGTGTTTTGGGTCATTTAACTTCAACTTTGTGACTGATGCTTGAACATTATCCTGAAGAATTTGTTGATATTGGGTTGAATTCATCCAACCCACGACTTTAACAAGGGCCCCAGTCCCTGAACTAACCACATAGCCCCACAGCATGATGGAATTTCCACCAAATTTGACAGAAGGTAGCAGGTGTTTTTATTGGAATGTGGTGTTCTTCTTCCACTATGCAAGGCGTTTTTTGTTATGACCAAATAACTCAATTTTTGTCTCATCAGTCCAGAGCACTTCGTTCCAAAATGAATCTGGCTTGTCTAAATGAGCGAGACAACAAGCAACTCTGTTTGTGGTGTGAGTGCAGAAAGGGCTTCTTTCTCATCACCCTGCCATACAGATGTTCTTTGTGCAAATTGCACTGTTTTGTAGAACAATGTACAGATACACCATCTGCTGCAAGATGTTCTTGCAGGTCTTTGGAGGTGATCTGTGGGTTGTCTGTTACCATTCTCACAATACTGCGCATATACCACTCCTGTATTTTTCTTGGCCTGCCAGACTTGGGTTTAACAGCAACTGTGCCTGTGGCCTTCCATTTCCTGATTACATTCCTTACAGTTGAAACTGACAGTTTAAACCTCTGAGATAGCTTTTTGTAGCCTTCCCCTAAACCATAATACTGAACAATCTTTGTTTTCAGATCTTTTGAGAGTTGCTTTGAGGATCCCATGCTGTCACTCTTCAGAGGGGAGTCAAAGGGAAGCACAACTTGCAATTGGCCACCATAAATACCTTTTCTCATGATTGGACACACCTGTCTATGAAGTTCAAGACTTAACGAGCTAATCCAATCAATTTGGTGTTGCAAGTAATCAGTATTGAGCAGTTACATGCAAAATTACAAGGATACCCACATTTTTGCACAGCCAGTTTTTCACATTTGATTTAATTTCATACAACTTGTTTGGAAAACACCCCAGTACTCAGATGTTCCTAGGAAATGAAAGACATACCACTGTCATCTTTTTTGTTGAAAGTAGAGTAAATTATTATGCAGGCTGAGAGGGGTTCCTAAACTTTTCCATATGACTTTATTATTCTTTGTGGCTTTTAATTGAATATAGCATTGGTGCACTTGGGCCACCTTTTACTCTACCTAAAATTAAAATGTGAGAAATTATACCTTGGCTCCATAATTTCTTACACATTGAGTATTTGGCATAAGATGGAAAGACGGCTAAATTCATACCCATTCTGGATTGTTCAAACTCCTATTTTTAATAATTCCGCTCTATGTCTTGAAGGTAATCCAGTATCCCTTCCACTGAGGCCCAAATGAGGCATCTCCATACCACTAGATATTTTTTGATGTTTCTTGTCTTTGTATGTTTCAGTCTTTGAGGTCAAACTATAAAATGTCTTTTTCCAGCTTAGATCAGTACTTAAGGCCTGTAAAACGTCTTTATCTTGTCAACCACTAATCCCCCCCTCCCACTAAGTCACTTTGTGATCAAATTATACACCTCAATATCTAAGTCTGCAAAAATAGTATGAGCCCTATATGCACTTTTGCGAGATGCCTCAGGTCATGCTTCACCATGGTCCTCCCAAAAGGGTCTATTACTATCTCTGCTAGAAACACAAATGTACAAAATATTCAAATTAAGTTTGAACACGGATTATACACCACCTCATGTAAACAATTTATTATGGGCTTTGTCACAGATCCTTCATGCCATCTGTGTCAGTCTGAGGCAATAGGCACTTTTCTTCACATGTTTTGTAGCATCATAGCTAGTTTTTGGCTAATGTTGCCTCTCTTCAGTGTTCTGTTCTTGTTATTAATATTCCTTTCTTGCCTTATTATTTTTTCCTGCTTGATCTTTCACCCCTCTCACTGAATCTGAATAACCAGAGGTTATTCTCCATTGACTCTGTTGCTGCTAAATCTATTTTAATAACCTGTTGGAAATCTGTGGACTATCATTCTCAGCTTTCAAAGCCTATTTTCCCAAGGAAGGGTAGTTATTTCATTATATAACTATTTTGTATACACAGTTTATCTGTATTTGGTTGTTTTACCTTTTTAATAAACTAGGGGGCTTTGCCCCCTGCTTGCTTTGCTTTGCTCTTTGAATTGTTGCTATTTCATTAGTTCCACTTTTATTTCAGAACTTTGTTAAAAACAATATTTTGAATCTTTCGAGTCCCAACATGCTGAATCTTTTAAATGAGGTCAGTGAGACATGTGTTTAATGACTTTGTACCATAATTCAGGATAAGTTTCTCTGTTTGGAAAACCAGCACAGACAAAATGATCTACATCATCAGCAGTTAATAATTTTTTTTGCAAAGTAACCAATAAATGCATGTGAGGTAAACCCCGTTTTTGAAATCCTCTGACTTAAACTTAAAAAAGCCTTACAATATTTACATATTTACCTATGTCCATATATTCGATCTCTATTCACCTTTTCATTATTTCTCAGAGTAATAATTTCTCTCTGTTTGCGCTAATGCGATCTTTACTTTCTTTTTTTTTGACACTTTTGTTTTTTTCTGCTTTCATATTCTGTATCTTGCTCTGCATGTGTATCGCACTTATGTTTTTTTGAATCGTTTGAATTCCACTGTTTTCAATATCTCTAACCTGCTCTGCATGTGTTTGGCCCCCTTGTTTTTTAACCTCTTTATGATGTTTTACTTTTTTTGTACTCTTTGTCTTTTATTTCTGACCTCGCTTTGTCCTGCTTTTTTTTCAATGACACCTGGTCTGTAGTGATTATTTTCCCTTTTTTTGAGGAATAATTTCCTTTTGCTTGTGATACTGTGATCTTTACTTTATTTTTTTTTTGATACTTTGTAATTTTCCTGCTTTCATATTCTTTAATTTTCTCTGCATTTGAATCGCGACAACTTTTTTTTGAGCCTTTCATAATCTCTAACCTGCTCTGTACGTGTAGAGTGACAACGTGAAGTTTTACTTTGTGCTTTTACTCTTTGTCTTTTTAATAGTTTATATCAACTAAAGAAGGGATTTTAAAAAAATTGTTTGTGGAGGGTATGGGCTTTATGTGTAATTAGAAGAGGATTTTTTTCTCTCACAATGTCACAATCGAAGTGCGTTTGTCTGATCTGTCAATCTATCATTGCTATTCCAAAGAAGGAAAATGTGGAAAGGCTCTTTTGAACTGTTTATAAAAACCACAAAACTGACTTCCTTCCGAAAAGCGATCTGAGAACTAAAATTAGTTAAGAAGTTAAAGGGACAGCCGTCATTTTTCACTCAGCTGAATTTAAAAGCTCCTTAACTGCATTATTTGGCTGTACTTATTTATGCGAGTCAGCCTTTTCCCACATGAAGATTATTAAATCCAAATGATCATTAATGTATTAAATTGTTATTGTGCCATAAAGGTTATTCAGTTAGGCAAGGTACGAAAACATATATTTTATATATAAAGTATACTCAGTGTGTGTGTGTGTGTGTGTGTGTGTATATATATATACTAGCAAATTTCGTGAAGATGGGGCCATAAATAAGAAAGTTCAACATGGCGGACATTGTCAACTGCTATCGACCATTATGACCGTTACGTGTAGAATTTCTGTAGAACTTCTACATGGGAAGTTGGAGAATTAGTGATGAGTGAGTGAGTCAGTGAGGGCTTTGCCTTTTATTAGTATACTGTATATATATATATATATATATATATATATATATATATATATATATATATATATATATATATATATATATATATATATATATAATATATTGTGGACCTGGCCCGGACACAGACAGGCGAACATGTTGATTTCCACCACCACACGTTTATTTTCACAACTATTTACAAATTAAATGTCACTCAGACACAGTCCGTGCACAACACAAACCCCAATACACAGTCCTGGCCACTCAATGCCTTCTTCTCCGGGCCGCCTTCAATCTACTCTCGTGCCTCGTCCTTCTTCCACCCAACTCCAGCCTTGAATGAAGGGAGACGGCCCCTTTTATTTATATCCCAGATGAGCTCCAGTTGTTCCAGACACTCCCTCGTTGGCCACGCCCCAGCGTAGTGGAAGTGCCGGCTGTTCTCCCGGCAGCTCACCGGGTGTCCTTTTAAATCTTCCCCCCAGCACTTCCGGGTGTGGCGGAAGTGCTGAGGTAACAGGTCCCCAAGGCATTGGGCGCCTCCTGGCGGTGACCACAGGCCCCAGCAGGTGGGGCTTCCATGCCCTCAACCCGTGGCCCCAAAGCACCCAGGGCGGCGGCCCCCACATGATCCAGGGTGGGCGCAGACCCACATCCGGTCCCTCACGGTGTCCCGGCCGGGTCGTTGATCCTGGCATTCCTGACAATATATATAGCAAATTACCCTCGCTTTGCAGCGAAGTAGTGTGTTAAAGAAGTAATGAAAAAGAAAAGGAAACATTTTGAAAATAACGTAACATGATTGTTAATGTAATGAATGCAATTGTTTTGTCACTGTTATCTATATATATCTATATATATCTATATATATATATACAGTATCTCTCTCTCTATATATATGTATATATATATACTAGCAAAATACCCGCGCTTCGCAGCGGTGAGGTACTGCCTTAATTTTTATTAAGAAGAAAATTAAACCTTTTTAAACTCAGGGAAAATATACCAATAATTATTTGTTATGGATCTCTTTGTATACCACATTGTGAGTTCGGCCCTCCAGTTGTAATATGACCAAGCTGTGCACTGAGCTTACTTTTGAGCATTCAATGTACAGTTAGCCATGTGAACAGTAATCTTGTTTCAAATCTCACAGCTTGGATTGCTGCTGTCATAATCGGTTTGAGTTTCCTGGTTTGTTTCAATTACGACAGTATTTGTAGGACTTGTGTTGAAGAGACATTTGGCATCTGTCAAATGTTGTAAGTATACAACTGGTTTCATCGATAACTTCACATCCAGCTTTTGAGAGTTTAAACATTCATAAACATCAAAGTGTCCACTACTGAAATCGTCACCTGTGAATCTAAGATGTTTAAGAGGCATTGGCAGTTGTCGAAAGGTGTAAAATATTTGGCCATTTCAGTACATTTGAAAGCAACAGCCGAACAATTCAGCGGCAGCCATCAACTCATATGCAGATCCATAGGTGAAAGGATTAAGCATTTCACTCTTATAGTGCTCCTGTGTAGTATAATTATCTCCTGTACCGTCATCAGTCCACACCTTGAACCTGTCCCAGTCATTCAATACATAGGACACAATGTTCCTCCGGATATCAAGAGTGAGCCTGATACGGCCGTGCAATATGTAACAAAGAGGTGCCATCTCAGGGCATGGAAACAACTCGGTAAGTGACAGTTCTTTGATCATTGGTGATCACCTCGATAGACATGTTAAAGGGGGTACGGTTGGAATGATAAAGGAAATGGGTACCTGGACAATGTAAAGTAAGTCTAAAATACCTACACAATAACTATAATCGTAATAAATGAACAATAAAACAGCGGAGAAGCCGTAGATTAAATTAAAAGGCTGTAGTTATCAGCAGGGATACGTGAATCCTGTGGCGAAGCAAGGAAGGGAATGTAGAGACCAGAGAGACGGATGGCCTTATATAGGCAGGCAGCCAACAACGTGGGAGGCGTTGGGATGGGGGACCCAACGCCGCCTCATGCGGTGACCGAGCTGCAGGCTATGGACGTATATATGTACATAAGTAGGAACCCGCGTACCAAATTTCTTAAAGATCGGCCCATAAGTAACAAAGACTGTTGAAAAGTTCAATATGGCGGCTGACAGTGGCATCATACCACCGAAATAAGTACGTACATTGGTTTCGATTAGCGCAGGGAAGCTGCCTACCAAATTTCGTGAAGATGGTGCCATAAATAAGAAAGTTCAACATGGCGGACGTTGTTGACTGTTATGACCGTTACGCGTAGAATTTTGAAATGAAACCTGCTTAACTTTTGTAAGTAAGCTGTAAGAAATGAGCCTGCCAAATTTCAGCCTTCTACCTACATGGGAAGTTGGAGAAATGGTGATGTTTGAAAGTTCAATATAGCGGCCGACAGTGGTGTCATACCATCGAAATAAGTACGTACATTGGTTTTGGTTAGCGCAGGGAAGCCACCTACCAAATTTCACGAAGATGGGGTCAGCCTTCTACCTACACGGGAAGTTGGAGAATTAGTGACGTTGGAAAGTTCAATATGGCGGCCGACAGTGGCATCATACCATTGAAATAAGTACGTACATTGGTTTCAGTTAGCGCAGGGAAGCCGCCTACCAAATTTCTTGAAGATGGGGCCATAAATAAAAAAATTTCAACATGGCGAATGTTGACGAACATTATAACCGTTACGTGTAGAATTTCGAAATGAAATCTGCTTAACTTTTGTAAGTAAGCTGTAAGGAATAAGCCTGCCAAATTTCAGCCTTCCACCCACACGGGAAGTTTGAGAATTAGTAATGAGTGAGTGAGTGAGTGAGGGTTTTGCCTTTTATTAGTATACTACCAGAATACCCGCGCTTCACAGCGGAGAAGTAGTGTGTTAAAGAAGGTACGAAAAAGAAAAGGAAAAAATTTAAAAATAACGTAACATGATTGTTAATGTAATTGTTTTGTCATTGATATGAGTGTTGTTCTCATATCTATCTATCTATATATATATATACTAGCAAAATACCAAGCGCTTCGAAGAGGAGAAGTAGTGTGTTAAAGAAGCAATGAAAAGAAAAGGAAACATTTTGAAAATAACGTAACATGATTGTCAATGTAATTGTTTTGTCACTGTTGTGAGTGATGAGTGTTGTTGTCATATATATATATTTACACACACATACATAAACATATATATATATATATATACATATCTATACATATACACACATATATATACATATATATATATCTACATATATACACATATACACACACACATAAATACATACACACATACATACATACACACACAAATACATATATATATACATACATACACACACACATATATAAACATATATATACATATACATACATATCTACATATATACACACACAGCTATTTCAGTATCAGTGCAATACGCTGCTTGTTAAAACGGATAACTCCGCTCTTACGTGCAAGTCTGCGTGGATATTATAAACATAATGCAGACATAAGGTTCGAGCCGCATGTAGACGGACTTTTTTTGTTCTTCGAAGTCACCAAAGCGCCGTGCAAACTCAGTGCGCTCAGTTTATCAGCAAAGTGCGTATTTGGGAACACCGTAGTGACGACTTGGTTCAACATTACTTGGCAACAGGGAAAGTGAGGCAAGGTGCACTGGTGCATTTGTGTCTCCCATAAAAGCAGCTTCACTTGAAATCACTTTGTGATTGTGCACGGGTTAAAACGTCCGCTGAAGTGTCAGATTCTTATTTAATTATGCTGCTTTCTGTATCTTCTGCATTGCATTCAGGTTAACCTGATGTTTTGTCTCATAGTGCCGTCTTAGATTAAATTCTGTAATTACAGCCACATTAGCTCCACAAATGAGACACACGGGTTTAGTAAACATATACTCAGCCTCCCATCGGTTTTTAAAGGCTCTATTTTCAGAATCAACTTTTCTCTTCAGCATCGTGTGAGCTAGCTTCGCAATAACTTGATTAACTCGGTAAGTGTTCGGCAAGGCAGCTGAAGCGCTGCATTATGGGATCTGTAGTTTATTGTGTTACCAGCGCTTCATATACCCGGGCTTTAATAACAATAATACAGTATATAAAATGATCTCGCGGGCGGATATAATTACGCCGGGCCGGATGTGGCCCGCCCTTGAGTTTGACACATATGGACTAAATAGAACTTGAAAAGATATATTTTTCAAATGTGATCGCGCAATTCAGATAGAGTTGACGCGCACTACAGCCTGCATGCCTCAATAAGTCATCCTTCCCTCGCTCTTACTTTTTTACCGTTCATCTAATGAATACACTGAGTATGGCTTTACCAAAACAATCATTGATGGCGAATAAAGTATCCATTATTCGAGTATGTAGATCGGGTTATATATATATACATATATATATATATACCCGCGTATCGCAGCGGAGAAGTAGTGTGTTAAAAAAGCTATGAAAAAGAAAAGGGAACATTTTAAAAATAACGTAACATGACTGTCAATATACAGTATTTGTTTTGTGAGTGTTACTGAGTGTTGCTGTCATCAAGGATTTGATTATCATTATTTCTTTCAATCAGGTTCGTATTTGTAGGATGTGTTGTGTTCAAGTTACATTCCGTGTTTGTCAATCGTTGTAAAGATGACAGGTTTCATTCATCGATTCGTTTCTTACTGCATCAATAAACAGCTCGTCTTCTTCTTTATCTGAGACCTGACACACTGCATGCACGGTTTTTACACTGTCTTCCTTTAGCGGGACATTGACTTTTTCCAACGTGTGCTTTGTTTTGGATTTATGAATATGCTTGTATGTATGAGACGCTTCATATTTTTTGCTGCCTTTTCAATTGTGTAATTCGGTTTTGTTCAGCTCTTTGGAACTGTTGCTTTTATCTGTGCACTGCGTCAGTTCACGTGAGCCGCTCGGTGTACATGCATGGAAGATTCCCAGCTGTGCTGGTGCCATCTCGTGCTATGTCCATGGCTGTATTTAATGTTACCTTAGTCCTGGCACTTAAAACTTTCTCTCGCAGTTTCGCTGAGTTTGTACCAAACACCACCCTGACCATCTCATCTTCCTCTGCATAAGCACAGTCCTTAACCCGTGAATATTTAGTGGGAGTTTGCTATTGGATTGCCGCGGACGGACGGCCTTATATGGGCAGGCACTAAATTACAAACGCCAGCGCAGCCTGTCTATGAACTTAATTTAAAGTGTAGGTTTACATCGTGCTTTGTTTCAAGTAGCAGAACTCATGAATATGGTTGTATATGTCACTCGCCGCTTCTTATTGTTTCGCTGCCTTCTCAATTATATAATGCATGTTTTCTTCAGCGCTTTTTTTAGGTCTTCCTGGTTTTCTATGGACTGCGTGATTACGTGGGAGGCGTGATGATGTCACACGAAACTCCGCCCCCACGGCGTTGAAGCTCATCTCCATTACAGTAAATGGAGAAAACTGCTTCCAGTTATGACCATTACACGTAGAATTTCGATATAAAACCTGCCCAACTTTTGTAAGGAAGCTGTAAGGAATGAACCTGCCAAATTTCAGCCTTCCACCCACACGGGAAGTTGGAGAATTAGTGATGAGTCAGTGAGTGAGTGAGTCAGTGAGTGAGTGAGTGAGTGAGTGAGTGAGTGAGGGCTTTGCCTTTTATTAGTATAGATATATATATATATATACAGTATATATATATATTTACACACACACATAAACATATATATATATATATACATATCTATACATATACACATATATACATACATATCACATACATACATACACACACATATATACACACAAATACACATATATATATATATACATACATACACACACAACTATATAAACATATATATACATATACATACATATCTACATATATACACACACAGCTATTTCAGTATCAGTGCAATACGCTGTTTGTTAAAACGGTTGACTCCGCTCTTACGTGCAATAACAAATCAAATCATTCAGTTGTCTTTGCTCATATGTCGCTTTTAGAGCTGGACGCCTGGCATCTTTTTTGGCCACAAGTTCGTTTCTGTTTGGTGTGAGGTTCTGTGTTGTGGAGATTCTCAGGATGGATTGCAGGTGCTCATCAGTGAGGCGACTCCTGTGTGCTGTTTTGTTAGTCTTTATCACTGAGAAGAGCTTCTCACACAGATATGTGCTACCAAACATGCACAAGGTTCGAGCCGCATGTAGACGGACTTTTTTTGTTCTTCAAAGTCACCAAAGCGCCGTGCAAACTCAGTGGGCAATAACTCTAGCTTCGCAATAACTTGCAGCATCATAAGTTAGACTTGATTAAGTGTTCGGCAAGGCAGCTGAAGTGCTGCATTATGGGATCTGTAGTTTATTGTGTTACCAGCGCTTCATATACCCGGGCCATTAATAACAATAATACAGTATATAAAATGATCTCGGGCGGATATAATTACACGCCGGGCGGATGTGGCCCGCCCTTGAGTTTTACACATATGGACTAAATAGAACTTGAAAAGATATATTTTTCAAATGTGATCGTGCAATTCAGATAGAGTTGACGCAAGACTACAGCCTGCATGCCTCAATGAGTCATCCTCCCCTCGCTCTTACTTTTTTACCGTTCATCTAATAAATACACTGAGTATGGCTTTACCAAAACAATCATTGATGGCGAATAAAGTGTCCATTATTCGAGTATGTAGATCGGGACTTATATATATATATACCCACGTATCGCAGCGGAGAAGTAGTGTGTTAAAAAGGTAGAAAAAGAAAAGGGAACATTTTAAAAATAACGTAACATGACTGTCAATATACAGTATTTGTTTTGTGAGTGTTACTGAGTGTTGCTGTCATCAAGGATTTGATTATCATTATTTCTTTCAATCAGGCTCGTATTTGTAGGATGTGTTGTGTTCAAGTTACATTCCGTGTTTGTCAATCGTTGTAAAGATGACAGGTTTCTTTCATCGATTCGTTTCTTACTGCATCAATAAACAGCTCGTCTTCTTCTTTATCTGAGACGTGACACACTGCATGCACGGGTTTTTTTACACTGTCTTCCTTTAGCGGACATTGACTTTTTCCACCGTGTGCTTTGTTTCCGCAGTAGCTGGATTTATGAATATGCTTATCAGACGCTTCATATTTTTGCTGCCTTTTCAATTGTGTAATTCGGTTTTGTTCAGCTCTTTGGAACTGTTGCCTTTTATCTGTGCACTGCGTCAGTTCACGTGAGCCGCCGGTGTACATGCATCGAAGGTTCCCAGCTGTGCTGGTGCCATCTCGTGCTATGTCCATGGCTGTATTTAATGTTACCTTAGTCCTGTCACTTAAAACTTTCTCTCGCAGTTTCGCTGAGTTTGTGTCAAACACCACCCTGACCATCTCATCTTCCTCTCCATAAGCACAGTCCTTCAGCCGTGAATATTTACCCGTGGCAGTTTGCTATTGGATTGCCGCTGACGGACGGCCTTATATGGGCAGGCACTAAATTACAAATGCCAGCGCAGCCTGTCTATGAACTTAATTTAAAGTGTAGGTTTACATCGTGCTTTGTTTCAGTAGCAGAACTCATGAATATGGTTGTATATGTCACTCGCTCACTTCTTATTGTTTCGCTGCCTTCTCAATTATATAATGCATGTTTTCTTCAGCGCATTTTTGAGGTCTTCCTGGTTTTCTATGTACTGCGTGATTACGTGGGAGGCGTGATGATGTCACACGAAACTCCGCCCTCACGGCGTTGAAGCTCATCTCCATTACAGTAAATGGAGAAAAACTGCTTCCAGTTATGACCATTACACATAGAATTTCAATATAAAACCTGCCCAACTTTTGTAAGGAAGCTGTAAGGAATGAACCTGCCAAATTTCAGCCTTCCACCCACACGGGAAGTTGGAGAATTAGTGATGAGTCAGTGAGTGAGTCAGTGAGTGAGTGAGTGAGTGAGGGCTTTGCCTTTTATTAGTATAGATATATATATGTTGTTCTCATATCTATCTATATATATATCTCTATCTATCTATATATATATATATACCCGCGCTTGGCAGCGGAGAAGTAGTGTGTTAAAGAAGGAAAGAGAAAGAAAAGGAAACATTTTGAAAATAACATAACATGATTGTCAATGTAATTGTTTTGTCACTGTTATGAGTGTCGCTGTGATATATATATATATATAGCAAAATACCCGCTTCATGCGATGTCATGTGTTAAAGAAGTTATGAAAAAGAAAAGGAAACATTTTAAGAATAATGTAACATGATTGTCAAAGTAATTGTTTTGTGTATTTGGCGGCAGCGTCACAAAGTTGTTTTCGTAGCTGCATCAGAAAATGTACCACGACGTCTGACACGCCTCCTTTTTACTGTTTTCTCACAGCTTGGATTGCTGCTGTCATATATATATACACACACACACATACATACATACATACATACATACATACATACATACATATATATACACATACATATCTTCATATCTACATATCTATATACATATCTATATATATATATATATATATATATATATATATATATACCTATCTACATCATATATACACACACATACATACATACACACACACAAATATATATGTGTGTATGTATGTATGATATGTGTGTGTGTGTGTGTGTGTGTGTATATATATATATATATAATGTAGATAGGGGTGTGTGTGTGTATATATATACACATACATACATATATATACACATACATATACTTGTGTGTATGTTTGTATGTGTCTATATGTGTGTGTATAGCTTTGGTCACTGAGTGCAAGGGAAAAATAATAAAATATAGTCTATAAGTTATTAAACAGTAAAACATTAACGTTTTAAGAAGTACAGGTACATTGAGCACTACTGGAGTGGTTGCAGGTAAACTACATTTTAAAGACTGTGTAACACAACAGGTAAGTAACTAACAGCAGCTAAAATGTATATGGATCATCTCTCGGTAGTAGATCCCTTTTGAAAGGCGCTACACGACGGCTGTGGTATAGAAATTACATTTTCTATGTGAACGTTCAAATTTGTGCCTCTGGTAATGTGCCTTACCGGCATTTAAAGAAAATTAGTTTTGTGTCCTCTGCAGTGTTAAGAGAAAGGCTTTGGTTTGGGATAAAAGGAAAAAGGTGTAAAGAAAGGAAAGTTGCCTTTTTCTTTTATATAGTATAGAGAGATGTGTTCGCTGACGCTATGATCGCCTTTTGGGGACAGTCGCGGTGGGTCTTGTGTAGACTGGTGAGACGTCCCGCCATTAATCGGCTGTGATGGCACTGTCAGTCCTCCACTGTGTGCGTGTCTTCATAATCCGAGCTGAGGACCTCATAATCGTATACGTGCAAAAGAAAGTGTGAATCGCCTTAATATTATTTTGCCGTGGTGTAGAAAAGGGGTCCGTGTTTGCACTTGTCTGGGCTATAGCGCAGGGGAGGATGAAAAAATTAAAAGTGCTCACTTTGACTTAAGGCAGAAGCGCAGTCAGCGTCTCAAAGGCCGGCACAGCTATGCACGGCGCTGGCTGCTCGACTTTTGCTGGGCAGGAGACCCCAGTTTTGCAGACACGTTCATGATATCAAAAGTCTCAGCGCTCTTTGGAGGTCATTCATATATATATATATATATATATATATATAGCAAAATACCCGCACCTCAGCGAGAAGTAGTGTGTTAAAGAAGTAATGAAAAGAAAAGGAAACATTTTAATAATAGCGTAACATGATTGACATTGTCATGAGTGTTGCTGTCATATATATGCCTGCCTAAATAAGTCACCCTCGCTTTGCTCTTACTTTTTACCGCTCATTTAATCATGGCTAGTGGCGGAAAAATTATAAAATGGAAGGAGGATGGCTTTACCAAAACAATTATTGATGGCGAATCGATTATTCATAAAGCTTGAATTGGTGATCTGTTTTTCTGTGTTAACCTCATATTTTTCATACTTCTTCTCAAACTAAGGTGGTGCGAGGGTAAAATGAATCGGGATGCGCTGATCAATGTAATCGTGTACCAGGAAATCATGCATTGACAAAAGCTCCCTTTGCTTGTAATGCAAAGTGTGATTAAATGCATTATTTTTAACGCGTTATGGAGCACATGCATCAAGCTTCTCAGCTGTGCTTGTGCTAAGAAAAGGAAAGATTTTAAAAATAACGTAACACGATTGTCAATGTAACCTTTTGTAAGTAGTGCCTGGAGGATTCAGTGTGGAGAAACTCTAGAGAGAGCGTGTGTATTAACTTGTGGATTTTTCTGTGAGTATTTGGTGGCAGTCTGACAAGTTGCTTCGAAGACGGCGTTAGCTGAGCTCAGCTCAGAGCGAAATGAGATGAATGGGAGGGAGATGATGACGTGACTCCCCACCCGCCTTAACTGTCAATCCCCACAAACACAGTCTCGAATTTGCATAAGCACACCCCTTCACCTACAATTTTAACTTAGTTACAAAGTGATCAAAACTCGTTTATATCCTGCGTCCTCTCATTAAACTTGTATCCGCATTACCTGTGGGCATGTGAAACGCCAGCGGTAGCCTGTCTATGAACTTAATTTAAAGTTTAGGTTTACACCTTGCTTTCTTTCCGAGGTAGCAGCACTCATGAATATGGTAGTATATGTCACTCGCTCGCTTCTTATTGTTTCGCTGCCTTCTCAATTATATAATGCATGTTTTCTTAAGCGCTTTTGGAGGTCTTCCTGGTTTTCTACGCACTGCGCTGACAGTCAGTTCACGTGATTACGTGGGAGGCGTGATGATGTCACACGAAACTCCGCCCCACGTCTTTCCAGCTCAACTCCATTACAGTTAATGTAGAAAAATACCTTCCAGTTATGACCATTAGGCGTAGAATTTCGAAATGAAACCTGCCCAACTTTTGTAAGTAAGCTGTAAGGAATGAGCCTGCCAAATTTCAGCCTTCTACCTACACGGGAAGTTGGAGAATTAGTGATGAGTGAGTGAGTGAGTGAGTGAGTGAGTGAGTGAGTGAGGGCTTTGCCTTTTATTAGTATAGATATAATATATATATATATATATAATATATGGTTGAAATAGTTTTACTGTCAAATAATGCAAAGAGTACGCGACACATGTGTCGCCCTAATTCTGGGCTCATCAGGCGTACACACTCACTGCACCCTCTCGGGAATCGAACCTCGGACGTCAGCGTCAGAGGCGAATATATATACTTTTTAATGTTGGGAGATCATTTCGACCTGGTCATTTTAAAAGTAGCTTGCAAGCCGAAAAACTGTGGGCATCCCTGATCTAGTTAGCTGAGGTAATAAGAGTGTTGAAAGCATAACTTGTCCAGCGTGCGGTCGTCCAGGCGAGAGAGCACTTCGTGCAGACTACGCCAGCTGCTGAGAAAACACGCTTTGCCTCCACTGAAGTAGGCAGCACAGTCATCAGGTACAGATACACTTGTTCCAAACAACTCCTGCGCTTGCCGTTGCTGTGAAACACTGCCATTTCAGCTGTTACTGATGCATCCAGTTTCTTGTCATCATTCTGTGATGGCAAGTTTCTTGGCACAGATAATGCGGATGCAACAGACTGACGCATTGCAGTTTCAAGTTGCTGTTCAATTCTGACAGACGTCAATGAAGTCTTCAGTTTTCAACTATAACTCTGTTATTTCTTGATCAATTTTTACACTTTTACACGCTATATATGCGAACTTGGCTGGTAAACATACCGGTAAACAGAAGCCCAGGATTGGATTCCCTAGTCAGAAACTCATCAGGAGCCAATAAAGATCTAACACATTGTGAGTAGAGATCATCATGGTCTTCATCAATGTTCATGCGATTCTACGGTGATTTGAAAAACCAATTGAAAACTCACAACACAGGTGAAAAGGAAATAGAGTATAATAATTGCGTATATAAAAGGGAATAACTGAACAAATGAGAAGACCAAAACCCTCAAAACATCTTACCCAAATAAAACATTAAATAAAGAGCTGAAGCAAAATCAGAAAATATAAAATTCTCATTTTAATTCCCAAACAAACAAAAAATATAAATCTTCAAATTCCAAAATTGAAAAGTAAAAAGAAGAAAAAAGCTATCATGTAATTACTAAATAAAATGTCCACAAATCCAAAACTGAAATACTTAATAGCAAGGTCAAAAGTTAATAAATAAAACAAACAGAAAAAAGGAATGCCTAGATGGGATCATAGAAAGAGGAGTAAGGAGTTGATCATGCAAGCTGATTTGTTCTTTCTATTAATTGAAAAGATACAACAGTACTACTACTGTTAATAAATGGGCCAATGATCACAGTCGCCAGCAACTGTTGCCACAGTGTGTCTTCATATAGCCCTCAGGTAACTGCAGCCCCACTGACCATAACACTTCAGGGCATAAATCAAATTAAAAGCCCACCTCAGTAGAAAAGGAACACATAGGGCAAGGGATTGGATCGAAATTTGAAACAAAAAGCTAAGATAATCAAAGCAAGGAAGAAAGGAAAAAACAGAGGAACCAAATGAAAATCTAAAACAGTGATGTTGCACTATAGCAATCCTACCATTTACAAATTATCTTGTGTGGTCTATGGCCAGCCAGTCATCCCGGCCAATACCCCCAGACCGCCAGGTGGAGCCCTCCCTGCAGCATGGAGGTGCCCCAAATACCAGCAGGGAATTATGGACAGTGGAATTTTCATCCTCAGCCCTGCTGGGTACCACAGGGCCCGCTAGATGGAGCTGCAGGGAGGAGAAAAGATTATTTGCCGTACGCCCCGGAAGTACGTTCGAGTCACATGGACAAGAGGAATGACGTGCTTCCGGGGTGAAGAAAAGGACTTTTTATCTGACCCGGAAGTGATAAGGAATCATGGACTGAAGGATGGAAAACACTTCCGGGTCAGGGACTATAAAAGAACTTTGGGAACTCCCAGACGGCGAGCTGAGCTGGGTGGAAGGTTGGCAACGCGTCTGGAAGTGGAGGAATTGATTATTGAGAATATTGTGTTTATTTATGAGAACTATGGAGAGGAGGGTGCTTTGTGCACTGCTGTGTATTAATAAAGTCAATTCTTGGACTTTTACCTTGTGTCTCGAGAATTGTCTGAGCATTCAAGGGAGCAATAGCGCCCCCAATCTGTCACACTTGTTAACAAGATTGGATATGGCAACTCTACCAGGGCCGTCCTGGTATGGCCTTGTTTAGAAATATACATTGAATAGGCAGCTATACACTGTCACAATTCAACAGTTTTGGTAATGTCCAAATATCTATAATTTATAGTGCTTATTTAACTTTCAATACACTACTTTGCTTTTGGTCTTCATGTAGGGCTAGGTGATTTCATTATGGTTTGTTGTATGTCTTGTAATGTAAACTGTTCTAGACAAATTTGCTTGATATTAAAACTGTAAGTTATTAACTTTTTTTTTTACTTGACCTCTATTAAAACAATATGTTTTAAGCACAGAAGAGGAAGTGTTAGTAGAGACAGAAGGCAGTTTTACAGAGAGGAGATCTCTGTAGACAGAAGAGCAGACAGACACCTTTTGCAGACAAGAAGAATTTAGAGATCTAAACTTTAAACACAAAAAAATTATATTTTTAAAATGGTCAAGTTCTAATGGTCTCTTTCTGGATTTTCCATTAGTGTAAAAAGTCACACCCTTGAACCATTGGTTATCTGCATTCATGCACACCTCATGATTATGAAGTGATATGGTCGATAAAAATGACATTGAACAGAGAAAGGGCTAGGGGTCTTCACTTTGGCCCTGACAAGCTTTAAAACTTCAGCAGCTTAAACTGAAAGTATTGAAGAGAGTGATACAGGAAGGAGGCAAAATAGAGAAAACACAGCTATCAAGAAAATCCATGCTGTAAAATGCAGCAAAATAACCTTAAGAGACTGAATGCCACACACATTGTGTCATCAGAATTTAATGTGTGTTCCGGGCAATTCACAATACAGCGAAGCTGAACTGGTTCTCACTGTGCTAATATTTCACACTGCCACCTGGTGGATTCTTCCAGATTTACATAAAGTACACGCGCAAGTATAAACAGTAAAACGCTTGCATAGCAGGAGCGTCCGCTGGAGCAGGCGTTGTGTGAAGTATAAACCTGGCCTTAGCCTTATATTAACTGAATGGAATAAAAAATTCAATAAAAATGTATTTTTTAATTCTCATATTTCGCTAAGCAATTTTGTAACAAATCATATTTAGTAAGACACCTATGGCTAATATTAGGCCATATAGAAATAATTCAATTTGATTTTCAAGTATTTGCAAGTTGGAACTTCTAAACAGTACAATGAAGTCCAGTGCTTTCGTGCTTGGCTTATTTAATTTCCTTTTTTTTGAGAGACTAAAACAGAGATTAACTGCTAAAGTGAATCATCTGCTGTGTCAAAATGCCATCAGTTATATAATGAGTAGAATAAGATATGTCCAGCCTGGATTCATGAGATGATTTAGAAATTCATTTCAAAGAAAACTTTTAATATAATTTATTGATATGTTTCAGGGTCACCTATTCTGATCATTTCACCATACTATAGTATTTTAATATGTAAATATGGAAAAGCAGCCCATGATTTAAGAGTTATATAAATTAGTCTCTTTAATGAATTTGACACAAAAGATTTATTTTTGGTAAATGTTTCCTATTCCCCTAATGCAAAATCAAAATGAAACTGTTAAGAGGTCAACATGCTTTCATTAGTAAGTGCTTAGTGCTTTGCATGTAGAAGATCCAGAAACAGCCTTTAAATGCTAAAAAAGATTTTAATAAGTTAGATAGATTCAGTAATGTTATTTCCATAAGAATTCTTTTACTTTGTATTTAAATTGCTGCATTAATAAATGGTTTCAAATTCAAACATTCATTGATGGAAAGGGTTACTAATAATTTGACCTCTCAGTGGGCATATGACTAGGGTGTCGGCTCTCGCTAACTCTGCCTTGCTTTAACATTTTGTTCTCTGTATGCAGCTACAGAAAGTGTTAAAAACACTCAAGACTGATGGCTTTGAGATTAGATGTGCGTCATAGACTGATGATGTTTTTCTGTTTTTGACTAATCTAGATAATTTGATAAATGCTTTTTCAAATTTGAATCCAGTCGCTTTGCCATTATAAAGAAAATGAAATAAATCCTTTCTCAGAAAGACATTCACAACCAGGCATGGTACAATGTAAGACAAAGTACAAGTAGCCTGCTTCAAAAGATAAGTGGGTTGGAATCCTTTTGTAGTTTATTTATCAAATAATTAGATGGGTAAAGAATGGGAGTTTTGCAGACCTTAAAATACAATACTGGTACCTTTGTCATTCTTACATAAACATTGAAATTGAGTGTTCCAGAATCATCTTGTTAGTTTTGCTATTTAAAACTTTAAATAAGTGCTTTAAGTCTTTGCTCTGCATACTGGTTAAGGCAGTTTTTTCCTTTTCTTTTTGTCTGATTTACTGTACCTCACTCAAGTATCTAGGACAGTACTGTTGGACTGCAATTTTCAAATTGTTCTCTGCGTTCTCAGTGGAGTTGGAGTTAGGGCTTTGACTTGGCACACAAGGCCATTCATCACTTACACTCGAGATACTCCACTATGAGTGAGGCTGTGTACTTGGGATCATCATCCTCCTACAAGGTGAATCTTCTCTCAAATTTAAATTTTGTAGTAGTCTGAAAATAGCTTCCTAATACTATTTTCTGGTATTTTGCTCCATTTATTTTTCTCTGTATTTCTACAACATTGCCAGTCTGCTGAGGCATAATTTGACCCCCAGCATACTTCACTTTTAAGGATAAGTGTCTCTTTGGTGTGCAGAAATGTTGTTTGTTCTTTGACATTTGCCCAAAATTTCTTATATCTGTTTCATCACAGCCCAGCTCCAGAGAGGCCTAAAGTTGATTAATTTTCTTACATGCAACTGAGCGCTGTATTGAAGAGTCAATATGTAAGCTTTTAAAGGGGTTTGCTGGCTTTTCAGGGGTCTTCTTTTTATTAAAATATTTTAACAAATGCCCTTTTTTTGGTAGTGTCTGGGCTTTCAGCACTTGACAAACGAACCAATCATAAGCTCAAATTCAAAAAATTCAGTAAAAAATATACTTTTGAACCCTTTTTTTGATATATGCATCTTTATCACATTGTTTCAGACTTGAACACCAATCTATTTTATTCTTTATTGTCATAACACTTCTTCATAGTCACGGTTGTCATGATCTGAACTGTAAAATAATTTTTTCTGGCTGTTCCTTGACCTCTAAAGAATATTTGAGAATGGTTTTTGGGGTTCTTTAGGTCAGTCTTTTGCTTTGTTGTGTTTTAAACAGCAGAACATTAGAAAACGTCTGACAAGAATAGGCCATTCAGCCCAACAAAGCACGCCAATTGTATCCAACTAATTACTCCAAAATAACACCACTACTTTTAACATTGTTAAAAATGATTCATGTTCTATCAACTTCATCTTCTAATTTTCCTTATGACCAACACCATGCTAAGAATGGTTACTAGGAAGGAAAGCCCCGAAGAATGGATGAGGTCCCCACATTTCTGGTGGGATAATGTCACTAGAATTATGTATTTAAACAGCCAGAGCCACACATATCTAATCATCAAGGATTTAGACTTGTGAAAAAAAAGTGTGCCTTTATTAGTTTTCGAATTAACTGGTTACGACTTTTTTTCTGTCTTCCGATTATGATTTATGTTGGTATTTCATGACTCTAGTTATGTGAACTCTTTTTGGTTCACGACTTTTTGCTTTGTTCTCTGAGCTTTATTCTGGCTACACGACCTAAGTTTTGTTATGCAACTATTGTCTTCCCAGTTATGGCTTCTGTGTGTTTCTGACTTCTCTGTACCATTTACTGATTCCACTGCAAGGTAATTAGAGCCACTAGTGGCTAAGTACATACACAAGCAACAGATTTTAGGTTTTGTCCTTTTTAAATAATAATTCTTTCCCGTTTCTTGGCTACTCCTGTTAGGGGTCTCAATAACAGATCCTCTGTTTCCATATTTTCCTGTCCTCGGCATCTTGCTCTGTTACACCCATCACCTGCATATCCTCTCTCACCACATCCATAAACCTTCGCTTAGGCCTTCCTCTTTTCTTCTTCCCTGGCAGCTCTATCCTTAATATCCTTCTCCCAATATACCCAGCATCTCTCCTCTACACATGTCCAAACCAACACCAAACCAATCTCGCCTCTCTGACTTTGTCTCCGATTCATCCAACTTGAGCTGACCCTCTAATGTCCTCATTTCTAATCCTATCCATCCTCGTCACACCCAGTGCAAATCCTAGCATCTTTAACTCTGCCACCTCCAGCTCTGTCTCCTGCTTTCTGGTCAGTGCCACTGTCTCCAACCCATATAACATAATTGGTCTCACTACTCGTCTTGTAGACCATTCCTTTCACTCTTGCTAGTACTAGTCAGTTATAAATCACTCCTGACACTCTTCTCCACCCTGCCTGCACTCTGTTCTTCACCCCTCTTCTAACCCATCCACAGGATGCACAAACCGCTGTGTTTCTTTGTGCTGGTCCCAAGCCTGGATAAATGGGAAGGGTTATATCAGAAAGGGCATCTGGTGTAAAATTTTTCCTGATCAATATGAAGACAATACAGAATAAATAACAATCATATGATAATTAATATTTATTATATAAAAATAATTTTACCACCCTAAAGCCAGGGATTTTATTACAAAATTACATGCTAGAGAAAAGTGTATAAAAACACTTGTAATCCTGCTAGATCTGAAAAATATTTAAAACAAATACTTTTACAAAATATATGCATGGTTGCATGCATTCTTCAGTTATTAGAAAGCACACAATACGAGGTGCTAATTTTCTTCTTGCTTTGCTAAGTGTATCTGGCCATTTTTGGTGAGACTGCTGTAGCCCTTTTGTGGGGAAGTCTAAAAAGTATAAAGTGGAAGATAAATGAGGTGAACTTCTCACTTTGGTTTTCTCCCCTCTTCTGTGTTTAAACTACTTAAGTACCACTTTTACTTATCTGCCTTGTCTGAGAGACATCAGGATGAAAATGGCAAACAATTCAGGTGTCACCATGGAATAGGGCAGGTGAGCTGTTTCTCCATTGAGTTTTTTACCGAGCTGGGCTGGCATCATTTGAGAGCATATTGTCTGACTCTGGGCCAAATAAAACCTGTGCCATGTTTATAGACAAGTATAATTTCAGTATTTAATGGAATATTATGTGCTAAAATGCAATTGGAACTAAAGAAGCAGCCCTCTGATTAAAAAGAGGGAAAAAGCATGAATCTGGCACAATCCTGAAATCGACAGGAATCAATGTTTTTTGCTAGGTGAAGTAAACCTTCAACCACCAATTCATTATTGTTATATTCACCTTTAAGGAAATAATGGCACATTACTGCAATAAATGTCACTTGCATTCTCTTTAACACATTTTAATTGTAGAATGAAACATTCTACATTGTGAACTTGTATTGGTGCTGTTCTTTTTATTTTTTATTTCTGTATCTCACAGTGGTCAGAAATTCATAGAGCAATGAGCAATGCACACACAAATTATAATTTTAAGCTGTTATGTTGTATGCCAAATTTCATTAAATTTTAATAATGACTTGTCTCTTTTTGACAACTTTACTATTGTGCACATGCATGATCGAAAAGTGACATTTTAGTGGCCATTTTGGATACCACTAAGCTGTCTGATACAAATGTTCTTGGATTGAGTAGTTCGGCTTGGTACCAATACTGAGAGAAGTTTTTATTGATATTATGTCTATATGTAGATTTCACTTTACCCATATGCTTTTAATTTTTGCAAAAATTTGGTTTGGTTTCAGTACTTAAAATCAGCTGACAGATTTGTATTTTTATATTGAAAAAAGGTTCCCTCTTTGTGTCCAGTACTAATGGGATAGGCTCAAGCTCTGCAAAGCGCCACTGGATTAGTGGGTTAAAAATAAATTCATGAACTGATGGATGGATCTGCTATATGTATATATAATTTTTTTTATCATCGATCACCTCCCTGAAATATTTCCTTAGACTGGGTTTTCAAAGAATGTTGAAAATGGTTGAATTTTTATTTTTCAAATGTTTTATTTAATAACACGAGTGAAAATTGAATTTTTATACTTTTCTTAATCTTTATTTAATAATACAAGCTGGCTTCTTGTTTTCTGCCAATAGCTGAAAAGATCCATTCATCTATCCATTATCAAATCTTTATAATCCAGTTTATTGTCTGCCTTATCTGGAGCCTATTGTTGCCCCTTTGTCTGCAAGGCAGGAAACAAATTTTGATGGTGTACCAAGAATGTAAAGCTGAAACGTTTATTCTTCTTGGTTATTCCCAAAGAAGTCCTTGTAAAGACTGTAATGATGTTAAATGCTAGTAACATTTTTAGTGAAGTAAAATTCAATTTTTGTTAGTTAGCTCATAGCCTTCATTTATTTCATTATATTTAGGGTGTCCTATTGGTGCAAACAATCTAAAGACAAAGTAATACAAATTACTGTACATACTATGAGCAGCACATCAACATTGTTTAAAAAAAAAGTTGCAACACTTGTTAGCCACAAACCTTTTCCAGCTCTCTCTGAAGACATCAGCCTACAGTACTTATTGTATCATCCCAGCAGCAGCAGGTTTAGGTAGGATACCACACTATAAGGGACACATCCTGACAACACTGGCTATTTTACAGTTTCCAAATAACTTAACATGAATTTGTTTTGAACACATTAGAAACAGGGAGAATATGCAAGCTCTGAACAATGACCTGGGGCCTCATGTATAACGCCGTGCGTAGAACTTGCACTATAACATGGCGTAAGCACAAAAGCCGAAATGTGTTTACGCACAGAAAAATCCAGATGCAGGAATCTGTGCGTACTCCAACTTCCACGTTCTTCCGTTACATAAATCCCAATCAGCGTGAAAACTAACGCTCGTGCACGCGCATTATGTAACGCCCCAAATCCTCCCAGAATTACGCCTATTTGAATATGCAAATCAATATAAATCGCCCTTAAGCCCAGCCTTCTGTGAAAAGACAATGGGAAAAGCACGGGGAAAATATAAGAATTTCAGCGAATACCAAGTGGAGGCAAAGGAAAAACATACTATTTGTTCAAATAAACCGTGGTATAATCAACAAAATGAAGTTGATCGAGTGACTTAGTGTGTTGGAGAAAGTTTAAAGCTCACATTCACAAAGTCGTACAGTGCCGGAAATAAAAAAGAAGTCACATATCAAAGTTGCCGTGAAAAGAAGAGTTGTAAGCCCACTGTCTGAGGGTCATATAAAAGATTATTAGGGTACAGAGAAAAAAGGCACACGGTGGGGAAAAAGCACAAAATGTCAACTTCAATCTCGACATTTCCACTTTAATCACGTAGTTTATTTTGTCATTTAGTAGAACATTATAAACTTCATCTTAAAATCGTTTAATTAACCAGACTCTCAAATCACATCGTAATTAAAGTAGCACGTTAAGTGCTTTGTTTTGTATTTGATCTTCTACTCGCATGTGATCTATGTGTGTGAATCACTACTTGCTTCTTAAACCGGCTCTCTTCCTCTGACAGGACACAGAGTCCATTACATTTGTGATATTACAGCTCTCTGAATAACTAAAATACTGAGATGTATACGTGATGTCATTTTCATGATGATAGGAGCTAAAGCACATTATTAAACATGTGTTTCATGAGCCTCGTGCTCATGACAAGCATTTATCTTTTGCCGAAATTTGTCGCTGCGTTTTTAGCTGTGTTGTTATTTTATCTTTCTGTTTTATATTCAATATATATTGGCGTGGCCGCCCCAAGAGTCCTTGCTTTTCTTTCCTCAAGTAACCGATCGCCATACAATCAGCTCTGTAATAGACGTTAAGCCATCTGTAAGCTTAGCGCCGATTCTTCAAAACGTTTAAAGAACATTGAAATATCTTCGTAGTACATGTTTAATTATTCTATCCTTCACGACACTCCCATTGAAGAATATAGATTATTTAAATGAAGTTAAAGTTTTATGTGTATAATTTAACAAACATATTTTGCTGCATTTCACCTTAAAAATGATATCGTCATCATATGTAAATACGCGCTTTATAAAGTGGCTCAGGTTGTGCGATATTATAACTGTAGTGCAAGTTTACAGTGGGGTGATTGTACTTATAAGTACAAACCGTTCTACAAGGAGCAATTGATTGAGTGCATTTAAAGTTCTTGGGATTAAACTGTTTCTGAACCGCGAGGTCTGTACAGGAAAGGCTTTAAAACGTTTTGCAGTGGCTGAGACAGCGTGTCCTTAAAGCTGTATACCGATAATTCTCTTTCCGATCAGCTGCTGCTGTGATTCACACTCAGATACAGTGATATAAATACTCCGAGTCGTGCAGTGAGAGTAATATGGAAAAAGATGATCCGCTGTGGCAACTCCTAACGGGAGGAGCTGAAAGAAGGAGAAGAAGAAGAAGAAGTAAGAGTAACAACGCTAAAGCAGTTATGGTATTTGGAATACTATGTTACGAGTTAATTACAATCAGATGCATTACACTAATAAACAATATGCGGTTAGTTTCTGTGTATTTATAAAGCCGCGTCATGAAAATAATGAGTAATCACACAAGAACAGTACCATTGCTTTGACGCTGGGTGCCGCCAGTTTGCAAAACCGAGCGGAGAACTTGCGTACGACAAGGCATGAGGTACCGTGGAATAGTGCGTGGCTTTACGCCAAGTGCAGATTTTATACATCGCGATTTGAACGTGGAAAAGTTCTTACGCAACATTTCTGTGCGTACGCACCGTTTATACATGAGGCCCCAGGCCAGGATCTGAAGCCATATCACTTGAGCTATGAGGCAGCAACTCTAAATATTCCATCACTCGAGTATACGGTTAATGAATAAAGATAAAACAATAAACAATATATTTTACAAAGTTCATAGTAACAGCCTAATTATTGTTTTATTCTTAATTTTTTATGTCCTCTAGATTAAAGTATGGTAATAGCAGCAGTATCTTGAAATGCAATTTAAGACTGAAATAATTTTCCACAAACTAAAGTTGTGTACAAGCTTTGAAAATGTTACTAAAATTTAATAAACATTTTCTTTGGATGAAACTGTAAATACTGTAAATTGCATACAATTGATAAGAACTGATTATGTCTGTTCTCTCTTTAGTGTGTTGCTGGATGCCTGGATGTGAAATCTCTAATCTGATTATAAACACTAAATAGGATAAATTATTATCACAGGTATTCATTGAAAGAAATAATTGTTTTGATTATTTTATGTGATTTTTATATATTTATGGGTGTGGAAATATAAAATGAAAACTTTTTTCTCCCTCACATAACATTATTTCACAAAACACATTTTTTAGCTATTAATTATTGATAATGTGTTTGAATTTAATTGAATTTAATAAAAACAGTGCCCCTCTCACAGTGTCAACTCTATTTGTTTTGGGGAACTAAGAAAATTAACAAAAGGTAAGAAAGAGGTACTTTCTTTTGGTATTCCAATGATATGGCATCTCAAAAATCATAGTGACGACTGTTTTTCTGTTTCTGCAAAATTCAAGGAAATAACAAAAAGCGATTATTTATCGTAATCTTTTAAACTTCATGGACCTGACGTACCAACCCTACTCCACCTGACAGTTTTAAATTATTATAAGGGAGAAAATATTTCAGGTGGCCATTGACTCAGAACAAACATTTGAAAGAAACCTAAGAGAACTTTGAAAATCTTCTTGAGACATTCAACTACAATGAGCATAATTTTTTTTCATATGTGCTGACCTGACAGTTCTGTGTATCTTATTGGGTCAGAAGTCAGGGCACACAACATTCCCACGTTTTCTCTGTGAATGGGACAGCAGAGCCAAGAATTGACATTGTGGTCAGAAGGAATTTCCAACTAGAAAAATGCTACAGGTTGATGCCAAAAACATCAGACCTAGATTGGTGGAGCAGGGTATCATGCTGCTGCCACTGCTTCATATTAGGCGGTAATTATGCACTTTGTGAAAGCTTCTATCAAATGATGGAGTCTGCTTAATGTTTCCAGGTTAGTCTGAGAGCTAAATTGAAAAAGGACATTTTTGTCAGCTCTGGTATATTCTGATTTCTAATGCAGAATTTGATGGTGTGATGAATGACCTGGAACGAGAGGCTTTGGTATCATTCAGAGAAGTAATTTCTAAACTTTAGTTAACAATTAAGGTCAAAATTATAAAGAAATTGAAAAATGTATTAGTTAAGTTTAAAGAAAACAATTGCAAAATGAGCTTCAAGGTTTAGTTTTTGAATTTTCATTTGGAATGTTTCGTGAAGAGCAGGGTGAAAGATTCCACTAGGATATCAACAACATGGAAAAAAGGTTTCAGGGATGTTAGTATGTCAGTATGATGGTGAATTATTGCTGGATGATTCATAGGGGCAAGAAGAACAAAGTTTTGCATCAAAAAAACTAAGAAGTGACAAAAACAGAGAACTTATATTTAAGTCAAAGAATATGTATTGTCGTTTTCTTTAAATATTTGTTTAAAAAATATTAGATTGAATAAATATGTTCATCTTAAATTTACTTAGAGCCAATGTTCCCTCTAAGGCTGACTGGTGCTTGTGCAAAGGCATACATGCGTGTGCAAAATTTTTCTCTGTAATTTTTTTTTGTGCAAAATATTGGGGTGAAAATAAAACATGCAGAGAAAGACAAATTCACACTAGAAGAAAATATTCGAGAAACTAGTTTTTATTATTGATTAATTTCAAATATAATTTTTCAAAATTCACATATCAGCTCATTCAGCTGTAGAAACAATTTGTCGTCCTTTGCTTGTCTTCCAGAAAGAATAAACTTCATTCAAATTAATTTTATGTCCTGATAAGTAAAGTTTGATCCTTATAAGGTTATCCAGATGGTCGACTTGTAAGCGATTTCTTGACTTTGTTTTAATCTGATTCATGAAACTAAACCCTATCTCGCATATCAGCGCTGGACGCCTGGAAGGTAGCACAAATGTCCAGCAGCTGAGACAAGTCAGTTAACTGCTCCTGTTGCCTAGTGTAAGCAACCATGTCATCACAATTCTTAAGGGCACCTTTTGCCTGCTTCTCACTAATAATCAATTTAAAGTCTACATACTGAGCAATCAAGTTCTTCTTAAAATCTGTTTCTTGCTTGTTTAGTAAGATGCTATATCTTGCTGCCAACTTTTCAAATTTGTCTGATCCAAATAAGAAATTATTCAAATTTTCAGAAGCAGTGAAAGCATCTTTATCAAAAACAGAGCAATCACCGAGTTCATTGTCAGGAAATCTACTGTTAAAGTGATCACAAACTCTCTCTATAAAACGGACAACGGCAGTGGTGTCGACCGGAAGCGCATATCATGTCATTAAGTTATCAACTTCTGCTGAGAAATGAATGTTTTCACCAAGATACTGTGATCAAAGTTTCTTAATTCTGGCTTTGGTAAACTGGAACGCTTCTATAGTTGTCAGGTTACTTCTCTGAAGAAGTCGACATAACTCTGCCAGTTCTGTTAGTACTTCATTCAAAATAGTTATGGCAACACGATACTCTGGTTTGGTCAACTTTTCGAAGCAGTACTTGTGGATAGGGTCATTGCTTTCTTCAACTTGTTCCCTGCAATATTGAATCAACATATCATAGTTCTTGACCATGGCTCTCACGGCAAAATGTCTAGAAAGCCATCTGACTTCATGTAGTGGTCTGAATGCAACTGAATCATGTTCTGCAGCCTGGCAGAGTCCCTCAAAATGGGATTTCTTCACAGATGAACGATTAAAAATAGTATAGACTGTTCGTATTAGGGTTTCAATGTCTTTAATTAAAGAGACATGTTTCCATGCGTCATCAAGTCCTAAATTTCTCTCTATGTGCTACGCAATGCTGCTCAAGTAAATATGGAATAGATTGTCTAAGTTTTGCAGCAACACCGTTATGTTTTCCTAACATTACGGAAGCCCCGTCTGACGTAAACATTATCATTTTCATCAAATCCAGATTGTTCTCTTTGTAAAATTGCGTAATGGCTTCTACTATAGCTTGACTTGTACATTCTGTAAGCTTCAGAATCCCAGCAAACATAGTACAGTAAGATGTCTCCTCTGCTTTTCTAAATTTTACATGAAGAATTAACATTTTGCTCACAGAAATGTCTGTACTTTCATCAATAATGAGAGTGTGGAAAGATGAACTACGCCAATCACTGAACATTTCCTTTTGTATCACATAATTTATGCATTCCAGAAATTCGAAAGCGTAATTTTACTTCTCCAAGTCTCCGGAATTTTAACATATTTTGCTATGTGATTATGGATCTCCTGAACAGACAGCATTGAGGAATTTAATTTTATTGCAAGAAGGACATTATCAATAAGAATTTTTACTTCTTCAACGTCGGCCGATTTTCTTTCAGACAATTCAATTCTGCTCTCTCTGTCTTCTCGGGTTTCGCTCAACAAGGTCCTAATTGTTCCTCGACGCTGACTTCGTAATGTATTAACAGATTTTTCGTGAACTTTCTGAAGCAAATGATGTTTTAAACAGTCAAGTTTCCATTCATCCCATCGCTTCCCGTAAGCTAAATCGCACTGGGCATTCGCTCGCTCGCAGATGATACAGACAACTTCAGATGTCACTGGATTATATTTAAAAATTTTTCTCAGAAATGTGCCGCACGGTTGAATCTGGCATGTCAGCTTGTACATATTCTTGCAACCATTCTTCCTTAAATTTTACGCAGACTTTCTTTTTCGTCCCCTTATCGTTTTCGCTTTCTTCAAAACTGCGTTTCGACATTTTACTAGCTTTAAATAACAATTTATTAACTAAATATCGGATCGGATCTTCCAGAAATAAACAGAACACGGGAAACGGAAGTCAACAGACTCAACACTGACATGTAAATGACGTAAAAACGCGCAACCCATAGATATCTTATGTTATATAAATTATGTACCGATAGAGCAAAAAACATAGGTTTTGCGGTTTGAATATAGACTTTAAAACTTTATTAGCAGAATGTGAGTAACATTAACTAAATATATAAAAATATGTTTAATATATTAATGATTTTTGCACGGCAGATAAAAACTTTTGCACAATCGCGCAGCTTAGAGGGAACAGTGCTTAGAGCAATAGTGTATTTGTGAATAAATTGTGGGTGGCACCTTTGGCACAGTGGTAGCGCTGCTGCCTCAGAGTAAGGAGACCTGGGTTTGCTTCCCATGGAGTTTGCATGTTTTTTGTTTTTTTGTTCTTTATTTTGCCTTATACAATTTATCGTATTAGGAATTTGTTAGTTTTTGCATACCCCTGGGGGTCAGAGCACAGGGTCAGCCATTGTACAGCACCCCTGGAGCAACTGAAGGTTAAGGGCATTGCTCAAGGGCCCAGCAGAGTAAGATCTTTTTTGGCAATGACAGGGATTCGAATTGGCAACCTTTGGGATACCAGCGCAGATCCTTAGCCTCAGAGCCACCACTCTGCCCTTGTCTGCATGAGTTTCCTCCGGGTGCTCTGGTTTCCTCCCACAGTCCAAAGACATGCGGGTTAGGTGCATTGGTGATCCTAAATTGTTCCTGGTGTGTGCTTGGTGTGTGTGTATGTCCTGCGGTGGCTAGCGCCCTGCCCGAGATTTGTTCCTGCCTTGTGCTCTGTATGGTCTGGGATTGGCTCCAGCAGACCCCAATGACCCTGTGTTAGGATAGAGCGGGTTTGATAATGGATGGATGAATAAATTGTGTGATTGGTAATTTTTAATTAAATTTCTTTTTAATTTTGTACTTAAGTGTGAAATGATGGACGCATTCCAATTATTTTTTTCATGTGTTTATAAATATAAATAAAAATAACTATTCACAATTAAAACTATTTTTTTCATTTTCCAGACCTGTGTTATACTATACAGTAATGGTCACTTTGGGATCAGCATCAAAATGCTGCAAACCTGAAAGAAAAAAGGCAACTTCATGTTTATAAGCCTAATAAAGACATTTTCAGCATCCACAGAACACCCCTATGCTCCATGTTATGTGACGGTGTTCGTGCTAGTTACAGAAAATATAGCTTGTTACCATTATAAAATTGTTACCATTTTTTTTTATTAACAATAGAACTCTGTTTCTTTCTCTTATCTTAATCTGGGATCCATCATCTGTTTAGATGTTCTGTAGTAAAAATTTGCTACATAGATTTAGTTTAAATATAATAGTCTATTCTTTAGCATAACTCTATTTTGGTTTGATTTAAAGACTAATTAAAAAATAAATATTTTGTAAACAAGTCATACCTGATTATGAAAGCCTGCCATTAATGTACTCTAATGTGTTGGATTAATGATCCAAATTTTACTTTTAAATGACTAAGCAGTACAATGAAATGCCAAAAAATAAGAGTGTTATTTAACATGAATAAGATTTATATTTTAAAAACTATTAAAAAGAAATGCTCACCATAAAAACTTCTGCAAATACACTTTACTCAATGCACATACTGAAAAAATTCAAGCTTTAAAAATCCCTTAAGAAACACCTGACTAGCGTATGTAAAGGATTCTATACATTTCAATACACTTAACAGTGTGTAGGACTGATAAATATGGATGGATGGCCTCTGTAGTAACACGTGGTTTGTGGACAAGTCGGCTGTTACATTTACATTTTTTTTGTATGAATATGTGCTATATAAATAAATGTTGATTGATTGATTGATTGATTGTCTCTTTAAGAGACTAATTCACTCACCTGTATAAACTGGCCTAGATAAGGTCTCAAAGCAGGTGTGTAAAGAGTAAAATCTAAATCTAAATAAAATGTAGGTTTTATTTAAAGGGTTTTATTTTTATGGGGATTTTAAGTATTTTCTAGATATGTATATATTTTTAAGGGTCAAGGTATTTTAACTAATTTTAAGTTTTGTTTTGTAGAGACCATGGGGCTTGTCATGTTTTTCTTTATTCTTTCCACGATATTGTTGGATTGATTTGCCATGCATTATTGTTTCACAGTTTGTTTATAGATTTTGTTTTTCCTTGTTTTATTATTATTTCACTAGTTCTTGGCAGGTTTGTGGAGTTTTATTGCACATTGCGATGTTCACTTGCATTCAGATTTTAATGAAAGCCTTGATGAGGCTGTTTATCTGTTGTCTGTAATAAATTTTATTTGTACGACTCTATAAAGGAATGAGCATTTATTATATTAAATGCTGGATGTGTGCTACAAATACATGTGTAAATAATAGGCAGAAAGGCACAGCAATCTTTCACTGACTTTATGCAGTGCATTGCTGCATTTGATGCAGGAGAATTGTTGTTGGTGTATCTGTGGCCATATTAAACCATCTCCAAGTAAGTAATCCTCTTTTTATTGATTTTAACATGTTTGTCTTTGACACACTTTTAGAATTACGTTCAGTAAGTACACCATATAACAAATATTTTAAAATCCTCCCTCTAAACAATAGAGAGCAAGGGCGGAGTGGGGGAATTATAGTAAAAAGAACATGTAGTTAAAGGACTTAAGGACTTAGCGATTAATAGCTGAGGATGACATTGAGTGACTGGTATATACTGGAAAATGTGTGAATTGCTTTTATACAGTAAATTTAATTTTCTGTAATTTTAAGTTGTTTAGGGTGTAATTTTATCACTACAATATAGTACACAGATCTGCATTCCATCCGAAATAGACAATGTGGTGAATGAGCTGTATAGTATACTTCACATCATGATATGTGATGCTTCATCGGCCCAAAAGGGCTCTTAGAAAGTGAGAATTTATGGTAATGTCAAGGCTACCTGACCACAGGCAAAGACCACTGCTGAGAAGGGTGTAAATGGACTAGAAAGATAAGAGTCAAGCTAAGCTGAAAGAGTAAACATTACTAACATCTTAAGAACAGAGGAAGAAACTTATATTTATCAAATCTTGGTTTCATGTGAAGTTTAAACTGATTGTTAGGCATTTTATAAGGTATAAATTGCATACAGTATGAAGCAATTATTATAAGTGTCCAGAACACATAAAATGATTTGTTTCTTGTAATATTTTATACATTTTACTTTCTAAGTGATGTGGGATTGGATAACTCAATTGTCACAGAAAACAATAATGTATAATGTAGTGTTCTGCATAATTGGTATGTAGATACATTTTCCTCACACAGAATAATTCAATTACAGCTTGTTTAATTTCCTAATAAAAAAGATTGTATAACAGCTGTATTTTATCATATTTCAGGTCATTTTCAAGGAAATTGCTCAGAACCAGATTTTACTGAAGATGTTGATTGGACAAAGATTTACATCATGGCCCAAGATACCTAAGTGACCTGATGAATTTGGTGGCCTTTAAACAACTGTGACCAGTAAGAAAAAAGGCACATCAAAAATTGTGAGGTTTTCTAAGTAATGTTTACTTATGTTTCTGTCTCTGAGCCTCCACCAAAGAGATTCACCCCAGACAGCAGCTTAGTTCATCCAGGCCATGGGTCAAAAATGAATTTGTACATTTCTACAATGAAGATGCAACTGTCTATACCAATTGGAACAAGGTTCAGCCCTGTTTACTTACTTCTGTCTCTGTTACAAGAATTCTCAACCATGAATGTTTAGACTCAAATACAAATTGCATTTGACACTTATCTGAGAAAAGCAAAAATAGGGCTTTTCTTTTTGAATAATGGTATTTGTAGGTGCAAAAGGAAACTCAACTCAACTCCAAACCTGGAATAACTTGCACCACACCTCAATGTCAAATCAATGTATGTTTACTTATTTTGCATGGACATACTATATATATTGCAAGAAAAAACACAAACATTCATAAAAACAGGGGGCATTTTGTTTCGAATATACAGTGGTTTGCCTGTGACTTATAAACGTGTTGGATAAGAAAAGAATTGTCTTCACAGATTCAAGTCTCAAAAGTGACTGCTCCAAGATGGTATACTTTGAGTTAGATATAGTTCAGGCAGGAAGGGGCAGGTCCAGGTGGATGGACACTGGAAATGGCATCAGAGGTGGCAAGGCTGTCATTCATCCAGTCTGGACTGAAGGAAGGAAGAGGCATAAGTATTCAGTGCCACCCTGTGATCTGAAGAGAATTACCATCACCACAGCCTTTAAGCTGCCCCCAAGGTGCAAATGTGTGACAATATATATATATTCTATCTATATATCAAGACGTTAACAGAAACATAATATACAAAATTGTAACTATTGTATCTAATTAAACAGCTATAAGGAGGTTCACAAAAAAACATAACAGTAACCATACATTTCAGAGCAAAATCAGAGATACAACTTGCTTCTTTGAAATCATGACAGTAAATTGGCACTGGCCGCAGTCTCATGGTTATAAACAGTGGTTCAACCAAGCATTGAGTAGTCCAAGACAATTCAGATTTTAGTGCTGTAAAGTTTGTTCCTTCAAAGAATGCCAGTGGATTTGGAGTCAAAGTGGTGGTAGCGTTGAATGGTGCAGTATGTAAACATTATCAGTGCAATGCTCAAAAAAGAAAGCAAACTGACCAACTCATTGTTAATAAAAAGATGAGCTCTCATTTAGGAGTTAAAGCCTGTTTTGAAGTAAACTTCCAAAGTATTCATTAAATAATTTTAGTTAAGATCATGCAGATAGATTTCCATTCTATATGCCTACAGATCTTTGGCATTGACAGACTTCTGTCATATCACTATAAGATATCACTCAATCACAAAGTGGCTTTTGCTGAATTAGGGTTCTATTAAAAATGAATGGAGTATCAAAGTAATCTGTGAGGGACTGGCATTGTTCTTGCTTTGTATGCTATGCTTGCTAGAACAGGCTCCAGCCCCATGTGACCCTGTTCAGGATTAAATGAGTTTAGAAAATGGTGTGATATGGTATCGAAATAGTAGTATCAGACTGGAAAAGTCATTATGCATTCATCCATTTTGTAATCCATCTAATCTAAATTCAGGATTGCATTGAACCAGAGCTTTTCCTAGCAGACTCATGTAGGAAATAATCCTGGACAGAGTGTCAGTTCATTGAAGTGCACACATGGGCATGTAGTAAACTTACACGATCCTTACTCCAGGTTAAATTAGAGTCACCAGGAACATAACCTCCACATCTTTGGAATATTGGTGGAAAAATCTGAGTACCTGGAAAAAAAATAAGCCGACAGTTGATGGGCTGAGATTGAAGCTGAGTCTGCTGGAAATATAAGGCAGTAACTCTGATCACTGCAGTCCAGTGCTGGCCATAACAGTCTCTGCATTTAGACACAAAAAAGGACTACTTCTGAGACATACTGTAGACTAAGTAAGATGCAACAAGAAGGCTACATTGAAAGAGGACAGGTAACTTGCAATCAACATGATGGAACTGTACATGAACTGTTAAATGTCATCTGAAAATGAACAGTAGCTTGGAAATTTAAGCAGAGTAGGTCAAAATTAATCATAGGATAATTGCACTTAATGGTGTGAACAACCTTTCAGCACTGAGGCAAACCTACACACAGTAAGGGATGTACTCCACGCTTGCTAATTAATGCATATATTTGCACAAGAAATACATTATTCTTGCTATACTTGTGAGGATTTAAGAAGAGACTTTATAGTTTTAAGTATTGTTATCAGTGATGTCAATGTAATATCACAGGGCCATTTTATTTAACTTCGATCCACATACCCTTATATGCCAAAACCTTGCTGAAAAATAAAGGAAATTGTGTGTAGAGGAATTTAAGTTATTTCAGGGATAACGTTTTGCTTTGGCTCCCAATCATTTCGAGATTTTGAGCTTACAGTGTCCCCTGATCTTCAGCATTTGGCCCTTATGGGTGAGAATCTGCAGCAGGGAGAAAGATTGATTACTACACCAAAGGACTGATTAAAATCGGAATACTTTGGAAAGAGGAGGAAAGAAGAAGTGTCTAGACATGGAAACTTAATACTTTCTCAGTCTTTTTTCTGTCTGACTGAGTAGGTATTGCATTAATATTGCATTTAGTATCAATGGTATGCATTAAAATTTTCTCATAATTGTAATATTGTAACAGTATATCAGTTATGGTTTTATGCTTAGAAATGTTAATTTTTTGTCTGCTTTTTCTTAGCAGTCTGAAAAAGTAACACCTATGCTTTCCAAGGCCGAGAAGGAAAAATAAATGAAAGCACTTTAAAAGAGCCTTTAAAATAACTTCTAGATCTGCTGCTTTTCAAGCTCCAAGCAACAGCATCAAATTGGTATCCACCGATGTGCAAGGATGAATAACTTATTATTATTTTGTTTTAACAGACATTGCTGCTGACAAGCAAAGGAATAATAGAAGCAAGGTTGTGCACTCGAGACTCAAGACCATTCGGCCTGAACTGAGAAATAAAGGATTAGGGAGGCGAAAGGTCTAAATCCAACTATTTACATTTTTTTTGTTTACCATGAATTTCCCCTTGGGATTAATAAAGTATCTATCTATCTATCTATCTATCTATCTATCTATCTATCTATCTATCTATCTATCTATCTATCTATCTATCTATCTATCTATCTATCATAATTTTTATAACTATATATTTTTTTATCTCTTCTTTTCATACTGACAGCATTTCTATCTTTTTAGTTTTAGTGGCTCAAAGATTCATCGTCTGGTGGCTCTCTTGCTCCTATTTATGGAGACAGAGAGATTAAAGGCATTGGCTGCCAATCAGCCAAGAGCACATGGCAAGCAGTGCCAGACAACCTTGAGATTCATGAGTATTCTTTAGATAATAATAATTAAAATTAATTAACAGTGTATCTCTTGAATCCTAAATATAAAAGGGCAATTGAATGAATGCATTAATAGGAATTAGTCTATTTTATTTTGTAATGTTAGCCAACTTGTTCAAGAAACGGTATATGCAGTATTTATGGTTTTAGATATTTTTGTAATTCTTTTAGGTATGTAATTGCTACAGTTGGGTTGACAATGG
The DNA here is from genome assembly GCF_016835505.1 of Polypterus senegalus. NCBI lineage: Eukaryota > Metazoa > Chordata > Cladistia > Polypteriformes > Polypteridae > Polypterus > Polypterus senegalus. Next base: position 98,881,023 of record NC_053164.1, read on the forward strand.
GGCTATTAGACCCCATGACAGCTTCTGCTTGCAGTAAGTAGAAGCACATTTTGACTAAGCTTCCTGCTGCTGAAATGTATTATAATTATGGAGGGGGGGGTTCATGAAAAGGTATTAGGTCAAACCAAAAAGTATTGCCTTTTATTACCGGTACTACTTTACTTTTTTATACTTAGCTAGTTATTACACCTGCTGGTTATTGCATTTTATACTTAGTCATGAGATAAAAATAATTAAATTTTAATTGCACTCAAATATTCAATACTGGGAGCCTGTGTTTAAACAGGAAAATTAGTTTTTGTTCCCTAATAATTTCACTGATACATAGTTTTTCATTTTTGTTTGTATAAAATGGAAAGTCCCAGCTATATAAGTATATACAGTACTATATATGCAAACTTTTAGGTTAATAATGGAGGTTAAATATGGATTTTTGTTGGATAAATATTGGTGTTTTGAAAAGATGAGCCAAGTTTGCAGTGTCTTTCTGGGGTGTCAAGTTTTGTGTTAGGAATTTTGTGTTCGTTGTGGAGATTTATATGAAGAGTTTTAAAAAGCTGAACTTGGGATTGAACAATTCTTGTTTGCAGTCATACAGACTGTAATTTAATGAGAAACAGGTAAATTAATAATTTTAAGAGGGAACGACAAAGTGATAGCTTTTCTTAGTGCCACACAATAAAATGTATAGCATGTAAATCTAAGGGTTTCCATTACAATGGCAAAATGACAGACGTGATGAAGCTTCAGATAGTGAGGTCACCTTTGATAAACATAAGTCTGAATGACTGAATTTCTAGTGATTATTGATTTACAAAATTAACTAAATCCATGTGTTTTCCCCAAAGTCTCAGCGAAAATCTATTTTTATGGAGCCTTCTTATCATCATATATAAAAGTATCATCCATTAATTTGTATGATCACACTTATTTAATTCACTGGATTCAGGGGAATGTAATATGAAAAGATAGCCTTGCTGTTGCTATGACATTTACACTTTTTGTCAGGTTTGTGTGGATTTTGTGTCTGGGTACTTCAGTTTTCCATATATATTTATAGTTCTGTTTACAGAGTGATGCAGTTAGAAAAATAATAATTTAGCCTGAAGCACTTTTTCTTCAGGGTGGCAGTTTGGTGTGGGAAGTGTTTATAGTTGTGACCCTCAGCTGTACTTTGGACTTCAAACCCCAAGGTTGTGGGTTCAGACCCCATGACTGACTCTGTGTGACCATGAACAAGCCACTTCACCTGCCTGTGCTCCAACTGAAAAAGAAAATTAACAAATTGTATCTCTTAGATATTGTAAGTTGCCTTAGATAAAGGCAGAAACCCAATACTAATAATAATATTACTGTGAAGTTTGACTTGATTGACCCAGCCTATTAAACATACTGGGTGGGGGGCTTGGGGGATTGTGCAGGCTAGGTTCACACATTCAGAAACATTTTCTACTGAACAAATTCTTAAAAAACATAAAGTATATATGTATACACTTTTTAATGCATGTGTTTTACATAATAAAAACTGAACTCAATTAAAATAACTGACATGAAATTGTAAAATGTGCAATGAGATTGTGGGTGGCAAAACTAAAGAACACAGAAACAAAGAGTAAAATGCACTCACATTTGTGTTATCACTTTGCCTTTTATTCACAATCCATGTTTGCCAGATCATATGCAAGACTGTCTTATGTTCCTTTTTCCATCTTGAATGGTCACTGTGGAGAAAAATGTTGGAATTCAATTTGGTGGACATATAGAGAACAACAAACAGGTTTGCTTACAAGATAAATTGCCATTAGCTTTAATTCGTATTCCTTATGATTACCTGCCTGAATTCAATGTCTAGAATAACTGCTGTCCACGCAGTTAATACCAGCTTTTGGATGGTTGTCACTTTTTTATTTTTTTAGGGGGACTGCACATAATTTGGTGCTTTATATTCTACACAGTTGTCCTTGTACAATCCTATTAAAAAGTCTGGGAACCCCTCTCAGCCTGTATAATAATTGATTCTACTTTCAACAGAAAAGATAACAGTGGTATGTCTTTCATTTCCTAGGAACATCTGAGTACTGGGGTGTTTTCCTAACAAAGATTTTTAGTGAAGCAGTATTTAGTTGTCTGAAATTAAATCAAATGTGAAAAACTGGCTGGGCAAAAATGTGGGTCCCCTTGTAATTTTGCTGATTTGAATGCATGTAACTGCTCAATACTGATTACTTGCAACACCAAATTGGTTGGATTAGCTTGTTAAGTCTTGAACTTCATAGACAGGTGTGTCCAATCATGAGAAAAGGTATTTATGGTGGCCAATTGCAAGTTGTGCTTCCCTTTGACTCCCCTCTGAAGAGAGACAGCATGAGATCCTCAAAGAAACTCTCAAAAGATCTGAAAACAAAGATTGTTGAGTATCATGGTTTAGGGGAAGGCTACAAAAAGCCTTAAACTGTCAGTTTCAACTCTAAGGAATGTAATCAGGAAATGGAAGGCCACAGGCAAAGTTGCTGTTAAACCCAACCAGCTCTGGCAGGCTAAGAAAAATACAGGAGCGGCATATGCGCAGGATTGTGAGAATGGTTACAGACAACCCACGCCTCCAAAGACCTGCAAGAACATCTTGCTGCAGATGGTGTATCTGTACATAGTTCTACAATTCAGCACAATTTGCACAAAGAACATCTGTATGGCAGGATGATGAGAAAGAAGCCCTTTCTGCACTCACGCCACAAACAGAGTTGCTTGTTGTATGCAAATGCTCATTTAGACAAGCCAGATTCACTTTGGAACAAAGTGTTTTGTACTGATTTAGACAAAAATTGAGTTATCTGGTCATAACAAAAAGTGCTTTGCATGGCAGAAGAACACCGCATTCCAAGAAAAACACCTGCTACCTACTGTCAAATTTGGTGGAGGTTCCATCATGCTGTGGGGCTGTGTGGCTAGTTCAGGGACTGGGGCCCTTGTTAAAGTCGAGGGTCGGATGAATTCAACCCAATATCAACAAATTCAACAAATTCTTCAGGATAATGTTCAATTATCAGTCACAAAGTTGAAGTTACACAGGGGTTGGATATTCCAACAAGACAATGACCCAAAACACAGTTCGAAATCTACAAAGGCATTCATTCAGAGGGAGAAGTAAAATGTTCTGGAATGGCTGTCACAGTCCCATGACTTGAATATCATCGAAAATCTATGGGATGATTTGAAGCAGGCTGTCCATGCTTGGTAGCCATCAAATTTAACTGAACTCGAGAGATTTTGTATGTAAGAATGGTCAAAAATACCTCCATCCAGAATCTAGACTCTCATCAAAGGCTATAGGAGGCGTCTAGAGGCTGTTATATTTGCAAAAGGAGGCTCAACTAAGTATTGATGTAATATCTCTGTTGGGGTGCCCAAATTTATGCACCTGCTTAATTTTGTTATGATGCATATTGCATATTTTCTGTTAATCCAATAAACTTAACGTCACTGCTGAAATACTACTGCTTCTATAAGGCATGTCATATATTAAAAGGAAGTTGCTACTTTGAAAGCTCAGAAAATGATAAACAAAAATCCAAAGAATTAACTTTTTCATATGACTGTACATGATGGTTTTGTGCTTTCTCTCCACGAGTTATAATTTTGTGCTTTATTTTGTTTTTAATTTTTAAAAATAACTTCCTAGTAATTTCCTAGTGAAATCACTATTCACAGCAGGCTTATATATCATCATTGAAATTATATTTATATATGAAATGGAGAAATAATTACCAAAAGGCGCTTTACCCTTTGTCACAGCTTGCATTTATCCCTTGCATCCCATGTATTTATGCATGCTTTTGTCAATTCAGCAGTTTCATAACTTTTGCAGAGTTTCAGTTTGCAGATTTGTCACGTTCAACTCTTCAAATGGTGAGTTCACTGGTTAAACAATTTTCTTTGAATACAATATGCGTGTTTTAGCCCAGCATTATCACATATCAGCTTACTGTACTTTTACTTTGTCTATGGTGAAGTGTTGGCATAGCTAAATTATTGTAATTCATGTTTCCATCCATCCATTTTCCAACCCGCTGAATCCAAACACAAGGTCACGGGGGTCTGCTGGAGCCAATCCCAGCCAATACAAGGCGCAAGGCAGGAACCAACCCTGGGCAGGGCGCCAACCCACCACAGCAATTCATGTTTATATTTACTATTTCTGGAGCTTTTCTGAAGCTTAAAAATAAACCAAAATAATCTATTTCTGATATCATATCTGTTTTTATTTTGGCAAACCTTATTTAAGTTTACAATGTTTTAACAGCATTTTCAATAGCATTTTTTTTCCAATGAGTTCTGCCATTTTGAGAATTTCTGGTTGCTTGTTACCATGGTAACACATCCCACAATGCACCAGGATGATGCAATGGTCTCATCATTGGTGTGACTATATAAAAGTAACCCCTCTCTGGCCTACTTTATATGAGATTGAATTTATTTGCAAACTATTTTAAAATAAGATTTTTGCTCTGCAATTTGACTTTGATTTTTGAATTAGCATTTCTGGCCCTTTGCCACTTTTGAGTATTTTCTTCCACATTTTTGACTTTCATTTTGAAGTCAGCACATAACTATTAAGATGACAGTGCATTATTTTAGTAGCTTTTTATTAGTTAGCCTAATGCAGTGGTAGAATAAGCTGCAGGAAATATATTCCGGAGTATTTTGTGACTGGTGTCTCTGTTCTTAACAGTAAAAATATGGCAAAGAAACACAGCTGTCCTTCAGAAACTCCCTTTTAAACATTGTTTCAATGAGAAACAAACACACTCTTACCCATCCCCTTTGCAAGATCAGCTGCTGGCTTGTAGGCTTACCATGCAACCTGCTTCTCGCACAAGGTTTGGAACACTTCAAAGACCAAGCCCCGGCCAACCTAATGGCTCACTTTCCTGTCCTCTCTCCCTCAGACTCCCTCTGCTCCAGTCACTGCTTCCGAGCAGTTGAACCCGCTTTATGAGGAGGACTTTGTGTTGTTTTGACCTGGAAATGGTAGCAGAAGCACCACGTTTGACTGCTGCTTCTTGTGTGGTATCAGATGGATCCTTTAGACCTTCCCTTTCCAGCAAACCTAGTGGAAAATGTTGTTGTTGATGCAGTGTTGTCTGGGATAGGTGAAGACCTCCGTGATGAAATGCTATGGAATCACATTGACTCGCTGATTGATATAGCCCATAGATTGGAAGGTGCCCAAGCCACTTGGAGGAAGAGCAGCTACACTAGTCTGGCTCCTACTCCAGTGCAACCCCCATGCCCTCATCTGCCGGACAATCACCACAGCTTCTTACCTCAACCCAACCTCAGGCTTATCTTTTTCTTTCATTGGAGCAGCCTTTGGTGCCTACCAACCCCTCCTTGCCCAGCCACCCGGAGTCACTGACATTGCTGACGGGCCCTTGGAGTGGTACGGTGCGTAGAAGACACTGTCGTAGATTCTGCACAGCTGGGACTGAGAAGAGGCACTTCCTCTGTGACCAGACTGAACATCTGGCAAAGGAGTGCCGCCCCTGTCCTGCTCAGTCCATGGAGATTGGTTTAGCTGAGGTGTGTTGCTCTAATGTCCCCTCTGAAACCATGAAGAAAGATAGTTTTAGGGTATCTGTCACTTTGGCCGGGCAAAAGATCCCTGCCCTATTAGACTTTGGTAGAGACTTCTTTGTGATCAGATGTGACTGGCTTCGGGTACCCCCATGCTCTAACATGGAGTGAGTGAGCATATACTGTGATCATGGTGATGTTAAAAAATACGAGACTGTGTTACTTCCTCTGAAGTATAAGGGGAGAAACTTTAAAGTTTGGGCTGCCATTTCTGACTCCTGTTCCTTCTTGATTGGGAAGAGAAATATCCTTTTTCCATGGGTCTTGGCTAACTACAAAGCACCTGCACCTTTGGTGGGAGGAGAGGAGCTGGTAGCTGACCAAGTAGGCCAGGAAACCAGCATGGAAGTTGAACCTGATCTCTTCAGTGAGGAAGGCAGGGATTCCTCTTTGGATTTCCTCAGGCAGCTGCCCGGTCCTTCAACCTCTTCAGAGGGAGCAGCAGCCCCTGCCCCTCTGGAGGAACTGGCTGGCGAGCAGATGGAGTTTGTGTGCTTGCAACAAGCTGACAGCTCCTTAGAGTTTGAATTTAAACAAGCTAATACCACCAATGATTCCTGCTATAAGGAGCATGAGTTCCCTAGCTTCAAAGCTCTGCACTTTTTGGTTAAAAGCGGCTTCCTTTATTGGGTGATTGATGTCGAGCAGTTCTGTAAGTCTTACCCTGACTGTTAGGTGGTCTCCACTCACAGACCTCCTAAGACTCCATTTTCACTAATGTCTATTTTAGACATTCCCTTCCCAAGAGTTGGGTGGGATATTGTCGGCCAATTCCCTTAGAATAAGAATGGTTATCAGTATATACTCGTGCTGGTTGATTACGTGATGCAATATCCTGAAGTGTTTGCTTTGTGGAAGGCCAACTCACCCACTATTGCAAGGGCTCTTTGTGAGATCTTTACTTGTATTGGCATTCCCCGGGAAATTTTAACTGACAAGGGTACGCCCTTTACTTCCCGGGTAATGAAACAGTTACAAAACATTGAGCACCACTGTTTACCACCCTCAGAGAAATGGCAAGATGGAGCGATTCAACTTTAAAGTAGATGATTAGGCATGTGGCTCATGATGACCTGACATCCTGTGACTCTGTGTTACCGTTCCTCATGTTTGCAATTCGAGAATCCCCTCAGGCTTCTACCGGCTTAAGTCCATTTGAGTTACTGCTTGGCAGGTGTCTGTGGTGCGTCTTGGATATTATTTGTGAGGAGTGAAAGAGTGTACAATCTAATACTCAAGGTTTCAAATTTGTAGATTTGGTCGTTCACTGCAGGAACAAATTTCTAAGCTATCCTTTATCACCGTGGAGCATCAGCTGCATGAGCAGGATACCCAAAAACATAATTATGAAATGAAAAGCAAACTCTGCAAATTCAAAATGGCGGATGGGGTAATTGTTCTGATTCCATCTGACCCACATACGTTCCTGCCAAAATGGCGTGGTTCTGCTGTAGTAGAAGGGCATATGGGCCCTGTAAATAACAAAGATAGAATACCGGGCCGAAGAAAGCCTGTACAAATTTTACCTGTACATGTTAATCTCTTAAAAGAATGGCATGAACCTCAGGAAGTGTAAATGTCCATGGCTGCAGTCTCCCAATCTGACATTACAATTGGTGATGATCTGATGGACATTCAAAAAAGGAGGTTCTGTCTTTGATCAGAAGAAACACTGATGCCTGTTCCTCTCTGCCTGGCCTTACTAACCTTGCGGAACATAAAATCGTAATGGGACCTGGTGTTAAATATGCACCCATATCGGATACTGGAGGAAAGTGGTGTACAATGAGGTCAAATAGATGCTTGAAGTAGCTGTAGGTGGTGTGAGTTAAAGCGATTGGCGGAGCCCGTTCTTATTAGTCCCAAAACCGGACAGTTCGATTTTAGTTCTATATCAATTTTAGATCCTTAAATAAGGTTTCCAAATTTGATGCTTATCTAATGCTGTGTATTGATGAATTACTGGAGAAAGTGGTTCAGGCATTGTATATCACTACGCTCAATATTACAAATGGGTACTGGCAGCGTTAACCAACCCTGACGGGTTATGCAGATTTACTAGGCTCCCATTTGGACTACATGGCGCACCTCTTACTTTCCAGTGTATGATGGATTCATTTTTACGCCCCCATTCCAAATATTCTAGGGCATACCTTGATGATGTTGTCATTTTCAATAATGATTGGCAGTCACATTTGACAGCGTGAGGCTGGCTGGGTTGACAACTAACCCTAAGAAATGTAAATTGGGAATGTCTGAAGCAAATTATTTGGGATATTCTCTGGGGAATGGTTTGATTAGACTTCAGTTGAAGAAGGAAGCTGAGGTGCTTGCATATCCCCACATCTGGAAACACAAAAGCAGGTTCATGCCTTCTTGGGACTAGCTGTTTATTATTGAAGATTCATTCCAAATAGAGCTGCTCCTCTAACTGATCTAACGAAAGGCCAGAAGAACCACTGCACTGTCAGGTCTGATGATTGTGAATGATCCTTCTCTGAGATGAAGACTACTTTGTTGTTGTACCCAGTTTTAATGAACCCTGACTTTTCTAAGGAATTCATCCTGCAGACAGACGCTAGTGCATTTGGTTTGGGGCTGTCCTGTCTCAGGTTTTTGAAGGTGTGGAGCATTCCATCACATATTTGAGTAGAAAACTGCTACCCAGAGAGCATAATTACTCGCCATTGTGAAAGAGAGCGATTAAATGGGCCATGGAAGCTTTCTGTTATTACTTGTGAGGGCATAAATTTACCTTGTTGACATTCTCCTACAGTGGCTCTGCAGACAGAAGTTGGGATACAAACTCCCAACTCGTTTAATTTTCTTATCTGTCATTGTTCCAGCTCTGCACACATCAATGGTGATGTCCTCTATCAGCTAGCCAAGCCCAGTTCAAAATGTCACTTAGTTCACAGAGGTGTGAACAAAGGTGAGGGAGGGGGCGTGACAGGTGTTGCTGCTCTTAACAGTAAACCTATGACAAAGAAACACAGCTGTCTTTCAGAAACTCTCTCTCAAACAGTATTTCAATGAGAAACAAATACACTCTTACCCGTCCACTTTGCAAGATCAGCTGCAGGCTTACCACACAGCTCACTCTCCTGTCCTCTCTCCCTCAGGCTGCGCCTGTTCCAGTCCTCCATTGAACCTACTTGATGAAAAACACTTAGTGTTCTTTTGACTTGGAGAGGTGAGCTGAACCGGCACAATTGACAGCAGCAACCTGTGTGCCCTTCTGCTGTTAACAAACCCTTCTGGATAAGGTCTTGTGTTTGTACCTGCTAGTTCAGCAATAAAGATATTATTCCTTTGAAACAGGTTCCCTTTTCTAGTCTCCTGTGCATCTTAGTCACCCAAGCTTGACAATTTATACCTATGTATAACCCTTTTTTTGTTTTTTAATTATTTTATGATCTTTCATTGCACAAAGCTGTATGTTTGGTTATGTATGCTTTAAGATATTTGATTGATACAACCTGTGATTGACTCGTTACATTATTAATCTGTGGAGTTGCATTGTGAAGAATGAACTTCTTTATGATCTAGTCTGTTGTGCATGCACCCTGAGACAAATGCTGAATTGAAAAAAAACTGTGGGCTATATTTTGTATTGTAAGCACGCATCAGGTCCCCAGTGAATTTCCGGTACCCCCTGCTAAATTTTGTCTATATTCGAACTTGATATATAAGTGTGTGCATCTGTTATGGACTCACACAAAACCCAGGGATGGCTTCTTATTTTACAAATCACCCACAAACCCTGGATTAATCAGGTTCAGCAGGGATTGAGTTGATATGAGACGATGAAGTAAGATATTCTTATACTGCTGATAACATTTTCTATAAAGATTTATTAAAAGTTGTAAATGTTGCATGTATTCTTTTTCGCAGTTGTATATTTCTTGTTAAGTTTTTCATTTTGGAGAGAAATAGGGAGTTTTGTGATAAAAACACATCAGCAGAGACTTGGGAGAAAACATATACCCTGTTCAATGTGACCGAGACCCACAACTATGCGAAAATATAGTAATACTAATAAGAGCAGTGCTTAGAAGTCAAAGTGAAATACAAAAAATTTTAAAAAGGGAGCTGGGTGTATGGAGAGCTCCAGGTTTCATTTTCTTTTCTTTTTTCAAACCAACAGCCGAGGCTGAATACTTCTATTGATTTATTTATTTCATGAGTGTCTCCAAGCTGTGTGCCTCTTTCTGTAGATTTTAGAGGTTCACAAAAACAAATACTTTCTTGCAATGTAAGATCTTTACAATCGTTTCACAGTCTTGCACTACATTCCTACAATTTAGATGTAAATATTGGAGGAAGCTTAAAACAACTGCATGTATAATAACTTTAAAAAAATATAATACATTTACACAGCATTCAGAAGTAGTTTGAGTTTGCAGCAAATTCCTAAACACTTTGCATAGAAATACATTCAGGTTTCAAGTATTTTCAGCATGTTGTTAATATTTACAATCTAATCAAAGGAGAATTTAAATGATGCTAATTGCATCGGGAAGCTTCCCTGATTGCAGATCATTTGATTCAAATGTCAGGCACAAAATAAAGGTCTGCATGATGAGAAACATGAATAAAACAAGCAACTAGAATGCAGTGCTTTCAATGGGTTTGTATATTTTAGTTAAAGTTAACTCAATGAGAGACGTTGAGGTTGCTCTAATCTTGGCCCTGTATACATTTGATTTGAACTTGATGATCACTAAACTATTTTCTTAACCAGGGACACGGGGTTCTAGGGTGTACCCTGGCCATTAGTTTGGATGGCATTGGATGCCAGACTATTTCAGAAAACACTTACAGGGTGGGCCATTTATATGGATACACCTTAATAAAATGGGAATGGTTGGTGATATTAACTTCCTGTTTGTGGCACATTAGTATATGTGAGGGGGAAAACTTTTCAAGATGGGTGGTGACCATGGTGGCCATTTTGAAGTCGGTCATTTTGGATCCAACTTTTGTTTTTTCAAAAGGAAGAGGGTCATGTGACACATCAAACTTATTGGGAATTTCACAAGAAAAACAATGGTGTGCTTGGTTTTATGTACATGTGATTTCTCAGTTTTTTTATTTTTAATAAATTTGCAAAAATCTCAAGTAAAACTTTTTTTCACATTGTCATTATGGGGTGTTGTGTGTAGAATTCTGAGGAACAAATTGAATTTAATCCATTTTGGAATAAGGCTGTAACATAACAAAATGTGGAAAAAGTGATGTGTTGTGAATACTTTCCAGATGCACTGTATATCCAGTTACAGTGACAAATAACAGTGAGCAAAGTAGGCACAGGAGCAACCATCAATGTAAAGTGTTATGTATTACCTTATGGTTGAATGTTTTGTTGTTTTTGTATTATTATCTTTCATACTTTGATGTTATTTCTGTCAATTTTTATTTAATATTGGTTGATTATGTACAGTCTTTAAATTTACTTAAATTCCATGTTCTTTGTGGATGGAGCCCCAAGAAGTGTGAACACCATGACGTCATCACTTCTGAGCCATCCCTCAGGCTATTTAAACTGGCTGAAAAGGCTCAGAAGTGAGAATCATTGGTCATATAAATGAGTTTTATGCTCTGTAAGTATCACTACTCATTATTGGATTTTCTGTTGTTTCAATTATGTTTTGCTTTGTTTCACAAATTGTTAATAATGGACTGTGTTTGCTTAGGATCTCCACTTTTCTCAACTCATTTGTGCCTGCCTCTGATTGCCATTTTAACCTTTCCTTTGTATTTTTGATATTTTTTGTAAGTAAATCTTTAGTTTATCAAAGAAATCTTAATTTGCCATGTTCTTACAAACTAATGATAAACAAGGATCCTTCCTCTTGTGAGTCTTTTGGTGTACATTTTGAGATTTTTATAGTTGTTTTGTCATCTCCCTACTTTGGGGCCTACTTCTGCTGAAACCAGCAGGTGCCTTAGAAGCCTGACTGAAGTCTGGTGAGCCACTGCTGGGCACACCATATAAGAGTCTTGCCTTCTCCTTCGCATGTTTTGCAGGCCTTACCCATTTTACCTAGCAGGAAACCCCAAGCCATGACAGAAGGGCTGTAGATACTAACAAAGGCCATTAGTAAATTTAAATACCTAGAACATCTGCAAATGGAGTACAATCATGATGAGGACAAAAATCTTTAAATCCAAATTAAAAACACAGTTATCTAAAGTTAGAATGTATTAATGCTTTCTAAATACATATTAAAATTTAGCAAGCTCATAAGTATGGACTGTCACAAAAAGATGAAAACAACAGGATTGATTAAGGAATAGACAGATAGAGTTATTAATCCCAAGGGGAAATTCACATACTCCAGCAGCAGCATACATAAAGAACACTATTAAATTAAAGAGTGATAAAAATGAAGGTATAACAGACAATAAGAATAATTAAAAACAAAATTGGTTGGACCAGAAACCTGGAGCCACAGGGGTCCTCCAGGACTGAACCTGAGAATTACTAATAAAGGAAGCCTAACCCAAAATTAAAATGTCAGGCGTCCAACCTACACAGGCCCAGAAATAGGGCTTATACTTTTAAAACATCCAAAAGTTCAAAAATGTACTTAAAGGTGGACAAAAAAACTTTGGAACAGACAGTCGAAAGAATGGAACTCGCAGGACCTGATGCCGCAGCATTGCCTCCAACTGACAGCTAAAGTGGGAGCAAAAGCATGAGTGAGTCGGGCCAGGAGACTTTGTCGATTCCAGAAGGTTAATTGAAACTGAAAATGGCTTTATTTTCTGCGTAGTCAACTACTCACCACAAGCCAGCACCACTGACTCCAACTGGGTTTGCTGCTCCACCTGCAGAGCTCAGAGAAGACTGAAACAAGCTATCATATGCAATAATGTAAAAACTTAATTTAAGATTATAAAATGACAACAAAAGTTCAGAAGCAATGTCTCTGTGACCAAACAGTGAACTTTGTGAGCTGGAATGTCAAAGGTCTTAATCACAAATTAAAGAGGAACAACGTATTCTCTCACCTAACAAGTCTAAATGCCAAAATAGTATTTTTACACGAGACTGAATTAATCAGCAAGGATCATTTTCAGTTTCAAAGAGACTTAACTAGCCAAATATTCCACTACAGCTATAAAAAGAAAACTACAGATGTGGAAATCTTAATTTATAGAGCAATTTCATTTCCTGTATCAGAAGCAGTATCTGATCCTGAAAGGTGATATGTGATGGTAATGGGTAAATTATTTAATTGTAAAGTGATTTTGTTAAATATCTGCCCACCCAATGTGGATGATAGAGGCATTTGCATCAATTCCTAACATGAACACTCACAAAATTATAACAGAGACTAAAACTGTGTTTTAAATCCAGACATGGATAGGCCTTCAGCTACAGGGGCAACAACATCTAACACTGCTAAAAAAATCACAAGGTTTTTAATTGATTATAATTTATCAGACCTATGGAGATTTCTAAACCCATACTTAAGAGCATATTCCTTCTTCTCACCAGTACATCGTTGTTATTCAAAAATTGATTATTTCTTTTTAGATAACAATTTCTGGCCCGTGATCAGATCTTGCAAATACAATGCTATTGTTATCTCTGACCATGCCCCTCTGATCATGGAGCTCACATCACTATGCCCCACATACTCATCTCGCAGCTGGCATCTTAACCCTGTAATTAGCTGACGAGACCTGTACAGAATTTATTTCCAAGCAAACTGAATTTTTTAGAGACAAATGCATCCTCAGAGGTTTCTGCATGAATACTCTGGGAAACTCTGAAGGCATTTTTAAGAGGACAGATCATCTCATATCTCCGATATCTCAAATTTAGATTTCCATCAACACAATTTTTCCACTATCTCCAAATCAGAAACTTTGCTAAACAAAATCTGCCCAATTTTCCTCACCTCCCACCTACTTTAATTCCAGAATAGATATTGATCAGCCAGCATTTCTATAAAATATAAAACCATATTAAAGTCCCTTCCTTTTAAATATCCCAAAAAACAGTGGGAAAAGGATCTCTTACTCAGCATTTCAGAAATGGAGTGGGAGGCAGCCATGCACAGAATTCACTCTAGCTCCATATGCATTCAAATATTCAACTTATAATTTTTTATCAAGCACATGCGTCTCGTTTAAAATTGTCCAAAATGTTTCCAGGGTAAGATTCAACCTGTGAACTTTGCAAGCAAGCTCCAACTTCACTAGGCTACATGTTTTGGGTGTGCACCAAATTAGCACCATTCTGGCCAAAAATTTGTAAATGCCTATCAGACACACTTGGTGTCACAATCCCTCTTAATCCATTAACAGCTGTGTTTGGTGTTCATCCAGATGGACTTAAAGTGGAGAAGGGCAAACAAACTGTAATTTCCTTTACTTTTCTATTAGCAGGTAGACTAATCTTGCTCAACTGGAAGAATCCTAACCCACCTCTGTTAAATCAGTGGGTAACTGATGTTATATACTATTTGAAATTGGAAAAAATCAAATTCTCTGTTAAAAAACTGGCAGGATCCAATCAATAATATGTTAAAATAAGCATTTATATTGGGGAAAAAAAAACTCCTTTCCCTCTACACTACTCTCAAATATTTTTCTCTGCCTGTTGGCCTTTGAAATTGAATTTAGTTTTATGTTTGACTTGGTTGTATGGAATGTTACATGCTTTAAATAAATTCAATAAAAGTTGAAAAAAGACAGTGTTAATAAATTAAGTAATTATATTTAAATAATGACTAAAATATTAAATCAATAAAAAATTAAATTGAACCAGGGTAACAACCCTGAGCGTACCATAACAGGAATCTCTTGAAGCAGTTAGTACACTGGTTTTCCAAGTGATCATAGGGTTATGTATTCTCAACCATTGATAACCCAAAATAAACTGAAGTACTGAGCAATGTTATAACAACAGAAAGTCTGTTCAGAATGTAAAATACTGATTTGTAACATCACTGCTGAAGAGATGTGCTCATTTATACCATTAAAAATGAAACCCCCACTTACTGAATAATCCTTTAAGTAATACCTTATTGATATCATTGTGATCTGCAGCTTTTCTAATAACTCTGAACTAATAAAATTTTCATTTGATCCTGATTCAAGAACAAGTTGGATGATAACAGACCATTCAACCCAACAAAGCTTGAGATTAATTATTTATCATTATTGGAATTGTTACATGATTCTTTAAATGCAATTGATTACAATTTCTGAACCCACCAATGCCCAAAAGTGATTGTCATTTCAGTTGTCCTTAAGCATAGGACATTTTGTTATTAAATGACCTGACTTTACACGATGAAAGCATGACAATATTATTTTCTTTTTTTGTAGACTAACAGCAGTTTTTCCAAATTCTTTGAGCATAGGAGTTTCATTTAGCTGTGTTGGTGATGTAACTGAAATAGGTTTAATTTGTTTATCTCTTTTCTTCCATCAAGCCCCCTGCCAAATGAATAAGATTTTACAGCAGGTTACCAAGATCATGGTTTTCCATTTTGATCTTCTGAAAATCCACACAACAAATTCTTTATCCACTGGCAACTCTTTGAATAATAACATGTAGTCTCCAATGCACTTACTAGTCTGCTTGTGATTCACTAAATAACAAGTAGCTGCTCCTTCTCTCTATGACTGGTTAGAAACAGCACAGAACTCTTATAAAAACTTTCAATACTATAACAACACTAGCTGATTACCCAGTGGCTTCGCTTACAGAGTGCAAGGGAAAAAAATCAAATGTAGTATTTATAAAATAAGTTATTAAGTAGCAAAACGTTTTAATAAAAGAATTTTAAGAACATATAAGAAGTGTATAAATTATTAAACAGTAAAACATTAACATTTAAGAACTAAAGATACATTGAGTACTACTGCAGTGGTTTAGGGTAAACTACCTGCTTGACAACCTTGCACTACGTGCCTGTGATTTATGAGAAAAATTATTCTGAGAAATGTGGATGCTGCCCTTCCATGCTTAACGGGCAGAAGGTCCAAACAATTCCCATGTCCAATACTTTACATGAAGAGGACGGTACATATTCTTAGATGTAAACCCTCCATCTTCTTAAAAGAATTCATCACAAAAGCAACCTTGAATGTTGCGGGGTTTTAGTGACCCGAACTCACCTTAAGGGATAGTAAGTAGCCGCGCACCGCAATTTACCAAGAGA
Source organism: Polypterus senegalus (assembly GCF_016835505.1). Lineage (NCBI taxonomy): Eukaryota > Metazoa > Chordata > Cladistia > Polypteriformes > Polypteridae > Polypterus > Polypterus senegalus. The sequence goes on from NC_053164.1 coordinate 98,896,844, forward strand.
GTCATGCTTTGATGGCACCGATTACACTTATTCACAAAGATTTCCACTGTCTAAGAAGCCGACGGGGCACTTGAAGTGTCACAAACGGTGCGAAAAGAGAGGACGCTGCCCAAAACTGTGAAGCTGTCGACCCGGCAGAGCAGCCCGACATTCCGCGCCTTCCAGCGTCTACTTTGTTGTCATGACCCCTCGCCACTGATGGCAGTCTTCTACAGCTCGGCGCAGTTAAAAAGTAGAAAGACGCAAAGCTGTTTTCTTCATCTCTTCTACTATCAAGTACTGTCAATTAAAAAAAAGTTAGAATGTGGCAGTTTCCGCGACAGTCACTTGCATGAATAAATAAAACTTCTCTGCCAGAACGCGCTTGGTGGCGGATGGCTCAGCGCTGGAGTCCAAAGAGGTGGGCTGGGAGAGGGCGACGCGGGGCGTACTTCTATGGGATAGTACAGTGTGTGTTTGTGTTCACTTCTTTTCAATATCAGTAAAATAACTCTCACACAAATAATAACAACTCATAAAGCGGATATAAAAATGGCATCCACAAACGAAGTGATTAGTTTCTGTATTATAATATGTTCTGTGGTCATACGTAATGTTTCAAACGCGAAAAGAATTTTATATATATAGATGTTGGTAGGTTTCATACACAGTGTATCTCGACTTGAAAGGATGACACATAATAAAGATATAATAAAGAATATTCTATATTTGTGGATACTGGTCAAATACCAGCCAGCATTGCTTTAAAAAGCTACAGAAGTATGCTGAGATCTCGTTGAACCACTTAGGAGGTGGTACGTGTGGTTTGCATTCAACGACCAAGTTGAGAACTGCATCAGTAGTTCCAGACCTAAGACTTTGTTGCTGTACTTTAATCTCCAGCTCAAGCTTCTGCACTGTAGCAGAAATATCTCTGAGATGTTTTACATTAATTTTCACTTTTCTTAGTTTTATTCATCTTAGGATCATTCATTGATGTAGTGGTCCAACTTTTTAAGGTGGCTAGATGGAAAATAAGTATTTAGTAAAATTCAGTAAAGAAATAGACCAGGAGATAAAGAGGGTTGTCGAAGGACTAAGCAAAAGGATTATCTATTAACCAGGCAAGGATGAATAGCCAGAAAGGAATAAACACAAGTATCAAAAACAAGAAATGAAGCAAACATTCAAGAGAAGAATAACAAAGCTGGTCGTCAGAACAGTAATTAGAAGGTGAATTCCTGAACAATACTTTCATGGAAAAGGTTTTTTTATACTTTTAATTCCAAAACCTTGTTTAACATTACCTACATGGCACCATCTTAAACAGAAGAAGAAAGAACATAATAATTCTACACCATCGCCATCATGTGATAGCAACAACCATGGAAATAATAAACAAGATGGTCATCTCCATGAGAATACTTAACAAAATGGTGGCTTGATGCCCAGTATTATATAACACTAGTTTTGTGAGCCCATGCTGTAAAAAGCCTGGGCTGCTATAAAGAATTGAACTTGTCAGAAAAAAAAATTGAAATGCAAAGTGAGCGGTTTTGTATGTGAATGTGCTTGCCCCCCTTGTCTATCAATACCTAAGTGGGTTTCTCTCTTGTTTGACTTTCCTTTGATGGTTGCACTTTGGTGACGAAGTCACTTTCTTTCAGCTTCATGCTGTAGCATTGTACTTGTTTCTTCTTCTGACTTGTTAACTTAGGGCCGCCTTGCCGGCTCTTTGAGTTTCATGCTTTAGCCTCGTACTTCCGGGTCTCCTCGCACTTCTGGGCTGGACAGACAGACACATACACTTCCACGCATAGATGTTTATAAATAACATTGTGTATTACTAATACTTCATATGATTTCTACTTTTTTGAGTTTATTTATTCAGTCCATGGAATGGGAATTTTACAGTGGATGAGAAACAACAGTATCACCAATGACGCTTTTTCCATTGGCCATATTCCAGGGAGATTATAATCAGTGGCTTGTACTGTAGCATATTATAGGGTGAAACTGGGTGGACAAATGGGCACCATTGTTTTTAATCTACTGGAATCTATGTAAACTAAAGGTTTTGTTTTCAGCTATGCCTTTGCCAATGAAAGCTACTTATCACAATTAAGAACCAAATTAAAAATGTCTGAACATGTGTACATTAATAAATACTGATATATTTTTATAATTTCACATTTTGTTGATGTAAACACCTTAAACCACACTAGCTATATCACACATTTTCATCTTTGATAAAATCAAGAAAAATTTAAGTTATTTTTTAGGAAAAATAGCAAAAGTTAAACATTATTGGATGTATCATTTTTATGAATCTGTTGCATAGTGTTTTTTTTTTAATTGTTTAATTTATAATTGTGCACCGTGCTTCAAATTTATAAATTGGAGGGTATTTTACATTGAAACATCTAAATATTAGTGATAAGGCTGAGAAATAAAAAAATAGTTCTAAAAGAGGCTGTTAAATTAGTGAGCTATTATGTAGAACAAACTAGAAAAAAGAATTGCCCTCAGGTAATTAAGACATATGGCTGAAAGTCTTTCATCTGTGGATACAGTCTTCATTTATAGTTTTGAATGGCTTCCTCCTGCGGATTAATTATTTTGAATCTCCTTTTTGAAATTTGCTGTAAGTCGTTATGACAAGGGAACAAGTGAAGATCCTGGGAAAAAACATGTAATCACGGGATGAACATCCCAACACTGTAAGATATAATGGGAGATGATAAAATAAGTAAGTAAGGTAGGCTATGACCACTGTTGTGTGTGCATGGGAGACAGCTTAGGTCCTCTGGTGGGTGTAACTATCAGCTGGCCCAAGGGTTGATGCTGTGGTCTAATAGCCCTCTCTCTTTCTCCTTCAGCAGAACAGAAGACTGACAGTCACTGATGTCATTTATATTTTCTACCTTCCTGGACCGGCCCCTTCCTGTCAAATGACTATATAATTTAGGAATTGTTTTGAACTCGTGTCTGGAAAAACATCTCTGCAAATTATTGTGTGCTGCATTATTGTGCATTCTTTCAAATTATACAGTTTTGTCTTTTTTTTACACTACTTTACAAGTTTTAATGTATGGTTTTCTTCTGCTGTTCAACAGAAAGTGAGCACCAACTGCTTTGAGTGGTTTGAAAATATGAATCCCTGCATGTAAGGAATAACTGACCTTCTTTCAAGACTTTTGCATCTTATCCAATTTACCTTTTCCAATATTTGTAAAATTTTAATGTTGATCAGCAGCATCTCTGCTTTAAGGACTAGTGAAATATAATCCTGTTATTTTTTGCTTCTTCAGAATTGTATTCCAATTTCCTCTCATATGTTCAATGTGATTACTTATTTACAAAAATATTGTCTGCTTTTTTATTTTTATTTTTTTCATTTTTATTTCTATTTAATTTAATATTGTTTCTTTGTATCAGTATACTGCTGCTGGATTATGTGAATTTCCCCTTGGGATTAATAAAGTATCTATCTATCTATCTATCTATCTATCTATCTATCTATCTATCTATCTATCTATCTATCTATCTATCTATCTATCTATTGCTTCTTGTAGTATGTGAAATTGGCTTTGTACTGAGTACCCAAGCCTATTTCTGGCTGAAGTGCCCTGAAGTGTTCTCTATAACCTTGGGTGTGTATGTGTACAGGTGCAAACTAAACTTTACAGTTTATTGATGGGACTCGAAAGGTCATAGCCTGTATTAAGATGTGGACCACCTGTCATTGTTGTCATTATTTTTAATCGTGAGTTTGCACTTCCATTTTCAGCTTTTTCTAGTGGTGGCCATGCAGTGCACTCTAGTAAAAAGATACAAAAATACTACACTATTTGACCCCTTAAAGATAGCAACAGTAATTTTAAAAAATTAGATTAATATCAGTTTTTCATTGATCATAAGATATTGTGCTGCATCTTGTTTTTCACTCACTGCTGCGAAGGGCTTCTAATTTTAAAAAAGCCACCAAGGACTCCCACATGTGCTGCTTTCACTTCATGGAAAAGAAGCCATCAGTATGATAATCCAGATTCAAAGAAGCACTGAGTTCTTGTGTATGTGCAAAATCATTTTTAATTGATTACTAGCTAGTGCTGGCCAGCAAACACCAGGGGCCACATGTATAAACGGTGCGTACGCATGTTCAAATCGAGATGTATAAAACTTAAACTTGGCGTAAAGCCACACACATTTCCACAGTACCTCATACCCTGTCGTACGCAAGTTCTGCGCTTGGTTTTGCAGGCTGGCGGCACCCAGCGTCAAAGCAGTGCTACTGTTACTGTGTGGTTACCCTTTATTTCTTAGATCCACATTTCTGATGCGGCTACCGCATATTGTTTATTAGTGTAATGCATCTGATTGTAATTAACCAGTAACAATATAATGGTCCACAGAATGGTCAAACTATTCCAAATACCATAACTGCTTTAGCGTTGTTACTCTCACTGCACCATCTTCTTCTTCTTTTTTTTTCTTCTTTCAGCTGCTCCCTTTAAGGGTTGCCACAGCAGATCATCTTTTTCCATATTACTCTCATTGCACCACTCTGAGTATTTATATCATTTTATCTGAGTGGGAAATCACAGCAGCAGCTGATCGGAAAGAGAATTATTGGTATACGGCATCAAGCACACGCTGCCTCAGCCACAACAAAACATTTCAAAGCCTTTCCTGTACGGACCTTGCGGTTCAGAAACAGTTTCATCCCAAGAACTATAAACGCACTCAATCAATTGCTTCTTGTAGAACTGTTTGTACATATAAGTACAATTACCCCACTGTAAACTTGCACTACAGTTAGAATTTTGCACAACCTGCGTCACTTTATAAAGCGCGTACTGTATTTACATATGATGACGATATCATTTTTAAGATGAAATGCAGCAAAATATGTTTATTATATTATACAGATAAAACTTTAACTTCATTGAAATAATCTGTATTGTTAATAATTAAACATGTGAGGACACAGTGCCGCAGCGCTAGCAAGTTCACGTATTGTTCCTGCCTTGCGCTGTATATTTGCTGAGGCTGTTGCGACACTGGAAGGACAGACGGATAGAATAATTAAACGCGTACTATGAAGATATTTCAATGTTCCTTAAGAGTATTGAAGAATCGTCGTAAGCTTACAGATGGCTTAACGTCTATTACAGAGCTGATTGTGTTGCGATTGGGTATTTGGGGAAAGAAAAGTAAGGACAGGAATTGGAGGTTAGTACGTTTGAAAGAGAGAGTACTGCTACAATAAATTATTTCATCGAAGGTTGTGGATGGCGCAGCAGCATCTTGTGTGAGTCATGAACAATCACTGCGCCGTCATGTTCCCATGTTTAATAACATGCTTTCATTCCAATCATCATGAAAATTATATTACGTATACATCTCAGTATTTTAATTATTCAGAGAGCTGTAATATCACAGATGTAATGCATTGTGTGTCCTGTTGGAGAAAGAGCAACAACGGAAGCACGTAGTGATTCACACACATAGAGCACATTGAAGATCAAATACAAAACAAAGCATTTCACATGCTACTTTAGTTACGATGGGATTTGAGAAACTAGTAAATTAAATGATTTTAAGATGAAGTTTATGATGTTCTACTTTAATGACAAAATAAACTACGTGATTAAAGTTGAAATTTCGAGATTAAAGTTGACATTTTGTGCTTTTTTCTCCACTGTGTTCATAAGTTTTTTGTCTGTACCCTAATAAGCTCAGACAGTGGGCTACAACTCGCCTTTTCATGGCGACTTTGATATGTGACTTCTTTTTTATTTTGGCACTGTGCAACTTTGTGAATTAGAGCTTTTGAGTTTCTCAGACATTCTATGTCACTCGATCAAGTTCCTTTTGTTGATTATACCACTGTTTAAATCAACAAATAGTATGTTTTTCCTTTGTCTCCACTTGGTATTCGCTGAAATTCTTATATTTTCCACAGTGCTTTTCCCATTGTCTTATCACAGAAAGCTGAGCTTAAGGGCTATTTATATTGATTTGCATATTCAAAGATGCATAATTCTGGGAGGAATTGGGGCACGACAGCAGGTGCGTGCACATGTGTTACTTTTCACACTGACCAGGATTTATGTAGTGGAAGAACGTCATGTGCGAATTCTAGTAAGTATTTCCATGTTATTGTGGCTTGTCCTTTTTCATCTCAAATATGTTTGATTGTAAATGTGAGATGCTGCGGTTGCAATTTATGCAGTTCACTCATACCCATTATATTTTACTGACCTCTGACTGGCTCTTTATTTATTTTTAATTTTATTAAGGAATTACTTAATTTTTCGCATATGCCTTGGTCAACCATTGTACAATTGAAGGTTTTAGGCCCTTGTTCAGCAGAGTAGGATCTCTTTTGGCAGTGACGGTGATTCGAACCGGCAACCTTCGGGATACCAGTGCAGATCCTTAGCCTCAGAGCCACCACTCCGCCCATTTACTTAGAATTGAAGTCTCTAAAGCTGCATTTTTCAGAAGATGACAATGCAATACACCAGCATCACTTTGATTTACATTTTTGTTTCATGAAAGGTGCATGAACTTGTATATTTTGATAATTATTAGCAGATATTATTAGTTAAATGAATTAATGTTAAGGTTACAGATGTCTACACACACATATAGGAATATTCTGTTATGGCTTTACTAGAAGTTTCATGCCAAAAAACACAGCTGGTGGGGATGATCACAGGGTGGTCCCAAGTTCTTTAGATCTTGGACTGAAATTTCCACTTAAGTTTAGAGCTGATTTAGAAATCCATCTTCTCATACTGAAATATTTAAGCGACCTCGGCACTTCTTACCTATGAGCACATATTAATACAGGCCTCCTTGTGCCACTGCTGTATTAAGAAGCTGCCTACTCTGCCCCTCAGAAATGATGCCAAAGATACTGGGGGCTTTGAAGCCCCAGGTTGAAAGGGTTTATTCTTCTTCTCAGTACAGAGTTATGGGAGTGGAAGCGGTGGTGGTGGTGGTGTGTGTGTGTGTTTTTGTTTGGGGTCTTCCAGTTGACCTGTTTCATCACAATTGTGACTTTCCTTGACTTTACTGTGATTTTAACTGTGAACCCCCAAAGGTTAATTTTGTCCAGGAATGTTGACTGGAGTTTATTCTTTTTCTTTCCTATATGGCCAACTGGTCATGTCTTAGTATTAATGGTAGGATAATGTTTATGTAAAAACTCCAATTTATTGTGTGCTTGACCTAATTTGGGTATAATGTATGCATCATCTCAAGTTATTTCTTTATAGCTGTAAACCTCCGCTAATGCTCTGAGACAGTACTCGCTGAAAAATGCTGTATGAAAATAAACTAAACTGAATTGAAAGCTGATATTTTTCTCATAAAAATGAAATAACACTTTCATTTAAATGTCAGCAGTATATGAGAGTGGAAGGGTTAGTATAACCATGAATTACAACCACCAACGGCCAAAATTTTGAAGAAATGTTATTAGGCAGATAATAACTCATGAAAACCTGACATTATAGCATTACAGCAACACCCCTATTTTAAAAAATAAATCTGTTAAGCCAGTATATCTACTGACTTTTATAGTCACATTTTTGTGGATGTTGAGATTCATGTGTGTGGATAAAAGAAAGCCAGAGGAAATACCTGAACTGTATGTGTGAATGTGTGTATGTGTGCACTTTTGCAGCAATAATCCCATGCCCATGTGATTCCTTATCAGTGTTCTCCTGAAGAATGAGACTTCATTCATTTCATGCTTCTTTTTTTTTTAAGTTTTTTTCACTTTACCTTCCCTCCAGTTGTCTGCCGTGGCTATCAGTCTAAGATTGGAGATATCACCTCTTCTGCTGCTCATGCTGTCATTCCTGAGTGTCATAAAACAGCAACATTGGTGATCTTGTATTCTGTCTGTTACTGCTCCAGCGATTTGCTGGTCTTGCACATGTAAATAAATCAATTGCCTGCTTATCTCAAATAGCACATTTTAATGTTATTTTAGAGGGAATGGGCTCTACAAGGAAAGGAGCATGCTTCTTAATGCAATCCTCTGACTTTGAAAACCAATTTTGTATTATACTCGGAAGGAATTCATTCATTTATTCTGCTTTTTCATTATTTCCTAGAGAACTTTTGTAATGGTTTCTGTTTATTCTGTGATGCATTTTTTATTCAGAATATTTTTTTTTATTTTTCTTTCCACTTTTTCAAGGGAAAAACAAAGCATTGGTCTAATTTTTGGAAATAGAGATGTCAGAATGCAATTTTAGGGTAAGGTGATGCAAGGGTGCTTTAAAAATTTAAAAAGGGCAACAAATGCAGATATGGACAAGGGTGTTAGAGTTTTTAGATTGTACAGAATGGACCAAACATAGCAATCTATTCATTACCAAAATGACTAACCTGTTTCAGGTTCACAGGATTTGGGGACTTGCACCAAAGTACCAGATTTAGACCTTCAAATAAATCTTACATGCACATCTTTAAAATGAAAAATACAAGTCTTCAACCCATCAAAAAGCCATTGCAATTTTTGTATATAAACAGACAGGTAAACTGGTAATGACCACAAATTACACAAGAGCATAAGAATATAAGAAATTTGACAAACAGGAGGAGATCATTCAGTCCATCAACCCAATTATTATTAGGTAAATGCTAAGCTGTTGCAGTAGCTCATCCAATTTCTTCTTATAGGTTGTCAAGGGTTCTGCTTCAACCAAATGCCTCAGTAGTTTGTTCTAGAGTCCCACAACTCCATGCATAAAGAAGGGCTTCCTGGCTTCAGTTTTAAATGCACTTCCCCTTAATTTCCACTGAAGTCCTTCAGTATGTGATTCACCCTTATGCCGAAAGAATATTACTGGATCTACTTTATCAATGCTTTGAGGATTTTAAAAACCTGGTGTGGACTGGGACCCGGACACAGGCAGACGGACATCGTTGTTACACCCAACACACTGTTTATTTTCAATCTATTTGCAATAATTACGTGCAGTCTCAAACCCCAGTGCCTCCAGCACCGATTCCCCCAATGTCCAGGCCTCACAGTCTCTGTGCCTCTCTCTCCTGGCCGCCTCCAGTCCTCACTCTAGCTCTGTCCTCTTCCACCCGACATCCGCCGATGACTGGAGGGAGGCGGCCCCTTAAGTAGGAACCCGGATGGGCTCCAGCTGCTTCCCGGCACTTCCCCTTGGACACACCCCTGAGTGGCTTCCTGGTGTGACGGAAGTGCTGGGCTCCAGGGTTCCTCAGGCACCGGGGCGCCGCCTGGCGGTGGCCACGGGCCCCTACAGGGTTGGGCTTCCAAGCCCTCTACCCATGGCCCCCAATACAACCAGTGCGATCGCCCCCTTGCGGTCTGGAGGAGGCACAAGCCCTCCTCCGGTCCTCCTGGGCGTCCCGGCTGGGCTCCAGCCCCGGCCGGGGACCACACTGGATTTGGTCCCCAGGCAGTCCCCTCTGCTTGAGACTAATCAGGTTTAATTCACCGAGTCTGTCAGAGTAAAAAATGTCTTTAAGTCTCCTCTGCACACCCTCAAGTGCTGCTATGTCTTTCTTGTACCATGGCGACCAGAACTGCACACAGTACTCCAGATGTGGTCTTACCAGTGCATTATAGAGTTAGAGCGTAACATCCCATGACTTAAATTCAACAGTTTTTATGATATAATCTAACATTTTATTTGCCTTTTTAATTGCTTCTGTACATAGCTTAGTTGATGAAAATATTGTGTCAACATAAACCCTGTAATGGACAGCTGGGACTCCTACCCAGCTGAGACCACTTTGTAACTGAATGACCAGGGGAAGGAGCTTATACGGGGCAATACCTCCTCTGGGACGGCACAGGGCAACCCCTAAGGCTTGCTATAGTGCCATGCGTTTGGAGCATGGAAGCTCAACCTTACTGGGGCCCCTGGCCACCAACGGGGCGGGGGCATGGAGAATGGCCGGAAGGAGATTATGGAACACCTGGAGCACTTCAGGGAGCTCTATAAAGGGGGCCTCCTCACTCCATTCAGACAAGCCAGAGCTGGGAGGAGGACAAATCTTGCTGGAGGAGGAGTGGAGGTGATGAGAGAGAAGAAAAAGGAAAAAGAAAAAAGAGAAGAAAGGGCTGGGTAGTTATTGTGCTTGTGCACTGTATTGTGCAGCTGTGGGGAATGAGAGAAAGTGCTTGGCCTCTGTGTCTGTTGTGTCAGGGGTTTGGGGAACTGTATGCTCTCTGGTGGTCACAACCCCTAAATCCTTTCCAGAGGTTGCTTCTCGTGTCTTCCAGTGTTTCCCATCTTGTATTTATAATAGATACTCCATTGACTCACATACATGACTTTACACTTTTCTACATTAAACTGCATTTTCCAGGTGTTTACCCAGTTCTCTTTGCTCAGGTGTTATAATCAGTTTGTTATAATATGTTTAATGTCACTGTCTCTATGCACACTGTTATAGATTTATTTATACAGGCAGACCAAGTATGTTACACAGGGACTAGGCTGCATTTAGAAACCATTAGCCTAGCAGTTTGGAGAATGGGACAAGCTGCAGTGTGAGCATGGTGCTCTTCTTGTTGGAGGTGGAGTTTGAGTTTACTGTCCTTGTTTGGAGACCAGATAGGGGCATTGTACTATTCCTGAGATTAAACTGAATCCTTACTTTCCTTGTTTGGAGACCAGAGAGGGCCCTGCACGTGGAGAAGACAGTATAAATACATGGAACAAGCAGTCAAACCCTTTGAAGCTGTCGGGCGGAAGATTATGTCATTTGTCCAGAAAACCCTTTCAGCGTGGTGACGAAAGATGGCAGACTGCGTAGATCAAGACTCCCACACCTTGATAGAGTTTGTCATAAGCTTCCCATATGTAACCGTGTAAAACCGTCAGTAAAGTAAGCTAAAGTATATTTTTGTCTCTCATGTGATGTCCATACCACCGTAATCACGATGGGAAGCATATCGCCTTTTCTGTCATATTTCTATATTTTTTGGTTACTTAACACGCCGCAATGTCAAAAGAACACATTTCTGGAGAGCTAATGCCTCCTAAGGAAACACCAGGTTGTCCAGGTCTTTTTGAATCTTTAAAAAATAAGTAGATGTGAAGCCATGTGCTCCTTCTTTGTGAGAAAAAAACACATGGATGTCCTCCAATACATAATGAATACTTTCATGTGTTCTATTGCACTAATAAAATGTACTATTTTTTGCAGAACTCACCCCAGCATTAATAACATCTCACACATACAAAAAATGGTGCTAACGTGTGCTAAGACCATTTCTGGAATTGGAAATTCTCTACCACAACAATGCAGTTTTTTAAAAATATATTTTGCTTTTTTCAAAATAGGTTATGTTTTTTGTATGGCCTAAGTATATTTCATCCTCAGAATATGATCTGAAGTACATTTTGAGCTGACAAAGTGCAGTATTCCTTGTTCCTAACAATAGATGAGGTGGAACCAACCCAAAGTCAAGTATTTGCTAAACATTTTTTGCTCTCAATTAGTTTTTTTCTTTCCTTTTATTCCTTCAAAATAGCCAGGATTTTATTTTTAACAGATTAGAAAGGTGCTTTTTTATTGTTCAAAAGAGGGACATATATTGTTTAAAAGGCTTGAACATGGGGAGAGATTCCACCAGGATATTGCTCAAAAAAAGAGATGTGAAAAAATTACTTCCTTTCTTATGTTTTCATGTTCTCCACTGATGATAAGGTAAAACAATACCTATTGTTTAAAAAACTGGAAAACATGATATCTGAATTTAGCGTTATCACACATGCATGGGTTCATTATAAACATGGCACGTATATTTCAAAATTTTATTGTGCTAGAGATATGAACTCTTATAAGGTTAAGTGAAGACCTCTTTTTATTAATTAATTAACAAATGGACTTTTGGTCATGTGGTTGTATCTGTCAAAATTGGGTTTTTGCTAATTATTTAATATCATTTTGTACTTGTATTGGGGGGTTATTGTGGTTGAGGATTCTGTTTCTTTTATTATTTGCTTGAACTCTGTAATGATGTAATGTTGTGTTTTGTTTTGCAAAGTCTTAGATGCCATTTTAGGTCCTGAATTGCCACCATTTTATATTTCCACTAGCTGTGTAAGACCGTGCTGTAAATAGCCCGGGGTCCTAGAAACTACTGAAATCATCAGAAAAAAAATAGAAATGTAGAGATGTCAGGTAATTGAAAGGAACTACTCTGGACATGTCTCTCCTAGGAGGATTTGTCTTGCCGACGTGCCCACATCGCTTGTGCATTAGTGGTGAGAGGAAAAATAAAAGGGATACCGTTTTTCTGATGTTAGCAGCTAAGCGACTTTGTCTTTCTTCTGAGGTTTTCTCAGCGAGTTTTCTGTTTCCTCTTACTTCCGGGCTGGACAGACACACACACTTCCACTCATCGATGTTTATATATAAGATCATTGGGTCCACTTTCTAGACGTGTGGCCTTTGAGGTATTGACCTGTGATTAATTGACTCAACGGGATAAAAGAAAGTCATTTCCTTATCCATCTGCAGATGCCAAAACCTAAAACAAAACCTTATACAGAAAAAAAATCTTGCGTGTTACTTTCAGTTTTGACCTATAGCTTGTTTTCTCAATCTCAAATCTTGTATCTTGTTTTGCCTTTGGTTCTCTTTTGTTCTCAATCTCCTTTTGTTTTCCTTCACACATCTTATTTTTGTGCTCAAAATTTATCTGGCTGTGTGTTGACAGAAAAGCAATTGTCCCAACCATAAACAATATGACCACTGGATATGATAAAATAAAATGACAGCATAGTAAAAAACAAATGTTTTAATTAAATTCAAAACAAAATGGTAAGAAGTTAAATCAACAAGTCTCCACCAAAATGTAATTAGAATGTGAAAATTGATTTACTTTCTCCATGCCTCAAAATCATTATAATAATTATGACAGGATGAGGAAAAATTCTAAATCTCAGAAACAAAAATAATTCACAATAATCATGACAAGTGTGGCTACTTTGCTGATAGATGCTGTCTTTTTGATCCTGTTTTTTGGTCACAGTGTTAGTTTTACAATGCCCATTTTCAGTCACGTGTTCACTTGAATTGTGACATGAGATTTAATCGCAAATTTTGTGCTTAGCAATTTTGTTTAAAAAGGTTTGTTTTTGATATTAGAACACATGGCCTTTTTATTTTACTTTAATATCTTTATATAATGATTTCTCAGTACTTTTGACTCTTTCTCGGCACTGTCAACATCTGCCTATTCTTGATCATGTATTTGTAGATCATTTTTGTTTATTTCATTTCCTGTTTTTAATTGTCAATGTTTATTTGTGACATGAACATAATGTAATAATATTATAATAAAATATATACTTAACAAAACCAATTGTTGCACTTCATTCAGGTTAGAACAAGTACAAATAAAATCTCAGGAATTGACTGGCCAGATGTCCCTGGGAAATACAGGTGGCTAGGACATTAACAGTCTGGCAGATGGCCTTCGGGTTCAATGCTTTGCATCAATCTACTTCACCAGATTAGTTTGTATGAGTTCCAAATATCAAAGATTAGGGATATTTTACATTCTAAGCACCTGTCCCTCAGGAAGAAAGGCTGGAATGGAAGGTTAGGTAGAATTTATGGCACCCCTTCCCACTGCAGGAGGAAAGCATGGGCTGGAATGGAGGATGAATCTACCAAAGCTGAATCACTGGGAACTACACACACCCACTGAAAAAAGATATGAAAAACAGAAGAGGAAGCTTAGAAAATATTTACAATGAAGCTAAACATCAACTAGACAAAGTTATTAAGGATGCCAAAAGCAAATACAAGGCCAAGCTGGAGCAGAGCTTCTTCACAAATGTTTCTTGGCCGGGAGTGCATTAAAAGTGATCACTGGGTACAAGTATAGGATCTTATTCAGTTTCACTTCTGCATTTAACACCTTTGATCATATCACAGCCTCTCCATAGCAAACTTCTCAGCATGAATGTGGACTATGCCACATGCCTCTTGATCTTGGAATTTTTAAGTAGCAGATGTCAAACAGTGAAGGGTCCCTGACCCTGAGCACAGCATCACCTAAGGGCTGTGTTTGGTCTCCTCTCCTTTTCTATTTGTGCACCATCTGTTAAACTGATGACGTTTGCTGATGACACCACCCTGATTGGCCTAATCACAGAAGAATATGACTGTGTTAATATATCTACATTGCTAAGTCCCAAGCATTATGGTGACCTGAAATAGGGACAACACGTATAAAAATGTATGCAAGTGCATATAGATGACATGCCATATCAGAGTTGGACCAGCTTGCCAGTTGGTGCACAATCAACAATCTTAACTTGAATTCCCTGAAAACAGTAAAAATGACTATAGATTTTAGGAGACATCCCTCACCTACTACTCCTCTAGTTATAAATTGTATCACTGTCAGCAGGGTAGAATCAATACATTTTCTGGCACAACTATCAGCCACAATCTGAACTAGAATGAAAACATAACTGGATTTATAGCAAAAGCTCAGTCAATGTATTTTTTTTCTCCATCAACTTAAAAAGTCTAACCTGTCCCATTCAGTGCAGGTACAGTTTTTTAGAGCTTACATCAAAGGCATCCTCGGTTCCTCTATAACATTCTGGTATGGCAATGGATCAGATTACTTGAAACATAAACTGCAAAATGTTATTCAAAGAAGACTGTGAGGCTGAAATTGGGCTCCATCAAGGTCCCTTGTGCATTACAGGTCTGAAAATGAGTTGTTCTTCCCGTTATTCTTTCCAACGCAAGTCGAGTTATCACAACAAGTCACGAGTACTATCAATACATGGCAACATCTACAGTTTATGGTGGGGAAGCTGAAATTTAAACTCTTTCCAAGATTAGAGCTTTCGACTCATTATCTGTCATCTCAAGCAAAACACCTAACAACTACATCTTTAAGAAGTATTTCTTTCTTCATGATTCCTGAATTCCTTTCTCACCGTTTTCCGTTCCTATTCTTACGGTGTCCACTAGTCTAATATATTACTGAACAGAAGTGCGATTCTACAGAATTATATTGCTTCATATAGTATATCTGTGGTTACTGAGTATAATGTTGTGATGGGGTCATGCATAATTGTATATTGTGTTGTTTAATTCTATTATACCTTGTTATGTGTATGGATGGAACACCAAGTGAAATCCCTAGAAACTATTTTGGCTGTCAATAAAGTTCAGATTCATTATGCAAAAAAGCTGACTCAAGAATCCTAGGGTTATCTCCCCAGCATTTTAATTGGATAAGTGCTCCAGAAAAATTCTGCATACAGTAGATACATACAGTAAATTAACACAGAGTGACGATTGGGTAAAGAATGCAAAATATCACATCCTCACATGAAATGTGCTAAAGTTTATGTAAGTGAACCAGTCATAGGAGACGTGTACAACTAGCTTGAGCTTTTCATGGAAGTTAACTGTTTTTCTGGTAAGCTATTTGTGGTTGTCTGAAAGGAATGATGATTAGGCTAATGGGGGACTTTAAATCGGCATAGTATGGACGTTTATGGGTGTATACATGAGGGAGGTCTGCAACAGACTTGCACCCTGTCTGTGATTAGCCAGCACTGCATGAACAGACCCTACCCTCCCAAAACTATTAACTGCTAATTAATTGGTTGATGGGTATGAGACATTCATTAAAAAAAATTATTTGCAACTGATCAATGTGTGTTCATTAATAGTCCATGATGGTTACATCTAAATCACTTTATGTGATGCATCTGAGTATTTAAAGCCTTATAATTAACACATAATTTCATCTAACCTAATAATTTTGTTGCTCATCATTTATTACCTCTTGCATCTAAATAAAAGTTTCTTTTATGTCCTTGTGATATGCAGGTCACAGTATGTGAGTCAAGCCATTACTCCAAAGTTAATAACATCATTTAAAGCAGAAATCATTAGTGCAGCCTTTATGGGGGTGGCAGTATTGGGGTCCCTTGTGGCTTAATTAGTCAAGTCACTTTTGAGTAAAGCACATGATGAGGGTTAGGCTCTTCTCACAGTCAAATACTGATGCCAATGTGAACTGTGCTTTCCATGATTCAGCATGCCCAACCAACAATCTGTCTTGACAAATCTACATTGAAAACTATTCAACCTAATTGAAATTTAATGTTATCAATCAAACAATACATAAATAAACTGGAATTAGAATTGTCACATTGATTGCATTGGCTTATAATCCTGAAGAATTTGTAAAAATGTGTTTTCATGGCATGTGAAGTTCAAGTAGTATGTAAAAGATATCTATAAACATTTCAAAACAGCTAATTCAGTTCAGGGACACTGAGGGTTGGAAGCAAGACAGGTAACAAGACTGGACATTACAACAGTCCATTCCAGGGCACACACACACACACAGCCACCCACAAACAGACACACCCCGACGTTCACACAGGGCCTGTTTGGAATCACCCAGTATTCTGACCAGCAGGCCCTTAGGGATGTTGAAGGAAAAATGGAGTACATGTAGAAAAATCTATGCAGACATGGAAAGAATGTGCAAACAGACAATGGCAAGGTGCAGGATTCAAACTCAGGACACTATGATATACAAAGAAGCTCTGCTATTTTAAATAAATATTCAAAAACATATCTATTGTGAGAAAGAAGTATTCAAAACATCCTTAATTATTTAACATTGAATTCAAAAAGTCATTTTTACTGGTTTCTTGGTTACATAAAAATTATGTTCCGATTGCATTAAAATGGATAATTGACCCCAG
This sequence comes from Polypterus senegalus, assembly GCF_016835505.1. Lineage (NCBI taxonomy): Eukaryota > Metazoa > Chordata > Cladistia > Polypteriformes > Polypteridae > Polypterus > Polypterus senegalus. Next base: position 98,913,604 of record NC_053164.1, read on the forward strand.
TAGGACACTTGGATTTTTGGTGTTAAGTTCTGTCACACATCTGTGTCAGAGGGTCACCTTCTGGGCTCGTCTGAGGTAAGCACTACTCCCCTGGGATACCAGGGGGCACAATCATTGACTCTCTTATCTCTTCATCCTCAGCTCAGGAAAGACCTCTGTGGAGGGCAACTGACCTTGCCCTATTTAGTCCAGGAACTATAAAAGCATGGTGCCCCTGAAAGGTGGTGTCACATTCAGATGAGTCATCCACACTGCAGAGCTCCTACCATGAAACTGCGCCGCACTTCAGGGCCTGTACTTTCTCAGTCAATGGCTAAACATTTGTTCTGTCATTCCACCATGTTATCACACGCTTGTTATTTTCAGTTTCTTTGTTTTACAAGTAAACTGGCACCCTAACATTTCTTCTTGACTTCTATTGTACCCTTGACCAACAATAGTTTATATTTTTTTGTCTGATGTCCAGATCACATTTTCACTTTTAGGTTTTTCTCAAGTAATTTTGTTTTTACTTCAATTAATAAGGCAAGATTTATGAAAGGTGGATATGGGGGCTGATATATTATTTTATACAATATAATTCTTAAATAATGCAATGACTAAGTGATGAACTCTGTTTCTTGATATACTCATTTAATATGAGACCAATAACTATTGTAGTCATGTAGCTCTGAGAAGAGGACTACTTGAATTCAGGAATCTATTTTGTACTTACCTTATTTTTGACACTTTGGTGACTTCTCAGAGAGTCAAGGCTGGCGGGTGGTCAATTAAACAGAGCCCATTGAGAAATTCTTTGTGTGATTTTGGGCTACAGAAACATTAATTGTTGTTGTTGTACAGGCAAGTATCAATTGCATACAGTTTTGTGAAAATGGCACTAAAACTCATATTTGTAGGCAATTTCTCAATTTCAAAAGAGTTTTTTGGAAAATAAGGAATGATGCTTCCTAAAGCCTTGTTCACAATTTTTTGATGTTTACCTGTTTTTTTCTCCTGTAGCCTCATAAAGTATGTAATATGTACCGCACCAGTAAAATGCATTCTATTAGTGCCCCCATTTACATCACTAAGATGCAGTATGAGTTTTAAAAAAAGTGACATGATGCAAATCTTCCACACAAAGACACGGCAAAACACTACAACATGCAAATAATTGTGTTTTCTTCACAGCAAAATCTCACTACACAAATCCTCTGGCAAATCCATAACCCCCATTATGTAAATATGTTAATAATCAATAAATACATCACACAAATATACAGCGGCACTGCTGCTGTGCCATAGTAAGTATTATCGGGGTCATGTCATGGGTACTCCTTGCATAGAGTTTGCAGGTGGCACTCTGTGTGTTTCCTCCAGTTAACTCCCACAGTCCAAAGACATGCAGGTTAGATGCCGATGCTAAATTATCCCCTCATGTGTGTGTTTACCCTGTGATGGACTGGCTCCCTGTCCAGGTGTTGCTCCTGTATGTTCCTATTACTAGCTAGGATAGGCTCAAGCTGCCTTCTGCCCTGCATAGGTGGGTTTAAAGGATGCATGGATTAATGAATACTTTAATCCTTCCTCACTGAAAAAACTGTTGTGTTGCCTGTCCTTAAGACATAAATAAGAATTTTCTGTGAAATTTCACTTACAAATTACTTTATTCATTTCTTGAAGTGGGACCAATTTACTGGCAATTTTTATGGTGATGCATTGGTATTCAAACAGTTGGGGATTGATTAAGGCCCCCAGTGAATCTTTGAGCGGAAGAAAATATATGAACAATTGATTTAAGAGAGAGGGTGCTTAGGGTTTCCCTGTGAAGATTCAGAAAGGGATTCTGGGACTCAATGGTACAGAAATTGAATATGGTGAAACTTTAATGTTGGCAATGCTGAGAGAGGCTGAAAAATTCTGGATGCTTGAAGATTTCGGAAAAGGTGTTGGCAGTCACCAGTATTCTATGGAAAGGTGTCAGCACTGTTGAAATTGGAAGAGATGCTTGCACCACTTTAAGCGCTGAGTTTAATGTTTCAAATTTAGCTTAAGATAGGTCACTTCAGCTTGTACATTGTGGCCACAGTATTTTTCTCTTTTACTCTTTCGATATTTGCTCCTGTCAGTAAAACAGAGCAATTCAGCACAAGCAATTGAAATGGTAGTGCGCATACCCAGCACTTATGGCTGCCTGTACAAACTAGCCACGTGGTGTTCTGACCAAATCTCCACCACATGTCACACTCACTCAAGTTGCAAAATATTTAAAAAACATAATGTGATATCTGTCTCTTTGATGTAGCAAATAAATAACAGAAAACGCTCCAGCTTCAGTTAAGTCTCACCCAAATGTTATGCTATGCATACATTTGCTAATGTAACTTGATATCTTGTCATATTAAAATAAATAAAAATTGTATATGTGTATTTTTTCATAATTTTTAAGTTTTAAATGTGTTAATGTAAGTGAAACTTTGCATTGTAAATTTATATTACATACAAGTTACCATTTTTTTTTTTAAATTTTATTACAATCAATACATAGCAATCAAGTTTTTACAAAAAAAGAATGATATTAAGAACAGATCGATCCCCACCCCTGAGAGAGAGAGCAAGCCAAACGGTGTAAAATTTAAGGCTTGTAAAAATACCTAAATTAATAAATTCTCTGTGCGTTATAAACTTATTTTAAAATATTACTGATTAGATCCTGCCATGTTTTGAAAAAAGTCTGTACGGATCCTCTAACTGAGTATTTGATTTTTTCCAATTTCAAATAGTATAACACATCTGTTTCCCACTGACTTAAAAGAGGAGAGTTAGGATTCTTCCAATTTAGCAAAATAAGTCTGCGTGCCAAGAGTGTAGTGAATGCAATCACAATTTGTTTGTCCTTCTCCACTTTAAGCCCCTCTGGAAGAACCTCAAACACAGCTGTTAATGGGTTAGGAGGGATTGTGAGTCCAAGGCTGTCAGAAAGGTAATTAAAAATTTTTGTCCAGAATTATGTTAATTTGGTGCAGGCCCAGAACATGTGACCTGTTGAGGCTGGGACTTGGTTGCAACGTTCGCAGGTTGGATCATGTCCTGGAAACATTTTGGAGAGTTTTAGTCGAGACAGATGTGCTCGATATATAATTTTGAGTTGTATAATTGTATGCTTTGCGCATATGGAGCTTGAGTGAATTCTCTGCATTGCTACTTTCCACTCCTTTTCTGATATATTAATTGAGAGGTCTTTTCCCCAGTGTCCTCTTGGATCTTTGAAAGGAAGGGACAAGTTACCATATTTGACAAAGGATTTGAATTAAATATGGAGCAGTACAGGTGAAACTAAAATAGTAATTTGTTTATGGTTTGATTGCCCCCCCATACCTAAATGTCAAACTCCGCCCCTGCCCCCCCACTGTTACTTAGCAGCTGCCTTATCATAGTTGAGGATAGGCGGACTTCCGTGATTTTTTTTCACTGAAGAGCTTCATTTAAACTCTTAATACAAGACAGATTCATGGATGAAAATGCTTCCAGAAAGAAACTAAATGTATTTCTTTATGCATGAATGACATGAACTTCACTGAAAGTAAAACATAATTTATTTTGTGATTTTTTTTGTGAAGCAAAAAACTGAATCACATTTTGATGTAAATACAATTTTATGATGCTGTCCTTATTGTCTGTTTATGGCTTTTTAGGTGCCTTTGCATATAATACATAAAGCACCTATTGTGGTTGCCATGTCTATCTGTCTGTGAGTCTTGTCTGTATAAAACACCTCAGCTCCCAGTGTACTGATTTTGTAGAAACTTGGTACACTTATTGTTAATGAAAGTCTGCCAAGAACTTTGTTTCTTGTTGGGATATCCTGAATAAAATGCACTGTAAAATATTTTGTGAAATTTCTAAACCTCTCATTGAAAAGCATTTTTAAAGTTGTCTGTCTTAATGCAGTAAAATTTTCAGTGAGACTTCAATTATCAATTCATTTAATGTTTCTTATATATCTTCAGCATAGGCTATTTCAACTTGTATATTTGTTATATTTTGCTTTCATTTTCTTTTCTCCTGAGTTTGCATACTGCTGAATATGCTGTCTGTAGAAGCAGTTTCTGCGACTATGCAGTGGCATGCAAGAACTTATGTTTTAAGTAACTTCACTTACATATATCTTTCAAATAATTCCAATAGAATATCAAGTTGTTAATACTTCTCTGAAAATCCAAAGAATCCTTTGGTCTCTAGCATTAGCAGCATTATCAGAGGTCATGTTACAAATATACTATAGGTCTGTTGAAAACCATTCTACTGGCTTTAAATCTATCAGTTTTTCTCCCAGTTCATGTGTGCCTACCATTTAAAGCAATTTATAACTTTCTATACTGTATATTTTAATGTGTATTTGTAAATAACTTTACTATTGAAACAGATTACAAGTTTCCTGGAAATATTTTTATTTTGCTTTCTATTGTTCTTAGGCACATTGTCTGCATTATGCAGAGGTTAATCTATCACACATAATATACTGATATTTTGCTAAGGCAAATATTGAATGAAAAATGTTCAGCATTTTTTTCCTATCATACCTCCTGTTGATAATATGGAGTTTGCTATGAAGAAGTATCAAGTATTCTGCAACTTAAATGTTGACAGTTTGTGGCACTTTCTTATACTTAGCTACAATTGCCAAACTATTTTATAAAAATATTACTTTTTACATTTTCGTTACCCATTTAGCCAGTAAAACACAATGACCTTTAAAAGGGAAATAAAAAGAACTGAAAATAATAAAGACAGGTGTTGGAAATTGAACCATTGGAGCATGCACAGCTTGCTGAAATACATAAAAAATAAATAAAAAGCTGCACCTCAGAATTGCCACAATAGTACTATAGAGGCTATGGCTTGAAAGTATTCATGCATTAAGATACTGTTATTGCATTTTTAACTTTTTACTGGGAACGTGATCAGACCACTGCAAATTGAGATAGACAGATAGATAGATAGATAGATAGATAGATAGATAGATAGATAGATAGATAGATAGATAGAACAAACATTATTTGTTCCCAGGGGTAAATTTGGCCTTTTACAGAAGCTTTTAAAAGAAATAAACATATATATATATATATATAATGCATTATGATCTGTATATATATATGTATGAACACACACCAGAATGATAAAAAAGGAAGCACTGTTAAAAAAAAGAAAACTTATGCATTATGAAAAAATATTGCTGTTAGTATAAAAGAGCCCCACAGTTTAGTTTCCTGACACACTTCTGCTGAATGATTCATTCGCTTAGTCTTGCTAGTGTGTCAGATACATGATGTGCAGCATACTTCATAATGACTCGCAGTTTTCTTTTAATTCTTTCCTTTGCTACTAGCTACTGGGGGTCTAGAGTACACCCCACAACTGGGCTTGTCCTTTTAATTAGCTACAGGATGTCTCTTTCCACCTTAAAAGAGCACAGTCTCCTAAGAAAAAAGATCCTGCTCTGCTCTTTGTTATATAGTTCCTCTGTGTTATGAGACCAGATTAACCTGTCATTGATGTGGACCTCCAATTACTTGTGGAAGTGAACCACCTCTACATCCACTCCAAGAATAGTAACCAGATATAGAGGCTCTTTGGTGTGGCCAAAGTCAATAACCAAATCTTTGGTTTTACTGATGTTAAGATGCAGACAATTTATTTGCACCACAAACGTTCTCCACCTGACATTCTATCTCACTTCCCCCCACCCTGTATCAATACAATTACACCCCATAAGTACAAAATCATCTGAGAATTTCTTCAAGTGTTATGACCTGGTGGTATAATTATAGTTTGAAGTCTACAGAGCGAAGAGAAAAGGAGACAGGACTGTCCTTGTTGTGCTCCAGCGTTGTTCAAATCTGTATCAAAACAGTCTTTGAGATTCACAATCAGCGGTCTGCCCAACACATAGTCCATTGTCCAGGACAACATTGGCTCATCCACATTCATATCTGTGAGCTTACACCTTAACAGGGATGGGTGTATGGAACTGAAGGTACTGTAGAAATAAAAAACATAATCTTAATTGTGCTGCCAGTTTTCTCCAGGTGAGAATAAGCTTTGTGGAGCATCCTTCACTCCAATCTTTGCTGGATATACAAACTGCAGTGGGTGCAGGTGGTGTACCACAAGAGGACTCATGTAGTCCAGAACCAGCGTCTCAAACGTCTTCACGATGTGAGGCATTATGTGCCAGAGGTACATGCATTCTTTGGAACAGGAACAGTGCAGGATGTTTTTCACAGCACTGGCACTTTCTGGAGCCATAGGGACAGACTGAACAGGTGACAGAAGATACCACAAAGTTGATCAGCACAAGCCTGAAGAACCCAGGGATTGACCCTATCTGGTCATGCAGCTTTTCCTGTGTGCAGCTTTTACAGATCTCTCCTTACTTGATCTTCAGTTTTTGACAGCCCACACTAATGGTTAGAGGTGGACTTGTCACTGGCCATTCCAGTTGATATGGCAGGAGTTGTTGATGTAACAGGAATGGTGGGGAAACTGGTAATTGGAAGAAGGCAGTAGTGGATGGGAAAATCTATTAACAAATTAGATCAGGACCCTGGATTGCTTGGGTCCAGTAATTCAACCCAGTTCCTTCCAGATATCTTTTGTATTATTCTGAATGAGTTTTTTTTTTTTTAGCTTTGTAGGCTTTCTTTCCCTCACTTAGCTTTTTTTTAGCACTTGCCGTGCTTCCTTCAGGGCCTCTTTGACACTGGATTTGAATGGTCTCTCGTTTTCTCAGCCACCCAGTGTTGACACAAAAGTTAATATAGTCTATGATGCAGTGGCTGATGCCCTCAAATTCATCCCCATGGGACTCGCACATCTTTTCCCAGTCTGTCATTTGGAAGCAGCCATTGAAAGTCATTTCATCCTCCAGGCTGCACTTACTCTCTATTCTGATGGTAATAGGTAGCAGTCTAATGTAGTAATGTAGTAGCTTGTAGTTGGGAATATGATGAATCAGGTTGTGGTCAGATCTGCCCAAAGATGCTAGTAGATTACAACTGAAAAGAGCAGGTCCAGCTTGTTATTTCCTGGAGTGGAACAATACACAAACTGATTGGAATTTGTCATAGTTCCTTCCAAAGTCACATGGTTGAAGTCACTACACATTTTAACTGCAAGATTAGAATCATTCACTATTAAAGTGTTGGTGTCCAAATTTGCAGAGAGGGGAATATAAATTTTAATAAGGATGATGTAATTTATCTCCCTGGGCAAGTTATGTGGGTGAATTTTAAGAGCCAGAATTTTAATGTCTGAACTGCAAACTGTAATTTTAACTGTAATATGTTCCCTTTTTACACCATTCCTCATTCACATAGATGATCATTCCCCCTCCTGTCTTTTTTTCACACTGCACTGGGTCTCTGTCTGGATGAATAAGAAATCTTATGAAGGGGCATTATATTTTAAAGCTGTGCTCAAAGGGCTGTTGGGGCTTCCTGCTTTATGATATTGATGTTTCATCACCCACATATATATCATTTTTTCAAGTTACACAGTCTGCGGTGGGTTGGCACCCTGCCCAGGATTGGTTCCTGCCTTGTGCCCTGTGTTGGCTGGGATTGGCTCCAGCAGACCCCCGTGACCCTGTGTTTGAATTCAGCGGGTTAGAAAATGGATGGATGGATGGAAGTTACACAGTACATGTGTTTAGACTTTTTGATTCTGGCATGCTCCAATTATTCATGAAAAAGAGAATATACCATCATGCTTCCTGAAGTTATTTTAGATTCAAAAAGAAGGCAGACAACTTCAGCCGTGCAGCTTGAGAGACAGAGTAAACACAGAGGTGGCAGTGTGCTAGTTCATTAATGACTCAAGGCACGCAAGGGGCAAAGATCAAAGCTGCCACAGCCGTGTTTAAAAAGTCATTTCCAAGAACACACATAGGCACCTTGTCAAAAGCTGTAAAAGTGGCAGGTGCTATGCGGTAATGCAGCACCAACTATAACCTTGTTATAATTTATTCGAGCCCTGATCCAAACAGCTCTGACACCAAAACGCTTGTCTGCTTTACAGGGCTTGTGCTCTTTCAGCAAGCACTAAGGTCTACTGAAGTATTCTGTCTGTTCTCGATGGGTGAAACGTGTCTCCGCAAGGGAAATGCTGGTTAGAGAAATTGACACATTTTTCAAGGGCTGCTGCTCCGGCTTTCTTCCCCCATTAAAATAAATTCCATCAAAATGGTTCACACCATCTCTGATACCCTGTCAGGAAAAAAATCACTATTGTTTATCCAAAGATAAATCTATGTAGACTTAATAGAACAAAACAGAAAGTTACAGGAAACTTTGGACGGGGCCATGCAGCTTATGAATAATTGACACTTGGCATGATTTGACTGCTAGCTGTGCAACGATCTGCCTGCTTGTATAAGAGATGCCCTTTCAGTTTTAGCCTTTATATGCAAGCTAAAGACTCACTACTTTAGTCTAGGAAACCCTGACTGAAACTGTTAATTAGCTGTTCATATTTCAGCTCTGTTCATTAGTCATCTATGCTTTTTAGTTGTTTCTACAAAAATATATACATGACAACTATTCTGAACTGCTGCTGACCCCCCTCTGTTTTCTGTCTTTTCTCGATATACTGCTGTGGCACTTAGTGCTGCTGCTATACAGACAAACCGCTTGTGTTGGAAGCCTTGGAGTTCAAGAATGGAAGTATTTATTATTCTCATGAGGTTACCCAGAACATTCAGTGGATCCCATTAAAAGACTACTCACATTTAAGATGGTTTTTGAATTTTGACAAAAGACTTTTAGGGTCTAGAGTTTTGCTTTGTTTTCCATGATCACATTTCAGCCTCTTATTTAGAAGTTATTTGTTCTGGTATTTTTTTGACTGTCCTGTTGGCATTTGACCCCTTACTAGCCTTTCTTTCTATTTTTATGCATTTCTCCCAATAAAGCAATTCATTGTGTGGGCCATAAAACCTTCTCAGCTTTTTGGGACAATTTCACCACCAGATGCACAATATTGGACTTATTCTGCCTTGGAAAGGGGTAACAGAATTTTTTTTAAATAATAGAGCAGTGTGACCATGTGGGTTGGCTCCACTCTCCTTCTGGGAGACTCTTGAAACCCTTCACTGTCATCAACATTACTGAGGTGAGCCAGGCAGATGAGGACACATGCATCCAGACAAGGGGTAGGTGCAAAAATAAATCAGTGCTTTTATTAAAATCCAAGAACAAACTATCGTTGAATAGATTCAGTTGAGAACCTGCATAAATAAATAATCCATAAAAAGTCAAAGTGAACGTGGAGGTCAAATAAACAAATCCATAAAAACAAGGTTAAAACGTGGCAGGAATCATCTTATAAAAATCTCAGTCCCCAGTGCTTCCCTTTAAAACTGACATCTCTCTTGCTTATCCTACTCAGATCTTCAGTCCTGCTCTTGACCCTGCTGCCCATCCCATTAAGTACCACCAAATCTTGTCTCCTTTAGACTCCTGTTGCCCTGCCCTGGTCTTCCAGAGTAATATTGCTACTTCTCCCATGCTCAGCAGGAGCAATCCTTAGCCCCATCAAGCGCTGGCCCCATGCTCCCTTTCCAGACTCATATTCCCGTCCACCTGCTTCCTTTCCTCTCGCACTCACTCTCTCTCATTCCTGCCCTTCTCTCCATCCTTTAAGCTTCATGTCTCAATGTGTGTTTCTCTCTCTTTTCATCTTGTTTCTTTCCTCTTCCAATCCTGTTTTTTGTCCTGTCCCTTTTATGCTAACTTGATTTGCCTGATTGGGCACAGGTGTAAACCTCCGTACACTTCGAGGCATGAATGCGGCACCTGACCAATCTGCTCACTTTTGCATATGTGTACGTGCGCTATTGGTCAAGCTATTGTAACCAGCGCTGAAATGGCACCGTTTCGCACACCCACACCCATTCCGAATCTGCAATTTATGGAGCGCGATTATTTATTTAAAAAGTCGCCCTGTGCAAACGGACTACTCATCACAACCAGATGAAGACACCCAAACCAAAAAAAAGCAAAAATTTGGAACTAGGAAGACAAAAATCCACGGTTGTCCAGCTCAAAATCAAATCCCTAAATCATTATCGAAAATATTTAGAGCTGAGGTCCTTTGACCAGGAATATTAACTAAATAAGCATACACTAAATTTATATTATTTCTCTGTAAACTTCGTTGAATAGGAAGTGTTTGTTGTTATCTTTATACCCACAATCCTGTGCTGACACCAGTTGTTCAGTTCTGACGGATTACCTAGCAACATAGCAACATCCACTTCAAATAATAATGGTGCACAAAATGGCATCATGTAAAAAACAGTAAATTATTTCATACTATCAACAATATTTCCTAAATGAAAACGTAATTCAAATTAAGAATGGCTGGGTTAACAGAAAACCCTAACTGTAGGCAAAAATATTCAGAAAACACCTCAGGAAAGGCACACAAAATTGAAGAGAAATGCAAGTCATAATAGGTCAAAAATCATAAGCACTGTGACTTTGCCTAACTTTGATGGTGATTTACCTCTTAAAACATCCTGATGATTTAAGGCTGAGGTTTGATTTCTCCAGAAATCTCCAGTTTTTGCATTCCTCTTTTCATGTTAGGGTTAGGTCAGCGTTTTTGTTCTTATTCATTCTTTTGTGCTTTTTCTTTTGCAATATTGTTTTGATTTACCTGATCAAAAACTAGGCCTTAGTGATCCTGCAGGCCTGGAAACAAAAATCTACTTAGCCCCAGTCTAAAGAATCAGTTTTGTAGCCTGCACCCTACTTACTCAAAAATAGAGGTACGCAAGCAGTACACTTGTAGCAGCACCACTACGAGTGCATAACCGCCATTGTGAGTAAAAGGTACAAAAGATGTTGTAGATGAGGTAACCGTACATATTTGTATCAATGAATTTTAAAATGAGGGCACAGCATTTAGTCAGTGGCATTATCTCACTATAGCAATAGATGCGCAAAGTTTTAAAATTATTATTTAATTAAACATTAGATGGCAAAAGATGCACAAAGTTTTAAAATTATTATTAAATTCAAAGTTATCAGTTACTTGGTGATGATATGCAGATGTTAACAGATCTGATCAGCTGATATCTACTTTGAAAGGTTTCTACAGAGCATGTATTCTATGTCATTGCATGTAGCCCAGGATTAATATTTTAACAACTTTTAATAAAAAGTTTAACTATGTAAAAATATAAATTAATATATCTGAGTTTTATTTGGTAAATCTGAAACACAGTGGCATAGTCAGTGGACCGGGGTCCCCAAACTTTTCAGAGCATTGTATTGTGGAAAAAATCAACTACCTGAAATGTAAAATAAAAGAGTGTTCCTGTTAAGGCTGGTTTGTACTTCTGCATAGGCGATGGCATCGAAAGCAGTTTATACTTACGAGTTGTGTCACACCGTGCTTGAATCTTAGCTGCCGGTCTTTGTTGCATGCAAGAAAAGTGAATGATCTATTAAAATGCAAGCTGTTTATGTCCTCAAGGATCACTGCTCCTTTTGCTAAACATTGTCTTCTATAGGCAAACATATTTGTCCCTTGCATTTTTCCACTTTTTCATACATTTGTAGATTTCCAAAATGGAAGATGAATAGAAACACAGTTTAGGAAATAAGGAGTTATCAGATTGGCCAATCAGAGTCACAGGGGTCTGTTTAGATCACGTGTTTTTAAATGAGTGTTTAAAGTGGAGCTTGCAACCTCTGTGTTCAGTGATATTTTCATGTTAATGTTGTTCATCTTATTAGGCAACTGAAGATGCCATGCACTTATAACTGGTGACACTGCGTCATAAACACTGAGACAGTCTGTTGGTTGCCAATTTACAGATCCAGATTATATGACCCAAAGCTCTGCCTGAAAGTTAATAACACAATTAATAAGAGTGTCATGTTTGTTAATATTTTCCTTCTTTGTACTATATTACAGTATGTCTTTTTTCATTTTAAGTCTCTTTTGTTCTACAGGGTGGGCCATTTATATGGATACACCTTAATAAAATGGGAAAGGCTGGTGATATTAACTTCCTGTTTGTGGCACATTAGTATATGTGAGGGAGGGAAACTTTTCAAGATGGGTGATGACCATGGTGGCCATTTTGGATCCAACTTTTGTTTTTTCAATAGGAAGAGAGTCATGTGACACATCAAACTTATTGGGAATTTCACAAGAAAAACAATGGTGTGCTTGGTTTTAACGTAACTTTATTCTTTCATGAGTTATTTACAAGTTTCTGACCACTTATAAAATGTGTTCAATGTGCTGCCCATTGTGTTGGATTGTCAATGCAACCCTCTTCTCCCACTCTTCACACACTGATAGCAATACCGCAGGAGAAATGCTAGCACAGGCTTCCAGTATGCGTAGTTTCAGGTGCTGCACATCTCTTATCTTCACAGCATAGACAATTGCCTTCAGATGACCCCAAAGATAAAAGTCTAAGGGGGTCAGATCGGGAGACCTTGAGGGCCATTCAACTGGCCTACGACGACCAATCCACTTTCCAGGAAACTGCTCATCTAGGAATGCTCGGACCTGACACCCATAATCTTGCTGGAAAAACTCAGGGAACGTGCCAGCTTCAGTGCATAAAGAGGGAAACACATCATCATGTAGCAATTTCGCATATCCAGTGGCCTTGAGGTTTCCATTGATGAAGAATGGCCCCACTATCTTTGTACCCCATATACCACACCATACCATCAATTTTTTTGTTCCAACAGTCTTGGAGGGATCTATCCAATGTGGGTTAGTGTCAGACCAATAGCGGTGGTTTTGTTTGTTAACTTCACCATTCACATAAACGTTTGCCTCATCACTGAACAAAATCTTCTGCGTAAACTGAAGGTCCTGTTCCAATTTTTGTTTTGCCCATTCTGCAAATTCAGTGTGCCGATCTGGGTCATCCTCGTTGAGATGCTGCAGTAGCTGGAGTTTGTAAGGGTGCCATTTGTGAGTAGCTAATATCCGCCGAAGGGATGTTCGACTAATGCCACTCTCCAGTGACATGCGGCGAGTGCTACGCTGTGGGCTCTTGCTGAATGAAGCTAGGACAGCCACTGATGTTTCTTCATTAGTGACAGTTTTCATGCGTCCACATTTTGGCAAATCCAACACTGAACCAGTTTCATGAAACTTAGCAAGCAGTTTGCTAACTGTAGCATGGGAGATGGGTGGTCTCGTAGGGTGTCTTGCATTGAAATCTGCTGCAATGACCCGGTTACTGCGTTCACCAGACATCAACACAATTTCTATCCGCTCCTCACGTGTTAACCTCTGCGACATGTCAATGGCTGTAAACAAAGAGAAACTTGTAATTAACTCATGAAAGAATAAAGTTACATTAAAACCAAGCACACCATTGTTTTTCTTGTGAAATTCCCAATAAGTTTGATGTGTCACATGACCCTCTTCCTATTGAAAAAACAAAAGTTGGATCCAAAATGGCCACCATGGTCACCACCCATCTTGAAAAGTTTCCCCCTCACATATACTAATGTGCCACAAACAGGAAGTTAATATCACCAACCATTCCCATTTTATTAAGGTGTATCCATATAAATGGCCCACCCTGTATAAGGATTATGGAAATTGGTGGTGAGAACAGTTGACAGTGCTTTTGAGACCTTACATTTAAATCCCCTACCAACATTTTCAATGGGAATACTAATTTATCGATTGTGCAGACATGTATACTGTGTTATATACCGTATGTTCTGATTCTTGCATGAAAACATGCTACAATGAGACATACATGCCATATGGTGTGTTTTGGTTAACAGTAGCTATGAATGGATACAGATACTGTTTGAGGTATACATTTGTCACATAACAATGTACACAAGGAGTCTAACTCATTTCTATATTTTTTATGTTGCAGAAGACAGTGTGAGTAGGGAGACAGTAGAATGTGGTTTGACAGAGTTCATGATAACTTACAACTTTGAGAACTCCTTCTAAAAACAGCAAAAATTCATCTTACATCTTTGTGAATCAATTCAAGATAGTGAAACTGACATTAGAAGCAGCAGAGCCCGTCTTGCAGTCTTTGAAAGAAATTGGTCCACGTTCAGCCTGTTCTGTAGCAGAGACAACTGCTCGGGCAAAGACTAACACAAGGCAAACACCTTTTCTGTTTCAATTACTTGAAGGAAAATGTTTTTGATTTCCCTTTATAATTTCTAAAAAGCATTGTAATGTGTAATGCCCAGTGTATTTTATTGTGTAGTATTTTATTTACTGTAATATATTATAGATACTTAAAGTACTAAGTTAATTATTTGTGTCAAATGCTATTAATGTTTAGTTTCCAAGGAGAACAGGTATGGTGATTTAGCATTTTATTTACCCAGTATAGTGAAGAGAAATATACTACTGCTGTCTCCTGTTATACACTACCAGCCAAACGTTTTAGAGCACCTCAGCAGTGAATGTACTAAAATGGTGAAAAGGTAAGCAGTAAACAGACAAGGTTTAAATGTAAAGTTTAGGTTAGCAAAAAGTGAAAAAAATTCACAATATTACAAGTGGGCATTCTTCAGGGAACAACTAATAGAACATTAGAACACTCTAGGCGAGAACAGGCCATTCAGCCCTACAAAGCTCACCAGTCCTATCCACTTATTTCTTCCAAGAAAACATCAAGTCGAGTTACAGTCTACAGATGTTCTGCAACAATTAAAGCAAATTCAGCCTTGCAAGGTGAAGCAAACAATTTGCACAGTTGTCCCAAATTCTGTTGATTACTTAAAATGCTTCTCTCTGTCTTAAAGCAGAATTGGAACAGACTGTGCTACTACACCCTCTGAAGTACTACTTGGTCAACACTATATGGCATAGAACACATAAAGAATGAAAAATAAAAAAAAGTCAAGGAATTATTAGGTGTACAAAATTTCATTCAGATCTTTGTTTCATCAAAGTGGCCACCTTTTGCTAAAGTAGCAGCCAAACTTTTGTAATACTTTTGATTCAGAATGCCAGTCACACTGTGCAAGTCATTAACTTTGCCTCCAGCAAAAGAACCCCAGACAATCACAATTCTTCCTTTATGTTTGACAGTTGATGTCATATACTTAAGTACCTTCCTTTCACCAACTCAACGGCGTACAAACACCCTGCGTGATGAACCGAAGATTTCAAATTTTGATTCATCTGCCCATAAGACTTTCTTCCAGTCGGCAGTAGTTCACAGCCAGTATTTCAAGGCACTATTTTGTCCTTTAAGGAATGGCTTTCTTACTGCCACCTGCTCTGTCAAACCTTCAGCATAAAGTCTCATCTTCACAGTAGAAACTGAGACTTGCTTTTTTCGACCACTGTTAAACAGTGCTTGAAGTTGTTGTGCCATGAGGCACCTATCATACAAGGTTGTGGCCCTTAGAAATTTGTCTTCTGATTGGGTTGTGACTTTGAGTCTGCCAGATCTCTTTCTATTTGAGTTTCTTCCAGTTTCCAATTGCCTTTGGGCTGTGTAGGACGCAGTATTCACTGAAATTTTAGAATTTTTCTTTGCAGTTTCTCTAAAATAAAGGCCTACACTTCAAATGATAATAATGCTCTGTCTCATTTCATTTGTTAATTGCTTTTTTCAGGCCATTATCACTGAAATTTAGAATTTTGTTAGGGTTTAGAGGGTGTAGTAACACAGTCTGTTCCAACTCTGCTTTGCATTTTGAAGTAATCTACAAAGTTGGGACACCTGTGCAAATTGTTTGCTTCAACTTGCAAGGCTTACTTTATACTTTAATCGCTACATAAGCGATTTGTGGGCTGTCCCCTATTAGTTGTTCCCTAAAGAAGGCCCTTTTGTAATATTCTGAAATTTCCTTTTTCCAGTTTTTACTAAACTAAACTTTAAATTTAAACATCTAGAAGTTTACTGTTTACCTTTCATCATTTTAGGTCATTCATACATTTGAACTGATTAAATCTGAAGAAAAAATAGAGGTGTTCTAAAACTTTTCACCAGTAGTGTATAATGTGAAAGACCACATGCTTTCCTGCAGTTTGCCAAAGTGTGCTTTAATATGTCCTGGTAACAAAGGCACTAATTATGAGGTAGCCATCCCTGAAGGATATAAAGGGCAGTGGTTATATGTTACTCCAAATAAAAAAATTATATGTGAGAGTGTGACCGACAGTTCTTTGGTAATTCAGTAATTTATTGCATTTCGCTAACCAGAGCACTTAGTATATCCTCTATAAGAGGAAGATTAAAGCTTTCCCACACACTCACAGTGCACAAGGTAGGAGGATTAAGAAAACGTTCTGCCATACAAGGAATTCAAAGGACAATGAGGCATCTAAGCCATTGCATGTGTGTCTGCTTTTAGGTTCAGAAGAAGTATAATCAATTATTTTGTCTTATATTTATTGTAGTTAATTACCACTCTTCTTTGTTATCCCCTTTGTCTAAGTACATGCATATCAGATGGGAAGACTCTTCTTCCATTGAGGCACATGTAAAGGTTCTCCATGACCAAAACAGTAAAACACATCATGACATGATGATTGTGAAGGACCACATGAAATGAACCTTCACATGGAGACAGAAAAAAGTAACTGAATACATGACAGTTGAAGATGTCCTAAATAAATATACATTTTTAAATCATGAAGGGTAAATAGATGACATGAACTCAAGGAACATGTTTGCATACCTTTGGGCTAGAGTTTAGAGGAGTAAAATATTTGAAAGGGGATACCATGTTTGAGTCAGAATTATATTATAACTTTATCCGCTAGTCCCTGGCAACGGGCTGGAAAAGCGTGACATTATAATTGGTTAATATAATTGCCATTTGTGCACATATCTTACAGTTATACGATGAGATTGACTGCATTCACCCCTAGTAGTGTATGTCAGAGAGTCAATGAAGGTTTCTCAGCAGTGCAGCCAAAACGTCTGGCACTTGTTAATGAAAAATTTCTTTTGAAGAAAATGTAATTGAAGGCAAAAAAAAATTAATTGACTGAAGATCTTCAGGTATTTTTCATAATAAATACTATACAAATGCAGTACAGTGTTTTAACTTAAGTAAATTTTGTGTTCATTTTTACATTAGTAGTGAAGCCATATCCTTCTGAAGCCTATCTCATTAAATTACAAATTACTTGTGTAAAATTTAGAGACTGCAACAAATAACTCTATTTTAACAGAAATAGAAAGTAATACACAACCAAACATTAACCAGTAAAGGTATGCTAGTAATATTAATGCCAATTCAACCAAAGTTCGGGGCTGTTTCAGGATAAAATGAGCAAGGTACCTTTACAAAATTTCAAATGTCTTTATCATACAGGAATTGACTTCAGGGGTGACCTCCTCCTCTTGCCATCCATCTTTAACTAGAAGACTGAGAACTTCATTATTTTTTGATAGGTAAAAAAACTAGAGTCACACAATATTCTTATTTCATTATCCATCCATCCATTATCCAACCCGCCATATCCTAACTACAGGCTCCTGCGTGAGGTAGGAACAATCTCTGGACGGGGCACCAGCTCATCACTATCACTGCACCACTGTGTTCCCATGTTTAATAACTTGCATCAATTCAAATCATCATGAAAATGATATCAAGTATACATCTCAGTATTTAATTTATTCAGAGAGCTGTAATATTATATATCAATATAAATGTAATGGATTCTGTGTCCTGTCAGAGGAAGAGAAAGATTGTTTAGGAAGCACTTAGTGATTCACACATATAGAAGAACACATACAATACAAAGCATTTAACGTGCTACTTTAGTTACGATGGTATTTGAGAAATTAGTAAATTAAACTATTTTAAGATGAAGTTTATGATGTTCTGCTTTAATGACAGAATAAACTATGTAATTAAAGTGGAAATTTTGAGATTAAAGTTGGCATTCGAGCATTTTTTGCCACTGTGTGCCTATTTTTTGTCTTTTCTCTGTACCCTAATAAGCTTCCATATGACTCTCAGATGGTGGGCTACTACTCACCTTTTCACGGGCGACTTTGATATATGACGACTTCTTTTTACTTTTTCACTGTCCGGCTTTGTGAACTTGAAATTTCAAGTTTCTCCGGCACTCTCTACTGTATGTGACTCGATCAACTTCCTTTTATTGTTTATACCACTGTTTAAACCAACAAATAGTATGTTTTTCCTTGCCTCCACTTGGTATTTACTGAAATTCTTCTGTTTCCTCTGTGCTTTTACCATTGTCTTTTCACAGAAATCTCAGCTTAAAGGCTATTTATATTGATTTGCATATTCAAAGAGGCGTAATTCTGGGAGAGTTAGGGAGTGGCAGCAGGCGCGCACATGTGTTACTTTTCATGCTGAGCGGGATTTATGTAGCGGAAGAAGTATGCATAGATTCATACATCTGGATTTTTTTGTGTGTACGCACATTTCCACTTTTGTCCGTACACCATGTTTTAGTATGAATTCTACGCACAGCGTTATGCATGAGGCCCCAAGACTGTGACTGTGTCTGATTTCGTCTCTGACTTTGTCTTTTACAATTTTAATCTCCTCTATTGTCAATTGGCCATAGTTTATTAATTAATTAATGGACAGATATTGTTGGTTTGCATTCATGTTAATCAGTTTCTACTTTGTTTTTAGTGTGTGTTTTAACAAATCTGTATCTTTATATGTACTACATTTTAGTATTCTGCATTTAGTAAATAGTATAATTTGTACTTATATTTTACCTGAAAATTTGTTCACAGCGCTGTGCATCTGTACATAGTGAAGAGTGCTACACAAAAATATGTTGCAAAGTTAAAGAAAAGACTGTAGAGCCAGGGATTAGATCTTGGCTACACAATAACATTAAATATGTTTTTGTTTTCTGGGTTTTTTTTTGCATTGTACTGCTTTTTACTTCATATTTTTTTGTTTATTAATCAGACTGCTTGTGTGGACATTTTTAAAGGAAGGAAATGCAAAATCCACTTTTGGTTTTAATTATTTTGTATATATTGTGAGACACATGAGCATGGGGGGTATTTCACCAATGTTTCGAGACTAATAAAAGAAATAAAGAGAAACACAGTGGGATAAATAAAGATGTTGCACTGTCACTAATCTGTTGTCCACTTCCATTTCTATAATGGTGGAGAGGTCCTTAATGGAAACAAACCCAGCCCCACAGGTTTTAATAATATTTAGGATGCCTGTGAACCAAAAGTCAGCGTTTGTTTTTGGACCAACTTTTAAGTAGGACAGTGCCCTATGATCTGAAGCTTACTTGAAAGAATAGTGCACTGACGATTTCTCCCATTTTCATTAAATGGGGCTTCATTTAATATCCAAACTCGTATCTTGTGATTATTTGTCTTTCATTCACAATATTGCTTGACTGCATTTGGTAACATTTTACTTGCATCTTGCTTTTGTAACATTTTTGTAAATAAACCTTAATATTCTAAAAGATATTTCTTTTGTTCCCTGTGCCACAGATTTTTAAACTGTTTCCCTCTTTTAATTCGAATTTACACGCCTTGGTCTTTTTTGATTCTGTTTTGGAGTATAAAGGCAAATTCTGTTTGAAGCTTTCAGACCTGTTTTTTGGATTCTGGGCTTTTTGTAGTTGCGGGCTTGATATCACAACACCTTCTGTGTCAACTGGCCATATTCCATTTATAACATTAAGAGACTTATCTTGTCATGATTTTATGTTAAATGGATTGAAATTCACTCTGTTTTAATGTATTATGAACCCACAGCATTTATGTATGTGATGTTACAGAATTATAGATGAAAATTTGTACAAGTGCTCTGAGTTCATACTCAGTGAAGGCAACACTAATATAAATTCAGCTGAATATTTCAACATGTTAGTCTTTTAGATGGCTGTGTCTTTTAGTAATCATAGCGATGAGTTTCTTTTTTCAAAATAGACAAATGGAGTAATTTTTCTTTGTTGTTTTAAGCATGCTTTTCAGTAGTCAAATGCAACTCTGGGGAAATCCAATCCCAGCATTTTCTTTTCCTCGTATCTCTCACCGTTCAGAGCCACTCCATTAAGCAGGGTCACATTTGGTCAGTATTTTTCTTTTTCATTAAGATAGTCATCTATGTCTTCTTTCAGAATGAATTTCTTACAACTAAGGATATATCCTGCTCAAATTGCTGCTTTTACAGATCACGGAATGGCAGCACAGCTGCAGGAGTTCGAATCACTGAGCTGGGGCTGCCTGCAGGAAGTCTCTGCGCATTTCTTCCCAGCAGGTGCATCAGTTTAATAATCTTTTTGCTGTAATTTTGGAATGAAGAAAACCCGTTGCCACTAGCAATGATGAAATTTCCTAAGAGAGGGAGATCCTGTCAAGAGAGGCCTGGAGAAAAGCACTAGCTTTCTTTATGCAGTTAACTAGTTCATTATTTTAAATGTGTACGAGAGCAGGCAATCCAATCTGCTGACATCCTGCTAATTGCTTATATACATCTGTAGGTACTTGGCTCCAAAAAAAAGAAATGGCTTCCATAAATACCTCAGCATCTTGCAGTTTTCTCTTAGAATTCTTTTGTGCTCTACAGTTTTGAACTGATTTGTTTCCCTGGAGAATGTCATCCCACATCCCAAAGATTTGGTGATTCTAAATTGACCTGATACTATTGAGTATGTATGCAAGTATACAATGCAATAGGCTCACATTCCCTGCTGAGTTGGTACCAGGCTTTCGTGTGATGCTTCACAAATAGGCTTTGACGGGGAAAAAAATCAGGTGCACAAAATGGATGGATGTAAGGAAGTGTTTGGACTGATTAGGAATATGTATAGTATCTTAACCTTATGTTAGAAAACAGGCACAGACAGAAAGCCTGCAGAAAATATTTGGAACCCCATCACAGTCAGTCACTAATAAATCATATGCACAAAAATATAACATTGGAAAAATAGTGTTCAGGGATTCCTAAAATGTAAATCCATCACCTTAAAGGTCGTGATGAACATCCCTGTGCAAAACATGCTATAATTCACCTTAAAAGTGCAAATCACACACATATTTCTAGATTAAAAGTATCTAAAATACATTAGAAACTAGATCATAAATGTGAAAAAAGTCATCTAGCACCAGCTTCACTTGGTTACATGTTTTATCACAATCTTAAAATGAGACCATTTTGGGGGAAGAAAGTAACTTACAGTGGTGTGAAAAACTATTTGCCCCTTCCTGATTTCTTATTCTTTTGCATGTTTGTCACATAAAATGTTTCTGATCATCAAACACATTTAACCATTAGTCAAATATAACACAAGTAAACACAAAATGCAGTTTTTAAATGATGGTTTTATTATTTAGGGAGAAAAAAAATACAAACCTACATGGCCCTGTGTGAAAAAGTAATTGCCCCCTGAACCTAATAACTGGTTGGGCCACCCTTAGCAGCAATAACTGCAATCAAGCGTTTGCGATAACTTGCAATGAGTCTTTTACAGCGCTCTGGAGGAATTTTGGCCCACTCATCTTTGCAGAATCGTTGTAATTCAGCTTTATTTTAGGGTTTTCTAGCATGAACCACCTTTTTAAGGTCATGCCATAGCATCTCAATTGGATTCAGGTCAGAACTTTGTCTAGGCCACTCCAAAGTCTTCATTTTGTTTTTCTTCAGCCATTCAGAGGTGGATTTGCTGGTGTGTTTTGGATCATTGTCCTGTTGCAGCACCCAAGATCGCTTCAGCTTGAGTTGACGAACAGATGGCCGGACATTCTCCTTCAGGATTTTTGGTAGACAGTAGAATTCATGGTTTCATCTACAGCAAGCCTTCCAGGTCCTGAAGCAGCAAAACAACCCCAGACCATCACACTACCACCACCATATTTTACTGTTGGTATGATGTTCTTTTTCTGAAATGCTGTGTTCCTTTTACGCCAGATGTAACGGGACATTTGCCTTCCAAAAAGTTCAACTTTTGTCTCATCAGTCCACAAGGTATTTTCCCAAAAGCCTTGGCAATCATTGAGATGTTTCTTAGCAAAATTGAGACGAGCCCTAATGTTCTTTTTGCTTAACAGTGGTTTGTGTCTTGGAAATCTGCCATGCAGGCCGTTTTTGCCCAGTCTCTTTCTTATGTGGAGTCGTGAACACTGACCTTAATTGAGGCAAGTGAGGCCTGCAGTTCTTTAGACGTTGTCCTGGGGTCTTTTGTGACCTCTCAGATGAGTTGTCTCTGCGCTCTTGGGGTAATTTTGGTTGGCCGGCCACTAATGGGAAGGTTCACCACTGTTCCATGTTTTTGCCATTTGTGGATAATGGCTCTCACTGTGGTTCGCTGGAGTCCCAAAGCTTTAGAAATGGCTTTATAACCTTTACCAGACTGATAGATCTCAATTACTTCTGTTCTCATTTGTTCCTGAATTTCTTTGGATCTTGGCATGATGTCTAGCTTTTGAGGTGCTTTTGGTCTACTTCTCTATGTCAGGCAGCTCCTATTTAAGTGATTTCTTGATTGAAACAAGTGTGGCAGTAATCAGGCCTGGGGTGGCTACGAAATTGAACTCAGGTGTGATACACCACAGTTAGGTTATTTTTAACAAGGGGCAATTACTTTTCACACAGGGCCATGTAGGTTTGGATTTTTTCTCCCTAAATAATAAAAACCATCATTTAAAAACTGCATTTTGTGTTTACTTGTGTTATATTTGACTAATGGTTAAATGTGTTTGATGATCAGAAACATTTTGTGTGACAAACATGCAAAAGAATCAGAAATCAGGAAGGGGGCAAATAGTTTTTCACACCACTGTATTTCTCAAATAGTGTCATATTTACTGTACAACCATTCCTAATCCGCAAATGTCATTGATTAGATTAACATTGGATGGGACTGTCATGATTTTGTGAGGTTTAGTGATGTTATTACGTTTAGGACTCAAGCAATTACATAAGCAAGCAACTATGATTGTCTGCTGGAAGTTAAAAATTGGTTATCAGCCAATTGTTTACAATAAATCCACAGAAAATCGAGGTCTGGATCTTTGTCCCTTCTGATTTACGTCCACTCAAACATGTCTTCCTAAAATGTGTGTCATCTTTCATCAGCCTCTTGCCTTTGAAACCCATGTCAGGTCTCTCATTCATTGTTGATTCCTCCATCTGAGAAATCCTTTCTAGGCTTAGAACTATGATCAATAAGATCCAGGTGGAAATGCTTGTCCAAGCTTTTATCTTGTCTCGCTTAATCTAGTGTAATTCATTGTTTACATTTTTGAAGAAATTGATCCACCTTTAAACTATACAAAATGCAGCTGCCAGCAACCAGAGGTCTCCTATTACATCGATGTTATCATCCCTCCATTGGCTGCCAGTAGAATTTAGAATTCAATTGAAACTCCTTACTTATTTGTTTTGGTAGAGTTCTGTATTACTCTACTTCCCCCTTTCTATTATTAATGTGTAGCCTTTGTCAGAATGCCTCATATCTCACAGACTTACCACTGTTTATAAGGTATTGTAGTATATAACTTCTCCCCATCTTTCCTTCCAAATATATAACCTCAGGCAATTAGGTGTAGTAAAAGGCAAGCAAGAGTTAAGTTACACTTTAAATAATGTATTATTGATAATATTCATAAATAATAACAATAAGCAAAGTACAAGTGAATATTGGCAACCATACAACCTGATAAATAATGATGTGTAGTTTCAGGCGACACACAGCCTCGTTTGTTACTTAAAATGTTTCTTGTTAAGGCATCATTTTGGTCAGCTTTCTTCAGAACAGACCACATACCTGTCTCAGTATGGCTGCTGAGCTGTGCTCTTCATTGCCCCATTCATGAAAATGGTGTGAGAGATGCTCCTTCATGATGATGATGTGAGAGAGAGAGGGAGGTGTAAAGCAAGAACATTTATAGACTTTCTCTCCAAACCCTACTGCCACTTGGGCATTGTGGTACTTAGTGGCCTTTGATTTAAAACCAAACAGGCAACTTTCGACCAATAGAATTCTGGTGTGACACGATGGTTTCACACCTGTCCCCAATACCATTTGTTAAGGTGAAGCTTGCCACCTAGATAGCTGGCCAACCATGTGGGGGGTTGATTGATAGAGTCCTGCAGAGAATCACTTGCCAAACTGGTTTTAGGCACTTCCCACAACCCTGTCAAAAAATTACAAAGACAGTCCTAAAGACTTTTCAAAACCATCACATCATTGCTTTTCTTACCAATAATGTAACACTAATATTACATTGCTTTGTCTAAGTTACAAATAAAGACATACAAAATATTTATCAACTTATATACAAACTTTCACACCACAACACTATTCTTACTTATAGAACTCTCTATGCCCAGTTTCTCCGCTACATTAGTGACCTTGTGTATTACTGCATTGCTGGTCAAGCTCTTAGCCCAGGGAAACAGGGTCTACTTTCTGTATCATGCACCAGAGTAAAACTATGTGGAAATCAGTATTTTAAGCTGTTACTAACCTTTCTCTTCTCTGTTTCTTTTCTCAGCATCTGGAAGTGGCACTTGGTGCCACTGTTCTACTGCTAGGCTGCTCTCCTGCATATTCAAAAGTCATCTCATATAGAGGAATGTTGAAATCATTGGATGGATAGATTCTTTCATCAGATTGGACAGCCAGCACAGATTCCACTATAGATAACCCAGGAAATTATAGAAATGATCCCTAAAAGTATAATCTTATAATATATAAACACATTTTAAATTCCCTTCCTTTCAAAGATCCAAGAGTAGAGTGGGGAAAGGATCGCTTACTCAACATTTCAGAAAAAAAATGGAAAGCAACTATGCACAGAATACACTCTAGCTGCATAAGTGGAAAGCATACAATTATTCTTCTCAAAATCTTATATCAGGCACATCTATCTTGTGTAAAATTGTCAAAGATGTTTCCAGAGCAAAATCCAACCTATGAACGTTGCAATTGAGCTCCAGCCTCATTGGGTCACATGTTTTGGGCGTGCACTAAATTAACATCATTCTGGACCAAAATCTTTAAATGCCTTTAGACAGCCTTTGTGTCACAATCCCTCCTAATCCATTAACAGCTGTGTGTGGTGTACTGTAAAGTGGAGGAGGACAAAAAAACTATGATTGCCTTTACCTCACTACTAGCACATAGACTTATCTTGCTCAACTGGAAGAATCCCACCCCTCCTCTTTTAAGTCAGTGGATAAATGATATTATATACTATTTGAAATTGGAAAAAATCTAATTCTCACTTATAGGACCTGTTCAAAAAAGAAAACCCAGCAAAGATAGGCAGCTAGTTGTTTGAGGTCTCCAGGACTGTGACTGGACTTTCTCTTTTACATTTGTAATCTCCACCATTGTCAACTGGCCATAGTTCAACAATTAATCAAAGAACAGATATTATTGGTTTCATTTATGTTTAATCAGTTTCTACATTGTTCTGTGTTTAACAAATCTCCATATAGTTGTGTAGCAGTTCTGTATTTAGTTATTAGTGTAGTCAGAACTTGTGTTTTAAATATAAGTTGCTCACAGTGTTCTGCGCCTGCACTCAGTGAAGAGCACTATACAAAAAAAATAAGCTTGTATTGTAATGTATTATGCTTTCCAGCCTGAGGTTATGAAATAATCTCCCCCTAGTTGTACAGCAGGCTCATTCATCTGAGATGTTGCCTTGAGCATAGGAAAACTGCTCTATAAATTTATTATTATTATTATTATGTTCAAAGGTCAACTTAAGACGCTGTTTAGACAATACTTTTCTATGAGTCATATTGTTCTATTTTGTGTTTTTATTGTCCACTTATTTATTTTTATCACTGTTTTTTCTATGTATGTTTTTATTTGTAGAAATAACTGTATTGTGCTTTGTGGCCTTTTCTTCCACTTACTTATTATACATGTTTCACAGAGTAAGATATTTATTTTTATTTTATTAATATTTATTTATTAATTCTTCTATTTTACAATGCCATTTTTCATTTTTAATAGGCACTGCTATGTTGTTTATGACTGCTGCAGTGAATACTGGTCAAGTGTTCAGAAGTCACATAATGTGTTGTGCCATCAATTCCCCTCTATAGAAGGATGGTAGCATACTTAGCTTGCATCTAAGTATTTAAACAGAAAAACATTCGTTGACAAATCATTGCGACTACTTGCTTTGGTTAGAAAAAGGAATTCTAGCCATGTTAGGGCCTTTACTCTTATTATTCACTACTTTGACATTTTGGCTTGTCTCTTACATATTTAGTCTTTCCAGGTTTGACTGTAGCACTGATAAAAACTGACCATAGTTTTGGTTCATCATAATATCATTTTTCATCTCCTGGTCAGTTTAATTCCATTGTATTTGGACATAGAGCAATGGCCACAACAGGGACTAGATTATGTAACAATAAACTCAAAGTGTTTTTCTTTACTACTATTAGCGCATTGATTCAGTTTACTTTAACTACAAAAAATCCTAAGGCACCCCCAAAAGGGAAAGCAATGTATTCTATTATCTAAAACTAAACAAAATCATTTCCATTGTGTAGAACACTGTAGAATAATTTTTTCAGAATTTGTAAAGGATTTGTTCTAAAATTAGTGTGTCTTTGTTTCTGTTTAACCCCCAGTGTTTTGATCTGTATGAGGGACTATTTTATAATAGACACTTTGTTTCAAATAGCTTTCCTAATTGGATTACAGTGAGGTTTAATGGTTTAATGTATTTTAACCCTGCCTTTGAAATTGTATATTGATTGTATTTTATGATTATATTGGGTTTTATACATTGCAATATGAATTTAGTAGCATTATGTGCCTAATTGCTTGCTGATGATTCTTTTATTGTTATGCATATATTTTGAAAGTTAATAATAATAATAATAATATTAAAAATAGAGACATACTTTCTGAAAGACTCCTAGGCTCCATCAAAATTGTAACAATTATCATCTGAGAAAAAAAGCAATGTATAACAGTATATTCTCATCAGTTGGTTTGCAAAGCAATTCATAAAAAGCTAGCTGAACAAAGTTAAAATATCTGACACCTTGAATATGTTGTGTTCTAAAGACAACTTAAGATCAGGATGGCAGCCGTTCACAGTACTCGGGATGACACTACTGGGACAGATTGTTCCTTTCACAAATACAAAGCTAATGTGTGCTTGTCAGTATTATAAAATGGCCTTTATTTGGGGTAAATTATCTCTTAAAAATATGATTTAAAGTCATGCCCATTTTACAAGGAAAATTGTAACATAAAGTATAATGCTCAAGCTGATTTACAACACAATATATTGTGTACAGTATTCACTGACATTTGCAGGAGAATGTTTTTTGTGTTCTGTTGCAAAAGTCAAATATATCCTACTTCAAATGAAAATGAACATTTTTGCACATATGACTGACACAGAATCATCGATGTAGTGAACTTAGCACAAAGACACTAAAACAGAAAAAGGATTCTTTATATTTTTCTAAATTTTAGGAAACTAACCCATTGTAACAGTAATCAAATGAGTGAAATTCACAATTGTTGGAGTTTATTCTGCATTCTAGCAACACAGGAATTGTTAAAATATAGAGTTCTAAATAAAAATGGAATGTCATAGCAATAACACTATGGGCAATGCAACATACAATACCATAGAGTACAAAAGGTAATAAGACGGTGAAGCTTTATGTGACACGTCTCGATTTGAAGGAGATCTTGTACCTATTTCAGTATTATTTCAATGCGTCAAGTTCAAACCAGGTGCTGGGAAGTCTGATTGTTATTCTTCTTTTTTAGCCTTGAGATGTTGAAAGTATTTAAAGATAATAAGAAGGTAAGAATGTTAAAGAAGTTCTTTCTTATTAGGTTTTTTTTATTTCACTTAAACTTTTGATCTCTGTAATAGCAGTCTGCTCAAACCACACAAAACAGAAAGCGTTAGTAGAGAAAAGGCAGAGAAAATAAGTTTGCAAAGAGAAGCCTTCCACTGCAAAATGGTGGTCTAGCATAATTAAAGTTTAGGAAAGGACAGAACTTTAAAAAGTGTTAAAATGGTCATTTTCTTGACTTGCCATGTGCATATAAAGTGAGATTCTTGATCAACTGTATACCTTACACTTGTCAAGCATGCAGATTCCAGAGTTATGTAACACAGAGGTGTCAGCTAATTTCAAAGAAACTGCGCAGGGCAGGAAACAAGGGAGTGGGCATGTTATTTTGGAAAAAATATGGGTTTTGGTGTTATTACTACTGACTCCTGACAGACAGTTGTGAGCTGTGCTAATTACTAGCTGGCTTAGTGCACATGAATTTTTCACACTGATATTCACTTCGATGTGTGTAATGCCGTCTCTTGTACAGAGCTCACTCCACGTGAATACATGCATTAAGGCATAATGTAATATGCAACGTGAATAACGCACACCAAGGAGTAGTTAATCTAGCATGTAGAAGGTATGTAGTGTCTAATTGAAACTGTGGTACCAGGCATAATTACTGATCCCGTGAAATTTTCATGTAAAGGAATAGATTTTTCTTTGTATTTATTTTTGCCTCACAGGCAACATTTGAGTTTGACTTAGTAGTATCCACTAGAGATCACAATAGACATATGTAGTATCTGTTTGATACCTTACTTGCTTACGTACGCAGGAAACTGTTGCATAATGGAATACATTGGACAGAGAAGGGCTAGGGGTGTTTCACATTGGGCCTGACAAGCTTTAAAAAATCAGCTGCTTCAATGCTAAGTGGTTTGAGGGTCTCTCCTCTTCTAGTGATGTTCACTCTTTTGAAGGAGTATCAGATTACAAAGCACACACTTTCCCTTTTATTTTTTTCAATTTTGTATTTGCCATGGTAGTTTTAGCAGTAGGTACCTATGATGTCTGATCATCTGATCCTCTTGGAGTGGCTCTGAAACTCTCTGCTCTGGAAACAAACACTTTAAGCCCTACTTTGTTTTCAATTAAGAACATATCTAACAGATTCTCAAGGATAATTGATGATCATACTTGAGAGAACCAGAATACTATAGAATGCTATAACTGTACAGATGTTGAATATATATTGTATGACATAAAATTAAATAAACAAGAAAATTACATTATATATTTCTGTTTTCTAAAGATACTTTTGTCATCCAAGGGAGCATTTGCCAATAATATTAGTTATTAATAAACTATTACTTTCTGCTAGCATAGCTTGCAACCACAATGGTTTCAGAAATGTTGTTGGTGATGTGGCTCTTACCTTATTGTAGATTTCTGCATTAAGCTTGAATTCAGGTTCACATGGTTTACCTTTGGTATTCTCTCAACCTGAAAAACTAGTTTTTCTCACTATCCATAGCAGTGTTATGGTTCCTCTGCACTCCTGGGGCCTCATGCATAACACCGTGCATCAGAGGTGTGACCAGAACATCATGTGTGGGTGGGCATTTGGCATGTCTGGGGCGGGGCAAAAAATATCCATCCATCCATCCCCATTTTTGTAGGTGGGTGAAATAATAATAACAACGTAGTTTTATATAACATATTAAAGCAAAAATTGTGGCATATATCATAACATATTGTTCAATAAAATTAACACAGGCAATAGAACTTGTATTATTATTTTTTGTGAACAAATATAGAACTACATCTACAAGGTAAATATCAATAAAGTCAAATATATACAACATATGAGAGCAAGAACAGAAACATGGCTCATTGTAGTCATTAGGAAGGCTATAGGATATCCGTTTCCAGTGTTTAACCTGGATATTATCTACAGGACCAGTCTGCGGTTACTCTTGGCAAATTCTGAAATAAATTCATTCATGTTTAGATGTTCTGTGATGTTTTTCTCATGTGCCAGAATGACTAAATTTCTCTTCCTTGAATGCAGCATTTTTCGGCTGAGTGGAGTGAGAATGTGGTTCAAAGTAGAGAAAGAGCTTTCGCATGCAGCTGAAGACACACCAATGATGAGTGCTGTGACATATATATAGCGAATGCAACATAGGGAAGGCCTCTTTGTACTGCTGAATGCATTTGCATGCTTCAGAGAGATTAGCATCAGCTGGCAGTTTATTGATCAACATTGCTTTTGCCACAACCATTTCATTTTGCAAGCTCATGCTGTTTTGCTCTGTCCCTGCAAGTGCCTGAAGAGGTTTCAGGAGAGAATGATCAAGAAATAATTCTGATTTTGGCAGGAGAAGCGATGTGGCCCTCAATAATTCAACATTTCTCTGAGAGAATCTTGTCTCCATTTCCACAATAGCTCTATCAAGAATGCTGAACATAACCCTTTTAAAAGTCTGATTAGGAACAATTTGTTCATCAGAGTCACCATGCCCAAGCGTAGACACGACAATACTATCATCACGCTGTGAATTAACTTTCTGTTTCCTTTTGAGCGAATTGGTAGGCCTACTTTCACACTGAGAGAAATGCTCCTCCCAGAATGAGTGTCATCTCATCGCCTTCAATGTGGCCAGTAAAGCTGTCACCACCTCCCCAGCTGTGCACAAACCCACTGCATGTGCCTGTAGAATTGCATTGGCTGGTTTCAGCACACCAAGCACATGAAGGAGGAGTTTTCCTGTATTGAAGAAATTCTGCTTTTTTAATTGGGTCAAAAGACCAAATGCCTCTATGCAAATGTCAAAGGGCAGTGTCAGCCTCTGCTACCTCTGAGAGAAGCCCCCTTATAGCTTCCTCATTGTTGACAATGGACTTTGTGACATCATAATGACTGGTCCATCGTATTTCTAGAAGTCTTTTCAGTGTGGGTGTATTGTATGTGTGTGAAACATAATGTCTGTGACAAAATGTGTTCAATGAATTTGACCAGTCAAAGAACTTCTTAGCCAGAGGTTCTGATTCCATTGCATGTATCACTGCTAAATGGAGCTGGTGGTTGTAGCAGTGTACATATGGAATGTACTTACCAACTTTGTTTTGTAACAAAGCCTGGACACCACGCCTTGCCCCAGACGTGACAGAAGCATCATCAAAACACTGACACACTAAATGTAGGGGATGTAACCTAGCTTAGAGAGATATGACAGAATTTGGTTACAAATATATTCATTATGAAGCTGATTCAGTTCAATTAAGCCAATCAGGTGTTCTTCAGGGATGGAGATCTGGACAAATCTAATCACTACAGACACATTCTCAATGTTACAGTGATCATCACTTTTAATACAAAGTCCAGGAGAGTCAGCTTTTTCATATTTGATCCTGATATCTTTTACCACAATTTTGGCAAGAGGCTCAATTATTTCATTTTGAATTACATTGGATGTGTATTTTGCATTGTCTGGGATGTATTTTACAATTTCTGCAAGTTTGGCATCTTTTTTGATTGTGTAATCAAAGAACTTAAGGAAAAGTCCCTCCTCCCCACCTTCGTGATTGTGACCACGCAGAGCCAGTTCATTGACTGCAAGTAACTGAATGGCCTTCCCAATGCTTTTCACATAATATCTATTCTTTTCTATCTGGGTTGGTCCCAGAAGTTGAACTATGCTTTCACCCGTCTCTGCCCGGCGCCGATACTCTTGCCATGCAGACATGCCTCTGACGTGCAGGATATTAGACGCGTGTTTGTGGAAGCCACCACCATCTCTTTCTAGAGCTTTTTCCAATTAGTGTAGCCGTGTTTGGTGAATATGTCCTCGCGGTCCGAATTGGAAATACTAAATTTGTGGCAGGCAAAGCAAAAGCTGGCATCACGGACAACAGAATATTCAAGCCATGGTCGAGACTGATACCAGCTTGCACTAAAACATATGAGTGCCTTTCTGAATGCGCGCTTGGGATAATTAATTAAAATGGGCTGGGATGGGCTATCCATATTTAAGTCAGGCAGACCGGACTGTATATTTTGTTGAAGGCAGAGGTTTGGAGTACCCGACATGGGCACAGAGCTAGAGGATTGTGTAGGCTTATCTAAATCTTTTGGAGTTTCAGTTCCCGACGTGGGTGCGCTGTGCTGCGTGTTGGTAGCAGCGGTGCTGGGCTCAACCATGGAGCCAGCAGCTTGCGGAGGGACAGAGGTTGAAGATGTCTACTTTTAAATAAGCCACCTATGCATAGACTTTGGTGTTACCAACCAGAAAATAAAAGAAGAATGGAACGTATACGCTGTTTTAATTAAGGAATGTGGTCAACAGGTTCAAAACATGCTGCAAAGTGAACTTAAATAAAAATAAAATGTTATTCTTCTCCAGAGTTTTCATTGGACAGACAGAGCATTTCGGAGGGTGGGCACGGCTTGTCTCTGGGGGGGCAGTGCCCACCCCAGCCCCCCTGTGGTCACACCTCCGCCGTGCATAGAATTATGTATAGAATACTAAAACATGGCGTATGGACAAAAGTGGAAATGTGAGTACACACAAAAAAATTCAGATGCACAGAACCATCCGTACACCAGCTTCCATGCACTTCCGATACATAGATCTCAGTCAGCGTGAAAAGTAACACTCATGCACGTGCCTGCCGCCCCACCCCGACGCCTCCCAGAATTTTGCATATTTTAATATGCAAATCAATATAAATAGCCCCTTAAGTTTAGCACTCTGTGAAAAGACAATGGCAAAAGCACGGGGAAAATAGAAGAATTTCAGCGAATACCAAGTGGAGGCAAGGAAAAACGTTCTATTTGTTGGTTTAAGCAGAGGTATAAACAACAAAAGGAAGTTGATCATGTGACAGTTTGATGGAGAAACTCAATAGTTCAAGTTCACAAAGTCGCACACTGCCCGAAATAAAAAAGAAGTGGTCAGATATCAGAGTCGTTGCCCACCACTTTATTTTCATATGGAAGCGTATTAGGGTACAGAGAAAAGAGAAAAAAGGGACACAGTTAAAAAAAGGTCAAAATGTCCAATTCAATCTCATAGTTTGTCATTAAAATGAAAAAAAATTAATCTTAAAATCGTTTAATTTACTAGTTTCTCAAATCCCATCATAACTAAAATAGCATGTTAAATGCTTCATATTCTATGTGTTCTTCTATATACTCTGGAGAAAGAAAAGTAAGGACAGGACTGCTGCAATAAATTATTTCATCGAAGGTCGCGCATGGCGCAGCAAGCATCTTGCGTGTGGCATGTACAATAACTGCACCATTGTGTTCCCATGTTTAATAACTTGCTTTAGCTCCTATCATCATGAAAATGATATTAAGTATAAATGTCAGTATTTTAATTATTCAGAAAGCTGTAAAATCATGAATGTAATGGATTCTGTGTCCTATTGGAGGAAGAGAAAGCCCATTTAAGAAGCATGTAGTGATTTACACACAGAGCACATAGAAGATCAAATACAAAACAAATCATTTAACGTGCTACGTTAGGTATGATGGGATTTGAGAAACTAGTAAATTAAACGATTTTAAGATGAAGTTTATGATTTTCTACTTTAGTGACAAAATAAAATACGTGATTAAAGTGGAAATTTTGAGATTAAAGTTGACATTTTGTGCTTTTTTTGCTACTGTGTGCCTATTTTTTTTCTCTGTACCCTAATAAGCTTTCATATGACACTCAGATGGTGGGCTACGACCTGCCTCTTCATGGCAACTTTGATATCTGACAACTTCTTTTTTATTTCGGCCACTGTGCGACTTTGTCAACTTGAACTTTCCAGTTTATCCGACACTCTATGTCACTCGATCAACTTCCTTTTGTTGTTTATACTACTGTTTAAACCAACAAATAGTATGTTTTCCTTGCCTCTATTTGGTATCCGCTGAAATTCTTCTATTTCCCCCCGTGCTTTTGCCATTGCCCTTTCACAGAACGCTGAGCTTAAAGGCTATTTATATTGATTTGCATATTCAAAGAGGCATAATTCTGGGAGGAGACGGGGCAGGACAGCAGGTGCGTGCACATAAATTACTTTTCACGCTGACCGGGATTTATGTAGTGGAAGAACGTGGAAGTTGGCGTTTGCACAGATTTATGCATCTAGATTTTTTTGTGCATATGCACATTTCCCCTATTGTCCGTATGCCACGTTATAGTGTGAATTCTACGCACGGTGTTATGCATGAGGCCCCTGCTCTAGAGCTGTGATTCCACATTCAGATACAGTGGGTTAAAATACTCTTTCAGAGAGCTTGTGCCTCCTCCAGACCGCAAGGGGGCGATCGCCCTGGTTGTATTGGGGGCCACGGGTAGAGGGCTTGGAAGCCCAGCCCTGTAGGGGCCCGTGGCCACCGCCAGGCGGTGCCCCAATGCCTGCATATCTCTGGAGCCCAGCACTTCCGCCACACCAGGAACTGCTGGGGGGAAGACGACAGGGGACACCCGGACAGCTTCCGGGTGCGCACGGCACTTCCGCCACACTGGGGTGTGGCTATGACTGATTGCCGGGAAGCAGCTGGAGCCCATTCGGGTTCTCATATAAGGGGCCGTCTCCCTCCAGTCAGCAGTGGATGTCAGGTGGAAGAGGACAGAGCTGGAGAGAGGACGGGAGGTGGCCAAAAGAAAGGCATAGAGACTGTGAGGCCTGGACAGTTGTGGGGAACGGAGGCACTGGGGTGCACGTGAGCACAAATTGTAATAATTCTTGTAAATAAACGGTGTGTGGTGAAACTATGTTGTCCGTCTGCCTGTGTCCGGGTCCCAGTCCACACAACGCTAAAGCAGCTATAGTGTTTGGAATAGTTTGGCAATTCCATGCACCATTATATTGTTACAGGTTGATCATAATCAGATGCCTTAAACTAATAAATGATATGCGGTTAATTTCAGTGTATTTGATAAAGGGGATGTGGATCTGGAACACAAGAACAGTAGCACGCTTTGATGCTGGGTGCCGCGAGTTTGCAAAACCAAGCCAAAAACTTGCATGCATACAGGTTAAGGCTGGCGTGAAAATGTGTGTGGCTTTACGCCAAGCTTAGTTTTTATACATTGCGATGGGAGCGTGGAAAGGGGCATATGCAACATTTTTGTGCATACTCACTGTTTATACTTGAGGCCGCTGATTTGGTCCACTTAATTCAGCTCCATCATATTCTCACACCTTAACTCTAGCTATAGTGCCAATTCCTTGCCATTGGGCATTACTAAATTCCTTTTCAAATAAAGACATTTGGAATATTTGCTATAATTGTATACTGCATAATTTATTACTTTTTGTAATGGCATCACAAATTATCCACATTAGTTTTATAAAAGCACTGTCTGAAATTCCAAGACACAACTACCTTATAAATAAACCACTGAGATGCTACATAGCAATATCACAGCAGATTGACAATTAAAACAAAAGTTACTTGTAGATTGACATTATAGATTGTTAACAAGAGAAATAACCTTGGAATCTAATTGATGTGATATTATTGTTCTTCCTTAAATTCATCGCACTCCAAGTGCTGTTAGTCTTCCTTTTTGCTGCAAAGCCAACAATACCAAGGACATAAAAGGGTACACTGTGCCCTGTAATTTTAAGAAAAGGATGTCTTTGTTCAATAGCAAATAAAATAATTACAAAATGTGCACATCGCCGCAATCCTCTTGTGAATTTCCAAACTGCAGTTCTAAAATATCTAACATGAACAATACTTAATCTTATTCAGTCATGCTATTAACTAAAGAGTTCAAAACTCAAAAATTCAACATTCATTTTGTCAAACTAAAAGAAAAAAGCAACATAATAAAGATAAAAGAGACTAATATACTTACCAAAACAGCAATTAAACTTCCTTCTAAGCAAAAGTTTCAAAGACAAGGTCACAAAACTTCAAAAAAATTTAAATGGACAAAAAACTGCTTACCTTAAAGGGAAGCAACAAGAAAATAGAGCTGAAGAACAAGGTGGTGAACAAACACATCAATACCACAGCAAAGTGACTGTGGCAACAGGTACCTTAAAAAGTCTTCTCAAATAACAGAATCCATAATGAATTTAGCCCTGGGGAGCTGAAATTCAATATGAGACTTCAGCCCTACAAACACAGAATACAATAAAGGATAAGGGATCAGTGAAAAATTATAAAAACAGAATAAAACAAAGAAGAACAAGATGAGTAAGCTGAGATAAAACAGAAACACAAAGAAAAATGTGAGCAACGGTGTGGCATAGCAAAATTAATAACTGTTTTGGTTTTAATTGGGTTTCATCCCAGCTTTAAAGTGTTTTGCATTTTATTTGTTTATTTTGTTGTCTGTTGGTTAACTTTTGTAATTTATGATAATGAATATGTTTTGTTTTCATTCTCTTTGTATTTTTTTTTCTTATTGAGTATTGTCTTCCCTATGACCCTGCCTGGGATTAATAAATGGCTGAGAAAATGGTATGGTATGGTATTGTCTTGTTTACTTACTCTCTGGCATTTCTGCAGGTATCCCCTTCAGCCTGTTAACATCTGAGGGGAGAATATTGAGGTGGTGCAGACTTATAAATATCTAGGTGTCCACCTTGATGACAGACTGGACTGGTCTGTGAACACAGATGCCCTGTACAGGAAAGTGCAGAGCAGGCTGTTTTTCCAACAAGAAAACTCAGATTCATTCATGTAGTGAAATGTTGTCTGCATTCTGTCAGCCAGTTATTGCCAGTGTCCTCTTCTTTGCTGCCAGTGTAGGGGAGGCAGTGTGACAGATAAGAACACAAAGAGATTAGACAAGCTGGTGAGTCCTAAGTAGAAATGTGGACTAAATGAGAACATTTTTGGAAAAGTATATGGCGAAAAAGGTACAGGCCACCCTTGACATTAGCAGTCAACCTCTCAATAACATTTTGGCTGGTCAGAGAAGTAAACGTAGCAGTTGCTTTCTCTCACTGCACTATAAAACAGAATGCTTTAGAAGATCATTTGCTCATACTGCTATGAGATTTTATAACTCTGTTGTCAATACAAGTGATTAATGATCTGGGGCCTCATGTATAACGCCGTGCGTAGAACTCGCACTATAACATGGCGTAAGCACAAAAGCCGAAATGTGCTTACGCACAGAAAAATCCAGATGCAGGAATCTGTGCGTACTCCAACTTCCACGTTCTTCCGCTACATAAATCCCGATCAGCGTGAAAACTAACGCTCGTGCACGCGCATTATGTAATGCCCCAAATCCTCCCAGAATTACGCCTCTTTGAATATGCAAATCAATATAAATCGCCCTTAAGCGCAGCCTTCTGTGAAAAGACAATGGGAAAAGCACGGGGAAAATATAAGAATTTCAGCGAATACCAAGTGGAGGCAAAGAAAAAACATACTATTTGTTCAAATAAACCGTGGTATAATCAACAAAAGGAAGTTGATCGAGTGACATAGCGTGTTGGAGAAACTTGAAAGCTCACATTCACAAATCGCACAGTGTCGGAAATAAAAAAGAAGTCACATATCAAAGTCGCCGTGAAAAGCCGAGTTATAAGCCCACTGTCATATGAAAGCTTATTAGGGTACAGAGAAAAAAGGCACACAGTGAGGAAAAAGCACGAAATGTCAACTTCAATCTCGACATTTCCACTTTAATCACGTAGTTTATTTTGTCATTAAAGTAGAACATCATAAACTTCATCTTAAAATCGTTTAATTAACCAGTTTCTCAAATCACATCGTAATTAAAGTAGCATGTTAAATGCTTTGTTTTGTATTTGATCTTCTATGTGTGTGAATCACTACTTGCTTTTTAAACCGGCTCTCTTCCTCCAACAGGACACAGAGTCCATTACATTCGTAATATTACAGTTCTCTGAATAACTAAAATACTGAGATGTATACGTGATATCATTTTCATGATGATAGGAGTTAAAGCACGTTATTAAACATGTGTTTCACTTCGATGAAATAATTTATTGCAGCAGTACAATCAGGGGCGGCTCTAGGCTTGTGGTGGCACTGGGCAGAGGAAGAATCGGTGGCTCCTTCGCCCGCCAATGTCAGTAAGGTAACTTATGCACGGTGGATGGCCACGTCCGTTGTGGACACTGCATAGCCGCCTCGTGCTCATGACACAAGCATTTAACTTTTGCCGAAATTTGTCGCTGTGTTTTTAGCTGTGTTGTTATTTTCTCTTTCTGTTTTATATTCAATATATATTGGCGTAGCCGTCACTGCAGTCAGTGCTTTTCTTTCCCCAAGTAACCGATCGCCATACAATCAGCTCTGTAATAGACGTTAAGCCATCTGTAAGCTTAGCGCCGATTCTTCAAAAGCGTTTAAAGAACATTGAAATATCTTCGTAGTACATGTTTAATTATTCTATCCTTAACGACACTCCCAGTGAAGAATAGAGATTATTTAAATGAAGTTAAAGTTTTATCTGTATAATTTAATAAACATATTTTGCTGCATTTCACCTTATAAATGATATTGTTTCTGTTTCTGAACCGCGAGGTCCGTACAGGAAAGGCTTTAAAACATTTTGCAGTGGCTGAGACAGCGTGTCCTTGAAGCTGTATATCGATAATTCCCTTTCCGATCAGCTGCTGCTGTGATTCACACTCAGATACAGTGATATAAATATTCTGAGTGGTGCAGTGAGAGAAATATTGAAAAAGATGATCCGCTGTGGCAACTCCTAACAAGAGGAGCTGAAAGAAGAAGAAGAAGAAGAAGTGAGAGTAACAACACTAAAGCAGTTATGGTATTTGGAATACTATGGCTGTTCCCTCTACCATTATATTGTTACAAGTTAATTACAATCAGATGAATTACACTAATAAACAATATGCGGTTAGTTTCGGTGTATTTATAAAGCCGCGTCAGGAAAATAAGGTGTAACCACACAGGAACAGTAGCACTGCTTTGACGCTGGGTGCCGCCAGTCTGCAAAACCGAGCGGAGAACTTGCGTACGACAAGGTATGAGGTACCGTGGAAAAGTGCGTGGATTTATGCCAAGTGTAGGTTTTATACATCGCGATTTGAACGTGGAAAAGTTCTTACGCAACGTTTCTGTGCGTACGCACCGTTTATACATGAGACCCCTGGTCTCCACTCTACCTTCTGACACTGTAACAGTTGACCATTTGTACTTTTTACTATATACAGTATTTGTTTTTTCCTCCTTGCCTTTTTTAATAATTTGTAGGCATTTTTACTGATGTGCTTGATCTACTGTGCACCTGAATTTCCCTGAAGAGATGAATAAAGGGATCCGCCCCATAAATTGTAGCACACAATTCAAAAATAAATGGTTCAAGAGCACTCTCTGGTTCTGCATCCAAAAATGGGACAAACTAAGGAGGGAAGGTGCTGGGTTCTTATAGAGGCAGGGGAGGAAGAGGTGGGTCCAAAATCAAAGAGCAGGAAGTGACATCAATAGGAGGTGTGGCTAGGAAAGGGGTACAGGAACTGGGGGAAGCTTTTTAGGCTGGTTTCTCCTCAGGTGATCTGCAAAAGATGTTCATCAGAGCTTCATCAATGCCTGCTCTCATATCCTGCCCTCGGTTAGGCCCTTAGCCTGCCTCCCAAGTGCATGTGTGTGACACTATATATCTACCTATCTATCTATTTTTGTATTGTTGTATGTGGATTGTATATTTATTAGTTCTCTGTGCACTGAATTTTGAACCTAATGGAGGAAGTGTCTCCCCAATGCTACATACCCTACATACAAAGAGACTGTTTCATTTATGTTAGGTAGATTGCCCAGAGGGGACTGGGTGGTCTCTTGGTCTGGAATCCCTACAGATTTTATCTTTTTTCTCCAGCCGTCTGGAGTTTTTTTGTTTTTTCTGTCCACCCTGGCCATCGGACCTTACTTATTCTATGTTAATTAATGTTGACTTATTTTTATTTTTTATTGTGTCTTCTATTTTTCTATTCTTCATTTTGTAAAGCACTTTGAGCTACATTTTTTTTGTATGAAAATGTGCTATATAAATAAATGTTGTTGTTGTTGTAGCTGAGGAATCTTCCTTAGCCTTTATAAAAGGCTGAGAGGCCTCCATACTTTGCTGAGTTAGTTAACTGAACAGCTTGTGTTGCTCAGTGCTCATTTTTGGATTACTGTATTATTATAAATTCTACTTTTTGCTTCTCTGGTATTATTTTGCTAGTGAGCTACCGATAAGAATTTTAATGAGGAAACCAGGTGGCAAGGCAAATTCAAAAACAGATAAATGTCACAACCAGGAGATCTACAACTCTAAATACTAAAATCAAAACACAAGACAAATGTCAAAAAGTCATGTACAAGCCAAAACATTAGAAACAAATTAGGCAAAATGGCTTTCAAAATGACATTTTAGACTCTATCAACTTGGACAGAGGAGTGAGCCCAAGGAAGACCTTTTAACATGTTCTGTCATAATTAAAACGTCATGACCTCTGAGGACATGTACCTTACAACAACAATGAGAAGACAAATGTTGTCAATTGTAAATAGCCAAAGTGTTGGAAAAAGTGGCTCAAAATATATACAATAAAAGTAAGCTTCAAATGAGACCACTAATGTTACATTTGAATTATAGGTTTAAGAAAACACCCAAAATGAGTTTCAGAACTCAAAAAAGATGAGAAGTAAATTTTAAAAAATGAAATAATAAATCAAATCATAATGTCTAGTTTCTTAAATTTTGGTCTGTTTATGGTTAATAATTTTTGGATTATGAACTTTAGTATATTTTAGTTATGTACTTATTGACAATAAAGTCAGTAAAAAAATTTTATGAGTGATGACCAAGAGAAAAAAATGACACGGTCAACAACAGACAGGGGTCGATATTAAAAATCAGACAGAAAGTCTACAAAGCCAATTCAGCAACCAAAAATCAAACGTAAAAGTGCAGAGCTAGTTTGTATTGCCAGGAGTCACAAAAACCAAGTCTTGTAAAACTGCTAATTAGATC
Organism: Polypterus senegalus; assembly: GCF_016835505.1. Lineage (NCBI taxonomy): Eukaryota > Metazoa > Chordata > Cladistia > Polypteriformes > Polypteridae > Polypterus > Polypterus senegalus. Next base: position 98,954,369 of record NC_053164.1, read on the forward strand.
AAACTTGGATAAGTTGGAATGCATGCAATGACATTGGCTGTTGTACACTCCCTGTGCATTATGGGAAAGATTGCCATGGCAACAAACAAATGACAGTGAAAACAAAAGTAAAACAATTATAAACTTTTCAGAGAAGCCTCTTGTTGTGAAATAAGGTGCACCACTGAATTACCTGTGTTTGAAAATCTCAAATAAGAAATCAAAATTAATTTTATTTTTAGCAGGAGATACAAAAAAATATTAAAAGGTGCAATTTATAAAAGGTTACCCTCGTTTTGTCAGGGTCTTCTATTTTGAATAATTTTTGCAATTCATCTAGTGGTTATCTATGTAAATGTTTGTCTCTACTATGATTTTTTACCCCAGGAAAATTAATTGGTTTCATTTATTTTATTATTATTTACTAATTTTTGGTCATTTTAGTGGCATTACTGTTGACTCTTATGATCCAAACTGTCCTTCAGTGGGTTTGTCCTCAGAGGTCATGACCCTGTCAATCACAACATGACAGGTAAAAGGCCACCTAAGGTTATATTTCCTCATCTGACTACACGGATTGCAAAACACTTGCAATCTTTCAAAAAATGTTCTTTGTCCAGTTTCTCAGGTTTTGAACTCTCTGCATTCCTGCTGACTTCAATTTTATTTCACTATTCATGGCTGTGGCTACTAATAATTGCTCTCCTGGTTCTGACCCTCGCTTCAATCTTTTGACTACATCCTTTTCTTTCAGTCACCCTTTGAAATCCTGTGCCCACTGGACATTACACCTTTTCCTGTCTGTCTGTTTGTTCTTTGCTTTGAGCTCTTTTGTTTAATAAAGATTGTTATTATCATGGAAATATTGTTTTTGTCATTTTATTTTATGGTCGACTTCTTGAGTTTAAGAGCCAGGCTTTCTTTGTGTTTTTTGAGGCCTGCCATATGTTTGTAGGCCTCAACGCATCGTTTTTGGAGGCAAAGCCTGTGTTTTAGTTTTGTGGAGTCCTGAAATCATAGCAATTACAAACTATATATACAAATCACAACCATGTCTTCCTCCCGACAAATAAGAAATAGTAAAAATAAATAAAAATCAATTTCAACTTTTTCCAATCAGAAAAGATGGCATCCTATCCAGTGAGTGCTTTGCTATGTCCTCAGACTTGTACGCAGCCACAATTTACCTTGCACTTGATATTAATTGTGGCACGCGGCTGGGGGTGGTACCCAGCCGGGACACCCAGGAGGGCCGGAGGAGGGTTTGTGCCTCCTCCAGACCACGAGGGGGCGACCGCCCTGGTTGTGTTGGGGGCCACGGATAGAGGGCTTGGAAGCCCAGGGGTCCGTGGTCACCGCCAGGGGGCACCCCAATGCCTTGGGAGCCCTGGACCTCAGCACTTCCGCCACACCAGGAGGTGCTGGGGGGAAGAGGACGAATGACACCCGGAGGGCTTCCGGCTACACAGCTGGTGCTTCCACCACACGGGGGTGTGTCGGCGGAGGCTCCTCAGGAAGCACCTGGAGTCCATCTGGGGGTGCATAAAAGGGGTCGCCTCCCTCCATTCGATGGCGAGAGTCGGGGGGAAGAGAGGAGTGGAGGCGGTCTGAAGACTGAAAAGGCATTGTTGTGCGGCCAGGACTTAACGGGTGATTGGTGCTGAGGCACTGGGAGTGTGCACTTTAAAGTTTTAGATAAATACAGTAACTATAAATAAACGTGTGTGGTGAAACAACATGTCTGCCTGTCTGTGTCCGGGCTGTACCCAACATTATGTTTAACCTTATCTCCTACTATCAGTTGCGTGGCAACAACAGAAACCTAGGGCCCATTGTACCCACATTGTGAATGATATTTAAATAATCCATTCAAACATACTAGGCTATCGAGTTGCTTTCTCATCCCATTTGCTAGTTCACTTATATTAAGGATCATTGCTGGTTTTACTTTTAATACAATTCTGCCTCTTTGTTTTATGGTTTTTATCCAGGTGGTGTTAGTCACCTTCTTGCCTTCATCCAGAATGGCATGGTGGCACAGTGGTAGTGCTGCTGCTTCGCAGTAAGGATTACTTCCCAGGTTCTCCCTGCGTGGAGTTTGCATGTTCTTCCTGTGTCCAAAGACATGCATTTTAGGTGCATTGGCGGGTCTAAATTGTCCCTAGTGTGTGCTTGGTGTATGTGCGACCTGAACGGGGTTTGTTTCCCGCCTTGTGCCCTGTGTTGTCTGGGATTGGCTCCAGCAGACCATGACCCTGTAGTTAGGATATAGTGGGTTGGATGAAGGGATGGATGGCCTTCTTCCATTCTTTGGTTCCTGTATTATCTGCTCAGCTACTGATATATTGCTTGTATGGTTAATTCACAAAGTCACTAACATTCTTATTTTTATCACTGTTAAGACATTTCAAACTAGGAAAGTTTGCAGCAGAAATTACCCTAATGAAAATTGTGGCACAAGTAAACTCGCAAAAAGAATCCAGCCCTAGAGGTGCTTTTAGTATGCTGTGACTTTACAGTTAGTTTCCCTTTTCTAACAATAATCTCAAGAATTTGCCCAAGCTGGAAACACATTTCAGGCAGCCAGTCTTTTGAAACTGTTAACTTTACATTGCATTTTCATGATTAAGACGTTCAGAAAAAATATATGCCTGTCAAACCGTGGGTGGAACTGTGGTACATTTAATTTCCCGCGTTCGTGTGAATTTTCTCTGGGTGTGCCAGTTTCCTCCCACACCCCGAGATGTGCTTGTTAGGTTAATTGGGCCAGTATTAGCATGTGGGTGCATTTGAGTGTGTCCTATTTTGGAACTCCAAGTCCTTGTGACTGTGTACAGGTTTTGAAAATGGATGGAATGATCAGTCCAACCGCATCACAGAGCAATTTCTTATATAATGGAATATGGTTTTCTGCCATATTTAATGAGTCAAGAGTTCTTTGATTAGGTAATATTCAACAGCATTGTTTTTTCTGCTATTAGCTCCTTGTCATATGATAGGTTATAAACTAGTAAGTAATGGTTTTCAAAGTAATTTAATATCCCTATTGAGACTGCATGGAAGTTTCATGTTGAATTCAGGATGAGTTAATTCTCTGTACTTTTCAATAAATATTTAATAGAGCACCAAACCACAATGGAAGAAGTAAAGTAAGAAGCTTCAGCACAAAACCTAAGTGCTTTTCATGCTTCTGGATACACCTGATAACAGTGAAGACTAAAGTTACCATATTTAATCAAATAGAAAATGTATTGCTAAGTTTTAGGTCTTGCGTGTCTGCTCCTTGAGTTCCCGTTTGTGTGCTTATGTGAGAATTTTGATCGATTAAGTCCTAAGGAAAAAAGTTTTTGAAAATGGGAAAAAATAACATTAAAAAAATCACTGACCCAATGGTTAGCTTGATTCAAAAGGGTTGCTGGGAACAAAGTAATTGCCTTTTCTGCAGGATGTGTTTTCATGATCTTTTTTACACTTTCAGTAAACCTCCTTTTGTGTTGCCTTTACGAGCAGTTCCCATACTTACTCACCACATTTATGATAACATGCATATTAAACTACAGGTATTTTAAAGGCATTATCTAATTTTAACCAGAAGGCATGTACTTCCCCAAATTCCCTTTGATTATTGGCAATTTTGTTTCTATTTCTCTAGTCACCTGAATCACCTTCAGCCTTTCCTTCTGCCTCATCCCTACCTATTGTATCACAGTTCTCTTCATCTAGATGTTCTCCCTATTTTGCTACACTTGCTGAGGCAGCAAAGGCTCTTTTGACTTGTCTCATGAATCCATCATCCAGTCTTCATATAGCAAAATATTTCAAGATGCTAAACAAAGGAGAATATAAATTAGAGTGATAAGAAAAAATCACCGTCATCGATCATTCAATGGAATGTGCAGAGAAGAACTTAGAATCACTTTTTACAGGTAGCTCTGTGTTCCTGAGTAACTGAGTCAGAAGCACATGAAAAATGCTTGGGGAAAAGACAAGGAGCTCCAGATGCCACAAAGCATGTTTTTCTTTCTGTCTTTTAGGAGATGACAGGTTTAAGAAGGTCATGGATGGGTATGGCAGTCTGCTATACCAACAATGACCAGATACTGGAGAGATTCTACTTCCTGTCAAGTGTCTCCAGAACTCCATTAAAGATGGTGAACCTTGAAAAGGACATTTCACTTCCCATCACTGAGATATAAGGAGCTCTGCCATTGCAGCCAAAGGCGAGACAATTTCATTCAATTCAGTTTATTTTGTATAATCAGATTTGGAGTGTTGTAACAAGTTCACAGGTAAACCACAACTACATACTTTACAAATGATAATTATATAATGCACATGCATAAAGACACAGACAGGGGAGTAAATCCACCTACACCTGAGTCTACTGTTTTTGGGGAAAATATTTTCATATAAATCATATACCTGTCTGCAACCTCATACCATTACTGATCATGTGTTTGAGCATGCAAGTGATGCATTTCACTATCACACATACCTTACAAAGGAAGGCAGTTCAAGTATTTAAATAAAGAAACCATTGAAGATAATCTTATTTCATAGCATAGCTGAGAAAAGATAAACTGTTATTTTTTGACTCCAACTCTTGCCTTTGCTGTTCAGTGGTGTTTATCTCCTGGCTTCTGACTATGCACACATCTAAACCCTTAATGGCACTTCATTTCCCATTCTTACCGGGTGTAATAAGATCCCCTTTTGCGCTGTTTTATGGGTAAAACAGTTTTTATCTTCTAGCACAATAGACAGATATTAAGGGTCTCAAACTGTGGAAATGAATACTGTTGATTAATACAGAGAAATTAACTGAATATACTATTGTGCTTGATTTGAGAAAAAGCAAATCCAAACGATTTAAAATCTGTGAGATGAAGACTCAATAAAGCAGTTAGAAACACTAGTCTTTGAACTTGAGGAAGAACATGAAAATTCAAGTAACTTTACAGAAATTAAATTTGAAATTTAAAATCCAACTTCAGGCAAGTAAGAGGCCCTAAATACAATTGTTATATTACGGACAAGGTTTATTCCATGGTTTGTATTTATTTTCTGTTTTCCTGTTGTGTTAACTTTGAATGATTATTAGACAGATTGGGAGAGCATGGGGGGTCATGAGGTTGCTGGAAAGGGGTGTGTGGCACTCCTGATATTTATGCAAAAGGACGAAGGTCCAAGTCTTTAGAGTCCTGGTGCTTCCTGTCTTGCTATATGGTTGCGAGACATGGACGCTATCCAGTGACCTGAGACTCTCGGAAAATCCTTGGGTACTGTTGGTTTGACTTTGTGTTGAATGAGTGCTTGCTCATGGATTCCCGAATGAGGCACATTACCTGCATTGTGAGGGAGAGTCAGTTACGGCACTATGGTCATGTGGTGCGCTTCTCCCAAGGGTGATCCAGCTCATAAGATCCTCACTGTTGGAAACCCAAGCTGCTGGACCAGGCCAAAGGGTTGCCCACATAACACCTGCCTGTAGCAGATAGAGGCTCATTTCCAGAGGGTGGGACTGGACCGTGTGTCTGCCTGGGGTGTCACAGCTGAAGGACTGCCTTTGTGCATTTACAGTAAGATTTTCTGGCTTATTAGGATTTTTTTCTTCTGTACTTTGTTTTTGATATCCGGATTTGTGCATTGGCATTTGTTCACCTAAGATTGCCTTTTGGGTCACTCTTTTTTGCTATTTTTATCCTTTTTAAGAGTTAATGAATAAATATTCTCATTTATAAAGGTTCTGCTCTATGACTTGTCTTTTCTAGCCAAAGGTTTTACATAAAGAAATGGATTGTGTATTTTATACATTTGTGGACATTATAAGAGTTTGGATGTTCTCTATTTTTAGGTCCTGTAGGAGAAAATCCTCGCTGTGGGGTCAAGATTTTAGACTGCTTAGGGTGAAGGAAATTCTAGGCAGGCTAGGAAGGCCTGGCCTGCCTTGGCTTGTGGAGCCTTTAAGAGGTCTCACAACCTCTTTGTTATTAGAGGGCACATGAATCATATCAGCAACTAATAATCATTTCCCTAATGATACAAATTTGTTGTTTAGTTTTCTTTGCCTTTAATTTAAAGTTTATTTTATCCAACCTTAATATCAGCCCTCAAGACCTATACAGGCCCAAAAAAGGGTTCAAGCCATTAATTGTTTAAAACACTCAAAATAATGACCTTTGAGGGAGAGGATAACTTTAAATATCTGGCTTAAAATGACAAAAACAAAGACATGTTCTTCAAATATTAAACATTTTTCTAAATAAATAAAAGAAACACAAAAATTGAAAGGCAAGAAAAAAAATAAAAAATAAGGCAAGAAAAGCAAATTCAAAGGACTGAAAGACTGGGAGATGAAGAGGCTTAAGAGGAGATGCAAGCACAACCCAAAGCAGTTCGTAATTCAGAAATCAGAAACCACAAATCCATCATTAAATCCAAATAATATTCACAAATTTCAGTGTTATTAATTACTCTCATAGGAACATAACTCCTCATCCAGATTATAAAGTGTGAGGGTGGTCCCTCAGCAGTGATGTCATGTTAACACTGCCTCTTGGGGGTTACACACATAAAACACAAGGACAAATCCCCACAAAACATGTATATACTATATACATAAACACTAAATGTTGCTTAAACAAGGCATTTTTAATAAAAAAAAATTACAAAAAAATACATGGAATTAATTAATAATAATAATTCAAAAACATTAAAAATGACAAAAAAGAAAAATATATTTAAGCCATGTGAACAAACCATGGCTTTAATGTAACACTTAATCAGTCACAGCAATGACGTCATGCGTTATGGAGTTGGGAGAACACGTGCACCGCAATGGATGCCAACACTTACAAGGCAAAAAAAGGTGGTGTCCACGAGACAGACTAACACAAAATTGCAGTATGATAATGGGAATAGAATACCATAAAAGCTAATAATAACAAAAAAATCTGCCAGGAATTTTATAAAATAAGAAAACTTTCAGACATGTTATTTCAAAGAAGACTGTCTCCTTTAATTAGTATATAGCTCAGACCGGCTAAACCTATTTATTGAATTTTGTGCAAAATTCTAATGCATCTCTCCTCTCAGATATGGAGTCTTTACTACAAAAATTGTTGTCTCAGCGTATTAAATCCCCTAATTACCGTACATAAGTAATGATGAGCCAATAGTACAGAGGAGGAGATTGACAGCATGAGCTGACAACACCGTTGCATTGGGATCAGTACAGTCAACGCAGAGGAGTCAAATTAGTGAATATATTAAATAATATATTCTAAATGGATAAGTCAATTTTTCAATTATATTCTTCCATCTAATAATATAATATACATGTGCTCTTTCTCAATCCTTTAAAATTTTACTTTCTGTTCCTCATTTATTAGCCTCACCTCATTCCCATGCACAGCTCATCACTCGACTGACATCCACTTTTCCTTTGATTGTTCAAGAGTTTAGATGTTAGAATGCAGTTTAGACTATAGTCAGAATGTATGACAGTATCTGGAACATTTCCCATATATATCTTATCATTGCTACCACCCCCAAATCTGCATGTTAACTGCATTCTGTATGGCATGGAACTAACAAAACTCCTTTTCTTTCTCCCAAACAAATTAATTTCAAGGATCTAAATTTACACTTTGTGCATCACCTTTTAAATCCTCCCTTACAAACTTGTAAAACTTACACCCTTCATGCCTCCACTACATCTTTTTTATGAAGAAACATTCAGCAGGCTGAGTTCTAAAGAGAATTATTGCCAACATGTTACAGTATATACATCTCTTTCATATATAATATTTGTAAATATAATTCCAAGTGTTACCTCTCACTGGGGCAATTGGAAGATACTTTATTGCCTGAATTTGCCCAGCTCTAATGTGATGGTGTCTTCTTAATTGATTTCAGTATATTTAAATATGTAAAAAAGACCTGGGATTTGGCAATTAACTTTTATTCGGAATAATGCAATACCTACTTTTTTCACTAAAAATACAGATCTAATCTTTATAATATTATGTGCATATTGATCAACCGATAAACAGCCAAAAACCTTTTGACTGGAAAACAAAGTGGGTCTGACATCTCAAATGGTAGTTTAAAAAATCTCATTGTACACAAATTCCTCACTTGCTTCTTTGTGGATGTTTAGCACAAGTGCCAACCTCATTACCTCCCTCTTTATGCTTTCATATTTATTCTCCAGATCTTTAATTGTGTAATAAAGCTTCTTTAACTTCCTGTTCTTCGCTTTCCTTCTTTTTTCTCACAGGAAATTTTGCATTGGCTGGAATCCTCCTTCCTTAAAAAATCAGTTTGCACGTGCCAGTCTTCTGTTAAGCTCCAAGATGCTCAGCTGCCCTCAGTGGTTTCAAAAAAGCATCCTAAATGAATCCTGGTACTTTGCTTCTCTTTACATTTTTCAATGCTTCTGTGACAACAAACGAAGACATGTAACTTGTTCATAACTGACTAATTCCATAAAAAGCCCGTTTCCAATACAGTTTTCTTCCCTTTTATGTGTCTCATCCACAAGCAGCAACAATCTTTCCCAATCTAGTCAGTAGTATTCTTTTATCATGAATAATGGGGTAAATAATGAAAGCAATTATTAAATAAAACTTCACAAGGCAAAAATATGTGAATAGAGCGCATGGGTTGAGAAGGAGGAGATTGTGTTTCACAAATAGGTTGGAATTCTATGAAGAAGCAACAAAAGGATATGATCTTAGATGTGCATAAGATGTTGTCTATCTTAAAATTCAGAAGGCTTTTGAAAATGACCCACATGAATGGCTTTTCATCAAACATAAAGAAATGGGAATACAGGGAGTAATGTGTATTTGGGTGCAAAATTGAGTTTCACGAGAGAAACTTTTTCAGAATTATAGTATGTGAGGTTAAATTGGTTTCTCTTATGGGTCAGTCCTGGTGCCATTGCTCTTTTTAATATTCAGTTCTGCTCAGTTTATTTTTTTGCAATGCTTTTCACTGAGTTGAAGGGTAGAGTGCTGTAACAAATACAGTTACAAACTTTACAATTACTATTTACATAATGCATACACATAAATTCACAGATTTGTTTAAACACACTGTAAGACAAAGCAATTCAAACTGATTAACATAAACAGAACCTAACCTTATCTATCCATTGACATTATTGTTGTCAGTTCACAATGAAGTAGAAGAAACAAACGGTCTAGACCAGCATCAAGTAAAGATGTTAGATTTTAATAGACAACAGCAGGTTTGAAAATTGAAAGTACACCTTATGAAAAGGACATAGGAGATGTGTTGGACTGGTCATTATCTACAAGCACACAGTGTACACGAGTTATTGAAAAGGCTAAATGAACTTTAAGTTATATATTACAGTGTGTGGAGTACATGTCAAGTGGGGCTATGCCTAAGTTTTATAACACACTAGTGAGGTCTCACTTGAAATACCTTTTGGAATTTTGGTCGTCATATTACAAACAAGAGAGAGCAGTGCTGGAGAATGTCCAGAAGAAAGTGACTAGGTTGATTCTGGGACTGGGACCAGAACTGCTCAGTTCACTAGGCGATGTAGGCAGCAACACCTGAGGAGCGCTGTTTATGAAAATTAAGGGGCACACACTGTAGACATTAAGGGTTGCTGTTTATGCAACTTAAGCATGCTTTATACATTTTCTTTACATCTGCACTATGAACGGCGAGGGGTGCTATTCTGGTACCTCTACCCCCGACTCAGTCCCAGCTAAGGACACTGAGGGGTGCAGTTTTGGTAACTAAAGGGGCAGGTGTCTTATACCCTTTGCCTAAGGCTCAATATGGGCTTCAACCTGGTCACTGACTGAGAAGTATGAGCTATGAGGTAAGACTGAACAAGTTGAACCATTTTATTTTAAGCAAGCAAAGACAAAGTCAAATTGTTTAAAAATATGAGGGGAATTAATGGAATGGATCCAGACTTTAAAATAAATTATTCAACAAGAACATGGGGATGCATTTTAAAACTTAAAAAGGGTAGGTTTTGTACACGTGTTAAGACTCTGTAACTATTGTCATGTGTGGGTGATGTCATTGTCGGGTTGTACATTCTCCATCACTGCAGAAGGTCAAAAACTGAGCAGGTATTAGGAATTTGGGTATTACCTGACAAGGAGCACCTGATTCAGAGGGCCAATAAAATCTAACAGAGGAGGGAAGAAAAAAGTTAAGGAGCAGCACCAGAGGAAGACATCAAAATTGCCAGAAAATCACGTTTCTTACAGGAGGAATCAGGTGAACCCGTGTTCATGTATGTAAGGCAAACCAACCAAAAGGATAACTTTTCCACTTCATTTTTTACATGGGAGAGGACCTGACAAGCCTGTATTTGGAAGTTTCTCTGTATTGAGTTATGGCTTGGCGTGACCCTTGCAATATTGAACATTAAGATAAAAAAATGAACTGTATTTCTATGGGTGGACATGCAAAGAACTTTCTTTTCCATTCAGTTAATCCTTTATGATAATTGCTGTTTGTGTATTTATGTTTATCAGTGAAGTGTTTTGTTTTGTGATCTGTCAGTGTGGGGGTTGTGTAAGAAACCAACATCTGCTGTGGGGTTAGTAGGAAAGTAGCATTGGTCACTCACACTCTGGATTTTTTAATTATTTTTTTCTATATTTTTGTCGCTCTAGTGATCAGCAGCACATTTTATAATTGTGCTGTCTTGGTGCAAGGAATGTTTACAAAGGAGCAGTAATAAATTACCAAGTAGTGTAGTAAAGTAGGACTTCAGGGACCCTTAAAACTTGACTCAAAACTTTACTCAAAGGAAAACTTAGTTGAATTGCACTGGTGAAGTCTATTGTGTTGAATACTTTGTTTTAATCAAAAGTGTCCTATTATCATAATAATGATTTGATATTCTAAGTCATCTACAGCATGTCTTTCTAACTCACACCTGTGAGACATTATTTTCATCAGATACTTAACCAAAATTCTTGATATTACATCCATGGTTTGTCCCTGCTATAGCCAGAGTAAGGCCACTTGATACCCTAAGCAGAGCCCAGAAATAGTTCCCTCTAAGCCCTTCCATTGCTGAAATGACAAGACATTAAGACTCAATAAGTTTTCAAGGTAAAATAAGAGATTAAAACTTACCTTTATGTGAAAAAATAGTTAAAGAAATAATAAAATGAAGAGTTTATCCGTCTGTTACACTAATCAGCTGATGAATTAAATACTTGGTAGACACAGACAGCTATCGCAATGAAAGCAAAACTAAGTCAGAAGCAAATGTATTATCAGATTACAAATTCATGATGAACTTTGAAATTTTAATCACTTAGATTAGAGCTAAAAATGGTTTATAAGGTCAATTACAAAGAAAGTGACTAAAGTTAAGTGTGGCAGTAAGCGTTAGGCACTTGTTATCTAGGGAAAAAATCTGTGGTGCCCCCCTCGCTCAGTTCCCTAAGAATATGCTTATTTTGCTTAATGGTTCATTCAGGTCTGGTTCCTGCCTTGTGCAGAAATTGGTGGCAGAAATTTTTCAAAATAGCAGCCACTTCTATTCCACACTAACAACATTAACAGCTAGAAGCTAAAAGTTACTGTGGAATGCAGCATATCTAAACTACCTTGGAAATAAAAAAGTAAGCTGCTGCAAAAATAATGAGACCATGCAATGATAGGGACAAATTCCTACAGTGGGCGTAGGAAAAGAAAAAGGAAGCAGAAGAGGGAGGATGCAAATGTGGGGCTTAAAAGGTCTTTTGAGTGGTTTGTTTTTAAAGGAGGAATGAAGGAGAAAAGGACATGGGTAATGATCTCAATGTTAAGGATGGCAGTAGGACACCTGAAAGTAAAGATGGTGTTAGCATTAACAACAACTACACATGTCCAGTTAGGTAGTTATTTCATTACCTCAATGCCATGCCCCATTTGCACCAACACTCCATGCAAGAATCCCACAAAGCATTTCCCACAGCAACTCCACCCTCTATGACACCATTCCTATCCTACGCCTCTCTAACACCTTGAGATGGTCCTGATCACCAGCTCCACTTCACCTAATTTTCCCATCAAACATCCTAAAACTTCAATCCTTAAACTTTCTTTTATACATTTACAGTTACTCACCATCTCTATTTCCTTCTTTTCTTGCTAAAATTGATTCCTTAGAAAGTTGGCAAAGAAAAACTGGTAGTCCACAATAAGTAAAAGGCTCAGCAGGGGAATATTACTCTTATTAAGGGGTATTTGGATCATGGTTTTATTTAAGGATACTTAAAAGATCAGACAACTGTATAACTTGTTGAGGTATTATTTTTTCAATTGGATCACGGGCAACTTGCTCAGGATCAAGCAGAGAATAAGACATGGTGGATGGAACTGCATCCTTGTGGTCTAGAAAGGTAACCTTACCAGTACACCACCCTGGAGGAGTCCACACTGGGGATAGCAGAACCTCACGTAGTGATTGTTCCAGTGGTAACCAGGGAACAGAAAAGAAGACAACCTGAACATTCATCGTAATTGAAAAATCAAAAGCAGGCCCTTGCAAGTGGCCATTGTGTCTGGGCAACCATTGCTGAAAATGGCAGCAACTGCTAAAAACAATAATAAAACACAACCAAACAACAATTAATTTTAACCTTAGTGAAAATCAACTTCTATAAACAGAATAACAATATATCTGGATTCATATTCAAAATGTACAAAAAGGAAAAATGTGTTAATATCTTAAAAAAATCAGAAAAGTCACAACAGTGTTAGTGAGAAGATAACCACAGCATTTGCCATGGGTGCCATGAAGAGGTCATCCCAAACTGACAGGTGGACAGAATACTAGGGCGACATAATGGTAGAAGTGTGATTCTGTTATGATCACAGATTAAACAGACAAAAACAGTCTTTTCAGAAGCGCCTTTCAGGTTCTTTTTGTAAAGTAAAGGAAAATGCCTAGGAAACATAGCAGAGCAGCCAACTTGAGACAAAGAGGTGGTCAGAATTCAGAAAGAGGGTCAAATGACAAATTTAAAATGTGAGTTCAAATTTAAGGTTAAGAAATAAAGGAAAGACTCTTTCACTGAAATGTAAAAGAAGTTTTGTTTTGTAAAGAAAGAGCTTTCAGTACACAAATTGTAAGGGGGCAAATTGTTATTGGCATATTAGCGTGCCCAGGGACTATTATGAACACTACAACAACCAGGAGATGATGTACAAAGATAGAAACGTGGGCTACAACAGCATGGGATCAAACTTGTACAAACTTGTACTTTGATGACAACGTTACTCAAAGCCAAAACCAAAAACTCAATCATACCACTGCAGCCAATTTGGAAAAGAATCTATACGAGGATGATTTTTATTGAAAATTCAATATCTACTTAGGGATATAACATAGTGTTATCACCACCATATTTATAATGGTACTACCGTTATGTTACTAGTGAAATGATCACAGCCACGATACAGTTCAAGACACCATCAAATAAATAAAGAAATAAGATGGCAAAGAAAATGAACTTTGTCAATTCAGCTTCTAGCAAAATATATTGCTTGTGGAGTGTAAGAAAGGCGCTATATAGCGCCCGGCACAAACTACACAAAGGCATGTGTACAATAACACAGGCTTTTATTTATCTTCAGCTGGAGGGCACATCTTCCCTGTAATCCCCCCAGCCACAACACAGCCTCAAAAGCCCTTAAAGAGGTAAACCAATACCACAATCCTTCCTCTGGTGCCAACAATCCTTCCTCTGGCACCAACAATCGTTCCTCTGGCACCACCACTCCAATCAGGCAACCTCGTCCTCTTCCTCCCAATTCGGGCTCCTTGAGTGGTGGTGGTTGGCCCTTTTTATAGCCCACCCGGAAGTGCTCCAGGTGCTTGATCACCTGTGCCTAATTGCATTTCCGGGCGGGGCTGTAGAGATGTCCATGTGGGCTCCGGGATCCATGCAGCACACCCTGGCGGCCAACCCGATCCCCACAGGGTTGGGGAGAACTCCATCTCCCCTGAAACCCTGCGAGAAACTGAGGCACCATCGTCAGCCAGGGAGGCTGCCACCAAGCGTCCCGGGGGAGGTAGTGAGATGTCCATGACTGCTCCCCCGGAACATGTGCAGAAAGGGCATGTGATCCGGCCTCCCGACATAATATGTAGAAGGGACGTCCCGGCCGGGCATGGGACCCAGCCGCCTGCCACAGGAGAAAAAGAATACTTGTGTGCAAAAATCATAAAATACACAATAACATACTCATAAAAATGTCTAATATTACATACAATACATCACATGGCCACCAATGCGAATAATGATAGTAAAGAACATGCCTGGAACCATGCAAAGATAATCACATAATGACAATGAACTTCCAAAAAAAACACACAATACATCAGAATAATCATAAAATAATTAAAGTATTAGAAAACAAAGTACAAATGTATATATGCGAAGTACAAAACTGAAAACTAAGTGGTTCCAAAACCTTGACTACAACAGACTCAATTAGAGGTAGGTGTGGTTGTACTGTGTATAAAAATAATTTTTCAGTATGTGTATATGTGTCATGTTATTTGTATTAATTTTGGTTGTATTCTGTCTTTTCAATCCATTTGTACATACTGCATTTTTTGGTGTTTCCTATTGCTTACCTGTTCCATTATTGTGATGTTGACATCATTGCATCATCATTTTGGTTTGAGTTACCATCACAAGAATGTTCAGGTGCAGTTTTCCCAACCATGGCCAGTTTGTGGAGCTCGCTATCTAGAGTCCAATATGTGTTGATAGCCTTGGACATATATGAAACACATAAGGGAATCTGATTTTCTTAGGGCACTGAATTTTTCACTACATAGTCCCCCCAAGAACCTTCTGCAAGATGCATGCCTGCCTGGTGTAGGCGAAGGTCCACGTCACATGTGTTTTTGGATGTTTCATTACATACATAGATAGTTTTGTTAATAAAGTGAAAACTCCAGTTTGTACAGAGATCATTTTCATTTAAAAACATTGAAGTGTAGATGTAGCCTAGAACTGGGAAGTATGACCATATAATTTCCGGTTCTTAAATCATTTCACTGACTTATGTTTTATAACTCTCCTTCTAACATACACATCGTTTTTATGATCTGGGTTTATTTTTATTTTTTCCTGACTTCATTCTACATTGCTTCTGGTCTATTTTCTTCCCTTTTTGGGTTTTGAGACACAGAATTCAGTTTTATCATTTGTATCTATAAAGCAAAATTATTCAATAATGTTAAATTATTTTTACATCTTTGGCAACACCATATTTGTTTGGATATGGACACCTCAGGTTGTTCTATTTGTTACAACTTCCCAGTGCATGGATGGCCGAAAGTGCATGTTGCATGATACTAAGAGTCAGCACTGTAAATTTCACTTTGGCTTGTGCATTTTTTTTTACTTAACTTTAAAAGCTTCATGTGGTTCATATTCTTGACTATGATTAAATGATTGTTTTGGGGTTTGCTTCAAGATAAACTTGATTTTTGCGATTGAAACATGGCTTGGTAAATGACAATGTGTCCTATTTTGTTTTTTTTAACTTAAAAAACGATTCATCCTCTAATAAGCAGGAGTGTCATTAATGCCTTTGCTCCATCTCTCCTTTCCAGACATATTTAGCCTCCCCAAAGGACATACATTACTCTAAAGACAGAATAAGGTGATAACAGGATGGAATCAGGAGAAGGAACTTAATACTAATAACATGCTAAGGTCGCAAACAAGAAAATGAGATTCAAATAAACAATGGCTAGGACTTAGAAGTGGTCCCCTGTGGTAGATCAGGCTCTGAGATACTGCTTTGGAACTACAGACTGGGATATACTGCTGGGGTCACATAGTGAGAACATTGGAGGCTGTTGACTGCACAACTGATTACATCAACTTCTGTATGGACATTGTAGTTCCAGTAAGAACAGCATGCTGCTATGCTAACAACAAGCCATGGCTTACAAGTGACATCAAGGGCCTTTTGAACCAGAAGAAAAAGGCTTTTAAAGGCGGTGACCAGCATGAGCTCAAGCGCGTGCAGAAGGAACTCCAGCTCAGGGCAGCGAAGGAGCAGTACAGGAGAAAGCTGGAGCAGAAATTGCAGAATAACAGCATGAAGGAAGTGTGGGCTGGGATGAAGATCATTACTGGCTGCAGCTCGAAGCGGGGTGCCACCATCGAGAGAGAAGTGGAGAGAGCAAACCAAATGAACAACTTCTTTAACAGGTTTGACCACCCTAACCCACTCTCACCTCGGAGTACTTCATCCTCCAACCATCCTTCTACTGATACCAGCATAAGTGGGACATCCCCACCCACAATTACAGCAGCACAGGTGAGCAGAGAGCTGAGGAGACTTTGTGCCAGCAAAGCAGCGGGTCCAGATGGTGTATCGCCATGACTGCTAAAGCCCTGTGCGTTGGAACTGGGAAGTCCTCTACAGCGCATCTTCAACCTGAGTCTGGAACAAGGGAGAGTCCCGAGGCTTTGGAAAACATCTTGTATCACCCCAGTCCCAAAGGTGTCACGTCCTAGTGAGCTGAATGACTTCCGGCCTGTTGCTCTGACGTCATATGTGATGAAGACCATGGAGCGGCTGCTACTTCACCAACTGAGGCCACCAGGTCTGCCACGCCCTTGACCCTCTGCAGTTCGCATACCAGGAGAAGGTGGGAGCGGAAGATGCCATCATCTATATGCTACACTGATCCCTCTCCCACTTGGACAGAGGCAGTGGTGCTGTAAGAATTTGGACTTCTCTAGCAACTCCAACACCATCCAACCTCTGCTCCTTAGGGACAAGCTGACTGAGATGGGAGTAGACTCACACCTGGTGGCATGGAACTTGGACTATCTTACAGACAGACCTCAGTATGTGCATCTTGGGAACTGCAGGTCTGACATTGTGGTCAGCAACACAGGAGCGCCACAGGGGACTGTAATTTCTCTGGTCCTGTTCAGCCTATATACATCAGACTTCCAATACGATTCAGAGTCCTGCCATGTGCAAAAGTTCGCCAATGACACTGGTATTGTGGGCTGCATCAGGAGTGGGCAGGAGGAGGAGTACAGGATGCTAATCAATGACTTTGTTAAATGGTGTGACTCAAACCACTTACACCTGAACACCAGCAAGACCAAGGAACTGGTGGTGGATTTTAGGAGGCCCAGGCCCCTCATGGACCCCGTGATCATCAGAGGAGACTGTCTGCAGAGGTTACAGACCTATAAATACCTGGGAGTACAGCTGGATGATAAATTGGACTGGACTGCCAATACTGATGCGCTGTGTAAGAAAGGTCAGAGCCGACTATACTTTCTTAGAAGGTTGGCGTCCTTCAACATCTGCAATAAGATGTTGCAGATGTTCTACCAGACGGTTGTGGCGAGTGCCCTCTTCTACGCGGTGGTGTGCTGGGGAGGGATGAATTTCCCCTTGGCATTAATAAAGTATCTATCTATCTATCTATCTATCTATCTATCTATCTATCTATCTATCTATCTATCTATCTATCTATCATCATAAATCAAGAGACACAGCGACAGACTCAAAAAACAGAATAGATAGATAGATAGATAGATACTTTATTAATCCCAAGGGGAAATTCACATAATCCAGCAGCAGTATACTGATACAAAGAAACAATATTAAATTAAATAGTAATAAACATGAAAAGAATTAAAATAAAATTAATGTTCGCATTTACTCCCCCGGGTGGAATTGAAGAGTCGCATAGTGTCTGTCAGTGGAACAGGACAGTGACAAAAGTCTGAATATTTCACATAGCCTAAGCCAAAACTCAACATGGAAATCAAATTTGAAGAACAGAACATAATTTGTTGTCAATGACACAAAAGTTTTATGTTTTGAATTAATCATAAACTCAGACAGTAAAGGAGCATATGACATTAATCTTTATGCCGTCATGGTAATTATGCCACACAACACATTCCCGGATGTCTTTCATAGCAAAAGACTGGCAACCCTGTATTATAAACATCAAACAATGGTGGCAAAACGATACTAAACACAAAATAGCACCTACATCCAGGCCTGCCTGCATGAGTTTATCCTGTAATTGACTGCCACCTATCCAGGAAGGGTTCCTACCTTGCTCCAGATAGTGCCAGGCTTCTGCTTCCTATAACCCTAAATTGAATCAATCAATTTAAACATTGAACAGATTTGTCTGGCGCCTACTCATTCTACCTACCTATGGAGATACTTTCGATTCACTACATACCTCGCCTTTGACAGGATGGATACTCCAAAATTGCCCAGTGCCAGTGGCTAGTGGCTATGAGTCTTTGAATGTTTGAGCTTTTCTGCATCATGCCTGATGCTGCTAAGCATATGCTGAAAAAATAGTTGGATTGACTTTGAAGAAATTAAGGTTTAAAGTTTGCATTAGTAAATGTTTCATTTTAAACTATTTTTTTTGGAAATTGGTAAAATATAACATTCCTGAATTTCTGTAAGTGAGTAAAAAGGCACTTTTTAAAAAATTTTAATTATTCCTTTTTTTTTTAAAATGGATCCATCTATATAAAAGGCATGGCTCAAAACAAGGAGTGACCACTCATGACTGACAAAGGTTTCTCATAACTGACCTTAATGATTTATAACTGTTCAACAGAATAATCAAACTTATTTTTCTTTAAGTATTATTTTTCATTCTAAGTATTTAGAAATTTTTAAGAAAAACTAAAATGCACTGAGCTTTCTTCATTCAGGGAAGGTTGGTAGAGACCCATCAGTATTGACAATACTTTGTATTCTTCTGAGAAGATTTGGAAAAGTGAATAAAATCATTTAAAAGTCTTCAGTCCTTTCATGTTGCTGCACAGTCACATGCACACACACAGACACTCAATGGAGTACAGTACAGTACATTGCAGATCTCTGTTGGCATTCACCATGCTGGCCCAGATACGGTGACTAATCACAGCATTGTCACTTTGTACAAAACTTAGTGCCTCCAATTATGGAGGCTTTTTCATTCTTCTAAAAAGCAGAGTTACGTCAGTAACTGGCTAACGATCCCTGGCTTTTCCTCACATATCCACGTGCCTATAGAAACTGTCTGCTCCATGCATGGGTGATTATTTGGAGAAAAGCACCAAGAATGGCAGAACCCAAAAGCTCTGTCCAAATTAGCTTCCTGCATAGTGCATTGGTGAATTAGTTCCAGGCTCTGATCAGTACTTGATATCAGCTTCTTTGTCTCATTATGTGCCATGAAGAATCCTGATTCTGACAGGCATACAATAGCTTTGTCTGTGTCCATTTTTAATTCACCATTTTAAGTGTCTGGCAACTTTTCAAATTCCTGTCAACAGTATATTCTAATTAGTGCTGACCACCAGTTCTTTTAAATAGTTTATATTAGACAACCGTTTTTTTTCTTTTAGCTCACTCAATGTTATGATTCAGTCAGGGTGTTATCCTTAACTCAAATGTGCTTTTCTTGTTTGTAATCTTTTTGCTCTTTTCTAAATGTTATCTGGCATTTTGAGCCAATGGTTATGTTTTTGTTCTTGTTATTTCGCATTTTGTTTATTGAGCATTGTAATGTTTGTTAATTATTTTGCATTTAATATATGTATTAGTTTTCTAATGTATGTACTGTATTTAGTATTGTGCCCTGTCCTTTTCAGTGGGGCCTCAGGGGGCGGGCCACCTAATGCTGCATCAGGGGCACTTGCACCCAGCAGTACTGAAGACGATTTGGCATTGAAATTTGTTCCAGTTTATCAATTGTTCTTTCTTTGATTATGGATTTTCTGTTTTTGATCCCCTAATATTGATTTAAGTTGCTGCATCAGGCTTTTGTTTTTGGCTTTTATTATTTAACTAAGCAATCCTATTTTTTCTTCCTTTTTTTAACCTCCTGCCTTGGATTTTGTTCAAGTATTTTTGAATTTGCTTAATAAGTATTTAATTATTAAAGACATTTTATTTAGTTTTATTTCTTTTTTTGGCCAGAGGCTTTTTTCTGGGATTTTCAATTTGATAATTGTGATTTCTAAGCCTTTATACTACATTTGAGGTTGTGCAGGCTGTATATCTACCTCTTGAGTTTAAAGCCAGGTTGTCTGAGGTGGTCTAGTTTTTTGTTGTGGACTTGTGATAGACTACAGGTATACCTTCCCCCTCCTAATACCTCTCCAAACAGGGATCCAGGTTCAGAACAATTTTATTGCACATTAAACAGTAAATCATATAAAAACTCTAAACTACATCTTCTAACACACCCTTAAACCCAAGTACCCAT
The DNA here is from genome assembly GCF_016835505.1 of Polypterus senegalus. Taxonomy (NCBI): domain Eukaryota; kingdom Metazoa; phylum Chordata; class Cladistia; order Polypteriformes; family Polypteridae; genus Polypterus; species Polypterus senegalus. Next base: position 98,974,638 of record NC_053164.1, read on the forward strand.
CTACCTCACTTGCACATTTATATGAAACTATTTACATTATTTGTTCCTGCTTCAAATAGTGTATTTTTTTCATTGCACATTCCATCAGCTGTGCCTCATTGTTTCCATGTACAGTAATCCCTCCTCGATCGCGGGGGTTGCGTTCCAGACCCCCCCGCGATAGGTGAAAATCCGCGAAGTAGAAACCATATGTTTGTGTGGTTATTTTTATATATTTTAAGCCCTTATAAACTCTAACACCCTGTTAACATTATTAGAGCCCACTAGACATGAAATAACACCCTTTAGTCAAACGTTTAAACTGTGCTCCATGACAAGACAGAGATGACAGTTCTTTCTCACAATTAAAAGAAAGCAAACATATCTTATCTTCAAAGGAGCGCCGTCATAAAGGAGCGCGTCAGGAGCAGAGAATGTCAGAGAGAGCGCTCGCAAAGAAAAGCAAACATTTAAAAAATCAATACATGCTTTTAAGTATACAGAAGCACCGCGATAAAGCGGCATTTTGTAGAAGAGGGTCCGTGTCCTCTGTGCAAACAGCCCCTCTGCTCACACCCCCTCCGTCAGGCAGAGAGAGCGAGAAAGATAGAGAGAAGCAAACAAGCACAGCGCGGGAAGCATATCTTATAGCATTGAGGAGTTTTAGTTAATATATAATACATGCTCTGATTGGGTAGCTTCTAAGCCATCCGCCAATAGCGTCCCTTGTATGAAATCAACTGGGCAATCAAACTGAGGAAGCATGTAACCTAAATTAAAAGACCCATTGTCGCAGAAAGCGGCGAACCAGCGAAAAATCTGTGATATATGTTTAGATGTGCTTACATTTAAAATCCGCGATAGAGTGAAACCGCGAAAGTCAAAGCGCGATATAGCGAGGGATTACTGTATAGATATCTACATATCATTGGAGACGTCACAGTTGCTGCCATCCAATGGTATTCATTTTGTGAATGTGTGACCAATTGAGTCAGAGCTAATGACCCAGAAATGTGAGGTGGTACTTACCAACCTTGTGATTCAGCTTATTTGGAGGATATCTCATAATTGATACATCATACAATAATGCTCATTGACTTGTTTTGATCAGGAGAATAGGTACTGATGAGTTACATGTAGGTTTTTGCTGTTGTTTTGTGAAGTAATATGCAAGAACACATGAAAAATCAGAAGAGTGGTGTAATGCTGTTTCCAGTTTTCATCCTATAGCTCGCATTTGCTCGGTCGGTGGAAGAGTTCATCACATTGGTTCAAATCTCTTGGTCGATACTTTTTAATTGATGCACAACACTTGAGTATTCCTTATACAGAATAATTACTATGATTTTTTCAAATATTTTTTGTGACAATTTATGAAACACCACAAGTGTGGTTTCATATCCAAATAAAAGGCAACCGTAAATATTGTAACAATTTGATTACTAGTAGTGTGAATTCAACCCCGTCACTTGCAAACAAGGTATTGTTTGGGTTGCTGTGTGGCATAGTTCACCTGTCTGATATGGTAAAAGATTTTTGAAGGATCGCTCAGCCCAGTACTGGGCTGCTCAGGTTATAAGAGGGTAGGTCTACACTTGAAATAAAATTGTAATGAGAAGTTCATTATAGAAATGTTTTTCTCACCAAACGTATACATGGAAATATGATTTTTTTAATATTTCTGGAACATTTCTGTGCAGTTCTAATGTTAAAATGTTCTAAGGAAATGTAAAACACAAGACATAGAAGGATGATCTTTTCTTCTGTTTGTGTGTTCCAAAACACCTATGTTACTTGTAAGCACTTTGCTAAAAACAAAATCAAACCTGTTTGAGTTGTAGACAAGTTGTAGTGAGTTGCTGGGTATGTCACATTATGGGATTGAATTTACAAGATCACACCGCTGACTACCTTCAACTCACTAAGATTATGTAAATGAATGCTAACCCTGAAAATCGATGGAAAAGTCTACTAATGTGACGATCTTAACACAAACAAAGGCTTTGTTAACGTTTTGTCAGTAAGTGACACTCACTGTCTTGCTAAGATCAAACACAGCCATTGCTAAGATGACAGTGCGTAGCAGTAACTGACAAATCATTGCCATTTAGGTAGCTGTTATCACTGGTGCTTTTTAAGTGTAAATGGTTTATAGTGTCATTATTGCTATGTGTACAGAGTACAGTTAATTTTTTACTTGAATGTGCTAATCAATATGCAAAATGTCACCACTTTCTAGCACCATGTTTAGAAGGAATGACTACCTTACCTCAAAACTTCTGCCTTTTGTACCAGAAAAATCTCAGAGCAACATCAGCATTTTAGGAAACAATTCCAAAATAATTTTAAGATATTCTTAAAATAAGATATCTTACAGACCAAATTTAAATATATATATATATAATGCCTCAGGAGCTCTGTATAGCATGTGTCCTGTTCTGCTGCTGTTGAACTATTACATTTAAAATGACTTGCAAAGTTACAGACCAGCATAGATGGAAAAATAACCGTTCATGCAACATATGACTTGCAAGCGTCATCCAGGGAATCCATCCTCCTTATGAAACTGCCACCAATCATCAGCCATCACCTTCGGAGCATTGCTGATGATCTATATCTGGGGGGGGGATTGTTCTTCCCTTGTAAACCATCTGCAGCCCCTTCTCATTCGGTAGTATCATACTTCACGACCCAGTGCAGCCCAAGTTCAGACATCATACAACCCATAGTTTAAAAAAAAAACCCTGCCCTAATTTTCTACTTTCTACCACACTACATTTTATTTCATGTATCTACAGTTCAAAATCTACCCTTAACGACTTTCCATATGTGTTTCTGTGTTTATGTTGAACGCATTTTAAGGTAATATTCTGCATTCACTGTGCTATTTGCTTTCATAGTTTTAAACACTTCAGTTATGTCACCTCTTAATCTCCTTTTCTTTAAACTAAAAACTCCTTCAATCTTTCCTCATAATGCATCCTCCGCAGTTCTGGAATCAGGCTAGTTGCTCTTCTTTGGAATTTCTCCAGTGCTGATATTTGTTTTTTGTAGCCTTAAAGCTGCACACAGTACTCCAGATGAATCCTCACTCGTGTGTTATAAAGCTTCTGCATAACCTTCTTTGACTTGTACTTCACACATTGTGATATGTAACCTAACACTCTGATAGCCTTCTTAGTGGCTTCTGTACACTCTTTGGATGTACTGTAGATAGTGAACAGCTCTCTATGACTATCAGGTCCTTCTCATTGGGTGAACATGGAATTTTCAAACCTCACATTGTGCATTGAATTTAAGATATTCTGAGGATACATCTGCAAAACAAAGCTGTTGAATCCTGTGTTCAGTTCACTTTGTTTGTAAAAGAATGCAGATTTATGTAACGTAGGGATGCAGAGTGTCAAATGTTGAAGCAGGTGTTAATTTTTACTCTTAAGTAGCAATTCCACAGAATGTATTGTAAGCATCCACTAGAACACAGTCACAGTTATTGCTTCAGGGCACCATTGGTTGATATTTATCTTTATGCCGTACGTTCTTCTTGTTTGAAGGTCCAGCTGCCTGTTTCTCTGTTTCTTTTACCTTCTGCCAGAAGAGATGAGCAACCACAGCAGGCAAGAGCCATGTGTGCATATATGTGTGGGAGTATGCAACTCAATGTGCTTGTCTCAGCCCGCATGGCTGTGAATGAATGTGTGTTTATGTGTGTGGGTGTTTGGTACAGTAAATGATAGCAGCACAGCAACGTTTATGACACATCTTCTATTTTATTATATTTAATATAGGGCTTGTTTATTTAAGTACAAACTAGTAACAGTTTTGAAACATAGTTTGGTACAGTGACCCAGAAATCACATAATTTATAAAAGACATTTACAAAGAATTATTTTTTAATTCACGCTTTGAGTTTTGACATGATTTATGACAAATGTGTTCTTGGATGGAAACAGACAGTATTGCACCCCGTCTACCTCTGACTAAGCCGATTGTCTTCAGTGTTTGCCTTGGAAAGTATCTTTTCCATTCTTGGCCTGGACAGCAAAATAAATTGAAGCACAGAAGCCAGCATTGAGTGAATAATTAAGATTATCTGTATTGCACCTCTTTTTTCAATGTAGCTCATGTCTTGAAATGTTGCCTATTGCATTTGAGCATCTAGCCGGTGTTCACACAAATCTCAGTGCTTGAACTACCGTTGAATCTGTCTGGACTAAAATCTCATACAAATGTTCCAGCAGCTTGCCTGAAATGTGTTGCATTTAACAAGCAGACTCCAGCCATGTTTAAACTTAGGTAAGGAACCACATGATTCTTATCACTGCGTACAGCTACACAAAATCAAGCCACGTCTCTAGCATGTCACCTTCAAGGCACATTATTTTCATGTCCAACTGCTTAACATACTGGAGGCCATTATTAAAAAAAAAAAAAATCTTGACCATTCAGATAAGCCAGAGAATGGCCATTCTTCCTATCTATTTTTCAGAGATCTGCAAGCACACAATCTCACATCCTCTGCTGTTAGGTGCATATTGCCATTTAACACCGAGCACTCCCAGTTATTACCACCCAAGCTGAGATACAGCCAGGTCAGGGTTAGTGTTTTCAGCTTCCTGAAAGACATGGCTGCTATAGCTTCACCACAGTATTTTATTTATTTATTTTTACAAGTTCAGAGTGGGTTAAATTTCAAAGTAAAATGATCTGATATAATTTAGGCCTTCGATCAGGTTCAGGCAGAATAACTAAATTTCCAGAAATACAGACTGGTTGTCAGGCACTTACTTCTTGTCTCAAACAATGTAGCTAATGAGCTGTCTGCCAGGCAAATTTTTCCACACTTTTTGTAAACTTTTTTTTTTCTGTGGTCCTGTTCACAAGAATCTAGCAAAAATGAACAAATTCTGTATAAATTTCTTTTGCGTTTTTCTCATTTGTTTTCATAAAAAATGATTCAGAGAAAGATTTGTCATCTTGTTCTCATCTTTCAATAGAAAACGGAATGTGTAAATGTCACTGCTAACATGTGTCACTCTGGAGAGATTGGTCATGTCCTGTTTCCACTTCCCAGCCTAATCTGCAAGTATAAACTGTGCAGTTTAGAGAACAGCATGTCTCCCCAGGCTGAGATCAGTAAAGATGGGCTTAAAAAATTCATTCTTTCAATTTGGCTGCAACACCACCAACGTCTAAAAAGCTGTGTTATTGATTTTTTATAGGCAAGGTTTGCAATTTTTTCTTTCCTGAAAATCTACAAAATGTCCGACTGACTTGTCTTTTTGTTAGATTTTGCCCATTAAAACAAAATGAATCCTACAGTCTATCAATATATTTGGACAAGCTCCAAAATTCAAATGAGCCATTGCATGTTGTTTGTAGAATGAATTTCACGTAAGGGGAGGAACAAGATTTATGTTTTAATGACCTGTTCTGAGTTAGAAAACATCTTTATTTTAATCTGTCCCTATTTTAACATACTGTTGTAACAGATTTTCACCCCTCCTGCCCACATATTGTTCTCCTTCTGGATTTGAACCTGCAACCTTTCACTCTCCAGCAGGAAGAGAAGAAGGACTGTTGCAGTAGTTTACTTATTTGGTACAAAATGTGTGCATCTCATTTGCTACTAATCACAGTAATGCATTTTCTTCTTTCTCAATAAGTACCTTGACTCCTTCCAAAGAAATAAAAATATATTCATTAGCAACATGTAAACAAACACACTGACATAATTGGTCCTTTGTTTTCTGAAGAAATTACTAATTGTGCTGTAAAAACCAACAACATATTTCTTTCTTGCAGTACACAATCCCTATTTTTATTTCAGAATTTATTTTGAAAATATCACTCTCTAATGTCTAATACAAAATAGTAGAAACCACATATAAACAGCTTGTGCAGAGCCCCGAATATTGACACTGTGGATGACAAATTTGCCAATGAGAATTACAAAAATAAGAAAAAAGGTTTTATGTTTGTCTTTCCATTTAACCAACATCAATCTTGAACAACACCATCATTTGGAACAAATATAGATACTTCAACACTTCATATGTAAAGTTAATTGCTTATTTGTCAGGGATTGAATGACAGGATATAAGTCAATGGGCAGTCCTGACAGAGACCATTTGTTGATGGGGTAAGCACCAGTAAAAGAAAAACTATGGTGAGAAGGACGGGGCCTAATATGTGGCCATGACCAGTGTCAATACAGAGCACTTTTTGGACAGGCAGTCGATTCCCTCAAGGCACCAGAAAGCATTACCAGGAATTCTGATAGAAGGGCAGGACACCTATTGCATTCTCCAGTCCACTACGGTAGGTGGCTTCAAGGAGATCTACAATGTTGTGGCTGCCATTTACTAGCCCTGAACTAACCCAGGATATCTGGTCCTTTAAACATATAGAATTGGGAGTGCAGTAACATCTAGGGCCATCGGAGGGCATGCTCACAAGATGGTTCCTTCAGACTGTGACTCTAGTCTAGGGGCCTTTCTTCAAAAGGAACTCCTTGAAGAGATTTTAAAAAAGGGCCCTACTGAGTTAACAAATGAGAGCTTTAGTTGGGACAAAAGCTCATCAGTCAGGGAGGTAATGCAGCCACAATTTTCTGAGGAAGCAAGAAAGAATGTGAGGCCCTTGAGAGAACTCTTTTTGGAGGAACGTCAGTGGGCAATAGGCTAACTGATCTCACCAGTGAGATATAATGTGAGACGGTCAGATCTGAGAGCTCATGGGAATTGCCCGGTTTATTTTTATTATGATAAAGTTAAAACCTTAAATTAACTTAATTTTTGTTAAATAAATAAAATATATATTTTTTTTAAATATTTGGAGGTCTGCAGCTTGGAATGTCAAACAGAGTTGCTCCTCATCATTTAGATATTATACTGCATATATATTTCAATCTATCTGTAATTTTATATATATATACACATATACAGTATATATAAATTCTATATATGTGTATATATATAGATATACATGCTTACATACAAAATATAGAGATTTACTGTATACATATATAGCATAATACTTATCCACTCATGTAAAAAAGTAAGTACACCTATTTTAAATTCTATGGTTTTATAATACTAACAATCATCTAGTCCAACACAAAGTCCTAAAATTAGGTAACTTTAATTTCAAATGACCCTTAGCTGATTTAATTTTCTCATTTTTTTATTTACTGCAACATGCATGTGCAAGAGAGTACACACTTTCTGATTTCACCTCATTTGCAAGGTCTTAATATCTAGATGTTTCTAACCAAGTGCATTTCTTTGTGTTTACTCAGTAATACCATTTCTCTATAAAAGCTGACCTTCTCTCAGTCCAGTTTGCAGCATTTCACTTTGTAGCAGCTGTAATGGGCAACTGGGATTCTTACCCAGCAGGGACACCTTTGCAAGGGAAGGACCAGGGCAAGGAGCTTAGCTTGCACGGGGACAGGATGATAGAGGGCATCCCCCTGGCGTAATACGGTGCCATGGGTTTGGAGTATGGAAGCTCAACCCTGATGGGACCGGTGGCCATTGCCAGGGGGTGCATGGACAAGAGCTGAGCCCTCCTCTGCAGGACTGCCCTCACACCCAGAAGTACAGCCGGAAGGAGATTGTGGAACACCTGGAGCACTTCCAGGTGCTCTATAAAAGGAGCAGCCTCACTCCATTCAGAGGGCAAGAGCTTAGAGGAGGTGGATGAAGCTTGCGGGAGGAGGAATAGAGGCGGAGAAGACACAGAAGAGAGAGAGAAAGGAAGAAAGTCTTTATAGTCACTGTGCTTATTGTACTGTGTTACATAGGTGGGAAACAAGACAAGCGCCTCCCCATGTATAATAAACCTGTTTGTCGTATGCTGAACTTGGGCTCTGTCTTTATTGGATCAGTTTGTTTGGGGAGCTGTATTCCCCCTGGTGGAAACACAGCACAATGTCAAGGACAAAAGACATCTGAAACAAACTTAGAAAAGCAATTGTTCTTGCTAATCAAGCTAGGAAGGATGAGGAGGTCATTTAAAAAAAAAATCTGAGGTTTTTATTCTGCAAAGAGAAGGACTTCGGAAAACACTAAAGGCACCTAACAATCTTGTAAGGACTGGGTGCTCCAACATGAGATCATTCAAAGATCAGACCGAAATGACACTAGAAAAGGTAATGCAAAAAGACCAATGACCACATCAAGAGTTCTACAAGCCTCTGACAACACATTAATTGTTACAAAACTCAAAAAGACTTAAGAAGTATGGCTTTCATGGTACGGTAGTCAGGAGAAAGACCCTTCTATGCCAAAATGACACTGTAGAATGGTATAGTTTTGCAAGACAGAATCTAAATAAACCACGAGACATTTAGAAAAATATCTCCAGCAAAGACAGAGCAAAGTTGAGTTGTTTATCTGTTAGGTACAACGGCATCTTTGGCAAAACCCAAATGCAGTGTATAGTCACAAGAACCCCATAACCGCATTGATGAAGGAATAATGATTTCGAGTTGTTTTGAAGCTGTCAGAACAATTATTGATTCCACAATGAACTATATTTTATTCAAATTAGTATCTATTTTCACAGGGTGAAAAGGATGGGCACACCAGTAAATCAACAGATGGCTAAAAAGTCACAGGAATGAAGAGTATGGAGTGGTCAAGTCAAAATCCACATCTCCACATAGTGGAGATGCTGTTCTGGGAATTGAAGGGTGCCGTTCAGCTAAACAACAGCAAGGAACAAAAGCAAGTAACCAAAATTTGTCTAATGAGAGAGATAAACTCCTACAGAAAATGATTGCTTTAAGTTATTGCTGCTACAGATGGCTCTACAGGTTATTGAATTGTGGGGAGTACTTACTTTTTTTTTTTTCTAATGGCTTCGGGATTTTATCTTATTTATTTGTTGGAAAAAAAAGTGATAAAGTAAGTCTGCTATATATTGCTTGTCACCTAAAGTGAGATTTATCTAATTTTAGGACTTGACGATGACTGAATAATTGTTCTTTATGTCTAGATGTGTAAAACCATAGAAAGGAGGTTGCATTTACTTTTCCTATGACTTTATATATAAAGAGTTGTTCAAAAAGGAAAAATACAAAGCCTTTTATAAATAAGATAAAAATATGAAAGAGTACTTTGTCTCCCAGTCAAATATGCATTGTTTCAATCTATGATCACATTTTTATACAAACGTCTTATAAACGTTAATATTTGATGAAATTATATAATGAAGATTGAGCATGTGGTTATTCTCATATCATTTGCTTGCCAAGTGTTGTCCTGCAAGTTCTTTTTTCAGCTTTCACAATTCACCATGTGCTAAGGCAGGATTGTGAGCAGGATGCTTCGAGATTTTTATTTGAATTTCCACTCTTTTACATAAATGCCTTCTGATTTTTCACCTTTATCCTGTAAGCACCCAAAGCCTTTGAAGAGTAACAATCAGCGATTGGCTTTGAAAGTAAGTAGCAAATAACAAAAAAATCGAATTTGTGATGCCAGGTATTTGGTGATTGACTTGGACATCATATTAAAATTCTGAGTAGGATTTTTGTGTTTTTAGCTTACAGCATACATGAGTGGCTGTGTATTTTCATTTCTGAACAACTTTGATTTTTCTTTATGTTTTCTGCAAAGGACAGCAACAATATAGCATTTATAAAATAAATATCCTGGTTTGTAAACAATTTTAACAGTTTGCTGTGAATGCATCAAGTAACACTCACATACATTTTGAACCTCTTCTTTTCTCTATATAGGGCTTGCCAGTCAAATATGCAATATTACCCTGAATTTCCATTTAGCACAGTAGGTTTTTCTTAATATCCAAGTGAGAGAATACAGTAACACATAGAAATTATTGCACATAGAAAACCATAAAGTGTAACAAAGATATGAAATGAAACTCGTCCTTAAATTCACTTGTGAATTATAGTCGTTGAAATCCTCGTAATAAATTTGGCAAGCTCTGTATGCTTTAAGTAATTGAATGGAAATGCAAAGTGGCCATTATTGTACATGTGCTGGACAATGAAATACAAATTAAACAACATTATGTTAAAAGTACAGTTTATAATGCAAGCACAAGTGAGCTGTAGAAAGAAGCATTAGAAGAATAGCTGTGAACAGCACAAAGGTTGATTCCCTTGTTTTAAAATTTGGACTTGAAGGCATAAAAATTTTGAAGGGGGCAAAGGATATGGAAAAATGTAATAGATGATGTTGAAGATTTAATAGATGTTACAACCTTTCCTTTTTTTTCTGGCAGTCTGATAATAAAGCACAACAGTTCTTGTCCATGGAAATGGACATAAACCCCCAAAGAGAGTGATACGCACAAACACACACTCTTTAATAATGAGACCAGGCTTTTTTTTTTTTTTCAAATGTGTGATTCTGCCTTAAGGGAGTCTTAGTAATTAGTCCTGGACCCCTTGACAGTTCACAAGACTCACTTAAGATACTCATGTTATGTGGAATGTTGTCCATGCCTCAAATGCTGAGGTTTTTTGGTGCAAGTGACATTCCCCCTGTTATGTCTTCTAAACTAGTGTTTTAATTACCTGTCTACATATTCACTGTTGTGCCTGTTAATGCTCTAATGTTTCAGCACTGCCCTTCCCTACAAACTGTTTGACTTACCAAAACTAACCAATGGTGCTCTACAAGAAAAAGAATCATGAGGAAATTTCAAATCTAGCATGTTCTGTTGTTTGTGCTTCGAGATGTCAGATTCCCATTTTTACTGTGTTTGTCCCTGTTTATTTCTGTCCAATAAGTCCCGATAACAAAAGCAAGGAACAGAATGAATTGTCCCCAAAATCTATGCTAGAGGTAATTTCCACTAGAGGCCACACAGAGACTGGGAGTGTAGCAATTAGTGCATTTCCTTTTACAGTTGTTCAGCGTGGCCCTGCAGTTGAAATAAGCTGAGCTGTCTTGATACAAACAATTAAAGTGCAGTTGACTGAGAAATAGCATTGACGCACCAGCATCTAACCCCAGGAAATCCTGAAACAATGAAGTAGATTGATTCTTCATCTACCTTATCCATCAGTGTGGCAATGTAATTGTACAGCTTGAATGTAGACATCATGGCCAGGTGAATTGCTAAATAGAAAGGCTTAGCTATACTCCATTGTTGTCTGATTGCAGATTTGAAAAGGGTGGAGGAGTATACAGGATACCAGACGTCCTCAGGTATTGGCAGCAGAATTGGGGTACAGACTGCCTGATAGTCCTGCTTGGCATGTCCTAGGCATTCATTTGTTTGTCCTTGTCTTGTTATTTGTCCCTTTCACCTTTCCCTGAGGACATATTGGCCCCATCACAGCTTTCTCAGAGGCCAGTAAATTAGGAGTTTTTTTTTTCTGTTTTTCAATAAGAAGTTTCTGAAATTGTGTCTTGGATCCAGAGAATAGCTTCCACCTTTTAGAAACTGACCAGCGTATATACCATGCTGTTGGAACAAAGCATAAAAAATATTAATAATTAATACTAATTTAGCATAGTTATACTTTGAAATCTGAAAACATTGATAGTGGTATCCACAGTTAGCTAATGTCAGTAATTAAAATACTCAAGGCACAGTTCAAAGTTTTCAAAACCAACAGTGTAATATGGACTAATACGCAACATCTTTGGATGACAAGCTGGATCGCAATGAAAAATAAGAGATTTTTTGACAAGAACAGGTTGTTGAGCCCTGCATTTTGTAGTTGTAAATCCCTAGTCACTTCTTTTTTCAAAATATTGTTGAGTCAAAACTTGTCTACAGTACAACTATCTGCCAAAATGCATTGTAGCTTATTCCACATACTTTGCACGTACGTAGTTTTTATTATAAATAGCACTCTGTTCTGGTTCCCTTTATGAAATTCGCCAAAAAATTTAAATTAATTGACTGATCATTGCACTTCCTCAAAGTGCTTTGCTTTTTTTTCCCAAATTCCCAAAGATGTTCATTTTAGGCTGACTGGCATCTTTAAATTGGCCTCCACAAAAGTGACCATGAGTTTGTGAGCATTTCCTGTAATGGGCTGATGTGCAATCCAAGATAGGTGCCGTCATGCTTCCTGATGTTCATAGAATAAGCTACAGATTCACTTGACAATCCGCTGGAATAACTGGGCTCAGGAATTGATAGATGGATGAGTGACTGATTAATAACTACAAATTATTGACAAGAGTGGAAAAAAGTGGTGGCACTTGCACCAAGAAAGCTACCTTTTCATACATTCTACTTAACCTTTAATGATCCATAACTCATAATTTCAAGTCCTTATACATACATCAATCCATTTTGAATTTGTTGTACTGTATTCAATTTGGATTATATTTACTACAAATCGTGCTTTATAAAAAAAATGACAAATGTACCACAATCTAGACCATAGTGGTAACCAAAAGAAGCAATCTAACAAAATTAACATTGACAAAAATCATTTTTTCAAGTAGTCAAAATAAATCTACTATATATCACTTACCTATAAAGGTAGTAGAAGAAGCTGAGAAGATAGAAGCCTAGTTTGCACCAAGATTCTTTTTGGCAGTAGTTGAGGATGTCTGCATTCATTACACTTACTGGATCATACATCACTTCTGAACCATCTGCCGGACGATGGAAATACCTGCAGGAACATGAGGACAGATGCTACCAGGTCAGAAACAACAATCTGTTACTGAAGTGTCACGCCGATGCAAACACAGAACACAAATGACAAATGCATTTCTACATACTGAATTTCATACATATTGAAACTGGATTGCAATTTATAGAAATTCATTTTAAAAATAGTATTCTGAATATCAAGCATATGGTAAAAGGAAAGTACACATGAGTCTCAGCTGGGAGTATGAAAGCTCTTAACTTTCAAAAGATCAGTAACATAAATAATATTCATGGTTTTGAAAAGCTGAGAATATATCAGGTTCAGTGAATCAGTGAATTTAATCCCCTTCCTAAACTCAAATTCAACTGTCACGGTTGCGTGACTTGCCGCTTCATGATGAGAGCATTTTAATTGGCTTTAATCATCCTCTGAATCAGTCTAATTTCAGGAATACTAGGTAACATGTCAATCTGCTTAGCATGACATTATCTATTGTTGTACTGAATGGTCTCAGGGAATAGAAGAATATACTTCTATATTCAACAAAGGTGGATATGCAGTTTGCTTAAAGACATACTCCACCCAAAAATAATAATTTTTGTATCTGTCACTCACCCCATACTGTTACTAATGATGGCTGAAATTTTTTTAATCTCATGTTTTTATGGAGAATAGATATAACAAAGATACTGACATAACAAGCTTCAATTGGTCCTAACGTTGAACAATAGCAAACAATACTAAAACACCCATTAAACTTTTTCAATTACTATGTCACATAATCTAAATGTTTGGTATTCAGAATTATGCCTACAACATCCCAAACACATGTATTTTTCTAAAATATTGTTAAATTGTTCATGGATGACTGTGATGGCCCTCATATGAGAAAGAAGTTTTGAATTTAAGACCGTCCTTCCTCTCTCATTCATTATTTAATGTTCTACCTTACAATAACTCATTCCTTGGCTACCTTGGTGCTTCACATCATATCAAGATTGCAGATCGAGGTCCAAGAGGGGTGTACAATTGGAGAGTGTCACACATGTGCGAATAGGAGGGAGCATGTGAAGGTAATTCCACGCCAGGCCAGGAGGTGGCGGGGTGCACTAAACCTTCTTCTGTTGTCTCTGCAGACAAAAAATGGGAAAACCTGTCTGTTTTAACCCTGAAGACGTTACTTCCAGTTCCAGCACCTGTAAGAACATCACTTCCGGTTCTGGAGCCTGGATACATGTCGCTTCCAGTTCTGACACCCAGAAGCATGTCACTTCCGGTTCCGGCCCAAGAAACACGTCACTTCCTGGTCCACTATGTCACTTCCTCTTTTGGCATTTAAAGCAGCCTTTTTTCCAAGAACCATCAGTCTTATTTTGGACTCCATCAAGGACACATCTCTCTTGATTTTCAAAACCCATTGCAGCCAGGGAAATTATATGGGTGGCTGCCCCAAACCATTTTGTTGAGTCTGATCATTTCACAAGAGTAAAATTTAAAGAGAGTAAAAACAAAAAGAGGTGGAGAGTATGCTTTGTGTTTGTACATATCTACAGTAAGGTGTTTCAACAAGCAGAATGTTAATTCACTGTTACAGTCTCACAAACTGCTGTTGAAAACCCTGGACGTACAGCAGGTTTGATCCACTACTCTTCACATAAATTTAAAGAAGAGATCAAAGGGTAGCAAATATTTTTTGAACAGTATTTTACCAATATTGCATGCTTTTGAGATCTAATGAGGAATATCTCCAGTGGTCATCCTTATCTTTCAGTCGTGAAAATAAATATTTTACCAAACCTCGCTTCTTACCTAGACAGCTGTAATTCTATTACCTGACTATAAACAGAAGAAAAAGTGGGTAACAGGGTGCTGAAGTTAGCACTGCTGCTCCGCAGCTCTTGAATTCAATGTCCAAATTCTTTACCTAGGCCCTCTCTGTGCCTGGTTTGTATGTTCATTTTGTGTTGGTTTAATTTTTTTCTAGATACTCTGGTTTCTCTCAAATCTCAAAGACATGCAGGTCAGGTTGTCCATCATACAGTAAGGTCAGTGTGAGTATAAGTGTGTCTTGTCCATGGTTGATTAACACACTATGCTCAGTGCTGCTGGAAGTCTCTGCACCTATGTGACCCTATGTGATGGAGTAAGCAGGTCCAGAAAATGACTAGATGGATGGATGGATGAATGGAACTGAATGTTGACATGTACTCGGGGCCCTTACTCTGGCTGAACTGGTCTATCTGTAATTGGAATTATCTTCAAAATAATATTCACCTTAATAGCTCTCTGGTTGCCTGTCACAAAACCCTTACCAATGTTAAGCCCTTGACCTGTGACTGCTTCATTTGTGATGCTCACTCTTTAAAACACTTTCCCTTCTTCCTAATGTGGCAAACACCACCTTTTGCATCATCATTAGCTACAGGACATCCTTCCTTATGTTTCTGAAGTACTGAATGTTTTGTTCTGTCTATGATTGCTTTTACTATAATATTATTTGCATTTCTATCCTTGCTTGGCACTAACTGTATCGAGTTTGCACATTGGGCCCACGTAGTTGCTCCTGCAAGCACTTCTGTTTCTCTCCTGCATCCTGAATATGTGCCTATTACTGTACTTGTTGACTCTAAATTTACCATAATGGGAGTGTGGGTGCATGAGTGTGCCCTGTGCCCTGATGTGCAGTCTTGGGCTGCTTTCTGTCTTGTGCCCTATAATCCTAAAATAGATTAAGTGGGCTTAATAATGGATACATGTATGGGTGAAAGAAACACATAAATTATTTAATTAATTCTGTCTCAACAAACTATGCTAAACAGATTGTTGTCATCAACCATCTCCAGCTGAGCTTGCCTATAATCACTTTCAATGAAACAGAAGTCTCTGTTATTTTGATTCAGAATACTATTCAGTAATTAAGATCTACGGCACCAAGAAAAGGGCACCCCAGCCCATCTTCCAAACTAAAGTGTAGGCAGAGGACACTGTAGCCCTATCAAAACAGATTATTTTCTTTCCAGAACATCTGATTGATTCTTTGACACATTTTCTCTTGCCATTTTGCAAGCTAATTTCTGCACATAAATTTGTTCTTCTCTCTGGCTTGGTGCACTGGAACACAGCATTGATCTCCACAGACACACATATCGCCTATATGTTCGTCAGTCTGAAACCAGAATTGTAGCTTCTGTTTTAAAAGGAAATGTAATTGAAATTATATAATCAACCAATGTATTATTTCAGTTTTTTTAAAACTATTTTATATAATTCAAAACCTAAGAGATCGGTTGCATGAAAGCCTCCTGAGTATTTTAAGGGCATTGTCATTAAACTCTGCTCTGCTGTTGTTGAGAGAGTGAAACTTTCCTTCGGTACTGTTAGGCAGTCTCTCTTAAGACAATATTGCCTTTATAATTCTGCATTATTCCCTGGCAGTTCCTAGCAAAGTGCCCAAAAACTGCACCTTCTATGTAAATTACAGAAACACAAGTTTCAATTAACTGTTCCTCAAGAAAATGGAGAATAAAAAAATGAGTCATGTGCAATTACAGAGGTGATTTTATAGAGTTGTCTGTTTTGATTTGATTAAAGCAGTACCTAGAAGAACACTAAATGCTTCTGAGTGAATAGTATTTATTTGCACAAAAGAAGATCCCATTAAACTTAGCAACTGGAAGCAGAAGGATGGATTGAATGTCAAACAGCAAACCTTACGGAAGATATAAGATGCAGTGAGGAGGCGGAAGAAAGGGTGACAGGGAATCAACAAATGACGTGAACTTAAACATCCTTACCTCCACAGATGGTAAAACAGCAGAGGAATATTAAGGCCCAAAGTCACCCATTCCGCTGCACAGAGAAACATCAGACAGATAAGGCCGTGGATGGAATATTCAGGAACCACAAGCTGCAAAGAGGACAGCAGTAATATTGCCTTAGAAAGCATAAAAAACCTATGTGCTAGTATGACATTGCTCTGAATAAAGCAGCATTAACCAACTCCAGAGAGAGAATCTTCAGGCCAACACCCTTTTATCGAGGTGTTAGACTTGTCTAAAGTGAGGTGGCTAGTTTAAAACAACAATAACATTAGGCTTTGAGTCAGATTTAAAATAGCAAATTTGGCTGTTGGAGCATACAGAGACAGGTTTGGATGGAAAAAACTGCTAGGAGGCAATCAGCAAGGCAAAGAAAAGTCAAAAACAAACATGGATCCAAAAGCATAGTTTAGATAAAACCAAGGGTAAAAGGAATAGCAAAATCAATGGTGCGTCAAAAACACA
Organism: Polypterus senegalus; assembly: GCF_016835505.1. Lineage (NCBI taxonomy): Eukaryota > Metazoa > Chordata > Cladistia > Polypteriformes > Polypteridae > Polypterus > Polypterus senegalus. The sequence continues at coordinate 98,991,501 of NC_053164.1, forward strand.
GGAGGACATGGAGAAAGGGAGTGTAGCCAGCTTGAGTAACTGAGCTCAAAAGGGCCTCAAATGATGATTTAGTATTTGGCACTAAGTAGAGGGTGAGGTCAAGTGTCTGAAAGACGGATGAATGTACATTCCTTTTTTGAAACTCCTGTGCCATGCAGTAGCCCTGCCTATAGCTCAGCTTCCATGTTTCAAAGCTCTTCTTTCCCATGGTCACCTTCATCACTTGTTGCTATTATTCTTTGTATCATCAAGCACTTTTTAAAATGTAGAATATCAATTATGAAAAGAATAATAATAGAATATCAGTAGTAAAAAATGTCTCATAACATTCTCAACCCTGCTTACTCCAATGCAGGCATAGTCTTTACAGGTGGCATCGGGTACAAGGGATTGGAGGCAGGACCCATCCACACAGGAAGTGAAACATTGCCATTTATCCAGACAATTATGTCTTTGGGGACATGTTAATAAAATGAATGTACTTGGAGGAAAACCCACACAACACAGGAGGAACATGCAAACCCCACACAGACAATGACCAGACATGGGATTCAAAGGAAAGATGCTGGATTTTCAGGGCAGCGGCACTAACCACTGAACTGCCATGCCAGCTGTCAAAATTGTCACATAGTACATATCGTATTATTCATGTAGTAACTTGAACTGAACAGAAAGAATCAAAAATATAATATGATGAGGTAAAAGTTTCTGACATAGAAAGCAGCACAGATGCCAGATGAAAATTCTCGTACAACATCTTGAAAATATGCTTGAAGGAGAAGAAATAAATCTGTATTTTACTGAGTCAGGTTAATTAAAATTAAGGCAAAATAAGCTAATTAGCAGCAGAAACTGGTCACTAACGGAAATGATGGTTAGAATGAAAACCTGCAGCCACTGTGGCCCTCCAGGACCGGAGTTCGGCACACATGAGTTATAGCATCTTTTTGGAAATCCATTTTATGTTTCTTCTTGCAAAATAAATCACCTTCACCTTAACTGTTTGCCATATAATGTATATTTCTTTGAAGAAAAAATAAAAACAAACATTTCTTAGCATTTTCTTATCACTCATGAAGAGGCTACACCTGAAATTATTGATTAGTATATGTTTCATGTTAGCAGCTTTCAAAAAAACGCTGGTTTTGGATGCTAACAAGATCAAAGATGGTGACTTCACCCATTTTTAGGCGCATTTGAATAAAATGTGCTAAGTATCTTTTGAGAAAGCCCACCTCTGTCTGTCTGTTTGCATGAACCAATTTATACTCCCACAGAACAATTTTGTTCTTCAAAGAAATTTGTCCGAACAATTCAGATATTTCGGAGAGATTGCACTCATTGAAAAGTATTGGCAAATTTGCGAACCCGTCCATCTTAAAACAGAGAAATGTTCTGTGTGCCTTCATGTAGGAATTAGTTTACTTGAAAGTGGTGGCTTGAACTTGTATATTTTGTAGATGTTTCTATTTTACTTGTCTGACAGCTGCTCGGGTGAAATACCAGGCAGAGCTCAAACAGCAGCGACCTTTTCCTGCTGCTTTAGGTAAGTTAACTAATAGAGTACAAAAAAGTCACTTCTCTGGAAATAAATGGAAGGGGAAAGTAAGTATTAAGCATATATAAAACTGAATGGATTAAACATTAACTGTGGATTAATAATGTAAAAAACTGACATTGTCAACCTGCAGTTAAATGGTGACAGCAAATTAATAACATGGGAAAGGTGCAGCTGCCCTAACTGATATAAACAGTGGTTGGGGTTAAAAATGGACTGTGGCGTCAGGAGATGTGAGGCTTCAGTGGGTTAAGCCCTTGATCAATGGCGCCCAGCTCCTGATCTTTCAGTCCCAGATATACACCAAAAATCACAGCAAGCCCCTGAACTTCTCCATTGTACACCATTCATACTCCCTTTGTACAATAAATCAGTTTTTTTCCAAGTTCTTACTTATTTGTATAATTTTAACAAATTACCGGATTATAACTAATCCACAGTTTATAGCTGGATGGGGAATTTATTTCAGTTCCTTTTCTCCTTTCATAGAGTGCTGTTGATACTGATTCTATGCTAGTATTGGTCATTTTGCATTAGTAGATATTTTCAATTGCTAATTATTGAATACTACTGTGTTGGGTATACTTTAAAGAATGTTATGTTTAAGACAATTGAACAACAATTAGTCACACACCCTCCACCACTAACACACATCAATCAATGCCATTTTTAATCAATTGAATTGCAATCTCCTGTGTTTGTATTTTGGTATACATATTTTTTTTTTGGTATTTGGTACACAGTATCAATCCCCGAGGGGAAATTGTCTTTTGCATGATCTTTCAGGTAAGCTGTTGAGTCTCCACAGGCCTATTTGTGCTCCATTTTTAACTCCATTGTAAAGTGCTGTTAAAAACATGTAATTAATGCAGTCTACTAACGCATTCTATTATCACTATTGCTTTTGAATGTGATTCATTGTAACAAAAATTTAATAAACAAAAATGTAATAATGGTCTCTTGATTGAAGTAAATCAAAAATGTGAAATGCAGCAACTTTCATATCAGTTAACTTAGTCACCGAATGGGAAAAATCAGAAAGTAACAAAAGAGAAAATTTCCAGATACAAGTCTGCAAGTGCAATACTTTCATAGACCTTCTTATTTCCTTTAATATGTTCTTAGATCTGCCGACAGAAACCTATTTATCTGCAGTTTGAAGTATAAGAACCATAGGAAAAAAAACGTTTTTAAGTAATGTATGTGCCTCCTGAATGAAAACCAGAATTTAATCTTCAGGTCAAGATAAATTTGAGGATGCATTTCAATGTCAAAACAGACTAAGTTCCTTGCATTCACTTTGGAGCAGTTGACCCATTCCTGAATTAATGTTGGTAAACCACTATTTTAATATCCTGCTCTTTTCAAACCATTCTTTTCATATGTGTACAAATGATAACCCTATCACTCCTCTTTTGTTAACACTGAACTACAAGTACCTTTTTGTTGCCAGGCTTTTCTGAGGCTGTAGACATATAAATAACTAAGGGTGAAGTGTGACATTTCCTCATTTTAGGTTTTGGGAAGTATTCACCCATTTTGTCATTGCTTAATCTAGAAGTCACTCAGCCAACAATCAGTCACAGTTTATTGAGCATGGGAAAGGTGCTATATAAATAAAATGTATTATTTTTATTATTAGGTTTGTGTTCCCTAGCATGTCACTATGTCATATAAAACAATCACATGCTCTATTTTCATACTAATATTATTTAGTATTCATATTAATATTTGTATTGGCTCATGGTCAATCAGTGAATTCTATTAAAAAGCTACTTTAAGTTGAAGAGCTTTGCATGTACTAATTTACAAATAATTTTGTAGAAATGTCAGCTTTTCGTCTACAACCAAGCCCTTTGCTGTTTTGAAGTGCCCCTCTCATATCTCTCCTAACCTCTTGGGTGACATGATTTAAACTACTTTACTCCTCTACTTTATATACTCTTCCATAGATTTTAACATTTATTTTTTTCACATGATATTTAATTTACCTTTGTATTATTTTTTGCATTTACATTCATCATAATGATCGCCTTGGACCCTTATTATGTAAGTCAGTACAGAAACAATATTCATGAATACTTTGAGAAAAAAATGCAAAAAGGCTCTAATTGTGTACTTCAAAAATACAGGAACTTAAATTATCCCTTCTCTGTGTTCACCTTCTTTCATTTCCAATGTGTGTAAAATGACTTGAAACTACTGCTCTTTAAATGGATCAGGCAGTCAACAGCCTTCAATTAACCCTCATTATCCCCATGTCTATTCAAACTGGCAGGCATGGGGTAGCTTGCACCAATAAATTACATTTAATTAAACCATTAAAGAACACAGTTTGACCTGCCCTCTGAACAAAAAAATCACTTTTCTGGTTTAATGTCTTTTTATTATGGGTTTGCATATTTTATAGCATTGTTTCTAGGCATGGGCAACAATCACCTCTTAACATCCTAGCATTACAAAATGATTTGCAAATATCAAGACGAAAGTAGCCAATAGGTTAGTATGCCCCCATTTTGGTTTTGCTTTACAAATAGAGCAATGAAATATTGTCTAAGGTCTTCACTCTTGTCTGCCTCTGGATGAAATCTCCATGAGCTCTCCCTTGTATAAAACAATATAGACCAGCGTTTCTCAACCTTTAAGTATTTGCGACCCGAGTTTTCATAACAGTTTTAATCTCTCCTCCCTAACTTTTTTTTGAAAGGATCCCACTAATACCAATTTGTTCATTTTTAATTAATGATATATCATAGATGCATTTATCTAACTCTATATTTATTTTTCTAGAATCAGAATGTAGTTTACCATTTGTTTTGGTTTCAATAGATGTATTTTTCATATTTACGATTCTTGTTTTCTTTTTTTCTCTGACTTAAAGTTTAAAGCCGAACAATAACTACATGCCTCTGTCATATCACCTATATCCATATACAGTATTCTCTTTTTTCTGTTACGTTATTTCACCAAGTAATAATTTCCATTTGTTAGCCTTAATGCGATCTTTACTATCAGCTTTATGAGACTTTTGCATTTTAGTACTTTCATAATCTCTAACATGCCCTGCATGTGTATCGATCCAATGTTTTTGAACTTCTTTACGATGTTCTACTTTGTCTTCTACTCTTTGTCTTTTATTTCTGACCCCACTTGGAGCTGAGAGTGCAGAAACTTTCTGACAATAGCATTCACATGAATGAGAAGTGATTGAACTGTGGGCGTGGTTGTAAATGTTTGATGTAAATGTTTGAGAGGAGTGCAGGACTTGTCAAAATCTCTTGGCAAAAAGTCTCGTCTCGCAGGACCTGAAATTATCTCTCGCGGGAGCTGAAATTATCTCCAAGAAAGTCTCGTCCCAGGATTTCCTTTTATAATAGAGAGAAATTTTGAAAGCAGTATCAACATTTAAAAGTTTGTGGTGCTGCAGCATCTAATTTTTTAAAACATATTTTGAAGTAAATAAACATGACAATTTTATTATGTTTCATATTAATGTTGTCTTACCTTCATGGGACAAGTTTGAACAACAGCTTTCATTCAGCTTCCCAAGTTCAAAAAGTTTCGATAGGGTTGTTAATTCAAGTGGTGCATTAATAAGAAATGTTCTGACCAATCTCTGTTGTGTTGCGTGTTTTTAGCAAAGGATCAGCCAATAAGAATCTTCTTATTAATCTAAATATGTATAAGGTATTCCAATTCATGGGGCCCTGAGTTATGATTAGGGAATCCATTCCTGGATGGGTTTATCCATTCCCGGGAATTCAGGAATCCCGCATGTCATTCCCAGGAATCCTGGGCTCCGGGGATGACACAGTGCACAGGCATCTCACATGTAAATGGTTTTAGAACAACCGACACTTATTTTTTATAAAACTACTGTAATATGTTGACACCAATAAAAGACTAAGCTTATCTACAAGCAGTCATGCTGTCATATAAGTACATGTTTCTAGTTAGTTGCAGTAATAAGAGTGTCCAGCGTGAGGTCGTCCAGGTGAGAGCGTACCTTCGTGCAGAGTGTGCCAGCTGCTGAGAAAGCACACTCTGCCTCCACTGAAGTAGGCGGCACAGTCATCAGATACTAATACACTTGTTCTAAACAATGCCCGTGCTTGCCGTTGCTCTGAAACACCACCATTTCAGCTTTTACTGATGCATCCAGTTTCTTGATGGCAAGTTTCTTGGCATAGATAATGCGGATGCAACAGACTGACACATTGCAATTTCAAGTTGCTGTTTAAAGGTGTTGTCTGACAGACGTCAATGAAGTCTGCCCCGTCCCGGCATTCGTAAGCTGCAGAGTTCAGACTCCTCCCAGTTCACTGTGCTCAGTCTTAGTCTGCTGCTGGTCTGTTGTTGACTGAATTAATCGGCAACACACTACACCGTGGGCCAAAAAACTGTGCCACTTAATTATTTTTAACTATAACTGTTATTTCTTGATTGATTTCTACACTTTTACACGCTATATATGCAAGCTTGGGCGTTCCTGGTTTCCCGGGAATTACAGCAGTTTCATTCCCGGGAATGCAGGAATGAAAAATGTCCGGGAATCCCGGGCTCCCGATTACCTAGTTGTGATGTATTACTGTCTTAATAATGAAGCAATTCAAATGATCACAGCATTCCTGGATAAATGTAACAGCGAGCTAGGCATGGCGCATTTTTGACTTATGAATGAACTGGATGACCGTGAGATCAATGAAGGTTATTTACAGCAAGATGGGACGCACATCAGCTGGTAGTTGTGACGATGTGGGTTCAGGCTCCACACTCCCTTTGATATTGGAAGCACATGAACCCAACACCGTCGATAATGTTACCGAGTGAGCTAGTCAGTGGAGGCAAATAAACACTTGAGCAAGGGGTGGTGCAAAAATGAGTAGTGCTTTTATTAAAAATCAACAAAACAAAAACAGTGTTCATAAATAGTGCAGTACTCTCCAAGTTCTTCAATAAATAAATAAATAATCCATTAAATGAAAACGAGGAGTAAAACCAATAAATAGAAAAAAAACACATCCTTAAAAACAAAAGGTTAAAATCAATAAATAGAAAGCAGTCTTAAAACCCAACAAACAAATCTGGTGCTCTTCTGTTAGCGTCTCACCTGCTAATCCCGTTTGGGCATCGCAGCAGGCAAGACGCTCTCTGCAGCTGCCCTCCTGAAACACACGCACGAGACTGGAGCCCTCCCGATCCCTGGCTTCGGTATGGCACTCATCCCAGTCCCGGAGAACTTGGTTTCCCACAACGGCCAGGTCGCTCACGTTGGGGATTCCCACCACCAAGTCTCCCGACTTCCGCTGCCTTTCCATGGCCTCTCCGCGGCCAGTCGCCTTCCCTGGTCACTCCCGCTACCTGATCGCTCAGCGGGAGCGACATCAACACAAACGTCTGGGTGTCGGCCTAACACCCAGCTTCCCCGCAGCTGTTCACGAGCGCTCGATCGCGCGCTCACCACACTCACGCACCGTCTGCTTCCTCTCCTGCTCCCGGTAACCTCCGTCCTCTCCTTTCCTTTCACTCTCCGATCGTTTTTACCTTCCCTTTAAAACCGACTCGCGCTTCTTTTTAAAATGACGAGGGCCACAGCAGCTGCAGCATTAGCCGCGGGACAATCATGAATGTGGGCAGTTCCTCACCTGTGCACTAGGTGAGAAACGCCCACACCCTACGGATCGTCCCACGGCCCACTATGGCCCAACGTCCCCCCGCTAAGCCGCGAGCACAATGATTATTTATTTAAAAATGGACTTTACTCAACGAGCTGTGGACCCATAACACCACAGTAGTATGGCACAAATTTAATAGTTTTTTAGCAATCGGGTCATTTCAAAGAGACTATGGCCACCTCATTCCCCAGACCTGTCACCTCCAGATTTTTCTTCCTTTGGGAAGTGCTGAAAGGAAAAGTGCACAAGAACCAGCCTCCTACATTGGAACAATTACAGTGAAACATTGAACAGGAAATTGATGAAATCTCCTCTACAATGCTTGCGCATACCTTTGCCAATATGGTGCACCGTATTGATTTGTGTTCGCAAGAAGGCAGCGACCATTTCCAACACCGAACGCGATTGGATTGTTTACACATCTATCAAGGGGTGTGCTGTATTTATTTCATTTCTATTGCTTCTTTATTATGTAAGTAACACATCATAACTCAGTGCCCCGTCCATTACAATCTCCCTGTATAATACACAGTTGATTGACTGAGTCACTAATGCACTCATTAAAAAACAAAAAAAACACTGTTTCCTGTTTAGTTAAAAATCTGATATCTGGCAGGATGGTAAATCTAGGGCAGTAGGCATCCACTAAGAAAGGACATTTTGCTACATCAATATTTAGGGGTAAAACCCTTTAATAATGAAATACCTCAAAATACTTTCCCTCGGGATTAATAAAGCTTTTTCTGATTCTGATCTCAAAAACATTTTGACTAATTTCATTGAAATTTGGTGAGGTAATAGAAAAAAGAAAATTAGCTGACCCATGTTTTTATTTGTTGATGCTTATCAGTAGTAATGGCTACACCTAGGCACCCTGTGCTTTTTTTCTACAGCCAAGAAAAGGGATTGCGCAGAGAAATGGAGCTTGCAGTTTATGCAAACAAATGAGCAGTTTCTGAAACAATGAGACGGATTATTTCTGCCAGGAGAAGGAATAATGTGATTGCCCGAACATTTATCACTGGAAATACTCTATATCTTTTGGATACTTCTACCAGGCCACTGAACATGTGTGCAAAGCAAATACACATGCAGGCTGACCGTGTGCAATGGAAATGCACAGACTCCAAAATCTTTAACAGTAACCCAGTTAAGGGTTTGCATAGCCACATACTCAAGTTTTCTGCCTCTTTTAGCCATGTTTCTCACAGGCAAATGACCCAGTTTCTCTAACTGGTATAATGGTTTACATGGCATTTCAGAAACCAGGTTTCTGTGAATAATCGGGTTATGGAGGTACCTGTGAGCTGAAAGTTGTTTAGGAAAGTATACGATTCACTGCACAAAGTTGGTGTACACTCGTATTATAGTTAACAACAGATAATTAAGTATTGTAGCTTAATTTATACTCAATACATCAAAGCAACAAAAAGAGGAAGTGTTTTACAATCATGTCAATTCTAAAAGAGTTTTGAGAACAGCCAGTAATCACCACATCTATTCCAATTTGAAGAAGCCATCAACAATGTTATCCTTCCTATATATGCCGTAAATACATTTTAAAAAGTCCACATTTCACTGGAAAAGAAACTCTGAATTGGATTTGAACCCATTATACATGTGCAGACCATTGCATAATTCTGTAATAAAATAAGCACAATTGCAGTAAAAGTTGAAAATAAAAATACAACAGCAACATTTATTTATTTATATAGCACATTTTCATACAAATAATGTAGCTCAAAGTGCTTTACATGATGAAGTAAGAGAAAAAAAGACAAAATAAGAATTAAAATAAGAGAACACTAATTAACATAGAATAAAACTAAGGTCCAATGGCCAGGGAGGACAGAAAAAACAAAAGAAAAAATCCAGATGGCTGGAGAAAAAATAAAACTTATAGGGGTTCCAGGCCATGGGACTACCCAGCCCACTTTCGACATTCTACCTAACATAAATGACATCAATCAGTCCTCATTGTATTCGGGGTTCTCATGGAAGGACTCGATGATGACGGTCACGTGGACTTCTGGCCTTTAATCCATCAATGTAGGGACATCATAAGAACAAGAGCAATTTCAAAAGCAGCTATGCTCATACTGTAAAGGGATAGAATGGATTCTGCATTTTACATGTATTTAGTGTTCTGTGCGTTCAAATAAGGCTTGGATTCATCCCAACAGTTCCCCTCCTTTCACCCACCCTTCTGACAGTGATGCTGGACAACACTAATCACATAATTATCATATGATTGAAGGGACATTTTGTTTTCAGAGCTGTAGCAGTTTGCAAAAATTAATGTTGGTGAAAATCTGTTTCTGCGTTGAGCACCGGTGTAAAGTTTAGTGTTTTCACTTCTTGTGCTGCCTTTGGACTCTGCTTGCTCCCTAGCGTTTTCTGGATTCCTCTGCTTGTGTTTTATAGTTGCCTTCTCAGGCTTTAAACTCGTTCCTTCCTTTGAGTATATTCTGTTTTGTGCTCCCCACCTTACTTAGTTTCTACCCCAGAGACACAATAAGCAAGCAGTCACCTTTTAAGGCACAGTCAGACCACACACATACCTGACTCTGTATAAAAGGTTTCATCACTTCAAACCAAAGTGAAGGACCTGTTACAGGAAACAATGTGCTGTCTGGGCTTCATTCTGCACTTGCTGTCAAAACATTTTCACAGGTTAAACTACATTATCATGGAGAAGCCAACAGTGATATCTAACATGAAAACTAAAGTAAGTATCATATTCTACTACCAAACAAAACTGTCAAGAGAAGCACTTGGCCTTTTCATGCGGTTTCTATATGCTAATATTAGATAACAACAAAAATGTCAAAATATTTGTTTATTCCAGGGTTTACATGAACAGACTGTGTGCTTGTGAAATGGTAGGCGATACCAAGTTCATTATACATCAAACCAGTGTCCTTTAACATTATTGTGATTTATTGCTACTGGTGTTATAGAAAAAAATTACTTTATTTAACAAGTTTATGATGAGTTCATTATTATTTTATGTCCACAACTGGCAGAATGCTTCTGCAAAAATCCAGGAAAGGATCTTTTTACTTTGAGCTTATACAGAAACCGCATACTGTTACTGTTTCGGGTTATTCAAAGTACTTTTTTTTAACAAAAATACAGTTCTAGGCCCAAGTCCTATCTTAGATTTAGAGCTACCTTGTGGCAGATTGTTTCTGGATACATTTGCAGCTTATTGTTGTTAGTGTCCTGTACATTTCCATGACCACTGTTACTGGTCTGAATTCAGATATACAGTATCAGAGCAGTATGTTCTAATCTCCAGGCCACGAAGGAGCTGATCAGATAGACTGAATTACTGTTTAGCTTATTAGCTGTTTTTTATGCTCCAATGGCCCAGTCCTGTCACTATAACATAAGAAAATATCCAGTGATGCAAGCTGAATTTCTTTAGTTCTGTTCCAAACTGAAATTTTCTGTGCAGACCGGCATTGTGCTGATCCTGGCAGAACAACGTATGTGTATGGAAGACATCCCTTGGAGTAAAGCAGACTGTCCGTGGGTGGCTAGATTATGCAGGTCTGTACCCATGCTTGTAAGCAGATCTGTTCTGGTCAGTTATTAAAGCAAAGGAAAGCAGCATAATTGCATACACTTACATGTGGTTGTGCTGCTGATTCGAGACCTGTTTGGCACTTGAGCAGTGCTGTTCAATCAGCTTATTCAGAGCTCCTTGGGGAGAGCCCAGACAGCTCCTAGAACAATGGCATCATCCATCAAATTGAATTGTTGTGTTTTTTTGATTTTAAAAAACTGTTTTCTAGTGGGCAGGACAATTACACAGTGGTTAGTACTGCAGCCTCATGTCTCCAGGGACTTCAGCTCAGTTCCTCACTGTGTGAGAAGTTTGCTTCTGTTCATGTGGCTTTCCTCCCACATCCCAAACACTTACATGCTCTATTAAACAGGTTGCCTAAATGGCCTATTATGAGGGAGAGTGGGTTTGTACATAGGTGAGCTGCCCGACGCTTAAGGCAGTTCAGATAGTGTTTGGTTTTTCTGTGACCTTCTCATAAAAAAATGTCTTCAGAAAAAGGTCAAAAGAGAATAGTAAAAATCTGTGTTTTTAATCAAATTTACAGTTAACTAAATCTCTTCCCTTATTGTTTTCACATTTAAAAGCGCTTAATTCTTGGTACTGCTTTACTAAGGACAACCTCTAACTCTGAACAGGCAATCACAATCTTTCCTTAATAAATCTTTGATGACACATACGTATTTTGAATTATAATTAAAATAACACATCCTGTTTGTATTTCATTTGAGGGCTATTGAACATGCTACTTGTTTTCATTTCGGGTGTGATTCTTTACTTTAAGAGCTATTGTGGAGGTGCTGCAGGTTGAGAATGTTTGCTTTGACTGCTTTTGCATTTGTCCTGTCGAAGATGCCAACAAATCCTCCTTCCTGAATGCTATAGTAATGTGTGCAGCCCACAGATTTTCACACATTTGTTTCCTCAGCGGTAAACACTTTGTGGTATTGTTCTTAAATGAATGACTCTTCAGGAATTTTTTTATTGAGTTTATTTTATGTGGCATGGTAAACAGCTGTTTGAATTATTATCAGACATTATTATCATTTTTGGGTTCCTTTAAAGATAAATTCTCAAGACAGAAGACCAATCAACTGGTTCATTAATTTCAGCATGAGAGCCTGTGTAAAGCTGCATGTGTTTGTAGTCCATGAGGTGCTTCCAGCGACAGTGAGTGCAAGACAGGAGCCAAGCCCAATAACTGCACTACTAGAACTTTGAAGGATATACTCAAAACCACTTAGTTTATCTAACAGCTTGAACGACTTTTTGGGAAAACTCAAATAAATGTGGAAAAGACAATGCAAATTACATACAGAAGATGCAAAGATGTCAACTATTGTCAAACAGTGAACCAACTTGACTTTTTAAATAAACTTCATTCTCTTCTGAAGAATTTTTGAAATGGAGTTGAGACACTTTTAAGTTCAATCTCATTGTAACACAAAAAGCATGTACTGTGATAGCCATGTCTGTCTGTCTGTCCACGTGAAGCAACTTGGCTGCCAGTGACAAGATTTTGATATTCAGGAAACTTATTCTTCAAGGAAATGTGTCAAGACAGTCAGTTTTTGTTGAGATATCTTGAATACAGCAAGCTACACACATTTTAGAAATGTCAAAATCTCCCATTGAAAAGCTTTGGGGAATTTGTAACCTTGTTTTTCTTGGAGAATGGAAACATTCTGTGCAACTTAAATTACATTTTATTTTACTGTTTCAAAAACTTTTATACTCTTTTACTCATTCAATATATTCTCCTAATAGCAAATTGAATTCCCAATAATAATGAGTCACAAACCACTCGTACTCCAGATCACTTCTCCTGCTGCTTGATGTAAGTTAACTGCAAAGGTAAAAAAGTGAATCTTATTTCACTATAAATTAATATAAGAGGAAAGGAGTTATTGAGTGAAAAAATATAAATATTATTTACATTACACTAATTCTATGTTCCATTTGAACTGGGAAGTCAGAATTTACAAGTTCCTAATTGGAATTTTCAACCAGAACAACCCCACAAGTTGGATTTCCTAATCAGGACCTTGGGGAAGGTCTATTAAGTCCAAGTTTGTCCAATTTCAGATTAAGACATCAATCCAAAATGGAAACATATATCATGAACTTTAGTGAAAGCTGTAGTATTAAACTGTTTATTAGCACTTCTGTCATGCTGCTGTGGTAGTTGTATGTGCAATATATCACATAATATGTTGTCATCAACTGGTATTTATTCTGAGAAAGCAAGAACAGAAAAGGTTTTACTGGAGGTGTCCCTATTGGTTTTCCAAATCCTCTACTAGAACGTGGTCTAAATGGGAGTGATGTCATTCCCAGCTCTGACATCTGACTTTTAAGGTAAATGGAACTCAACATTGAACCAACCTTTCAAATTATGATTCAGTATTGCCTGGTATTAATTTATTAGCAAAGCTCCAGGTCTGTTGCTTCTTATAGTAAAAAGCAGCCAGTTGTTTTACCTTGAGACCTTAGCAGAGATTTTATTTCAAAAATATCATGTTTAAGAAATTAGAATTACAGTTTGTCAAAGACTACCTACAACTAATAAATAACAATAGCATACCTCATATAACACCAAAATCACTCCAAATTGACACATCTTTTCTAGAACGTCTGCCTTCAGTCTTCAGTCTCAGCTGTCGTCTCTTTCCCTCTTGCTTATTCTGTCTCTGTAACTACCAAATATTTCTTGTTGTAGTTTTGTTTTTATTCAGCTGTGATTCAGATTTGATAGCATTTCAAATGAAATGCCTTTATTGAAGATTTCTTTAAAAGTGCTATTTGTGAAGTCTAAATAAAGTTTTGGGTTAGCTGGTATGTAGACAACTTTGAACCATCTTTATTTGGAGCACTCATTTCATGTCAGCTGACTCTTGATTATTTTGTATTTTTTGTGCGACTTTTAGAAAGCTTTTCCTATTGAATATTGTGTATGACAAGCACTTGTTTAATCTGGTCTTTTTTCAGATCGCTTCTTGATCTGTTTGACTGATTTCATTCTTTTTAATCATTTTTCAAACACTTCAATTGGTAACAGAATTCACAGATTTGTTACTTTAATATATTCCTTCATCCAATCTACATACAGTACCATAGTTTCTTACAGATTCCCTATTCTCAACCAAATGGATAATAAGGAAAAGTTAGCATAATACTACCAAGAAAATCACAAGTTAGGAAGCTATCTACTTAGCGCTTTAGAGAATGTTCTGTGCTTAATTCAAGGGGTACTAGTTGAGGATGGTATCGATAAAGGGATGCCAAAACATACAAAAGTATCAAGTAGTTTCCCAATACATGAACTCAATAATATAATACTATATTAATAATATAGTACATTTGATTAATATTTTAAAAAGGTAATTAGGGTTAAGATTCTTTAAGCTAATCAAAATAAAGCAGTGAATCTATATATTTAAAAGTCAATGTATGTATGTATGTTCCAGCATCACTTCTGAATGGCTGGAACGATTTTCATGAAACTTGGTACACATGTTTTTCATTGGTCGACTAAAACTACTGTAGGGTGAAATCAACCCTAATCCACACCCTTCTGGGTAGGGTGGGGCGTGATCATGCGGTCTTGTTTGCATGCTATCATCCAGTTGACACTCAGAACGACCACCAGAAGGCGAACTTGAGGTGACTGCCAGCATTCTTTACGTTTGAGCACCACTGCACCCCTGTTACTTTTGAAATGAAATAGGGAGTTGGCCGGTTCTGAGAGTCAACTGGATGATAAGATACATACAAGACCGCAAGACAAGCACATTAGCTTTTCTTCATTGTTTGTTAATTTATTTTTATTTTTAATGTTTAGTTTTTTTTTTTAATTTTTCTCAAACAAGCGGGCAATGCTAGGTATTTCAGCTAGTTAGAGATAACAGAAATGGAATTTTTACTTTTATAGTCTTCTGAGGGTGTTTCACAGTGAAATAACCAACAGAAATCTGATATAATAAATTCACTCCACTTTCCACCATAACTTATATGTTTCCAATTGGGGGAGTCCTGGTGGAACCTTTGCTAGAGGGACTACGGCCATGTTCTTTTTTATTGTTTGCTTATCTGTTACCTAACCAAGACAATGGCTAGATCAATCCTACCTTGCACAATTCTGTAAAAACCATTTAAACAACCACTTTCTCTCTTCTGTATACTGAAAAGGCATCTTTCTAATCTTTTAAATATAAATTCCTGTTTTTTTTTTGAAGAAATAAGAAGAGAGAGAAAAAATACTGATTGAGAGCAACTAATGTGTGCTAATGTTTGATTTTGTGTTGTTAACACCTCAACTAACATTAAGAATGAGGAAGACTGCCAATTTCCAGACCAATATATACTTCAAATAATATCCTAAGCATGTAAAATGCTTAGGCCATATACAAATGTAACTTTTTTTTAAAATCAATAACTTTTTTCAAAATTGCATTTTACATTTAATCAGATATTTCACAGAAATGGATTCCACCCAACCACCAAATCTATTAAATACACGAATTTCTTTGTGCTGGAGGGTTTTGGTGCAGACCATGGAATATTTGCAGACTGTTTTGTCTGGTATTACACAAAAGAGGAAGATTAGAAGCTTTGGAGCTGGCAGTCCAGAAGACTATGACATAACCAAATATGTGATTAAGAGATGTGGACACTTGAAAGCATTTCTCATAGGTAGGCTCTAGTCCTAGCTAGATTTTTAACATTCCTAGCTAAGAAATATGTCCTAGATTTACAGTTTGGGAATGAAATTAGTCCTTGGCTGACACAGACATATTAAAGGTGCATGTATTCTATTTTAACTTGATAATCAGATTGTCAAAGTGTTTTGTTACCCAAGTATTGGTATACGCTTGACATAGTTCACTTATAAGTAAAGCATTTTTTAGTAATACCTCAGTAGAAAAATTAAAAGGCAGTCTAACAAAAAAAATGTTGCTTTTGCTAACATTTCTGATTTTGTGAATACAGGTAGTCCCCGGGTTACGTACAAGATAGGGACTGTAGGTTTGTACTTTAGTTGAATTTGTACGTAAGTCAGAACAGGTACATTATTTTAATAAACGCTGTTGTTGACCGACTGTAACCAAGTGCTCTGCCAATGAATTTTGGAGTTTCACCTCTCTCTGACCTTTTTATTATTTCTACTTTATTTTCAATGGTGATACTTGCATCAGATTTGTGTTTCAGAGACATTCTTGAAGGGTGAAGACAAAAAGTTAAGATGAGCTCTTCTGCACAGCACTGTACACGGAAGGCACCTGCTATGTTCGTAACAGTACAAGCAGTCTTGCTATTGAGAATGAATGGGGGCGGCGAGGGGCGATTCACCACAATCATCTCCACTACAGTATGCTGCCTGCAGCGTGCACCCACCATGAATAAATACATTGCGGCCAGAGGCGGGTAGTGGATTGCCCACCAATGCCCCCATTCAACAGGCAGCCATCCAAGGCACACTACAATGCTACCCCCCTGCCGCCCCGTTCACCCTCAATGGCCTCCGTTCAGCCACAACCGAGTCACCGCTTCTAGCATTACCAGCCACCCACCGAGAATGAACGGGGCAGCCGTATGTGGTGGGTGTCCAGTCAGGAGCAGTAGTTGTGGCGGCATAGTGGGCGGGCAGAGAACTGCCCCATCAAGCCTCCATCCTGCACACAAGCGATAGCTGTGGCCCCGGTGACTATGGACCATGAGTCACTGCTTACCGCCAGGAGGCGCCCGAGGGACACTACACTGCGCAAGCAGCGAAATCGCCCCCCTCCAGCCTCTGTCCAGCCACATTTTTGCAGCATCCCTAGGATGATGGAGCGGCAGTTACTGAGGCGCATGTGTCGCAGCTGTGGCCCCGTTCGTAAGTCATAGGTCGGATGTCCGTAACCTGGGGACTACCTGTAGTTGTATTTAGAAAAGACATGTATAAAATACATTTAAGTCTGTAAAAGTCTTGTGTAAATTCTCAAATGTGTCAGTGAAGCAGAAAATATATGAATTATATGTGCACTTCTAACCAACTGTTTTCTAAAAGGTCCTACAAATGCGTTATGAAATGGCTGAATGCACAAATAAATGTTCCTAAACCCTTCCCATTCATGGCCTGTTTATAAATCAGAAATCATTTTAAAATTGTGCAGACATGGACAGGTATGCCATCTCCACGCAGAGAATGCCTTATATGGAAAAATAAAAAACAATACCACACAAACAGCAAGAAAGCTCACAATTAATTCTATTAAAATAGCAAGTGAATGCTAAGTTCAGTGAAAAAAAAATCTTGAAGAGAGACCAGACCTTCTGCAACAGAGACAGAGATCTGAGCAAATATTTTATTTGGTACCCTGAGCTCTGAAGTTAATCCGAAATAAAAAATATTGCTTGTCAATCTTTGATAATGACAGCCAATAAGGTAAGTGAACAAAATCTGCCAAGCAGGCAAGGTTCGACTGAGAGCAGGTTGAAATGCTCACTTTACCTGTTTACAAGTTTTCCTTTAAAAATACAGTAATCCCTCCTCGATCACGGGGGTTGCATTCCAGAACCCCCGCGATAGGTGAAAATTCGTGAAGTAGAAACCATATGTTTGTGTGGTTATTTTCATATATTTTAAGCCCTTATAAACTCTCCCACACTGTTTATAAATATTCTCCGCACAGTTATACAGTAAACCCTCATTTATTGCGGTTAATCCGTTCCAGACTCTACCGCGATAAATGAATTTCCACCAAGTAGGATTCTTTATTTATAAATCTAATATTTTCGCAGTTAGAGCATAGAAAACCTGTTTACGACCTTCTAAATGCGTTTTTTAACATTATTAGAGCCCTCTAGACATGAAATAACACCCTTTAGTTAAAAGTTTAAACTGTGCTCCATGACAAGACAGAGATGACAGTTCTTTCTCACAATTAAAAGAATGCAAACATATCTTCCTCTTCAAAGTAGTGCGCATCAGGAGCAGAGAATGTCAGAGAGAGAGAGAGAGAAACAGAGAGAGAGAAAAAAGCAAACAATCAAAAATCAATACGTGCTGTTGGGCTTTTAAATATGAGTAGTACCGCGATAAAGTGGCAGCAAGGAAGGGAGCAATGTGAAGGTAGTCTTTCAGCATTTTTTAGAGGAGCGTCAGTATCCTCTAAGCAAACAGCCTCTGTGCAAACAGCCCCTCTGCTCACACCCCTTCCGTCAGTAGCAGAGAATGTCAGAGAGAGTGAGGGAGACAGAGAAAAGCAAACAATCAAAAATCAATACGGGCTGTTAGAGCTTTTAAGTATGCGAAGCACCACGCGGGTATATCATTGAGGAGTTTTATTTAATACGTAATACATGCTCTGATTGGGTAGCTTCTCAGCCATCCACCAATAGCGTCCCTTGTATGAAATCAACTGGGCAAACAAACTGAGGAAGCATGTACCATAAATTAAAAGACTCATTGTCCACAGAAATCCGTGAACCAGCGAAAAATCTGTGATATATATTTAGATATGCTTACATTTAAAATCCGCGATGGAGTGAAGCCGCGAAAGTCGAAGTACGATATAGCGAGGGATCACTGTACAAAGTTAGATTACTGCCAAAAGTCAAGAGGCCACACACCAAGAATTTTGTAAGCACTCACACTCAAAAGATAACACATGATTACAAAATACCTGGTTCTTGTACAGACACTTTTGGCAGTAATCTAACTCCATATAAAGGTCCCTGTTGCAAGATTCATAGGCACAGAGAGAACTTGCACCTCCACTGGAATAGAGTGTTTGCACAGAGTAGTCCTTTCAAGGGTGGGACACACTTGCTGGCAATGGACCATATGGATGGCTCTTGGTAGTCAATAAAAACTCAGCCATCATCATGAACGAGAATGTAGAAACACACAGACTGCATAACAAAGACTCTAGTAGATCAAGTGCAGCCATGATTCCTTACTCTTTGGGACATCCTGTACAATGTCACACACGTGCGCTTGGGAGGCAGTCAAAGGGCTCAAATCAGGGCACTGAGACACAAGACAAGGGGCAGGCATAAAGTATTAATGCCTTTTCTCCTCTCTCTACAGAACTCTGGAAGAAAAGACCACATGAACCAGTCACTTCCGCCTGACCCTGACCTCACTACCAGCCTCCTCAGATGACCTCACTACTGGCACCCTCATATGACCTCATACTACTTCCTTCCTACCAGCATGCCCATCCTCTTTCTCCACTTTAAAAGCCTGCCATCTACATTTCCCCACAGTCCCAGTTTTGGAACTCCCAGAGATCAGTCCTTATAGACTACTCTAATTCTTCACAATATATGTTGTGGAACTTTAAATCTTTTTGAAGTGTTGTGTAATTTCTTACACCATATATGTAGTGAACACACTGCTAACAGTGCTAGACTGGTGAGGTGTAAGTCATACTTGAAATAATGAGAAACAAACAATAGCTGTTTGTTACAGACCACAGCAAATGCAACATAATGTATTTTAGTATTGCATATGTTTTCCCTGAAGTAGAATTAAACAGCCTTCCCATTGGCTGCATTCAATAATCTTTCCGCACTGTCCTTCTACTGCTTTATATAATGTAATTTTCATTAGGATTGTCCATTTTTCCTTTAGGATTTAAGTTTTTCACAAATTTCACCTTGAATTTGTTTTGTTGTATTTGTGGTAATAGACACACAGAATACTAATCCTGCTTATCGTAGTGTGCCATGCCGGCATAGCTTCGGAGATGTTTCATTCATTCTATTTTACTTAAGTCAAAGCATTCACTAGCCAAAAATTAAACTAAAAAGTCAGTAAGGTAAGAACTTTGTTCTGTTGATTTCACTTTTACTTAAAGACAACAACTAATTAAAGCATACTATGGGTCTCTACTCTATCCATTTTCTGTTGCACAAATTCTAATTGTCCATGTTTGTTGCCATAGTATATTTGATTAATATTTTCACCATCTTTATAGAGATTATCTCATTTGTTTGAATATTCAGAACTATTTTTTTATTATAAAACTGCCATCTGCTACCAGCAGTGTAACATGACACAATACAACATCGGGAAGTCCCCACAATCCAAGTGATGTATACGGGGGTTGAAGTGTATCCGTGCAATATCATACCCAAGCCAGGAGTAAGCCCTAAACATTGGACTTGTTCATCAGTTGCTCTACCCATGCACACAACCATGCTGGGCCAATGCAGAATGATCAGATAACCTAACATATGTTTACAGTTTATTTTTGTATAGCCCAAAATCATACAGGAAGTGCCACAATGGGCTTTAACGGGCCCTGCCTTTTGACAGCCCCCAGCCTTGACTCTCTGAGAAGACAAGGAAAAACTCCCAATAAAACCTTGTAGGAAAATGGAAGAAACCTCGGGAAAGGCAGTTCAAAGAGAGACCCCTTTCCAGGTAGGTTGGGCGTGCAGTGGGTGTCAAAAGTAGGGGGTCAATACAATACAATACACAGAACAGAACAATTCCTTAATACAGCATAATAATAACAATTTTAGAAGTATGGTTTAACAGTAGATGATATGACATAATTAGGTTTGGATATTTTTAGAGTCCTGGAGACCTCATCCATCAAGCTGCCTCCCCATTTGGCCATGCCACAGCTGAAACGTTGCTCCGATGAAAGGACATATGTGTGTTTTGGATGTTGGATGAAATTTCAGACTCTTTGGAGATAATACCAGGGCATGGAATTTATTATCTTTGTGGGATTCTTCCCTTGTCTGTGTAGGTTTTTCTCCAGGTTTTCTTGTTTCCCACCCCGTTACAAAGATATACATGTTATTTAACTGGCAAGTGTATATTAGCCCATTGAAACTATGAGGGTTGTGTCTGTGTGTGGGAGTAATCTATGTGATTGGGGCTGTTTTCTGCCCTGCACCCAATGCAGCTGGAACATGTTCTGGCTACCCACAACCCTGAATTGGATTAGGTGGGTTTGAGAATATCATGTTCATTTAAATTTGTCTCCTAACAGATTCCAGAACCTCAATCCTGTCTTTGGGGTCTACAATTCTCCAAGTTAGTAGTATCAGTTGCATCATTCCTGTCTTCAATCAGTGCATGCATTATCAATGAGAGTTAACAACATGGATGAGTGAATCATTATAATATCCTGTACTTGCAAAGTCTTGAATTTTGGGTTTCTGATATTGCAGCTTTTCCAGTATCAGCCAGCGTCTCTAAAGTGCTAAGCTTTTAGTTTAAGCACACGCCAACCTCTGCTGCCTCTTTCTAAATAATCTGTGTCCAGATTAATAACAGTTAGTCTTGTCTAGGAGCAAAACTAATTTCTCTTTAATTACTTCCTCACCAATAATCCTCATTCATCCACCACTACATAGGGAATAGTCAAATTTATCCATATGTTATCTTTGAAACTTAAAGTAATGTCTTTCAGCTTAAAGTTTTCCACACTTGTCTACATGTTTTGGAAAGGAAAAAATATGTCTTATTTGTGTGAAGAATATGTCATCTTTTGTCAAGAGTGTTTTCTCAAATAAAAGTTCAAATGTTAATGATTCCATGATTACATTCAATAAGTCTACATTGAGCTCATACAAAATATTAAAATATAATGTTTTTAGGAAACGTTTAAGAGAAAAGGATGACCATAAAGTCCTTTTGACTAAGCATTCCACTTAGTCTGAAACTAAGAAATGTGGCATGATCTAGCAGATAATAAAATAATTAATTCCACATATTCTAAGGGTTGCTAAATCACAATTAATTTTAAAGGGGCTCAAGTTAGATTCAGTATCCACTAGACAAACTCATTATTCATGAATACAAATCAAGACGAAGGGTACACTCATTTATCCAAATTAAGGCATCTTAAAGAAGGGGCCTGAGTTGCCTCGAAAGCTTGCATATTGTAATCTTTTTAGTTAGCCAATAAAAGGTGTCATTTTGCTTGACTTCTCATTAAACTCAAGAGCAGAAACACAGCCAGGTCAAAAAAAGAAAATGATAAGCCCTTAAAGTAAAGCCCACACTAGTGCTCTTCAGAGCAATGTTAACCTCATCAGTTCCATAACAGGTTCCCCACTATAAAATCCTCCTAAGGATCAGGATAGAAGGTGAATTTCCTCTTTTATTAGTTTTTTTTATCTTTTTGTTGTTCTCAAAAATTTTAATAAAAATGGGTACTAAATCTGGCAGAGTAATGAAACAGTGCAGCACAGCAACACATAAACTAGTGCACAATCGATGATATTGTTAAAAGGAAACACCATGAATATCAGAACATTAAAAAAACAAGGGAATGGTACTGCACGGCAGGCCAGAAAAACAGCAATAAAACCACTCCTTCATTCTTCTATTCCTTTTCTAAACTATTTGGTTACATCAGAAAGAAATGCTGGTTCTTGAAGTGTGCACTCCTAATACATCCAAAACATATACAATGTAAGAGCAAAAATTAGTGATTGTCAGCCTTCAGTTTAAGATATCAAAAGCTACTAAACATATTTTATTAATGAACACCTACAGTAAAGAACCAAAGAACTTACAAACAATGACACTGCCTAGGAGCCCAAATAAAAGAGTCAAGATGGCTATTTTAGAAGATTTAAATAAATAAAAAAAAAAACAAAGGAATGAATTTACTCCAGCAAGCCTGGTTACATTGTCCCAATATCGGAGCCAGTTGTTTTTTGAAAAGTAGTTACAATATCCACATTAGCTCAGTAGACTGTTGCAGAGTTCCATGACCCTTTGTGTGATGAAGCATTTCCTAGTGTTCTGCCTGGAATTTACTTTTCCTTAACTTCCTTTAGTGTGCATCCTGATTCTATATTAAGTTAAAGGATCAATTTTATGAATCTTAAGAATGTAGATTTGAATTCTTTTATGAAGTCCACTGCCACCTAGTGCATGTGGGATGGAACCATTCCCAAGTTCCGGCTTCCACTGGTCTATCCATTATTTTATACTGGCTGGGCATGACGTT
The DNA here is from genome assembly GCF_016835505.1 of Polypterus senegalus. Classification (NCBI taxonomy): domain Eukaryota; kingdom Metazoa; phylum Chordata; class Cladistia; order Polypteriformes; family Polypteridae; genus Polypterus; species Polypterus senegalus. Next base: position 99,014,274 of record NC_053164.1, read on the forward strand.
ATCTTTTCATCCAGCCGACCAATCCATCTGTCATTCCTCTCGGGCATCCCTTCCAGATAATTTACCATGCTCCTCCCTGGCCAGAATGCCCATTCTTATCCTTCTTTGTATATACACTTTGAAGAACAGGATAGGGGTTGGGCGGCCCTTGCTATTAAAATACATGCAATACTGCTGAGAGCTGAGGTGTCCCATTGAAGGTCAGAAAACGATGTACTTCTATGCTCTCTACAGAGAAGCTGTACCCACTTCAAGCCCTACAGGAGAGACGACATTCCTTGGTAAGTTTTAAATGCTTGTGCAGCTCAGTAAAGGGGTCCCCCATGGACAGAACACGGAGCAGATGAACATTATACATAGTTCACCATGTTATTTTTTTTCACCTGTTCTTTTCTGTACAATGTTTAAACGTTCAGTGAATGGCATGCACCACGTAAATGTGCAGCCTTTAAACATCATTGTTGTATATAATAGGTTAAATTAAACCACAATTCAGGGTGTATTTCTTTTGATCTAAACCCTTCAAAACTTTGTAGCGGTACAAGGTTACAGATCAAAGCGCTGCATTCAAATCTGATTAAACCTCCAGTTTTTACAGGATCTGCTACAGAGTAAAATAATATTTATACCCAGAATTTCTATTATTGCCACTAATTACCCATTTGAATTCAAAAGAATACAGTTTCCTGTAAAATTGTGTTTTCTAATAACCACCAACCAATGCCGGTCACTAGGAAAAACATGAATTAATGTAGCATATTCAAAAGCAAGGAGCTCCACTGAGCTGATAATATTAGCCCCTGGTAATAAAACAACAAATATTGTACAGTGGAACCTCGGTTCATGAACGTCTCAGAACACATACAAATCAGTTTACGACCAAAAAGTTTGCCAAACTTTTGCATCTGTTCACGACCACAGACTCGGTATACGAACAAGCCAGTTTCCCTTTCGGTTTGTGCGTGACAATGATTTCCGTACGTGTTCAGTCTCTCCCTGTGCATTTCCTGTGCAGCAAGAGAGAGAGAGCAGACACACACACACACACACACACACACACACCATACACGCGCGCGCGCAAGAGAAACACACACACAGGCGCGCGAGAGGGACACACACACAGGTGCATGAGAGAGAGAGAGAGACACACACAGGCGCGTGAGAGACACACCCACACAGGCGCATGAGGCAGACACACACACACAGGCGCGCGAGAGAGAGACACACACACACATGCGAGAGAGAGAGACGGCTGGACGCATAAGGCCGAGAAGGCAGTTAAAGAGTGCACCAGGCTTGTTTTTAAAGAGACAGATCTGAGCATTGTTTTAACCTCGTTGTATTTAATGAAGACTTTTTTCTGTTGGATTTTAACCTCCACTTCACTTCTGTCTATAGCGATCGGTTTGTAGCGTGCATTGTTGTAATGTTACTTTTCTTGATGGTTTATTAAATTATGGATTTTTCAAATGTTAATTTTTTCCCTGTGCTTAAAACTCATTAAAAAAAAGTGTTTTTAGCGAGTGGTTCATAGCACTATAGCGCAAACTCTTACAGTGTTAGTTTTCTCTGTTGTTCAAGGTTTTCTCAGTGTTATTCAATGTTTTTACATTTAGTTTACTATTACGCTGTGCATTCTATGGTATCATTAACTATATTTGTGCTTAAAAACTTAAAAAAAAAAATTTACATACAGTTTGTTCGGTCTGGAACGGATTAATTGTATTTACATACAATCCTATGGGGGAAATTACTTCGGTTCATGCCCAAATTGGATTATGACCAGAGTTTTGGAATGAATTATGGTCGTGAACCGAGGTTCCACTGTATACAGAAAAGTGCTCAGTTAATTACATAGTACTTTTGATACTTCTTATTAACAGCACTATAACAGAGGTATATTTTCTTATGAAATTTATCTAAAATACTAGGGTATTGTAACATGTTAGCCATTATGGATGCACTGAGACGTCAAGCAAAATGACACCTTTTATCAGCTAACTAAAAAGATTACAATATACAAGCTTTCGAGGCAGCCTCTTCTTCAGGTAAGATGTATATATTACATCTTACCTGAAGAAGGCACCTGAGCTGTCTTGAAAGCTTGTATATTGTAATCTTTTTAATTAACTGATAAAAGGTGTCATTTTGCTTGACTTCTCATTGAAATTTACCTAACACAGCTAGTCCTAAATAAACTCAAACCCCATGTGGAGAATTATTTTTTTATATATTTTTGTTGTTGTCTGCTTCTTAAGTAGCTCACAGTTCAATTAATTACTAAGTAAATAGCATGTAGATTCAGGATTAATCTTTGATGATGAAGACTATCAAAGACTTCATGCAAAATTTAAGCAAACTTCATTGTGTACATTGCTACAGCTCAACACTGTCTGTTTAAAATAGGTATCATAAATGTGTTTCTAAAAGGAAATATTATTTAATTTTCTTTGAAAGTGTGCCAGATACAATACACACACAAGGCAAGGTGCAAATTAGTGCTGTTCACAATATTAAACTCAGTCTTGTAGTAA